>NC_091411.1:10000000-11252500 GCF_032191515.1 Phaenicophaeus curvirostris
AAATAGCACAGAAATGATAGTTAGTGGTTTTCTTTCCAATGTTGACATCCACTTGATTAGTTTTTAATAGTCTGCTGTCCAAAGAGATCAAAGAATCTCATTAGGGAAACATTCCCGATAAAAAGAAATCTTCTAGATAATAGATTTTCAGTGAAGAAATGCTGTTTCATGAGAAATGGTGCTCCTCTCTTTAAAATAAGTGGGCTCCCATGCTGGATATGTAATTATCCCTCATGCCCTATTGCTGTGTTGGCATGCGTTGTGTGTGACAAAATGATTTTTTATCCCGCTGCTTTTGGGACGTTGCTGTATTAGTCACTCATAACAGTATTAAAACCTACACTTAACTGGTTTTCCTGTGTGATGAAGACAATAAAGCGAGGCAGGAAACATTTAGCCCTAAAACACTTCTTTGGTGTGTCAGAGGCTTCTAAAAATAATCCCACTCAAGCTTTTATTTCTCTAAGCAATAACAGCCGTTCGGCCAACAGCACATTTGTCTAAGAGGCAGCAGGCGTTACATCAGCAGCTGACACGGGCGTCCGAGTGCCATCGTGTTCCCAGAACTGCTCATATGCATTAAACAAGCAGATTTGACCCAATGCCCTCTGCTAATGGACAGGCGAGTCGGGCATACGAGACCTGGGATGACATCAATTCCTGTGCGGAGGGTGTAAGTGCTCAGAGATTTTTTATTTTTTTTTTTAATCCCTTGTGCAGCTCTCTGGCTGCCAATGGATAAAGTGAGGCAGGAGTGGTATTTCAAGGCATGTGTTCTGGGAATATGTTACCTGCCTGCTAATCTGTCTGCATCGCACTCCTACGCTAACCTAAATGAAACCCCAAAATAAAGAACAGGCTCTTAGTGCTAGACATCTGATCTCGATGGAGGCTGAAATGATAATCCCTGTAGGAAAATGCAATTGCAGAGAAGAGCTTCCATCTTCCCAGGAAGGATTTCAAACCTGAAAACTCATTCCTTCATCTGACGTTTTAACTCTAGCTTTGTAATGGGAAAATTCGCATCTCCTGCTTTCTTTCTGCCAGCAGATAAGCAGCATAATGTGTCAAAGAGGTAATTGCATTTGGATTTTCAAAGAAGGAAACCTGGCAGTCACCTATGGAAATTGCTTTTATATTGCTTTTACAGGCAAGAAATAAGCTGCGTTTATGTGTGTGCGTGTACATAAACTAATGACAGCATCTTCAGTGAAAAATCTCTGCACAAGGGCTTCAGTAGCTGAATGTTCTCTGAGGTTCAAAGCTGCCAAGACCCTGTCTACCCTCAACACATGGGCACAGGCATATGTGTAAAAACTGCAGTTCATGCTGCTTGCAAGTGGATCCTGGGCACCCTGTCAGCTTAAAGAGCAGGTGTTAAGGGAGGGTAAGGTGAGCCAGGTCTGCTCGCCACCGCACAAACTGTTCAGCCCGTGTTTTGTCACCGAGGTATCTGAGCTCATCTTTGGCTGGAGTACACGGAGTCCTTCCAGCCTTCCAGTCAGGTGCTGAGTCCAGATCTTGGACTGCGTCCAAACCAAGACATCGCCCAAATCCTGTTCATAAACAGATTATGTTTTATCTTCAAACGGATTTTTATTTAATTTTTTTGGCCCTGTTAGCTGGGAGGACTTCCTCCTCTGATGGTTAAACCTTATTTGGTTTCCTGCCAATTCTCATTCTTTGCCAGCACTGATTTCCAGATTAAACAGTTCTTTTTGTTCCTTTGATATTCACTCCAAGGTGTATATAAGGACGACAAAGACATCTCTTCTTAGCCTTCATTTTGCATTCCACAGACCTTTATAAGATCAACTTTTCATGTCCTGATATGATGGCTGAGTCCGTCTCTCTGCTAATTCTTCCTGTAGACCACGAAAATCTCCTTCAAGATGCTTCATGCTGTTGCTCAACCAGTATGTCCTGCTACCCAAAGCTAAAAATTGATCCCAATTCAAACCACAAAAATGGCCTTAAAACAACCCTTTCTGAGTTGATTTGAGGGAAGCTTGACAACATAAATCTCTCTAGGGTCATGGGGCCAATACTGACTCTCCATTACTCTGGTTTAATTCTGAAACCACTCAGTGCCAAACAAGGTGACAAGAACAGCACTAGAAGTTTCATTTGTCTCAATTTTCTGTTTTAAATGCTAAAATCCACTCTTTTTCCCAAGGCAATCATGGGTATCTCTCTCCTATTAGCCTGATGGAAGATGAGATTTCATCTTGAGAGTGTGTGTTCCACCAATGGAGGCAAAAAGCCTTTTAGCTGAGGTTTGAGGATAGCAGATAATGGATGAAGCTGAGGGAATTTGAAAGACAGCATCATTCAGTCTCAGTTCATTAGAGCACTTATGTACATGCTTAAGTTTAAGCTATGAACAGGCTCATTGAAATCGAATCACGTGCCAAAGTACTTTGCTGGATCAAGGGCTTAATATGCTAATGAAGGTAAACAAGATGATCTTCAGCTGATGAAGCACAGAGAGATCAGGAATGATGGAGAGTGACGTTTTACAAGTCTGGACCGAATCTTGCCTGGTTGATAACAGTAAGGACAACAAACAGTGAGAGCCTGGATTTGTAAAACACATCCTTGAAATAGTGCAGCAGCTAATTTTAGGCATCCCATCTTAGAGACATGTGAGGAGGCTATTTTCCTGTGCAGTCAGGGGAGAGGCGGACTCCTCCAGAGGTGATTCAGAGCAGAAGCCTGAGTGAGATGCTCTGATTCATTTCCTAGTAGTGTAAGGAGCTGCCTGTAGCCTCGCTCAGCTCCTGCAGGGTCAGTTACCAGCATATTGTTACAGAAATGCTCTTTTCTAATGACTTATAGCTTGGCCTTTAATTGGGTCTAGGTGTTAGTGGAATAAATTAGATCAATTTTGTGTGATCCCTGCAAGTTATTCCTATTCCAGCACATTGGAACAAATCTCCCATGTAGATACAGCTCAACTCAAAGCAAGATAGACTGGATTGCCAGGATAAAAAAAAACTCGTGGACCAGTTATTTTCATCAAAGACTTACCTTCTTCTCCCTCACTGTAGAAAGAGGTCTTCAAACTCCTCCACATCCAGCCCAGGTAAATTAACACCCAGCCGTGTCCTCTGAGATCTTGCTCTGCTCTTCCCTGCTTCTCACGCTTTCCTGAGCAGGTCCTAGGTGGTAGTCGGAATGGGTGCTGGTTCATTTCTGGTTGATGCGCTGGGACTTAGAGACTGAGAATAGCTTCACCTTTGCTAAGAAAGACCATTAGACCCCCAGAGCGGTTGTATAAAATGTTACTTCACTGTTGGCCTTTGAAATACAGGTTGTCCATACATTTTTAATAGTTCCCTGTAATAGTTTTCCTCTCATTGTGCATGAGCAATGGGCATTTTGGTCCCTTCAGAGATGCAGATGCCAAAGTTGGCATTTGACCCTTTGCTGGTTTCAGCAAGGAGTCTCGGAGACCCAGCTGCGTGTGGGTGTCCCGCTGTCCCCTCCCCCTGTCACTCGAGGTAAGTTGCAGCAGCCCAGTGTGATTTGCTGGAGGCAATATTGCACTTTCCCCATCCCAGCCTGTCTGCGTGTGGCTTTGGCGAGGACGGAGACAGGAGTGGATGTGGCAGCGTGGGCTCTGGGAAGTGTCTCGGAGCGGATCCGTGGAGACAGCGCTGGGTCACATTTGGGTTTTGCTCAGACACCCACAGATGAAGAGGCTTGAATCAGGATGCCTTTAGTTAGGGGCCTGACGCAGCAGCACGCTTGGATGCCTGATTCATTTTAAACACGGGCGTCATCCCTTCCGATGCCGACAGTCGTATTCCTGTGGGTAACGCGACAGTGGCAGAAGCACCAGTCGTGGGCTGAGCCCTGTACAAACCGTGGTAACAAACACAACCATTCCTGATGCAAAGAACTTAAATTACACCCGTTGCTTAATGCTAAATAGGTGCTTGAGTGCCTGCTGAAGTCAGAGCTTCATTTATCCTCTCCTAGCCTGAAAAAATAAGAGAGGGCTATCTTAATAAATCGGATGGCAGCCAAACTTCAAAATCAGGTCAGCCTAGCTATCATTTCCTCCTCTTCTTACACCTTCAGCACAAGCAGCTCTTTCTCACTGTGAGCCCAGGCAACCTTCTTGAATCATTCCTTCGGCAGGGCCAGATGGGTGCTGCGCAGGGAGCCGCGGGGACGCGGCGTCGGTCGGCTAGAAAAGATGCTGACACCGCACAGCCACCCAAATGGGCAGGTGCTGGTAGGGCCAGCTGGGGTGGGAGCTCCCACGGTGCATCCCAGCTCTGAGATGCCCTCACCTGCAGCTGGATTTGTTGTGGCAGATGCTGTATAAACAGTAGGGCTGTTTGGATAATGAAGTTTTTACTATCTGGGAGTAAAGTTTGCACTTAGGCAATCAGTAAGTGTCACTTACGTGCATGAAGAAATGATAACGTGCACCTCGGCAGAAGCATTTCTCATAGTCAGAAGTGCTTCTGCTCAGCTGAGAGCCTCTCCTCATGTGGTAGCGGGTGCTGTCCCAGCCTCTCAAAGAGGCCATCGTGAATAATGCGTTTTAGCCTTGACTACAACCCCTATTTGCATGCGTGATTGTTAAATTATTCTCTGCAGCGAGGCAGAATAAATGTTTATAAAACCAATTTGCACTATTTTAGAGCATAGGGGTCATAGTACCAGGAGATGCTGTTGATTAACTAGTAAATAATGCATAGGCTGATTACCCTTTAGCTTTGTTGACTGTGTAGGAAAAGGTCAGCGTTTGGCATTGGGATGCGAGCAGGGCTGCCTTGCAACACCTTCTTAATGAACCCCTTCTCGTTTGACAGGTGCAAAACATGTCCCAGTCGATAGAGGTGTTGGACAGGCGGACTCAGAGAGACCTACAGTACGTGGAGAAGATGGAAAACCAGATGAGGGGACTGGAATCAAAATTTAAACAAGTGGAAGAAAGCCACAAGCAGCACCTGGCAAGGCAGTTTAAGGTATGTCTGCTTTCCAAACTGCTAACGAAGCTGTGGCCAGGGATTAGCGGGGTGCACACGGGACTATGGACTTGGTCCTCTGTCACCTCATGTAGCCATTGGTCCAGTCATAAATGGTTATGGGAGACGCCTACCCGTGCAGCTCCCTCCTGGCCAGATCCAGGTTGTGGCATCACATCTTCAGCCACGATACATTCTTCTGTAGCATAAAAGCATAAATCTCCATGGTGTTCCCATACCCACAAACCACCGGGGTGCCCCAAATAGGACAGCGCAGGATTGCTGTGTGAGAGGAGGTCTGCAGGGAGACCCTGGGGCAGCTGAGGCCAGGGCAAGGTGGGTTCCTCTCCATGGCAGGCAGTCCTTCCCCACACCGTGCCCAGGACCTGATTTTCTTGGGAAGACCTTGGAGCTGGGGCTCCATGACCTTTCTGCAGCACGTGGCTGACCACAACGGGTGTCACCGAACCGTGTCCCTGTGTGAATGGTTGTAGCAACAGGGCAATCAATCAAACAAATCCCCCCCCAAAACAGGTTGCCCAGAGCAGTGGTGGCTGCCCTGTCCCTGGAGGTGTTCAAGGTCAGGTTGGATGAAGCTTGGAGCAACCTGATCCAGTGGGAGTTGTCCTTGCCCATGGCAGGGATGGAACTGGATGGGCTTTGAGGTCCCTTCCAACCCAACCCATTCCATGATTCTGTGAAAAGTATGACTATTGCATCTGCCCTCAGGCTGGCAAACCACATCTCCAGGATGTGCAAATGTCCAGTTTTGAAGTAAAGGTGTTGGCAGTAGAGCCAGCACCTTCTGATGGATTATACGCATTTTGTCCTAGTGTCGTAGAAATGAGGAGTAATGAAATCAGCCTTCTAAATGAAGCTGTCATTGCAAGCAATGGTTGAACTTTCAAGAATTTGATTGAGAACAAATGAAATTGCCCAAAAGTGGCTGTCAGCACTATTTGGAATGTTAAATCATGCTAATGCTTTGGGTTAATAGATACAAAAAAACAAATTGAGAACATTTCTAGTGAAATTTGGGAACGTTTCTGATCAGCCACCCAGCTGATTCCTATCCTGGCTTTCAGGGAGCTGCCCAGCTGGCTGGTGTTTTAAAGCAGAGGGTTTTTAATTACTGTGTTAAATACTGAAATACCAAAATTACATCAGAAAAAGCTGGGAAGAAAGTTCTTAGAACTTTTCACCAACTCCACCTCCTCCACTCCCTACCTCCAGTTACCACAGGACTCTAAATTTAGCTCCACAGTCTGCATGTAAGGACCATCTTTTTGATTTAAGATGAGCTTCTTTGGGTTTTTTTTCCCTCTCCCCCTGCTCCATTCTGATGAGTAGAATCCTCCCTGTTGCCTACCAGGGAGCTTGCACCAGAAAGTGCGAGTAAATAACATAATAAAGATACTCCCCACATGGGAAACATAAGAGGGAAAGCCTCTTGACTTAAATAGGAGAGGATGGGAAGGAAAGAAATGAGGCTGAGGAACAATTTGTGCTCCCGTTCACCCCCAAGCTGGCCAGATGTCACAGCCCTGAGCGCTGGAGACTTGGCTGCTGGACAGTAGTTTGAGCAGCACCAGGTATACTGTGTCTACTCACATGCTTCATTAATGGGTAGGTGCATGCATATTTATGTCTACTCATTAGCTGCTGGAGCAAAGCACCTTCAACAAAATGCTGCCTAGCGCGCCTTTAAACGAGGCTTCGTTTAATTGAAGACAACAACAACAAAAAGTCTTCGCTTCTGCAAGATAAATTTGATAATGGCTTTGATTTTTATGTTCGTTAGAGCATGCCTAAAACCAGGAAGGAATTTTTGTCTAATTTGCTGCCAAAGCACCATTTTAAATAACCGCCACAGCATTTTGTTTCTGCTAATGCCAGCATTAAAATGTGAGTGGTTTGGAGCTCTTGTTGGGTTTTTTTTGCTCTGTAGTTCTGTACAAGTATTTGTCTATGAATGGCTATCTATCTATCTAAGGCAGGTTAGTGAGCTAGATCCTCAACAGTATTTCATTTTCTTGCTTACAGGGCTAACTTAAAAGCAAGTTTTTTCAATGCTGCAGTGACTGAAGAAGCAGTTCACTCCCATGTAACCATGAAAAGAGGGCCACAGAGCATTTTGCACCATGCCTTTATTTATTTTTTTTTATTATTATTTTCCAAATTAGCACCATATCTCACTAAGGAACCTTGAACCACACAACCGAGATCTTCCTTTGCATGCAATTGTAGATGCATTTCATGAATAGTTTGAAACCCTTGTCAATGCATATATATATATATTATTTTATTTTATTTTTTGGAAAGAAAAAAGAAAAAAAAAAGAACTCTTTGTGTATGTGATCTGAAGCATGTAACCCTAAGATGTTGCATTCGAAAAATGACAAATAAAGGCCTTTCCCAAATATTTTGGTGTTCTGCAGCCTGTTTAATATGTTCTTTCCAATACATCATTTGGACCAAAATAATAATTAAAATAATTTTAATGCTAATAATTGTGGGATGTGGACATTGCACTCACATAGGAAGCGGCCAGGTCAAGGCAGAGTGTTGCAGATTTTTGCACGCATAGCACTGAACCAAGCTTATTTTAACCTTGCAGGCAATAAAAGCGAAAATGGAGGAACTTAGGCCTTTGATACCAGTGTTGGAAGAGTACAAAGCCGATGCCAAATTGGTATTGCAGTTTAAAGAGGAGGTCCAGAATCTGACGTCAGTTCTAAACGAACTCCAGGAAGAGATTGGCGCCTATGACTACGAAGAACTTCAGAACAGAGTGTCAAATCTTGAAGAAAGGCTTCGTGCATGCATGCAAAAATTAGGTAGGCTCAGAACGACATGGTGGCACTGGCTAAACACCATCGATGTTGACCCACACATCCCGCCTGGAGGCAGAGATGCTAGACTGGACATCTCCTTGTGCCTTGCCTGGCTGTAAGGGATGAGCTCGCACAGCCAGGTCCGATCCCGTAAATGTTTATGCTATAAGTGGCATTGATCTTGGGAGTAGTCCTGCTGAGGATTACTTGCACGAAGCAATGTTGCTCATGGCGTAAGCGCTTCAGGATCAGGCCCTTGACTGGGCATGTGACTTTTTGCAGTGTTTGCATAAGTAGACGGCTGAAATGCGGGGTCTGTGGCAAGGAACGCTTATGCAAAGCAAACACATGCACCCCTTTTGCTTGTGCATCCACGTCCAATCTGTTTGCTACCTGGACCTGGCACATCAGCAAAGGTCTCTGCGCATCACTCTTAAGTAGCGTGTGTGGGTGTGTGCGCAGGCGGTATCTCGGTTTCCCTTTATCCTTTCCTTTTGCATCTTGCAAATCCCTGTTGAGAAGAGCATGATGGAGCCGGTGTGGGTTCGCGGTTTGGTCCGGACTGTGCCGCTGCGCAGGGTATAAATCCTCCCCATCCCCCCCATTCCCTGAGGGAACAGAGTCCCTCCTGTCAGGCCAAGTAACCAGCAATGCCAAAACCCGAGAGATTCATCTGTAATCTCATCCAGAGAGTATTAATTGACTGAAACCTGTTGTGGGGAGATGCAGCTGTAGCTAAACCCAGCATCTGACCCCAAACAGCGGGTGGAGAAGGGGGAAAGGAGGGCGCTGCCTTCTGCAGCTGCAAGAGATCTCCCCACGGTTTGTTGGCCTAGCACTGACTTGATTTAATTTCTACTTACATTATTGACTTTCTTGTTAAGCAATTTAGATAATCTAAACACATTAACTGCTCTGCAGTCTATTTTGGTAGCACATATGAAATTACACTCTCAGGTAACTTCATGGAAGATCAGATCTCTTCTGAGCAATATATCCTTGGCAAGGTAATGCTTTGTTTCTCTCTTGTCTCTCCCGGTCAGATTGGTTTTGCTTGTTTCTAGATGCCTCCACACCTGCGTAAGCAGCTGCCTCTCCTGTATTTCCCCCTCCATTTCCATCCTGTCCTCTGTTACCTCATACGTCCTATATAAACTACCTCTCACTTGAAATCTTGGAGTGGAAAGCAGATTTCCACATAAGCCTGGATGCTCGTGAGCATGAACTACAAGCATGCAGCAAGTCATGGCCTGAGACACCTCCGGGGAGGTGCCTGGGCAGGGGGTATAGTCTCTTTGCTGAGTGAGAGGGCAGAACCTGATTCCTCATTTCTTAACGAGAACCGATGTGCCCAGGTTTGGTCCTCACCAAGCCATGGGGAAAGCAGCAGCGTGAGGGGGTAGCGGGGAGGTCCTGACCTTGTCTTCACTCGATTTTCACCCTGAAAGCTTAATGAGGACAAAAATTATCAAGATTATACTTACTTGGTGATTTCTGTGTTAGCAGTATCTAATCCCTGAAGCTTTATCATGTGGGGACGATATAGACGTGTCAGGAATTACATTCCTGCAGTGAGTGAGATAAGAAATGATGGGGAACAGGCACAGGAGAGTTGCATTGACCAAGGTCAATATAGCAAAACCCCCTCGCAGCCCCACACTGCCAGCACAGGGCAGCTCTGCCCTGCAAACAGCTTTTCTCATTCCTCCCTTGTCCCAGGCAGAGGTGCATGGGATGAGAGGAGATGGTGCCCAAGAAGGGATCCACTTGCTGCATCCGTAGCCTTCAGCCCATCTCTTGAAGATGAGGAGGAGCTGTGGGGAGAGGGAATGGCAGCAAGTCTAGAGTCTGGGCTGTAGAAGTACTTTCCCAGGGATAACAAAGCCATGTTCTGGCTCGCTACAATCCCCCTTATGCTCAGGTCCTCCAGCTGGGACATCCAGCTGAGGCAGCCAGGACGGTGAGCTCTTGCAGACAACTTTTATAGAGACTTTTGGAGTTTTGGTCGGGTTTTTTATATTTTTGAGGTTTTATTTGGCTTTTTTTGGCTGTGACCCTTCTTTTTCCTCTTGCTCTCCCAGTAAGGGTGGAGTCAGGGCGGCTTTTCTGCCTTGGAGCTTTGCAGCATCTCTAGGTGCTTGTGGAGATACACACTGAGTCTCACAAGGGTTTGTCCATGAGGGTTTGCTGCTCACCCAGGAGGGTGATTTATTTGGTCCGTTAACAGCAAACAGCATGGATTGAATTTCCAATGTTGTTTATCGCTCTGGAGTATAACCAGTGAAAATGGTAGTTAATTGAGTTAAATTGGGATAACAACCTTACAGACACTTTGCTGCCACACGATGAGTTCCTGTTTGCTGAGGACTGGTCTTTGCTGCAAATTATCTGCTCAGAGGGATTCACTGATTTCAAGTAGCAAGTTTTAGCTTAGATTTGCTCCTGCTAGAGCTCAGAGTAGAGATTAGAGCAGCCAGAACAGGATCGGGGAGCTGCTGCGCTGTGCATGGGACAAAGGAAAGGGAAGGGATGTGCCATGTTCCCATCCAGTTTGCTTAGAGGGACATGGTTTCATATTTGATAGGAATGGTTGGACTCAATGATCCAATGGGTCTTTTCCAACCTGGTGATTCTATGATTCCCTGTCCACCAGGAAGGACTGATGCTTGACAGTACAGCAGTGTTTTCCTTAGACAAGGTCCTAGTTTGCATTTTGGGTTTCCTAAGCATTATTGATGGATCAATGGTGAAGACGCTTCCTGACCCTGGCATGTGGGTGAAGGGAAAAAAAAAATCTATAACAGCACATTCAATCTAGTTTTCTGTTTACACTCTTAAAGATCACTATTTATACAGGGATTTTTATGTTTCCATTAATGTTCCAAAGAGGAGCCTTGGAGGAGTGGAGAGGTTGTTATTCCTTGTTATTCAGCTCCTCAGGCTCACGTTTGCCTGAAAGCATGAGCTTTCCCCCAGTCTCATAGAAAATCTCAGCCTACAACCCTAGTGCAGAGATGGGAGCAGATGGTTTTGGGATGGAGAGCTCCTAGCTGGCAGCAGAGGTGAGGGCAGAACACGATGCGACTGCCGCAGCTCATCCTGGCTTGCAGGGGACTGGGATCAGCATCAGGGGTGTTCAGACCCAGCAGGGAAGGCTGTTGGCTGTAGCAGCAGCCACCCAAGCAGAACCACGGGGTCCAGAAGGAGATGGTGCTGGTGTCAGCGCGGCAGCTGGGTTGGTGGATAAATTGCCACTGAGCAGCTAAACGTTGCTTGTGGGCTGGTTCTTAGGAGAAATATGGAGCAGGGGTGTTAGGATCCTGGGAGGATGGTATTGCTCATAGCTGGCTGGAGGAAAGCGTGTCTTCTCCTGCTGGAAAATTCCTTGTTTGGCTGGAGGAAGGGGCTGTGTGCGTGGAGGTGGTGATTTGGTGCTGCTCTCCTGAGTTGCAGGAAGGCAAGTCTGGTGCCTGGGTTAGCCTGGAGGGTCGCTTGGGAAAAGGCTGATTTGTGCTGTTTTCCAGGAAGAGAGACAGACAGTTTCCCCTACAGGACACAGGTCCAGGCACCCGAATGGTGCTGGGGAAACTGGAGTGAAAACAAGTCCTCGAGGCATGCCCTGAAGACTGGTGTTCACAGGCTTCCCCCGTGTCATGGACTCATGGATGAGCTCCTGTCATACATTCATCCCTGAGTGACTTGAAATGCCTGTAGCATCCCATGCTCCTGCCATCCCAATGGAGAGCAGGTTTGCTGCAAAAGGCTCAGTGTCTGTGGGTTCTGGGCTGTCCAGGGAAGGGCTTTGCTGGGCAGTCGAGCAGCAGCACTAGGGGATTGCAGCCAGGGCTGAAAAACTCCCCTGTGCGTGCCAGGAGAGTCTGATGGAGGAAGGACTTGGATGTTGGACATCTTTAGGTCTCACTTCAGCTCTCAACCCAGAGACTGAGACTGGAAGGTGCTGCTGCTTCATGCCAGAGCATAGAAGGGCACAAGGATCCTGTCTTGTGAGCTGCTGCCGTGATATAAACTCTGACATGTCCAAGTGAAACAGAAGACAGAGCCCCCTCTGCCCCCAGTAATCTTCCTACTCTTAATGACAGGGAGGAAAAAAAGCTGTTGGGGTTAGGAGCGTGGTGTGCATCTTAACAGGAACAAATGGGTGAATGGGGATCCCAGAGGTCCTAGTTGTCCATCCCTGGGTAGTAAGCGCATGAGAGCTGCAGGGACCGAGCTAATTAAGGCCCTTAAGCATTTGGCTCCAGGATCCATTTTAAATCTTCCCACTAGTATCTGAGTGACTTACACCAAGAAAGAAAACACCTTGCCCTGTGGAATAGCAACCTTCTTGCATTGCTGAAAAGGTTTGGAAAGTGCCTCCAGCTAAACATGTATGAGATGCAGCCTCACTGCTTGCAAACAACACTGGTTTTCCCTTATCAGCAGCTGCTGCTGCTGGGTTTTTTTTTCCCACCCCCCCCATCCCCTTTTTTTTTTTTTAATCAATGAGCTTTTATACAACCTTTCTCTCCAGGGAAATGGAAGGAAAGAGATAAAGTGACAGCAATGTAGGGCTGCGATAATGGAAAGGCAGCATTGAGCAGATCTGTGATTAGAGGAAGGCTGGCCCTCTGCAAGGGGAATTTGCAAGACATTAAGCATTTATTATTTTAACCTGTTGCATCCCTGGCTCTCCTCCTGAGCTGAGAGATTTTGAAGGCATCAGACAGAGGAGGAGGAGGACAAATTCCCATACATCGTGTCTCAGTGGGGACAGGAAAGCTCTCTGCTTTTTGGTGGGATCCCTCTTTATTGCCTGGTGTCTAAAGGCTGTGGGAAGAACGATAGTCCCCTTGGCCATGTCATGCTGCTTCACAGCAAGAATATCTCCATCTATTTTATGCCCCAGGATAAGATGATCCCTTTGCCTGCAGCTCAGAGCTGAGGTAGGTGGATGTGTCCCGTGGCCATGATCAGGAATATAAAGGGGCAGATGAGAATAGGCTAAGGAGAGAGGCAGCAAAGAGCTGTTGCAGAGCGTACGGAGTGGAAACATTCGAGGTCAGGTTGTACAGGGCTGATCAAGTAGAAGATGTCTCTGCTCATTGCAGGGGGAGTGGACAGGAAGGTGTTTTAATGGTCCCTTCTAACCCCAACTATGATTCTCCTTAATTTTGAGCAGAAGGGCCTGATCCTGAGGTGGCAGAGCTCCACGTGTGTTTCAGCAGCACCTCCAAGTGTCCCCACCTGCAGCCCCAGCCCTGGGTGCCCCTGCTAAGCAGGAGGACCATCTGTACCACAGTGCAGCTGCAGCTCATCTCGTAAACCCAACACCCAGAGCAGCTGCACCATCCTGGCATCACCACCTTCCCGTTCCCCAGCCTGCCGGAGGCTCCCATGTTAAACAGGAGAAGCCGGGAAACACCTTCTGAGCTTCAGGTCTGTCCCCTTGGTGCCACTGCCCTTGGCTCGTGCTGCTCAGGAGATGCTGCTGCAGTACAGGCTCTGCTCTGAATGTGTCTGGGATTTAAATGAGCGCTCCTGTAGCCACAGACCATCCAACACCAGCCCCCAGTCCCTCCCACGGCATCTTCGTTCCTCAGCGCACATATGCTGAGATGCTGGTGTTGTAGGAGAGCAGAATGACAGCTTTGCTGAAACACGGGGATATCGCTGGGAACAGGAACTGAGTGTGTGACTGCACCTTCAGTGCTGAGGCTGTAGTGTTGCAGGCATCTATTCATGGGCATCCCCCGAGGGATGCTGAGTTCAGTGTCAGGGAACAGAACCATGGAAGGGAAACGAACTGCCAGTGCAGCAAGCTGGAGGTAGAGTTGCCACTGCTTCACCTCGTGTTTAGGGCTTAAAATCACAGCCAGGTACTTGGTTGGGCTTACAAATATGCAGACGTGCCTGCTGAATTCAATAGCATTAAAACAATGGTGTGGAAAACCTGAATAAGCTTCAAAACCTGGCTCGTAGCAGGTGTGCACGGCGCACATCCCTCTTGTGATGCTGAGACTGGGCAGGATTCCCATGGCAGCTCCTGAGAAGCCCTTGGGACCTCCTGCCTTCCATCCTGCTGTGTTTGGGTTCCTCTCCCAGAGCTGGCCAACTCAGCCTGCCAGAGGATACGAGAGGAGACTGGTGAATTCATTAGTGTCTCCTAAGCGTGCGGGGATGATGGGGAACAGAGAAGGTGGCTGGTAGAAGCTGGTAAATGGTCTTTGCAAGGAAGAGATTTGTATTGCACCTAATTTCCCACCTTGTCTATTTTTTTTTATATCTCCTTTGCATAACCTATAACAAACGCGTATTTCCAGCAGGGCTGGAATAGATACATCTGTCTTTTTATCTTGGCTGCACCTACTCTATTATAGCAGAAATGAACAGAGCTATTCAGCTAATTTCTCCACCTGGCTGATCGACCCTGGCTAACTCCTCTCATTTTCTGTTCTGCCACATTAGCAGCACAGCTGGAGCAGGAAAGCTTGTTTTCTGGGGGTCAGCGTGATAAGGGTAATAGTTATTAAGAGGCATGAAACAAACAAAAGCATCCAACAGTTGTTCTCAGCCTAATTAACTCTAATTAAATAAAAACAGAGCTAACAGGGGAGAGCAGTGGGGTGGTACCCAGCACTGGTGCCCCTCACTGGGGCTTCAGGGCTGGCAAAGACCCACCACCAAATGAGCTGTGGTGATGGTCTGACGCGATGCTCACCAGCCTTGAACTCTTTTTCAGCTTGTGGCAAGCTGACGGGAATAAGTGACCCAATCACAATTAAAACCTCGGGGTCCAGGTTTGGATCATGGATGACGGACCCTCTCGCTCCCGAGGGAGAGAACAAGGTAAGACCCCAACAGCTTTGTCCCTGTGTTCCCACCTGCCCATATGTGGCTGAGGTCATTGAAAACTCATTACAGCTAAATACTGAAGCCCGGTTTGTGCCCTGTGAAACCTGTGGAAGGTCCTAATTCGTCTCACTGGGCTTTGCTGGCTTCCTCTGCAGTTGGAGGAGGCTGAGGGTCCCACAGGGAGGGAGGATGAAGAGCAGGCTGAGCAGCCCTGCACAGTGGTCCCTTCCCAGGGCAGCTGAAACTCACTGCATCCTCTTGGAAGTGTCACCACGAGGTCTGTGACCCCCACACGAGCCAAAACCAAATATTGGGTTTCTCATTGGAGTTTGGCAGCCAGGAGGGAGCTGGGGCTGAGCAGTGAGACCTGCAGTCCCGGTCCCTGCTGCTCTCCTGCTGCCAGTGCCTCTGATAATGTTGTCTGACTCCATTTGTCCTCTGCCTTCATTGTTGTGAGGAATTAACTGACTGCAGTCAGAGAGGTTTGTTTTGCTTTGGTTTGGTCTTTTTTTTTTTTTTTTCTCCATTCAGATCATTCAATTTTGATCCCAAGGAGGTAGGAGGCCAATAACTGGCTGAAAATCAATCCAGGCTTCCCATGACTGATGGAATGGGAAATATCTCGAGTGTTTGCTGGGGATTTGCAGGCAGCAAAACAAAACAAAAACCACAGAGCTTGGCTGCATGATAATTCCCTCCTGCACACAGCAGCCTCCATCAAAGGATGAAGGCACTAGCAAGGGCTGTATCAGAGCAGCTATTTTGAGAGCTCTGCCCTGTGATCACCTTTCTGTACCTAAGAGAAGACGAGGCATGGTCTGCAGAAGCCAACTTTGGGGGTTGCTCCATTTACCCATGGACGTGCAGCAATGAGTTGAGCTTTCCCTCCAGCAGCCACCTGGCTGGCACTGGTTCCTCAATATAACACCTCCATATTTTACAGTTATTGAACAAAATTTCTTCTGTAGTCCAAACAAAATCATAATTATGAAGTGGGATGGGAAAGCTTTACCTACGTCACATCTTGTTTTGCTCAAGAGAGGCAACAGACTTGTCCCCTTCAGGCTGTTTTTGCTGCATCCCTTGGCACCAACGTGATTTATACATCATGTATAAATCTGGAGAGCATCCAGAGGAGGCCACAGAGTTAGTGAAGGGTTTAGAGGAGAAGCCATACGAGGAGAGGCTAAAGTCACTTATCTGTTCAGCCTGGAGAAGAGGGAGAGGGGAGACCTCATCACAGGCTACATCTTTCTCAGAAGGAGGGTAGGAGGAGGCACAGAGCTCTTCTCTCTGGTGACCAATGGTAGTTTTCTCTGGACTGTACCTCAAGCTTCCCAAGCCAAAGTGTATATATAATATATAAATCTACAGGGAATTTTATTAGAAACACATGATGAAGTGAACCTCATTGGCTACCTGGCAGAGGGGGAAGCTGTCGATGCAGAGAGTTGGGCAGTTTATCATATGCATTTGATGTCGCCAAGCCCTGCGGGAGGTGCTTGGTGGTTCACACGGTCATTTTTTCATGTCATGAAATCATTGAACGCAACTGGGGAAAATTGTGAGTCTCACAGGAGCAGCGAGGCAGTGGGTGGATGCTGAGCACCAGGATTGATGTGTATTGGCAGGAGAAGGTTGCTCAAAGCCAGCCGGTGCAGCGAGACGTTGCTATCCATCAATCTCTGCTTCTCCAAAGCATGAAATGCTGTTGGGTCCTGCCACCTTGCAGCTCTAGCGTGATGACACAGGGTTCTGCTCTTTTGTGCTTCTCTTTGTCCCTCTAAAAACTGAGCACAATGCATTGGCATGCATAATTTTTTAATACCAAGTGATGAAATGGGAGAAGCAGAGAGACAATCAGTTTTTGGAGTGGGTTTTTTGTAATTTCCCAAGCTGGTTTAGTTGAATGCAGGCATTTCATTAAGCGAGGAATGCTCTCCAGTGCCACATCTGACAGCAGAAGTTCTCCCAGCTGGCAGACACTTCTCTACCATGGGCTCAGGGACACGTGTGGTTTTTCCCTGGGGCTTTTGCACCCATCCTCAGGTGCACACTGAGCGTACAAGGTCAGAGCCATTTGCCACATGTTCATTTCCCACCGCTGTGGTGTTTCCAAGGAGGTAATGATGGAGAGCTGAGCTTCCCTACAAAGGTTTTGCAGACCCCACTTAGACTTTCAGCAGCCCAAAGCAGTTTACATGCACTATGACATTACCCAAATCTTCATCCTTAAAACTTGCCTTTTGCTATTTAATTTACCTTTTCTCCTTCCTAAACAGTTTCTACAGAAAGCAGAAGTCTTATTTTTAGGCAGCAACTGTATACAGAATGTCTCTCATTGACTGCATATTTCTTCTTGATATTAGCTGCACAGCTTTGTCGTTTGCCTTGGAATTGGTTTCATATGACAAAAGCTTTTTTTTCTTTTAAGGAGTCTAGACAGGGTCCCTAGTGAACCAGCACTTAAATGATGATCTAAAATCTCTCCTCCATCTACCGAGAGCAAGCATTTTGATGTCTTTGTCTCTTATATTTTAGCAGCCTTGGTTTCAGTTTTTGATGCAGAAGTGTATGATTTTTAAATCAGTATGGACTTTGCTTGAATTTCTTTGACAATGACTGATTGCATCCATCGCTTCTGCATGCCGAGTTAATGGAGTTCAGCAGAGCAGCTGGTATTGTTTACTAAGAGCTACCACAATGGGGTTTTGGGGTAGCAAAAGCAGCATCAACATGAGATGCTGGGCTTAGCCAGAGAAAAGATATTAATTGCCCTCTGGAAGGTTGGTGTCCACCATGCAACTTTTCCTGGGGAGATATCAGGTTACCTCCCCAGGAAAGCTTTGCTATTCAATTGATTTCTTGGCTGACTTGGGATTCCAAAAATTGGGTTTATTTCTGGGCATAGGTGGCAGGTGTTGGATGCATCATTTTCCAGCAGATTGGATTCCTTGCTCTGGATTTCATTCCCATCTCAGTTTCTAGGACGATGTGCAAAGGGCTCAGCCAGGTCCCTGCTGTTTTCTAACCCCACGTGTTTCTGTTGCTGGCCCAGGTCTGGTACATGGACAGCTACCACAACAACCGCTTCGTCCGCGAATATAAATCCATGGCAGATTTCATGAATACTGACAATTTTACCTCTCACCGCCTCCCTCACCCATGGTCGGGCACCGGTCAAGTGGTCTACAATGGCTCTATCTATTTCAATAAATACCAAAGCCACATAATTATCAGGTTTGACTTGAAAACAGAGACCATTCTCAAGACTCGCAGCCTGGATTATGCTGGCTACAACAACATGTACCACTATGCCTGGGGCGGCCACTCGGACATTGACCTCATGGTGGACGAGAACGGGCTCTGGGCCGTCTACGCCACCAACCAGAATGCAGGCAACATTGTCATCAGCAAGTTGGACCCCAACACCCTGCAGAGTCTCCAGACCTGGAACACCAGCTACCCAAAACGCAGCGCCGGGGAGGCCTTCATCATCTGCGGCACCCTCTACGTCACCAACGGCTACTCGGGAGGCACCAAGGTGCACTACGCCTACCAGACCAACGCCTCCACCTACGAGTACATCGACATCCCCTTCCAAAACAAGTACTCGCACATTTCCATGTTGGACTACAACCCCAAGGATCGAGCCCTCTATGCCTGGAACAACGGGCACCAAATACTTTACAATGTCACCCTTTTCCACGTCATCAGGTCTGATGAGTTGTAGTTCATCCTTGTTTAGAAACTGATTTAGAAAACAATAACAAAAAAAAAAGGAAAAAAGGGAGAAACAAATATAAAAGAAAACACTCATATCAACAAAGCACTCTTTAAATAAGTAAATATATAAACAGCTGCCAAAATTAAGACCAACGTCATGGAGGATTATACAGCATAAACCTGACAGATCAGCATTACCTCTACATTTCTAGAAGTCTGGCCCTGTGTTATAGACTCACGAATAACCATGTACTTGCAGCTGGAACTGCACTTAAAAGAACCACTTACGTTTGGGGTTTTGTTTTGTTTCTGTTCTGATAGCAAACCTATAGTACATACTAAAGAAGTAAGGCAATGACTGTTGAAAGTTTATCCCTGGGAGACTCGTTCTCTTCTGTGTGTGGGTTGCATGGACATTTCCCCGACATCACGGTCAGCTGTGATGGATGTGTGATTTGTATTTCTAAAGCAGAAAAAGCTGACCCGTGAGGAGCTCTCGCTGTCTGAACAAGACCTATCACAGGTTGGTTTTCTTCGCCTTCCATTGCAGCTACTGTCTCTCAACTGTGTTCTTGTCACTTAGATTAACTGTGCTGAGACCCGAAGTAGCTCATGGATCTGTGTCTTAGTAACTATTAAACACGATGGTTTAAGTATGTATTATGAACAAGTTGTTGTACCCATATTGTTTGAACTTATGTATTCAGCAAATATATTGTATAATGTATGTCTGTTATTTACCAGAGGTGGCAAAACTTTGTATGTCCAGTTTATGCAATGAATGTTGTAAATGCAATGATGTAGTTTGGATTAATAAATGATGGTTTTGTTTCTCAAAAGAAAAAAAAAGATCAGTGTTCACCCTTATACACAGATAACCAATTTCATGTTGATAATTACATGAATATTCTCTTACTGTTATACTATCTACATAGCATTATGGTGGTTGGCATTCGCTTCCGTGGCAATTCTGTGGCATCAGATTCCCATGGGAAGCTGTGTTTATGGAAGTGTGAAGGTAATTAATTTTTTTTTTAAGAGGAAAACTTTGTACTATCCACAGTTATCTAAGGAACAATAAAAATATTAGGAGACTTCCCCGCTTTGTTTATTTTCTTCTCTGTACAAGTGACTGAGCATAGGGGAGGGGTAGCAGGAATTCATAGAATTGTTAAGGTTGGAAAAGACCTCCACGCTCATCTAGTCTAACCATCAGCTCAACCCCACTGTGCCTGTTAAACTATGTCCAAGGTGCCACATCTACATGTTTCCTGAACACCTGCAGGGAAGGATGCTCCACCACTCTTTCAGTAGAGACATTCTTCCTGATATACAGCCTAAACCTCCCCTGGTGCAACTTGAGGCTGTTTCCTCTCATCCTATCACTTGTGACTTGGGAGGAGAGACCAGCACCCACCTCACTATAACCTCCTTTCAGGCATTGTGAAGAGTGATGAGGTCTTCTCTCAGCCTGCTCCTCTCCAGGCTAAACCATCCCAGTTCTCTCAGCTGTTCCTCATAAGACTTGGCCTCCAGACCAGAGTCATTGTGGGGGTTTTGGGTAATCACTGAGCAAGCATCCTCACTCGCCTTACATCTTGAATCGGGTACGACCTGATGGGTTGCTGCAGCTGGGAGCTGGAGGAGCCAGCAGCGAGGAACTGGGAGGATGGAGAGTTTAGCTCTGCTCCGTAAGGGCTCACACAGCGGGATTGCCTTCCCATTTGCATTTGGAGCAGATATTGCTTCAAGCAGAGAAAAATCCTGCCACTGTGAGGGGAAGCGAAGGTGTGCTAATGCGGCGCTGTGCTTGGCCTCCTCCCCAGCCCAGGGCTGAGAGCGAACCAGGGTCAGAGGGTGACGGCGTTTGATAGCAGCGCTACAGCAGGAGGAAATTGTGTCATCTGTCACTTCATTAGAGTTGGAGACACGGTGCCTTGGATTGCTGGGTGCAGTTGGATTGTTTTCCTTCGCAGCTGCTTAGAGTGCTTCTCATGCCGAATTTGCTAGTCTTATGCTAGTAAAGAAAAAAATATCCCTCTATTTAATGCAGCTAGCACTGCAAGGCTTATTACAGTGAGCAGCTGTTACCACTGGAGCCTGAGCACTCCACACAACCATTCCTCTTCGTTTTGCTGAAGCAGGAGCCTCACAGAGCTGCAGGATGCTGCAGTTCAGCAGCACGAACCACACCTTGAAACGATCTAAAGTGTTTTTTCCAGCTGGCCATTCCTAAAGCCCTTGATGCCTTGAAGCTTCAGACATGCTAACATGTTCTTCTCAACCTGCACTTCCCCACTCTCCCCTTAAACCTTTCCAACCGCGTTCTCCATTCGTGGCAAGGTTTGTTTTACTAGGAACCCTGTGCCGGCAGCTTCATTCTGCTGCCACTGTTTGGTGTGAGGTGCTCCAGGTGAAGGCACAGGTCCTGTCCCACCTTTGCTGCCCACCCAAGGAGCTCACTGAGCTGGATCTCACGGGCAGCTGGAGAGCTTGGTAGCTGTGCAAGCTGCAAAAGGGCTCACCCTGGTGTCATCAGACCCTTGTTACCTCCTTTCCCAGCAGAGGAGCAAGTGACCAGGCATGACAATTTTTCAGGTAAGTGGTACGTGAACAGCTATGTTTGCTGATGAGGTTCAGCCTTCAAACTCCACAGATGGATGCGTTAGGGCCCTTGGAAGGAGCACAGATCGCTGAGGTCAGGAAATTGAATATAAGCAATCGGTGACTGCTGCAAATTGCACATGTGGATTTCAACCTCTCAGGCTTAGCTGAAAGTCCCCGCTGGGCTCTTCAGAAGGAGGAGAATGGGGGTGGTGCAGGATTAAAAAATAGTGTAATGTGGCTTCCCAGAGCTGGATTAGACCACAAGCAGCAAACAATCCTCTGCATGTAGCTGTTTGAGCCAGCTACAGAGGTTTGAGATACTGCCCTGTGTCAGCACTACTCCTCTTACTGAAATGTTGGCTGTATCCAGAATGGGGACAGCTCTCTGAGGACTGCTTTCTCTGCTACACATCGTATTTCCAGGGCTCTGGACTGCCAGGTTTGTGATCTTCAATACATAGCAGTGTTTTTCCCTGCAAGAAGCTAAAAAAAACCGCGGGGGGGGGGGGGGTAGATACCCATGGTAGAATAGGCAGCAGTATTGATCGCCAATGCACAGGAGAAATCTGTTAAGCAAAAAAAATCTGTTAGGCATCTGCAATCATTTCTAGATAATTAATGCATTTCTTCAGTGCAAACTCATTTAATGGGAGTGTGCTGGTTTTATAAGATTTAGAGGTGGACTCAGCGACCACTGCAATCAACGGGAGAGGCGCTGATGCCTACAACAGGAGCTGGGCTCTTGCAGAAAACTGAACCCACTCCTCGAGCGCATGGGGGTGAGTCTGTTGCTGTGGCTTTGAATCGTGGCTGTTGTCGGCTCTGGTATACGCTGCATTGTTTTTCAGTGCAGATGATTCCAGAGAAGAGCAACGAAGCTGGTGAAGGGGCTGGAGAACAGGCCTTATGAGGAGCGGCTGAGGGGGCTGGGGGTGTTTATCCTGGAGAAGAGGAGGCTGCGGGGAGACCTCATTGCTCTCTACAACTACCTGAAAGGAGGTTGTGGAGAGGAGGGAGCTGGGCTCTTCTCCCAAGGGACAGGGGACAGGACGAGAGAGAATGGCCTCAAGCTCCACCAGGGGAGGTTTAGGCTGAACATTAGGAAAAAATTTTTCACAGAAAGGGTCATTGGTCCCTGGCAGAGGCTGCCCAGGGAGGGGGTTGAGTCCCCTTCCCTGGAGGGGTTTAAGGGACGGGTGGATGAGGTGCTGAGGGACATGGTTTAGTGTTTGATAGGAACGGTTGGACTCAATGATCCGATGGGTCTTTTCCAACCTGATGATTCTATGATTGTCCCAGCAGCTGGGCTTTGCATACGCTGTTTCCTACCCACCTGGGTGCCACGGGGCTGTGCTAATTGTCTCGAGCACCAGATGCTTCTTCTCTAAGACCTCTGTAGGTGTTCACAGAGATTGTTCCCAGCCCGTCTACCCAGTTTGGGGAGATGCTTCAGGTATATCAGAGCATATGGCAGGGCACAACTCGAATCTCCCAGCACGCTGCCATGCCAAAACACGGCCAAGAGCCAAATTACCCAATGTCAGCTTTGTCATTAGGCAAGATCTGAGGACAAAAGAACACGTTTACTTCAAAACATTGATCTGCAAAAATAAATTAAATTACAGAAAGGCAAAATAACACTATTTGCTTTAGGGCACTGCTACATTTAGATTCTAATTTACCTAGTGCAATTCATTTAAGGCAAGACTCAACAGCAGAAAATGTCCTTGAACACCACAAAGACAGAGAAGCTTTGCTGTAACATGTACCCAAAGTTAATGAGATGAGAAAAGTGCTTTAAGGGGCGTACCTTTGTCCTATTTGCCTGTAGTGCAATAGTCTATAAATGGATGCCATATGGTCATACACTTAATGGTATGTATTACTTTTCAAGTGGATGAGCCACTCAAAGACAAGTATGTCCCAAAGGATTGCTTTCTATAGCCTATGACTTAATTATTTGGTGCACGAGGCTTGGCTGGTCCAAATTTAGTCATGGGAGTCAGTGAGTTACTTCAGAGAAACATCTGACCATACTTTTGTCTGTGTATTTATGTGTTGTTAATATTTTACAAGGGATTAATTCAAAAACACCGTGCTGGATACTTCTGAGGGTTTGGGTTCTGCTCTCAGCCTCATCAGCCATGCTGAGTCCCACCTCTGCAGCTGAGCAAGTAACAAGGTAGTTTTAATTCTGCATGTCATGACACTGCTGTCCTTCATCCTTTGAGTCATACAATCAGGAAATCGTTAAGGTTGGACAAAGACCTCCAAGATCATTGAGTCCCACTATCAGCGCAACATCACCGTGCCTACTAAACTGTATCCCTAAGTGCCACATCTACATGTGTTTTTAACATCTTCAGGGATGGAGACTCCACCACTTCCCTGGGCAGCCTCATGCAATGCTTCACCTCTCTTTCAGTAAACAAATTTTTCCCCAATATCCAATCTAAACCTCCCCTGGTGCAGCCTGAGGCTATTTCCCCTCATCCCATCACTTGGGAGGAGTCATACGAACCAATGATCTCCAGTTAGTTCATGACTGCCTAGGGAAGAATGAGGTATTTGATGGGGTTTGCTGTCGTTCTTGCAGTTCACCAAGCCGTGGTCCTTTTCTGTCCTTTGCTCTGAGACAGCCCCGATCCCTGCAGCCCCGTGCCTGACCCAGAGGATGCTTGCACAGCTTTTGGGCACAGTAGGACATCCCAGCAGCCCAGCTCAGAGCACAGCTCCTCACTCTCGTATTTCTGTCATTCTCCAGGCCATGTCTAGCAAACTGTGTAACTGGTTTTGCGTGCAGGGAAGAACTTGGCTTTCAGGGTTGACATACGGAACTGCAGCTCATCCTTCCCCCACCGGTGGCAAAGCCCACGGGAGCAGCAGAGGGCTGTGAAATGCAGCTTCAAGCTGCGATAGCGCTTACACAGGCTGTCCCGTTGAATTAAATGAAGCTCGCTCAGCACCTGCCCTAAAACCCAGGCAGAAATACTGACTGTTGCTTAGCATCATCACAACACTGAGAGCTAAAAATTTTCCTTTCTTCTTTTGCTGTTACTTCTCTGACCTTCATTAGTTCTGCAAGCACCGAATGCAGAGCCCATATGGAGACAGTTATCATAAAAAAATGAATCCTGGCCCCTTAATTAGCTCCTCATTATCTGAGAGCTCCATATTGAATCATTAAGACACTGCAAAGCAATTTGTTGAGTTTCCAATTAAAACTTTTCAGAATTGTTGAGGCTTTTAATACTTGGTGTTTACAAATTGCCTTGGACCTACACCAATACACACATTTTCTTCATTGGGGAAATATAGCTGAGGAGCTGATAGTTATTAATGTAAAATCCTTGGTTTTAATAAAGTCATAAACCATGTCAGTGAAGCTGCTCCTTTTATACCTGAGACAACAGAGATGACTCTCTGAATGGGTGAGGAAGAGTAAGAATCATTAAGAAGGCAATTATAGCCTGATTTCCTAATAACTCCACTTTCACAGCACTGCAAAAACAAATGTACATGTCCTTTTTTATATTAATCTACCCTGGATGTGTTCCTGTTAAATGATGGTAGTTGCTGAAACCCTCTGTTCCTGGAGAAGTGAAAAAGGAGCAGGAAGGCTCAGCTCCTCCCAACAGCACGTTGCAGGATCAGGCCCATCATGAATAAATAAAAGCCAGATGGGCATGGATTATATTCACTGTATTGCACAAGCTGTTAGCTGGAGGAGTGCAGCTACCAGATATGAACACGGAAGAAAAATGGGTTTCTCCTATGAAGCAGGGAGTTGCACAGGCTTCTCCTGGGCTCCTCAGCTGAATCTATGACCTGATCTGCTGTGGTGGCCAAAAAAATGAGCAAGTGAGTGGCTGATTAGCAAGCCCAGGGCAGATCTTCCTACATCTGCAAAGCCAGCGTGAAGCAAGGGGAGCAGCAATGGCTCTTCTGACCTGGAGACAGATTCTGTGATTTGCTTAAAACCTCTTAAAAATGGTTCCCAAAGCATTTGGAAGGGATGGGGTTTTCGCATTGCATCCAACGAGTGTGCAAGAGGGATGCAGCTTGTCTGCAGCAGGATGGGAACCAGCCCACAGAGATTTAACTAACCCCAAACAGCTTCTTCCTCCTGTAAAACAGTCCCTGGGTCTGCCAGGCTGGATGAGTTCATGGCCATTAAGAGCCTGTTGTATAATCACTGTAGGACACGCATCTCCGAGGGGACCTGACCGAGGGAAGGGGCTTCAGTGTGCGGCAGAGCTGTAAGGAGGGATCTCTGCAAGCCATGACAAACAGCACCGTGCCAAAGCGATGAGCACTGGGCTTTTGTTCTCAGCCTGTGCTGGGGACTTGTGATAATACGGTACTTATGTTCTTTGGGATGTTGTAAAGCCACGAGCTGATCTGTATTGAACATGTCATTTGTATTCCCACGCTGTTTTTTCAGCAAATCTGTCAAATAAAACCAAAAAAAAGGATGAAAAGAGGGAAGCAAAAGAGTGATTACATAAGGAATTCACTGCGCAGGCAGCCACGGCCACTCTGGGCACTGGCAACTTCGTGGATTTGCTGTCCTCCAGGAGGAGGTCACAGACGCTCTGAGAAATAGCTTTGGTGTGAAACAAGAGAGCAGCATCCCAGACCAGTGGCCACGTCTCTAAGTTTTGTATAAGCTGCTACCTTCCTCCTTGCCCTCAGCAGCCTCCGAACTTTGGGGCTGCTCTGTAGTACGTCAGCTCCCTCTCGACAGACAAGGGCTGAGCTTTTTCTCACCTTCCCTCTGGCTTTTTGATCTGGCTTTTACAGACCTCATCACTTTCAGGATCACTTTTTTTCATGCCCTTCTGTTCATACTTTCCCAGTTTTGTGCTTCCTGAGCAGCTGGCTACCAAAAAAAAAAAAGAAGAGAGATGTCTACAAGCGGATCGGCACCTGCAGCACCAACGTGGGTCCTTCCCCAAGCACACACAGCAAGCCCCCAGCAACACAGGCAAGGGACCTTGGGGAGAGGAAACATAAATCTGCCATCTGTGGCAATTTAGCATTTACCAGTCATATTGCACTGGGGCACTGTCACTTCGAATGAATGTTAAAGCGTTTCCTCTCCATGGCCTGAGCAGTCTCCTTTCCCCATCAAATTGGCCGTGGCACGCCGTAATAAAATAGAGATACTGTGGCTGTGAAGGGTCACTCAGAGGGGCTGACATTAACTCAGGGAGGACCTCTTTTGAAGAAGGCGTTCAATTAAAGTTTTATTGCAATTCCACAACGTGAAGCCGCAAGGGTGAGTCTCAGTAGCTGTGCTGGGATTTGAAATTAGCAGCTGAGTACAAATTTGCCAGTGATCCTGGCCTTAAGCACCAGGCAGGCAGCTGTGCTCAGCTGCAAGGTCCAGGGAAAATACGCTGGTGGCTTTGCTTTAGCAGGATGAGCAAGCACAAATGTGGAATCACCTGGGAGCAGGCATGGTGGAAGGATGGAAGGAGAGATAAAAAGATCAATGTGAGCCAGCAATGTGTGCTTGCAACACAGAAAGCCAACCATACCCTGGGATGCATCAGAAAAGCCATAAACTGCAGGTCAAGAGATGATTCTCCCCCTCTACTCTGCTCTTGTGAGACCTCACTTGGAGTCCTACATTCAGTTCTGGAGTCCCAAGCACAGAAAGGACATGGATCTGTTGGAGTCAGTCCAGAGCAGGCCACGAAGATGATCTAGGGGCTGGAGCACCTCCCATATGAGGACAGGCTGAGACAGTTTGAGTTGTTAAGGCTGGAGAAGAAAAGGCTCCAGGGAGACCTTAGAGCAGCTTCCAGCACTGAAAGGGTCTGAGGGAAAGCTGGGGAGGGGCTCTTGATCAGAGACTGCAAGGATAGGATGAGAGGGAAAGGTTTTCAGCTGTAAAAGGGGAGATTGAGATGAGATCTTAGGAAGAATAAGGAGCCCAGAATGGAGCTGAGAAATGCTTCTAGACTTCCACGTTTCTTCTTTCTTATAATTTCCCCTGAAACAGCAGAGAGAATCAGCCCAAATCACTGATGCAGCATTGGCCGGAGGCATTTGGAACTTGTGGTGAGTGGAGCAAAACAGGGCTGCAATTCTCTGCTACAGGTGCAGTGGTGATCATGATGATGACACCAGACCAGGTCTGAGTATCTATCTCCTTACTAGACCCAGGCAGGGCACTGGTTCTCCTCTGCAGCTTTTAGTTTCAAACCCCTGCTTGTCCCTGTGAGGGAAGCCAAACTGGAAACACAGGGCATTCTGCAGGAGGAGATGCTGAATTTCTGCTGAGCATCCCGAAGTACCTAACGCATCACCAACACAGGAACCACTCACGTGCAGGTGCTTGGAGCGCAGCCGCTGCTGCAGAAAAGACAGAGCAGGCTAAGCTGTTGTAAATGAACAGGGCTCTGTGCCCAGATTTTAGCCATCACACTTTCTTTCAGAAACTCAATAAGCGGGTGTTTTGCACAGGAAAAACTCTCAGACTTTTCATTACCAGCCATCGTTACTGTGTTATCATGATGCAAGTGAATAGAAGCTGCTCTACGACTGCCAGATGTTCACTCTTCTGCTCATTACAGAGCGACGAGCGCGGTGCTGCCCATCCCTGGCTGGCAGCCAGGGCAAGGAACCCCAGCCCCGCTGCCCTGGGCACGCACAAATCTGGGATAAAGAGCTGTAAAATGTTCCAGCCTTTGGCATAAAAATAGCCTCCGCAGTTAAACCAGATGGGATAAAACCTGCGGAAGGGCAATCAACCCTCATGCACCAGGGCACATGATGGTTGTCAGCTGAGGGTCAGAAGACATTTGTCCTAGGGGTGATGCTATCTAATGGACTGTGCTAGGAGTTGTAATGTGCGCTGCTGGCAGCGTGCAGCAGTAGCTGCTGTGGCTGCTGGAACCATGCAACCAGACCTGGTAGTCCACACTGGTGTTGTAATATGTTTTGCATTTTAAATATTAAATGTGGTATTAATATTGTAATTCCCATCTGTTAAATTAATATTGTAAGTACTCTGTTACGTCAAACACCCACCCTGACCCTTACATGAGTCCTCGGGCACTGCAGAAGCCAAGGCACCCCAGCGGGTTTGGTTGGGTTTGGTTGGGTTTAGTTGGGTTTGGTTGGGTTTGGTTTCAGCCCAGTTGCAGCTGAAACTCCATGAGGGCATAAAACTGGTGGCAAACAATCAGTTCCCTGGAAAGAAGTGGAGGTGCAGGGTAAAGATGCTCCTTGAGATCATGCAGCCAGGCCACCGGTGCCTGGGGAACACACAAAAAGATGTCCTTCAGCAAGGAACAAGATCTGCACATAAGCAGAAGGGAGAAAAAGTACAAAACAAGGAACTTGGATCACTTTATCCCATAGCAACAAGCCCGTTCAACAGGAGGAGCGTGTTCACAGCATAGCCCTAAAAAAGGAGCTGTTAAAATAAACATTGGCATATCTCACACCTCCCTCTTCCCTGAAGGATGCTCTCTGGAAGCACATGTGGACAAACTAGGGAAGGGAAGAGAAGGAAAATAGTGATAAAGGAGATTAGAGGTACTCTAATTAAAGTGCTGAAATTAATCCTCTGTTGTCTTTCAGTACGTTTAATCACTACGTTCTCTCTGTTGTTCACTGATGAATCCAGCAGTTTCTTTCAGAGCATCTGGTCATATTATCCTCTTGCTTAATGACAACATAAAAACCCTGAGTGTTCTCTCTTGAGCTGTTGCCCTACATATTGAATGCCACCTTGTAGGCAGGTAACGAAGAGGCCCAGTAACCAAACGCTTGCAGCCTGGAGCGATGCTCAGCCCATACCCCTGCTCTCTGTGAGCATCCTTCCAGCTTTGAGGTAGAGGGATGGTTTCAGGGTTTTTTTTCCTATCTTCTGTGTGTTTCCTTGTTATGTGAAGGGATTAAAAAATTCCCATTTTTCTTCTACAAACTGGAATAAGATTCATGGAGCCTTTATAAACCTGTGCTGCCCCTGCTCAGGATCTCCTCAAGTGGATGCTACAAGCAGTGGAGGTTTTCTCCATGGAGAAGCAGTCTCCCTTCACTCTGGGCATGCAGCCCCTAGCAGGCAGAGCTCAGAGGCTTGACAGGCTGTACCAGCCCAGTTTCTGCAATACCCACATGCAGCAAAGTCTCTGTGTCCTCCAGCAGCAGGACACTCGGGGGCTGTGGCAGAGAGCCAGTTTGCAGCTCAAGAGACGGGATGAAATGCAGCTTCCACCTCAGGCTCACACTCCCATCAGAGCTCACTGCCCAGCTGCTCTGGATGAGCAGGCACTCCAGTTCCGTGTTGTACAGCACGTCCCACTTGGAAACCTCCAAATTTCCTTCCTGCATGCACACGCTGCCATCACGTCACCTCCAGTGACACTGCAGACCCAGGCAGAGTCATGCATGTGTGTGTTGGTCTTCGAGGAAAGTCCAAGACAATGTTATTTTAAAGGTGCTATCACACTTGCATTTGCTCCCCTTCCTCTCCCCCTTCTTTTTGTTTTTGTCTTTGCATCAAAACAGACCAAAACACCAACATGTCACTGTCACCGCAGAGCAACTGAAAATGTGACATGATTAGAGATCAGGGCAATAATGAGACAGTTTATCTTCCCTACACATACAGCACTGGGTGAACCACTGGGAAATAAAAAAAAAAAAAGAAGCTTCAATAAATCATATTGTCTCTGCTGCGGAAGTAATAACACCACCAACCCCAGGTACACAGAGATATTTGCTCTGAGATCCACTCCTGAGGAATCGTGGCTGTAAGCCAGGTGAGTCCCTACTAAATCCCCGTGGCCACCTCTGGGCATGGCTGGAGCTGATCCTCTGGGCAACGGGGGTTCATGTGCTGGGCTGGGGGTGCAGGGGACATCCAGAGCCACACAAAGGCCTGGAAAGCCCTGGTCCTACTCAATTCACTCCTTTGTTGGCATGTGGACTGTTCTTTCATTATTGTAGGAGCTATTTGCCCCTGGGAGCTGCTTAACTCTTTGTACTAGGGTTGTCTGCTTGAGGAAGATTGAATTATATGGGAAATTAATCAAGCAGCATATGCAAAACCACAAAGTTAGCCAGGCTTTTGTTCTTCTTTGCTTTTCCTTGCTAAAGCACTTCTCCCCAAAAATACAAATGCAGAGAGGCTTTGTCCAGGACCTAAAACCAGCTGCATTTGGAGAAACAAAGTGCAGCAGCAAGCTGGGCACGAGGTGATCAGAGCAGACCACATCTCCCATGAAGCGCTGAGCGATGCAGGCACCTGGCTGGAGGAGAAGGGTTGGTTGTCACCTCCATCCTTGGGCAGGACACCACGTCTCACCAGGCTCTGCTGCGGGGTTGCGCAGCTCTCCCTGCTCCTCTAATAGACCCAGCTCTGTGGGACAGACTTCCAACCAAATGCTGCAAGTTGGACACTCCATCTTCTCTTGCATAATCACTGCAAATCATAACGACTTCCCACTCAATGTCCAACCCCCTGCAAATGGCTTCTTGCCCTGGTTGAACAGAATATTGTGAGACTGCCATAAATAGGCAGCAGTCAAATAATGCTGCAACCCACTCCCATCTGCTAGCGAAAAATCCTCCCCAAGTGAAATCAAGAGAGAGTTGGGAAGGATTGCTGTATCCTGCACCATCCCCTGAGCATCAGAACCTGCTCCATGCTTTGCACCCACGGCACTGTTGGTGCAGGAATTGGATGAGCAGCACCTCTCCTGAGCCAGGAGGAGCTGCTGGTTGCAATCACACATACTGGAGTGCAGACATCTGGCTGAGAGAGTCATGCATTTTCTTTATAATACAGTATTGGCAAAGTTACATGAAAACATTGATGGAGAACGAAGCCAGATTCTGGGGGAAGTGTGTAAAACTTTGTAATCCAGACTTGCATCACTTTGAACATGACCGTGTGGGCTTAGTTTATAAAACAGCAAGAGGTCAATTCTCCTGCTGGAAAAACAAAAAATGAGTTCAGCAAAAATCAGCATTGAAGTCAGGGCCCCTTTGCAGCAGCCACACCAACACGTGCTGCGGGCTCTGCCCATACCCTGGGATGCAGCTGATCCTGCTGGGTGACCCTTGGGGAACTGCTCAAGGGAGATGGGACAGGGGAGATGGGGCATCCACCCATAAGCAAATGACCCCTGGTAGCTTTGCAGGCCATGACCAGCTGGGCTGCCTTGGGTTGAACAAGGTGTTGATGCCCCCAGCACACCCTTGCCTTCGCAGGTGCTCCTCTGTATTTGTTAACGGGATACTGGATAAATGACTTCAGCTCTGCAGAGAGCAATTTCTCTGTAGTTGTTTCAGAGGACACCTTGCTTGTGTTGAAAGGTAAGAATCATTCCCTGGTGCCTGCAGGGCTTGGGAGTTGGGGTGACATGAGGAATAGGGAGGGAGCACTCTCTTGTGGGATGATCAGCAAAGGCAGGAGAAAAAAATGGTTAATCTCAAGCCTTTTCATCTGCTTTCTTTTGCTCCTCTGCCTGACAAGTTGTAGCAACAGAAGCTCCAGCTGATGTATGGTGAGTTCCTCAGATGAAAGGGGAGGGAGAGGCAGGACCAGTTCAGCTCATGTCCTCACTCTCTGTCCCTGAGTGAGCCCATCATCCCCAGGGACACCCTGGGGCTTGGGTTTCTTCAGTCTGAGACCAGATGGCACGGGGATGCCCTTGCTTTTGAGCTATCAAAGGCACATTGAGAAAACTCAGCACTGGAGGCCTTGGGCTGGGGTTCTGAATGAGAGGTGAGAGCAGCTCCCCCTTCTCCTGCTGTGGCTTTTTGGAGGGATGGAGCTGCCGACAGCCGGTCCTGAGCAGAGACCTTGCACATGTACAGAGAGTGCTGATTCATCTTGCTGCCACTTGAGACAAAAGAACATCTAATTAAGTCACTGGTATATAAATAAATGTACAAGGTATAACCTCAGGAGCACAGAACAGCACCGGAAAATCTCAGGATTGCACAATGTGCTTTTCCCCCTTTCTGGCAGGGCCAGAGCTCACCTCTGGGACCAGCCCTTTATTTAGAGAATAGCAAAGAATGGGATATTTATTCATTTTTTCCATTGTGGTGTTAGTTCTTACATTAAAATTAGCTAATTTTCTCCTCCCCTGCAGTTCTGCTATGTCTCAGGTACACCAAGTCTTTGCTAACCCTCCAAATCTAACTGGGAGCAGAGCCTGGTTTCCAGCTCTGTTAATGGGTGTGTGGGGTCTGCACCCCTTTTCAGAGAGTCTGAAAAACAACAGCATGTCCAACACAAACAGCAAACAAGTAATTGCCAGTGCTGTTTAATTGCCAGCAGCTTCTGGTACTAATGGCAAAGCTGGGGTGCCTGCTGCTGCAGGACGCTGCACCAGTCTCTACATTTTAATTAAGCCTCATTAAGTGGACTTTGCATTTGCTCAGAAAGTGGTCAGATCCTGCAGTGGGAGTGAGGAATGTGCTAACAAGACCCTAGCCTTGGGGTTGGAAACTATTCAACTTCTTTCCTGACATGCTACAGCTTTGGTATGGGGCTCAGGGAGCTCCCTGCTCTGTCCTCCAGCATCTTCCCGAGCTTTGCAAACCCCTGGTGGTTGTTGCTCAATGTTGTTTTCCCCCCCTTGAGCAGGTGGCCAGGCTGGGTCAAGTTCCCATGGCTGCTGGATGTGCACAAGCATCACCTCTTTCCTTTGGAATTCTCTCCTTATTATAAAACTATGCATTGTTATTATGTCCCTTTTCCTCCTTGAGCTCTTGCTGTTAATGTCCCAAAAGACACCTTTGTGTGCGTTGAGCTGGCGCTCCGGAGCATCCAGCCTATTTGTTTTGATGCAATAATGAGGTTTATAAATTACCACCTTGGCCAGGAGCTTTGGGTGTTGGAAAGAAAATAAATCCCTTGACACCCTCCTTCTGCATGTGGTGCTCATTAGGGCTTCTGCAGTGGCACCTCTGTCCCAAGATGAACATAAGCCAACAGTAAAATAATGGGAAGAGTCTTAACTCATCCTTGCCATGTTGGGGGGTGGGCTGGTTCCATTCTGCTGCCCTGGAAAAGCTGATCTTCATGGTGTGAGTGGCCATGCCCAGTGCCCAGGAGGAGGTGATTGTCCCACAAAGTGCAGCTGACTCCTGCAGTGACCTTGCCTGGCAAGAATTATATTTTTGAGATAGCGAAGCACTAATCACCTCCAGTGGTCTGACTGATTAAAAAAGAGAAAATCTGAAAGTTCTCGCACTGAACTTGAGTAATAAGAATCTATCCCTCAGCGTGCTCCAAACAGGGGGCTGGGAGATGATAATTAAACCTGTAATCTATGCTCGTACCCCACTGCTTTCCATTCCTTGACACTGCTCGGAGGTGATGCTGCTCCAGCCCACGTCACGGGCCCATGCTGGCAGTGCAGGAGTTTTTCACTGTCCCAGTTTCAGAGGCATCTGCCTAATTGCACCAGCAATATTATTTTTTTTAACGTGCTTTCCTACATTACCTGCCTCTGATAAGGTCAAAACCACCTTGAGGACAGCTGCTCGGCTGTCTATTTTGGCTTTTCCTCTTCTGGATCCAGAGAGGACGCAGCTGCTCTGACCTTTTACGTAAACCTAGTTAAAGGTGATCAAGAAATGCAGGGATATTCCCCAAAGCAGTTTGAAGGCGATGTCCGGGATGCATTTTATTTGTCATACCAACTCTCCCACAGAATCACTCACAGGGTAGCAAAGCTCTTGACTTTTTAACTGAAAATTAAGTAGACGAAGGCTACCTTGAGGAAGAACATCCCTGTCAAAAATTGGAATTTCATGACTAGAAAAAGAAAGAAAGAAACAGCAACCAGCCTGCTCTGAGGTCTTCAAGGCAGGCGTTTCTTCTACTTGTTTTTTTGGAAGTTGAGACGAACACTGATGAAGATACGAAAAATTAAGCCAGATTTTCTAATGGGTCTTTGCAAGGTTGGAGTTCAGAGTGATCACAGTGTGACACAGTGGAGACTCCCACGGACTTGGCTGTGTTACAGATGTGAGAATGCAATGCAGTGGACTCAAACACTGGTCTGTGAGGCAGCAACCAGATTTGGGAATTGGTGGCTGCAGAAAGCTCCATTGACCCATTTTTCTTGGGATGATGGATACAAGGACTGGTAAAAGCTCCATAGCAACTGGATGCACACTGTTTAATTATGAAATCCCCATGGTGCTCCCTTGCAAACTTAAATGGATCCCTGATATTTTCACCTCTTGTAGCCATTAAAAACCCTCTATATTTGGGAGGTCCTCTTCCACTTCATCAGGGAGCAGCATAGCTTGAGGAAGGACAATGTTTTGGGCAAGTACATCTAGGACAATGAAATGGCAAGCCCTTCAGGGAAGGTTTGTAAGCCTGAGGAATGTGGTTGTCATTGCATGGCATCTCAGGTCACCACCTTCTCTCCAAGCAAGGCATTCTTGATCATGGTGGTGGGATTTCATAGTCATTTGCCTCCAGTGCAAATAATACTGGATATAACAGAACCCCACAACTCCATCCCAGGTGTTAATTCCTGGAGAGAATGGGGAGACAGATCCAGCAGTGATGTTGGATCAGTTTGTATCAGCCATGAAAGGTCTAAGAAAGGCAAGGCAAGAGAGGAACAACTGTCTTATTGAGACTATTTTTTAATGTTTGGTTTCTTTCCTATTTTCTTTTGTTTAAGCTCCACGCAATAGCTCAGGTCAGCTTTTATTACATTCCAGCTGTCCCTCCTGTCCCCTGGCACAGAGTATTGAGACACAGACAGCGAGAACTTTTAGATGGGATGATAAATAAAATAGATGCTATTATTAAAACACTGTCCTGTTTTCTGCTGCCACAGTATCTCTTGTCTTGTCTGGCTTATTGCTGATGTCTTCTGTCAGCCCAGCTTGCCTTTCTCAGGTATATGATTTATTGTCCAGGGAGATGGAGCAGAAACATGGGAAAATTGCACATAAGGGTGCTGGGAGGAGCACAAGCAAGAAGACAAGATGTGACTATGATGAGGATGAGTCTTTCTCCCTCTGCCTTCAGCTCACAGCCTCCAAGCAGGGAGAAGTAAAACTGGAGCAAACAGCGATCCCTGTCACTCTCCAAGGTGAGATTTCCAAGGTATGTGCGAACATCTCCAGCACGGATTGGCATCTGGTCCTAAAGGTCCAGGCAACATCCACCCGTGTCTAGATCCAGCATGACACTCAGCACCCAGACCCTCAACTGCTGCAAGTCAGTCTCATTCCTTCTGCTTCAAGGGGTTTGTCCTCTTCCATACGCATTTCTCTGCAGCCCAACGCTGCTTGTGTGTGTAGGCAGGAGATGCAGCCACACAGGAGAGAAACCACATGCGTTTGGAAGCTGTCCTTGCTGATAGCGACTGCAGCTCAGCAAGATGCTCGTGACAACTGAAAGCTGTTCCACTTGGTCCTGCAGCCTCCCCACACTCCACGCACCCCTCCTGCTGCCAACCCAAAGCCTGGGAGGAATACTGAAGCCCCAAGCAGCCCCTGATTTCTGGTGCTTTTCATCACATCCTCCCTGAGAACAGGGCTGGGGAAGGGGGCTCACATCTCTAGGGTGTGTGGGACCCTGCCTGCCCCAGCTGCAGAACAAGTCCAAGCCCAGGTGTGTGTGTACCTGTATGCTAGGGAGGGAGAGCATGTCCAAAAGGTTCCCTCTAATCCTCTACAAAATTCAAGGGGAAGATGAGAAACAGGGATTTGGGTTAGTTTGAAATGAAAATTAAACTAGTGAGTTGTTTCATTTCCTTGCACTGAATGGCACAGGAATTCCAAATGCTGTTTTGAGGCAGATGCTGCTCCTTTAATCCGGTATTTTGGCCAGTTATACACACATGTGCTGGTCCTGCTTGGATTACACTCTTGCACCAAGGATTACAGTTCAAATCCAGCAGTGCATTTAATGCCTGGAAGCAGGCAAAGCAGCTGACGTTAATGTATTTCAGGAGTGAAAACACAGCTGGGGGTTTGTCATTATAAAATATGATGTAGGATTATAATGCAAGTTGGACAAATCAGACATACTGGCACATTTCCAGCTGTGTATTTTTCTGGGGCCATCCAGTAGTTGATCAGCTCTGGATTCTAGATAATTATTACCTGGAGCTCTGCGTTCAGTTCCAGAGTCCTCAGCACAAGAAGGATGTGGAGCTGCTAGAGTGAGTCCTGAGGAGGCCATGGAGATGATCCAAGGGCTGGAGCATCTCTTGTACAGGCTGAGAGAGTTGGGGTTGTTCAGCCTGGAGAAAAGAAGGCTCTGGGGAGACCTCGGAGCAGATTCCAGCACTGAAAGGGGCTCCAGGAAAGCTGGGGAGGGGCTCTTGATCAGGGAGTACAGGGATAGGATGAGGGGGAAGAGTTTTAAGCTGAAAGAGGGGAGACTGGGATGAGATCTTGGGCAGAAATGTTTTCCTCTGAGGGTGAAGAGGCCCTGGCCCAGGTTGCTCAGAGAAGTTGTGGCTGCCCCATCCCTGGAGGTGTTCATGGCCAGGCTGGATGGGGCTTGGAGCAACCTGATCCAGTGGGAGGTGTCCCTGCCCATGGCAGGAAGGCTGGAACTGGATGATCTTTAAGGTTCCTTCCAATCCAAACCATTCTATGATTCTATTCCAGGGAAGATTTGAAGAGCAGAGCTACTCTGGAACACTAACACAGGCTGCTGTGCCTGCCCAGGGGCTCAGCACACCCTACCAGATTGTTCTGATACACAGGGAATCCCAATTAATGACCTACCTGTTCGTGAACCAGTGGAAACTTTGGTACAGAAGCCTCTGCAGAAACACCATTAAACACCAATATCCAAATGCTGTCAAGAGGAACCAGAAAACTGAGCTGCTTTGGGTTCCGGGCACTCTCTTTACACCAGCTCAACATCCAGCAGAAGAGACAAAATTGCTGCCTCTAAAGGCACACGTGTAAATTCTGTCTACAAATAGCATCTAAAGATTTAATGGTTCAGGGTGCCCTAAAGCATCCCTGCGAATATAAATTACCTGAGTTGCATAGACAACTTTTCTTCCTATTGGCAGTGCTCAAGATGTGGGTAGATGGTTGCAGGAGATTGAGTCATGGGGGCTTAATGAATTACCATTTATCAGCAGACACTATGCAGAATCTTAAAGTGCTGGGGTCAAAATAAACAAAAGAAAACAATTCCTTTCTTTGTCCAGTCATCTCAGGGAGGTCTGGGTGATCAAGCAATTCCAGAGCTGCTTCTCGTAGCTACATTGCAAGTCAGACAAAGCAGGTAATTGCTCCTGTTGGTTATGCAGAGGAGTGAACCTGCAGGAAAATAAGTGTTGCCTCGAGAAGCAAATGCCAGTTAGGAAGTGTATCTACTCAGACTGCTCTGGAGCTGAGGAAGCCCTCACCATGAGCAATGAGGTACATCCAGTGCAAAAACCACTTTGCTACAGGATGTGGGGAGAGAAGAGCATTTCCCTGGCTGTGGTCTTGCACCATATTTTCTGGCTAGGGAAGGGTTAAATCTGTGCTGGCAAGGTGCTAATTGAACAGGCTGAATGGCAGGTGAAACAGGTGAAACTGATATTGCTGGGAAAGCAGGTTAATTAGCTTCCTGTGGCCCAAAGCTTGAAATACCCCAGGGTGAGGAACAGAGCCCCTCCAGGCAGGAGTTTGCCTTGGGCTGGAGAGCTGGACCTGTGCCTGGGACCCCGCTGAGGACATTATTGCTGTTTGTCAGCCAGACTGAAGAGTCCAGCACCTGAGTGAGTACTGGGTTGACTTGCTGTCTGTTTGACCTTGATCCTGTTGCTTCGCTTTCCTTCCTTGGTTTCCCTGAAGAAGCCTTGACCATCTGCTTGTGCTGGGCAGCCACTGCTGCAGGAACACAAGTGCTCCTTGTCTGAAGGAGGCCATTGCAGGGAAGGAACTGGACCTCTTTAAAGTTGCCTGCGTGAGCCAGCAGTGGCCCAGGTGACCAAGAAGGGCAATGGCATCTTGGCTTGGATCAGACACGGCGTGACCAGCAGGTCCAGGGAGGTTCTTCTCCCTCTGTACTCGGCACTGGTGAGACCGCTCCTCGAATCCTGTGTTCAGTTCTGGGCCCCTCACCACAAGAAGGATGTTGAGGCTCTGGAGCGAGTCCAGAGAAGAGCAACAAAGCTGGTGAGGGGGCTGGAGAACAGGCCTTATGAGGAACGGCTGAGAGAGCTGGGGGTGTTTAGCCTGGAGAAGAGGAGGCTGAGGGGAGACCTCATTGCTCTCTCCAACTACCTGAAAGGAGGTTGTGGAGAGGAGGGAGCTGGGCTCTTCTCCCAAGTGACAGGGGACAGGATGAGAGGGAATGGCCTCAAGCTCCACCAGGGGAGGTTCAGGCTGGGCATGAGGAAAAAATTTTTCATGGAAGGGGTCATTGGGCACTGGCAGAGGCTGCCCAGGGAGGGGGTTGATTCACCTTCCCTGGAGGGATTTAAGGGACTGGTGGACGAGGTGCTGAGGGACATGGTTTAGTGTTTGATAGGAATGGTTGGACTCGATGATCCGGTAGGTCTTTTACAGCCTGGTGATTATTTATTTATTTATTTATCTTTCTATTTGTTCATAGCCACTGGTGGCAATATGAGAAGGGAAAGGTAAATGTCACCTCCTAGGTGGAGAAGTGGGCTGTTCTTGATGGTTTGTGTGCACCTTTGTCCCTGGTGTGGGTAGAGGAGGAACCTGCTGAGCAGTGAGGGAGGGTCAGATGGCTTTGCAGTGGCAGGTTTCAAGCACGTGAGTGACAGCTTGTTGAAGACAACCCTGCTTCCCTCAGCAGTGTTAAATTGAATATGGCTATTAAACCTATTCGTGATTTTAATGTGGCTAAACACAAATACTTCAACTCATGCTCAGGGCATGGTAGTAGGCATCAGCCAGGGTTGATTGTTTTCTCTAAGCAGTTTGGAGAAAATATTACTATTTTTCCAGTGATTATGACACTTGAAAGCAGGCTGGAGCTCACTTGTGAGCAAGGTTGCACTTCTTTCCTGGACCACTAGCTTCTTCTAGGTCGTTGGATGTCACAAGAATCAGTTTTATGTTTGCAAGTAGTAATATCTGGTAAAGCTTTAACAGTTTCCATTGCTGGGGCCAGGCACCCCGCTGGTAGAGATCAACTGTGCTCTACTGAACCATCTGAGAGCGCAGTCCTTTTATTTTGTCTCTACGTGCAAGAAAAAAGGGCTCAGAATGGCTTTACTGATGGAGAGTGAAGTGAGTTCAGTTGAGGACTCTGTCTCGAGTCATCTTGCCTGAAAATCACTCTGGGTAAACTTTCCATTTCAGTAGATTTAGGAAAGCAGAAATTAAACTGCTTGGGGATTTTAGATGGTGGCAGAGGTTAATAAAATATTGACGAGCCATGCCATCTGTAACTCCTGGATGGATGGGGGAACAGAAATACCAACTGGGCAGCTTTCCTACGTGCTAGGAGCAGGAGAGATTGCTGCCCTGTTTAGATGGACACCCACCCTACAGCCCGGGAGGTGTTCCTAGGAAAGGTGCACACTTGATGACAGAGGATAATGAGGCAGATTGCAGTTTGTTAGGGATTTGCCTTCCTTTTATTCCTCTTTGTATTTGTGTCTGCCACACTCGATAACGTGTAGGTGAGAGGCAGCCCTTGGAACATCCTGCACTGCGTATTTCCACAGACTCTGTTCTCTTGCTCGAAGTTTATTTAAATAGATTGTTGTTACACACATCAAATTAAAGTAAAAAAGCGAAAGAACCCATTTCCCTAGAGATCTGATGTTCGTGTGAGACAAAAGAAGAAATTGTAATGAAACTTTACATTTCGAGATGCTGTAATCCTGCATGCCAGGACCGCTCAGGGCTGCGCTGGGACTGATGCCTTCTTGCTCAGACAGATCTTTCCCAGGGGAGGCTCCATCAGCCACTCGTAGCATAGGGCACATGACACTGAGAATGGTATTGGGTCCATCTAGTGGAATAATTAGACCCAAGCAATCTGAGAAATCATATCCAAATCAAGTCGTTAATTGCGATCGCAGCCTGGCGATGAGATGCTTCTTCCCATTCTTGCCAGAGAAAGAACTAAGAGCTGAGCCTGGTGCTAGCAAAATGTGAGGCACCCTCAGTTTCCACATCTGAGGTGGAGAATTCCTGGGAGAACTGGGTTCCTTGTTCCTGCTCTGTAGCTAGAGTTGAAAGAGCAGCAGTATTTGCAACACAAAGGCTGATCTTGCTCAGTTTGTGTGTTTGCTTGATGTGGCCTGTGGCTAAGATCCCACTGCAGCCAAAAGAGCTGTTCAGATCCTCCTGGAGAAGGCGACTATAAATAGGCTGCTCTGATGGATAATGATGTTAAATGGCTTACAAAGGAAGGAAAACAACAAACACGCTTTTTAAAGCATTTACTGCTCTAATCAGAGGGCTGAGCTGCAGAAGTAAAGCTTCAATGAGCGTGGAGGGAACAAATCCCCTCTGGTGCTCAGCTGGCTCTGCTGGGATGGGGCTGAATGTGGGGCAGAGGGAAGATCGGCAGTTGCAGGAGAATTGGATAAGGAAACTTGCTTCTGGGTTGAAGGCTTCTCCACATAAGTAATAAGGTGATACTTTAGCAGAATAATTAGGTTTTCAAGTGTGATTATTTTAAGATTGGTTTGTGCTATGTCAAAAGCAGAATGTTTCTCCTGAAGTCCTACTTTCTGTTATTCTTTTTATGGTTTTGTCACTGTGTTTCCAGGTTGGAAATTAAAGGCATTGCCTTCTGTTTCACTGGGACTCATGCACAGTCCCAGTCTTTCTCAGTCTAAAGTTAATCTGGGTCTAGGAGCGAGTCCAGCCTGAACTGATCAGTTTGTATCCTTTCTTTGCATTCTCTCTGATAAAATTAGTTCAAATGCCACGATGTGTGCAGGCAGCCTCCTAGGATTTGGGGAACTCGGAGGTGAGACAGCATCCCTTGTTGACTCGCTGAGTTGGTGTTGGCAGCTATCTCAGACTTTCCACCCTGCAAACATCTAGGGGCAGAGATGTACGACAGAGCTATAAACCAAGGCCAAATCAACCAACTTTCCTTTCCCTGAAATCCCTGGGGAGGGTCCTGACTCCTCTCCATGGAGCTGGGACAGTGCTCGTGTTTCGCTGCCTTTGCTGAATGCTCCCCAGCCCACTGTGCCTGTTCTCTGCCTCCCTTGCAAGTGGGTATGTAGAATGCATCAAATCCTTGATAAAAACGAGCTTTTCCATTCCTTTCCCCAAGCCTTTTATTTTCCTGCTGAGCCTGCTGCAGGTGAGGGGGATACATCTTCTCTGCTGGCCTCCAAAAACAAGTCTGGCAGGCAGCGGGGTCCAGGTGTTCTCGTTTCACCTCTGAAATGATGCATTTTCTTCCCTGTAGAAGTGGCCATGTGTTTCCCAAATAGCTTTCAGACTTTCTTTAACCTTTTCAAAATCCTCACTAGCCAGGCCTGCTCTGTTATTTCCAGATCGGGTTGGCATTTTAACAGGAAAATAGCCTTTCCATAAAAATCATAATTTTCAGCGGCAAAAATGGATTTATTGAATGAAAGAATGGATTTTTCCATTGGAGGGGAAAAGGAATGACAGCTCCATGCTACCTACTGGGGTGGTTGCTGCCTGCTTTGTTTTCTGCCTGCAGAAGAGCCGACCAGGTGGGCAAATCGCAGCTGAAAACTGGCCCCCTTAAAAGAGATTTAATTTTTCTGGAATGATTTTCTGTAAAATATGCCACCTCATTTTATTTTCTATTCCAGTTCAAAGCAAACAAATACAAATAAATCAACTCCGATTATTTCTCCTTCTGTAGTTCCCCTAAGGCTGTACTGCGATTATGTGCAGATAAATAAATTAGGTTTAAACAATGGTAAATTATCCTGAGCTGCCTTTTATTATCAGAAAGTTGTGTTGGCAACTAGATAATTTGCTGATGTTATTTTACGTGATCTTAGTTCCTGCATCTATTCATGAGATTATTCCAAATGCTATACTGGTGCATTTAAATTAAGCATGAAAGTGGTTTAGGGCTTTTTGCAATGATTGCTTATTTATTTTATTATCAATAATAAATTTAAACCCAAGCTAGGAGTCTCCACATCCAAGGACAGTAAAACATAGAGAAGAAGCTGGTGACACACAAACCCAGAAGCTCTTTAGAAGCAGAGCTGAGCCTGTGAAGGGGCTACAGTGAAGCTGAGCTGAGGCATCTGGGTTCTTCTCCTGATTCCTCCTCTTTTAAAGCAAATTATCTTCTCTGGGCTTCAAATCTATTTGTGATGAAAGGAGAAGGATGTTCTTTCTTGATGTTGTGATGTCGTTGCTGTGCTACATGGGGAAGTACTTAAAGGCTTTTGGTAGGACTGGTAGAAAATTTGACCCTGTGGCTATTTTTTAATGACCAAATTTTATTTTCCTGTAGAGAGCAACTTTTGCAGCTCTTTTCTCTGATATTTTTACAGCTTTTTTAAATGATTACTTTTATATTGGTGCATTGCTTCTACATAATTAATTGGTTTCATTTTCTATCCAGGCTTTTCAAGGGTAGGGAAGGAAAGGAGACAAACCACAGCTTCCACTTCTGTTTGACCTTTTTAGAGTTGTGAATTATTTCCTTCCCCAAGTAAGCCAGCATCCTCACAGAGCACCTGTCCTGAGCATCAGACAGTGGAGGTGGAGCAGTGCAGGGTGAGGGAAGTAGATACAGGGGTTCAGGTGGCCATGGGGAAGGACTTCAGCCCCTTCCCTCCTACTTCAATCTGGAAATGCTTTATCTGTATGCTCATTTTATTTGTATTCCAACTAAACGACTGGAAACCATCCATAAAGATGCTCATAAGGGAAGTGGTGGCTGTGCGAGGCACCTTGCGGAAGCGCCTCTGCTGGTGCCTTGGATCTGGCTTGTGTTGTGCATGGGTGATCAACTTGCTTAATGAACAGGTCTTGCGCTTGTTCTCCATCTCCCTGGTCTCCCCTACTCTCTAGCTCTCTGCCCACCCATCAGTGTGCTACCTAATTGAGAAATTGATTAATTGACCTGGGAGATAACAGCCTTTCTTCCTTTATCTTAATTAGACTTGCACTGCTACTCTGATCCTAGCACAGAGTTTTCACCCCCATGAATCTTTGAGCTCCATTACAATGGTGGTGGCTTCAAATGAAACCATGTTTTAGTTTCCTCCATAAGACTGAATTAATGTAATGAGAAAAATCAATGCGAAATTCACTCTGTTATGGATGGTGCTGATGGGCATCAAGGAATTCACACCTTGCGAGCAGCATGCAGCTGGGTGGATGCTCCCCTAGGCACCCAAAAAGATGACCCTCACGTTTGCAAGTGGGAGGTGAAGCCAGTCCTCCTGACAGCCATTTCATTGGACAATATTGACAAAAAACCTTATTTCCCTAGAGGACATTGGCCCTTTAGCTCTTCCTTTCCCTTGTGCTAGCAGGATTACCACACATTTGTGGCTCCAGCAGGATGTGTAATGAAACACCTAATATATTATGACAAGTAAAGGGCTTTGCAGTGTGGCAGTTAATGTTCTTTTTCTTTTCCCTGCGTAGTTGATAGATCCTCTGCCGGTTTGTTTTTCAATTACTAGGTACAGTTTTAGTGACAAGGATGCTGTTTCTAGCATTTTGTAGTAGAATCCTTATTATAATAATTATTTAAAATTAGAAAGTGAATGGAAATGCTCCTGACAGTCAGGGATTATTAGTGCTGATTAAAGCCAATGGCAGCACAGGCAGGTATTAATAGACTGTTCCTCGCACATTTTTCTCCCGGCTTGTCTCTCTCCTGGCTTGCAGACTTTGTTCTCTTAGTCGTGATACTCTCCAGGACATTTCCCCTACAGTCAGGGGAAAAGCTATAGCTTGGTCCCTGCTCCGGGAATGCAGCCTGCATAGAACTGCACGTTAGGAAGGATTCCCCACCTATTCCCCACCTGGCTAATTTTTGGTCCCAGAATACAACAAAATTTGGCACAGAACCAAATCAATAGCAAGATATCCCAACAGCAGTGATGCTCTAGATAAACCCTGGGAACTCTCTATAACCAGGAGCCGCTTCTCAAGCACTCCAGGGCTTTGCTTTAGAGAGAAACTGCATGTGTGTGTGTGTGTATATATGGCATCATGTAAAATTCAGGAAATGGGTTAGGAATCATAGATATTTGAGCCTGTGATAGTGAGAGAACAAGAGTCCTTGAGTGGTGCAATTGCACAAGGCTGCATCATTTGAACTGCCTGGCTCTCTATCACTTTAACAAGCCTATAAGCCAAAAATCTTACTTGTATTTGGACAGGGATTTGTTCTAAGCACAGATGCTGGCTGGTGAGAATAACCTCAAAAGTGTGTTTAAAGAATAATAGAAGATCATTTCTTCTATTTTCTTTTTTTTCTGCCCCCCTCCTCCCAGGCTGTGATGTTGAGAGTCAACATGAGGGATAGCAACATGCCCTTCCCAATCTGATGAGCATTGCTTTTAAATCAGCTTCCATTACCATTTCAGTCTCCTCAAGCTGAGACGTGATCCAGGTTGTGTCCCTTTCCTGTAACAGAGAGTATGAGCATGCAGGTGCAGAGAATGTGTTCCTATTTCTGTAAACTTCTGCAAAAAGGCCATTCTGTGCGCTTCTTACAGGCTATTTACCAGCACAACTGCTACCTCTCACACTGCTCTCTGGCTAATCCAGGGCTTTGGCTGGAGTCCAGTTGTTTGCTCAGTAAGATCCTGACTTTCTGGTGTTTGATGGCATTGGCAGGGGAACAATTTGTGCCACCACTGCTGGAGATCACAAAATAAAGGTGAGACATCAGCCATTGGAAGAACTTATTAAGCCTAGATTAAATGCTTTCTGTATGGGAAAGGCTCATTGCAGTGAAACCCCATTATAGAATCATAGAATAACCAGGTTGGAAGAGACCCACCGGATCATCGAGTCCAACGATTCCTATCAAAATGCATCAGTGGAATGAGTTATAGCATTATGGAAACTCAAACTGGTTAATCACATGAAGTTACTAGAAGGAAAGAATATGTTGATTCCCCAGAGAAGCAAATTGAATCTCACAGCCCATAGAAGCCCTGTAAGAAGTACCATGCTCTGCTACCTCCATCATGCAGAAGATGCAATGGGGAGAGGTAGGAGGGAAGGGGCAGCTTGCTTCCCTTGGGACAGGACAGGGCAGATCATAGAATCATAGAAGGATTTGGTTTGGAAGGGACCATGAAGGTGATCTAGCCCAACCCTCCTGCAGTAAGGGTTCATCTAGATCTTCAACTAGATCAGGTGTCCCTCCTGGTACCTTGCCTTTGCTGGCTTACAGAATACGAAAAGAGCCTCCCTGCTTCTGAAACATTGGTGTTGCTGCCATGGGAAATGCAAGTCTCTGACTGAGGAAAGCTGGTACGATGCTCCTAGAATGAGGGTGATGTTTCTCAAAGGTAGGATGCCTCCTCTTCCTAGTGTCAGACTGATTTACTCTCCTTGGAGGCAGAACAGGTCTGAGTGCTCTTTACATGAAATGCACGTGAGCTTGCCCATCCCAAGCTGCCTGCCAATTCCTCCACCTTGCAGTGGGTCCATCCTACTGCCCTCAGGGCTTTCCTAAATCTCCTTGGCTTGTCTACTACCGAAAAAAATAAAATGGAGCTGACTCCAAAGATCATCCTTGAATGCTTCCTGAATTCCAGATTTATGATGGCATCTCTGCTAGGCTAGAACTCGACCTCCAACATTTGTGAATAAGAAAAGGTTAAAAAAAAAAAAAGCCTAAAAATAAATATTGCCTGCAGACACTGGACTGTAAGTCTCTACCTTGCACCACTCCACTGCCATTAGTGCTTCTGGTAATCCCCAAATCCTTCCCTTCTGACTGGTAGTCTTGCACTCAGAATTTCTTGTGGTTCTGGGATGTCTTGGCTGCCCTAAACCAAACAATTGACAGCTTAGTGATGTTTGCTGTGGCTGAAGCTCAGATGCCCAAGCTGGGCACTGTAATCCCTGTTGGGGAACTGTGGGCTGAGTGGTCTTTGGTGGTGAAACCTCCAGTCTTGACCACGTGGAGAGAGCAGAGATTACAGCAGTGCTTTTCATCCTAAAACCTGCGTTCTGTGGTTCCCCTGCTTTGGCTGGAGCATTTGCTGCCCTGCGACTCAGGTTTCTCTACAAGCAAGGATTAAAAATAAATTAGTGAGCAAGTGACAAATTTCCCCTTCCTTTCAGTCCCACCTACCGGTGCACAGAATGAAAAAGGACTTTTACACATGTCCTACCATATCAAATCCACACCCCCCTTGTGCCTCCCTGCTGACCTGCAAACGTACCCACGAGAAACCCTCCAGGGCAGCAAGAGCCTCAAGGCTGCAGAAGGTTTAAGCAGAAATGTCTGTCTCTTCCTTCTCCCAGCGCTTTCTGCAGGAAAAGAAGAACAGCTTTCCCTTCCCTCAGCCTGGGATATTAATAAAAACCTGGATGCCGGCCAAAAGTCTGTTTCCATATCTTGCTGGAGTAGATCACTTCTAGCTCATCCTTCTGTGCAGAAATGGCCCAGCACCACCTCCAGATACCTGCAGCCCTCGGGGAAAGGCTTTACTGGGCAAGGAGCATCCCTGCCAGAGCCAGAGGTGATACAGGGGAGAGGACACGATGGTGGCTCAGCTCACAGCAAGGACATTGCTCTCTCCCTGCCTAGCCTTTGAGCCAGTGGTTTACAGAGCCTTGCAGTTTTATTCGTATTGTTCCTGCAGCACCATCTTCTCTCCTCCTGGAGTAAAGCATATTGTGCAGTTCAAGTTGTCAGTGCTAATGTTTCGTGTCTACAAGAACAAAAGTAGCAGAAATCAGCTCTTTCACCCTTCGAGAATCACCAGTTATTTGCCACTAGGAATGGCAGAGAGATTACAAACTGTTAACAGGAGGATTTTTGCCTTGTAAGGGGAAAACCGTGTCAGAGAAATTCAGCTCTTGCGTATTTTTAGCAGCTGAAATGAAACTTTAGATGGTTACTCTCTGCAGCTCTCACAGTCTGTAGCCCTTCTCTGGGGATGCAGTTAATTAACGGGCTGTAGAGCTGCAGCCAGTGATACTGTGGAGCTGCCACTTCTGTCCTGCTCCTGACTTCCCTCTCCCCATAGATCCATGTGCAGCATTGCATGGGGCTTTTCTAAATTCAGGAGCAAGAAAGGCCAGACTTTCAATGGATGCCTCAAATTTACCAGTCCAGCACTGGGACACTGTAGCGGATGGGCTTGATCTCATCTCAGACAATCAGTTCAGATCAAAATCTTCCTCCCCAAGAGACTGGTGGGCACGTGTGGGATAAGGGATTGGTGATCAAGGAGTGGCCTTGCTGCAGAGCAGGGTGAGCGGATGGTCTGTCTCCATGACCCAGTCCTCATGTTGCCTTTGGTCCAGGAGAGCATGAGGAAGAAGATGCCAGGGCAAAGGCTGCTCTTGTTGTTTGTTCACAGCAACAGCCGCTCCTTGACCCATCTGTGCTCTGCTCAGGACAAGATGAAACCTCCAATTTTTTCTTCCCACAGGCATCTTTTCCATATTCTTATTTTCATAGCATATGCTGGAGGTTGGAAAAGGGAATATTTGTCTTCAGTCCCCACATCTCCTGCGAAAAAGATCCTGGAATGAATTTAGATATTCTTTTAGAAAGACCCTCTATCCTGCCTGATGGTAGCTTCAGTTTCCCCTCGGATGATTCCCTTCTTGACAAGAACCATAAGCAAAATCAGCACTTCTTTTCTGACCTCCATCCTGGCTAGGTGAGACACTGAGCAATTTGTGATGGTTCTTGAAGGAGTGTCGGTGCTACGTTTTGTTTTAGGTCTCTCACTTCAACATAGATGGTTGGAAGGAAAGCATGAAAAATAGGCACCTTCCAACCAAAAGTCAAGAGCACCTAATGCAGAGATCAGGCCGTAGGAATGAGTGGAAGGAAGCAGCAAGTAGAGCAAGGAGTCAAGAGATCATCTCAGCAGAAGAAAGCAAGAACAGGGTTGGTTTGCACCAGAGAAGAAAAGAGTGAAGGGAAAGATAGTTCACCAAGTACATTCAAGTTTTCCACAGAGAGGAAGAGACTTCAACATTTTTTTTAATTTTTTTTTTTTCACAAGTTCACTGTTCTCACGAAAAGAAATGATGGCCTTAAAATAGCAGCAGAAGAATTCTGGAGAGGAGATCAGACAAACATCTGTCATGAGTGGTTTCAGTTGAGCTGATCTTGCCTGGAGGCAGGCAAACGGACTCAATGATCTTTCAAGGTCCTTCCACCCTGTCTCCTGTGGCTCAGAGTAACTCTCTGGAGCCATTTACTATTCTCATACTCTACTCTTCTCTGTCTTTAGGTGGCTAAGGTCTTCACTGAGGCTTTTTAGTTAAATGCTTGCAGTCAGGCAGTGTGGAAAGGTTCCTAAAAGACTTTATATTTTAACTTTCCCCATCGTGAAAGACCATATGCTTTGGAGGTGAAGCCCTCCCTTCCATTCAAAGCATAAGGGTTGGTTTGATTTTGTAAATATAGATAGAGAGATGTCACGTATGTTGTTCCTCTGTCACTCTTCAGAGAGCTTTGTGATGAGTGGACAGAGATGAGTAAGCAGGATGGAAACTGGGTGACTTCAAAACTCAGGACATGAGCCAGTTGGAGCCCAGCTGAACTGCAGCTTCAAGCAAAGGGACACATTGGTCATTTACTTCACTGTTTCATAAGCAAAATGCCCTGAAAGGTTAATGAAAGTGTTAGGTAAACTCAGCCAGAATGAGTGTTGTGAGGCCAGATGACAAAAACAGGAGCTGACATTTCCCAACAAGCTCAACAGTGAGAATTTGTTTAAATGTAATTAGTTGGTGTAAAAAAGAACAAAAAATCCCTCTGGAGCCAAGGTCCTGTGACTGTTTGCTGTGCCTTTAGATTGAACCAATACATCTTTCTGCATTCAGCTGGGGGGTGTAAATCGCTCTCATTTCCTCTGAGAGATGGATGAAGAAGTGTGAGCTGGTAGCTAATGCTGGTAGCTAACACGAAGGGTCACCCCATGAGCAACCACCGTCTCTCTGACCTCAAGCAAGTTCTCAAACTCTCACCATCTGAAGTTGCTGAGTGTCGAGCTTAGAGCATTAATATTCACAGGCTGGGTGATGATGTTTTGGTATCGCATACCAAACAGAGCTTGGGCCCCAGGTATGAAGTGCTCCTTAGTCACACAAATTGCCACTGTCACCAAGCCTGGATCCATGGGGACCTGCAGCCTCACTCCAGGGAGGCTTTGACATACTTGCAGCCACTCTTTCCAGGTGAATCTCAGCCTGACTTTTCCAGCCAGACCTTCCTTTCTGCCTGTTTTTTTATCTCCTCTATTGATTTCCCAGCCAACCCCTACGAGAGAACAAAATCATAGAATGTTTTGAGTTGGAAGGGACCTTAAAGATCATCTAATTCCAACACTCTGCCATGGGCAGGGATACCTCCCACTGGACCAGGCTCCTCAAGGCCCATCCAACCTGGCCTGGAACACTTCCAGGGATGGGGCAGCCACCACTTCCCTGGGCAGAAATCCTCGGGACCATCCTTAAGCCATTCTCTTCCATCCCCTTACCTCTTGTTCAGCCTGTTTTGTTCATCCTCTTTTTTGGGCAGTAAAATGTCTGCATCCTTCTCTGGACACTCCTGTAACATCATTAATGGTACCACACTGAATGACTGGCACATCTTTTAGGGTGCACGGCGCCCCTAATCGGTCTCAGCTTGACTCCAAACCGTGAAGCAGTTTTGTGGCAGGGTTGACCTTACCTCCACCTCAGAATCGGCTTCTCCAGCCCTTGCTTGCTCCCTACAAGAAAAGGGATGAACCTTGATGTTTCTTTTTCAAGTTGCAGACCTCTTGCTCAGCTCCCTGAGCCTGGGAAGAGCCCATACGGGATGGAAAGGCACCCGGATTGCTGGGCTTGCCTGTTGCTGCCCAGGGGATGGTGTTTGACAGAGTCAAGGAGACAAACTGCCTTGCCAGCGCAGGTGATAAACCTGGGGAGCAGATGGCACAATCATTCTTCTCATTACTTTTATTGCCTTCAGAATGGGAGAGAAGCGAGTGCTTCAGGGGCTGAAGCAATCACAGGCTGATGAATAGGGGTTGGACTTTTTGGTACCTTGGATGATGCTGTAACTTGAGGAGAAGGGACTGGAGGTGGCACAACACAGAGGAACGGGGTAAGATGCATCTTAAGCTGGTGTTCTCATAGACATGAAAGGTGAGAGGGACTTTTACTAGGAGGTCAGAGGATGGTGTAAGTCAGGGAAAACAGTGGAGTGTGTTAGGAGTGACTCCCACTACAGGCTTTAAGGGAAGGCTTCCTGGCTACATCTGCCACGAATTTAGAGAGGGCTGAGCAAAGAGAATCACCAAAGCAGAAGTACAGTGCCTTCAGTAATGCCGTTAAACCATGTGTTGTGAAATATTGAAATATAACCCCCTTTCTCCCTTCCTTGTACTCTTCTCCTCTCCCTCCCCACTCCCCCCACCCCAAGCAATGGCCTGAAATTCACATGATATGGCCAGAAATTAAAACAACTTCTTTCTGGAGCCTTTCATCATTAACTGTTCATCGCTTTGGAGTGCCTCCTAAGGTCAAGAGCATTTTGTCAGAGCGATTCATCAGCCAGGCGTTTGGTGCATTATCCAGGGCTGCCTCTCAGGGAAGCCAAGGTCAAGCAGTAATACACCCCTGAGGTGACCTGCTCATTACTTTTGGAAACATTTTTTTTGTCAATGAATGGCCCATAGTGAGCATTTAATTTAGAATTAATAAGGCATCTAGTGTTTGTTTAAAAGGACACTATACCTTCAAGTTATTTGTCATAATTGGAAGGAGGATATTTACTCACACTGTTTATTAATAAACCCCTTAGAAGATGGAAATTGAAATCATCTCCTTTAATGTCTTTGCTGGTACCCAGAGGGAAAGTCCTTGCAATTAGAAAAATCTCCACTCCCAGCCTGCACCTAGAACTGGGAAAACTGGAGTCAGATCAGAGAGCTGGGTCCAAGTCAGATCTGATTTACCTGCTGCCCGCTGCATGCAGAGATTCACAGGCATCAGCACGTGTGAGGTAATCTCCAAGCCCCCAGTGTGCTGTGGGTCTGCCCTGCCAGGAGGAGAGGGAAAGCCTCGCATTTATTTTGAACCCATCTCCACCCCGACACCTTTCTCTAGGCATCTGCTCCAGGGAGTTAAGCTGCTTCTCTCCCCCCTGTTCCAATAGTACGTGGAATATTGTGAGCTGGGTGGTGGCACCACGAAGCAACTAAATGATCTTTGCACAAGATGTGCCACAGAAAATCAAAGACTTGTCGTCTTTTTATTTCCCTTTGGATATGTAAAATGCTAAGACTTGTGAAAATCGGTGGGAAAAAAATGCTTTTATGTACTCTCTCAGCCGGTGCCCTTGACAGATTTGTACACGGAAGAAACAGAGTGGTGTCAAGGCTGCAGTTAAATCCAGGACACGATTGTCAATTGAGAGTGCAGGCTGTGATACCCAGGAACATAAATTTGGGAACGGCAAAGCCTGCCTGAACCAGCAGCTCTGCCTGCTGTGCCCCTCCAGGCCAGTCGCATTTACCCTCTGTGAGGGCAGAAAGATGATGATCTCCCAAAAGGGACCTTCATTTCCCACTGAGCCCCTGGCAATGCAGACTCTGCTCTGTGCCTTGGAGCAGAGTGAGGGGCTGCTCGTTCTTCTTCTTTGCTAAGAGAAGAACAAAAGTGCCTAGTCCCCCCTAAGAATTCACTTTGTTTTAATCTACAAGGCACCGTTGCCAACTGAAGAACCCATCGTGTGTTCTCAGTATGTAAAAGAAAAAGAATTAGATGATATTTAACTCTCAAATTACGTTGCCAGATAGCAGGAATTCATTCAGAAGATCATTAAGATGAGTCTTGAAGTGAGATGGGCCAATTTCAGGCTGCGTCTGTGTGCTCTGTTGTTTGGGAAGCCCTGACAGTGAGATAGATGCTAGTGGGAAGCTATTAGAAGTGACAATTCACTTTTAATCCCATTACCTTGACACGTATCAGTTTTTAAATCAAGGGATATACCTTTTCAGATGATCCTACTATTATTAGGTCCTGTCTATGGCTTGAGGGGAAGAACAGGTAGAATTAATTCTAAATATGTGCTCTAATGTTAGATTGATTTCTTTATTAGCACCTTTTATAGTCAGTTCTCTTCATCGAAGAGCTCTGCCATATTTCCCGCTGACATAAAAAGATAGCCATGATGTTTGAAAATGAAGCCAATAAGCGCAGAGATTTGTGAACGTGGGCTATTTAATGGCAAATCGTTATAGATGGTCCACCAAATTGGGGAAATGAAGACTGAATTAAGCCTCCTGAGATCTGACATCTTATTTGCAAGATAAAAAGCGCAAGCAGAGGCCTGGGTTGAGGACTGATGAATAATTCGGAGCCTTTACGCTACCCTTCCTGGGTTCATAATAGTTCCTTCAGTCGTGGTCTGCATTGTTCTAAGCTGATGAATCACCTTCGGGTTTCATCATGTCTTTCCAGTGTCACTGAGTTTAACCTTTCTCCTCCACCGGTTCCAGCAAAGCCCAACAAAAATTGTCTCACAGCTCAGCTTGTATCCATCCAATATCCCAACAGGGAAAAAAAAACAGCTACAATTTATTAGCACCATCAGTGTATTTTACTGCTCATCTAAGAATATCATTAATATTCTTTCATCGCCTTCTCTACAGCTTTAAAACCTGCTCTGTAATATGGAACTCACGTCTAAGCAGGAATGAGCAAACTGTAAAATTTCTATTCCTCAGGAAATCCTAGTGTTTCCGCATTTTGGCATTGTGTCACAACATCTCAAACGATGGTTTGCACAAAACAAACCCGGATTTCAGATGGTTTTGGAACATTTCTTTTGATATTTTTTCCACTAGCGCATTTTCTCACTCCACAGGTGAAAAGTTTTGGAGCTGTTGATTAAATTGCCCCACTGTCTGAATCAGTTCAGAATCAGTTCAAGATTGGTTTAATATTGAAAAATAACATTTCCCTCCATCAGCAGCTTTCTGCCAAGGGTGGTGCCTGGGACCTTGAGGTGTCCATCATCCTCCTGCCCAGCTAAAATTCCCTTTCTTTCTCTTTTGTATTTGTGAAAATGGCAATTTCCATGGGAATAGCATCCCAGTGCAGCCTTGCTAAGCCATGGCTGCTGCTTTCCATGGACTTATTTCAGCAAGGGGAGCACATCAGCAGGTTTCTCCCCCGGCCCTGCTGAGCTGCACCACAAGGGAGGGTGGGATGGAGGGATAGAAAGCAGGTAGCCACGGTGGAGGATGCCCGGGCACATCCATGGGAGCACCACCAGAGTGAGACATACAGAAACTCAGCTGAAGAGTCAGCCTTGGCCCTGAGAAGCTCAGAAGGTTATTGCTGGCAGGGTGCAGGCAGGGAAAGCCTTGCCTCCCCAAAGATGGATCTTTAGGATGTGCAAAACCTCTGTAAAATCCCTGGGTGAGCAGGAATTTCACTTACCTCATCTGTTTTCTGCTATTCTACTGCACTTAGAGCTACCTTGCCTAATTGCTTTGGCTCTTGGTTTGGTCTCAAAGGCTTTTTGTGTGAGGATCTGCTCCTGTACTGCAGGAATTCAGCTGCTGATATCTGTGGGGTGTGCTTGAAGCACGGAAGCTATGGCCCAGGATGGTCCATGGGGGAGATACCAGACCGTTTTTCTTCCCCACAAGCATCTCCCTGACTCTAGGTCTCGAGGCCATCCCTGAGCTGTACCTGATGAACAAATCCTCTCCCTTCTCTGATCACAGATTCCCCTTGAGACTCCCCCAGATGCCCCCCATTCCCTTGGCCTGTGCAGGTGGGGCAATACAATGATTCCTCAGAAAGAAAGGGGATAAAGATGTACTCTAGCATTGTTTATGGTCCATCATGTGCCATGGGGAATTTGGGGTCCTTTTATGGGGTTCCTAATGGTGGAGACTGGAAAGGGGCAGTTCCCCAATGGCCAGACTGATTCTGCAATCTAGTGTAATGCTGTGTTTTGTAATCTATGTACTTGTCATGTAAATTAGAGTCCTTACAGAGCTGCAACATGTGCCTGGGTTTTAATTCTGGAAACTAACAGCAACATAGCAGGAAAGGGCATTCATCATCTTGAGTAATGGGTTTTCTATGAGTAATATACTTGCTCCTGCATTCAAGGGCAATGTCATGACTCTCCCTCCTCTGTCTTCCTCCCCTTGAGGCACGTAGGAGCACAGTTTTCCAGAGCTAACAGCAGCAAAATGCTTGACATGGAGGGGAAATTGCAGTTGCTTTTCCTCCCAGTAGATCTGAGTGCAGCCATTGCAGTAAAGCTCTGCGTGCTGCTTGTGTTCCTCTGATTAGCGGAGCAAAACGTAGGCCACATGGGGAAAACAGAAATAGGTAGACAGTTTCCCTGTGTCGTATGGTTATTGCCTGGTACCTCGTGGAGGTGGATGGGGACCTGCAGGATCTGGGTTGCTGTTGGCTCTAAATCAGCAGCAAGCAGAGGGGGTTGGTTTCAGCAGGAATGAAATGGAATGCTGCATGATTATGGCAGTAAAAACATCCTTTCCAGTAAAGCCAGATACCTCTTCCAACAGAATATGTGGTGGCAGGGAGAGAGTGTTTTGACATCCTCCTTGGGAAGGCAGGAGGGCAATGGTGGGATGGTCATTGTTGGGGGTCAGTCACTTTTGTAGATAGAGCCTGGTGCCTCCACCCCACTGTGCTCCACTTGTTCCCTTCATTGAAGGCAGAAACAAGAGTTTAGAGTCTGAGCGGAGTGAGTTGGGAAGAGGTTTCATCACTGACACAAGCAGGAGCAGCAGCGGCGTGTTGATGGATGATCAGGTCAAAGAACTGGGAGTGGGGATTTCTGAGACATGGTCTCTGCCTCGCTTGGCCAAATGGTTTGATTTATCCACGACTCATTTTCATTCTGCATAACACCTGAGGATGTTGATACTCTTTGGCTTCACGAGACGTGGTGCAAATGCCTTATTATTTGCAAAGTGCTGCAGGTGCATTGGGTGAAAGGCAATGTTGTAATTGCAAAGCAACGCTATTAAGTGGCAAATTGGATGAAACCTTTTACTAAATGAACTGTGTTCCAAAATACCACTTTTGCAAAGGCTGGTCCTTTGTAAAATGGATCCATATTTCAATGTTTCTTGCTTTAATCTTAGTTCTTAAAGAAGATTTACAGTCTCATCAAGTCCTGAGAGTCAATGTTAAATTATTGTAATTTATTCCACATTATGTTACGTTAGTTTTTGCCACATATGGTACGTTACACTAATTTAGTTAATGTATGCTAATTTTGTGCTAAATTTATGTCAGAGTACCCAGATATGATGGAGATTGATGCCTTAGAAATTAATGTAATAATAGTAATAATTAATAGCAATAACACGAAGACTTTGGCATTGCTGCGTTGGAATCCCTAAGTGCTCAAACCGAGTTTATTGTAGCTTTGTAGCACGACTCACGAGCTACTCAAAAAGGAAAGAAAGAGATCTTGTCTCTTCTTTATAGAGTCATATATCAGACCCATAAAACACAATCCCAATTCTTGATAGCCCCATTGCAACAAAAATTGTTAGTCTCGGTGGCAGAGGACCTCCGAGCACAATAATCTTTTATGCCTGTAAACTCCACAACAGCTGGACGTTAAATCTCTGGATTAATTCAACAAGTTTCCCTGTTTCTCCTCACCCAGTAACCAAAGGCTTTTTGCTTAAGGAATGTACTTTATATTTAATAGCAGGGCAGGATTCTGTCACTCAGAGCCCTGTGACACCAGCACGTGGCTTTCCAACCTGTCTCCAGGTGTGGCTTTTGCTTCTGGTCCATCTCAAAGGAGTGATGGTCAACAATCACTTTCCCACCACGTGGGGTAGCAGCTCCCGAGGGGGCTGTGGGCAGGAGAAAGCACCCACCCATGCTCCCTTTTCCCTGTCCTGCCTTTTTCTGGCGTTCATTGTTCACCAGATCAGTTGGGTTTTTGCATGTGCAAAGTTTAACTGGTGCATCTTGGCAGGTGGAAAATGTGGCTCCTTCTTTGGAGCCCTCCAGCCTCTGCTGGACCCCTGGGATGCAAATGCTCCTGGGTTTGCAGGGGCACAGGTAGCCTGGTGAAGGCAAGTGGAGCCTCAGTATGGAGCAGCAGGCTGGTTGCTCTTTACCCACAGCCAGAAACACCCTGAACTGCATTTTCTGGTTGAAATTCCTTTTGTGCAAACCCTCCCTATTAAATCTGTCCTGCGTTTATAGAGTCATTAGCGTGTACGTTAATTACAATAGGCTTTGATTAAAGGCATGGACCGTAAAAGCAGATTAAGGTTCCCCTGATTTTAAGCTTCTGCGTGAAACCGTGTATGCACTGGTTCGGGAAAACCTCATTGTTTCAGGAAAAATAAATCCTGTACCTTGCTGTGGGCAGAGCCTGATCCCACCCCTTTAATCTCATGTCTCTTCGCTGTGCTGAATTAATGGGAGCTCAGAAGAATTTCATCTGTTGCTCTAAGCCTTTTCGCTGTTATTATTTAAGAATATTTAATCTCAAGGACAACAAATAAATATTAAATCAGTGTCAAGCCATTTGTCCCACTTGGGTGGCTGAAATGTGGTTATTACCGGAGAGGGAGGAGGAACTCTGGGTCCTGAAATGGAAATACCTTTTAAGAAGGGCAACAGCCAGTAAATCTATGGCTGAGGGTGGGGACACAGCCTCTCTTCTGGGCTCACTTGCAGCACAGGATGAAAAATTGGGGCGATTTGAGGCTGTGCAAGCCAACCCCCTTAACAAACCATGCCCTGCACTATGCCCTTGACCTCTCTTGCCTATAAACCTTGATGTGACATGGGAGGAAGAAGCCAGCGGGTGCTTACATCCTCTCCTTGCCTTCTCCTCAGGCATCACTGTACTTCTATTCCAACACTCCAGTCCTAGGAGCCATCCCACCATGTCTCCATGATGCCAATAGGATTATACCAGCCTTGCTTCAGACTTGCTAGTTGCTATTTATACCTGCAAGGCAGCCTGGGGGTTGTCGCGTTTTTTAGAGACAGTGGAGCTGCTGCATAGGCACGCAGGGTCAGCTCTTCCACGTCTGCAAGGATTCTGGTTTGCACCTCCCAAGCATCCAGCACTCGTGTTCAGGAGCTCTGGTGTGTCCCCTCCTTGTCTCTGTCACGTGGAAAACCCACAAAGCAGCAAAATTACTCCTTGGTCTCATGGCAGAGACATGGCATGCCCTTTCCTTTATGTTTTTGCAGAAGGGAAATAGCTTTTATTCTAAATACATTTGCAAACTATTGGAAATCTGTTTCCCCAAGCCCCAGGCTGATGTGAATAATAGATTTCAAAAATTTGGTGCAGGTAACATGACCACGCAGGAGGATGAAGTGAGCAATATAACTTGGCCTGAGGCCCATGTCTTGGTAGCCCTGGAGAAACTTGCTTGGTGACAATGACAGTGATTTTATAAATGAATTTGTTTGTCATTGGCAGGCAGGCAGGCGCTGTCACGGGTAGGAAAATCAGACTCCCTTTAGACACAATCCTCTCTGTTGTACAACCTCGGCTGACAAAACATTGCTTGAAATACACACGTAGATATGCAACGTCTTTAAAGAACCAAGGCTCACCGAGGCATCTGTCTTATTTTGGGCTCAGGCTAAAACATATCTTGAATATCCAGGCATGCCCCTTGGTTTCTTCCTCCCCTGAGCTCTGGGTCTGCAGGTGATGAGCGCACCCTCCCATGCAGGGATGCAGGACACTCTGGATGGATGCTAGGATTTGGTCCTCATTCTCCGATCTCAAGTTATTCGTAGGAGATGATGCCCCCAAAATGTTGTTTTTCTCTGTTTAATAGAAGCACAGAGCAGAAGAAAGGACCCATTAACTGGCTCCTCTAGGCAGAGCTGAATTTTCTGAGTCCTGGCCAGTGCCTCAGACCATGTATCACAGACTTGGAGAGACAAAGACCTCTCTGGGTTTGTTTTTCACTGCAGATTTAGGCAATGACAACATGGTTTCAAGAAAAAGCCTCCTGCTTCCCCAGGCGTTGGTCTCAGAGGCTGCCAGGCAGTGGGAGCTCTGAAAAAGCCCTTACTTTTTGAGAAACCAGCTCCCACCTTTGCTTTATTTTGCTTGCTGGCAAGCCCTCTGATGGAAATGGATTTCAGCTCCTCCTGCCAGATGGTGATGAGAACCAAGGGCTGCAGACGGAGATCGCCTCCGGGCTGAATTTAAAATGCCTCAGTACATTTTATTTTTGTCCAGGATGCCTTTTAAGAGCCACTTGGCTCGGTGGCAGCGAGCCATCCTGCAAGCAGTCCCTGGGATGTGCAAGGGGCTCCTCCAGCACAACCTTTCGCTGCAGCAGCCATTGGCAGTGGCTTCTATTCCCCGAGATGGCTTGTATTCACCAGGATGGCTTGTATTTACTTGGATGGCTTGTATTTACATCACGGTGCACATGCTGCCTGTATACAAGGACATGTTTTTCTGCTGCCCCAGCTGGACCAGGTTGCTGGATAGCAACCCCTTGCTTTCCACCCAGATCTGGACTCAGCCCAGCTCTACTGCAGAGAAAAACTAGAGAAATCCTTTATCTTATTGGCATTATTTAGCAATCTCATGGCTTTTGTGGTCCAACACTGGACATCCCTCAAAGGAGAGCTGAGAATGGTGCAGTACCCGCACCACCACCTCTCCAAATAATTCCTGCATGGAGTGTCCTCCTTGTAAATGACCCACCTGATGCTTCAGAAATGGGCGCTCATCCTCAACAGTGCTTGAGGTAAAAGGATATTTATGCAAAACAATGATCTGCTGTTTACTCAATTTTCTCTATCCCCTTCGCTATTGAAGGTGATATTTGCTCTTGAGCAAAAGTTCCTTCAGAACTCAGGTCCTGCCATGAAGTCATGCTCCTGCATTTATGACATCAGTCGTTGCTATGGCAGCGGTGTCAAAAATTCCTCTTTTATTATTGTTTAAAGGGAATTATTCAGTACGTTCCAGATCAAAAGCACTGGGATCTTGGGATATGCCTCTGAGCTACAAAGAAACTCGAACAAAGCCAAAAATAGCAATATTTGGATAAACTGGATGACAGCCAGATTGTCCTGTGCTCACTTTCCTGTCTACATTATTCACTGCCTTTTTTAAGCTGCAGGGAGCTAATTCAGTGTCTGAGATGCTTCTTCCCAGGAGCTTTCCATGCCGCAAGGCATAGCCTCGGCACACAGACACCTCCGCATCGCGCCAGCTGGCTTCAGCCTCCTGCCCTCAGTAGCTGAGCCACGTGCTTATCTGCACATGTTTAACACCACTGGCTTCACTGTGAGTTGTTCTTATGCCTGGTCTCTTCTGTGACCCACGAGCAATGGTACCCAGGACACAGCTGATAGCAGCACATGCATCTAATTGAACTCTGTCCACGAGTCTATGGCCATGGATGGGCTCAGGCATCCTCAGCAGCTGTCTCAAAATCCAGACGTGAAACTGTTGAAAGCCTGAAGGTGATGGTGAGTTTGGCACGTTATATAAAATACGTCTTTGCTGGGAATACAAGGAGTCCCAGTTCCAAACCCTTCCCTCCCACTTCTCTCCTGCAGCTGCTCCCAAAAGGGATGTCACACCGGAACCACTTGCCTCTGGGGGAAAAAGTGGAGCCTCCCTACTTATATTTCCAAAATGTTTACAGCCATAGTATCTTAGAGACTTTCAGTCTCATCAATGTCAAGTGATATCAATCAAAGTTAGGAGAGGAAAAGGAAGGGCATGAGAACACACACATTGACTCATGCACACCACTGTCATGCTACCTCCTTCCAGCAGAATTAAAATGTTAAGGTGCAGGACTTAAGCTGTTTGCTTGTTTCATACATGCTCTCAAAGATCTCTTACCCCTGTCTCCTCCTCTTCCTACTTCTAGCCATCCTTCACACTGTGACAAAGGATCAGTCACTTGGCTCCTACAGCTTTTCCCTTGACCACCCGGCTGAGGGCTGGGTGTGAAGCTGGTGGTTACATCTCATGACCATTGATTTCCAATGGCAGTTAGATACCCAGAAATAAACAAATGGATCAATGAACTACATGCTTTTGCTTTTGGCTCTGTGCCCCCAAAGCTCGGGCTTCACAAGAGCTGTCTGCAGATGCAGAAGTGTTTTAGTGACTTCCCTTGAGGTCTTTTCCAAGAAGGAGAGAGGACAAAGCGTGCCACTGATGAGGAGGATAAATGTTCCTCTTGGTAATGTGATACTTAGCACCATTTATATTCATTGCTGGCAGAGCACAGCGGTTTAGCCTGGTGTTGTCCTGCTTCTATACCATCTGGAGATCTTATTTTTCAAACGGCTTTGATCCCCGAGCAGCTGGTTGGGAGTGGCACCCATGCTTCCTGACCCTCTCCTGGCAACAAGCTGCATAGCTGAGTCCACTTCTCCCTCATCCCAGCACCTCCCCTCACTCCAAATTGCCACCTCTCCAAGAAATTGCATCTGATGTTTCCATTCAATGCAGCTAAGGAGGAGAAATGTCAATGGGACTGATTTCCGAGCTCTCCCAAGCTCCTCAACCCGTTGATCACAGAATTATAGAATCATAGAATGGTTTGGGTTGGAAGGAACCTTAAAGATCATCCAGTTCCAGCCTTCCTGCCATGGGCAGAGACACCTCCCACTGGATCAGGTTGCTCAAAGCCCCATCCAACCTGGCCTTGAACACCTCCAGGGATGGGGCAGCCACAGCTTCTCTGGGCAACCCGGGCCAGGACCTCTCTGCCTTCACAGGAAAACATTTCTGCCCAAGATCTCATCCCAATCTCCCCTCTTCCAGCTTAAAACTGTCACCCCTTGTTCTGTCCCTGCACTCCCTGATCCAGAGCCCCTCCCCAGCTCTCCTGGAGTCCTTTTTAGCACTGGAAGCTGCTCTAAGGTCTTCCCAGAGCCTTCTCTTCTCCAGGCTGAACAACACCAACTCTCTCAGCCTGTCCTCGGATGGGAGGATGTCATCTGCCTTTGATATCAATACCAAAGAGACCTCAAAAAGAGCTGGGGTATTTCAGCATCACAACACCACACACCAGTACAGTTCAGTGTGTGCAGCAGTCATTTTTTGGATTTGAGTAATCAAACAGTTTTCACAAATGAAAGGTAATTTCTTACAAGAATAAACTTTTTCTATTAGGAAAATATGAAGTATGGGAGATAGGGCGGTTTGTGTGTGTGTGTTGGTTTTAAGGCGAAAATGTTGGAATTACTACTCTGCATCAAAACCAGGGAGCTGTTTGGAGGCTGCATGTGAGAAAATTGCCAGTTCTTATTGAATATCTTATTTACTTGCAAAGCAAAAAAAGAAAGTAAATAAGAAGCTCTGCAACGTATCTGCATCTCTGGCAATTTCCTCGTGTGCAATCACATACGCCGCCTACGGCCTCTGCAATAAATTGTAATCCAACTCGTTTGCTTCCTCTCCTTATGTACATACATTATATTTTTGCTCAGCAATTTTGACTTCCACCCACTTTTGTTGACGGGCGGAAGGAGGGGGAGCAGCAAATGAAAAATGTTGCTATATTTTCAACATGACAAATTACAATGGGTATTTTATTTCCACCTGGAATGTCCAATGATAAATATATGTGAGCGGTGGTGTCCCCCTAAGGTAGCCAATGGGCATCAGAGTGTTTTATTTCAAATTTCCCCGTGTACAAGGTCTGTGGCATCTTCGAGTCGAGGCAGAACTGGGAGTCCTGTAGGGCTGTTGGAGGAAACAAACAATAAGTTGCTATTGAGCATCGATTTGGGTGGCTGCACTGATGTTAACTTTTCCCTGTTCAATCAACCATGTCGTATAGATTATTAAAGTGCCTTTCTGTCAGGGGAGCCTAAAGAGGCTTCATCATTGTCTGCTGAATTCAGAGCTGTTCTTTCCCACGCAAGTAAGGCTGCTGGAAACAAAAGTATTGAAGTTAGAGAGGATGCTGCATCGCCCCATCCTGGAGCGCAGCAGTCCTTGGGCATCCCTTGAGTGGGCATCTATCGCAGTGTCACTGTGGACCAGCCTCCTGGTTTTGCTCTTATGTGTAACCAGCAGGATGATCACTCCATGAGCTGTTTTTAAAAGCTCTTGCTCATGCTTCTGAGCTGCACTGCAATTTACAGTAGCCTTGAATCTTCTGCATAAAACTTCTCTCTTCCTCCTATCCGAATCTCTCAACTTGGTGATGCTCTGTCCCTGGAGGCAGCCACTTTACTCCCTTCTTACTATGGAGAAGCACAACCCTGCTTCAGGTTGAGACCAGGCACTGGGCATGGTTTAAAGATGGCTCTTGGGCACATGATGGAGGCTTGAAATCTCCACTAATTCATCCTTGTCTTCCCTGCTTTTGAAATATTAACTCCAGTCAAGATCAGTTTTCCCACATCTGTGTTTTTCTGGCCGGATCCTCAGCCCACACAGCTCAGGCTATTCCATCAGCCCATCATCTTCCAAATCAAACATGTCAGCGATGTCTCACATGAGCTGGACCTCGCTAGGTCTAATTTGCAGATTGAGGGTAGCTAGATTAAAGTTTGTTAAAAAATAATAAGTCAAAACCTCAAGGGATCAGGAGAAGTTTAAATTGAAATACTATATATAACCTGTGCTAATCCTCCCCCACTGCCAGATTTTAATTACCCAAAGATATTAAGAAAAAGCTGTGTTTTGTGCCTGCAGTCTTTAAATGTGATTTTTAGACTTCCTTAAAGGGACAGCCCCAAGGGAGCGGTTTAAATTAATACTCTGAAATGGAAACGCATTTCCTTTCTCATTCTTCTGCTCATCTGTTGTGTGTGTGATTGGTCTTAGTGAGGTTGCCATTGACTTCAGCTGCCGTCAGACCAGACCCCAAAACACAAAGGGCAACCCAAAAAATCCATCCAACCAATGAAAGCCCTGCTAGGGTTGGCCAAGGTCCAAGCTGGAGACCTCTGTCAGGCACATTTAGATGGATGTGTTGGAGGATTCATGCTATTAACTGCCAGTGGAGAAGTACTAGAGAAACAACCCTATTCTCAGAGTGTAACATTTTTACTGTGCTCCAAACCCAGCATTTCTTTCATCTTTGCTCCAGACCAGGGAATGCTGGACCAAGCAAGCCCCTGTTGTTACATCCTGGTGGGACCTAAGCTGGTGAGCATCACTTCTTGCTCCTGGATGTGCCACTGAACATTGCGTAAGGCACATCTGAGACTGCACAATGGGAATTTAATTTCCAGGGCAAACAGCCAGGAACCAGAATTTTACAATTTCAAGCCTCAAGGGGTTCGTCTTACTCACCATAAAGATTTTATGACCCAAGTAAAAAATCACTCAGCTTTATACTTTCCTCAGTCATGTTATGCTCCTTTAGCTCAGCCTCAGGCTTAGCCTGTCTTTTGAGCATCAGGAGCTGTCAAATCCATCCGTGGGCAGGGGAGGATGTGAGCACATGGGACACCAAAGGAGCTGTGGTGTTTCTAGGTCACCGGAGATGGAGGTTAAGGAGTTTACAAACCCGGTAGGCTTATTCTGTGAAATGCTGGCTTTCCCCAAACCTGCAGAAGAGGAGCTGTGCAGGGTAGTGCTGCTGGCCACGACGTGGAGGTGTCTTACTTATAGGACACCAAGTCAGGTCCATCAAGGTGGAGGTGAGAAGTTAGCACGTGCCATTTTTTTTCAGCTGATGTTTCATGATGTTGTGATTTGGAGGTGTTTCTGTTGCCAAAAACGTCTGCGGTCTCCCTAAACAGATGGAGAAAGCATGCAAATTAAGCAGATGTCCAGTCTCTGTGTCCTGTGCCTCTGAACTCCACATTCCAACCCTGGCTGCCCCCTCCGACTATGATTTGGTGCTGGCTGAAAATCCTTAGAAAGCTGCAGCCCCGTTTTGGTAGATTTTGTAAGTGGACCAGCACATGACTCCCTGGAGCCATCTCACTGCCTTGTTTACTTGTGCAGTTCCTGGGAAGCCACAGGAGGGACTTTAAGCTGGTCTGAGGAATGTCCTGTCTTCAGTGATCTCTCCAAGGAGCCATCGTCTCTGACTGGTGCAAGGCTGAGGATGGGGCTTTATGCAGTAAACTACTGCATCCCAATTCAGGTAAAATTCCCATCAGTGACCAGGCATGTGACCTATCCTGTTAATTTGATGGCGATGCTGTTTTGGGAGTAAAAAAAACAAGAGAAAAGTTGGGGGTTTTCCCCAAATCTTTATTCTCCTACATGTATGAGCAATCCTGAAATTAAAGCACTGCAGCTCATTCTGCAAGAGCTGTTAACTTTACATCCTAATTGCTTAATTAAGCTGTCTTGATCCAGGTAATAATTGCAAACTTTCTGTCTGAGAAAGGTTTGCCGAGTTAAGCAAGAATTGATTAAACATTTATGCTTCTGACAGAGCCGCCTGCCCTTTATTTCCTTCCGTTTGCTGCGAAAAGTCTCTTCAAGCCAGACGCCTCCCCCCTGACAGGTTTTATTTCACCCAGATTTAAGTGTGTAACCAACATCGCACCGTTGGTTGGTGCCGGGGGGGCACCGCAAACCACTCCTGGCACTGACGTGGGAGCAGGGACAGCGAAGGAACAGGAAACCCCGCCAGCTTTGCATTTACCTTAAAGCATAGTAAGGCACTTAAGCAGCAATAAAAATAGATTTAAGAGCTCGTCAGCAAAATCGCGTGAAAAGTATCCCCAGAAAAGGCATGATACATATTCATCTGCTGTTCTTCGGCAGCGTGCTGGGTCATGCTTTAAGCAAAGATCAAAAAAACCTGGTGCAAAAGATGCTTGCCTGTTTGATAAAAATACTGATTCCTTACAAGAGCCAAGCAGGCAGGGAGGGTGTTGGCACCGCCTCGGACACCACTGACGTGCTCCAAGTCTGCAGGCATGACCTAATCCCTCACTTCTGAATGGAGCATCCTAGATTCAGCACAAAGCGGAATGATTTGTCCTGCAACCTGTTCAGCATAACTGTCCCCTAGATTAAAGGATAAAGAATTGAGACTGGTGGGAGTTTAGGAAGGGAGATGCAGAGCAGGTCTTTTTAGGGGGGGCACCTTCTGTTTCGGGGGGACCAGCCTCTCACCAGCCATCCTGGAGGAAGGCTCTGCTCTCCAGGAGGTTTGGAGCAGCCTGACCACCTGGAGCCCTCACCACGCTGCTCCTGCTCCCTTTGTGTATTAACCAGGCACCCCTCATGTGTTGATCCTTGCCAGCAGAAAGAGGGGAAACAAAAAAAAAAAAACCCTCCAGGGATGTGGCAGCCTTGTGAAAGGCCCTGACCTCAAGCTCCTTTCGTTCCTCTCTCCTTGCAAACCTTGATATGAAGCCAGCTCGTATCCTGGGACCCACCAGCTCCATCTCGCAGTGCCCACAGGGATGTTTCTGTGTGTGTTTTGCCTCTGCTGTCCCCAGCTACACTTGTTTCTGCAGGGTGGTGAAGGGGTGCAAATTTTTTTCCTGCCATTTAGAAATTCGGATCAGGAAGCAACTAGTTAGGTTGATATTGTCGCGATCTGACTTTCCAGGAGCCTTCTGAATAAATTTCCCTTTATTAGACACGAAGGCTCCCGTTACTGCACCTTCGTCCTCATTACTCCCAGATAAGCACCTACATAACCTGTCTCAAGTTCTGCCTTGGTATCCAAGGTCCCACGTGTGAGAGCTGGGAGGGAAATGGGAGCCTTCTCCAGCAACCGATTAAGCAACCTCCCTGTGTCCGCTGCTGTCTCCATCTCCTGCAAAACCGCTGAGCACCGTAAATTAGAACCGTGTGATGGATTTCCTTCTGCCTGCAAATGAGGGTGGATTCCACTCATGAGTATGTTAGGGGAAAGAATATAGTTCCCACTTTTGGGGGCGAAAAAAAAGAGACATTTTTAATTGTCTCTGCATTTTGAATATCGAAGTCCTCCCACTTTCACAGGGGATTGGCGCCGCCAGTCTAAATGAGAACATTTGTTCAGAGGCATTTTGGAGGAGAAATCCCTGCGATATCTTTTTTTCCCATATGCAGGGCAGCAGAAGTAGGTAGATTAGTGTCTTTCTGAACTGAAATACCCTGGTCTGTGACATCAAGGGCTGTCTGATGTACAGCTTTACCCACAGTTAAGTGCTTCTCAGACTGAGTGAGTGACAGAGCTGAAGGCTCAGTTCACATCCTTGGGTGCTTCACCACTTATCCGTGGAGCTCAAAGACCGACACAGAGAGGGCATCTCGTATTTTTCCCCGCTGGCCCTTTGAAATGCAGGGACCTTGGGAAGTCTCTCTCTTCTGCTGTGAAACTGCAGACCTGATCTCTGTGTGTGAGTGGTGGAGTTGGGATAGGCAGTAGGAGGCTGAAAGGAAAGAGAAAGGTCAGGGAGGTGTGTGAGGTGATTGCAGGGAAGAGGTGAGCATCCCAGCAGGGAGATGGTCTGGGCATCCCAAGGAGCAAACATCCCCTCTTGGCTCTCAGCTCTTGTCCTTGCTGTTCAGTTCCAGGGAATGGGACACTGGCAAGCAGAGAAATGCTTGTGTGGTTAATTTGGTTAGGTTGCTGTGTTATCTGTGTCTTGTGGCTGCAGCAACATCAGGTGATGAAGCAAAGGAGGTTGCTGCAGCATCATTTCAGCCCCTGGACCAGTGGGAGAGTCAAGTGCAAAAAAAAACCTGCCTCTGTGTTTAAATTTCAAGCTGTTGACATGAGGTAGAAGATGAGAGGGAGGTGGAGGGAAAGGAAGGGGACAGCAGTCACTTTTGTCTTGTTTGTAGGCAAAGGGAAGAGCTGACTGAAATGCATGCAGGAGCATGAGAGCCTGAAGAATAAATATTGGCTTCTGTCCCTGCATGAAAAGGAAGCTTGAAGCAGGAGCTGGGGGGGGGGGGGTGCAGGGGGATGCAAACCAAACCCCGTTTCTCCTGCTCACTTCAGCTATCTAAATATCTCACAAGGTGAAAAGCATTTTGCACCAACAAGTAGACGTGCCATGGATTTTAAAAGCCCAGACTGTTCCCTCCTGTGTCGGGAGAAACTTGTGTTGAATGCACAGAACAAGTATCAGAATGGGGAGATCTCACAATAACATTTACGAAGTCCAGCAAGGGTCAGAGACAAGGTTTTGGATGTGAGGAGAGTCAAGCAGACTAAGGAGAAAGCAGAGTACAAGGGCACAGAACAAATCAGCTCTGTAACCCACCATCACTCAGCAAAACTAGCATTATCCTAGAGGGCTCCTCGAGCATCAGTGGGTCAGTGCCAGATAAAGTTCCTATGGCTTTTGGCAAAGGAAAACTTTGCTTGTTTTCATTTAATTTAGATTTATTTTATATTATTTTATTTTGTTTTATTTTACTTTATTTATCTGACAAAGACTACTGAGCAGCTGGGGTAGAGGGAGGTGTAAGTGCCTGCTATTGATTTTACTGTGTATTGATGAACGGAGGGAGTGAGAGCATTTGTGACAAGGTGAGTTCAGTACAGGCACATGTAACAAGCAGTTATTGGGTGAAGCTGAAGGTACGGGTCAGGCGAGGGCTCAGCAAAACCAAAGCATGGAACTCCAAAGCTCTCAGATCTGAAAGAAAAGCTGAGCAACCCCCACAGGTTATCCCACGGCTCAGCCCCAAACCAGGATTTCTATTATCTCTTTTGGCAGCGAATGAGAGGGATTTTGCTTTCCCTCTGTCAATAAAGGGGCTCTGAAAGATGATGCTCACAGTACAGAGCTACAAAGAGAGCATCCCCTGTGGCAGGGAGAGACTCAGTCCCCTGAGACTCCTCTCCAACTGGACTTTCTTAGCACTCACATCATTTTCCCTCTCAAGCAGTTGCTGTATCCCCATCCCAGAGCCACCCACATTTCTGCAGTCGAGGGCAGGAGAGCGTATCTTGCTGCTGAAACCACAGCCACCAGCACAAGGCCATCAGGGTCACACGTGCCCGTTTAGTATCTTCCCACAAAGTCTATTGATCAGGCTTTATACGCTGCGGCACGTTGCCATAAAACCCCAGGGAGCCAGCAGCTGGTGATTTACACCCAGTGGCCATCAGACCTTTACAAGCACAAAGGTGTCCAGCACAATCCTGGCTTTCCCCTTTCCCTTGGCATGGCTTGGCTCCATGTGCCCCAGAAACAAGCCTAACACTTCCAGATTAATCCACAGAAGCTCCCAGGGAGAACCCCTGTCTTCCCAGAGCTCTGGGAGAGCCACCAAGAGCCCTTTTTCCAGCAGCTCCTTCCCACTGCGTTGCTCCAAGAGCCTGCTCGGGAAGGGCTGACCCATCTGCTCTCCCAGCCACGGCAGAAAATGCCAGGCTGGCTCATGTTTTCAAACTGAAACAAAAAATAATTTTCTTCTGGAGGCTTCAGAAGGCAAAAAAATAAAAGACAATATTTACATTTCCCTGTGATGTGTCACTCCGCGTGGGTTAGTCATCAGTCCTCCTGCAGAAGCCCTGCAGGTAACCGAGTGACAGGAGGAGGCTGTGACTCACCAGATGGGACGCGTCCCTCCAATGTGGCTTCAAACATGGGACATTAAGGAGAGATTGTCACATTACAACAAATGCTGCTCTGGATTTCCAAGCAGCAAGAGGAAAGCCTGGTGATGTGAGGAGGTGCCCAAGCACCTTTCCCCTTAAAATCCACCGATGTCACCCACCGCTGACCCTGCACCAGCTTGTGTCTGGTCTCTGTGGTTCAGTGTAACCATCCTCTCTGATTTTCCTAACAGACAAATAGCAACAAAACCCCCTGAGCTGGAGAAACTCCCTTTCCTATGCCAAATGCCTGGGCACTGAGCGTTGCTTCTGGAATTGTTTTGTTCAAGGGAATCTTAAGATTCTTGTGATGCGGTGTAAAAAAGGGAAAGCAGGATGGGGTATTTCCCAGCACCAATTTGGGAAGGGGTTTCCTGGATGCAAACGGTAGCTGAAGATCAGAGCTAGGTGCCTCTTCTCCCTCTGGTACACGGGAGAGGCAGAGGGGCTCCCAGGGCCAGGGTTCACCTGTGTTGGCTTAAAAGGATTTACATCTCTTTGTACTTGCTCAGATCTGCTCCAGCCCCAAATACAAACCTGGAAGCATGCTCAGTAACACCTCTGCTGAAAGCCCAGTGCTGGTGGCAGGTACTCAGGACCTTGCAGAAAGCAGAGCCCAGGTGGCCTGCTGGCCCTCCAGCACCAATAATGAACCCTCCTGCCTGCCTCAGTTTCCCCAGTTCTCCCACTATGCACCTGAACCAGCAGCAAGAGGATCTCAAGGGGATGTAAAACACCTTGAGCATTTGGCAAGGAGCTTGCATGCAAACATTGATACCCATATACAGAATGATTACTTGCTTTTTGCCTGCTATTATTATTTGTTTTCTATCAGCATCCTTGCTCTAGTTCTCTTCTAAATCCAACTCCTGATGCCAAGCCAGGAATATTTTAGGAAATGCAGATTGTATAATATTTACATCTGTGCCACTTGTTTATTTCTCTCTGTCGGTTAATTTTGTTACTGCTCCTCTCTCATGAATGCAGTGATCTGCAGAGCCAAAAGCATGCTCCGTGTTTTCAAGGATGCACTAATTTTAATAATTAAAAAGCTGCTGCCTTCCCATCTGCTCAGGCAGGGATGGAAAGGAGCAGCAGGAGAGCACAGGGCTAACCAGAGCACGAGCTGCCACCCCTCGCTGCTGTCTCTGGGGGAAGACAGAGCTCCAAGTAGCTGCATCCCCCAGCAGCATAAAGATACCCTGATGCACCCCCTGGGTAAGTCCTTTCAGCACCGACTCGATGCTTCCCCTGAATGCAATGGGCTTTCACGCAGTGGGTCTTGTCCAGGTTTCTCTTGGTTTTCTTGTCTGGGAAGAGGAAAGAGTCCCCAGGATGGGAGAAAAAAGTCATTGGGAGATTTTCTGAGGGTTTAAGGGAGGAACTGGAAAACTTAGACTGAAATAAAACTGGGTTTTATTCCATTGGTCAGAATCACCTTTTCCCTTGACACAAATCAGCAGTTTATATAACGACCAGGTTCTGCTCACTGGTGTTGCCAGGGAGGAGCACACAGCCTGGAGAAAGGACTGGGGATAGAAACGCCCTTCCCTGCATCAGACAGTGCTTCCCTGGGGCTCTTTATCACTGCCGTGTCCTTTCCAGGCACACAACTGGCACATCACCATCCAAACGGGGCTTTGCTGGCACAGCTGGCACAGCTGACACAGCGACACTGCCTGTGGGGCTAAAGCGTTTTGATAGAAGCCATGACCCCCAGTCCCACGGTATCCAGGTTGTCAGGATAAAATCAATTTTGCACTTCCAGAGCACGTCTGGAGGGTCAATGCACCGTTAAAGAAGCTTTCTGGAAGCAGCCAGGTCTGTACCAGCTCCAAGACACCCAGAGCTGCTGCCAGGGTGGGTGAGTGATGGGCAGAGAACCTCATGGGGCACCACTCACACCAGCACAAATTAGCAGAGAAAGTCAGAAGCAGCTCTGAGCACCCCACTTGCCAGGGGGTGGCAATGTAAATAGAAGCCAGGCAGTTTGTCTCCTTTCAAGCCTGCCTCTTGACTCTCAGGCTGGGCACTTGGTTGCCTATTAAACCCGGCTCTCAGAGCATCTTCCCTGGTTTAAAAGCTTCAGGCATTAACCTCCCGGACTGGAGCCGTACACAGCTGCTCATTACCACTACAGAGCTGGCGAGCCCTCCCTCCACCCCGCGCTGTTCAGGCGCAGTGTTTGATAGCAGTCCTGTAGGATTCCCTCTCTGATAACAAAAAAAGGTATCTGTAGCACACGGGGATGTAGAAGACAAATAATAGCAAGAGGTTAACAGCATTTAGTAACGTAAAAACCCCTGGCACTACTACAACATCTAAGAAAGGCGTCTTACTAGCGCAATCCAAAAGAAATGTAAAAGATGCAAATCAAGACAGGCAGAAAGGACAGTAGGACACGCAGTAGGAGGTATTTCTCTGTAGTGCAAGCTCTTTTCAGTGGAGCAGATGTCTCAGCTACCAGGCAAGGGAAGAAGGGATTTGTTTATTGAGGGGGAAAAACAATCTTTTAATTTGGCTCATGGATCAAAATCGGAAACTTCATCCCCAAAGACCCTATTTACCAGCATTTCTTCTCGCTGGTGCTCACAGCAAAATTGAGCACAGGCTGGTTTCAGCAGGCAGGGCTCTTCTTCAGGAGGGCAGCGAGGCTGGAGCGTGGCTGTGCCACCAAGCAGCATGACCTGGGGGACACTTTGTGGTTCTTGGCACCGCATCACCCCACACATCCATGCTCCAGCCTAATGGAGGGTACTAAAAAAATTGAGTGTGATGCATGGCTCCCACAAGACTTAAGTAATCTTAATCTTTCCTCTTCTCCTGCCTCGAAATTCAAAAGGTGGTGCTGTTAAGTGCATCAAGGGCTGCTTTTTGAGGCAGCCAGCCCTTAATTACATGCAATGTTAAGTGCAAAAACATTTCCAAGGCTCTGCTGAGACCAGGAGCAAAAGGAGAGGGAGATTGTTTTAATTGAAAAAAAAAGCATACTCATCTCTAACCAAGCCTGTGGCATTTGCAGCAAGGCCAGGTCTGTGTCACTGGTGCCTCACATGCTGGTGGCTGGGACTGGCTGCACCAACCCTCCACCACATCCAACAGCACAGAACCAGATGCTGTGACCCGTTCAGGCGAGGAAGATGAGGGAATTTCTGAAGGGCTTTTCTCAGAGCCAGCCAGCACAGCTGAAGAGCTGGCGGAGAGTCACAGACTCAGCAGTGCTGCTTCTCTATCCCTGCTGCCCGAATTAATAAGAGCTCACTCCCAGCCCCACATCAGGAGAAGTGCCCAAGACCTTTACAGAGCTCTCACATCAAACCTCTGCTTAATTTGGCTGGCAAACAGTCACAGAGAGCTGCTCACCACCCCTGCCTGCTCTCTTTGGGGGCTTGGGCTGAATATGCTTGAGCCCAGCATCCTTCTGGCAGGCTGACCTGTTCCTGCCACTATTAAAATTTGTCAGAAAAACTCCTTTCCTCCAATCAAAATGCAGGAGGACACCTCCTTGCATGCTTCAGGATAGCAGGCTCACCTGATGGGCTAAAGCAGCAAAGAAAGAAAAATCAGAGTCCTCAAGCACAGAGGGGTTTTGTCCTCCCTGCCTGTGCATGCAGCCCAGCTTGGCAGCTGCACAAGTATCCATCACTGATGTTTTTCCTTTCCTCACATCTCCTTGGGGATAAAAAAAGCCAAAAATCACTTGTACAAATATTTGTTGGAGCACTGATAAAATGAGTTGTAACCTCTGAAAGGGAAGCAAGATGTTCACTGCTTTTCTCATCTCCCAGTCTCTGCTTTTGCCTTTTGCCTTCTGCAACATGGACAGCGTAGCCTGAGCCCTCGCTGAGGTAAAAAAAATCACTGAGTACCTCTGTTCGAGCAAGTCCAGAGGAGGCCACAAAGTGATCTGAGGGCTGGAGCACCTCCCAGATGAGGACAGGTTGAGAGAGTTTGGATTCAGCCTAGAGAAGAGAAGGCTGAGGGGAGACCTTAGAGCAGCCTTCAAGCACTTGAAGGGGCTCCAGGAAAGCTGGGGAGGGGCTCTTGATCACAGACTGCAGGGATAGGATGAGGGGGAATGGTTTTCAACTGAAAACTGTTCCAACCCAAATTATTCTATGATTCTATCAAGAGGAAGGAGTTGAAGACTGGCTTTAGATCAGGAGCAGACTCACCTCCTTTGAGCCATTCTGTACATCCCAGGTGCTGCCTGTTGGTTGTAGAGGAGTTGGTTGCTGCCTGTCACCTCCCCACACATGACATTTTATATTCATTTTACCATTTGCAGCCCTGGCCTCTGCCCACAGATTTCAGAATCCCCCAGCAGGAGAGGTGAGGGCAGGGGCACCAGCCGGTCCTGTAACACCCATCACAGGCAACACCAGATACTTTCAGGGGACATCAAGAAAAGTAGTCAGTGATCTCTGTAGTGTGGTGTCAACTGGGCTTATTTTCTCCGTGCAGAGGCTGCTTGTTTTCTTATGTGATACACATCAAGAGGGCTATTACAAGTCATTGGCTTGTTTGGTTCTTCTTTTTCTCCTAAAAAATCAACTCCTACACCACAAAATTGCAGCCTTAATGCTAGGTAGGAGCTAAACCTAGCAATCTTGATCAGCCCTGATATAAGATGACAACTAGAAGTATCCATGGACACTCTTTATATGCTCTGTCAAGCATCACAAGCAATTTGAAGGGTGTTTTTACCCTAACAAAGCAGCAGCCCATATCAGGTCAGCCTGTATTGAAAACTGGAGGGGCATCAGCCAGGGATCTGGTTGGACATCAAGGTGTTTAAAGCAAAAAAGAGAATGGGGGGGTTTGGGATATCTGCCCATCTTGGTACCCCATCTATTTTCCCTGCAGATCTTTGGGGTGAGGGCTGTCATTGTTCCAGCACTGAGCACTAGCAGGGATGCACTTGATAAACCACAAAGCTGAGCTGACTGGCCCTGTAAGGATGGAGGGGAATAATCGTTTGGGTTGGAAGGGACCTTAAAGCCCATCCAGTTCCACCTCCTGCCATGGGCAGGGACACTTCCCACTGGATCAGGGGCTCCAAGTCCCATCCAACCTGGCCTTGAACATCTCCAGGGATGGGGCAGCCAAGACATCTCAGGACAATCTCACCACCCTCACAGGAAAACATTTCTCCCTAAGATCTCACCTAAATCTCCACTCCTGCATCTATTAACTTCAGTTATCGGTATTATCAATACAATGGAACCATATCAAACAAATAAGGAGTCGACCTGAAAAAAAAAAGAAAAGTTTGAAGCCCCCCAAAATAGTTTCAATTTTTCTTCAAAAAGGGACCAATTTCCTCCATTTATTCCTATTAAAATCAGGTTATCTTGGCCACAAATGCACAAGCTGCAGTGATGTACCCAAAACCATGTCTATGGCAAAAAAAATAATCTTTGCCGAAGACTTGTTTTATTCAGCCCACACACAAGCTCTCTCTCTGCTTAGCAAAAGAGAATTTTCCTATTTTATAGGAGGAAAGAAAATATCTTCCTTATTTTACGACAACAACAGTCATACATACATACATGGGCCAAGCAATTTCCCCCTTGATAGTCCCTTCAAAGGAGCTGTCATTTGACATAAATAAGTAACACATGGGAAAGTAATGAGTTATGTTAATTGAGTTCATCCTTGCAAATTGATATTGCTCCTGCAAATAGACAAAAAGTCTTAAATACGTTTGCATATCATCTGCATGGAGCTCATATCCAATAGCAACAGGGTCAGCTCTCCAGTCTTACTGCTAATGTAAGGGAAACAGCGCTTTGACTGACAGGTGATTTTATTGTATTATTATTTTAAGTGATAAAAAAATTTCCAGCTGGAAGGATGCTGCAGCATCATCTGCTTGTACCAGCCCCATTTCACTACCAAAGCCTGACCATAAGAGACTGCAGGCTGAATTCAGACTGCAAGAGTGCTTCTCTGCATGAAGCGACTGGTTTATTCCCTGGTTTCTGCTCCTGCTCCCCTTCCCAAGACCCAGTTTTGTTTTTCACAACCTATTGTGGTGAGCTTTGGTCCACGCTCAAGATGGGTTGCCTTGGTACAGCCCCACTGAGCACAGAAATCCCAATTACAGCACTAAGCAGTTCTGAGACCAAATAATGGGGCCTGAACTTTAGGATGCTGTTTAATTCGAGAGAGTTGAAAGACATGCACCTAACTCTGCTGAGCCTGGAGGCAGAGTGCTGAATGATAACAAATTTTCAATCGCCCCTCTAGCCCAGTAGCCTCATGCCCACGGGGGGGTTGCAATCATGAGATGTTCACGTTGATGTGTGCCCTGTGAACTGATCTGAGTCTGCATTTGTTGTGTTTACTTCTAGTATCAATGTATAAAACATATACTAGACAACTGTGTAGGTGGGTATTCATTTACAAAGATATATATACATGCTTACAGCTAATATGAGCTCATTTATCCAGGCACACACACCTACAGAGCTGCATAGCCAGAGAAATGCAGAGGTGAGTGCTGCCTCGGCTCCTTCCACATAGAACTGAGGAGTTTGAGTGCATTAAAAGGAATCCTAGAATGCTTTGGGTCAGAAGGGACTTTAAAGATCATACAGTTCCATACCAGGGACACCACCCTCATCGTGGAGCATTTCTTCCTAACATCTAATCTAAACTTTCCCCCTCTCAGCCATGTCTCGTTTCCAAATGTCCCCTCATTCCTCAGGGCACTGGATCACATTTTTATGAAGTCAAGCAAGTTTGCAGCAAAATCATTGCTTCTAGATCCTATTGATCAAGGGGGAGAAAGGGAGAGATCATTAAGTATTTAAATGGAGACAAATGAGTCTGTTTTGGTGACATCCAATAACCTTTCAGCCAGCTGTCTCAATTCTTAGTAAGTAAAAAAAGAAAAAAAGTAAAATCATTTGTTCAATCAGTCATTAATAAAGCCATAAATCATTAGAAGATTAATTCTTCCCAAATTGAATTACTACTTTCAATTATTTTGGGGTGGGTTCCCCCCCCCCTTTCCTTTTATTCCTTCATTCCCCCAGGAACTGAGCGGAGTCAATGTATTGGAATTAGTCTTAACCAGCCCGATGCTGCTCAGTAACTTGTTGACTTCTCTCTTTTCCTTTCGGGTCTCTCAGCCGCCCTTTTTCTCTGCAGACACTGGCAGGAGAAAATTAAAACCGTGATGGCAAAGCCCACGGTTTCCCATGAGGATCACTCAGTAAGGGATTTTTTTTTTTTTTATTTGCCTTTTTTTATGGATTGAGTCCTTCTGGAGAACAGAGAGCAGGAGCCAGTCTTTGATTTTATCTTAATGAACATTACTGATCCAGTGAGCTCCAGCTTGCAGCCTTTCAAACCTTATCAGTCAGCAAAGCTGTGCTGAGAAGTGATAGAGAGCCACATGGAAACAAGATTTAATCTGTCCAACATTTCTGCGCCAGTGCCTCCTCCCTAATGTAATCTTTACTTGTTTGCAGAGCAGCGCAAACAAGGAATGTACAAGTGGCAGGTGCAGAAGCAAGATCTCCTCCAGGTCCTACCACGCTACTTGTGCCAAGTCCCAGGGACCAAAACCAGCAGGGTTATTCTATCCAGATGGAAAGAGGCATCCCTGGGTTTATTTTAGGGCAGGGTTTTCTTTTTCCTCCTCCTTTTAATGTTTCCAAAAAAAAAATCATAGAATCATTAAGGCTGGACAACACCTCTAAGCTCATCCAGTCCAAACTCACCGTGCCTACTAATCCATGTCCCAAAGTGCCACATCTACATGCTCTTCGAGCCCCTCTGGAGATGCAGACACCACCACTGCCCTGGGCAGCCTCCACCAGCACTTCACCACTTTCTCAGTAAAGATATTTTTCCCAATATTCAACGTAAACTTCCCTTGGTGCAACTTGAGGCCATCTCCTCTCACACTATTGCTTGCTGTTTGGGAGAAGAGACCAGCATCCACCTTGCTACAACCTCCTTTGGGGGAGTTATAGAGAACAATTTCTCCTCTCAGCCTTCTCTTCTCCAGGCTAAACAATCCCAGTTCCCCCAGCTGCTCCTGGTAAGACTTATTCTCCAAACCAAACACATAACAATTGTCAGCTTCTCCCCAACCCCACACACTCCCAAAATCCTCCAAAGCAGACACATGGCAATACCAAGTTTTTTTCCCCACAAACTTTAGTTGCTCTTCTGAATTTTTCTCTTGACACTCATGAACGTGTCAAAGGGAATTTCTCTGTTTCATTCCTCAACTTCTGCTCTGGCCATCATCTCCCAAGCTCTACTTGAAACAAGTTAATTCTTAATTAAGCTCTTCCATCCCCTTTGATATTAATTCTTCTTTTCATTACTTCTTTAACTCCGTTGAATTTCTTACCTTCTTTTTATGCAACTCAGCCTATTCTCCATGCACTAAATCCTCTCAATCCCAGAACTGCATTTTTGTTATCCTTACTGTTATTTGTTGCATTCTGTATTAGCTACAGTGGTATTTAGGGTTTTTTTTCCCCCTGGGGCTTAGATTTTGTGTGTGTGTGGATATATAATACATAATTTGCTGAGCAGCATGCAAATTGCCATCTCTGAGAGAATGGCAACCTGCACATTGCCAAAATGAGCATCAGTGAAATATGGGAAATTAATTTAGCCCTATGAAGTAGATAATTACTATTTTGCAGATTGAGAAAATGGGGCATAAAGAGATTAAGGCCCAAGGCCCCAGTCTAGCCAAAACCCAATCATATGCTTAATTTAAAGGAGATTGGATAGTTCCCTTAAAGCCAGCAGGAGCACTTATTGCTGAATATTCTACACACATGGAAACGTTTTGCTGAACAGAGCCAGCGTGGTGGTGGGACGAGGGGTTGGGCTGCTCAGTGAGGAAGGGGTTGTGCAGACTCAATTCTAACAAATCTGGGCTGAAACTCATGGTCTGACAGTTGCTAAGAGAAAGAAAAGTGGTGTCAGTAGGACTCGTGACCTCCAAGCACTGTTGAAAACCAGCTCAAGATATCACAGGCGAGCAGCCAATGTAGGCAGAGCCCATTTCTTCAACAGTTGCACCTACAGCCCCATCTGACGTCTCCTCCATCTGCTTCAGCAGAGCAACGGGGTGAATATCCAGGAATTGAGCTCCCAAACTCTTCCAGGTTTCACCTTGGTTTTCCCACATCCCTACCCAGCCTTAAGTCCTTTCACGCTGATTCTGGTGCGTTGCACACTCATGGGAGCCACCTCTTCTTCCTGCAGTTTACTTATTTTTTCAGTCTACTTAGCTGATGATTGTTCCTTATTAAACTTCCCCTGGGGACAGCTCAAATCTGATGTTTTCATGCTCGATTAGATTTCAGACATGCCAAGCCTGCCGTGTCACTGCAGCGATGATGCGGCACAGCAGAGCTCGACCACAGCGACAGCCCCCATCCTGCCTGCATCAGAATTGCTGCTGGATTTTAAAATTAATTGCTGTTACCTACAAATGTGTGTTAAATGCATTGAGGTTCTCAGCAAAAAAGCTTTACAACATTATATGAGAATTAATATACTACAGACTGCTGCCTCATCAGGTTAATCCAGCCACATTTTTCCTGCTAGATTTTTGATTACGGAGGTCATGCTGTGCGTGACACTGCATGAAAGTGTGATTTTCCTACCTCCTAGGGTCCTTGAGGACAGGCAAAGCTCCCTCCTCTCTTCCACTCCCACCTGCTTTGGCTGGTGGGATGTTGCAGCGCATGGGGCAGGAATTGTCTCTCTGCACGTCCTCACCAGAGCCAGCAAAAACAGTCTGTAGGAAAACAACAGTAATTAGAAACCCTGGTCAGTGGGCTCCACCTTTTCCTCTGTCACAAGCCACGAGAACCCAAAACACAGGGAGAGCAGCCACAGAGTGGCAGCTGAATAGGAATGGTTGGACTCGATGATCCAGTGGGTCTTTTCCAACCAGGTGATTCTATGAATGCAACACATCGGCCAGGAGTAAAACCTTAGTGGAAAGCAGGAGCCTTCATTCCATCAGGGATGGAGAGGGTCTGAGCAGCCTGGCTGGGGATGATGTTGCAGGTACAATGGTCCTGCTGCCCCACAGGAGAAGGGCTTTGCTATTCAGGAATCCTTCCCACCCTTCAGCACTAGCACTGACAATCCAGAAGACTCAAATGCCATATTTTACACATTGGCAATACATTTTGTGCCCTCTCCCCAATGTTTCACCTGCTGTCCTCAGCTTTGGAGCCAACCTGACATTTTAATGCTGACTTTTTTTATGTTTTGAGGAAAGGTAAAAGCATGGTAAGGGCACCTCCTGCTCCTGTGGCAGAGCTGTAGCTGTGAGTGCCACGTTCACATCCTGACAAAGCTGCATGCATCACCTGTACCCACACTTACACAAAGCTCCTCGAGTCACATTCAGGGTTTGCCAAGGCTGCTGTGGTCCATCTAGCCTGTCATATATATATTTCAAACTAATGTGCAAATACAGTTTTACATAAAATACCAGAGCAGAAGAGTTACACCGGTCTTCTGGGAAAGTAATACCCATCTTAATAAAGTGTGTAAATACATATTTATTTGCTAGGCTGGAACCAAAGAGGCTGTTCTGGTCCGCTGGCAAAAAGAAATACACATTTTAAGACTGCCTAGGTACATAATTACCTTGGAGAGAGTGAAATAAATCATCAATGTCTTCCTGCTCTCCAGGAAGGAACCATCCTGAGCTCTCCTTTAGCTCCCTTCACCAGCAGCTAGCATACCCAGGCACTGTGTGAACCCACCCAGTGGTAATTAGCAAGCCTGGAAGAGAAACCAGTAGCAACCAGTATGCACAGTGGTAAGGCAAACCCTTCCTCTGGGCTTTGGAAATGCCTCTGAAAACATTTGAGTCCTACCCGGCACAGGATATATTTATCACTACTGATGGAACAAGATGTCTACTCTATGGAGACAAAGTTAAGTGAAGGAGAATTGATTTGGTAAAGATACACCGGCTTCACCTGCTTCCTGACAGCGCCTGATGCCTGGGGAGGGTGTCAGAGGCTCTGGGTTTGGCTCTGAGCTGGATTTGGGGACCAGGGTACAATCCTGCTTTCCAAAAAGCAAAGATCAGCTATTTTAGGGGGCAGGTGGGACTGATCCTTCCATTGTACATTAAAGTTCTGCTCAGTGTCTGTAAAGAGTTAATGAACAGATGTCTTAATAAATGGCCAGCCGATGCTGATGGCTTGTGCAGCCCTCCAGTCGATAACTCGCTGACAACGTCCTTATGACCATCTGCAGCAAAAACTCCCCGTGTCTGCAATATGCTTATAAGGGCGATTAATTATTTATTGCTCTTTTAGAAAATGTTTGCAAACGGACCCCAGAATAAAAGACCGCTGGCTCCTCTTTCCACCCCCCTTCTCCCACACACGTACCTGGGAGCAGCTGCACCTCCATCCCTCCATGAGCCTGGGGCCAGCCAGGGATGGGACAGAGCTTGGAACAAGGGCATTGCCCCTTTCCATTTTTAAAAGCCCTCAGATGTTACCTGAGCTGGTGGAAACTCGCTGATCCCAAGAGGAGAGAGCAAGATATACACCCCTGAATCTGCAGCACTGAAGGCTTGAGCGGTGCAGCTCCCAGCACCAGGGGATGAGCAGGGAGGACAAGCACCAGGGCAGCATACAAACAGGGATAAACTTAGCAACAGCCCTCGCACCATCACATTCACATGAACAGGCCAAGGACTCCACACGCCGAGATGCCCAAGTTGGTTTTTTCCAAAGAGCCAGAACGTGGCTGCAGCAGGGAGGTGCCAGACTGGGCTCGGTTCGAGATGCAGCGTCCAAAAAAAGAAAATGAATTATGCATCATGGCCTCAGCCTGGAGATCATTGATGATAAATAATGCTAAGTAGGAGCTCACTGCATGCTTCAGCTACAACCAGCCCCGATGCTGCCTTTCTCTTTTTTAAAGGTACTACGGATAATGGAGCACAGTTTGATGTGGAAAGTAGTTTTTTAGTTGTTTTTTGGTTGGGAAGATTTGCTTCCTTTTGCAAGGTTCCTGGGAGCTGTTTTTTGGCTGAATCCTTCAATTGCTGCTCTGAGCTGCAGATCGAAGTGCACCCCAGAGAATTCAAACACAAATGTCAAGCAGAGTAGGGAGTTCCCTGGGACAGCTACACTGTTCAAACAAATGAATTTTGTATTATTCCAATGGGAAAAGAGCATCGACCTTCTCTCCCCTCTGCATCTCCATCCCATGCTGGATGAGGGGTTCAGCCCTGGTGGTGCAGCCCCATGCAGACACTTGTGGGGCATCCTGGGGTGCTCAGCAGCTCCTGGGTCTCAGTCTCCCTGCCAACAGTGGGGCTGTGTTGTGCCTGCCAGCTGGGACAGTCTTACCCCTGCAGCTCCCGACACTAGGTCTTTCTCTTCCTGCAGAAAAGGACTCAAAGATATCACATTCGTGAGGACAGGGGAAGATCTGCTGGTGCCCACAGGACCAGGGACCCTCAGCACCAGGCAGGATCAGTCCCAAAGTACCAGTTTCCCCTGGATACAGCAGCACCACTGGGGGCATTTCCTGAAAAATAAGGTTATAAAACTGCATTGCTGATGGCAGGGGTGAGGGCAATCACCTGGGGAGCAAGGTAGCCCATGGGCAGGTGATGCCCCCCCAAAATACACCCACTGCCCCGAGCAGCTTTGCCAAATACTCTTAAAAACCATTTTTTCCCCAATTTCCATGACCTTGCCTCATCACCGCTGTGCTTCTGATCGCTTCCTCCGCTCTTCTTCAAACGAGGAGCCCATTTCAGTCTCAGGGTCACTGATCCCCATCCCACAAAGCATGCTCACACTAAGCCCGATAACTGCAAGCAGCACCAGTTAACAGCTGAACTGCATAGCAGAAGCCTTTATAGCTTCCCCTTCCCAATTATTTCCTGTTCCCACTGCAGCTGGGTTGCTGTTAACCTCTGATGTGTTTCTTCTCCCCACCTGCCCTTCTCCTGGCTGCTCTCCTTTTCTGCTGCCTTTGCACTATGGAAAGGCACAAAGTGGGGGCAGCAGGGTAGGAGAGCGTTTAGGGCTGAAGATTTCTGCTGCTGTGCTTTTATTTTTTAAATAGTTATCAGTAGAGTTTGTCATTAAAGGGTGACATCAGCCCTCTTGCAAATGGGACCCATTACAAACACACCCTCAGGAGAATTTGTCTCTGTTCTGTTTTTCAAACAGGGGGTGTAGGAGAAGCTCTAGGGCCAGGCATCTTCCACACATCCCCCAGTTTACCTCCTTATTGATCAATGATAAGGACATATAACCTATTCTGTGCTTCGGAAACGGTAGAAGATATCTGCAAAGGGGTTAAACAACATCATTATAGTTAAATAAATAGCATCATTATAATTAATCACTCCTAAGGACCACTTGCAAATAAAGGGACAGATGGTGCCACCATGCCCAACCTCTGGCAATGCCCAGGAAGCTGCGCGTGAGCCCAAACCAGGTGATTAAAATTCTGGACCTTTTTAACAGTCCACTGCCATTTCTGAAAACCAGATATGTAAATACAGCCTTTTCCTGGATGGGGATTTATTATCCCTTCAGCTCTTTGACAAGGGATGATTGACAATAAGAGTGATGGGACCGTTCACCACGCTCTCACGGCACCTCTGCCAGGCAGCCGCATCGAGAAAAGCACAAAGGGAGGCACAGGGCAGAAATTAAAGTGGGTGTAATATATCTGCCAAGGATATCACTCCAAGAAAGCCCGTGGGCTACAGCCGCAAGGGCAGGAGCTGTTTCCATCTACCTGTTTCAAAACAGGTTGATTCACCTTCCCTGAAGGTGTTTAAGGGACGAGTGGATGAGGCGCTGAGGGACATGGTTTTGTATTTGATAGGAATGGTTGGACTCGATGATTGGTGGGTCACTTCCAACCTGGTGATTGTATGATTCTATAAGTGGGCAGGAGCCTCTGAAATAATGGGCTACTTGTTCATCGAGGGGAAGGGCAAATAGACATGATGCGGCTGCGGTGGGGAGCATCTGGCTGGCATTGCATCTTCCCTCCTGTCTGCTCTCCTCTCCATCACTTGCTGATGTGACAAATGATCTGCTCGTAGTGGCGGTAATTGAGGACATAATGACCATGCCAAAAAGGAGCACGTAACAGGTAAACTGCCATCTGCCAGCGCATTAGAGAGGGAGAGCATGGTTATAGGCTGTGCTGGCACCCCCATGCTCTCACCTGCATGCCTCCACGGCTCCATCAGCAACAGGACATGGTGGAACAGGCTGGGAGCATGGCTGCAACCCCAGCCCCACCAAGAAATCTGCCCAGAGAGAGCATGAGCCCTGGATGGGGGAGCTGTGGGGCCGTGGCCGTGCTGGAGCCCAGGTGCTCACCACTGGCTCACACACCATGGAAGGTGCCACACACTCAGCCCTGCTCCTGCCTCCTTGGCCACAGGACTGGGGGATGCACTGCTCAGGCCCGAGCTCTGTGCATGGGGAAAGAAGCTGCTGATGGGTCTGTGAGCAAAGCAAACACTCAAGAAGGTCCTGGTTTTCCCCCAAACCAAATCACTGAGCAGCAGTGAGTTCCAGCTTATTCTTTCCTAGATCAGAAACAAGACCAGTTTTATTTTGAGCTGGACTCCCCTTCTTTTCCTCTTCAAGGTCACCTTGTCACACGTAGTAAAAATTCCCGTGGGTTCAGCAAGACCAGAGGCCACAGCGATGGCAAGAACATGACACAGGGGGTCTATTCATGCAGGCACAGATGAGTTTTAGACCTCAGCAATGAACTTGTAAGATGTAGGAATTATCTCTCTTATTTCAGTAGGTTGGCTCTGAATTGCTCCTCTCCCTTTTATTCACCAGCCCAGCAAACCAGAGGAACCCTGTGGGCTCCTTTCCATAAACCTAAATAAATTCATCCACAGCACTGGGCAGGAGAGTTTTGCACCCAGGAAGGTGAAGCAAAGGCAGCGCTGCAGGCTGCATTTTTCCGTTTGTGCTGAAAACCTGTTGACCTTATTGACGTCAGTGGGCATTTTGAGCCTGCACCAGCTCCAAGCATTTAATCATATGTGACCTCTCCAAAGAAACACAGCAAATTAGCACCAGAGTTAAGAGCAGAGCCCGGGAGTCCTGATCCCTACCTTCTTCATTTAACCACAAGACAAAGCTTGCTCTTGATGGAAAGCAAACATGAGGACTGGAACAGAGTTTTGCCATGAATTGAAAATGTTCCGACTGTTGCTCAGGTTTGAGTTGTTAATCCCAGTTTCTCCTGGTTTCTGCTCTTAACTCCTTTCCATGTCTCAGCCTGCAAAGGGATCATGCAGTATGAGGCTTTGCAAAAGTCTCTGACCCCACAGCCCCTTGGCCTCTGCCCACTCACGATCAGTATGGAGGGGCAAGTGATGTTTTGGAAACCCAGTTGCAGCCGTTTCCTCCACCTACACGAGGTATATTCCACTTGACCAATCCCTGTTGCTTGCTGGGACTGGAGGGTTTTCATATCTGCAAATTTTAATCTGCATTTGCCCTAAATGGTGCCAGAGATGCTGGTCTTGCCCAGGGGCAGAAGGCTCCACTGCCCATGACCCTGTGATTTCCCTGCACCAGTAAAACCAGCTTCAGAATCCAGAATGAATCTGAGATATCGCATCGGGTCACAATCCTTTTGTTATGTTTAAGAAAGTTACCAACAGCCTGAGAATCACCAGGTGGTTTGGCGCTGGGATAACTTGGAAAACTGACCCTTGAGGATGACTCAATAGTCCTGATGCAATAAAACATGAAACATAACAGATTTTTCCTAGAGAAACTTGCCACTGTCGGTTAGATCCAGGGTTAAGGAGACTGAGAGAGCATGACAGAGGAAAATCTTCCTTTCGAAGACGCATTTCTAAAGGAGTTTGTCCTGAATAGGCATTTTGTTTTCCTGTGCATTTCTGCAGTAGAGAGCAGGGAATTGACTCCGTTTCAGCTGCTTTAATTAAACTGAGTTAAAATCCATCAGAGCAAACTTTCATGTTATGCCTACACAAAATCTGTTAAATGAAAAAACCAAAATACAATGGCTATTACTTTCTGTCCAATTGTACAGGATTCTCTTTTTCTAAGAGAGAGATGAAGAGCTCCTTAAGCACAAGGTGAATTCCAGCTTCCACTTGTAAGCTTTTTGTTTCAAATGGATATATCTTTGTTAAAGAAGGAAGGATGAAATCTTGCCTTCTTCATCCATCTTTTTATGGAGCCTGATTGGTGCAACGGCACCGACACAGCCCGGAGAGTGAGATGGAGGGTGATGGGAGCCAGGCCCACGTCAAGGACTCCACTGTGACAGCGGAGAAAGAGACGTGTGCATCAGTGTGGATCCAGAACAGGGCAGGTTTGGTTGCAAACAGCATTTCATATATCTTCTCCAGCATGACCATGTCAGTCACAAGTGGCTGATCCGTGGATGTAAAATGGGAAGCCACTCCTGTCAAGCACTAAGGTGGTTTTGTTTTCCCTTGTTTTTCAATGAAGGAGGCTCTTTTGTACATCCCAAGCCTTACGTTGAATGCCAGCGGCAGCTTGGGATGGGGGGGCGTAAATATGATCGAGTCAGCTACCCTACTCTCTGCACCACTTAATGAGTACAAGGATGAAGGATTCTCATCTTAATAAACATGGAACACTTTGGAAGCCGAGCAAGGAAAGACTCCGTTTAAATGTAAGATGAGGCATTAAGATACATTTGCTGCACTTACTGTGATATGTGCCATTTCCAAAGGGTGAAAGGTTCTTCACGTGAACAGAAGCACATGGGATTTTAAATATGCCAACCACTGCTGTGGCACATCTCTTAGTATCATCTTATACCAGTAACCTCTGCTGGGGAGATTTCCAAGAGGATTAAACTGAAAACCCCTTTTCCAGCATCTGCTGCTTGAAGAGAGAGGGTTGCTATGGAAACCGCATCTGGCTTATTCACATGAGTTTTGTAAGGGAAGAAACAAATAAAAAAATAAAAGCAAAAACAACAGACATGTCGCACAAAAGAGAGGTGACTTTGTCTGCCTTCATCAAAGAGGGAATAAGAGCAATAATGCATAATAAAGCCTGGCTGTTTGTTTACGTGCGCGTGTTTACCACCCAGCCTCCCTGGATCTCCTCCAAAGACGAGGGCTGGGACATGGGCAGACGCGTGTTAGTTTAGCAAAGAGGGGAGGATCCAAGGGGATCACACGCGTGATCCAGCATCAGAGCAGTACCCAGGCATCGCTACTCGCAGCGGGGTCTCTCAGCTCCCAGCCCCGGGGACCCTCCCTGCCTCTGCATCCTGAGGCAACAGAACCTCATTGCCATCGTGGAACCTCAGGGTAAGGGCTGTGGGGCTTCCCTGCAGAGCCAGAGCCAACAGACCCTGGGGGATAATTGGTGCAATAGGGCTTTTCCTGGGAAATAGACTGAGACAGACCAGGAGGACTCCAGGAATTTCACTCCTACAATAGTGTGAACACTAATAAATCGTTCTTGCTTCATCCCAGCACCATGATGGGATCTTCCCATGCTGGGAACAGACAGCTTAAGCAGAAATATTGTAGGGATGGGCAAGGGAAGGGTTCACACTGGATGAGGCACCATTCTCCTCCTATTCTCCACCAGCTTCAGTGTGTCCTTGGGAATGGTTTCATTTTTAACTACCTGATGACACTGGAGAAATGTAGATGAACGCTCTTTGGAGCTGATCTTTTTATGGGCTTCATTTATATTTCAGGGCACAGTAGCAGATACTAGTGACGGCGCCAAGCCAGCACATTTGGACCGAGGTCTAGAGAAAGGCAGTGTACATCCATGAACCTTCTAGTGATGGAGCACTGACAGCTAACCGGTTAATTGTACCAAAGCACTGGGAAGAGGCAGAGTTTTCCTGGAGAGCTGGTGCCAGCTGGGCAGACACGAGATGCCCACGTAGTCAAGCGTCTTCCGCAGTCCTCCTGCTGTCTTAAGTTGGAGAAAAGGTAGTACAGAGAAAGGCAGTAACTCTCTCAAGGACATCGTGTAAATCTAGGTCAGGCGATTGATCCCAGCCGAGTGCTCCTGGGAGGTTATTCCTCCTTCACACCCACGCAGGTGGTTTTAAGGCCGAGCCAGAAAGCTGTGCTGTAACCCAACCGTGGCTTGTTTCTGAGCGCATGGGAACAGGGTCATTTCAGAGATCCATTAGCATCACCAAAGCCCCATTCAAGCCCAGCGTATATTACTGTTGTTTTCCGGAACACACACAATTTACCATCTGGCCTGGTACTCTTTCTGCTCCAGGCTTGATGCAAATCAACGTAGCTGCACTGATTGCTAGGATACTAATACTAGGATACACCAAGATACGGTCCAGCTGAATATTACTTATTCTTTCAAATAAGTAATAATCAATAAATGTACAGCATCATTCTTGTTAAGAGTGGCAGTGGACATTCAGCACCTAAGAAAATGACTTTAAGTTTTAAGAAACTATTTTTTTAAAAGGAAAGTCTACTATAAAAACATAGTAGAAAGCATCCGCCTTACATGTTGTGAATGATCTTCTACCTGATAGAATGAAGCAAGGAAGGAAGGAAATTTTCTCACTCTGTTTTAGCTATTTCATATGCAATCCCACTGATAGTGGTCTCAACACTGTTCTTAATATGGTTGGAGATGAGTTGTACAGACAAGCACAACAATCCTGCAGCCTGCAAGATGCCATCAGCCCAGCAGTCCTGACCCATGGCTCTCCATGCAAGATTAACTTGCCTTGGAACCCTCACAGAGCCTAAAATGAAAAGGTGACAGCAACTCTGGAAAAGGAAAAAGGAGCAGTGATGTAAGGCAGGAGTTTGGCCCTGCAGATAAGCTGGGAGGGGGCTTGTAGCGATAGACTGGTGTTGGGTAAGTCTTCTCCAGGAGCAGATGGACTGAAATCCTTATCAGCAGATGCAGACAGAGAGAAGATGGAAAGCAGCTCAGTGTGAAAGCCGGTGCTGGGAAAGTGTTTCAGCAATTAGCACTTCAGAAACGGCCCGTGGCCCTCCTGCCCACCACCTGCCTCCTCCTGTGGGCACAGAGCAGGGCTGGCGCTCCAGAGATGCTGCCCAGAATAGTCACAGCCAACATCCCGCAGCCCCCCAGGGCCAGTCCTACCTCCTGCTCCAGCCCGATCGGGGAGTTACTGTTCTCCCCTGCAGCAGAGAGAGTTCACTCTACCAGTTAAAAATGACCCTGTCACTGCAAATCTGTAGAGCTGTGGTCGAGCTGCGAAAGAGGAGACAATTTGGGAGCCCGAAACAAATGTATTCCCGTGGCTGGTGATTAGGAAGAGGTTCGGATTAGATGTAAGGTGCTACGTGTGCCTACGCTGGCTCATGGCTGTGAATCCTCAAGTATCCTCCCCAGTAACCTCCCCTTCAGTCTTTCACGACTGATCAGCAATTTTTCTTCCCAGAAATAAGAGAACAGGAATTTCAGGGCACTCTGCTGGACTCATTTATTCACCTGTTACCTTCTGCGTGGAGGAGAACCTTCCTTTTCCCTTCCCAGTCCCCCTGGGACAAGGACCAGCTGAAGAGCTGAAGCCACCCTGCCAGCCCCATGGAAAACGTGTTTATATACACCAGAATGGGCAAACAGGCAGTGCCTGGCAGGCTTGCCAAAGCAAACAGGGCTGAAAGGGTCTGCAGGGAGCTCAGGTTGTCCTGAGACCTCCCTTTGCTCCGGATTTTAGCATGGAGATGCCATCAGGGCTTGGCACCATGGGGACTGGCTCGGGCACCTCTGCACTGAGGTGGATCGGGAGGAGGGCAGAGAGGACTGCAGTCTTCCCACCACGTTCATGCAAGTTGTCTGCAAAGGATTTCTTCTTTCCTTTCATTAGACTACTCAGGCTAATTATTTTAAGTGCACGATTACAAGCTTAAAAATAAACCATGCCCAAATCACTAAGGAGCCGCTGCTGAGCAGCACAGGCAGGGCGAGGTGGAGATCTGGCTTGAGGTAGGAGCTGGGACAAGGGGACACCTGGTCGAGCTCCCAGTGCTTGCTGGTGTTAGCAGACTCCAGCCACTCGCTGGGCTGCTGCGTATTGCCTGGCTGTGAGGAACACGTCTGTGCAGCCGAGGAGGATGGCACCAGCCAGGCTTGACCAAAACCAAGCCAGCTTTATGCAGAAATGACCCACAAAAACAGCTACAGGCTGGCACAAAGCACCAAAAAAAGAGAGCCACAACCAGCCTAGGGCTTTACCCCGCTGCCAGCTCTCTTTAAAATGTCTGCCCTCCTCTTCCCCTCTGCTATTATTCCTTCTTCATCAGCAGTGGCATTAAATCCTTTAGGAATTTTCCCCAGATTCCCTCTGAGGATGAGGGGAGGCAAGTGAGATGCTGTCATGCTGCCCTCGTGGCTTCCCAGCCCTGCTCCACACTCCTTCGTGGAGAGCACGTCGTATATTAGGGCCAAGCTCCCACTGCTCATTGCAGCAATATTTCCCCCCACCTTTCCTGAACCGTGGTCTATTTTGGAGTTAATAAATCCCCCCCAGCAGCCTGCAATCAAAAAAAAGGGGAAAAGGGACCAAAAAAAAACAGGGAAAAAAAAAAAATCCCTGGCATCACCATAGCAACGTGCTCTTTCCTGGCTGCAAAACCTTAAAGTTCCCACTCCCCATTTATCAGTCGCATTCCAGCGGGCACTGATGACAGTCAGCATTGCTGCGTGTTCTGAGTGTTGGATGCTCATGGAGAGAGGTTGTTCTTCAAAGCAAGTTACACATTCTATGCATCCTCCCTCAGGCTGGCTGAAGCTGTGGAACCCTCCCCAGACTGCTCTCCAGCGGGTGCTCTGTGGGTCTGGGAAGCAGGACCCTCCCCAGGGCAGGGAACAGCATTGCCTTGCTAAGCCCAAGGGAGCCAGATGGGCTCCAGAGGGGCTCAGCCCCACTTGGCTGGAGACTCAGCCCTCCCCAGTGGGTGCTGGTGCAGATCAGCTGCTGGAGGTTTGCTTGCTGCCTCGCTCACCCTTCCCTTTCTCATTATGAACCCACTTCTTCTTTGAGGAAAGCCCCTCTGTAGCTCTAAGCACAGCATGGACTGCTTATGAACTCCTGCAGCATGCACAGAGGAGAACTGGGGGGCAAGGATGTGTATGAACCCCTGTGGGGCTCACACCCTGCAGAGCACACATGCCGCAGCGAAACCCTCCGTGCCCTTCACTCTCAACACAGTAGAGACTTCCAAGGCTGGTAAAAGCCATCAGGAGCTGAGTTGTGAGGAGGGAGCTAGCTGTCCCACCACTTGTCCCAGTGCCCTTGATCTTCCCTGTGCGGGGAAGGCGGCAGCCTCTGCAGGCAGGTGGTGTCTGCGGGGACGGGCTGCTCCAGCCTACACTCAAAAGGGCATGCCAGCTTTCATTATGTCTCATTTATAGCTAATTACTAGCCCCGCTGTGCAGAGAAAAGCCACCAGAGGTGTAACAGAGGCAGCTGTGCCCCCTCGCAGGGTGGCAGGATGCTGGGTGAATGAAGAACATCCCAGGATGGGAGTGGGAGCAAAGAAGAGAAATATTGCTCATCCTAACAGATCTCAGTGAACCCCAGAGGAGCTTCCCCCCACAGAGGCACCCACCTCATACAGACCTTCATCCAGGGTCCCCCTTTTTGGCACTGCCAAGGTATTGACTCATTTTCCTTTACTGCAGGAGAAGCTGGGGCTCTGGAAGCGTGGCAGATGGGCCTGTGCAGAAAGAAAATTGCTTTTGCTCCACAGCTCAGGCAGCAGCACTTTATTTATTTATTTATTTCCTATTCCCGCATTTGCCAACCCATTTCCTTGCTCTGCAAACAGAAAAGCGAGCGAGCACAGCCTTTCCCATCACCAGATGGGCACTAACGCTGCGCCCTGGCTCACTGACGTGCCCGCAGCGGCTCCCACGCCGAGCCCCAGAGTTCAGAGCATTAAAAAAAGCTCGACCCCAACAGTTATTTAGGCAAATGAGGTGCAAGGTGTCCCTAGCTCATCTGGCAGCCCCGGTGAGCCTGACAGTGGGTTGTTCCTCCTGCAGGTTTGATTAGCTCTCTGGGGCAGGGAACGCAGATGTTGCAGCTGGCTCTTGGTGCCCCTCCAAGACAGGCAGTGTTGAAGGTAGCAAGTGGCACTGGAGTGCAAGCTTGGATGCCATTCAAGGGATTATCATTATTTAATTGATGGTTTAAGTGAGTGCAGAGCCTCCTGGCACCAGCGCACAATTTTGAACAAAAGGGTTGGAAAAATCAAAGCGCTGCCCCAAAATGAGCTGGATTTGCTGTCAACCATCGTGCGAGGTGGCACCATCGCAGGATGCCGGGCAGGGCTGGGTGCAGGGCAGGGCTGGGTGCTGGCACACACCACCACACAGCATCCTCCTGGGAATCTGGAGGCCAAATTTGTGGTTTCCAGTTGTGGGCTGATTTATCCAGTGGGGGCTGAGACCTGAAGGAGGCAGCAGCTTCTTACCTTGTTCCACCTTGGCATCACTGAAATGCTTATTTATTTCATGAAATGTTTGACCAGACAACTATCCCAGGTAAAATTGGTGAAACATTTCTCTACTCCCAGGGTTTTGCTTTTCCACCGTGCCACAGCACACCATTAGTTCTCAGTCTCCCTTCGCATTAAAGAGTGGAGATGTTCTTTACCAGGAGGGAAACTGAGGCATGAGAGGGACCTTTCCTTCTCGTGAGCATCCCACTGGAGCAAGGGCACCACGGAGCAGCCCCTTCCCATCTGCTCCCACATCCAAGTCATCTCCCACTGCTTTTGTGCAGGGCAGAGGCTCCAGCACTCATCCCGTTGCACTTTGTGCCACCGCATCTCCCTGGGGTGTTTGCTTAATGAAGATTCAAGAAGTGCTGCCGCAAATATGTCAGTCATAAAATAACAAAATAATAAAAGAAATACAGCACTCGGGCTATCAGCCCAAGTGGAAGTCTCAATTAGCAAATATATCAATCATTGATGACATCTTAAGTAGTGCTTACAGTGAGAGCATTACAAAAATGATTTGCAATTACAGCATCGCCGCATCTTCGCTGGGAGCAGAGCTCCCGGGGAGGCTGCACTGTCACAGAGAAGCATCCCCCAGCCTTCCTGCCCAGCGTAAAGCTGGTGTCCACCAGCCTGAGTGGGATTTAGGCAACTCCAAGGAATGCTGTTGTCTTTAGAATTTCCAGGATGGATTCATGGAGGTCGTTAAAGATGCTGTGGCACAGCTCGGTTGAGGGGTACCTGGGGATGTTTGCTCCTGCCTCGGGGTAGAAGGGGTTTGGCTAGTTCATCATCAGTAGCAGCACAGGGCTGAAGCGGGGTGGATGTGATATTCCCCCTGGTCATGGGCTGTGGATGGACGGAGAACATGCAGCTGGGTCTCACTCAGCCTCTTTCCAGCCTCCTATCCTGGAGGGCTTTTGCTTTACAAAGCAACCAAACCTCTGAAAGAGCCATGAGGACAGGTCCCATCTGCTTGTTCCTGGCCCCGGTACAGGGGGAATTAGAAGCTCTGTGGCACTGGCTGCAACGAGTGGGATAACGGTCCAAAACATCCAGCCAGCATCGCTGTGTTTGATACCTATTGCCTGTCCACGAGATGCACATCGTGTCCCCCCAGCCCGGTGGCCGTGCCCAAACCAGGGACCAGCCCACCAGGGATGGAGTCGGAGATGTCTTACAGCTCTTGTGTTAGTGCCTAAGGCCCCGGATAAAAAGCCATTGGACAAAGGTGCTGGAACATGCACAATCGTTTATGAGTATAGCAGGTTACAGGCAGCTTTTACAGGCTCCCACCTGTGATCCAACCCCTCCGGGCAGCCACAGCGAGATAAAGATGATGGAATGTGGAACAGCTCTGAAGACTCTCCCAAACCTCCTGCAGCCCTGAGAGGTGTTTCTACACATAAACAAATAAAACCGCATTGTTTGTTTGTTTGTTTTAAAATAATCCCTTGGATTTTGCCCAAAGCCACAGCTGCAAACATCGCGTTTTGGCAATCGATTTCAGCAGTGGGAAGAATCATAAAAGCAGCTTCTCCTTGCAGAAAGGCAGAAAAACACTGTTTTATTTTATTTATTAGAAACCCCAACACCTCCCACAAAAAAAAAAAATAATTACTGAGGAAAGATCTGTTTCATTTTGTTTTCAGTTCCTCTCCTGTTCAAGCCCACACGCGTTCCTGCAGACACAGGCACTTTGCTGGAGTGATTTAATCAGCTGCATAACCAGATGCAAGGGTTGAATGGGAGGAAGATGCATGGTGAAAGCACAGCGCAGCCAAGAAGTTTCTGTGCTTGAAGTGCAATGTGAGCTCCAGGGGCTTCAGCATCTGAGCTGTGCTCACCCTGCAGCCCCCTCCCAGCTCAGCTGCTTTTCCAGCTCAGTTTACGCTCACCTAGAAGTTCAGAAAGTTTATGATAAAATCGCCCTCGGTGGTTGGTCTCGTTCAAACCCTCTCTGAGGAACTGCAGTGATCAAAAGGGAGAGGAAATATTCAGAAGAGTGCAACAAGGAATAATGCGATGGTAAAGGGGAGATGGGAAGTGAGAGAGTAGCAGAAATGATAATGATTATCTCTAGGTGAGTAATTTGCGCAAGTTTTTGCTTTCTGAAGCACTGATGGGGACTGAGAGAGCCCCGACTACTGGGGGCAGCTTCAGGGTGTCCCACGCAGGAGAGCAGTGCACAGCTTAGCATTTTGGAAGTGTTTCTGGATGCCTCCTGCCAGGCTGTTCTACCTGCCCCCTCCCAGGCACCGCAAGAAGCTGCCTAAGAGCACAGTGATAGGGTTTGAGCAGCCTCCAGTTCTCCCCAGCACAGTGAGGGATGCAGGCTGGAGGACAGCGCTTGTCTCTGCAGCCTCCTGGAGGGCCTGATCCTGCTCACACGCTGGGGTACATCATGCACAGACGCCACTCTGATCCAGCGGCGTTGCTGTGATTTCATTAACACGCAGGCACAGCAGCTAAATTACATTTAATAAATACCTAATGAGAAGATGACAGCCTCTTCTGGACTCTCAGCAGTCCCTTTGGTTAGTCACAAGCTCAGAAAAGTACAACTCGAGCTTCAATAATTGATAGTCCACTAATGCAGAGCTCACGGGTAGAAGGGGACCCATTAATTACTGCTGGGCAGCCTCACGGCTCAGGCACCAAATGCCACCGAGCAAGTGCTCTTGAAACGATGCTAATAAATACAGCAACTCTGCGTGCTGCAAAGCACGAGCAGGTCCTGTCTGCTCGCTCCGGAGATGGGCCAGTAGTCCAGAGGCTCAGTAGGGGACTACAGCAAAGTGCAATTAAAATTAAGGTGTTTTGGGAAAACTAATCTGAGTGCTGGCTCTGGGTTTGCAGTGAGTTCTCGGAGGCAAGTGAGTTCCCTGTAGTTCTAACCCTGGGTGTCCAGTCCAAAGCCGTCTGCTGCTGCACAACCCCTGATCCAGGGTGGAAATGGGTCTGAGAGGGCTCTCTTGTAGAGCAGGGCAATAATCTTTCTGGACTGTTTTTTGAGCCACTTAAATCATGGCCAGTAGCTGGTTGTTAACCATTCCCCAAGGGCTGGAGGGTGGGAGGCACAGGGCTCCCTCCAAGCCAGGAGCAAGGTTAGGGGAAAAAACTGGACTTTTGCAGAGTGGATCGTCCAGTAAAGAGGAAAACAGGGGCAGAAAGAGGGGAACCTTGCAACCCCCCAGGAGATTGAGCCCCGCATGCCTACTCCGCTCCCGAGGCAGCCTCAGCCCAGCACCACACTTCATCCCCTCAGTAAAAACAGTGAAATTTCTGTCTAGCGCAAAGTCGGAGGAGAGATGCCCTGAGTTTGTAAAGAGTTATAGAACAAATGATCAAAAGTCATTGCAAATCAAATCACATTAAACTCTATACTTCAGAAATGCTCAGGCACCTTCCTAAAGCCTCCCCTGCTGGGGCAGTGAATCTCAAGGTAATTTGTGCAGCACCTGTCAAAGAGACAATTTTCACCTTTCAGTGAGGGTTTTAGGATGTTTCGGTCAATGGGATTGTCTGGGGTTAGCGGGAGATGGAGGGTGCGGTGGGGGCAGAGGATGGCAATGAGCCCAGGGTGAGCCAGAGGTGCCTCAGGTGAATGAAGAGCTCCTGGAAATCAGTGGCAGGTGTCCTGTCTCCCCAGAAAAGCCTTTCTCTGCCAGAAAAATTGATGTTGCAGAAGAGGGGAGCTGGAGAGGCAACGGCAAATCTGGAGAGGAGAGTGCTCGTGATGCTCCCTGTCCTCAAGCCATGCTGCTTCGGGGACTTCTGTGTCCCTAACGCCTCCCCGTGCTCCCAACCCACCTCCTCCTGAGCGAGGATCTGCGCGAGCAGCCAGCAGACGCCTTGGCATAACAACCCGTGTTTGAAGATGGGAAAGCACAGAGGAGCAGAGATGAAAGGAGGTAAATAGTTGTTTCTGTGTGCCTAGGGCTGCCTCCAGTGCCATCAAGCCCAGCAGCAGTTTTCCAAGAGCACACGGGGCTCTGCAAACCCCAGCATCTCCTACAGGTCTTAACTGGGCTCAGACCCTTAGTCATCCCGTTATAACTTCCTTAAAAGTGTTTAGCCAAGGTATCTGACATAAACCAGTCATTGTGGACCCAGGCAAGGTGTCCTGGGAGAGGATAAATAAGCAACCCTTGCACACACACAAACACCCCCACCAAAGATGCAGGAGTTATTAATGAATTTGCATTAAAATGGCATTTCATTAAGAGCCCAACAATACCTCAGCCATATGGTGTTATATTTACCATCCCCACTCAAAGCACAGTCCTAGTCAGCTCTGAAAGCTTCTAGCTAAAAACAGGGTGGAGGTGATAATGAATTTTCAAAGAGACAATTATTTGCTGGATCTGTCGTGATGCAGAGATCAATGGCAGATGTTTTTGCTCTATCCTGACCCATTTTTGGTTCTGAAAATGAGTGTATGTTCTGTCTGCCTGGCCTGTACAGAACCTGCAAAGCCAGTCTGGGAATCGTCCCCATCTGCTTTTATGTGCAGCTCTGGAAGGGATCGGAACTATTTACTAATCTTAGGGATAATTGGATTGTGGTGACACCGCTGGTGCTGATCCAAATGGGACCTACAGGAAGGATGGGAACAGAATTTTTAGGACAGGACAAGGGGGAATGGTTCCAAACTAAGAGAGGGGAGATTTAGACTGCATAGAAGGAAGAAATTTTTCACAATGAGGATGGTGAAACACAGACCTAGGTTGCCCAGGGAGGTGGATGATGCCCCATCCCTGGAAACGTTCAAGTCCAGGTTGGATGAGGCTTTGAGCAACCTGATTGAGTTGAAGATGTCCCTGCTCCTGCAGGAGTGTTGGACTGGGTGATCTATGATTCTGCGATCCTATGATTCTGTGAAGGTGGCCAGAAGGGAATTCTGTCTCCTTCCAGCAACAGGGATAGGGCTGCGGGAAGCCTCATCCCAGTCCTCCTGCAATGGGAACCACAGCCTGCTCTGAACCAGCAGCTCTGCGGCTTGACCTAACGGAGAAGAAACGCATCGGTTCACTTTACTGATCAAAACTAATCCAGGCCTATTTCACACCTGTACTGAGAAAGTCTTCCCTGGCTCCACTGTGAATCAACCCTTAAATAAGGGCTCTGGCTGGCTTTAAACCTCTAATTACAGCCGTCACGGGGTAGCTGTGCCGTCCGAGGGATGTCTGTGTAATAGGTGTGGATCTGTACACATGCACGCATCTCGGGAGCAGGGAAAGGGCCTGATGCTTCCCATGGGAAGGGAGGCAGGGGGCTGGGATGGGCCACAGGAGTTGTGGAGACCTCGCTGTGCAGCTCAGCCCCAGAGAGTACAGAGATCCCTCCTCAGTCCAGCCCAAAAGGCACCGTCTTCCCTCCGGGGAAGCATAACTTTGTGAGCATTTTTGAAAAGTTTCCTGGCTGCATCCCACTTGGAGGCTTTTTAAATGTCCAGTCTGCTAAAGAACATCACAGCGCATCTCCCACAGCCTTAAGAGAGAGATTTACAATGAAACTACAAGAGGGAACAGCAGACAGGGCGGGATCTGCTGGCCGGCTTTGGCTGCTCAATGAGGGAGCACGACTCATGAATTTGACAATGGGTGAAGGAATGATGTGCTGGGTGAGTAATTCTTAGCCATAGTTCTGCTGTGCTTGGGAGGTTATGATAGTTTAGGCAAGCAGATGCCTCCCAAATCAGCTTGCTGCTAAATTAGCATTAGGTTTTTACAGCACCGGCAAGCTGTCGGCTGCTCAGGAGCCCCGTTCCCAGAGCACAACATTCTGCTGGGCTTTAAAAGTGCCTTTGCAGTGTAATAAATGGCCTGCATCAGCTACAAGAACAAATAGGTTAGGTTTCCAGACCCCAGAGGTGCTGTGCTCGGTGCTAAGCAAGGTAGGATGGCTGCAGAGATGGGGTGGGATCCACCATCCCTCCTCCGGCAGCAAATCCTAGATATTGCTTTTGCCCCATTTTGCAGGGAATAAAGGGAGACAGAGGATGGAGGCAGATCCCAGCAGAGCAGAGCTCTGGGCCTTTTCAAAGCTCCCAGCAAAGCATGTTCAGGGTTACAATGGACACCTCTGGCAGCTAGAGGCTGGGGTAAGCCGCAAGTCCTTGCATTTAGCAAAAACCCATGTAGGATTGACGGTCCTGGCTCCCAGCATGTCCCTGTCCCCGCGGGGTGGCATTGCTGGGGTGCTGACAGCCCCATGCTGTTGGGAGCTGCGCCTCTGAGACCTGCACCCAAGAAACTCTGCTCCCAAAAAATCCCCCAACTTTCTGGGACAGCCCTGCTTTTCCATGCTTTTCACTGTTGGATTTAATCAACTTGCTAAAAATCATAACATTTCATCAACAACTGCATTTTCTCATGGGAGAAGATTGCTGTAGACAAATTAATTCTGAAGATGAAAAATTGCATTGGAAAGCTGGTGTGTGTCCATCCCAAGGCCCAGGGAAGAGGCTCCTCCTGCACTAGGCTGAGCAAAAGTGCATGACTTCAGGCTGGGCACCAGTATGATCCAGTTTCCAAGACCAGGGACGCGCTGCAGTCTGGGGTCTTGGACCTTTGTATTGGAAAGGATAAAAATAGCAGAGACCCCAAGGTGCCCTCAGTGCTGGGCAGCACCATGAATTTCTCCCAACTTTCTCATGCCAAGACAGTTACAAAAGGGACATCCTGGACCCAGCGAGCCACCACAACACTGCAGGGCGAGGGACGGGGGGTTCTAGTTGCAGGTTCCCAGGGTACAGCCCCAAGACCCCTGGTCTAGTCCCAGGGGACCCTTCCCACTGCACCTACTTGGGTGCTGCCCTCCACATCCCTTCAAGCACCCACATCTGCCTCTGCTCCCCAAAATTCCAAGCTCCCACACCGTGCCACTGCAAAGGCTGATTAGATTCCGAATCCTGAGGAGCACTTGTCTTGTACGGGCTGGTGAATAATTTATAGTTTGCTCATGAGGAAAAGCAGTGGGGAGTGCAGAGAAGGGAGGGGGGGAGAATAAATATGTATTTATAAAAAATGGAAAAAGCTAAAAAAAAAAAAGTAATAATAATAATGCCCAAACCTCCCCTGTAAACTGTTCCTTTGATCTAATCCAGAATAAATTATACATAATGGAGCTGGTTGGGTTTGCTTGCCGACAGCATGAATAAAAAAATAGAAAGCAAAAACGGGAGCCAAACCATTTGGGCTCATAACAATGTGCTCAGTGTAGATACTTCATCTGGTATTATTTCACAGCAGCTAGCACAGATTTTCATGTGAAAGAAACCCATTTTTAAACTGGGGATGTGCTGTGCTGGCGATGAGCTGGCAGTAATGCTTGAGCATCCAAGGAGGGTATTTTTCTTTCTCATGCAACACCAAGGATTCCCTAACATCTTCCACTAAAAGATCTGAAGGTCACCAGGTCTTTCAAGACATCACTTTCCTGCAGGCCTCAGGGTAGATGCAGTTACCAAAACTGTCTAACAAGGTTGATTCAACAAAAAAAAAACCCGACCTTTTTGATTTACAAAGCAGATCCACAGGATGCAGGACTTGGAGGTTTATTAAATTTGTGGATGACACAAATCCAAGGAGAGCTGTTGATGCTCTTGGGGGCAGAGAGGTCCTGCAAAGGATCCCCTCCAACTCAGGACATTCTATGATTCTAAGAAAGTTTTAACAACTCTGAATTATTTCCCTTATGATTTTCCCTCATCTCCCTCCTCTCTTTCCTCCACCCTCTTTCCCCCTCCCATGCAAGGGAATTATTGAATAAGGCAACTTAACAGAGCTGATCCTCATGCAGAGCTTAGCTTATTGCTCTAGGATGCAGACTCATCAAGAAACAGTCCATAAAGAATTCCCACCCAGCTCAGGAGCCGATTCAGTTTCAAAGGCTAACGGAAAATCACTACTGTTAAGAAGTCAGGCTGCACACTTGCTCTGACTTTCTCAGGCAAGAAGGGTATTGACCATATAGCCAATGCTCCAAAAATAAAAATATTCCCCCAGGTTTGGTTTCAGCATCCAATTAAAAATCCTAGCAAAAATACCAGCCCTTTTAAACATGCAATTACAGAGCCAGGGAATCAGACAGGTGCTGATAGGGGGACAGTCAGGGTCATCTGCGAACCAAAAACGCCTCCTCAAATTTAGTCTTTTGTCGTGAAATGAGAACGAGAGAAAGAGAGAAAGATCACCAGCGGCAAATGGCAACCAATTAGCTTGGGAAGAATAAAAGGCCCCTGAAGGTCTGCACTTAATCAGCATCCTCAGCTAAGGAGGGATGCAGCCTCTCCCCAGCGATGCTGATGCTGGCTCAGCCCTCACAGCTACCATTCCTCTGGCTGAGCAAGTGCTTTTGGGAAAATCAACCTGCCCTTTTTTGAAGGAAAGACACAGTTTTCCTTCTGTATCGCTGCCTTGGGAGTAGGGAGAGCTTTCATCACCTGCGCTGGATGGCTGCTGCCTGCAGCAGGGCGGCGTGGGGGTCAGGACAAGCCAGCAGCTCACTCCTTGGATCATGAGCTCACCACGAGCTCCTGGTGAGATGACCACAAGCCTCTGCAGCTGATCCCCTTTCAGAAAGCTCGCACAGGGAGGCTCACAACCAAACTAAAGGTCAACTTCATGTTAGACATGAGAGATTATGCTGCATATCAACACACACATCTGTACTAAGTGAAAGGGCTGATTCACAGCTCTTTGAGCTGTGACCTTCTTTTTATCCATTTGAAATGTCTGTTTGTTTATTTGCTCACAGTTCTTTTAAAACCCACCTTGAGGGAATTCACTTTCCTCTTCCCATCCCAGCTCAAGCCATGATACTGCAGCTCCAGCATCAGGAAAAAAGCAGCAGAGTCATCACCTTTGTCCTGGGCTCCAGAGCATCCTGAAGGCAGCCCTGGAGTTGTGCTAAAGGTGTCTTACCTTCTCTCTAAGGGTGCTTGGCCACGCAGGAGGTGAAGAAGCATTTGTAACGATGCTTAATTCTTCATAATTTATTCATTGGTGGAGCCAAAGGGGGCTGACCTACTCCCATCATTTTATAAGTGACAACTAGCTTGTGAAGTGAAGCTTGGGATCTGTGGAAAAGAAGCAATGTAGGGTCAGGCTTTGGCTCATCATCATCATCATCATCATCATCATCATCAGGCTTTGTGAGGGCATCCACAAGTCTCAGAGCTGCACAGAAAAGACTGGGTCAAAGCAGAACCTGAAGACTTTTCAGGCATCATCCATGCGGGGCTGATTTGTGCTCCAGGAGGGTGCAACCAGTTGTTTGCCAAACTAAAGCACCAAGCCATGGCTCGGACCCACCTGGGGAATTTCCATTCACTTCGGGATCAGGGGGTCTTGCTTGCAAGTGAGAAATGCGTCACTAATTGGTACCTGCTTGCTGTGAATTGTTTAAAGAAAATACTAGCCCTGAAGCCTAGGTCGAAGGAAACAAGTTACCTGCAACTGAGCAGACACAGAACAAGCCAAGCAAAGCTTCAGCACCTTGCAGATCAATCACAATTATAAATCTAGTTAGGAGTGGATGAATGTTCACTGAGGTCACTTAAGGGCACTCTTATTAGAGAAGTCTATTAGCAAAGAGGCTAATAATATATGTTAGGCTGCCAAATGGTCTAATTATAAACATTACATGATGGCAAAGGCACATCTACTCCCTGCTGGTGCCTTGCTTTCCTCCAGACCAGCTTCATGCTAGAGATGATATATTATCCTGGGGAAGATGCAGTTGTTCCTGCAGCATCTGTGGGTCCAATTGTGCCTGGCTTTACCCCACCACCCAGCACAGTGCTTCCAAAACCACATCACCAGCCATCCCCTGCAGAGCCAAGAGCTTGGCTGGTGATGGTGTCGACCACCAGCACTGCCCAGGTCAGAGCAACAGAGGTAGAAAGCTTCTGAGCTGCGTTTTCAGGCACAGGAAACTGTGCAGAACGTCTCACTTGTTTCAGACCCCTTTTTTTCTCTGAGGGGTGGTGTAGGTTGTCATGGTTTACACGGGACGTTGTCAGTCATAGATAATCAGTGGGAGATTGGTTTCCAAGTCAGTGAGGAACAAACTTTCTCATGGTTTGGGGATGCTTCCCTCGCTGAGGGCTGCTCTGCAGCTCCCACTGTGCGAGGGGAAGCTACTTGGGTCTCATCCTGCACCTATAGGCACATCTGCCCCATGGGATCCCAGCATCGTGCTGGGGTGTCTGGCTGTGGTTGCCTCCTGCCGGCACAGCTGGAGAGACAGTGGATCCAGCTGATCCGTGGTTAGTTTAAGCTCACTAATGAACCCCCCTGGTAAATTCAGCACAGCAAGCTATGGCAGAGAGTTTTTTCTCCAGGCAGATTTGTGTGCGAGAGGCATGGAGAGATGCAGACAGCATCCCTGTGCATGGCTGGGCTTGGACACACAGTCTGCGTCCAGCCAGGGACCGCAGCAGGCAGAGGCTGGACACGCCACACTGGTCACCACTCCCACACTGCATCTGCTGGACGTGAAATGAGTCGTCTGTGCAACCAGAAGGTGATGTAGGGCAAAAGCTTTTTGCAACTGCAGGATAAAATGGTGTTTGAAAGCTCTATCTAATGGTCTGCAAATTTTACAAGCGCCTAATGGGGTGATGAGCACTGTAACGCTCATGGCTCATGTTTTTGCAGTATAATTACCTTTCTTTCGCCTGCCTCTGCCTCCTCCCCATGCTCTCGCTGTTGTAAACACCCATTCCCACAAGCAGCACTTCTACCCTGGGGATTTTTCCCATCCACTTCATCCCTCCTCCAAATATCTCACAAAAGCTTTTCTCCTCTAATGGGTAGGATTCTTCTTTAGGATATTTAAAAAACAGGATTTGCTATGGACTGCTTCTGCCTGTTTTTCTTTATTGAGAGCTCTGATTTACTGCCAGGGGCATCGCAACTCTGTGCTGGTCTCAAGCACAGGCAAGTTGAAGCTACCCTGACTGCACAAGCTGCAAAGCCCCCCATGTGGGCAAACCCAGGAACATTTATATTCCAGTAACCACATTGCCAGTAGCTCAGGGTGTTAGCACAGCAATGCACAAGTCAAGAGCCGTTCTTCCTTTAGGGTTTTTCTTGCTTCTTCTTAGAGGAGCACAAAGTACAGCATCAGACCAATGTGGCCTGGTTATCTCTGCCTCTCGGGCATCTCTCACACCCTCCCTGCTTGGTTTTCACCATGGGAAAGTCTTGCAGAGCATTTCTGATCTCTGTTTCAGCACATCCTCAAGAGCACGATGACATTACCCACCCCGGAGCACTAACCCACTGTCCATCCTCAGAGCAATTCTGTATCTTGTAGAGGCAGCTCTGTCTGTCTGACCCAGCTTTGATTTCCAGACCAGCTCTGGAGCTGAGATCAGCAAAATCTGCTCTGCCAGTGAGCGTTGCCACATCCGCAAATACAGCCCCAGCAGTTAGAGCCCACCGTGGAAAATCTCTGCTCTGATGTCCCTTCACTTGGCTCCATGTGCGGAAAGGGGCCCCTAAGAAGGGGTAGCAATGGGGTGCAGCAATTTCCATCCCAGCTTCCAAAGCCCAGCCAGCTCCGCAGCTCTAAAGTGTCTTGGGATGTCGCGATCGGCTGTAGGATTTTGTATCTGTATTACACCAAGACCAGGAAACCCAGACTGAGCTGGGGCTTAGGGCAGGGCGAACACATGAAACAGGGAGACAGTGAGCTCAGAGGGGATGCAGGACACTGCTAAGGGCAGAGTTATCACATCCTTTGCATGGGTGAGAAATGAAAGTGCTCTGGGAGAAACCCACCATGACCTGCACTGCATCCTCCAAATGCAGCTGACAGCCCTCACCAGAGCCCAAGCCTCGAGCCTTGCTGGCTCTACAAGTCTCTCTGGGATGGCCCCCACAGCCCAGGCAGAGGGGCTCACTCCCCCAAAACTGTCCCAGTGGAACCATGAGCTGCCCTGCGCTCCAGTCGTCCTCCCTGGAAAGGATGTGCTGGTGCCAGGGGGTCAGAGCAGATGCAGGCAGAGCAAGGCTGACCCTGGGTCCTTTGATGGAGACATCTTTCAAGGAATCCTAAACAGCCTTATTAGATGTTTTATTCAGTTTTTATAAGTATTCCTTCCTGTAAAAGAGTAAATGAGGAGCCCGGGGCAATGCCAAGGGGTCTCTTTTTGTTCCTCTTGGCAGAACATCGGCTTTCAAATGATTTTTGCCATAAGGAAAAACAACATGCAAATTCAGATCCCTCTCCCTTTTATGTCCCCCTCCCCTCTCCTCTCTGCAACCACTCTCCTCTTCCTTCTGCGGATTCCCCCTCTTTTAAATGCAGATCAGCACAGGCACTACTCATTCACTCATCCCAGTTGCTGGGAGGTGGCAATGCTATTTTTCCAATTAAATTTGTTATTGGGAGGTAGGGGGATGGTCCTTCTTTCTGTCTTTGCATTTCCCAAGAGGAGGGGGAATGGTTTTAAGCTGAAAGAGGAGAAATTTAGATGAGACCTTAGGAAGAAATATTTTCCTATGAGGATGGGGAGGCCCTGGCATGAGAGAAATTGTGGCCGCTCCATCCCTGGAGGTGTTCAAGGCCAGGTTGGATGGGGCTTGGAGCCTCTGATCCAGTGGGAGGTGTCCCTGCCCATGGCAGGGGGTGGAACTGGATGGGCTTTAAGGTCCTTTCCAACCCAAACCATTCTATAATTCATTGCAGGGTGTGGGGCAGGACCCGGTGCACGGGCAAGGCAAGGAGGTAAAAGTAACAAGGCAGGGGAGGGACTGAGGAGGTCTGAGTGAGCCAATGCCAGAGCGAAGGTTTGACCTGAACCCAAGCATCATCACTAAATCAAGTAGAAGAAATAATTGCTGCTCTCAGCATGCCAGCAAGGAGGAGGAGCAGGGCTAGATTCTGCAGTGGAGGTGGTGAGGAGAGTCAGGCTTTCTGCTAATGGAAATCCACCATGAACATCCAGTCCCACTCTTCAAAGCACCAGACGTGTTTCCCTGCGAGCACGGGGCTGAGAAATCCTCTACTGCTCATTTTTTTCATGTTTGAAAAGTCATTTTAAAAAAAGAAACGCTGCAAACATCTATAAAAGTTGTAAATAAATTATAAAAGCAACAGAAGAGAAAACTGAAGAGGAAAATCCATTGGTGGCTGAGAGGCATCAATGCTCTCGCAGGGCTCACAGCCACCTCAGCACCGTCCCAGCACCCAGCGAGTGGTGTTATGTTTGAAGTGAGACTCACCCCTTCATGTCTGCATAGCTAAAAGGGCTCTGGGTAAGTTCAGGTCTTCTCTTCTGATCCTACGTGAGTCAAACACAAGCTTTTCTCAAAGGGCAGTAGGAAAACTCCAAGCCATTAGCTGTTCAAAGCCTCGCGGCGCTGTGCCTGTGGCGCTGTGGGTGCCTCTTGTGGGATGCTGATGGGAACAGCAGCTCCCTTCATGTTAGAGCTGGGGTCTGAATCTCCTTCCAGCATTTAAATGCCCCAGAAAACCCAAGGAGTTACTGGGAAAGCTTTCTTATTTACCCAGGAACCAGTAGAGGTGGGGGTGTGGCATCCACAGTACCAACGCTCCCCTTTCCCAGTTATTTCAGAAAGACAGGAGCACTCCGTTGGGGAATATATCCAGCATTGTGTAGCTGTGTGGTTAACAGCAAAGATGGACAAAGGGCATGTTCCTGGTGCCTGTGGGCAGCTCTGTGCTCTGATGACGAGGCAGGCAGGACACTGGATGCACAGGGTATTTATGACCTTGCTGCAACCTTGCAGTGATCACCATCTCCTAGCACAGGTGTGGGAAACCCAGCTTCAGGGTGTCGACTGTATGAATGAGCCAGATTTCAGCCAATTTTGGCTAAAGATTGTGATTCCTAATCTCCCCCACCCTCCCATATCATCCCATCAGCCAATTCACTCCTATGAATCTCATGCTGATAGCGATAAAACCAAGCGAATGTATTCCATCACGTGCCATGAACTCAAATATCTTGCAATTATTTCTGCACAGAGAAAAACTCTCTGGCAGGTACTGAGTGAACTGAGCCACACTGAGCCAGCTGGGCACCCCTTCTGCATCCCCTTTTCATAGAATCAGTGACCTAGGGATGGGGCAGTCATGACTTCTCTGGACAACCTGTACCAATGCCTCACGACCCTCACAGGAAAACAGTTTTTCTTTAGATCTAACCTAAATCTCCCATCTTTCAGCTGAAAACCATTCCCCCTCATTGTATCCCTGCAGTCTCCAATCAAGAGCCTCTCCCAGCTTTCCTGGAGCCCCTTCCAGCACTGGAAGCTGCTCTAAGGTCTCCCTGGAGCCTTCTCTTCTCCAGGCTGAACGATGCCAACTCTCAGGCACCTTAGCCTCTCCCAGTCTTTTCCTGGGGGGAAAAAAAAGACCCAAATATCTAATTTTGTCCCAGAAAAATAAATTATTTAACAGCTTCCAGCCAACACTCCTCTCCAGCACTTCTATTCCAGTACATTAGCACCCTGCACCATTGCTGGTGAGAACTGGAGCATTTGCCCTTCTGGGATGCTGGGGTTCAGGTGCCTCCAGAAACTCTCCCAGCTCCCTTCTCTTTCTCCTGCTGCAAACGCACCTGGAGATTTGCTTCACAGCAATAGGTGAGAGAGAAAACAGGCAGCACAGCAAGGAAATGAGTGTTATACCCAGGGGGCTGAAATTGCAGGGGGCAGGGATCCAGCAGCGGTCCTGAGCGGTTTGAACCAAAACACAAATGCAAAGAGAAAAGTTGCTCTGAAAAGCAGTCTCTGAGATGCAGACGGCTCCGGTCGCAGGAGGCTGGAGGGTCACATCCCCAGCGGACATAAATCGATGCGGTGTCATTAAATCCCAGGCAGCTTTTTGCCTCGCGGATCTCTGACCCACTCGCCTCCTGGCCGTCCTCTCGCCTCCCAGCCTTTATTAAAACCCTGCCTGGGGAGAGGCGAATGGCATGAAATACTGCCAGAGATTTGCATAAATAAAACTCCCTGGAAGAAATTACTTTCGTGGTGCAAAAGTTCACATCAGAACAGCCCACAGGGCACCGGGGTGACTGCGGGAACATTTCAGCATCGCTTAATGTTGTCAGCATCACACTCTGGCTTTCCCAGGGAGGAGGAAGGAGCAGAGTCATGTTGATGGGACTGAGAACAACCCCTCCCAAAAGCCAGGCTGGCTCATCACCAGCTGGGCAAATGAGCTTCGCCATGGGGCTCACACCAAAGTCACCAGTGAGCAAAGGGAGGACACGGTGTGCACGGATGGACGCCTGCCTTGGTCCTTTCAGGGCTGCAGAAGGACCCTCATTGGTTTGGTGACCCCTTCCAAGCGGCCAGTGCGTGGCTATTCATAGAATCACCGGGTTGGAAAACACCCATCAGATCATCTAGTCCAGCCATTCCTATCAAACACTAAACCATGTCCCTCAGCACCTCATCCACCCGTCCCTTAAACCCCTCCAGGGAAGGTGAATCAACCCCCTCCCTGGGCAGCCTCTGCCAGTGCCCAATGACCCTTTCCATGAAAAAATTTTTCCTAATGTCCAGCCTGAACCTCCCCTGGTGGAGCTTGAGGCCATTCCCTCTCGTCCTGTCCCCTGTCCCTTGGGAGAAGAGCCCAGCTCCCTCCTCTCCACAACCTCCTTTCAGGTAGTTGGAGAGAGCAATGAGGTCTCCCCTCAGCCTCCTCTTCTCCAGGCTAAACACCCCCAGCTCTCTCAGCCGCTCCTCATAAGGCCTGTTCTCCAGCCCCTTCACCCCAGGTGGGCGTCCAGACCCTGCTCAGAGCAGCGAGAGCCCTTTCCGAGTCGACTAAACATCCCTCAGGTCCTGCTGGCGCACAGCTCCCCCAGGGCTGGTTTGGTTTGCAGTTTGGCATTGCAGCACCTGCCTGGGCAGGTTGGAGCAAGCTCTCAGCTCCTGGAAATAACTCCTCCACTGCTATTCCATCAATATCAGCCTCTGTACAGTCAATTGCTTTTTTTGTGTTTCTTCCCAATGCACTGCAGCACATGTACAGAGACATAAAAACACAAACTAGTATAAATTACCTTCCAGGCAAAGCCCGAGGACTTATAAATTGCTTAAAAATCAAAGCACATTCCAGGGGGGGAAATGCGGTAAATTGGAAGGGGAAAAATGTGCATATAGGCTTTTAATAAAAACGGTGTCATGGAGGAATCTCACAGTCCTTTCAAGACGTTAATTAACTGAGTCCCAGCGCACCCCTGCAAGGCAGAGAAGAGTTAGTGCCCCCAACCATTTTCCAGATGGATGTGCACGTCAAAGCCTGCTGCAACACCCCATCTCGGGGTGCGGCAGCATCTCGGGGTGCCCTCCCGGGGCACTTGAGAAGCAGTGATTTCACAGCTCCCCTGCAAGCCAAGAGCCAGTGCTGAATGCAGCTCTCCTGGTTGTGCGAGCCAATAATGGCTTTTCCAGGGGAAGGAAATAGGATCAGAAGGAAAACAGCAAGGAAGGAAAGCAAAAACGCCAAAAAGGGGGGTTCTAAATGAACAACTATGAATTTAAAGGTCAACCCCAGCTTTTGTCATTTTAAAGTGATGAGGTTTTAATGTCGGAAGCTGGAAGTCAACCAGCAAGTGATGGAAAGGAGGTTCAGCCTGAATAACCCTGTTGGGAAAGCAGAGATCTTTACACTCACTCGACCTCAGGATCTGGAACCGAGGTTGATGCACCCTGTACTGCAAGCCCAGTGTTTGTAAAACACTTGCTTTAATCTCTCTCTTACTGCAGCTGAACAGCGAGGCCAGAGAAGCATCCGCAGCCTCTCTGGGGCTGCTGGTGGAGCTTTGGGAAGAGCCACGAGTTTCGCTGCTGCTCTCGCCCCGGCTCCAGCCTGCTGCTCACCCTCCCAGCAAGCCATACGATTTTCCTGGCTAATCTCAGCAAAGTCAGAGTCGGAATAGGGATCGATGTGTACAACGGCATACGGTGAGATATATTCTGAATACATCACCGGGAGCGTTTCATGATGGGAAGCCAGCAAGGACTCTAGCAGGGTTTTGACCCAGACTCAATCTTGGCACGCGTTGGCTTTTCCTCCCAAGGACCCATTAGTCACTCCTCTGAATATCAACCAGGCTTGCGTGTAGCACACCACCCTGCTCCTTCAGCGTCGCAAAGATCCCCCACATTGTAATTCCAAAATAACATCGCAGTTCTTTAATGATCAATAGCAATTACTAAGTCATTTATATCCAATAAAGGCTGCAGCAGGAGGTCTGTGTGATACATTACTGTATAAATTCACGCCATGAAACAGATTAACAAAGCATTATGAAAAGCAAGCTTATTATTTGCATGAACACGAGGCTCAAGAGCTAATTGAAGCAATCCAGCAAAATGTCAATGACTTCTTTTGTGTATGAAATATTCATTAAAGGCAAGCACTTATTTGTGAGCAATTGTTTATTTATACCTTTTCATTTGCATTCTGCTATAAAACTGTCTGTCTTTCCATTAGGGCACAGCCAGCGCTGCTTTCATTTGGAAACACTGGGTCTTTAAAATTGCCTCCTGTCTGGTGAGAGCAGAGGGGGATTTTTCTTAAGCGATGGTTGCATGGGATGTGTCAGGGCTGATGGGCAGGGACTGAGAGCAGCTGCATGAGTGATGAGTTTCCTCATCCATCCTCATCCTCCCTCTTCTCAGGTGCTGCCCTGCTTGTCACGGCAGGGAGGTGAGAGCTGGAGGAGCCTCGTTTAATGCCAGGTTTAACACCCCGATACTCCATGGGAAGAGCTGGGGGACACACCAGCCTTTCTTTTTATTATTTTATGTAGATTGAGTTGATTTTTACGCATTTATTAATGCTAATGAGCATCGTTTGTCCCATGCAAAGGAGGCCATGGAGGGGCTGTGCTCACCCTAGAAAGAAAGCTGGTTCCCCTTCTCTCTCCCCAAACCTACTGTAAATTACTGGTTCATTTTTATTGCTCTGGAATTGCATTTAAGAACTGAGCAGGGCACATGGGGCTGGGGAACACCCCACGGAGCCATAGGGAAAAGCATCCCAAAAAAAGAGAGAGAGCTGGAGGCACAGCCCTGGTTTGGCCTCACCTTGTGCCACAGGTCCCCGGGGAGGACAAGCAGTGGGACATCGAGGGTCTGGGCACCATGCCACCTCCTCACACTCGCTGCATTCTCCTTTTTAAGCCACAAATGAAGTTTTTTTCCAAGCCCATCTATTTGCAAGGACAGCTCTCAGACTACAAATCAATGCGCCACCGTATCTTATTTGCTCTGCAGCCGGCTGAGCAAAACAACATCGCACCAACAGAGACATGAATCTCCTTCATTTATCTTTGTGCTAGAAAAATTTCAAGGCTGAATGTTTTGTTGGCTGGTTGCTGGCACTGTCAGAAGCGTGAGATGTTATGAATGGCTGGATGGGGGCTCCGAATTTGTTTTCTCCATTATTTCCTTGGTCTAAATCGCGGTTTTACTAACGCACATCCCCAGTTACTGGAAAGACAAATGTTTGACCAACAGCTTTGGACAGGATGCAAGGATTAATCTTACATTGCCTCTTGGAGGCAGGCTGCAGGGGAGGTAAATTTATCATTATCCCTGATAATGCCCATTATTCTAATTATCCCCTAATAATAAGGGAAAACTCCCACGCATGTGCCAGCAGAAGACCCCATGACCATCTCTCAGAGACTCGAGATCTCACTCCTCTGTGTGTTGGAGGGTGCAGGGATGAGCTGCTGGGAGGAGAGCAAGGTCTCTTCTCCTGCCCCTGAACAAAGCCATCCCTGAGCTGCAGCTCTCCTTCACTCTAGAAAACCAACAGGACCTGTTGTAGCTCACCCCCAAATATCCCATTGGAAACGCCCTTCCCAACAGCTACTTCAGGGATTGCAGCCACATGAATCTCACCGAGTGTTTTGCCGCTCCCCTGAGCTCCCTACCGCACAGAGAAGGGTTTGCCCAGACCCCATCCGACTGCTTACACAGCAACAGGAGCAAGCAGGCTCTTTGCTGGCCCTTCCCTAAGCTCTCAGCATGTTACTCAAGCTCTGAACCTCAAGTGACACCGTGGTCGTGTTGCACAGACATGTCTGGTCCTCACAGGTGGGAGGGCAGCATCCGTCTCTTGAGCATCTGCAGGAAACAGCAGACAAATACAGGCAATAACCCACTGCTCCCACAGCCCCACATGTCCATCCTGCCATTAACAGCAGCTGTTGTTTTTACTGCCACCTCATTAGCAGAGATATTGAGGGGCAGAGCCTTCATTTATTTTCTGAATGTTACTAGCGAGCCTCACTTGATGCTTTCCCTAGAAATGGAATTCAGCGGGGCAGGACACGATGGAAAAATACATGCTGCTGTGGTGGGAGCCAAGCCCTGGGGTGTCCCAGTGACCAGCAGCGAGCATGAGGATGCATGGGATGAGCGTGTCCAAGGATGTGGGACAAGAGACTGTCCCCAGCACGGCTGGGTCACCTCAGCCTGACGATGTAAAAGGCAGCTGATGCTGACTTCGTGCCGCAGAGCTGTGGGAGGGGAAGGATCTGAGTGCTACTGAAGCCATACAGAAGTAATCAAGTGGCTTTCAGAGCTACGAGAAGCACTAGGAAAGTGCTGACACCAGTGCACTGGCTGGGCCCTTTAATGGCTTTTAAATCACAGAGGTTCAATGGGGAAAAAACAACCCAGAACGTTTACTCACACTTGCGCGGTGTCGTACTTGCATATAATTGTTTCCTATCACAACACATACCATCCAGTGCCACCTTAATTACAGCAATCAGACCTAACATTGTACCAGATGTGCTAGCAAACAAGTCCTCTGATGCCCCCAGGAGCCTTGGCCGTGTCCCATGGCAGCATAGACACCCACGTGGACATTGCAACAGGGGATTAATTATAAAGTGGGTCACCTCCTTATATTTTTGCTTGATCCCCCATCAGTTGTGGGGATCTCAGGGACGGCTGCTGGAGCATCCAAGCACAGCCCACTGCTGCAGCAGAATTCTTTTCCCCATTTAGCATGCAAACCCCTATCATTTAAGTTCAAAAGCACATACAACTTCCCAGTAATAACATTAAATTGGCATGATTATACAGACCCTGCTCAAACCCTCACTGCATGCACACTCCGGTAGGACCAAACCCAGCATCCTCCAGCCCAGCCATGGATTTGACAGTGGCCTGGACCTGCTGCAGGATTTTCTGTTCCTCCCACTTTTCTAATTAGAAATAAACTCACTGCAATGCCTTCTGCATGTAAAACAACCACTGGAGCCCTCCCAGAGCTGGATTTGAGGTGAGGCAATGACAGCACAGGACAGCTCAGAGGATCCGGGAGTTCCTAAGCAGCACCAGCTCCCCAGCGCTGCTGGGGGTAGGAAGGCGCGTGGCACACATCGTGCCTGCCCTACTTTCCTGCTCATGTGATGGTGCTGGTGAGGATGCACTCGCGATGCATTTTTTAAAAACCCAAGCCTGTCTTGAGGATTCAACTCTAGAGACGTTTTCTGAGGACGATGCTAGAGATGTTGGAAAACATCATTTCCAGGGAGGGCTGAGAACCAGCTGAAACCAGCCCTCTGTGGGTCTCTGAAGCTGTTAATTAGACAAGAATTAACAAGCTGGGAAACATTTGATTCTTAACAAGGGCATATCTCGATTTCACCAGGATTAACATCACCTGGACTCCTCAAGCTCAGTAACACACTTCAGTGCATCTATCTGCTTTCCTTCCTCCCTGCCTCACTGAAAACTTTGGTGTTAGGAGGGTTTAGGAGTTTGTCAGGGCTTCTAACCTCCCTCTTTCCTCTACAGACATTTGAAGCTCAGGAAGAAACTTGGGTGAAGAGCACCCGGTTACAGCAGAGCCTGTGCAAGGTTCTTGCTGTACCCCCCTGTCTGGGGCTGGGGCAGGGCCCTAGAAGAGCAAAGGATGGTGCTGGGGAGGCTGTGGGGTTTGCTTCATCCGGATGGCCTTTCTCATGTCCTTATTGTACATGAAATGAGGAGTTTTTCTTAAATCATCAAAACTCTCTCATAGAATCAAAATCCTAGAATGGTTTGGATCGGAATGGACCTCAAAGCCCATCCAGTCCCACGCCCTGCCATGGGCAGGGACACCTCCCACAGGATCAGGGGCTCCAAGCCCCATCCAACCTGGTCTGGAACCCCTCCAGGGATGGGGCAGCCACAATTTCTCTGGGCAATCCAGGCCAGGGCCTCCCCACCCTCACAATTTTGATACTGGTTTTCATTCTCATGCAAAATGCTGAAGCATGTTAGCAAACTAAGCGGTCTATTTTAGTTTGCAATTAAATATTCTCTTCTGCCACAACCGCCTGTCGCTCAGATGCACTGGAAGGCAATCAAACACTTGAGAGGGTCACAGGTTTACTTGGCAGCCCACTGAGTTTTAGAGCATCTCTTGAACAATATTTTGAACTCAGTTTATTCCCTGCGTGTCGCTTCTGCTCACAGCCCCTGCCAGCAGCCCTCCAGTTCTGGGCAAACACCACGATCCCAGGACTTCAAAGTTTCTCCTACAGGCTAGTGGTTTTGCAGAGACCATGAAATTTTAAGTGAGGGTTGCACTTTGCCAGGGCAGCTCCTGTCCAGCAGTGAGGGAGGAGGACACGGTGGATGGGCTAAGGAGAGACAAACAGGGAACAGATTTAGGCTGACATGCTACAGGAGGTTGAGACGAGCTAATTATTTCATGAAAAAAGCTCTTCCAGGGAAAAAACTGCCCTGCATTTTTTTATAATTGCATTTTATTTTTCCTCTTTCCCAGTCCCACACTCTTCCCTCAAAGACATCACTGCGAGCGAGCACATGTGTTAGCTCCAATGATTTATTTAGGAGCCACATCAGCTCTGCCTTCCACTCTGACGGTCTCAGGATCTCAATATTTTATATGGAAATCTCTAGCTCTCTGGCCCTGTTTCTGCCTCAAAATGCTTGTTTTGAACCCTTATCTCCGAGGTGCAGAGATGTAATAGGTGCTGTGCTCCTCCGCCGCTCCAGAGTTTTTCTGAGCTTTCTGGATGCTTTTGAATCTCTCCCTGCCCGCGGTCTCTCCCGTCAGTGGTGGGATGGAGTGCGTGACAAACCCTGGATGGCACCGTGTCCCCTGCCAGCACCACCATCCCGATTCTGTGCCTGCAATTCATACACGAGTCACTTCTCCAGGTGACATTCTCTTTTGGGTAAAGAAATCCTCTCCCCTACAGCTGAAAAAATGGCCTTTTTCAGGATGGGTCCAGGGGATGGCAGGCAGGTTTTGCTTTTCTTTGCAGAGATGCCTGCAAGGATTAGCTTTGTGAGTGGAAAACCATTTATATTGCTTTGGGGGATACTAAAATCACTGCATCCTGGCTCCCTGCAGCCTGACCAGCAGCTTGGGCACATAGGACTGAAAACTGTTCCAAGGAACAAGACAGAAGCGCATATGACCTAATCCCTCCTAGAGAGAGGGTAATAGTCTTGATTAATACTATTCTCCATGAATGGTTTTAATCAAGACTCACGAAAACACTCGGCAGCAGCTCCATGTCACCTGTTAACAGTGATGAGTTGAACTAATCCCATTCAAACTTTGGGAGGAAAAGAGGAATGGAGACCTTCACTGGGTGAGAAATCTGGTGGGTAGAGGTGGCATCACACCAGCACAGAACCCTGCTCCACAGTGAAGCCCCAGTCCAAAAGAAGCAGCAGGGATAGAGCAGAGGTGCTGAGCTGATGTCTCCCTTGGGTAAGACCCTTCTGAGGGCTGGCTGATAGTTGAAGATGTAAATTTTTTTAAGGACTGCATTGCTCCAAAAATAACAAGAAAAGTCTCTTTTCAAAGGCAATGGCACTGTTTAAAATTTTTGAACACAAAATTGGTTTTCATTTGAAAAGAATGAGGAATGTAAACCAGCTTGATGTAACCAAACCAGATCAGGAGGTTCAAGAACCTGCTGTTTTCCTTTGGAATATATCATAGAATCATTAAGGTTGGAAAAAGACCTCTAAGATCATCAAGTCCAGACACCAACACACCACCACCATGTCTACTAAACCATGTCCTGAAGGACCATACCTACACATTTTTTTAACACCTTTCTAAATGGAGACTCCCCTACTGCCCTGGGCAGCCTCTGCCAGTGCTTCACCACTCCTCCAGTAAAAAAAACTTTCCTAGTATTCAATCTAAGCCTCCCTTGGTGCAACTTGAGGCCATTTCCTCTCATCCTATAGCTTTTTACTTGGGAGAAGAGACCAGCACCCACCTCACTGCAAACTCCTTTCCCGGAGCTGTAGAGAGTGATGAGGTCTCCCTTCAGCCTCCTCTTTCCCAGACTAAAGAATCAAAGTTCCCTCAGCTGCTCCTTATAACACTTGTTCTCTGGACCCTGTTAGAGATAAGGGAGAGCCAGGTGTGCAGGGGAGCAAGGATGTTCAGCATCAGGTGTGTGTAGCTGATTCCTGCTCCGTATTTACATCCCACAGCATCCATATGGAACAGGGTTGCTAGCAAGGGAGACAGAAAGTTATGGTTCAATTGGAGAGAATAAAGGAAACAACTGAGATAAATCAATTTCAAGAGGGGGGAAAAATTCATATCTTTTACTGCTCTCCCAACAAAAACATAAAACACAAACAAATCAAAGGGCTGGAAGTGCTTCCAGTCCGGGACATGACCTGACTGAACAACAGGCTTTAATGTGGAGGGAGCTCCCGTGAGGATTAAACCGCTGATAATAAATTATTGAGAAATATTAGGCGATGAATAGGCCTGACGCCAGATTGATGCACAGCAACGTTCACAAGAAACAAATGTAAAAGAAGCAAAAACACCCGAAAGCAAAGCAGTGCCAAGATCATGAGCTTTGAGACGAGGAAAAGGGAGCGAAAGCCTCTCCCAGAGGCTGTTTGCAGGGGCAAAAAGGGCAGGGACTTGTGTTCACATGAAGGATCTTCAGACCCACGGGGACACAAACAGGCAGCAGAGCCTGGCTGGGAACAACCCACTGGGGAGCAAATTGGAGCTGCCATCCTCATCCTCCTTTCCCCAGGCAACCCCAGGGTTCTTCTGCGTGTGGCTATGCCCAGCTCTGGGTTCTCCTCTATTTGGAGGAGCAAGAAACCTGAGCACGAGCATCCTGGGTGCACGAGCATCCCAGGAGTGACCCTGCCTGCTCCTGCCCTCCTGCTTTAATGAAGGGAACAAAGGAGCCACATGCAGACGCAGCCATTAGAGGTGGCTCAGTGAATTTAATTTAATTTTTTTTCTTGTTAATGCTATTAATCACCATAGGCACACGTCAGGAGCCTTATGCATATTTAAACTGGGCCGGGAGCCAGTGATTTCTCGTCTGCAATTTCCTAATGTTAATAATGTTTCCATTAGCCATATTCAGGAAATCTGCCATTTTTTGTCCCCTTCTGGCCCATACTTTTTACTTTTAATTATGACCCAGTGTCAGCTATTGAATAGGTTGACGCATTTGAAGCGTCTGCAGAGATTTCTTTTTAATAATGCAATTTCTTGGCTGTAATAGCTCTATAACTTGAGTAATTAATGAACCACGAAGGCGGCGTGCTCTGATACTGCCCATTCATTTGCAGAAAAACTTGCTGGTGGGAGAGATGCTCTGAACCAGGAAAGATCTCTGTTGCCATCTCCTTCCTCAGCCCTGGAAGAGCAGAGCTGAGTGTCACCACAGCATCCTCATAGGTGATGCCTCCAGCTGCAAAGCAGGGTTTCTCCTCGCTTGTCGACCCAGGGGATGAGCCTGGGGGTCTCTATCCCCTCTCCATCCCATTGCAGCAGTCACCACGCTCCTATGGGGGATGGAAGTGGAGGGATTCACTACCAACAAATGGTTGGTAGTGGGATGTGATAAACATAGAGTGTCCCAAGGACAGTACCTCCTGATTTTAAAACCTGTGGATCTGGGCTTCAAGGAATAATTCTCCAGGAGCTAGGGGGGAATGTTTAATTCATGCTTGTGTCCCAGTTGTCTGATTGCATTGCTTTGTATCACGGACAGTGATACATGCTGAGATTATGGGGAAGAACTGTTTTTTTTTTTTCTGCTCCTCTCCTTTTTCTGTTTTTTCTGTGCTCTCCTTTTCTAGCCTCAGTCCCTTCCAGTGCTACTGTTTGTTGCTGTCTGCGCTTCTTGTTTTGGAGCTGGTTTACATTGCCCCAACAGAAGCTTTCACTGAGGAAGTCGTGTAAGGAACAGAGCGAAGGAAAATCTATTCCGGAACGTATTGATCTGTCCATTTTTTGAGGTGAAGCAGGCTGAGATGGTGGCAGCTGCTCCCGACGTCTGCAGCACCGGGGGCTGCTGGAGAGGTGGTGGAAGGGAGAGAGGCTCCTGCAGAAATAGCAGCCTGCAAGGAGAGGCTGGGGTGGTGAAATACAGCATCTGGAGCCCTGTTTGCTAGAATCCTGCTCAGGGCCAAGGGACTGCTGTGTTTCCATCCCCATCCTTATCCTCTTCCCCATCATTTATGTACAAAGCACCACAGAGGCCACCTGTGTAGCCCCTTAGCCCAGTGGCTTCACCAACAACCTGAGGCCACCTTCCCAATCCCCCACCACTCCAAAAATTAAGGCTCAAATAAAATATGACAGCAGGAAAAACGGAGAGGTCATTAGAAAAAGAATCCCTGCTAACAGAATTTACCATTTATTTTGTACCAACGTGGCAGACCCATTGCACTGACAGGATACAAGGAATTTCACCCATCACTTTGCTACTTGGGAAAATACGTAAGAAAAGCAGAAAGGGAAAGGCCTGGGGGCTTGGAGGGGCTCCCGCTGAGCCAGGTGAGGGGTTTGTACTGCAGGGCTGGGAGCTGCGATGCTCTCTGCAGGATTACACGTCAGTTTTCTGCTTCCCCCGTTTTGCTCCCAACTGCTCAGCCGTGCGAGACAGCTCATTAGAGCGGCCGCACATTTGAGCAGAAGAGATGATCAAGTTGTATAGGAAAAAAAATAAACCATTTTAAACGTGGCTGGTTTCAGTTCACAGCTGTCCATGGCGTTAATAACATAATCGCAGCCTGTCTCCCCGCTGCCTGGACGCGCTGGGTAGGTAGGAAAAGTTTGCTTTGGTGCAGTCACGTTTGGGGCAGGAGCTGCAGGAGCAGCTTTGGGGAATAACACTGAGTTTTGACTGATGGAGGGGAAGATTTGGACCAAGACTCAGGATATAAAAATCTTTCCTTCTCTCCTGGGCACCATCGAGTCTGTGCAAGGGCTTGCAAAGCAGAGCCTCAGCTGTACAGCTCAGACGAGGCTCGCAGCAGCAGGTATCAGCTCATGCTCAGCTCCCGGCTCCCCTGCCGCTGGGCACAGCTCAGTGCGGAGCCAGGCTCTGCCTTGGCAGGCAGTGATGCGGCGTGTTTCTCGGCTGGCTGCCCGGGAAGCACCGGGGAGCCGGGCTGGTGACACCTCTTGGCTGTCGCAAGAGGCTGGGATGCCCTGGATGAATTTTTAAAATGCAGAGGAGGAAATCAAAGAGCTGCTGTTGGCTCAGGCCGCCTTGCACGCCTGGACACCACCAAAGCCCCGAGGGCAATCAGCCAAGGCTTGCACTGTCAGCAGCATTGAGGCCACCAGGCAGGGGGTACAGCTACCAGCACCCAGATGCTCATGGGCTGGTGCCTTCCCACTGCATCCACCTCGTTACCTGGACACATGTCCTGTCCCAGACCATCCCTCCTGCCAGCAGGTGGGTAGAAAACCTCTGCTAAGTCACATCAACCATGGGGAAAGGCCAGGAGAGATGCTGCTCCTGCACAGGGCTTTTGCAGCACTGCACCATGGCCAAGCATCCTGCTGAGGACCCATATCCCACTGTCCCCTGCATCCCACTGTCCCCTGCATCCCACTGTCCCCTGCATCCCACTGTTCCCGGCATCCTGCTGTCCCACGTACCCAGCCTGCATCCGTGGGTGTGATGAACCATGAGAGCAGACACAAAATTTGTCTGTGGGGAACCAAACAGGTTCCACGAATCAGCCTCCTTGTTCAGACCTATTAGAGTCTACCTTGCTCTGCCTTCAGATACTCCATGCTGAATTTCATGGCACGAAACATGTCGTGAGAGTGTTACAAAACCAAAGAGGCCAAAAAGCACATTAATAAATAAGCAGATATTTAGTTCCACTGCCTAGCTTGTATCTTAAAAAGGAGCTGGGTTTGCCAGGCTGGGGTGCATATAAAAATCAATTCACTGTGTCGTTCACTCAGGAGGAGGGGACAGACCCAGACTGCTGTGACAGGGGCAAAGGCAGCAGCTCCCTGGTTCCTGCAGCCAAATGAGGGTCCTGCAGCCCTTCCCCAGCTCTCCCCGTGCTGCCATCACTGCCAGCGCTGCTTCGATTCCTGCACATGCTCCACCTTTTATTAGATAAGTGCATCGGGGCAGCAGCAAAGCGGTGGTGTGTCTGAGGCACTGCTGAAGCTAATGGCCTGATTCATTCAAATTTCTCAAAATAAGGAGTCCTGGCACTGCTGGAGATGGCGCTCTGGCTCTTTCCTCCTGCCACACAGCCCAAGGTGGCCACAGTGATGGGCACAGGGCTGCAAGGAAAGGGAAAAGGTCTCCAGGGAAGATGGAGAGACCACTTCTGAGTAGCACTGGTTGGGTCATGCCCTCCTCCACATCTGCTAAGGGGTTAATCTATCTGGAATGCAGGAAAATTAGAAGGTGTTCTCTTCTTTCCAGCAACCAAATTTCAAAGGGGAAATGTTTTACCATAAGATAAACACCCCCATCGCCTTACCAGCATGGTGCCCACCCCCCCAAGGACCGTCCTTCACCGCAACAGCATCTGAAGCTCAGGGTGGAGAGGAGGGGAATAAATCCCAGCTTCACTGAGCAGCTGGCTCTGCTCCTGCCTGATATTAAAAAGAGAGTGAGAAGGGAAATGAAGAGGGCCCTGAGAAGCCCGAAAGGTAATTAAGGTAAAACTCGTTAATATTTCAAGCCAATGCTGTGCCAATTACAGCAAAAGGCCTGGCTGAAGCCAGGGAAGTGACGGGAAAGAGCTTGTCTCGTTGCACAAAAGCACATTGTGGAATCAAAGCAATAAAACTTCAGAAACCTGCTGAAAGCCCTTGTCCAGAGGGGACAACACCTCTGGAAAAGCCTGGGAGAGCAGAAAATAAAAAAAAGGTGTCAGCTTTCGTTAGACATGAATAATCACAGGGAAAAATTACCTGCAAACCTCTTAGCACTTTGCTAAGTCTACTCTGGCCGAGGGGAGCCAGCGTGGGGAAGAAGGCTGCTGCTCCTGGACTGTGATGGGTTTGGAGCCATCAAGAAGGAGCTCAGCCCCAGCTGGTGCAGGGAGGGTCCTAGGGGTGGGCAGAGGCGGAGGGACCCACCAGCAGCTCCCTGAACCCCTCTGTGCCCCCCAGCATCCTCCATAAAGAAGGAGCTGCTGGGACAGTCCAGACCTGAGCAGGGGTTGGAGAGGCTCGACTGATTATTGGGGTTCAAAGGGCTCAGTTAGTTATTAGTGTTGTAGGGGCTCAAGTGATTATTGGGGTTGGAGAAGTTAAATTCATTACCAGGGTTGGAGGAGCTCAACTAATTATCTCTCACAGTCATTGCTATCCACGCAGCAGTGGTGAAGGTGGTGCAGCTCTCTGGAGCGGCTCGATCTCCATTTTAATCTCCACAAGGAGGGGAAATGTGGCTTTTCCTCTGCTTCAAAATTTTCCAGCAACAGTCCCATCATTGCTATCCAACACCTCCAGGAGGGGAGAGGGCAGCAGGTTCTGGGAGCCCTGTCCCTAGGACTGAGCCCTGTCCCTCCCCAGGGAAAGCCAACGCTTTACAGGGAAGTAGAAGAGCCCACAAAGTTCCAGTGCCCTGGGGATCTCACCATAGGGCACAACGGCGGCAGAAGCTCCCATCAAAGGGTTGGGGCATCTCCTGGGATCTGGCTTCCCCACAGGCTGTCCCAACAGTCAACCACAGCTTCCCCTGCGATGCTCTTGATGCAGGCTCTCCTCCAAATATTGGATTAGCAGATATGAGAGCAGGGACTTGCCGAGGTGTGGAGTGGATTACAGGCACTCCAGTGCTCTGGTACCCAGTAATTAATGTCCCTGATTTGCCAAGGATACATCAGCAAATGTTTGCTTCTTAAGCAAACAAACTAAATAAATATTAATCTCCCATTTCACATGTATCCATGTGAGGGTCCTGCTGCAGATGGGCCACGAGCAAAGGATGCCCACATCCATCCCGTGCTGTACAACGTGCTCTCCAGAGCTGTGAAATTCCCAACTTGTCATGATTTATTGATGCCAGAGATCTCCACTCTCCTCCTCTGTGGTTTCTCTGAGCAGAATGATTCCCAAATCAAATTGCAGCATTTTCTATGGCACCCGCTCCCCTGAATACACCAAGGCATGCAGGTTAGGCAAGGAAAATAACACAATTGCAGTAGAGAAATTAGAGGATGGCTGCTTTATTTGTGCTTTAAAACAAGAGACTGATCTCTCCCAGCTCGTGAAAGCAGCATGGTACTACGGGAATCAGCCCCACCAGCCACCGGGTAAGAAATTCAGGAGCAAATCAGGCGGGCTTGGAAAGGGCTGCAGAGGGGGGATTTTCTCAAGGAGCTTTTAGGAATGGAAAGAAATTTAAGATACACTGAAATCATATAGCTCCAAGGACTGACAAACTGGAGTGTGAAGGGGTTAAGAGATAGCTGGAAGCCAGGCAGATGGGGAAGCCCTTTTATTCAGGGTCTCCTCCGAACCTCAGCCCAACCTGGGCAAAACAACTTGAAGGATCCAGCTTCGCTGGCCTTCTCCACATCAGGCAAGGAAAGCAGGGAGCTCATTTCCCTGCTGTGCTGGAGATGATGCCCAGAATACTCTACTTGGAACCCTCCAGTCTCTGTGAAAACCAATTTCCCTTGCACCAGCAAACGTGGGTTTTATTAACAGCAATTTGAGCTCTCCGATAAATCTCGGCGAGGCATAATTCTCTGCAAATGGCATGCCCTCATTGTTACCACCTCAGCTGCTCCTCGCTCTGAACCATTTAGGACAATACTTTCTTGATGAAGTCTATTCAGCAGCATATTTTGGGATGTGCAACAATTGCTGTTGTTAAGCTTTCTCTGGGCTGTTCATTTACTGGGTGATGGCCCCGCGCACCGGGAGCCAGCGGAGAGGATGTTCACCCATTTATCTCAGGTCAAACCGCCACATTTATGAGCCAGATGCTGCTACCACCACGTTTTCATGTCCTGTCTCAAGAAAATGGAGTAGAACAGGAGCTGAATTTAGTGGCAGGTGGCTGGAGTAGAAGCCAAGGGGGTGGGAGGTGCAATGAGCATCACGAGGACCTCACTTCAGCACGAGCGTTGGGCAGGCAGGGGATGGAAAAGTCCTCCAGGGTGACCTGGTCCCCACCACCAAGGGTGTTGCAGGTGGAGGATAATCAAAGTTACTGCAAAAGTGAAGATTTCCACCCCTTTATTTGCAAGCCGGAGGTTTAGGGCAGGGGCTGACTGCACAGACAGCACAGCAGGAGAACTGCTGCCTTGTGAAAGTGGGGAACACAGCCAGGGCAGGAGCTTTCAAACCTCTGCTCTGCAGCAGGGTGGTTCCCCCACTTCACTCCCCCAGGCTGCTGTGCAGCCCTGAGACCAGCACGAGCTTGTGGGAGGTGATGGCTGCTGCTCAGCCCTTCCCCAGCAAACCCAGTGCTTTCAGCAGAACACACGGGCCACTCCAGCAGCACCCATATATCTTTTTATAATTTGAAGAACGAACAGTTTCCAGGAACTGCTACGAAGTTAGAAACAATATGATGCTGCTGGTGAATAAGTCATGAGGGTTGGAGCCAGAATCTACATATTTATGTGCACACTCCCTCATCCGGGGGGAATGATTTATATAATTTATACAAGTGAGAATACTCCAATGCCAAACTGCAGCCATCAGAGCTGCCCTGCCAAGGGTCCCACTCGCCCCAGGCTGGGCTGGGTCCCACAAAAGCCAAGCTACCACCCAGCATCGACACTGGGGACACACAGTCCTTGCCAGCCCTGCCCTCAAGTCAATGGTTTCCATCTCCCAGCGCTGCCGAAGCCACCGACAGGAGCTCTCTTATTAGAAAAATTTAAAGTATTGCCAGCCCATCATATCTTGCGGCAGGGAAGTCAGCAGAGCTCTATTTTCATACACTTTCCATCCCAATAGTTACTCCTTTTTCCCTTTTAAATTATTGACATTTCCTCCTTCAAGAAACTCTCCCATTCTCAGGTGGGAGGGGGAGGGGAGATATTAAAAGGACCTTTTGCTAGTCTCTGGCTTTTAATCTGTGCAGAGTTGTGCCGTTATCCTTGGGAAAGCTGAAAGCTGAGGACTCTGCCACCTCCCCCCTGTTTGCAGCAGCAGCAGCAAGTCCTATGCCTTCGGGGTTCACCTGCCACACTCCCCACTATGTGAGAAAGTGAACCTAATTAAATCACAAAATTTCTACTGGCGCTTTTCCTTTAGTTTTCCTTTTTTCACTCAGGACTCGGCTGCCCCTTTAATTACCACCTTCAATTATTTGTCACTTCAAGGGCCAAGTCCTGCTTTTGATAAGCCTTTTGTTTCAGACAAAGTTAAAAACAGAGGAAAGCATCGGAGGAGGGGATGCCAGCTCGGGTGCAGACCCCACCCTGGGCACCAGCTTAACTTAAGCATGTGCTTAAGTGCTTTGCAAGGTTCAGAGCACCTCCATGCCTCAGGGTCCCCTGAGAACCAACAGCAGGCTCTGCCCACCTGTATCATCACCAACCTATACGGGCACCAGCATCCCCTCTCACTGCCCTGTGGGGACCAACACAAGCACCTGGAACCCCAGCTGGAGGGCACAAAGAGCCCCCCAACCCCTCCTGCCCTCCTGGCAGTGATGGAGCTGGTGGCAGCTCACTGCCCCTGCCCTCCCATCCCAGTGTCAGCGGCAGAAATGCCCCCACGGACTTTTTCCCCCTTTAAGCACTGCCCAGAACCTGGCTGTGAATGCCAGCCTGCATTTAGAGTTTGAAGCCAGCAGTGCCTATGAGTCCCAGCATAAGATTTCTCCTGGAGTAGGGTTTCCCGAGCAGGCAAAAGAAGTCTCACCATGATCACAAAAAAAACTTTGAAGACTTGCTTGGAGATCAAAAGCCTTCCCAGTCTGCTTTCAAAGACTGCTGTGGTAGTGCTAAGAGCCTGGGCTTTCTCTCCCAGCAAGCATCCTCCTCTCCTCCATCCTTCTGAAGCACCTCCACGCTTTCATGTATCCATCAGTGCCCCCTCCCTGCACTAGCAGGACTGACCAGAAAAATCCAAAAATGGAACTAAAACTTCTCTGAGACACTTGTGAGCACTGGAGCAAAGCAGCATGATGGTGCTTTTGGGGTAGCCCTTGCTGTGATATTCGAGCATCACAGGATGCCGAGCAGCAAAACGAGCACTCAGGAACCATCGGGATCCCAAACCACTGGAGTTCCTGGCCCAGAGTGGTGCAAGAAGCTTCTGGTCAAGGTGCTTGTGCACAAGGAGCAGCCAGTACCCAGTCCCTCACTGGTCTGTGCTGGGCAGCAGGGCTGAGCACGGCGAGTGCCCAGGGGAAGCGTCTTCTCCTGATGCCCCTGATGTGGGTGCTTGGCGTGCTGAGCCCTGCGGCATCGAGAACATCCCACCTGCTCAGTGGTGAGCGATGCCTCCTCTCAGCTCCAGTCTCTGTGGCAGTGGGAGACAGGCTTCCCATCCCAACCACCTTCCCGCACCTCCTCCGGAAAGCTAACCCCTGCTAACTCCCTGCCTTTGGACCCTGAGGGTAGGCATCTTCTACCTGTTCCATCTCTTTCTGTAATATTTGGGGGAAAAAAAGAAGGAAAAAAGAGCTCATGCAAGGAGTGGAGAGAAGGAGGATATGTTTCCTGGTAATGAGCCCTTTGCATCCAGCGCGGAAGAGGAAATCTGAAGGATGAGCACAGACATGAAAATGAAGAGTCAGAAGTAATTAGAAGAGCCTGGATCGCCGCTTCACCCCAGACGAGCCCCTGATAACCGTGTGGGTGCTCATTAAAGAGATAGAATGAGGAATCTGAAGCCACTGAAGAGCCACTCTGCTTCCCCAGCACTGCAGTCTCCATGCCCGCAGCTCAAGCTCCCCGATCTCCTCTCTCAGGACTCTTCACTCTGTGAAGCTGGAGCACATGCAAATCCTTCCACAGCCCAAACTCACCACCCTAGGCAGGATGCGACCCCAGCTTTTATGGGCTAAGGGTCCGCTGGAGCCAGCCTTGATGGTGCCAACAGGGTCATAAATCCCAAAGCGCTCAAACATGGAAAAGCCATCTCTGTGGGGCTACTTTGGTACTTGCTGAGAGGTGTGCAGCCTCAGGGAGCTGCTGTGGCACAGGTTCAGCCTGTGCAGCTTTGAGATGTTTTTTGATGAGGTTCTGAGGAGAGAGCATTAACCCCGAGGGCAGCCTGAGCCCTGGCAGGAGCAGGGACACGTGGCAGAAATAATTGAACTGGCCCCACTCACACCCCAGCTGGACGCAACCCTTGGGCAGCTGAAGCCTGGTGATGCAAAGACGCGATGAATTGTTTGAACACATGATGAAAACCCTTGAGTGAGCTTGAACTCAATAGGGTGTTGTGAGGTTTAATTAATTTATGTCCAAAAGCACTTTGAGGGCATCAGATGAAAGAGGTTATTATAGAAGTGCAAAGAGATCCTTTATCCCTCAAGATGGAAGCAGGAACAGCCCCAGCCACGCTCCCTCTTGAAAGAGCACGAGCTATTAGCACAGAGCTCGGTGATGAATAGGAGCTATTTTATGTTTTTATCTTATGGAAATGATCCTGCAGCTTCTTGTGATGACACATCATCCTGGCATAAGAGGGCATGGAGGGGGAGAAGCTCCTGGTGGAAAACACAGAGCTAATTATTTCTTCCCAAAAGCCTTCAATGACCAAATGTTGGAGTTTGGATCTAAATCCCCCTCCTCCACAACACTCTGGGGAGCAAACACCCCTGCTCAAGCCCCTGCTGAGCTGAGTTAGGGCATCCCGGGGTCCCCTGCCACCTTGAGGGTGGAGAAAAGGATCCTTCAAAAGGCACGTGGGAGTTTGGTGGGGCTCTGCCTCATCCACACCAAACAACCCAAGGGAGCCAGGGTCACATCTGGCCTCGTAGTGTCCCAGGACACCCTGAGTTCCCACAGTCACTCACTGCCTCGTGCTCCACTGACATCCCTCATCCCTACCTCCTCCTTTGTGGTTTTGAGGCAGAGAGATATTTGGAGTCCCCTGAGCTGGGGAGAGTGGGAGCCACCCCTGGGGATGTGCTGGTAAGCATCTGCTGGGAGACAGCAGTCAGAAATTGGGACTTACTTTCCCATTACACCTCTGTAGCAGCAGAGGAAATTTTAATTGAAGCTCCACAGCAGAGACAGAGGATTTGTAGGTATGAACGTCGTCCTCGTGGGCGTTCGTTTTCCTCGGCTGTTCATGTGATCGGGGTGAGCTTCCTCTCCCAGGTTGATGCTTCGCAGCCACCAAGACGCCGTGGCAAAGGCTCACACCCAGCTGGGAACACCTCGCCTTCCCCAGGGAAGCTCACCCTAGACAACCCTGCACCACGGGGCCCACTGAGACAACAGCTCCGGGCATCTCAGAGATGGACTCTCCTACTCCTGCTGCGTCGGTAGGAAAAGTCCCCCCAGGGTCAGGTCTTTCTGATGCCCCAACCTCTTGCATTTGTAGGGCAGGTGCTTCAATGGGGAGCAGGTCTTGCTCAGAGCTAAGCTGGGCGCAGCGTGGCCCTCTGACACCCCTGCACATCTTGACTCCGTGGGTGGAGAGGTCTCACAAATGCAGTTGCCATGGAAAAATAAAACCCTTCATCGAGATTCAGAGGGAGCTAATGAAGTAATTAACGAGTCACAAAAATGAAAGAGGAGGATCGTTGTGACTCTTCTGCTCTGTTGCCTGGAGTGGGCAGCTGTGGAGTGGAATTGACCCTAAAAGCAAAGCAGTTCAAAAAAGAAATCTGAGCTGGTCCAGGTTCATCCTGGGACTGGGATTTTCTGAATTTTGCTTTGCTTTCTGCCCTTCACAGTTTTCAGAATTGTGAAAATCCTGATGGCAAAGGGAACAGGAAGGCAAGCGCTCTGCCCCTCTGAGGAGGCTCCAGCAAGGCACTGGCTGGACGCGCCTTCCCCACCAGGAGCTGAAGGCTTCTTTCTGCCCTTCTGCGAAACACAGCATCTCTGCACCAATTTATGCAGCATTGCAATGCGCTCCTTCCATCTCCTCGAGACACCATTTGGCAGATCTGTGCTGTGAATGTCACCGCAGTCTTTCATAATAACTTTCATAATAACTTCTCCCACCATCCCGTCAAGCACGAGGAGACAGGCGTACCATCTGCTGGAAGCCGGGCCACCATGTGCAGCGCCGCATCCCTCCCTCGCTAGAGAAACCCTGGAAACCCTTTTCCTGGGCCCACTCAGCCAGTCTTGGGGTGGAATAGATCTGCACTTAAGCAGTCCCTGCATTTCTCCCAGGGGGAGAAGCGGCTCCTTCTTGTCCCGCCATGCAGAGGTCTCTCATGTCTGCAGCGATGGCCCCGTGTGGTCTGTGTCTTTAGCACTCATCCATAACATTATCTTCCAGGTTAAAACGTCAATAGGATCATCTTCGTCTACAAGACTCCTTCCCTGAAACAAGTAAGCAGCAGGACTTCAAGCCATCATGGATAGAAGACACTGCAATCTGATTTTCTCAGGCAGAAGGATGTCATTCACTAGGGGAGAAAGTTTTGATCAACTTTGCTAAGACCAGTGCTCTGCACAGAGCGAGTAAACTCGGCAAAGAGGAGCGACAGCCCTGGCAACATCATGGAGAGGGCATCTCTCCTGGAAACAAGCTCAGGCCCCAAGCACATCACTGGCTCAGGATGCTCCTGCAGCCAATCCACATCACTGCTGAGGGTGACATTCCCAAGGACCAATGGAGGGAGGAGTTTGAACCATGGGTGGCTGAGAGTTTATCACAGCTCTGAAAGGCATATGGGGCAGTGAGTGGAACAGGGCATCCGTAGCTCTTCATCCATGAAAACCAAGTTTACAAATGTTTTTAAAAGCTGATTGAAACGAGTTCCTCAAAGAAAGCACCTAAACAAGAAAGCAGCTCCTTGCAGGAGTGCTGGGCATCACCAGGGTGGCCTCCTCTTCTTGGGCTGCACAAAGCAACAACAGGTGACTTGTGCCTGCTTTTGCACTGGGAGTGGGAAAAGTCTGGGCTGGAAAGGCAATTAGTGCAGGAGAGAAAAATCTCAGGGCACTTTAATACAACTTTGTTGATGTTGTTGCACTCAGCACAAGCTGCAAAAGGCCAGCACAGTCCTTGCCCCAGAGGAGCGTGTGGTTTCAGTGCTTGGATAGTGACAAAAAGTGTTTTCAGAGAGAAGAGAAGTAGAATGCCTTTTTTTGTGTGTGTAAAGCCCTTGCTTTCTTTAAGCTGTTCACATTTTTCATGATTAAAATATATCTATAGCATCAGATATACTCCCTCTAAAAGTATGATGTGGATCAATGAAAATGTCCTAGGAGCTGATGGTAACAACCTTGCTCAGCGTTTTTTTTTCATTTGAAAGAAACCCGAAGGGAAGAAATGTTCATGGCTGTGCTAGAAGGATTTTTTCCAAAAGGGTTATTCCACACCCTGGAAAAAAGAGTGACAACAACCTCACTTCAGAGTTTCCCATCAAGGTTGGTCTGCATAATTAACACTAAAATTAGTCTCCTTTCTGTTGTAATTATTAGGATGGCTTGCAAAGGGAGTGTGGTGAGAGCAGAGCTTCTCCCAAGGCAAACCAGGTCCCTGCGGGGCACGTTTTTAGGTCCCTGCCATGGAATCATGGAATCATTAAGGCTGGAAAAGGCCTCTAAGATCATCAAGTGCAACCAGCAGCCCAACCTCACCATGTCTACTAAACCATGTCCTGAAGTGCCATGTCTAGATGTCTTTTGAACTCCTGCAGGGGTGGTGACTACTCCACTGCTCTGGGCAGCCTCTGCCAACTCTTCATCACTCTTTCAGTAAAGATATTTTTCCTAATATCCAACCTAACACTCCACTGGCGCAACTTGAGGACATTTCTTCTCATCCTATTCCTTGTTACTTGGGAGAAGAGACCAGCATCCACCTCACCACAACCTCTTTTCAAATAGTTATAGAGAGCAATAAGGTCCCTGGCAGATCTGAGACCAACTTCAGGACTAGCAATCACCAGCCCCAAGCACAGCCATAGCCTGGCATATCCAGGCACTCACACATAGTGGAGAGCAATGATAATAGCAGTTAGATTTGATTTTGCCTTGAAAATACATTTTAATCAAACTTTATTGGATTAGCATTGAAATCTGAGCATTGCTGGAATGGAGAGCTGCCACTTCTCCACCATGAAGTCCTCTTGGCTTTTCAGCTGGGTTCTGCTTTAAACATTCCTCCCACCCACAACAATTGTGCTCAGAGACGAATAATTATGAAAAGGGACTTTGGTGCCAAAGGAAAAATAAATACCGAACCACAGCCCCCAAACCTGTGAAGACTGAGCCACGCTCGTGCTCCCGCGCGCTCAGCATCACGAGGATTTTATTCCACCCCCCTCCCCCAATAAAATGTCAAAAATGTACTTAATGAGAAGTTCTCCTCTTCCAAATGAAGCAGTAATCTGTCAGAAGGGAAAATCTGCTGTAAACTTAGTCAGAGCTCATCCCTTGACTCCTCACCAGCATGCATTACAGCTTGCTGGCAGCTGGGCAGGCGGCAGGGCCCGACTGCCATCTACAGCGGTCACGGGGAACTAAGAAATCTGAAATCCTGCTGCAGCTCCAGGCCCTTCTTTCCCTCTGCTCACCCTTCCCAGGACCACGCTCCCTGACCTTGCTGGAGACGTAAGGGTCTGGATGGGTTTTGGGGTGTTTCCCAAAAGTTAGGGTGATGCTGCACCTGGGAGAGCCACAGGAATTGTGGCAGGGATGCAGGGCAGATCTCCACCAAGTTCATCAGTTGTCCAGCAAAAACACCTTGACCCTTTATAGGAGTTTATTTTCAACCCATGCTCACAGCAGGGACTCCAAGAAAGATGCTGGTGCTCAGGGCATGGGGAGTCCCACATGGGGAGTCCCACACGTGGCTTCAAGTAGGAGTCGGGACACAAGGCTCTGCTCTGGCAGTGACATCGTGGGCAACACAGCAAAACACAGCCCAGCAAGCTGACAGCACGGGGAGGAGGAGACCCAGTCAAGAGCTACGCTATAGCAGCTCCCAGAAAGATCCGCGTGAGAACATATGGTGTGTTTTTAAATGCACCCATAACATTTATTTAAACTACAGGCTGTAAAGCTTGCTGGCAAAGCTAAATAGGAAGAAACCTTTCTTTAGGCTGGAACCTCTTCTATTGTTTCACTCCAGTCATTAAGCTTGTATTTATTTGTTTTAAGCCTAAACAAATTGAGAGCGTTGCAGGGAGGACTGCCTAGGATTCCCCTTGTGTCTGCAGGGTTCCAGATCCAGTTTGCCCGGCTCATCAACAGCTTCCCTCACCTGCTCATGCGGGCTGGCAAACCCAGTGGAACCCACTCTGCCCTGACACAACCCCTAAGCTCTCTGCTCCCTGCTGCTGTGAGGAGATGGCTTTCCTACAGTGGTGGCCCTGGAGGAGAGGAGAATCTGTGCATGTGCCCTCCTTGCTGCCACTGGATGAGTGGCGAGGCTGAATCTCCAGATGGTTGGTGCAGTTCAGTGCGTACCAGCCTCGAGCTACCCAACTCAGGGGTTTTTCTCCTGCCCAGTCCTGCAGGTTTGGCAGCCACATCCCTCCTGGCCTGGAGATGAGTCAGGAGATGGCAAGCGAGCGAGGTTTCTAACAAAAGACTATGATGGCATCACGGTTCCTACGGCTGGCTCGCTTTGCACCCAGCAGGAACGGAAACAGCCTGACTGCTGCAAGGCACTGGGTCACCCCCAAGATCTGCCCCCTCTCCTCCGTCTTCCGCTGTGCTCTGCCAGCATCTCCCCTGGGCACTGCCGGGATGTGCTCTGCCAAGGACAGAGAAGCCAGGAATAGCAGAAGATGGATTTCTCATCCCCTCGGCTCCACGCAGCCCTGTGCCCATGTCTGGCAGAGTGATGATGCTCCACAGGTACCTGGCACGGACCCTTGGGCAGGTGATGCATGCAGGGCTACTACTCACAGCACCCAGGAGAAACCCGTAAGGGGTCGCGGGGAGCTGGGGGCAGCCCCAGGGCTGGCTGCACTCCAAATCCCGCTGCAGGCGCTGGGGTCTGGCTGCAATCTGGTGCCTTTTTGGTGTCCAATGGCAGTTGCACCATCTAGAGGAGAAACAAGTGGTGGCCCCAGAGCAGAAGCCAAACCCGGGAAGGAAGATGGGATATAGAAAATGCATAAGCAGTATAGTCTGGTCATGAGCAAGATGCAAATCCTTCAGAGAAGCATGGTGTGAGTGATTTCAGGGTCTCATGAATGAGCCCAGACAGCCCATCTTTCCCCTAGAAAGCGAACAAGGGGAATAGGATTCAAAGATGCTGGCACTGCCTGTTTTTCATGTGACTGATCTCTGCTGGCTGCAAGGAACAGGGCAAGGGACAGGTGAAAAAAATAAATTACAAATCCCCAGCCTGCAGTCAAGCTGACCACACACCCCCAAGCTGGGCATCAACAGCCCTGAAAGCAATTTCATTGCTCAGCTGGACCTGTATTACTTCTCTCTCTCCAAAAAGATGTGCCAGTGACACTCATGAATTACCACAGTGGAGATGCAAACGGGTGATGAAAAGCCTCCTCCCTTCCCCAGCCCCGACTCATCTCCAGGCTCCCAGCTCCTCTTTCCACTGGGTGCCAAAGCCAATTTGCTGCCCAGTGTTCCAAATAAGTGGCAGGTTTCTGCCAATGGCAGCTTTTCCCTCAAGCTGGAGATCTCCCCAGAGAAAGAGCTGGGGATCAAACCATCAGGGCTGTACCCACAGGTATCCAGAGGAAAAGGAGGCTGGACACCATGGGGCTGGCTGTGCTGGCAGCACCCACCAGCCTTGCACACACCAGCTCCCAGGAGCACCAAGCACCCATCAGCCACGCACCCGCTGTCCTGAGCACCAAGATGAGCCCATGCTCTGCCTTGTCTTGCCTTTGCAGAGTGTGAGAGGGTTTCACTTTCTTTTGCAGCCTCCTGCACCATAAGGGGATGTAGGAGCTCCATTCCCACAGATATATATTTTTTTTATACCACTCAGGCCCCTGCAGATTGTGCAAGTCACAAGGAAATGTTGATCATATCCCAAATACAACCACTAACACATCTCAGCTCTCAATCTGCCTCGTTTGCTAACACCCAGTTTTCTCCTCCTCCTCCCACGAGCTCCTCGCAGCCTGTTCCTTCCTCCTGGTCTGCAGCATGTATGTCTGCAAGCTGCTCCGGCTTTCCCGTCCCACGCATGGCTGTGTGCAGAGCTTGCCCGAGGCGGTGCCGGGAGCTATGGGCACTGCCTCCACTCCACCCCTTCCATCTTCCACGCTTGTGGTTTTTCTGAGCCTCCAGCCCTGCTGGACAAGGAAACCTGGCCAAGGGTCAAATCCAGCCCTCACCCTGCACAATGTAGGGTGCAGCAAGGAGTGAGCAAAATGCAAAGCACATCAGGTAATGCGAATGGGCTTTTATTTTGCCTCTGATGCTCCCAGACCACACAAGAAAGCACCAGCTATCGGTGCATCGTTGGACCTTCTCCATGGGCCACATTTTGGGTGCAGGTTTGTAACTCCATGATTTCATCTCAGCTCAACAACTCCCAGACTACTGGTGACATGTCACCATCTGCCCTAGGAGTGCTCAATGGATCAGAGAGGATTTGGGTTGGTTTCTAAGGGGCTCAGACCAGCACAAGAGGATTCAACACCAGGATGCAGAAACACTCCAAAAGAGCTGTCCATTAATGCCAGCAGCACAAGCCCCATCCAGGAGAAATCGCTTCTCTAAATACCGTGTTTTTCTTAATGCTTACCAGAAGGACAAGATTTGATTTCCTCCTCTGTTTCCAAAGCTGTTATGGATCTGTTGCACTGAAGGCATTTTCAGTGCCCAGTCAATACTCCTCCATCCCTGAGAGCTCTGCAGAACAGGAAGGTGAATCTGACACCGCACTTAGTCCAAAATTACCATCACTGGACATGTGCCCTAAAAGCCCAATGTACAAGTAGGGAAAATTCAGAACAGTGGTGATCTTTGGTCTGATGCAAAACTCATTTAAGGAAGTGGCTTGACCACTGAACCAGACAGCAGCGGTTTGCAAATCCTTAAACAAACCCTGCTCACACAAAGTGCACATCCCATGGTGGCAGCGTGGAATCAGGCCACAAGGACAAGTCGCTCCCTTTGTGCCGCTCTTCAGTTGGAGACATCGAACACCTGCCAGTTGCCCTGGTGTGAATTCAACGCAAAGAGGTTTTGTTTGTTTGCAGCCAAGAGTCCAGAGATGCTAAAAATAGAGCACTCCATGAAGGTGATCTGAAAAGCTTTCCTATGTGTGAAGAGGCCTTTAAAAAAACACTGACCTGGAGCTAACAGGAGCTGGAGCAGTGCTTGACATGGCTCTGCTGGGAATTAGGGGTTGCTCCACAGAAGCTGTCCTGCATACCCCTGCCTCATGGCTGGCTGCAAGGATGCTCTTGAGCATGCAGTCAGGAAAGATGCTCTGTAAATGCAAGATACGATAAATGTGAACAGTCAAGCCCACAGCCATGCTGGGACTTCCCAGCAGAAGAGTCAGAGGAGCATTAATGAGGGGAGCTGGATGTGTTTTCTTGTGTTTTCCCCTTAAAGCTCTCAGCAACTGTAGTATGAAGTCAAAGCAGAACATTTTCCTTTTGAAATAAATACTGAGTATGACATCTCAGTTTCATTATGGCTTTTCTTTATGTAGCAGGGAAGGTATCTATCACACTGTGCATCTTTGATCCTGCCCTTTAAATAGGCCATTTCAAAGCTCACAGACCCCATTTCATCACCTTCCACCTTGGCTCGTGGCACCTAATGCCTGTGTTTATATCCCAGTTTGCTGCTGTGGGAAACTCTGCACATGAAAGGAAAGAAATAGACTTTGACTTTCTGTCTCTGACCAAATCCCCACGTGTTTGTCAGTGCTCCCAGGCCATGGGATGCAGGAAACAACCCAGCTGCCCTGGCACCTTGCACACATACTTCTTGCATGGCTTAGCACTGACCTTAAACACTCAACTTCAACTTCATCCCCAAGAGGACAATGGATGAGATGTAAAGAGACCCATCACCACGCTGGCAGTGCCTCTGTGACCCTGCAGATCCAAGAGCAGAAGGAAGGAGCTCTTGCAATACAAAGAGCTCACCTTTGTATTTAGATGTGCAATTAGATGTGATCTAAAATATAAATGAACTGCAAAAACCTGCGGGATTGGGGCAGGAGTCACTGCCTGTGCATGCTCAGCCCCGGGATGAGCTGGTGGAGCAATCACAGCTCGTAAAGCCATAACCAACCCAGCAGAAAGTACCCTGTTTGGTGGCCCAGTGAGCTTCACACCACCCAGTCTGCGTTTCCAGATAGGATCCACAGGCAATAGTGCAGCTGGCACCCTGGACAAGCCATGCTAGCTCCTGGCTTCTCATACTTGCCTCTCTTTGTGACATCCTAGAAGCTGGAGACTCTGCCGATAATAGTCTGACACCTAATGGGCACAAAGCAGAATTGTGACAAGCACAGGATCTGGCTGGAAATGTCCTTGTAGGAATACAGATGGCGTTGTCTCAGAGCAAAGCCCCAGAGCTGGACGGAGAGGGAAGACGTGTGTAAAGAAAACTCTTTAAGAGCACACATGGCACTTTTCCATGTTTTTAAACATGAAAAATTTATAATTTAACCTAGATAGGAATGAGTTGTTTGGAAACTGTTAAAAGGTTCCACATACAGAATACGAGAGGTGCCATCATTTCCTTTGAAATTTTAGAGGTCTCTGCCATATGATATCAAGGAAAGGTCAGGGTAGAAATCAAACCTCTTGGCACTAAATTATACTTCTCAGGTTGTATTCTTACACCAGATACACTGGGAGTTACTATTGAAAGGGAACGTCTTCCAAACCAGATGGTTGTGCTCCACAGAGACCTTCAACTACAGTCTGTGTAATGGTCAGTAATCACAGAATGGTTTGGGTTGGAAGGGCCATTAGAGCCCATCCTGTTCTGACCCCCTGATGTGGGAGGTTGCCTCCCACTGGGTCAGGTTGCCCAAAGTCCCAGCCAACCTGGCCTTGAACACCTACAGGGATGGAGCAGCCATGACTTCTTGGCAGCCTGGGCCATTGCCTCACCACCCTCACAGGAAAATATTTCTTAAGAAGATCTCATCTATATCTCCCCTCTTTCAGCTTAAAACTGTTCCCCCTTGTCCTATCCTTGCTCTCCTTGATAAAGAGCCCCTCCACAGCTTTCTTGCAGTCCCCATTTTAGTACTGGAAGGCCCCCTTTAAGTGCTGCTTCTCTAGGCAGCATCCAGACTACCCTGTTTCTGTTCCATTCAGAGAGTAAATAGAAATGTTCGGTACCCAGCGCTGCTTGCTGGCAGCTTTCACAGGTATCTCTGTTCTTCTTTTTCTAAATTAGATCTTTCTATTATAACTTCAAGGCCTCATGAGTCTCCTTGGCATTTATTAAATAACAACTAAACTCTTCAATTTACCATGTTACTACACGATCCAGTTGTACTCCATCTAATATGCCACCTGCAATTAGACTGAAGGAGCTGAACAGGATGGGAGGATGGAGGAGCAGAGCCACCACTAGACCTGCTGTTCCAAGAGACCTGCTGTCTCCCGGGGTGTGCCCCGTGCTCGACTGCAGCTCCATGCAAATCCATGCCAGAGGGAAGGAATTGCAGAAGCCACACCTGAGCCCTGTTTTGAACCAGAGAAAAGCAGCCTGCTCAATTTATTTTAAAGCCAATGCTGGTGCTACTTTTGTCAAAAAGGTTTGGAGCCTCCTGAAGTTCCATATATCATGTAGCCCCAATGAACTCCAGGAGGCTCCAAACCTCCACGCTGCTTCTTCCACCAAAAATTCAACAGTCACAGCAGGATTTCACTTTTGTGGACTGTTTTTGCCCCAAAACCCAAAGATATGTTCAGAGAATGGAAAACTGCCATCAGCAGAGGAAAAGGATTGAAGAACCTTAGATGATTGACTTCCCTGGTGTCCTAGACATGGCTGTGCCGGCAACGGGTATGACTCGCATTCCCAACAGAAGAGCAGCCCAGCAGAAATGCCTGGTGCTTTAACATGGCTCCATGTGAGAATTGTAATTGGCCACGAAGCCACAGGTTACCTGACAACAGGAAGATCTGCAAAATGAGTCCTTTTATTCTTGCTATTTTGGTTTTAATCTTGTCCTTTTTCTTGGTGGGGAAAAAAAAAAAAAAAGGGAAGAAAAAGCCATCACCTGAGCTCCGGTTTGAGCCTCTGATAACCCACAGCAGCTTTTGCCTCTGATGAATCCAGAGCTACATATAATGAGCGCCTGTTCCTACCCCATGCAATAAGCCACAAATGGGATGAGCAGATACTGAGGTCGGGGAAGACGTTTCATTTCAAAAACATGAATGTTTCCCTGCCATTCCGGCCACCCTAACAAGGGGTCCAATTAGCACTCGTGACTTTGTCATCTGTCCACCAGGGATGCGGGGATGGGGCCCACTGCTCTCATTTCCGTGAAGATTATGGATCAGAAAGACAAATCATCCCTAATGGGACCTCAGGGAGAGGCTCTGCTCTTCTTTCAAGTCAAAGGCCGCGCGTGGAGGCAACTTGCTCTGCAGAGCCATAAAATCTCACCTCTGCTGGTAACAGCAGAGCTCTCCAGCAGCAGCCAGCATCCTCCCTTCCAAACAACTGCATGTGCACAAGAACATTTATCAGGCTTCTGGCCATAGCTTTGACTTTAATTTTATTTTTAAAGTGCATTCACATGTAAATTGACTTGGCCCGAGAGGATACATGAATACAAGAGCCCTTTCTTTCCTCTGGAGTGGCATTAGGAGGAATATGGTGAAAGGAGCAAAGTTTCCTCACCTCCAGGCTGCAATTCTGCAGCTAAGGAAAAGCAAGCTCATTGTTTCCTTCTGCACACAGATGCTGGCTGTGCTGTTTTCAGCAGTCTTGCTCAAGCGAGCCATTTCAGAATACAAAAGCATATTACATATCCCAGGGACAAGAACACACAGGCCAATGTCTTATCAGTTCCGTTTTATCTATTGTAAAAGCAGCAGATATATTAATATGAGTCTATAACTGTGTCTGATGGTTTCAAGCATGGTCCTGTCCCACACCCCCAGGGTCAGACCTGTTTTGTTAGGTAGCGGACTCTGGAGAAAAGGAAAAATTAGAACATGAGGTTAGAGTCCAGGAACGGGAACGATTCCTCAGGGAATGAAACGCATGCTCCCTAAAACACGCATAGAAACTCTTCACTGTGAGGGTGGTGACGCCCTGGCCCAGGTTGCCCAGAGAAGTCGTTTGAGTCCCCCTCAAACATTAATGGGGCTCCAGTCTCCTGCAATCCTCAACCAGGCTCTGGTTTCCCTCAAACATCAAAGGGGCTCCGGCCTCCCTCAAATGTTAAAAGAGCTCCAGTCTCCTACAATTTTTAACCAGGCTCCAGTTTCCCTCAAACATCAAATGGGCTCCAGTCTCCTTCTGACATTAAAGAGGCTCCAGTCTCCCTGAAATGCTCAGTGGGTTCCAGTCTCCATCAACGGGGCCAAATCTCCCTCAAACATTAAATGTGCTCCCGTCTCCCTGAAACATTACAGGGGCTCCAGTCTCCTACAATCTTTAACCAGGCTCTGGTTTCCCTCAAATGTCAGAGGGGCTCCAGCCTCCCTCAGATGTCAAATGGGTTCCAGTCTCCATCAATCGTTAGATGGGGCCAAATCTCCCTCAAACATTAAAAGGGCTCCAGTCTCCTTCAGTCCTTAAACCAACCTCCAACATCCCTCAGATATTAAATGGGCTCCAGTCTCCCTCAGTCATTAATGGGGCCAAATCTCCCTCAAACATTACAGGGGCTCCAGTCTCCTTCAATCATTAATGGGGCCAAATCTCCCTCAGACATTAAATGGGCTCCAGTCTCCCTCAATCATTAATGGGGCCAAATCTCCCTCAGACATTACAGGGCCTCCAGTCTCCTTCAATCATTAATGGGGCCAAATCTCCCTCAGACATTAAATGGGCTCCAGTCTCCCTCAATCATTAATGGGGCCAAATCTCCCTCAGACATTAAACGGGTTCCAGTCTCCCTCAATCATTAATGGGGCCAAATCTCCCTCAGACATTAAACGGGTTCCAGTCTCCCTCAATCATTAATGGGGCCAAATCTCCCTCAAACATTACAGGGCCTCCAGTCTCCTACAATCCTCTACCAGGCTCTGGTTTCCCCCAAACGCCAGATGGGTTCCAATCTCCATCAATTATTAACGGCGCCAAATCTCCCTCAAATGTTAAACAGTCTCCAGTCTCCCCGATCCTCAAACAGGGCTCCTGCCTCCCTTGAAACATTGAAGGGGCTCCCGTCTCCATCAATCGTTAATGGAGCCAAATCTCCCTCAAACATTAAAGGGGCTCCAGTCCCTCTCAAACATTACAGGGGCTCCCGTCTCCATCAATCGTTAATCAGGTCAACCGCCCCTTAAACACCAAACGGGCTCCAGTCTCCCTCAGACATTAAAGGGGCTCCGGTCTCCCCGAAACACTCGATGGGTCCCAGTCTCTAGCCATCGTTAACGGGACCAAATCCCCCTCAAACGCCACACGGGCTCCCCGGCTCGCCCCCGGCCCCGCCCCGGCCCGGCGCATGCCCCCGCCGCCCGGGGCCGCTGCAGGCGCCGCCCGCTCCGCCGCGGAGCCCGGCGCACGCCCCGGCCCGGCCGCCGCCATCGCCGCCATCGCCGCCGGCCCGGCCAGGTGAGCCCCGGGGCCCTGCGGGGGACGCTTCGGGGCCCCTCTCAGCAACCCCCCGCCCCCCCGCCTCAGCCCCTGGGCGTGCTGCTGCTCCCCCGCCTGGCCCCCGTGTCCCTTCTGTGTCCCCTCCTGTCCCCGCCACAGCCCCTCTGTGTCCTCTGCCGTCCCCCCACGCAGCCCCTCGGTGCCCCCTCCTGTCCCTCCGCACAGCCCCCGTGTCCGCCCTGTGTCCCCTCCTGTCCCCCCACACAGCCCCTCTGTGGGTGCTGTCCCCTGTGGGTGCCCCTTCCTGTCCCCTCTCCTCCCCCTGCGCCCTCTGTGGGTGCTGCCCCCTCTCTGTGTCCACTCCTGTCCCCCCACACAGCCCCCTCGTGTCCCCTCCTGTCCCCTAGCATAGCCTCCTTCTCCCCGTGTCTCCCCTGTGTCCCCTCCTGTCCCCCCGAACAGCCCCCCGTCCTCTCCTGTCCCCCCAAACAGCCCTCCTGTCCCCTCCTGTCCCCCCACACAGCCCCTCTGTGTCCCCTCCTGTCCCCTAGCATAGCCTCCCTCTCCCCGTGTCCCCCCTGTGTCCCCTCCTGCCCCCCCAAACAGCCCCCCGGTCCCCTCCTGTCCCCCCAAGCAGCCCCCCGTGTCCCCTCCTGTCCCCTAGCATAGCCTCCCTCTCCCTGTGTCCCCCCGTGTCCCCTCCTGTCCCCTCGCTCAGCCCCTCTGTGGGTGCTGTCTTCTATGGGTGCCGCTTCGTGTCCCCTCTTATCCCCTCACACCCTCTGTGTGTGCTGCCCCCTCCCCCGTGTCCCCTCTTGTCCCCTTGCACAGCCCCTCTGTCCCCTCCTGTCCACTCGCACAGCCTCCCTGTGTCCCCTCCTGTCCCCCCACACAGCCCCCATGTCCCCTCTGTGTCCCTTCGCACAGCCCCTCTATGTTCCCTCTGTGTCCCCTTACACAGCCCTTCTGTGTCCCCTCTGTGTCCCCTCCCGTCCCCTCACAGAGCTCTAGATAGTACCCCCCAGCCCCAGAAAGGTGTCCCCTCTCATGCCTTCAGCCTCTATAGGTGGCCCCTTGTGTCCCCTCACACTCTCTGTGGGTCCTTTCCGCTGTGGGTGGTCTTCTGAGTCTGTCCCCCTCACGTCCCCTCACACAGCCCCTGTAGGTGTCCCCTTACATCCCCTCACACCCTCTATGGGTGCTCTCCCTGGTCAGTGTCACCTTGTGTCCCCTCACGCACCCCCTGAGGGTGTCACCTCATGTCCCTTCACACTCTTTGGGTGCCCTCTGGACACCTCTCGCACCATCTGTGGGTGCTCTGCCCCCATTCGTGTCCCCTTAGATGCTTTCCAGGGGTGCTCCCTCAGAGCCCGCACCCCTGGGTGGTTGCCCTGGCCTGAAGAGCTGCTGGGGTGGGGAGGTTCATCCCAATTCCGTGGAATTCCTGCAAGGCAACTGCAATCCAGGTGTAGGATAACAAACAAACGTGCCTGCCCCTTTCCTGGAAACTGTGGAAATAGGTTAATAGGAAATAAGTTGGAGTTTTATTAATGAAATTGGGAGCTAAAGTGTGTTAATTGCTTTTTTTCAAGATAATTAGGTATTCTAATTTTTGTCTTTTTGATCCTTAGCTGCTTACTACAGGGGGAAATGTTTTTAATTTGTGTTTGCCCTAATGAATGTGTTGGAGGCTACTTTAGAAAAGGTGTGTTGTGGGCAGTTTGGGTTCTGAGCCGTGCCAGACTGCTTGTGAGATGCTTCCCTGGTTGGTGCGTGACTGAAATACATGAGTGATCAGGAGTTCTGCTTTGTCGAGCGGCCAGTCTGAGCTGTCTTCAGTTGGCTCAAAGGTAGATGTTAGACCAGCGTCTGTTGGGTCGCTGTGGGTACCAGCCAGCAAGGAGGGAAGTTCTAGATCACTTCTGGTGGTGAGGCGCTGGCACGGGTTGCGCAGAGAAATTGTAGGAGCTCCATCCCTGGAGGTGTTCAAGGCCAGGCTGGATGGGTCCTCAAGCAACCTGATCCAGTGAGAGGTGTCCCTGCCTGTGGCAAGGGGGTTGGAACTGGGTAATCTTTAAGGCCTCTTCCAGCCCAAAGCAATTCTATGATTCTACAATTAACATTTTGATTCTGCAGGAATGTTGTGTTGAGATGAATTATCACTGTGGAGAAGGAAATCAGAAATGGATGTCCAGAGCTTGCGTTAAATGTGTTCGTCTGAGGTGTTCTGCAGCAGGGAACCAGCAAACGAAGCAGCAAAAGTGTCGTCAATGGTGTGTTCAGAGCTAACCGCTCTGCAGACACCATGGAAAGCATGTTCAGGGTGACTCTGCCTTGGGCAATAAGACTTCAAAAATAATCCAGTCTACTAACAAGATGACTTTAAAAAAGCACGGGTCCCAGAGTAATTTTGACAAAAGCATTTGTCATGTTAGATATAACGTTCTTCGTTGGAGTACTGTGCTCTTTGTAAACGTCATAAAGAGTTCCCTGATGATCTGCTATCTTACTCGCAGGAGCAAATAAATAGAAGTTTTGAAGAGTTTAGAATCATTAATTCCTTAACGTATTTATTGCCACTGATTAACTAGAAAGCAGAACTAGGGAATACTTGACAAGGGCAAGGTCAAAGGGGAGTCAGAGGCTGATGTGTATCTCTGGGGGTTGGTAGAGTCCAGTGCCACACTGCTCTCAGGGCTTGCTGGATTTGTGTGGGACTCTGAAGTGGGATTGAAGAACTGCTCTACTGCAGGGGCTTTTTGTTGGGGTTGCTGTGTGCCTTGGTCAGTCAGATGCTGTTTCGATCCTACAAAATGATGCTGCAGGTGAAACCGTCAGCCTTTATGGGACTGCATGGAAGTTGTGAACTCTTTGAGGTGTTATCTGGCATTTTCTGGATGGCTTTTATCCCTTTTCCATGAAACAGGGCTTCGTTCTGTTTGGAGTTTCAACTGTAATACAGAGATTCGTTCAGAAACTTCATCCTGCTTTTGCAAACTCCTAAAGATTTGTGTTTCGGAAGTTTTTATCCTGCACTGAAGCCAGAATGATTGGCGTCTCAGGACTATTGCTGCATAGCATGTTTCAGGAAGAAATAATCTCTCTTTCCTTCTCTTTGAGCTGCCAAGTCCCTTATTTGTGCATGCCTAATGCCAAGTCAGGACTAGTAAAAGCTGTCTCGGATGAGTGTGTGAGTTGAGGCATCGTGCTGACACAGTTACTCTGCTTTCTGAATAAAAGTTGGTTTGTGTTCTACCATCTCAGATCATGCGCAAGCTTGTTTCGCGTCCACCCATCACACACTACGTGGACATAGCCAACATTGTTTGCATTGTAAAGCTGAAAGTCCGAGCTACGCATGGCAGGAGTTCTTTGGTAAGGACAATTATGCCAAAGGAAACGCAGGGAGCAGAATATTTTGCAGGATTCTCTGCTTTCACCAGTTCCACTTCTTTGTGGAAGCTTCCCTTAAAATTGTTTTTTCTCTTGTCATAATGTTTGTTGAAAAACTATTAAGACAACATTAGCACAGTAGGGAAGTGCAGACGCCTGTGCACTGTGCATCAGTGTGATGCTTTGTGAGTCTTGACAGTAAGTGATTATTTAGGAGCGTGTGCAAAAGAGAAAACAATCTTCAATGCAAAGTGCAGAAGGAGTTTCGGAAGTGAAGATAATTACCTGGGTTAGGTTGTGGTTGTGCCAGAAGATGCTGAAAACCACAAGTGATGAGTGCTGTGTCTTATCCTTAATGGCAGTAGTGACTGATTGACCCGTTAAAGCATCACTGAGGAGTAACTCTTGTGATTATCCGGCATAGTGAGTCTGAGTGTTAAAAATGTACAATTTATGTTACCAGTGTTATTACCTGAAACTTCTAGAGGGTAGATGCGGAATAAAAAACATTGTTCTCTTTCTTTATTGTAGGATGGAAGAGAGGCCAGTCTGAAAAGCTGTTCCGTTGTGGACTTTGCTGTTGTCTGCTAGAATGTTTCTTATGAATGCTTCTCCTTTGGTAGCTCTTCAGACAACATGGGAGTCCTTCGGACCAGCAAGGAATTGTAGATATCCCGTTTGCTTCTTGGAATCAGAAGGAGACATCGCTAAAACCTCTGTAAGCTCTAAAGTTCAGATGATCATCAACAACCTGCAAAGTCAAGAGTCTCCCCTGGGTATGAACAATGAGTATGATGGTATTATGCAGAAGAAACAAAAGGGAGAAAAGGGCTCAAGTAACAAAGTCACATCTAGCACCACGTTACTACACAAGCATCCTCAGTATTCCAAGTGCGGTTGCCCTGCTGATTCAGATGACCCTGAAGTGGAAGAGAATGTGGGGTTTGGGACTCTCTTGCTCGAGTCTGATAGTGATGATTCTGTTGACCGAGGTATAGAGGAAGCCATTCAAGAATACCTAAAAACAAAAAGCAAAAGTGACCACTCATTGCAAAGGAATGCAGAGTGTTCTGAGAGTGTAAGCAGAGACAAAAGGTTTAAGAGAGAATTCTCCCAGAACAAAATGGCTAGCAACCTTCTCCCCATGAAATTTAATGCTGAGATGCTCTCTGAAGAGTACCTGTCTGACCACCTGGGCATCGGGAAAAGGCTGCAGCCGGCTTCCCCGCAGAGCATCAGCAGCGATGACTCTTTTGAACAGAGCATACAAGCTGAAATAGTGCAGTTCTTGAATGAGAAAAAGCAGCAAGAAATTAGTAAGTGTGGAAATGGGGAGGATGAAAAAGATTCCCAAGTAAGACCTGTCCTGAAATGCAGTAAGGAAACAACAAATAAACTGAACTGTGGTGCTATAAAACAAGGCTGCAATGCGCTTCTCTTGAGGCACCATCCCAAGCTACAGAAAACCAGCACGCAGCCCAAATGTTTGCAGTCTAAAATCCAAGAAAAGCCTTGTGATTTCAGCCAAGTGAACCAAGTGTATCTAGAAACAGCCACCGCCAGCCAGCCCCGGTTAGCAGAGCAAAACAAAGAAAGTGGAGCTAATTACTGGGAGCCGAGGGGAGCAGTTATCAATGAGAGCGTGCACACATCTGACTCAAGTAGTGATGATGGCATTGAAGAAGCCATTCAGCTTTATCAGCTGGAGAAAATCAGGAAAGAGGCAGGTCATGCAACAGACTGTGTCCCTTTGCAGGGGGAACAGTTTGATACAAAGGGTATGGCGGACATTTCTGCAAGCCTGACGATCAGCTCAACAAAAAGTGCCTCACCAGAAATCCATAAAAGCCCTATAAGCAACAAGAGAAAAGAAATTAATTTGAAGTCAACAGAATTAGAAAGCACCAGCAATGATTTTAACAAGCTGTTTAAACCACTAAAAAAAGCCAGACATTTTGCACCTCCGGAAAACAAGATCGCTGCTTGTGAGCTCACATTGCAGGCCTCTTGCAGAGCAGACACATCTGCAGAACTCATGTGTGCGGAAGCGATCCTTGATATTTCCAAAACAATCATGCCATCCCAAATGGGAAGTGACAACAAATCACTTGCTGCAGACTCCTTCTTTTCTCCCCAGCTACTGTCATCCTCCCGTTGTGAAAGCGACAGCAGCCTCGTGGACAGCGATGATAGCATAGAGCAAGAGATCCGGGCTTTTTTGGCTCTGAAGGCACAGTCAGAAAACCTTGGAACAAAGCCTCCCAGCCTGTCACACTCAATCCAGATGCCTTTGCCTCAAAAGGATCAAACCAGCCTCACCGGTACCCTTGAGCCTTCTCTTCCCAAAACACTGAAGCTGTCACTGACTCATAAAAGGAGACTTAAAAGGGAAGGCAGAATAGTGAAACAAGGTGCATCAAAACAACCTGAACAGCTGGAGACAGGACTTTTCCAGCCAGGTAACTGTTCAAAAACTCCTGTGCTCCAAGAAGAGTGTGCCCTGAGCGGCCCCACAGAACTCAGTGATGCTCAAAGGCTCAGTGGCAAAGATGCTAAGCAGCAGCAGCAGCTGGTGTCTTCCAGATCATCTGGATCTGATGGCAGATGTGGGACCTTGGACTCTGTAAACCCTTTTATTCAGGTTCAGAGTAGCACAAGAAAGCTTATGAAAAATCCTCAGGAGAAGGACGGTTCGGATGATGAGAGCAGTTCCCTGGATAGTGATGAGGACCTCGACAGTGCGATCAAGGACCTGTTACGGTCTAAAAGAAAATTAAAGAAGAGGTCCAAGGACCAGAAGTCTCAGTGCAAGAAGAGAGTCAGGTTTAGCGAGACAGAAACTCAGCTGCTAGATGAGTTCAGTAGCCTCCAACAAAATGAGTGGAAATGTAAAAACCCAGTGCTACTGAAAAGTTGCCTCTCAAAACCTAGAAAAGCTGCAAAAGAGAATGCAATCAGAAATCCCCCAGACAGCACAGATGCCAAACTTACCAGTGAAAAACCAGAAACCATGAAGAATTTAGAGTTTAACTTAAAGCTTAAAAAAGGATATAAAGCAAAACCGGTTTTGAATCAAAATAACGTGCAGGTAGCTAAAAATAGGAAATCTACTTTCACAGCTGCATCAGACGCTGATGACAGCAGCTCAGTGGACAGTGATGACAGCATCGAACAGGAAATCAGGAAGTTTTTGGCAGAAAAGGCTAAAGACTCTGCAAGCAATTCAGAGGTACAAAAAGATGATGCAACTCTGGACCTATTAAGAGTGACCAAACAAACTGTTAATAAAGGAAAAGCAAAGCAACAGCCAGCTGAAAATGAGATGGACCTCACACAGGGGCAGAGTGAAAAGGCTGAGGTGCCTCAGCAAACGGATGAGTTGAAGAACTCTCAGAGAACAGAAGGGAAAAGCGCAGTTTTACATGGCAGTGGGAAACCTGCTTCCTCTGTAGAGAATGTTGATCTTCATGCTGCTGGTCAGTCAAAAGCTAAACAAGGAGTGGTGAGCGTTAAATGTGCTGCTGGTGCTGAGGTATCTGGGAACACAACAGTTAAAAAAGATGATGTTCCTGGTACAGAGCCCGTGCAGAAAGTGCTTCCACCTAAACCTAGCACAAATGAAGGTTGTAAAGTACGAAAAGTAATTAATGCAAAGTCAAGACCTAAAAGAAAGAATACCTTTCAGCTAAAAATTTCAAGTAAATTTATTGCAGGTCTAAGACACGCTCGGGACAGGAAGAAATCCATGCTTTTGAACAAAAAGCAGAAAGCAGAGCGTTTACTCGCCGGGAACAGTGCATTAGGAACAGAGGTAGCTTCCCAGGATACTGACAACCAAGGGAGAGGAGCCACCTTGGCACAAGGAGAATTTAGTGAGGAGAGTATGACAGCAATAAAAGAATCCAGTTCTTCCCAGAAGCTCAATGTGGAAGTGTCAAGTCCCCACGTAGCAGAAACCTGTGGAAGACTGGAGGCTGCTCCTTTGTATATCAGAGAGGAAGCAAAGGGTTGCAGAAAGGCTGATGCTTTGAGAGAGCAGTTAGATTCCCCCTCAAGCCTCCCTGTGCGGGAACAGTGTGTGGCAGCAGTAAAAATAGACGAGGTTTGCAGAGCATCCAAAGCTGAGAACTCACAGATGTGGATGGAGGAAGGAGATATGCTCAAGGGCAGCTGGGCCGATTCAAATTTGCATCCTCCACACCCTGAGCACAGCGTGGCAGTGGTGAAAGCAGATGAAGTTAGCAGAGACATATCTCAGCAAAGTAGATGTGTGTGCAGTGGGGGAGAGGGTAACCAGCAGGAGAGGAGGCCAGATCCAAGTTTAGGTTGCCCACTGCAGGAATTAAATGTGGCAGCAGCAGCAGTGGATAAAACCAGCAGAGGAGTGTGTACAAATAACAGTGTCCAGATGTGCATTAAAAGAGAAAAAGTTACCTGCCAGCGCAGTGACGGGCAGGAGGAAATTCAGGTTTCCACCTCCAGTGTGGAAGGAGAAATACCTGTCCTGCAGAGCAGGGAAACTGCTTGTGAGGCAGACCGAGGGCAGGATGCTTTAGACACAACCTGTGCAAAATGTACTGTGCAGGGGAGTGCCCAGATCCCCTTCTGAAAAGAAAAGGTTCAAATATGTAAGTACACCTTTTTTTTCCTTTTTTACAGTAACAATCTTTTTAGAAAATAACTATCATTGTAATTACCTTGATAAAACTTGAGACATGGAAGGAAAGACGGGAGATGCTGATATCTGTATATCATATACACACACTAATGTGAAAGATGCTATTTAACAGGGATATCGTGGATAAACAGAGTTTTTGTAGACTTTTGTAAATTATTTAAAGTGCTCTAAGGAAATATTTTTTATAATGATTTTTAGGGTTTGCATTCCTGCAGGATGCTGTAGTTACTGTAGATAAGACTGACTAATCACACTTTAAATTATGAGGCTTCTAAGCGTATATCAAAAGGAAACCTGTTTGCGTGTGGAGTCTGTTTGGCAATCTGTTAAGAGAGCCTAGGAAAACAGAGCAGTTGATGGCAGCACTGTGCTTTTGAAGCAGATTCCCTGACATCTGTTCACATCCAAGCTGCCTTAGGACAATCCTCATAGTGGTTTTGCGCTGGGGTCTTGGTTCTCCCACCCCAAGGACAGCTGGGCAAGTTCAGGAAGCAGAACTCCAGTGATGTTGGCGCAGCTGTAGGTGTGGAGATCCTTCCTGGAAGATTTAAATGCAAATTTGGGTACATAAAGTGGATCGGTCTGTCTGCACATCTTGTGTAAAGCGATCTCGGCAGTTGCTTTTTTTTGAATACCAGAAACCTCTAGCGGATACTTCCAAGCACAATTGTGGTCCGGGAAAAGTGAAGGATCATCTGTTCAGACAACAGGATTTCTGTGCACTTGGCTAGATTCACACACTGCTGAGCCTGCAAGGCTGAAACAATTCCTCGTTGTTCCCAAGTCTAATGTTGATGCCCTGCAGAGATGGCTTTTGATTTCTTGAAGGAACTTTCTTGAATTGAGTGCCCTTACTTTTCTTTTTCAAAAGTGGTTTCTAAAATGTTACATTTCTGTGAACTTTTGTTTTCATTTACAGTTCCCGTGCAATAGAACAAAGCTAAGTTTGCTGTAGGAAATGCCTAATGTAAACGCCAAGGATATTTTCAGCACTGTTCTTTCATACTGGTAGCGCTTTCTCTGCCTCCGTTTCCGGCAACAAGAATAAAGCGATTTTTTACTACTATCTTTTTATTTGTACTAACTTTAAAGGGGATTGAAGTAGCACATTTCTGTCACAAAAAAAGCGCTCCCACACTGGTTTCACCGAATCCAAGAAGTGTGAATTTAAGCTGTTGGCTGATTCTTTTCATTTGCGTGCAGTGAAGTCCTTTGAGTAGTTTATTCTTACATCTTCTCCTGGTGGATTGATCCGATACTCTCTTTATCTGATCTCCTACAGAACTTCCCTCAGCCAAACCACCACTCAGTGTCACTTGGTTTCTCAGTCACTTCTGCAGTTCTGCAGCCTGGCCTTAACGTTCCAAAATGGAGCAAAAGCAGTCAAGAATGGATCCCGTATCGCGTAGTATCCCCTGGTGTGATTGCATTTGCAGAACGTTGGCGTAGAGTAGAACAAGTAACTGTGGCATGTGGAGAAATAACATCCTTTGTGTGTTTATGCTGTTGTGCAGTTACATTTTAAACATGTTTATAGTGGTCACTTCACATTTCTTACTCTCGGGCCACCTTTTTGTAGTCCTGGGGTTGGTTGGTTTGTTTAAGGGATCGGTGTGCTAGATCATCTCATTTTTGTGGTAGGATACCTTGGAAAAGTGTTTTTTTACTTAGCTCACGTGCCTGCAGTCAGTCTGCACGGGGTATGTATATATTTTGGTCTGTCTTGATTCAGTTGCAGGATTTGGGCCTTTTGTTTGGAATAGGTAAATAGGCTGGTATTTTAAAATAGAAGTTTTCAGAGTACCTTGCTTTAAAAGGATTAAACTATGTACTTCATTTTACTAGAGGTGATGGAAGCACTATGTACTGTTTGTATAAAATAAGCTGAATGTTTTTCCTCAAAGTTTTCAGTAAATCAACGTTAAGACTTAAAAGGTGTCTTGTGCCCCTGTCGATGTGTCTGTGTTCTCATCCTACGCGTGGACTGATTCACTTTCAGCTATGATGCAATTCCGATGACCTTGTGCTTTAAATAAAACCTAATTTCAAAGAGCACTTTTTAAACTTGATAAAAGCTGATTTGTATATAGGAAATGGTGTACATTGATAAGTTTATAATGTTTAATAAATGGGGTTCTGACCATGGACCGTGAAACCGGTGTGCTCCTATGGTTTGTGTCATTGTCTCCAGTGAGTGCTATTTTTCTGTTACCATTTTTTCCCTCCTGGCTGTAGTTGGAAGATGTAATTAGGTTGTGCCAGTGGCATTTGGGCGTGAAGGGTGTTTCCCATGAAGACAATTGCAGCGTTTGTGCTGGCTGAAACTGGGAACAGGATCTCGGTTCACCTGCTGCTCTTGCTTCTTGCCTTCTCTTGTCTTCAGCCACCATCTGACACCAACAGCATGTGATTGTCTTGTGGCTGTGAAACAGAATCCAGATCTCTAAAGATGGGGCTCTTTAAGTGGATATTGTTCTCAATAACAGAAAATGAAGAAGGGGATTCTACAATGTACATAGGCATAAATGTGGGTATCTGGGGTGAGGATGATGCTTGTCATTTTAGCAAAGCCCTAACAGCAATTTTCTTTCCTGGTGTTTGTGGTCAAGAAGTGGAATCCTTCCTTGCACTTGCCCCACTCTATGAGCGGCAAAAGGGTTTTCTTGTTTTTGAGGCAGAGTTTAGCCAGTGAGATTTGTGAAAGTACTCAGTGTATCTCTGTGTGGCATCCACTGTGCTACAGCCTCCAGGCTTAGCCCGTGATCCCTTCTTCCCCGCTGCTGAGGACTGGGGGCAGTGAGCCTGGGTGCCCTCGATGGGATGGAAATGGGATGAAGCTGCTTTCTTGCTTACAGGGGACATTGTGACACACAGCACTGGGGTTCTTCTAAGGCAAGGCATCTCTGAGCTGCTCTTCAGGGTGGGAGGGAGGGAACAGTGCTGTTCCAATACCAAAACCAGGCATATTCACTATGAGGGGCACATAAGGTAAACTTCATGTGAAACAGTTCAAAGGAACTGGTTTCAGTTCAAGAATAAAATGAAAAGGGAAAGAATTAAGGCAAAGAAGAGAAGAGGTGGGTGTTTTTAGATGAAGTATGAAAACAGGTGGAAAATATGTGTCAAAAGCCACTAAATTTATATTTTTAAGAGGTGTCTTATCCCTAAATTATTCCACCTCCAGAAATAGCTGTGGATAAAAAATATACATAAAATTGTCACAACTGTTGATATTAATTCAGTGCTCTGTGTTATTTTTCATTTCAGGAGAAGAAAGGGAAGTTATGAGAAGCTCAAGGTATTGTCTAGAGTCTAATAGAAGAATAACACTGAATGCTAGAGGTTACTTATTTAATTCCTTATGTTAAATATTTAAAACCTTAACTTTTCAGGCCTGTTTCTGCTTAGTTGATTTACTTGTTCCAGTGTGTGTGTTTTCAGCAAAAGTGAACTTAGCTGGTTCTTCTGTTTGAGATAACTGAATGCGTTGCAGTGAAAACTGGAATTGTTTGGTAGGTGTGATTGATTGGTAGAGCCAGGGGCATGAGGCTTCTCTGAGGTTTAAATTGTTTCTTGTTCATAAGCAGGCAGACTGCTTTCATTTCAAGATGAGTTTTTAAGCAAAACGTGCTAAGGGTTCCTTTTAGAGCAGTTGCTGTCTAAATGATGCAATTCCACTGGCTGTGTAACTACAGTTGTTGCAATAAAACTAAAGAAAACATTTTCTTTTTGATTAGTTGTCTTACTTAAATAATTCCTTAAAACGTTGTTCTGAGACATAAGAAAGATGAATGTGCTTTCTACAAGAAATCCAAAGGCTTAATGAGTACCTCCAGAAAACACACCATTTGGTTATTCATTAAATAGTACAGAAACAGGTTTAAAATCTTAATTTTTAATTATATGTGGTACTTGAGCCAAGAGTTGGAAGGATCATTAGTGACAGAGAAAAGGTTAAGGCAATATGTAATGTATATTGTTCTAGTATTTATAACTATATACTGCCTATAAATTAAGTAAAAGGGTTCATAAGAGCTATCCAACTGACAAGTAATCACATTAAACCTTTATAAATTGAGACACTATTCCTAATAATACTCAAGCTGTAAATTAGTGATTCTTTTTCCTCTAGATCCAGAGGGGCTGTCTGTGTTTTTCCCAGCAAACTACCAAACTCTGTTTTGATAACACGCATTTGAACTGCTTTTCCCCCTAGGCTATATTTGTGGCCATGTCTGTTTGTGGTCTGTTAAAACCAACTCGGTTTGGGTTGGGGACATTGTTTTTAGAAATGTACTGCTACTTTAACTTCTAGTTTTGTAGTTGTTCATGTCAAGGTCATAGCAAGTCTCACTTTACTGAGCTGAAAGATTTTCTTTTCCTGCGTTCGAGGGAAAAATTCTCATCAAGTCCTGACTTACATGGTTAATAGCATGAAGCATGTATGTTTAATCTGATGATGATGATGCCACATGAATTTTTTTTTGACAGTCTATACAGTTTTACTCTGAGGAGAGATGATAACTGATATTCTCAGCATCACTCAAGCACTGCAGATGCCTTGCAGCATACACCATGTTAATAACATAGAGGGCAATGATCAGCTGCTACTAATTGCACTTTTCCTGCATATAGAATCATGAAATGGTTTGGGTTGGAAAAGACCTTAAAGAAGTCGAGGCTGCCCCATCCCTGGAGGTGTTCAAGGCCAGGTTGGATGGGGCGTGGAGTCCCTGATCCAGTGGAAGGTATCCCTGCCCATGGCAGAGGGTTTGGAATTGGATGGGCTTTGAGGTCCTTTCTAACCCTCTGTGATTCTGTGTGTCTATTCTCAATGAAATAGAATGGTTTGAGGTGGAAGGGACCTTAAAGATCATCTAATTCCAACCCACCTACTATGTAATCCCATTGAGCAGCTACACCATGACTGTGTAGTGGTTCCTGTCATGCTTTCAGGTGAGGCTTAGCAACAGATTCAGGTAAGGTCAATGCTGCTGTTTGCTTGCTTGTGTTCTGGTTTGGTTTTTTTTATTTTTTATTTTTTATTGAGGCTGACAGCAGTAACTGAAGCAGCTTCATGCCGTCACTGTTAGCGGTGCAGATCTAACAGTGCGAAGGGCTGCTTGGGTTGTAGCTGGGGTGGAAGTTGAGGTGATCATGGGCAGTGATGAAGTTGGCTGTGCCGGTGACGCGGCTCTTCTCCAGGGCAGTGTTGAGCCCGTTATCACTATACATGCCACACTGTCCCAGAGTGTTCGAGAACGCATGCGAGGTGATGTGGAAGGAGGTCTGCGAGGGTGAGAAAAGGGGAGGAAGGCAGTTTAAACGCCAACACCAACAGCATCTACCCTGTGCTGAAGCTAAGGGCACTTTTGCTTCAGCTCCTCGGGGGGTTTGTAGCCAGAGATGAGGCAGAGGCCAGCACTTCAAGATGCCCCATCCATACCTACCGGCACCTCGTGCACCGTGGGGGCTTTGCTGCCGTAGGCCTGGTTCGTGGTCCGGTACAGGGGGTGAGGCTGCGGCTGCCTGCAGGGGAGAGCAGGGGTGAGCATGGGGCTGACGAGGGACTCCAGGGGCCAGGTGCTCCATTCACCCACAGCCCAGGGAGCTCTGGGGGCCGAGGGCTCCCCTTGCCCGCAGCCCAAGGGGCTCCAGGAGCTTGGAGTCCACTCATCTGCAGCCCAGGGGGCTCTGTGGGGCAAGGGGCTCAGCTTACCTGGAGCTAGAGGGCTCGAGGTCTGCGCTTACCCACAGCCTGGGGGGCTCCAGGAGCTGGGGGCTCTGCTGGCCTGCAGCTGGGACGCTTGGGGTCTGCACTTGCCTGCAGCTGGGGGACTCCAGGGATCTCTGGGGGACAAGGGCTCCCCTTGCCCGCAGCCTAAGGGGCTCCAGGAGCTGGGAGTCCGCTCATCTGCAGCCCAGGGGGCTCTGTGGGGCAGGGGGCTCAGCTTATCTGCAGGTGTGAGGCTTGGGGTCTGCACTCACCTGCAGCCAGGGGGTTTGGGGCTCTGCTCAGCGCAGCTGGGAGGCTTGGGGTCTGCACTCACCTGCAGCCAGGGGGCTTGGGGCTTTGCTCAGCTGCAGCGTGGGGACTTGGGGTCTGCACTGACCCGCAGCCGGGGGGCTCAGGGGGCCATGGGCTATGCTCGCCTGCAGCTTGGGGGTCTGTGGGGCTGGGGGCTCTGCTCAGCTGCAGCTGGGAGGCGTGGGGTTTGCACTTACCTGCTGCCAGGGGGTTTAGGGTTCTGCTCAGCTGCAGCCGGGGAGCTCGGGGTCTGCACTCACCCACTGCCGGGGGGCTCAGGGGGCCAGGGGCTACCCTCGGCTGCAGCCTGGGGGTCTTTGGGGCTGGGGGCTCCAATTTGCTGCAAGCCCAGGGGCTCCGCGGGGCTGGGCTCACCCGTATCCGCGGAAGCAGCCTGGGTACTGGAAGCGGCCGGGCAGGCGGGGGCTGGTGCGGTACCAGTCGCTGGTGCGGGGGCCGGCGCTGCCCATGGCCGCGGGGACCGCGCGTTGCCCGGACACAGGACGCTACGATCGCTCCCAGCCCGGCCCCCGGGACGCAGGAAGCGGAAAACTCCTCCTGCTCCTCCTCCTCCTCTTCCTCCTCCTCCTCCTGGGCGCCCTAGGGCCGCGGGGGACGAAGGATGGCGGTGCGGCAGCTCCTGCGGGCAGGTGAGCGAGGGATGCGGGACCCCGGAGCGGGTGATGCGAGACCCTGGGAGCTGGGGATGCGAGACCCCGAGAGCGAGGGATGCGAGACCCTGGAGCGGGTGATGCGAGACCCTGGAGCTGGGGATGCGAGACCCTGGAGCTGGGGATGCGAGACCCCGAGAGCGAGGGATGCGAGACCCCGGGAGCCAGGGATGCGAGACCCCGGAGCGGGGGATGCGGGACCCCGGGAGCCAGGGATGCGGGACCCCGGGAGCCAGGGATGCGAGACCCCGGGAGCCAGGGATGCGAGACCCCGGGAGCCAGGGATGCGAGACCCCGGGAGCAGGGGCTGCGAGACCCCGGGAGCTGGGGATGCGAGACCCTGGAACTGGGGATGCGAGACCCCGGAGAAAGGGATGCGAGACCCCAGGAGCCAGGGATGCAAGACCCCGGGAGCGAGGGATGCGAGACCCCAGAATGGGGGATGCAAGACCTGGGAGTGGGGGATGCGAGACCCTGGAGCAGGGGATGCTCTGCTCATCTCATCTCATCTTATCTCATCTCATCTCATTCCACCCGTGCCCTTCCCTTCCCACTCCTCTGACCGCTTTTCTCTGCCCGCAGCAGCCCCGCGGCTCCTCAGCAGCTCTGCAGCTCCTGCCCCGGTGCCCCAGCCCCACGGTGAGTGCTGCTCCCAACCCACCCCTTCCCTAGGGCAAAGGGGGTCCCCGAGCTGGGTCCCTGCACTGCCGGCTCCTGAGGGTTCTGCATCCTCACTGGGATGCCACCCCCGGTGTTGTAGTCCTGAGCAAACTAACGTGAGCCTTTCTGTAGAATGCAGCATCCGTACTAATGCCTGATCTAATCATCTGTTCAATTAATCTAAGCATCTGGGCTGAAGCTGAGAGCACTTTGGCTTCAGCTGCCCATGGGGTTTGTAGCCAGGGATGAGGCAGGGTCCAGCACTTCAAGGTGCATCTAAGTCCTTGTTTTGTGATATTTAAGGAATAAAAATAATGATCGCTGCAGAAAACCTGCCTCTGGCCAGCACTGCAGGAGCCAAAAAAGATGGAAGGTCCAGATAAGCATTATTTCTAACCTTCTGTGGAAACTTCGGAGCGGGGCAGATGCCAACAAAATAGAGTAGAGGGCCTCAGACTCAGTAAGGGAACTTTTCCCAATTTTGGTGACACCAGTGCCCATGGGCATCCCAGGGCCCCTTTCTCCAGTCCTGCCTCATCCCCTGCGAACACAGTCAGAGGGAACAGTGTTTTGTGCTTTTCCTTTCTCCCAGCTGTGGATGACAAGCTGCTGTCCGAGCCTCTCAGCCGCCCTGACTTCTTCAACGTGAAGGAGCTCTTCTCCCTGAAGGATCTCTTTGATGCACGGGTGCACCTGGGGCACAAAAAGGGATGTCGGCATCGGTGAGTGATCGTGCTTCATGGTTAGCACTAGTTGATTTCAGGAGTGTTTCCCTTCACCACATCAGCTTTTGGAGGCTGCTTCATATCTGGAAGTGCCCACACAGACCCACATCTCCATCTGGGCGTGGACACTGCCCTGCAAAAGCACAGAGACCCCACTCGGTATGTCTGCAGAGAGCACCTCCAGGACTTGGGGTGGGAGAAGGTTTCCATGCCACATTCAGAAACCACCTGAACAGAAGGAAAACTTCCTGACTGTGAGGGTGACGGAGCCCTGGAACAGGCTACTCTGGAAGGGTGTGGAGTCTCCTTTTCTGGAGATACTCAAACCCGCTTGGATGCGTTCCTGTGCAACCAGCTGGAGGTCACCCTGCATTGGCAGAGGGGTTGGACTGGATGAGCTCCAGAGAGCCTGTCCAACCCCAACCCTTCTGTGATTCTGTGAAATGCTGCTTGATCCCTGTAGCACCTCATCCCTGCATCTCCTTGTGTCACCCTTCTTCTGTCCCTGCAGGTTCATGGAACCCTACATCTTTGGCTGCCGCCTGGATCAGGACATCATCGACTTGGATCAGACGATGCAGCACCTCCAGCTGGCTCTCAACTTCACCGCCCACGTCGCCTACCGCAAGGGCATCATCCTCTTCGTCAGCCGCAAGCGCCAGTTCTGCCACCTAGTAGAGAGCACGGCGCGGGAGTGCGGGGAGTACGCCCACACCCGCTACTGGCAGGGTGGCCTCCTCACCAACGCCCACATCCAGTTTGGGCCCGGCGTCCGCTTGCCCGACCTCCTCATCTTCCTCAGCAGCCTCAACAATGTCTTTGAATCCCACGTGGCCATCCGGGATGCTGCCAAGATGAACATCCCCACGGTGGGAGTGGTAGACACAAACTGCAACCCCTGCTTGATCACCTACCCCATCCCTGGCAACGATGACAGCCCCACCGCCGTGGAGCTCTACTGCAAGCTCTTCAGGATGGCCATCATCCGCGCCAAGGACAAGAGGAGGCAGATGGAGGCGTTTGACGAGCTGCGGAGCAAAGCGGAGGGCAATTAGAGCCCTAGAGACACCTTGGCCGTGCCCAGCAGCTTGGTGATGGGCGTCCTGCTCTGGTCCTGTGGGTGCTGCAGGACTGACCCTGCTCTCAAAGCACCAGCTTTCAGCAGAGATCTCGTGGCAGTCCCAGCTGTGGTGGGTCTCCAGCTCAATATTAAATTGTCCAGCACCATGCAAGGAGAGACGGAGCCAGGCCTGTCCTCTCTTTGTCCCTGTCACAAGGAGGTGCTTCTGTCCTGTGGCCTGAGCTTGTGATCTTACGAAAAACCACTTGTATCTCATGCCTCTTCTTGATATGACAAATAAAGGGCCCTGTGAATCTTTTTTTCTTTCTTTCCTTGTGAAATGGGAAGGTACAGGGGAGTCTGGCAAACATTTATGGTCACAGGATGGGGAGTGAAGGGTGTTCCCAGCCTGGGGATCCACAGGGCATCGCGGACTGGGAGCAGGAGGGGCACAAGTCTGGCTGGTGCGTGGCAGGCTTGGAGGGTCCCTGCTTTGCCCCAGGGTCCAACTTCCACCATGGGGAATGGGGTGCAGCTAGGAAAAGGGAGACTCCAGCGATGGACTCTCCTTCCCTGGAGAGGTTCAAGAAGAGTAGGAGTAGATGTGGTATTTGGACGTGGTTTAATTGGCACAGTGGGGTTGTGCTGACAGTTGGACTATGCTTAGAGGTCTTTTCAAACCCCAATGATTCCATGACTCTGTGAAATCCATCCGCTAACAGAACTTGTGGGAGGGCGTAGAGCAGTGCTGCAGCATGTGGGGGCAGGACCGGCATGGGGAAGGGTCTGGGTCAGGGCTCTCGGTCTGTACCCCTATCCCTGTGCCTGTTCCTGACTCTGTCTCTATCCCTCTCCCTGTCCATATCCTTATTCCTCTCCTTATCCTTATCCCGCCCCTGTCCTTGTCCTTGTCTTCCCCTTTCCCTGATCCTATTTCTTATCCCTCTCCTCTCTGTCCCTATCTTTATCCTTATCCCTCTCCCTCTCCCCCTCCTTGTCCCTCTCCTTCTCCTCCCTGTCCTTGTCCATCTCCCTCTCCTTCTCCCCTCTCCCTGTCCCAATCCTTGTCTCTTTCTCCTCCCCGTCCCTATCCTTAACTTAATCTTTATCCTTCTCCTTCTCCCTATCCTTATCTCTCTCCCAATCCCTGTCCTTATCCTTGTTCCCCTCCCCTCACCCTGTCCCTCTCCGTCTCCTCCCTGTCCCTATCCTTGTCCCTCTCCTTCTCCATCCTGTCCCTATCCTTGTCCTTCTCCTCCCTGTCCCTATCCTCGTCCCTCTCCTTCTCCTCCCTGTCCCTATCCTTGTCCCTCTCCTTCTCCTCCCTATCCCTATCCCTATCCCTATCCCTATCCCTATCCCTATCCCTATCCCTATCCCTATCCCTATCCCTATCCCTACCCTTCTCCCCTGTCCCTCGCCCTCCGTGCCGCCAGGGGGCTCCCTCTGAGGCGCCGCCGCTCTGCGCTCCCCGCGGCACTTCCGGTCGCCGCTATATATAAGCGGGAGGCGGGGGCCACGCGGTCTTTTCGGCGGCGGCGTCTCCTCCGTGCTGCTCTCGCCGCTCTCCCCGGTGCCGCTCGGGTCTGGCCCGGGGCCTCCTCCCGGCCGTGCTGGGGCCGGGGGGCGCGGGGCTGCGCCACGATGGTACCCTCCGTGCAGGGGAGAGCAGGAGGATGAGGATGAAGAAGATGAAGGTGGGATTGGAGGCGCGAGTGGGTCTAACCGGGAGGGCTGGGATGGGGCTCTGGGTCGGTGCAGGATGAGGGGAACGGTTTTCGGCTGAAAGAGGGGAGGTTGAGGGGAGGTCTTAAGAAAAATGTTTTCCTGTGAGGGTGGGGTGGCCCTGGCCCAGGCTGCCCCATCCCTGGAGGGGTTCAAGCGCAGGCTGGATGGGGCTTGGAGCCCCTGATGCCGTGGGAGGTGTCCCTGCCCAGGGCAGGGGGAGGGACTGGATGGGCTTTGAGGATCACAGAATCACTAGATTGGAAAAGACCTCCGGGATCATCGAATCCAACCATTCGTATCAACCACTAAATCATGTCCCTGAGCACTTCATCCACCTGTCTTTTCAATACCTCCAGGGACAGCGACTCAACCACCTCCCTGAGCAGCTGTTCCTTAGTGCCCAATGACCCTTTTGGTGAAATATTTTTTTCTGATGTCCAGCCTGAACCTTCCAACTCAAACCGCACTATGATTCTGTGATAGTGTATCGAGGTGAAGGTAAATGAGGCAAAGGTCTGTGCTTCTAGTGAATCATAGGATGGTTTGAGTTGGAAGGGGCCTTAAAGATCATCCACTTCCAACCCCCCTGCCACAAGCAGGGACGTGTCCCACTAGGTTGGGCTGCCCAAGGCCCCATCCAACCTTTTCGGGCTTTAGAAAATTGCTTTTAAAGATTTGAGTAACTACAGTGGATGTGTTAAATTATTACATTTTCTTTTAATGCTTTAATTTTTTGGGTTCGTTTTACGTGGTGTGCAGTCAACTGAATGCTCACTTGTTACTAACTGCATTCTTCTCCCTTTCTTTTAGTCTTTATTTAGCCTGGCAGAAGACAAAGGGTGAACTGAAAAAGACCACATGACTTGAAAAATCAAGGGTAAGTGGTGCTTAACACAAAAGCTGTCAGTAAGCCTTGGCCCTTTCTCTAACTCTCAGTGCGTTTATTATCTTATGTGTGCACCAGATACCTCTGTGAGACTGCTGAGTAGGAGATATAATCATGTTCTTGCAAATACTTGTAGCTATCACCTTTTTCAGTCTTTGTGGGACTTTTTAACCTGCCACAGGCGTTGCAAAGGTGGCTGCTGTGACATCTTTGTGTCATTAGGTGGCAGAGAGAGACAGGCTATATTCTACGCTCGTTTGTTCTGAAACCCATGAGCACTCAGAGTGATTGATAGCCTGACATTTATAAATAGGCTGGTTAACAGGAGAGTTGCAAGAAACTCAACTTTCCTTTAAATTTTAAATCTCTAATGTGAGATCTGTATGTAATAGAACGGAAAGTAGTTGTTTCACCTTTAGTGGATATGCAGCAGAAAGGCTGTGCATGGCTTTCTGATGATTTAGCCTTTAAGATAATAGAATCCTGTCAGTATGTAGACTGATATGATTGCAGCGTGAGTGGAATGGAGCTGTTTGAAGCACATGGCAAGCTAGTGACATCTCTGGAAGCATGTGTTGGGACTCCTGTGCTGGCATCCCCAACCCTACTCGTATCTGGAAGTAAAAATATGCCTGTGCTGTGCATTTATTTCCTTAGCTTTCCTCTCTTACTTAGCCTTTGAAATTCCTGTTCCGTGAAACATTAACTGTACAACCAGGCTTTGAAGAGTGTCTAAATATATTAATGCCTATCTATTTCCACTTGTTTCTCAGTGAAAGCTTTGCGATGCAGCAGCCCCAGGAGATCTCAAAAGACCTGAGGTGAGCAGCGTTGATGCAAGTTCCCTGTTGAGTAGCTCCATGCCCCATCTCGTGTTGCAGATGTGGCTGCAGTGCCATGTTTGTGTCATTCGGTGGCAGAGAGGAAAAGGCTGTTTCTTTGCTAGTGCTCTGAAACCTGTGGGCACTCGGGAATGATGAGCAACCTGACAATTATTTATTGCATTTCCTGTTTGTTTCTTTAATATGTTAATCTTGGACCTTGAAGGATGGAGAGCTGTGGGGGGACAGAGAACAGAAGCAAGCCCTGTCTGTCCTTCAGTGCGACAGCCATTCTCTTAATGAATACCTCGTTTACGTGACAGATAAAAGACATGATAGGCTGTTGTGCTGTCATGTTCTATATCTCTGAAGTAAAACTTCTGTTTTGTGAACATGCTAACTATGTTAAAAGCTACTTTGGGTTTCTTGCATGTCATATCTTTTATTGTTCCAGAAGAATGGCAGTCTCCAGTATTTATTCTAAAAGCCCTGAGTCCTTGAAGATTTTGCCATCCTGATGCATTAATATTGTCAGGGGCAGACACGAAGGGGCTTCCTGTGCCTGAAACTGGCAACTGCTGAGAGATTACTAGCTTGACATTGTTTCCCTGTATACCTTTTTCTCCAGAGACTCATCAGAAGGTGGAGCAAATTTCCTTTGAAAAGCAGTTAAAATGATGCCAGTTTTAATGGCAGCAGGGAAGGTCCTTTCCTTTTTTTTTTTTTTACTAGGACAAATAGAAGTGACAGCTCTACTACTGAATTCTATTTTTGTCTTCAGCAGCCCTTTATGGCCTGGAAGGCATCCTTGCTCACCACCTGTTCTGCCTCTGAAAGGGCATCTCTTGAGTTTTGCAGGGTTCAGCGTTGTGTAGATACGAAGAATTGTACCTGGGAGTGGAGGAGATGGGGGAAATGGGCTTCTAAGTTTGTTGTTTCCAAAGAAATGGTTGGAAAGGGGGGAGAAAAACAACTAAGCAAACCACCCCATCCCTAAGAAAACTCAAACTGAAGATATTTTTCCTTCTTACAGTTTCTTTTGAGAACAGAACTGAGTTCTGGAACCTGCTTCACGTTCTAAAGGTAGGTGTTGGGTCATTCTGTGGGTTGGTGCATCTTGTTCTGATTTCTTGTGAGACACCGACTGATGAACACTTTCATTTCATTTTCTCAAGCTGCCTTGTTCTGCTGCAAAGGGTGTCCTTTTCAGGGCAGCTCTCAGCCAGAACAAAACACTTCTAGTGAGAACCTATACTTTCTTAGAGTGCCTGAGAATATCCAAACAGGCTCTCATCCCACTGCAGTCTGGTGCAAAGCACTACTGTAAAAATGTCACAGGTGTGCAAGGTAATGAAATTGTGTCAAAAAAATTGATTTCAGTAATCCAAGCAAAAAAGTAATGCTTAAACATGAGGTTTTTTAAGTCCTTGTGGTAAGTGCAGCAGTGGAATGCTTTGCCCTGTTTCCCAAGAGAAGATGGAGCTTGGTTGAGCATCATGTTCTAGCTGGTAACACATCAGACAAAAAAGCAAAAATATAATTGAGCACAGTGTGACTTTTTAGTTGGTTTCTGCTGTGTTTATATGCCAGCATGATGTCAAAGGAGCTTGATCTCCAAGGCAGTGAGCTTCTGGGGTACTGATATACCCCAATAACTGTGCATCACTGCCCTTTCTTGGGTGATGTGTACGTAAGTCTCTGCTATCCTGGTACTATAAAGCAAGTGGCAAGAGAAGCTGTGGACAGCATTGTGAAACTCTTGAGAGGCTTTGCAGTGATGGATAGCTTGACAAAATCTGGTAGTGCTAAATGGTGGGAAATGTCCTCATTAAACAGGCATTACGAGGGCCAAAGGTTCCATTAACCAAGCAGGCAGCTGCTGGCTGCAAAATGAGCCACTTAATTGGGAAAAGTCACTGCCTACCAGCGGTGGCTTTAGAAAAGAATGCTAATAAGGTTGTTGGGGATATGGTTATGCAGAGAGCCATGCCTAAAATGTGACTCTAAATTTTCCTGACTTCTTTTAACGCTGAATTACATACTTGAGTTTTTTCAGCAGACTTAGCTCACATCAAGGGTCCTGTACAGGCAGCGAGTGCTTAATGAGTCTCTTTAGAACTTTAGTGTGTGAGGCACAGGATAGCCATTAAAATTTTCCTAATAGCATTTGTTGCTATTTGCTTCCCAAGTCCAAGCAGAGTCCCAGGCTATGGATATTGCTTTGCTGAAAGACTTGCCCATGGAGAAGAGGAGTATTTTGTATTAAAGTGGCTTTGTGAGAAATGAAGAATCTTGCTGCACATTAACTTAGCTCTTTCTGACCAAGTGGCAATGAACCTCTCCTAAATTAGTCTAATTAGTGCCACCTGCATTCCATCACTGCCCTAGATCCTGATCCACACACGTTTGCAGGCTTCCACTGACTGCAATGAATACGGCCTGTGTAAGTTTGGGTGTTCCTGTGATTCTGGACTGGAGTAAATCACTTTTGTGAAGTTTCACTGTGAATCATGACAACTGAGCCCAGCTGAAGACATCCCTAAAATTTGGGTTCATTTAATGAAGCTTTATTTCCTCCAGGATGTGAAACCTGATGTAATTCAGCGATGAACTGAAAATGTTGCCTCGGAAATGAAAAGCAGTTCTGCCCTTACGGGCTGCAGTGCCTTAGTTCGGATACTGTACTGAACAGCAGGAGTTGGGATGGTATGGATTTAATTAGCTACTTAGCATTGACATTACTGCTAACCTGTGCTGGCTGTATTTAAAGCTGTCTTAACAGCCTGTGCTTCTTTTTGTTTGCAGATCATGCCTTGAGCTTTACAATTTCTGGCAAACGTGGCTACAGAAATGGTTGGTGGCATCTGGATTTGAAGATGTGTAGATTCTTAAGGCTCCTATCTTTTTTCATATGTAGGTTTGAGCACGCTACAGCCTTTAAACCTTCTGGTTCTGAATGTTTGCTGCAACCTGTGTTGCTCAGGTTAAAATTACAACTGTTCTTCCCCCAGAGTCTTTTGCTGTACTCTGTTGGGTAGCTGTAAGAGTTGTGACCTAGCCCTTCTCCCAGTCGTCCTGGCTCATGCGCTGTTTTCACAGCCAGGTTCTAAAGCGCTGCTGTTCCAGTCTGTTTTCTCTACATGGTTATGGATTTTAAAAAAAACCAACCTAAATAAAGATGCCACCCACAAGAAGTCTGAAATTATTGTGCTGGTGTATTTGTAGTACCCCAAGTGATGTTAACATGTTTAACTGTTCTAGTATTTAAGACTCTTATTTATGGGTATGGGAACTGGGACGGTGTTCTAATCTAAAAAATAAAAGGTGGGAGTCTTGCTTGGAGAAGGGAGCAGTGGAGATTTAGAGTGGTGGGAATGCCACGTTCTGGACAGAATTTACTCATGGATTACAAACACAGGAGTGAAAAATTACTTTCCTGAAAACCTGAGGAGAGGATTTGGTGTGATCATTAGGTTCCTTTTTCTAATAGCAGCAGCAGATTAATTTGTTGGTGGAGCTGGTTGCCATGGGAATGCAGGACGATAGACGACGAGCTGGGGTGGCTGCATGGAGCCTCACTGCTGAATTCCAGTGCTTGCCTCTGCCCTCCTGCGCGTGTTCCCACCCGAGGTGAGGCCAGGGCCACCTCTGCAGTGTTGGGACTGAACTAAGGGTGACTCCAAGCAGCTGAGGAACTCCCCACTCTTCAAACACAAATGCTTAACCTTACCACTGATGAATTATGTTGCAAAGCCAACTCCTGCGGGAAGTGAGCTATGCTGGCTCTGTGCTAGATTTAGAGCAGTGTTGACACTGAAACACTCCCTCCATAAATAATACTGAGAGGTAATGATGATCCTATAGAACTAATAGAAGGAAATACTGGTATCTCTCCTCCAAAGGGCTCATAAATTTGTAGCCATGACACCAGCGATTGCCTTCCCAGGCTCTGTACGCTGTCAGATGGGGTTTTGTCTCGGGGATTGTACTTCAGATACACGCTCCACTTCACTAAGCAATCATTGGCAAGAGTGCTGGCATACGGTTGATCAGCAGGAATAGGCTGGGCTGGGTGGTTTACACAAACTCTTCCTCTCTATCTGCCTTAAGAGGTTGCTATAATTGTGCATTTAAAGGAAACAGACTGTAGTTAAGAGATGTATGTGGTAGTATTTACACAGCCTAATAAATGTCACTGAACTTGCTGAAAGCTTGCCTGGAAATTCATTTTAATAATGGGAGAAGCACTGGATTATTCTGGTATTAATCTTCAACCTCTGCAGTGCAAGTCCAGCTTACTTTCAGGAGAATTAAACCAAAGGTTGGCTTATCCCTGCTCTGAGTGTTGTGGGAAGTAACACATGGAGTGTGTACAGTAACCAGTCGTGGTTATTCATGTTGTAGCCCTTCTCTATTAAGCTGTTCTTGGCCTTACATGCTGCCAAAGCATGTAAGAGATGCTTAAGATGGGTGAGAGGGAGCAGCCTGTGGTGCCCCTTTCAGGTGCAGGCAGGAGTCTCATGCAAGCCACTGCATCACTGTCTGGGGTCAGGCACTTAAAAAAGGAATGAAAGAGCTGCCAGGTTTCTCCACTGTGGGAAAGAGAGCTTATCTGCTTCCTAAGTTACAGCTGGATCTGATGGATGACTCAGACACTCAGGGAGAGACTTTCTGAATAGGGAAATCTACCTTTTTCTCCTTTTTAGATCACAAGCGAGCTGGTACTTGAAAGGCTGCTGTTTCACTATTGATGTACTGGTGTGATTCACGTAAAAGCTATTTATTTACATCAGAGATGTTCATCAAAAGATGTGACAAGTACAGCATGAATGATTCATTCTCATCTCTCTGCACTGCTTTCCTGTTAATCAAGAAACAGATGCATCCAGCTGGGCTCCGCTTCCTTATCAGTTGCTGTTATCTTCCCCCCAGACTGTTCAGCCCGGCTCCTGGTGTCCCAGCGGCTCCTGGTGTCCCAGCTACGCAGCACACTCTTCCCAACTGTGTGGATGATCTTGCTGGGCAGTGGAGGTCATGATGCTTGGTTTTGCATGGAGGAGAAGGGGCTGCAGCTATGCTGATCTCCCTGTGCAGGGTGCATTTTTTTCCTGTGGGGGAGAGGATGGAGAAGCAAGCCTTGGACCCTCAGCTGGACTTCACGATTACAGATTTTTAAACTCCAGGGCTGTGCTTCCCCCCATTAGGAATATTTGGTGTTTGAAATCTTCTTCCAGAGCAAGGTTTTGAGGTTGTTCAGCACGAGGGAGTGGTGCACTTCCATCTGGCTGGCCAGGCCACTGAGGGTCATGCAAGTTCGGAGCTGTTTCTGCAGCTCTTCTTTCAGCTCCAGCGGTGCTCCGTACAGCAGGTAGTCCTGCAGCAACCCGCAGACCTTGGCTAGGTTGGGCTGCACCATCTCGCTTTTGCACTGCTTCAGGAGCTTGTCACACGTCGCCATGCAGTCCTTCCCGTAGGTGCAGTCCACGTTCTGCTCACAGTGACGTCCCTTGAGGAAACCTCTGATTGTCATCTCCGTTGCCACCTTCCTCAAGTTGACCATTTTGAAGTCGTATTTGTCGTTGTAGCCCACGTTCTTAAAGCCAGTCTCACAGATATAGAAGTTCCCATAGGTCCCGTGGAATATCTCCTCCACAAACTCCAGGAGGCCGATGGCGATCTTAGCCCGGTGGGGCCACGCTGGTGCAAACCACTGGTGGATGATTTGGTGGACAACGGAAGGCAGCAGCGACTGGAGGAAGGGAGGGACGTCTACTCCGTAGAGGGAGGTGCGAGGGATCTTCTCGGTGACGTAGAGGTCCCCGCAGTGCCCCAGCAGTTTGGAAGTGTGCTCTTTCTCGTGCAATGAGAGCATGAGAAGAAACTCGTTGAGCTGAAGTAGCGCCCAGATGGATTTGGCCTCTGCTAAAGACACTTTCCCATCCCGGTTCACATCTGCCATGGCAATGATTCGGCTCACCAAGGCTCCAAGAGAAGGCTGATCTCCCAGGTTGGACTGCAAACAGAACAAGAAGTGCTATCAGATCCTTGTAGCTCTCTGTGTTCAGGGTTTGCATTGCAAAACTGAACTGGGGAAGCAAAGAACTGAGCTTGGGAGAGAGGAAACGGCCAGTACGCTCAAGGAGATTCAGTGCTGCACCACTGCGTGTGGTTGGGTGGGTTCAGGTCCAGCACGATTATACCTGCCTTCAGGCTGCTTTAGACCCAGCTGGGAGCAAGGTTTTGAAAGCAAAAGCCAGGCAAGCTGCTGAAATCTTGCAAATAAGAATCCCTGTGTGAGAACAGACGTCTCACATTTAGTCTTTCTGACTCACAAGTGCCACCCCAGACCTGCAAGATCCTGGAGGAACCCTCCACACTGACCTTCAGGAAGTTGAGGAGCATTTCTTTGAACTCATCCATAGACGTCCCTCGTGTGGGTTTGTCAAAGAGGACCACATCCCTCCTGGGCACAGAGTCTGGGTGGCTGTCTGCCCTCAAAGCTTCTTCGATGCCGCATTTAATGATCACTTGCGTCTCCCTCCAGAGCCCGCTGTAAACCTAGAGCAGAGAAGAGGGGACACGGCAGAGACCGGAGGAAAACAACAGCAACTGCAGAGAACTGGTTTCTGGTTCGTTTGGGGTAGGTACCAGGGGTGGGGTGAGGAGTTTGATGCTTGCACCCCTCCCCTGCTGTGTGGTGGTTTCCACGATGGTGCAGAGACCTACCTGCTGGGTGGGAGAGGAGGAGAGGCAGTGCTGGAAGAGGAGGCTGCGCTCCTCACACAGCTCTTTGCAGGTGGAGCCAGAAATGATTCCTTTCTTGTACTGGTCACACTGGGGACGGGAAGACAGAGAGCAGAGCTCAGTGGAAGCAGCTCCCAAAGAAGTCCAACAGATTCAGGCTCAGTCCCACAGCTCATGATCACCCCAAGCACACGAACTGGGGGAGTGTGAGCTCCCCTAACCTCCCATGCAGCCTTCAGCCCTGCTTCTATCACCTGCTGTGCCCAAATCCTCACCCCTGATCACTGTAGTAGGGCTGGCACTTTGGTTTTTCAGTTTACCACTAGTAACCAAAAGCATCATCAATGCCATCGCATCTCATCCATCCCTGCTGGAGGGACCACGAGGGAAGTGCTCCCAGGTGCTTCAGTCCAGGGGAACTTTGAGGGCTGGAGGAGAAGACAGCGCGGAGCTGGGCGAGGCTGAGGATGCCTGGGCTCAGGCTGCTCAGCAGAGCAGCAGCTGCTGCTGTGAAATGGGCTGGCCCCGGGCCAGGCAGCGGGGACAGGGACAGGGACAGACAGTGGCTCTGATCCGCAAGCGAGGCGGCTGGGTTGGAAGCTGGAGGCATCCCTGGACAGGAGAGGCTGCAGCTCTGCAGCTTCTCAGCAAGGGCACAACAGCCTCAGGGCTGGAAGCAGAAGCTGCAGAAATTCACTGCATCTTTTCCCTCTGCCCCCCCACAGCTGAGGTGGATGGGATTTAACCCTCAGACCCACTCACAGGGGACACAGCCAGCATCAAACCCCGAGCCGAGAGCAGGAACGAGCACCCAAAACCCTGCGGTCGGAGTCATGCAGAAAATCATGCAGAAAATCAAATTGAACGATCGCCGCTGTTGTTATGGCAATTCCTGCCTCCTTTCTCTGCTGAGGGATTGATGAATGAGGCGTTTCCAGGCAGAGCCTGCGACCTGCTCCCCAGCCACGGGGCACACACAGCAGCTCCCGCTTGGCTGCTGGTCCCAGGAGAGCTTGGGAAGCAGGATGCACCCCGCTGCAAACCCCAAGCAGGGGAAAACCACAGCAAGCCAGGCTCCTGCGAGGGGCTGCTCTTTGTGCAGGCTGATGCTTTCTTTAGGGCACGTCAGCAGTTTCATGGAGGACTCGCTGCTCCCGTTTTTTCTCTGGCTCTGTGGAGCTCGAGGGGGCTGGCACGATGCTCGCCCATCCCTCTCTGACATTGCAACCTCATCTCCACAGACTTTAATCTGCCCACGTCTGCCTGGCCTTCTTCCTTCTGATATCTCATTAAATTGTTTTGCTGTCACCCCAGCAGGATAAGGTCACCTCTCCCACTCCGAGCTCCGTGTGATGCTGGGGAAGCAGCTGCCAGGGTCGCTCCTCAGCTCCATGCAGGACACTGCCTCCCTGCCTGCAAGGCACAGGGCTCGGGGAGGCTGGAAATGGGGTTCCCGCAGCCCTGCTCACCCTGAGACCCCAAACTGGGACCAGCGCGGCCACCGGGGCCGCTGGCCGCCACTCACGATTATCATCCGGCAGATGTGGCCGCGGCAGAGCTCGGAGTAGGACGAGTAATGCATATACGCCACCCAGCTGCCCACGAAGATGCCCAGCCACACCACCAGCAGGTATTTCACCTTGATGCCTGGGAGGCGGCTCTGGAAGGAAAAGAAAATGCTGGTGAAGGTCGGGGCTCTGCACAGGTCGGTGACAGCTGGACAAGGATGACTTCTATACAAACCAACCTGAATGTCGGTGAAACCTTCAGCTTTTTATATATATATATATATATATTCACCAGCCTATTACACAACTCCTGCTGCAAGTAGGTCACTTAAAATTCCCTAAAAGCAGGGAGATTATAGCGCTGGGCTGCCAGGAGCCGGCTGCCCTGCCTCCCCGTGCCCAGGAGCCGTGGCCACGTGTTCCCACTCTCCCCTGCTGCCCTCTGTGACCACGGGGGTCACCGTTAGGGCTGTGAGATGCTCTGTTCCTGCTCCAAAGACCCTTGCAAAGCCCCATGGGCACGGGTAGCTGCCGCTGCAGCAGGAGTGGGTGAGTAACAGACCTGGAAGCACATGAGCAATACTCTGTGCAAACCTCTCGGAAGCTCACAGCGTGATTTTCTTTGCCTGGCTTCACTCCTTCCCCTCTGCCCCTGTAACAGCAGCGCTGCTGCCATCTGGTCTCACCGCTCTGTGGGTTGTTTACCTGACCTGTTCGAACACAGAATAGATCCCCGGTGATTCCTAACAGCAGGGAATTAATCCATGCATCAAACACCCCATTCTCTCTGGTTTCTATACGTAATTTCTGCTTCTCGCCAGGCCAAGTGACCACCTTCAAGCTTTTCTCTCTCCTTTCACCACGTCAGCTGGCAAGACCACAACCTGCTGCTGGGATGGGGCTTGTTCTGAGGGGACGCAGCACCATTACAGCCTACCAAGGATCCTCAAAACTGCTCCCACCTCCAAAATGCCTCCTCCCAGACCCCTTGCCGGGCTCTCCCCATGCAGGAACCAGAGGCAGTGGAGCCTCCTGCCCTCCAGAGAGTTGCTCAGCTCACCCTGACCCCAACCAACAGGCTTCACAGGAATCAGCAGGCGAGGGTGAAAGCAGACCCCAGGGTGGGGTACATGACCCTCCGGGCCCCCTGTGCTCAGCAGAGCTCCAAGGACCTCCCACTAGAGACACTTCTTGGGGAGGCAAAGCCCTGGCATGGCCAAAATGTCCTTTTTGTTTATTCAGACATAGAATCCTCCACGCTTCTGGGGCAAAAGAGGGGTCAGAATGGTGAGCTGAGCATGGGGAGTGCTGGCTTCATCATCCCTCTAAATGATGGAAAGAAATGTGGAGGTGGGGGATGCGTTGCAGCGATAGCTTCTGGGTAGTATTTTGGATTCATAGCTCATACTAAGGTTTCCTTCAGGACATCAGTCTCCAGGCACAGGGGCTTCCCCGCCCATCACTTCGGGGGCAGCCGGCACCAAAGCCATCACCCCTCGCTTGGGTGAGTCCCTGTGGTTTTGTTTTAGGGCAACGCTGGGGAATCTGGAAGTGACTTTGGGCCAGAGCTGTTCAAAGGCAAAATGGATGCAGCACCGCAAAATCCTGCTCCATCACCACAGCTCCCTTGGGAACACAGAAGGGGCTGCTCAGCAGCCAGAGGCCCTTCTCCCCTGGGAAGTAGCCGCAGCACCCAGCCAGCTCTTGGCTGTCCTGGGGATGCACAGAGCCACCCCTCTGAACGCTGAGCAGCCCTTCTTGCCACCCGGCGAGCCCAGGGCTTTGCCCCAGCTCCGCACCCACCTCCTGCCAGCATCCTCTGCGCCCCAGACACCCCCAACCATGTCGCCCCTTCTCCCCTTCCACAGGAAGAACCCCTCTGCTCCAGGACCTTCTCCCATCAGGGTTCCTCATCCCATGGCTGCAGAGAAAACACCCAGACCAGCATCCCCGGCCCCATCACTGCTAGGTCCAGTGAGACAGGTCCCTACTCCCCCCCACAGCAGCTCAAGGGTGGGAAGAGGAGGAAACGAAAGACAGAAAGGGAAGGAGTCACCCCTGCCCTGCGCTGCTGCATCGGCTGCTCTATTCCCCGGTGCGGCTGAAGGATGAGCTGACTGGGTGCTTCCCGGCGCTGCTGCTCCCCCAGCACCACGGAGCGGGTTACGCAACCCCCTCCGACCCGGTGCATCCCCCCCGCTGCCTCGGAGCATTCTCCCACCCCCGCCCGGGTCCGTACATCCCTCCCCCAGGTCCGTGCATCCTCTCCAATCTCAAGGCATCCCCCCGTCCAGCCCGGACCATCTTCCCCGGCTCGATGCATCCCCCTCCCCGGGCCTGATGCCTCCCCCCGGTACCTGTACATCCCCCCCAGTCCCGTGCATCCCCACCCCCCCCAACTCTGCATCCCCCCCCCAGCCCCGTCCATCCCCCTCCCACCCCGGCTCGGTGCATCCCGACTCGGTGCATCCTCCTCCCAGCCCCACGTATCCCCACTTCCCCGCCTCGGTCCATCCTTCCCTGGATCTCTGCATCCCCCTCGACTCCCTGCATTCCCCCCCGGCTCGGTGCCTCCCCCCGGTACCTAAGCATCCTCCCCCCGGTACCTGAGCATCCTCCCCCAGCCCCCTGCATCCCCAGCCCCCCAGCTCGGTGCATCCTTCCCGGGACCTCTGCACCCCTCTCCGCAGGCTCCGTGCATCCTCCCCTGGCCCTGCGCATCCCCCCCAGCCCCACGGACCCTCCCCCAGCCCCGTGCCCCCCCCGTACCTGCAGGCCCTTGGGGAAGGGGCACACCAGCACCAGATGCACGAGCCGCCGGATCCTCCGCATGCTGCGGGCGCCCCCCTCCCGCGGCCCTCAGGCTCCGGGGGGCATGGCCGAGGGGAGGGGGGCCCGGGGAGGGGGGGGCCGAGCCTCGCCGCCCGCTCTCCCCGCCGCAGCGCCCGGCCCGGCCCGCGGGGCTCAGCGCGGCTCCGCCCGGCGCGGCGCACGCAGCTCGGGGGCGGGGGGCTCCGCTCGGCCCCGCCGCACCGGCCCCGGGCTGCCCCCCAGCACGAGGTACCACCCACCCCAGCATCCCACCCACCCCAGCATCCCGCCCCGCAGCATCCCGACGGGGATCCCGTCCCGCACCACGGGGATCCCACGCACCCGAGCATCCCACCTGAGCATCCCTTGCACCTGAGCATCCCGCTCACCAGCATCCTGCTTGAGAATCCCACGCACCTGAGCATCCCACTCACCAGCATCCTGCTTGAGAATCCCACGCACCTGAGCATCCCACCTAGGCATCCCACCGGTGATCCATCCCATCCCATCCCATCCCATCCCATCCCATCCCATCCCATCCCATCCCATCCCATCCCATGGGGATCCCACACACCTGAGCATCCCACACACCCGAGTATCCCGCCGGGGATCCCATCCTGTACCATGGGGAGCCCACGCACCCGAGCATCCCACTCACCCCAGCATCCTACTTGAGAATCCCACGCACCTGAGTATCTCACCCGAGCATCCCACGCACTTGAGCATCCCACCCACTCCAGCATCCCACCCACTCCAGCATCCCTCTGGGGATCCCATCTGCACCATGCGGATCCCACACACCTCAGCATCCCACTTGAGCATCCCACCTACCCAGCATCCCACTCTGGGGTCCCACCCCACAGCACAGGATCCCATCCGGCACCACGGGGTCCAACGCACCCCAGTATCCCACCCACCCAAGCATTCCAACCCCACGGCACGGGGCTCTCCCCTACCTGAGGATCCCACCTGGGACTCCTATCCTACAGCACAAGGTCTCACCTACCCCTGGATGCCACCCTCACGCTCATCCCACCGCCTTGGGGTCCCACACTGGCTTCTCCCGGGGCAGTTGCAGAGGGGGGTTCATAGCGATGCTGGTCCCCTGGCACCGAGCTCTCCCAGCTGCTTGGGTTTTATTTCAGGTATTTTGGGTGGCAGCCTGGAAGAGCCCCTCACTCTGCAGCAGGAAACCTGTGAGCACAGCCTGGGGGCTGCATCCCCCCCGGGACCGAGAACAGCCAGCGCCCCTGCTCGTTCCCCTTCTTGCTGCCTCCTTTCTCAACCCTAAAGCTGAGCAGCAGCAGCCGTGTCCCTCCTCCCTGTTTGCCTTGTGGAAAACCTCAAGGCAAGACAGGGGCTGCTTTGTGTCAGCAGCGAGCAGACAGGCCAGGGACAACCTCTCAGCCGGGGGGCTGCAGCACGCACAGGCAAGCTGGAGGAAAAGAGGAAAAATAAGATGGAAAATGCTCTGGGAGGGTCAGTCATGAGGCTTTATTAAGATAATTCTTCGCTCTCTATTAGTAGTTTTTTAGATAATCCGTTTGTCCCCTTTTTCTGGTTCAAATTGCTTCCTTCCATTTGAATTTAGCTCAAAACGACCTTTGAAAACAAGCTGGTGGCTTCATACCTACTCGATGTCAAGCGTCGCGTGCCCGGCGGGCAGTGAGCAAAAGCCTGTGCTGGCCTCATCCGATCAGCGGTGACGGATAATGAGCATCGCGACAAAACCAGACCAAACCACCCCAAATCCTGCAGCTTGTTTGCTGCTCCTTTTACCACCGAGGAGATGCCTGCTGCTCTCCCGCTGCGCGGAGCCAGCGCAGCGCCGTGACCTCCAGAGGAGCAGACACAGCCCGCAGCGTCGCTTCACCAACCAGCCCGGGTTAACATCTCCTCTTCTGCCTGCAGCTCTCGTTCCTGTGGGTTTTTACAGCCTGCTGAAGCCAGAATGGTTCTCTGGAGCTTACACAGCTTATTTTTAGTTTTAATTAGCCCAGTCAAAGAGAGAGCCTTGGTGATTTATGATTTTCTACGGTGGGGTTGGTAGTTTGGGAAGCAGCGGGGAACGGAAGATGCATTGCTGGGTGCCTGGTAGCGGAGCCAGATGTGATGATGAGGAGGGTCCTCGTGCTGTGAGAGGCTGCTTTCCTTCACAGCTACAGGGACAGAGCTCTTCTACTCAAGTACCAATAAATTCCTTATTTCTCTGCCAGCCTGAGCCTTCCTCGGTGGGATTTGTCTCCCACCACTCTTGGTGCCATCTCTGGAGGCTGGGAAGCGGCAGGCACTGTCCTGCTCACCTCAAGTCCCTCACCTCCACTCCAGCTCCTGCTTGCTGAGACTCAAGAGAATGAAGCACCAGGATGCTTTTCAGTATCCATCCTGCGAGGGCAGCTGTTTGCAGAGAAGTTCTCTCCGTGTCAGTGCCACAAAGTCACTCCCCCTGCCCACATGCGGTCCCCAACTCACCCTCCCGTCCCAGCTCCTTGTGTCCCTGAATTCCGTGGCTGAGTTCAGTATAAACAGGCAAAATGAAAAACTCATCAAAGATGGGAGATGTCACGGCTGGGCCAAAGCTGAGAGAGGCTTGAAATGCCACGGATCTCTGCTGCAGGGCTCAGCAACCAACATTCAGGGGTGGATTGTCCGGAGAATCTAATTAGGAATGAGCAGACCTTCCTGAGCTCTAATATGCCAAGTAATTAAGTGATTAGTATTGATCGTTGGAATGCCTAATGAGCAGTTATCACTGAATGATTAATTAATTCAATCAAAAGAGTAATAAAATTCTGCAGGTGTGATTATATCTTATATTCAATGCACCAGGGCAGCAGAATCTCTCCCCACGGTGCCTGTCTCCCATTTATATCCCAGGCACACGAGGGACCCGGTGCTGGTGATGCCCATTTTGCTATCCAGCTCCCACAGCCTGGGCTGACACTGTGCAAGGGTTCTCTCCCCTCCCCAAAAACTGCTTCAGCTCTTCCAGGCTGGGCTCTGAGCAGCAGAGAGACATCAGAGCCGCTCCCTGGGGATGGAGGTGGGTAAAGTGGTACTCTCAGAGCTGCCAGCATCCAGAAGATCACAGAACAGTGTGGGGTGGAAAGGATCTTAAAGCTCATCCAGTTCCAACCCCCTGACACAGGCAGGGACACCTCCCACTGGATCAGGTTGCTCAAAGTCTCATCCAACCTGGCCTTGGACATCTCCTGGGATGGGGCAGACACAGCTTCTCTGAGCAACCTGGGCCAGGGCCTCCCCACCCTCACAGGAAAACATTTCTTCCTAAGATCCCATCTAAATCTCCCCTTTTTCAGCTTAAAATGATTCCCCCTCATCCTATTCCTGCACTCCCTGACCAAGAGCCCTTCCCTAGCTTTCCTGGAGCCCCTTTCAGTGCTGGAAGTTGCTCTAAGGTCTTCCCGGAGCCTTCTCTTCTCCAGGCTGAACAACCCCAACTCTCTCAGCCTGTCCTTGTACAGGAGGTGCTCCAGCCCTTGGATCATCTCCGTGGCCTCCTCTGGACTTCCTGTAACAGATTCACGTCCTTCCTGTGCCGAGGACTCCAGAACTGGACACAGGGCTCCAGGTGAGGTCTCATGAGAGTGGAGGAGAGGGACAGAACCTCCTCCTTCGCCCTGCTGATCCCATTGCTTGGGATGCAACTGCTTGGGATGCAACTCTTCCACCAAGATGCTGAAAGCAGCCAATCTCCCCACTGGGAACCTTTCATTTGCTGCCTTGATTAAGTTGCTTCAGTGTCTCCCAGGCCACTGGCCCCACAAAGCCCTGCACCATGCAGCACACTTGACTGATCACTTCCCAACCATGTGGTGGCTCTGTGAGCACATCCCCAAGAGATCTGTGCCCTCGGGACACTGGAGCTCTCAAGACACCCACAGCCTTCTCATGGTCATTAGCTGAGCTGCAATATTTACCTGATTACATGAGAATGTTATCCAATACCAAATAAATTCTCTTGCCAGCTAGAGCTAATTGCAAAGTAAAGAGCATGGACCTGCATCCACCCACCCCTTTGTCCCCTTCAGAGCATCTTCTGCCACCTGCCTCCCTTGGGGTGGGGATATCGGTGACATCAGGGGACAGCGAGGCCTGATGCCATCGCCCACAGTGCTCAAAGCTGCTGTTTAGCAGGGGCTTGCAGGACCCAGAACCCAAAGAGGGGCTCTTGCTCACTCCCTGCTCTGAGCGATGCTGTGAGGATCAGTCCCACAGCCACAACCCAGAGGGTTTTCAGCCCCTGAGGCTGAGAAGGTGTCTGGCATTCCCTGACGCTGCCGCTGCTCAGGAGATGATGGATCCAGGCTCTAATGCTCTTTTCTGCGCATCCTTTAAGGATTTGAGGCTGATCGCCCCTGCTTCCTGCATGGCATCCACAGCTGGCTCCGCACAGCACCGTCAGCTGCCTCTGCCTGACGGGCCCTGATGGGGCTGAGCAAAGCCGTTATAATTAGAAATGCTAATCAGCTCTTGTGTTTCTGGCTTGACAGCCCAGCCACCCCCAGCACAATCTTCCCTCCAATCTGTCCCATGCTCGCCCCCTCCACTTCCTCTCCAAATCCCTGCTAGTTGTAATTAAGCAGTACAGAACTGGGGGGGGGGGGGGGGGGATTGGATGCTTCTCGCACACTCGGGGCCAGGTGTGCAGCCCCCAGAGAGCTCCTGGTTTGCTGGGGATGGTTTGGGGGTCTCATCCCCCATTCACCACCAGCCACCTGGGCTGGGGACACCCCAGGGACCCCCTGCCCCTTGCTGAGAGCTCTGAAGAGGAGATGAGAAACCCTTGGGCTGCAGGTAGTGCTGGGGTTAAAGGCAAAGGGTGGTGGCTGTGACCAGAGCTGCAGCTCCGACAGGGGAGCTGCATTAGGATTTCTGTCATGTACCAACCCCAGGCTCTTCCCAGATGAGGAGGAAAAGGAGCTTGCAGAGGAGCATGGACAAGGAGGCTGAGCAAGCAGATCCCTGCACAGGCTTAGCTGGTTGTGGAGTTATTCATCATCACAGGTTGCACAAGGAGACACAGCCCAGGGGATTTCTTCCTCACCGATGCCTGCGGGCAGCCCCTGCCAGGTCCTCCACATGACTCCCCTCACCCAAAGCTGGAGGTTGGACGTGGCTTTCTCGCTGGACATTTGGCTCCCAAAGTCAGGCTTGGCCAGGTGGCCGCTCCTCGGAAGCAGGCACGGGGCTCAGCCGCACACGGAGGAGAGAGAAGTGCCCACGTGGGATGAGCAGCCCCAGCATGTGGACGCACATGATCTGTTGTGCTCAGAGAGGGATGGCATCCAAACACACACAGGCTCAAAGCCAGCGGCTCAGGCTCCTCTCCCAGGAAAACAAGAGCCAGGGCAGCACAGGCCAGGCAAAGGCTGGTAGAATCATAGAATCACCAGGTTGGAAAAGACTCACTGGATCATCGAGTCCAACCATTCCCATCAAACACTAAACCGTGTCCCTCAGCACCTCGTCCACCCATCCCTTAAACCCCTCCAGGGAAGGGGACTCAACCCCCTCCCTGGGCAGCCTGGTAGATGGTCCCTTCTTCTGCGAGTGCTATTAAGGTGCTCACAGACACCCCTGCAGAATCCTGGGGTCGTGCCCAGCATGTTGATGCATTAACAAGGGCTTGGGCTCTCCGTACCTGACCCACACCAATTAACCCAGGGCGTGAATACCACACAGCTGCACCAACACAGAGCAGGAATTTAATTACATCCATCCCTACAGCTCATACAGCCACCTGAGCTGCAAAACATTGCAACACCTCTAACCGGTGCCGTGCTGAGAGAAAACAAACACGGTTTCAGCGGTTTTAAGTCAGCGCCCACCTTCCAGGTGCTCTCTGTTTATTAAAGTCCCATGGATGCAGGTGAGAGGCTCCAGTTAGGAGGCTTGATGTGCGAAAGAGCGAGGGTTTTCAAGAAATGAGTGGCTGCTCGAGCAAAGGAGACCCCTCCTCATCCCTTCTGCCTGGAATCCCATGCACAGGCTTGTTTCACCTGGGACACTTACCTGCTCCCCACAGCAGCCTAGAGTGGTGGGTGTGGAGAAGCAGCAAAGGGCTTCCCCCTCCTCCCCACACACCACATTTCTGGAGAAAGGGAAACAGGAGAAAGAAGGAGGGATCCCAAAAAGGAGGCTGGGAGGAGCAGAGCAGGGTGGCTCTGATGGTGATGGACTTATGAAAAGGTGCCAGGAGTGCAGGCAACTGGCTGGGAAAGCTCTGGGGACAAGCTGGATTGGATTTGTCAGGGCTAATTGACTCCCTCCAGCGCTGCGGTGCAGGTTGCACGCGTCGCGTGAGCAGGGTCCCGAGCATCCAGGAATTAATGAGGGTCTGACCCTGTCTGCACAGCCACTTGAGTTTTCCCGCTGCAGGCAGCTGGCTTAAGAGGCCCCTTTATTCTTTACATATCAGATCAATCAGGATAGTTATAATCTAGTTCTTGTGAAAGCTTGGAGCAGCCTTTGCTGCCCAGCTAGCTCAAGGGGGGGAAAAAGCAAGCAAGAGCGAGAGGTCATGATGAACTATTGATTGAGCAGACGACGGTGCTGCTCCCAGAGATGGCTTTTGCAGAGGGCTCACCCGGGACAGTTTGCCTCTATATCTCTCACTAATGCTGCTCCATTGATCTTCTGTGACAGGCGGCAACTACAAGATTTTTTTAGCTGGAGTTATTAAGAGGCATTAATCAATAACAGGGGAAACAGAGAGAGAGAGAGAAACTGTTTGTTTCATGGAGACATATTCCCTGTGTGGATTTTAGCCCACTGAGGCGCTCATGTTTTATTTTCAGCAGCCCGGGAGACCTGCCAGGAAAAGAATTCACCTTGTGCTGGACTCTGACACTTGGAGGAGATCCTGGGCTGGTTGCAACACCCTGGCAGCTCCTGCCAGACTGTACAAAGAGAGTGGACCAGAAGGGGAGCTTGTGGCATCCAATTGCAGGTACTCCAGCGTCCTACGTGGCACCCCAAATCGCCCAGACCCTCTGCTCTCACACAACTCCCTATGCCCAAAGCACCAGGTATTAATTTCACATGGTTGAAGTGCTGGGTACCAGTTTCACATCGTGCTAAATCCAGCTGCCTTCTGGCTGTGGTGCAATGGGTCTCGGCAGCTTGCTCAGCCATCCAACCCCACGTCTGGGCTCAGCCCCTGCCTGGTGGCTCAGCCCACGGTGCTGCTGCTGTAGGCAGGATGGGAGCTCATTCCTGTGGCAAGACTGGAGTTGTTTGCAGGAGAAACGGTCTTTTTGCTGAGAGCACCGCAGGTTGCACCGCTCCCTCTCAGTACATTTCCATTGCTCTGTGGTGGCAACACCCATTTTGTGTCTCCAAGCAGCTCCTGCGCTCAGCCCTGGCAAGAGTCAGTTTTAGGCTGAACATTAGGACTTAGGCTGCACATTAGGAAAAATTTTTCACAGAAAGGGTCATTGGGCACTGGAACAGGCTGCCCAGGGAGGGGGTTGAGTCACCGTCCCTGGAGAGGTTTAAGGGACGGGTGGATGAGGTGCTGAGGGACATGGTTTAGTGTTTGATAGGAATGATTGGACTCGATGATCTGATGGGTCTTTTCCAACCTGGTGATTCTATGATCCTATAGGGGCTGGAGCCCATTTTCCTTTGGAGAGCTGGGGAAGGGGGCTGGAGATGTGCTCAGAAGCAGGACAGGCTCCTCTTCAAAGATGACTGCCCAGAGAAGTGGTGACACAGAAGCTGAGCTGATGTTTAATTGCTCTTGCAAACCTAACCCAAAGGCCTTTTACTATTGCTGCTTCCCGGGGTGCTGGCACACCCTGCAGCTCCTCTCCAGCAGGTCTGACAACCTAGGAGAGCTGCACTCAGCACGCTGCTGCTCGCTGCCTGCGTGCTGGAAGGAGCACAGGGATAGAGCACGGCTCCTGCCAACAGGGCCTGCCACAAGCAGGTACCAAGTGATGCTTCAGAGTGAGGGAAGTGCTCTTTTGGAGGAGGTGATGGAGATCCCAACAGAGCTTCCCTCATCTCTCCAGCACACGTCTTGCCTCCACTCCCAAAGTCCCCGTCTCCCGCTGCTCCAGCTCTCACGGGCCGCGGTGCAGTGGTAATTACTGCAGCTCTCTGGGGAAACAGGCTCTTCATCTTTGCTGTAATTACAGCTGCACGGCCCCAGCAAGGGGATCAAAGGGAGCAGGAGAGGAAGGGATGAGGAGATGGCTCAGAAGCAGGTTGCTCCAGTGGTGCCTGCAGCAGGCTGCCGATAGCTCTCGGCAGAGTCAGTGTCGTCCAAAAAGTCAGATCCACTACCCAGCGTGCAGTCAGCCGATAACCACATCACCGAGAGAGACCTTGTTTTATTCAGGTTTGCACAAATCCTGGGTGATAGAGGTTTTCCTCCACCCAAGCACAGGAACTATCAGAAGGGAGGAAGGTTCTAAGCTGTGAAGAAGCCCAAGGAAGTCGCAGTCGCCCACTGCGAAGCTCATCAGCAGGGAGACACCAACGCAAATAAAGGAAATTAAAAGCAAAGGCATTAGAGGAATATGTGAAGAGATCTGCTGTAGGAAAGATGCTGCCCATTGCAAAAAGCATTACTACCATGTGGGAACTATGTCTCAAAAATAAGCCAAAAACACAAGTTAAGTCCCCCCAGGAGAGGTAAGAAAGGGAATCACTCCACGTGAGTCTTGGCAAATTGATTTTTCTGAACTACCTAGGAGTAATCAATATAAATATTTGTCGGGTTTGGTAGATACTTTTTGAGATTGGCCACAAGCTTTCCTGTGTTGAAAAAATCAAGCAAGAGGAGTGGTGAAAATCCTTCTGAAAGAGATTATTCCGAGGCTTGGTGTGCCTTTGGGAATGTCCTCAGATATGAAATATCAGATATAGTACAAGAGGTGTGTAGAGTCCTTGAAATCAAGTGGGATTTACACACCTCTGTGAAGACCTCAGTCAAGTGGATAGGTAGAAAGAATGAATCGTACAATTAAAAGGTGATTTGCTAAAGCCTGTCAGGGGGTTGAATTGTTACCAATAGCCCTCTTGAGAATTAGGGTTACCCCAGGGCCAGAGGAAAGGTAAGTCCTTTTGAAATATTATATGGAAAACCGTAAACTTAACAAGAAGGGCTGACCAGAGGTATAGCAGGAGATAAAACATTAACAGTTTACCTTTTATCTTTGGATAAGGCTTTAGGAGGTCTGAAGTGCTATCTTCCTGTGTGAGCACCAATTCCAATTGAACGGCCTGTACGCCCTTTTTTACTCCAGGAGTGTATTTAAAGGTTTGGAAGGACACTCCTTTGGCTGAGAGGTGGAAAGGACCATATTGGGTTTTACTGACAACTGACACTGCCATGAAACTAAAAGGAGTGGACCTTTGGATTCATTATAAATGGATAAAAAAAGCTGCTCTTGCTGAAGAAACCTTCACGTTGCCAGTCCTCTGACCTCTTAACTCATGTCCCCGGACCATGCCCCAAGGGGGATCTGAGGACACAAGGTCTGTAGTCCCAATGTCTTTGTTTTCCAGATAAAGGAAGGCGAGTTGTCCATGCTCCATTACTACTTATCCAAGCCATTGGTCCCAAACCTATTACCAATTCTTGGATGCAGTCACGGTCTTGGGTGCAGTTAACTACCTGAAAGGAGGTTGTAGCAAGGTGGTTTCTGGTCTCTTCTCCCAAGCAACAAGCAACAGGATGAGAGGGAATGGCCTCAAGTTGTTCCAGGGGAGGTTGGACTCAATGATCCGGTGGGTCTCTTCCAACCTGGTTATTCTATGATTCTATGATATTTGAAAAAAATTCTTTACTGAAAGAGTGGTGAAGCATTGGAAGAGGCTACCCAGGGTCACCATCACAGGAGGTGTTCAAAGAACGTGTAGACGCGGCACTTCAGGAACTGGCATAGCAGATACAGTGGTGTTGGGCTGCTGGTTGGACTTGGTGATCTTAGAGGTCTTTTCCAACCTCAATGATTCTATGACTCCGCAAACACTGATCTCCCGACTCACTGACAGCCAGAGGAGTGGTGACCTGGCACACGATGGGACCGCTTGCGTGGCATTCCTCATGTGGATAAGCTTCGTGCTATATCAGCCTTGTGTCTTACGTGAGTTTAAATAGTTGCTTGAGTTTATCAAGGCGGAGGGAAGACCAGCTCAGAGAAAGCAATTCTAAAAAGCACAGCAGAGGAACGGGTTTAGGTGTGTTAGGAGCGGTGGGGCTGGGTGTTCCCAGGCACCTGCAGAGCCCCGGGTGTTTCCTTGGGGTGGCAGGGGCTGCCTGGGGTCTGAAACTTGCAATACGCTCTGATTCCTGAGAAATGGGGCCATAAAACCGCAGCTTGCGGGAGCAAACAGCCGAGCAGATAAACGCGGTGACTTTCCTCTACAGAGTTACTTGTAGAAGAGCAAAGGTTACAGGAAGGAAGGCTCTGATTATCACGTATATATCACTTTCGTACTATGTTTCTCTCTAAATTGCTTCTTCGAGAGTCAGACTCGCTCAGGTTTTTCTCCTTCTGATGACCAGAGGAGGTTGTGCATGCGGCACCTCAGCACCAGGGAGGTTTAGCAATCCCATGCTTCTGGGTTTTGTGCAACCCTGTCACTAGAGTCCTGCAGGAAACGGCAGCGCTTGCGTTCGAGCCACACTGAGTCAACAGCCCAGTTCCTCCCAGGCTGTTTACTCTCTGACGTATTATTACTTAAAAGCACAGCAACTAGAGGGAGTGGGACCAGGGGGCACCAGGAGCCAATGCAGCAGCCTGGGGTCAGCCTGTACCTCTGCCCACGCAGCTGTAGGAGAGCCTGGAAGGGTTTCCAGGGAACCCACACGTGGAGGGGTGGGAGGCCTTCACCTTGTGTGCACTGGTGCCCTTTTAGGCTGAAACAACTGATGTGGAAACGGGTTTAACCCACATCCTTTGCACAAACTATTCTTAGCCACCATTCTTGCCTTGCTGAGCAGCCTGCAGCAGGCCCTTCTGCACAGAGAAGTGATGAAGCAAAGCCCAAGCCAGATCCCTTCACTGTCTTTTGCCAGAGCAAGGCTTTCAGGAGGAGACAGCAGTGATGCCATCCTACTGGTGTTAGCCCTTAGGGCAGCCTTGCTGACTGATGCAAAGGTCCAGGTTATCAGTCTACACCTCTGCCTGTGTGGGAGCAATTTGTAGGAGCGTAACTACATCTGGATTGTGATGCTGGGCTGGTTTATGTGCCCTGAGCTGCACAGAGGTGAGATTCAGTAACACCAGGCTGTGAGACATCTCGCAGAGCCAGAGGCTCATTGAGATGGGTAAAGAGGGCAAAGGATGGGTGGGTGGGTGGGTGGATGGATGGATGGATGGATGGATGGATGGATGGATGGATGGATGGATGGATGGACTTAGGGAACAGGGGACAGGATGAGAGGGAATGGCCTCAAGCTCTGCCAGGGGAGGTTCAGGCTGAACACTAGGAAAAAAATTTTCACAGAAAGGGTCACTGGGCAGTGTCAGAGGCTGCCCAGGGAGGGGGTTGAGTCCCCTTCCCTGGAGGGGTTTAAGGGACGGGTGGACGAGGTGCTGAGGGACATGGTTTAGTGATTGATGGGAATGGTTGGACTCGATGATCCAGTGGGTCTTTTCCAACCTGGTGATTCTATGAACTTAGACTGAATGTGTAGATCCCTTTACCATCCCCAGGTCCCTGACAAGTGAGGCTGCTTTGCACCACCCAGCAGCAGGGGTTGCTTTCTAGGAGCTTCAGCAACTCAGCGCTTTGTGCTGACCGCACTATCTGCCCGTCCTGGAGGGTTTCACAAACCACATCCATGTATATCTTGACATGGATAAGAATGAAGCCGGGCTGGTCACTTCCTGCTCCCCCTGCTTTTAATGTCACCAAACCCAGCTGCTGCTTTCAACACATGTCCCTTGGCAGGAGGCGAAGAGAGACGGGCTGCCAGGTGGAGTTGCCAAAGGCACAGTAGGAAATCAAGGGCAGACGCTGCTCTGCAGCCAGACCCATCCCTCCTTCAGTGCCTCCCAGGAATCCTCCCTGAGCACCCACCCACCCAACTTCGAGCCCCCTTCTGCTCTGCTACCTGCTCATCACGGAGATGCCAGGTGATGGACACAGCTCCTCTTCCCTCCTACCCTGCTGAGTGCCCTCCTGCTCACCTTCTCCCTGCATGTGCGGGAGACCCTCCACTTCTTTTCCAGTCAGAAGTTAGTCATCGAAATCGAGGTCGCATGCTGTTTCCAACGGAAGCAATAAATTAAGTCAAATAAAAGATAAAAGAACACAGCCAGGTTATTATAAGACATCAGAAAACTGAGGCCAAGGGTAACACTTGCAGCTTTATGACTCTTCACAGACTCGGCCACAGGAATCCAACCACCATAGAATCACCAGGTTGGAAGAGACCCACCGGATCATCGAGTCCAACCATTCCTATCAAACACTAACCCATGTCCCTCAGCACCTCGTCCACCCAGCGATGCTGTGTGGACCCTTCTGCTCACCAGGCTTTGCCATTAATGCTCTTCTACCTTTTTGAGGTAGTTTTTCAAGGCAGCTTCTCAAGGTCCCTGCCGAGGGTGCTGGGAGGCACGGGCTGCCAGCTGGGCTCTCGTTCCTGGCCCTGCTCAGCAGGACAACCCGCAGCGTAGATTCCAGCGCGTCGAAACAATTCAGTCTGCAGTTTAAATATGCAAAACACGCAGCGCGATCTACTAAGCTGGAGGGTTTTAAAAGGAGTTGGAACTGCTTCTTTCTGGCTGCTGCAGCTCGGGGTGGGGGGGGTGGGGGGGTGTCTTTGCCTCGGCCCACGAGCGGCTGCGTTTCAGGGCTGGTGACGCAACCCCCGTTGCGTCGTGCACCGCGCCGAGGCTCATGGGCCTCTTCCACCAGGCAGTTTGTTGTGATCGCGTTAAGGCGCAGGCTGCCGTCATCTGGCAGCGGAGCCTTATGAAACAACTCAGCGCGACAGCCCGGCTCGCCGGCAGGCAGGCCGCAGAAATCGCTCCCTTTCCTTGAGTCACAGGCTAATGTGAAATGTTTCATTCACTATTCTCCAGGTAATCTGTTGGAGAGCGTGGGGAGAAGGGAATTACAGCCTTTAGAATCATAGAATCATAGAATCACCAGGTTGGAAGAGACCTACCAGATCATGGAGTCCAACCATTCCCATCAATCACTAACCCATGTCCCTCAGCACCTCGTCCACCCGTCCCTTAAACCCCTCCAGGGAAGGTGACTCAACCCCCTCCCTGGGCAGCCTGTTCCAGTGCCCAATGACCCTTTCCATGAAAATTTTTTTCCTGATGTCCAGCCTGACCCTCCCCTGGTGGAGCTTGAGGCCATTCCCTCTCGTCCTGTCCCCTGAAAGCCCACACGGAGCAAACATGCAGCTGCCGTCCCCACCACTAACGCCGTTTGCCGTGTTGGAATTTGCATTTCTGTTTCCTAAAGTCAGCCGGCGTTTGCGAGACGAGCGGATCAGCTCGTGCCATCCCCCAGCAAGAGATCGCCAGGGACCTTCTTCCCGTGTCAACAAAAGCGAAAGTCACGGGGATAATGCAGAATTGCTCCAGGCCAACATATGTTCAGCTGAAAAGGTCTCGGTGACTTCCCAGGCGTGCGCAAGGCTCTCCAACAGCCTGTGTGATGCAGGCTGGAGGGATTAGTGTAACGCTGTGTTGGGATGCTAATACAATAAGGGTTCTTTGTGGCATTAGCAGGAATCATGAGACCAGCTCTGAGATGTCATTGCCTGGCAGCCGTGGGGAGTGCCGGCCTCTCCTCTCCAGCAGGGAAGGAGCTCATCTCCCGCTTCAAGCATTAAAGTTCCTGAGGGGCAGTGAAAATGCAGTGAGCCTCCCCTGCATTTTGGTGACAGGTTATTTGGGAACAGAATCACAGAATGGTTTGGGTTGGAGTGGCCCTTAAAGATCATGGGCATCCACGATGGACTCCCAAAGACCACACATGGCACCACACGGAGACCACCAGCCCTCCTCACCATGCCATGAGGGACACCTAAATACAGCACCACAACGGACCCTGAAAACCACATATTGTACCATAAGGGACCCCCAGAGACCCCACACCCTACTGCAGGGGACCGCAGAGTCCCCCGTAGGTTACCCCCAAACACCCCATACCCCACCGCGAGGGACCCCAAACACCCCCATATGGCACCAAAAGGCACCCCCAAACACCCCATACCCCACCGCAAGGCACCCCAAACACCCCATATCCCATTGCAAGGGACCCCAGTGACCCCACATGCACCACAAGGGACCCGAAACACCCCCATATGGCACCAAAAGGCACCCCCAAACACCCCATACCCCATCGCGAGGGACCCCAAATACCCCATACCCCACCGCAAGGCACCCCAAACACCCCATACCCCACTGCAAGGCACCCCAGTGACCCCATAGGCACCACGAGGGACCCCAAACACCCCCATATGGCACCAAAAGGCACCCCCAAACACCCCATATCCCATTGTAAAGGACCCCATATGCACCACGAGGGACCCCAAACACCCCCATATGGCACCAAAAGGCACCCCCAAACACCTCATATCCCATTGTAAAGGACCCCATTGCACCACGAGGGACCCCAAACACCCCCATATGGCACCAAAAGGCACCCCTAAACACCCCATACCCCACCGCAGGGGACCCCAAACACCCCCATATCCCATTGCAAAGGACCCCAGTGACCCATATGCACCACGAGGGACCCCAAACACCCCCATATGGCACCAAAAGGCACCCCCAAACACCCCATACCCCATCGCGAGGGACCCCAAACACCCCATACCCCACCGTGAGGGACCCCAAACACCCCATATCCCGTTGCAAAGGACCCCAGTGACCCCACATGCACCATGAGGGACCCCAAACACCCCCATATGGCACCAAAAGGCACCCCCAAACACCCCATATCCCATTGTAAAGGACCCCATTGCACCACGAGGGACCCCAAACACTCCCATATGGCACCAAAAGGCACCCCCAAACACCTCATATCCCATTGTAAAGGACCCCATTGCACCACGAGGGACCCCAAACACCCCCATATGGCACCAAAAGGCACCCCTAAACACCCCATACCCCACCGCAGGGCACCCCAAACACCCCATACCCCACTGCAAGGCACCCCAGTGACCCCATAGGCACCACGAGGGACCCCAAACACCCCCATATGGCACCAAAAGGCACCCCCAAACACCCCATACCCCATCGCGAGGGACCCCAAACACCCCATACCCCACCATGAGGGACCCCAAACACCCCCATATGGCACCAAAAGGCACCCCCAAACACCCCATATCCCATTGTAAAGGACCCCATTGCACCACGAGGGACCCCAAACACTCCCATATGGCACCAAAAGGCACCCTCAAACACTCCATATCCCATTGTAAAGGACCCCAGTGACCCCACACGCCCCCGGAGGGACCCCACAGCCCCCCCAGGGCCCCCTCAGGGCCCCGCCCCCGCTGCCGGGGCCGCCCCCCCCCACCCCAGCCCCGCCCCGCTGGGCGGTCGCTGCCCCGCTCGGAGGCTCCGGGGGCGGCGGCGTCGGGAGCGTTCGGGGCGTTGGGAGCGTTGGGAGCGCGTCGGGGGCCCCGGGGCCGCGGGGATGGGCGCGGGGTGGGTGCTGTGGGGCGCGGCGGCGCTGCTGCTGCTGCACGTCCTGATGGCGCTCAGCCCCGCCGTCAACTTCGCGCTGCGCATGGGCTTCTATTACCTGCTCTTCTTCGTGTCCTCGGCGCTCACCGCGCCCGTCTGCATCCTCGTCAACGGCGGCCGCACCGTCAAGAACATGAGGTGGGGACCGGGGGGGGGGCTGGGGGGGCGAGGAGGAGGAGGAGGGGTACCCTGGGGGGGCGAGGAGGAGGAGGTGGGGGGTACAGCGAGGGGATGCGGGAGTGATGGAGGGGTACCCGGGGAGTGGTACCCTAGGGGAGGGGGGGGGTCGAGGAGGAGGAGGAGGGGGGAGAGGATGGGGGAGCGAGGAGGAGGATGAGGGAGCGAGGAGGAGGAAGAGGGTACCCTAGGGTAAAGGGAAGGGGTACGAGAGTGATGGAGGGGTACCCGGAGAGTGGTACCCTAGGGGAGGGGAGGGGTCGAGGAGGAGGAGGGGGGAGAGCATGGGAGAGCGAGGATGAGGATGAGGGAGCGAGGAGGAGGAAGAGAGTACCCTAGGGTAAAGGGAAGGGGTACAAGAGTGATGGAGAGGTACCCTGGGGGGGGGGGTCGAGGAGGAGTGGGGGGGGCGGGAAGAAGATGGGGGAGTGAGGATGAGGATGGGGGAGCGAGGAGGAGGAGGAGGAGGGTACCCTAGGGTAAAGGGAAGGGGTACCCGGGGGGTGATACCCTCGGGGAGGGGGGGGTCGAGAAGGAGGAGGGGGGAGAGGATGGGGGAGTGAGGAGGAGGATGGGGGAGTGAGGAGGAGGAGGCGGGTACCCTAGGGTAAAGGGAAGGGGTACGAGAGTAATGGAGGGGTATTCGGGGTATGGTACCCTAGGGGAGGGGGGGCGAGGAGGAGGAGGGGGGGAGGAGAGGATGGGGGAGCGAGGAGGAGGAGGGTACCCCAGGGTAAAAGGAGGGGGTATAGGAGTGATGGAGGGATACCCGGCGGGGCACCCTAGGGGATGGGGGAGCGAAGGTGAGGATGGGGGAGCGAGGAGGAGGAGGAGGGTACCCCAGGGTAAGGGGAGGGGGTACTGGAGTGATGGAGGGGTACCTGAGGTGCGGGGGGGCACCCTAGGGGATGGAGGGGGGAGGAGAGGATGAGAGAGCAAGGATGAGGATGGGGGAGTGAGGAGGAGGAGGATACCCCAAGGTAAAGGGAGGGGGTATGTGAGTGATGGAGGGGTACCCAGGTGGGGGGCCCTCCAGGGGAGGGGTGGGCAAGGAGGAGGAGGGGAGAGGTTGGGGGAACGAGGATGAAGATGGAGGAGTGAGGAGGAGGATGGGGGAGCAAGGAAGAGGAGGAGGGTACCCGAGGGTCAGGAGGGGGAGAGTACCCGGGGAGGGCGGCTGAGGATGGGTAGGGGAGGGTGGGGGGGTTAACCTGGAGTGGGGACTGAGATGAGGAGGGGGGGAAAAGGATGAATGGGGGGGTACCTGAGGGTGAGGAGGGGGTACTGGGGCTGGAGGAGGGAGGAATGAGGGGGAGATGGGGGGGTGTCCTAGGAGTGGGTGGGGGGGGTAAGGATGAGGAGGGGGGAGAGGATGCAGGGAGTGAGGATGAGGTTGGGGAGGGGGGCGAGGAGGAGGAGGGTACCCGAGGGTCACAAGGGGGGTGTACACAACAGTGAAGGGGGGCGAGGATGAGGGTGGTGGTACCTGAGGATGAGGGGGGAGGATGAGGGATGAGGGTGGTACCTGTGGGTGAGATAGGAAGGGGTACCCAAGGGTGAAGTGGTGAGGATGGAGAGGGGAGAGAGGATGGGGGGGTACCCAAGGGTGGGGTGGGAGGGGGAGATGTGAAGGTGAGAGGGGGCATGCCTGAGTGTGAGGGAGGGGGTACTCGAGGGTGAAGAGGGGAACAAGCCATCCCCATGGACACCAGGCAGGTGTGGGAGGGTGAAACAGAAGCTGACGAGATCGGTTTCAAACCCAGACTTGGGGGGAGGCTGCCGGCATCCTTTACCCAAGATAAAGGGCTGCAAGGTGGTCTCTTGAGTCATGGAGGGGTTGGGGGCTGCGGTGAGGGGCTGCTCCCACCCATAGCTGTGCCCTCACCTTTGGAGAGACCCACCTGGGGACGATCACCCTTTGGAGAGGCTGGGAAGGTGTGGAGAGCTGTGTTTGGGGATGAGCACCCTTTGGAGAGGCTGGGAAGGTGTGAGGATGGTGACAAGCAGCTGTGCTTCCACACAGCTTTTGGGGTGAGCTGTTTGGCAGTTTGTCTGGGGGTTTTCTCCCTCTAGAAGGGGGTCGGTGCCAGCAGGGCTGCAGGCTGGCAGATTATTAATGTGTTTAATACTCCACACATTTTAAGAGCAGAGCTTGGACTTCTCCTGGCAGCCCATGAGAACTTGGCCTCCTTGCTTTGCTTTCCTGTAGGCAGCTTATTCCCTGCTCAAACCATCCATGTCCAGGCCAAGTTATACAGGTGGGAGATTAAAAGGGGGGGGCCTGTTGCCTTGATACATCCTTTTGGATCAAAGGTTGGGGAGCATCTCAGCTGGAGGAGCTGGACTTTGCTCTGTGGTGTGTCTCTTGCAGGGAGAGCTCAGGGTGGAGCGAGCGGGCACTGGGCACTGGTGACATTGCCTCGCGGGCTCTCCTGGCCTGTTGAGCCGATGCTCTGCAATCCCAGGCACTGGGACCAGCAGTCTGCTCGGGGATCTCCAGCCCAGCTCTGTCTCCAGCATCAGCTGCCTTGGTTCATGCAGGAGCAGCTTTCGGATGCTCAACCACCTTTGCAGCTGGGAGAGTTTGTGTTAGTTATAGAGACACTCTCTTTCTCATCCCCACCTCTAGAACTTTGTAAATACCCTGTAACCTTAAAGGAACTCTTTGGGAACTCCTTTAACTGGACAACTCCTCATGTTGAATTTCAGAGCTGAATTTTGGCCAGAACTGCCCTTTTCCTGTAATTTAAGCTCATCCTTTCCATGTGCTGGCATGGGCCAATGATCCTGGCCGGGTATTCCAACCCCTGGGAGGTCTGTGGCTGAGGTAATCCAGTGAGCTCCTTATTTCTGCAACATCCCAGTCTGCTTATTCTGGCTCAGGGAAAGGGATTGGAGCAGAGCACATGTTGGTGGCCAGACAGCGATAACAGCGTCGATGCCTGGCACGGAACGCCTCGTCCTTGCTGTGCTCCTGGCTCCAAGCTGGTGTGGCTTGGAAGAGGTTGCCCTCTGTGTCTGACAGAGATAGAGCTGTTTATCTAGCGGCAAAACCTCTTGCAAGAGCTTCCAATCTGGTGAGCACGCTTGATTAATCCTTGAAAATCAGACAATCCTAAAAAGGCCTCCCAGGCTGCGGAGCAGAGCGTGTGAAGCCGGGGCTGCTGGATTTCAAACTCAGGCTGTTATGGATGCACTGAAAAGCACATTGCCTCTCATTTTTCTCCTCTCTCCTTGTATCTGGCAGTAAGTGCATCGGATTTACAGCTCTCTGCAGCTCTGGCTGCACCAAGTCAGGATCATTCATATCAGCAGAGAAGCTGCTTGCAGGGCTGAAGGGGCACAGGACCCATCTGCTTAACCCCATGGATGACGTGGCCAGCTCAGCAGGGCTGCTGGTCACCTGGTTCTTCTTCACTCGCTCTGAGCTCTGCCCTTTTGCCTCTTTCAGTGGCTCAGGCCACATCTTGTGCAAGGAAACGCTGGCTCCTTACTGGCAGGAGGAAGTTGGATGGTTGCTCTTGAGTAATGTGTAACCAGCCTCTCCCGGCAGCTACCAAACAGCGTGGCTTCCAGAGCAGTGACCTCTTCTTTGGTTGGCAGTCTGAAGGGAGGAGAAGTAGGATTTAGGTCAGTCTGGTGGCACGGCACCCACCGTGACCTCACTGGTTTGTGTCACCCTGCCTCTCCTCGCCTGTGTCCTCATCTCTTCACCTGGACTGCACTTGGAGCTCTGGAGCTCTGTAGCCTTGGGTACCTCCCCTTGTCCTTTCCTGGGTGCGGCTCTAACCTTTGCAGTGAGTTTGAGTGGCAGGGGACTGCTAGCTGCGGTGTCACTCCGCTGTGTCACCTGTGGACGTTGTCCTGCTCTGAATTCCAGTGTCAAAGCCAGGATCCAGGCAGTCTGCATGGTGGGGCGCCCCATGGAGATAGGAATCCCACTGGGGGAAGGAGCAAGCCAGGGAAAGTTGCCTTAAGTTACGTGGTTGGAGAGTTGATGGCAGCGATGGAGAGACTTTGGAGAACTGATGCTGGGACCTGGGGCCAAGCCAGGATAAGATGCTGACTGGGTGCTCACCCCCAGCCCTGAATGACATCAAAAGAAGTGAGAAAAGCAGGGAAAGGGAGATTTTTCCCCTCTGCTCCGCTCTCATGAGACCTCACCTGGAGCTCTACATTCAGTTCTGGAGTCCTCAGCACAGGAGGGACATGGATCTGTTACAGCGAGTCCAGAGGAGGCTACGGACATCACTGGGGGCTGGAGCACCTCCCCTATGAGGACAGGCTGAGAGAGTTGGGATGTTCAGCCTGGAGAAGAAAAGGGTCCAGGGAGACCTTAGAGCAGCCTTTCAGTATTGAGAGGGGCTGCAGGAAAGCTGGGGAGGGGCTCTGGATCAGGTAGTCCAGGGATAGCATGAGGGGGAAGGGTTTTAAGCTGAATGAGGGGAGATTTAGGTGGGATCTTAGGAAGAAATGTTTTCCTGTGAGGATAGGGAGGCTCTGGCCCAGTTTGCCCAGAGCAGTGGTGGCTGCCCTGTCATTGGAGGTGTTCAAGGTTGGATGAGACTTGGAACAACCTGATCCAGCGGCAGGTGTCCTTCCTTATGGCAAGGGGGTTGGAACTGGATGAGCTTTGAGGTCCCTTCCAGCGGAAAGCATTCTGTGGTTCTGTGACAGGGATGCTTTTCGGGCTGATGGTGCTGCGCAGCCCTCCGGCTGGACTCTGTCACAGGGGAGAAGCTGGCACTGTCCCTCTGTCTCATCCTGCGGAGAGGAAAGAACCATTCTCTGTCTGCTAGGGAGATGGTGGACCCTGGGGCAGGGCACTCGGGTGCTTTTTGGAGAGCAGGTCAGCTCCTGCATCTGCTCTAGGGGAGAGCAGAACAGAGCTGATGGCTGCTCCTGGGAGCTTTGTTCATGTTCAGGCTCCTCTGCCTCCTGTCGTGGTGATGGCTGATCTCATGCCTAAAATAGCCCCTGTGTCCTGCCAGCTTCTGGCTGCGTCCTTTGGCCCAGTTGGAGGGTCCCCAGCTCCCACCTGTCCGGGGGTGGCACAGAGGGCCCCTGTTCCCACGGGCTAGCAGGGTCTTGGCTGGTGAGCCGGGGCGTCTCCTGCACGGTGAGAGAGCTGGGAGCCTTGTGGACAGACCTGTAGATCCACTAGGGAAGGGAATGAACAGACAAAAGCTCTTTGCTGGAATATGGGTTTGCCGGGGGCACCGAGGCTCTGCCAGGCTGCGTGGGGAGCACCCTATTTGTGTGTTGTACAAAGTGTTTCACGCATTCATTCTCCTCCTTTCTTGGACTCCCCTGGGGTAATGAACCCCCCATACGTGTTTGTATCATTAAGCAGCATCTTCCAGCACTGCAAGGAGAACTACCAGACTCTGCCTTGGGTGATGGGAGCGTAGGCTGATTTCCATGCGCTGGGGAGTGGCAGCTCTTAGGAGAGCTGTTTGAGCAACTTGTAGGGCTTTGCTGACTGCAGGAGGAAACCGTTGGTATCATCGGAGTGAGCTGCAGCCACAGCACAAGGGGAAACACACAGCAGGGCTGGCAGCACAAGTGGTTCTTGAACTACTGTTGAAGCCAGCGTTTCTCCTTCCTGGGCTTTGGAGGGCTTTGAGTTTGCCCTCTGTTTGAAGGGCTCCTGCAGCTGCTGGAGGCTGGAATTGCCTCTCCCAGAGAGCTCATAGTGAGCCTGGTTGTGAGCTGATGCTGATGGACAGTCGAGTCTGGCTGTACTGGCCTCAAAGTTACATTCAGCTTCCCCCAAGCTTTGAGTAAAATTCCCACATGGGGAGTGGACAGGACTTGGTGTGCAAATGAAGCACCTTGAGCACGTGGGACCACGCAGGACACACTCGTGTGTGAACCACAGGGCAAATGAGATTGGAGGCTCTCTGTCACAGAGCTCTTCTTATCTCCTTCCACCCACCCTGTGTGTAGCAGACTGTGCCACCTCCCTGCTGTCTGACTCCTCTCCTTTTCTTTCCTGCAGAATCATCAAAACTGTCGTCAAGACCTTCAAGTATTTCTTTGGCCTGAGGTTCGAGGTGAAGGGACTGGAGAACTTTAATGTGGAGGGCCCTGCTATCATTGTGTCCAACCACCAGAGCATCCTCGACATGATGGGTGAGGAGCTGGTGGGAGGGAGGGAGGGAGCAATTCTCTTGAGAAATCCTGCTCACATCTCCTGGCCAGGCAGCCCCTTGCCCCTGCCGGTCTGTGCTTCGGAGCTAGATGGTTCGGCTTCTTTATCCATGCTGGCTGCACGGTCACCCCTCACTCTGAGCACCCCATGCAGACACCCAGGTATTTCTCAGCTTCAGATGCTTCTCAGCTCCCTTTTATATCGCTGCCTCGCTGACAGCATTGCTGGCTTAGCGCTCGTGTCGGTGTGCCAGGCAGCCAGGAATGAGGGGCTGAGGAGCGAGCCTTGTCCTGAGGGGTCTTGCTGTGACCCGCAGCCACCCTGTCCCTGTGCCAAGTCACCTTCTGCTCTGTTGATGGCAGCAGAAGCCAGCAGAGAAACGAGGTGCTGTCCTGTCCTCGGTGCTCCCCATCTCGGATCGTGTCTCTTGTCCAAGCCAAGAGCAGGGTGGGGAGCGGTGGCTGGTAGGTCTCACCCTCTGCCATCACGTTAGGGCTGATGGAGGTCCTGCCCGACGACTGTGTCCAGGTGGGCAAGAAGGAGCTGATGTACGCGGGCACCGTGGGGCTCATCATCTACCTCGGCGGTGTCATCTTCATCAACAGGAAGAGCACCAGCAGTGCCAAGATGGTGATGGCAGAGGTGGCCAAGACGATGGCAACTGACAACGTGAGTGTGGTGGCACTTGGCTTTCTGGAAAGTGTCTGGGTGTCCTGGGGTGGCACGTGGGGGCTGTGTTCTTCCTTATGCTGGCTTGCTTGAAGTTACAGCCTCTCGGCAAGGCTGGCTGGTGGCTCAGCCAGTGCGCAGGGAGCGCTGCAAGTGGATTTCTGGAGCAGAGCTCTTATCTCCCCATGTGCAGGTGAAGGTGTGGGTGTACCCGGAGGGCACGAGGAACTGCACAGGGGACTTGCTGCCATTCAAGAAAGGAGCATTTCACCTTGCGGTCCAGGCACAGGTAACGGCACTTTGCTGCTGCGTGGGGACCCCGAATGCTTTTGTAATGGCGTTGCAGACTGGTTGTGTGGTGATGTGGTTTATTTGCTCTCAAAAGGTCCAGTTCCCGGGTCACAGCTGAGCTCCTCAGCTAAACCACTGTTAGGTGCCATCAGTGCTGGCCGGCAGGAGCTGAGAGTCTTTTCCATCACCTGCAGGAGCATCTTAGAATCATAGAATGGTTTGAGTTGGAAGGGGCCTTAAAGCCCATCCAGTTCCACCCCCTGCCATGGGCAGGGACACGTCCCACTGGATCTGGTTGCTCCAAGCCCCATCCAGCCTGGCCTTGAAGGCTTGATCCCTGCAGATGGGTGGCTGCAGACAGTGGAGAAGCTGCCTTGTCCTCTCTCCTGACTGCATTCCCAGTGTCCCATCTGGAGGGCAGAGCATGGGGACAGGCACGCTTGACCCACAGGCTTTAGGCTGTGTGGCAGCGCGGTGGAACAGTGTGTGTGCTCTGCTTCTGGGAGCGTGGCTGCAACACAGAGCTTGGTTCTGGCAGGGAGCCCAGTGGGTGCTGCACCTTATGAGCTTGCCTGGGGAATCCCAAAGCTGTTGATGCCTTTCTCAATCCCCTGGGTTGCAATAGTCTAGTGTTGATTGAGGGTTGTTAACGCCAGTGCTTTGGAGCAATATCTGGGCTTGTTCTGTGTGGAGATAGCTGCTGCTTCCCAGCCATAGGACACTTGTTGGTATGTCTTAAATGTCTCTGTCCAAAATGACCAGATCCATGAGCAGTTGAGGGGAAAGCGGACACACAGCTCCTTGGCTTTGGACAGCTAGAGCTGGCAGTGCTCCTGAAGGAGCTTGTCTGGGCAGAGCTCGGAGGTGCTGTGCCAGGGACACTCAAGTCTTCCAGGCTTAGCTGCCTGGACCCAGGTGGTTGCTGGAAGCTGGGCCACCCTGCTTGGCTCCCAGGTGCTGGGGAACAAGGTGCTGGAGAGGCAACTGAACAGAGATTGGTGCCTTGATGTCCCGTTCAGGCTCTACCTCCTGTCTGTGGAGTGGGGTGACTAGAGGCCTGAGGGGAAACTCCCTTCCCTAAAGGAGGTGTTCTAGCAGGGATCCAAGAGAAGGCAGGAGGTGCCAGATCTCTTGCTGGTTTGATTGGCCACGGCCAGGGTGTAGCCTGTGGTTTACAATCCCCATTCCTGCCAAGGTGATGCAACCAAGGCGGGGGCTGGCAGCTGCTGGAAGGGAAGGACAGCAGTGGAAATGGTGCCTGCCTCTGTCCCTGAGACACAGAGTGAGATTTGACTCTGTGCCTGCTCTCCTGGCTGTGTCTCTGCCTGTCCGAAGCTTCCTGGGAGCAATCGATGGCAACTGGTGACTCCTCTTCTTAGAAGCTGCAGGCACACCAGCTGGCCTGTCCCAAATATGTGCTTGTACAGCAGGGCAAGGCCTGTCAAGAGAGGCATCCTCCAACAGCTGCAGGTCAGAAAATACCTGAGTTTTGAAGCCTGGCTTGGGATGAGGAGCCCTGAGAGCCAAGGCTGTCCTGAGGGTGAAGTGTAACTCGTCCCTAGTGCCCTGTTGTCCCTGTGCCTTGAGCTGCTGGGAGTTTTTTCAATCTCAGTTGACTCCTAACTGGCCCAGCCTTTGGAAGTGGCTCTGGCTGTGTGTACGGCTGAGAGCTGGGCCAGGGCAGCTCTGCTGCGTGGGATTTGCTGCTTATCTCTGCCCTGCCCTGAGTTGCTGCAGTGCAAGTAACTCCTTTTTTCCTTCTTCTTCCCCAAGGTCCCAGTGATCCCCGTGGTGTATTCCTCCTTCACCACCTTCTATAACCCAAAGAAGAATCTATTTACATCAGGTAACAAAGAGCCTGAGGGTCTTTAGAGGGTTGATGCCAGCCCTGTGTGGAGATTCCATAAGGGTGTGGGAGAGAAGGGGGGTGAATAGGAGTCCCTCTGGGAGACCTGTGGAGTCAGATCAAAGCACTTGGCACCAGAGCCTTGGCTGGGTTAACTCAGGCAAGAATGTAAATACAGTGAGGGATATTTTCATTAAAAATCGGATACCACCTCTCCCTCTCGTAGCTGGTGTAGCCCAAGTCGTTTGGTGAGGGCTTGGGGAAAGAAGCAAGCATGGCCTGCCTCGTGACCTTTCAAAGCAGGGATCTCTCTGCCAGCAAACCAAGGAAGGTGGTGGCATTAAAGCTCTGAAGTCTGTCGGTACAAGCAGTGGGCAGAAAAGTTGGCTTTTGGTCAACTCAGAGCAGGACCTGTCATTTCTCTTGGCTGGCAGGTGAGGGCAGAGCAGCCACACCAGCTTTGGAAGGGGGCAGGTGCTGGCTGGGATGTTGATTTGGGGGACTAATCCTATGGGTTTCTCACAGGTTCTTTTCTTGTTCCCAGGCAAAATCAAGGTTGAGATTCTGCCTCCAATAGAGACCAAAGGCCTGACGTCGGACGATGTCTCTGACCTCACTGACCGGTGCTTCCGCACCATGAGGGAGACCCTCTTCAGGCTCTCTGGCCGTCCCAGCGAGGCGAAGGACTCCTCCTAGATATTTCTCCAGTGGCATCACCGTGTGGTGGTGGCCGAAGGGACCTGTCTGTTGCCAAATACCGAAGGAACTTCACTTCCTCTGCAGTGACTTTAGACTCTGGGAACACCGTGGACACACGGGGTGTCGAGCCAGCACTGAGGTTTTCCATTGAGTGGATTTCTCTTATGGGTTCATTATCTCACAATGATACGTCTCCTTTTTCTGAATTTCTCAGGCATCAAACTTGTGCTACCAAAGGGCTCAATGACCAGGGAGGTAAGTTCCCCCAGCTCAGGCAGCTGGTGTGGGGTGACCACAAAAAACCTGTCTGGAGGTTGGGCTCTGCCTCACGTCAGTGTCCCTGCACCCGTGTTCTTGCAGACTCAGCTGGTGTTGGCCTGGATTCAACCCCCCAGGCAGCAGTTTGTATCTGTACAGCCTTGATGCTGCTGAAACGGGGCTGAGAATCAGCTGTAAATCTGGATTCTGGCTCTTTGGCAGCGCTGGGAGTGTGGTGTCCTCCTCAGCCAGCCCAGAGCCTGTTACCCAGGGCACAGCAAGTGGCCTCTGGGGCAGAACCTCTCTCCTTGAGAGACGCCCTTGGATCACCACAGCATCTTGTGCTGGGGCTCTGCATTACCCAGGCACTCTCAGCCGAGCATTTCACTTCTGGAAAAAGCACCTGGGGCCAGTAAACTCTACTGGGCTGCGAAGGGGAATGTATGGGACCGGTCAGCCTTATAGCATCTCTTTGGCTTGATTGCCCTCGCTCAGTGAGGGGGGCAGCAGCGAGGAGGGGGGCTGTGGTCTCACCAAGCCAGGTTTTACGGTCTGGGCAGAGTTTAGCTGAGTGCTGTCCGGCCTTGCCAGTTTAGTCGTCTCCCAAACACAACCCCCATCTCGTTTCTACCGTTCAGAGTCACCAGCTTTGTTTTCAAAAGTGCACAGATCTCTCTGAGTCTTGGGAAACCTCACGTGTGACACCTGTGACCGCTGTGTGCGACGTGACCTGTCGTGGCTAAGAGCTTCCTTGGTGCCAGGAAGCCTGCTCCCTGCCATGCTGGTGGTCACAGCTGGTGGCCTGGTGCTTGTGGTGTTTGTCACAGGTGGGAAGGGCTCTGTCCTGCTCCCTTTGCCACTTGTCATGGTCAGCACTGGCCAAAAGATGGTGCCTGTCCTGCGTGTCTTTGTGCTGCTCTGCAGGGCTGGTAAAACTGCAGAGCTGTGGGATGGGGGGGCTGCTGCGTAACGAGCTCAGGAGGCTCCACATGCCCCCATGGGGAAAATGTGCTCCTTTTTTCAGATAAAGGGGTTTCCCCTGTGCTTTGGGGTGACAGACCAGCAGGGCTCCTGCATCCCTTGCTGGGAGCTGCAGAAGGGTCAAGTCCATGGTTCCAGGGGGGAACCTTCACCTCTGACTTGGGTTCATGGAGGCTTTGGCTCTCCTGATCATGGCACAGGGTGTTTCACCTTGAGCTGAGCGACCTGGGGCTTCTTGGGTAACCAACACAGCCAACTTTTGCAGCCTGGCTGGGGCTGTGTTGGTGGAATCGCAGTCATGGGGGTTAAAGCCTCAACTGGGAAGGGCTGCGGGTTCACAAGGGGAGGAGCTGGTGCTGGTGGGAGCCAGGGGGCTTTATTGGAGGGGCCTTACAGTACAGACTCAGGGGTCAGACCCGCTGCGGGACGGGTCAGGGGAGGGTGGAACTGAACCAGCACTTGTAAGAGCGGCAGATAAAGGACTGGCATGGAGGTTAAACCCGGGAGGGTCCTGGGATGGCTCCTGGGTGGGAAATAATCACATCCACAGAGTGATTCCTGCAGCATCCTTCCTAGGGAGGAGGGAGCGGTGCCTCTATGTGCAGTTGTCTGCTGTTCACTGTTAATTGTGTTGAGATTAATGTATGTGCTTTAAAAACAAAAAAAGTACACCTTTCATTATTTAAATCAAGGTGACTCCGGGTGGTGTGTGGGAGCTGGGAGAGGAGGGTTGCTGCAGGGGGTAGGAGGGTGCTGAGCCTTCAGCTCCTGCAGTGGAGGGGGAATGGGAGGTAAGGATCCCACAGCCTCAGAGCGCAGCAGGAGGATTTCTTTCGGTACAACCCCATTGCCCCCGGCTCCTGCAGCTCTACGCTAGGTGAGCAGGAGAGTGTTGCACCAGGTTGGTCAGCTCTGCTCTGCTGTACCCACATCCTTGAGCCCGAGCATGTGGTGCCGAGAGGCAGGGAGGTGCAGGTACCGTGGGCTGGGAGAGAGCAGCCGCCCCAATAACCAGCACTCACGCTAGGGTAAACGCGGGGGTGTGCCGGCCTCTGCTCCCAGCCCAGGCACGCTGAGGACTGTCCCTCCTTGGCCTCACCCTCTTGGCACCACTGAGGTTTGGCTCCGTGCTCATGAGTGTCGCAAGGGGAGATTTTCTATTAAAGCAAGTAAAACCAGGCTCCGCGGCTTGAGGCCCAGGGAAAAGCTTCATCCTTACTCCCTGTTACCAGAGGACTGTGAGCACGAGCAGGCAACTTCAGAGCAAGCTCTCCACAGAGCAGGCAGAACCGCTGTCCCTGTGCCCCCTGCTCCCTGGAGGATGATGACCCAGGGTAAGGGGAAGCCAGAGCCAGGCAAAGCTAAGCACCACACGGCTGCACATGCAGCCAGGCTCTCTGGCACAGGCAGCCAGGCACTAACTGCACGAGGCAAGGTGTTTATTGTCTGCCTCTCCAGCAGGAAGGGGCAGCGAGATGCTGAGGGCTCCGAGTCCAGTTTGGAAGTAACTTTGTGTCACCTTTGGTAAGGTGAGGTGGAAGAGAAAATGAAGAAGGTGCTGATGGAAAACCAGCCTTCTCCTGCTACCCTGTGCCTTCCTGTAGACGACGTGGCTTCTTCCTCACCAGTAAGAGCTACAGCTGCACTCTGTTCACTCCAGTTCTTTGGGGGCTCGCCTAGAGTTCATTCTTGCAGGAACCTGTGAAGATGAAAAAACAACAATCCAGCTATGTCAGCCTGGGTTGGGTTTGCCTCATCCCTAAGAAAGATGAGGCTGACCTCGACCTCTGTTAATTCCACCTACGCTCGCTGCTTTCCTGTTGCCAAACCCCTAGGCTGGCTCCCACCACACTTGGGAGCATCACTCTCTCCTCAGCACAGCACAGTCCTCAACAACCTCACCTGGGTCAAGGAAATACTGTGTAAAGACTCCTGTGCTGAGCTATGGGGTAATTCAGCCTGGAAGAGGCTAAAATGGTTAGGGCTTAAAGAGAGCTAACCTTGTCCCTTCACCTGTGTTTTAAGGAAAAATGTTTTTCAGTCCTTACATCCCTACGGAGCAGATAATTGGAGGGTGCAGTTGTATCTTAGTATTCCGTTGAGAAGTGCTTTGCAAGGCATAGAAAGTGGGTGGCTACTTAAATCTCCATGGGATGCCCTGCAAGTCCCAGTGCTTGCTGGAGTATGAAAGGACAATCTTGTGTCCTCCAGGGACTTTCAAGACCATGAGAAGGACAACAACAAGTTTTGCTTGCTGGAACAGGCTTGGCAGAAGTTAACTGCAAGACTTAGGAGTCATCCCTTGGAATAAATCCATGGTACCTTGTGATACTGCCCACGTTCCTCGGTGCTGTCACTAATAATATGTACAGGGCAATACAAGGAAACCCGGTCTGCTGGAACGCCAAGTCGCTCCCATGATTACCCCTCTCTGAGATGGTTTTTAAGTGCCTACTTGGAGCTGCTTAGTCTTCAAACACATTCTTTGAAGTCTTTTATGTCTAAGCCATTACTGCAAGCAGTGAACTGGGACTGGATCTGCCCCGAAATACAGTTTCTCCTTAAGTCTTTCCAAGCACCCTCCTCCCTCTGCCATAAGCACCAGGCTGCTGCTGCACACCAGCTCCTGAGCTGGCTCTCTACTTTCTGGACTTGTTTAACTGGAATTATTTAATGGGAAAACTAGCTGCGGAGAGCTGCCTATCAAAACAGGGCTCATATGGTTTGTGCTCTGCTCTGAGCCGAGCTGCTCTGCTCCAGGGAGCACTCTGCACACTCCTCAGGGACCCAAGGGGATGCTGCCCCGCTCTGCTCGGGACGCATCTCGCACATGATGGCTCTTATTCAGATTTTGCTGCTTAGGAGACCCTCCTGGGTCCACTGTTTGGACTGGTCTGTAGACTTCAAAAAGAAATGCTGACCACTTCCCAGGCTCATAAATCTGCCAACTCCTGCACGCTCCCTAAACTTCCCTGATTGACTTTTTGGACTGTTAATTTCCTAAGAGTTGGGGTTGCTTTCCTAAAAACAAAGTTATAACAGTACAGGAAAGGAAGGCAGCCAGAGAGAGTACCCACTGCTGAACATGACCCACTGCTCATAGTGGGCTCCCCCTGCCTCTGCCCCAGAGCCACCTTCCCATGGGCCAATCTGAGGATTTTTGGCTGCTACAAGGGCAGTCAGATGGTGCAGCCCTAGAAACAGCTTTGAAATTAAGCTAATGGGCTGTTTGTGTTCATCTTTTATTAATTACAGGCTGCTGAGCTTGAGGGAGATGGAGATTAATAGTGGCACATGTGTCACTGATCTCACTGGCCCACATCTGCTCCCGGTGACCAGCGTGGGTGGAGTGAAACACTTCAAACCCTGCTTTTTTTCCTGGCACTTACATGTCTCCAGCCGCTCCTCGAGGAAGGAGATCTGCTCGCTCAGGGAGTCGATTCTGTCCAGTTGCTGAAGGGAGTGGGACAGTCGGCTGATGGGGTCTGTGCCGACGTCCTCTGGCGCAGACGGCATGAGGTTGTGGAAGGGGGCCAGCACCAACTGGAGTTTCTGTAGGGAGAAGGGGAGCCGTGAGCGCGTCCCACCAGCCACAAGGACCAACCGGTGGGATGTAGGACATCGCCTGCTGGGATGCACCCCACCAGGGCAGCGTGCCATCCAGCTCACAGGGCTTTGCTTGCATTCAAAGGGCTGGAAGAGCTGCTGTGTGGGTGATGCCTGCAGCGTGGAACACAGCTGGGATGCTAAAAATAGAGCCAGGGCAGAGGGAAACCCTGGCTGTGCAAAGCCTGGGGTGGGAGCTGGCTGAGCACAGCCTCGAGCAGAAGGGCAAAGCAGAGCTGTGTGCTAATCTCACCTCCTCCAGCACTTCCACTCTGCTTTTCAGCTCTTGCATTTCTTCTCTCATTTCACTGGGGGGACCTGAAAAAGCGACCAAGAAAAGGACAGTTAGTAAAAGCCCAAGGTGAAGTAGAAGGTGTTGGGGAAAAGACATCGATGCAGGCTTCAGGCCAAGATCCACTGCTTTCCACTCTCCTCCCAGTGACACCCCAGGATCTGCCCTGCTGGGAGCAGCTCCTGGAGCATCCTATGGATCCGTGCCTGCTGCAAGCACTGGCATCTAGTCCTGCTGCTAATGTGCACAAGCCTCTCCTTGCTGCTGGAGTACCTGCAACAAAGAGGGGGAGGTTTTCAGGCAGCGGGGTGATGCTTAAAAGACAAGACATGTGGGGAAGCCCAGCATTCCATGCTTGTGTTGCACTCGGATTAGTCAGCACCTGGATTTGCCTTGTCCCGTGGCACAAAGGCTTCACCCTGCACAGCGGATAGAGGCAAGTGGCTGGCAGATGCTGCCCAGCTCTCCCAGGCGGTTCCCGTGTGATGCCCGTGCTGGCCACAGCGCATTATTACTCACGGTACGAGTTTGAAGTGTCACAGCGCGTACCAAAAGTAATAATGAGCTGTCACCAGCGGTGCCGGCCGCTCCTCACGACTCCAGGCTTGCCCTGTGGGAAGGACGATGATGGGGGAACAGCCATCTCTCAGCCACTCCACGCTGCGCATGGCTCTGCAGATGGAGCAGCGGCTAGACTTGTGCATGAGGAGGAGGTTTGCTTGGTAGAAGGACTCCTGGGTCACCAGGAATAAAGGCGAGGGGTTCTGGCTGTCACCCACTCTCCTGTCTCTTCCCACTCCTGCTCCAGACACTCTGTGATGCTGCATCAAAGGCTCTGAGCAGCCAGGGCTGTTCTACAAGGGGGGGACACATTACCTGCTTGGCTGAAGGTGTCTGGCTCAGGGACTGGCCCCGCGGGCTGGCAGGTCTTGTCGTCGGCAGCGAGGCTGAAGCCGTCCCAGCAGGAGCAGTGGAAGCTCCCAGCTGTGTTGATGCAGAGCTGGCTGCACCCGTGGCTCTGCCTGGCACACTCATCCACGTCTGAAACAACAGGCACAGGGTGAGCGAGGACACGGGTGCTGATGAGGTGCTTGCAGGGATGAGGGGCATGGACGACTCAGCCCCGCGGGCAGAGGTACCGATTCCTCACCAGCAGCAGGATGAGGGCACAGTGGGACCCCAGGCTGAGCCAGAATTCGTGCTGGGCACAGCTCTGGGTGCCCTCCATGCAGCAGGCTGGGAGCACAAGACCCACCAGCGCTCGGGACAGGCTCTCCGCTTGCACCCAGCTGCCCTAAACCTGGACTAACCTCTCCTCTCCCACCAAAGAGCTGGAAACAAAAGCCGTGGTCAGAAATGTTCCAGCTCTCATCCTGGATTTACGGCCGGGGTTTTGGTTCCAGCCAGCCGTGGCGAGGAGCTATCGGCCTTGCAAGTGTGTACAAAACCCAGTAACCTCTCCTCACATGGGGGAGTTATTAAAGTGGTTCCCACAAAGCAAAATGAGCTGAACCGCTTCCCACGCCCGGGCGAATCTGTTTTAGGCAGTGGGAAAATCCTTTCCCTCTCCTGTGCCGGAGCCAGAGCTGTCAGCGATGTGCTCAGCCCTGCCTGGACCAGCATGGGTCAATGCCACACGCTCCCCCTCTGCCCTGTGGAAGAGCAGAAAGCCAGGAGGATCACAGCAGAGGTTTTTGCAACCCTGGCATGCACCATGCTGCCCGATTTCCCTGTGCTCTCACAAGGAGCCTTGGGCTGCTCTTATGCTGGAGAGGAGCTCGGTGCAAGCAGATCGACAGGCTTCCTCTCCGCTCCCAGATATTTTTGGTTTACACATTTAGACTCCGCAGCGAATGGGCGTCTTAGTTTACAGGAGGAGTTTACAAAGCCTGGGAGATGGGTCAGTACAAACACGTGGTCTCAGGCCGACCCCACGAGTGTAAGAGCTGCTCTGCAGAGGGTCCTTTGCCGGCTGCACAGAATACACAGAATCTAGGTTGGAAAGGACCCACCGGATCATCGAGTCCAACCATTCCTATCAATCACTAAACCACGTCCCTCAGCACCTCATCCACCTGTTTTTTAAACACCTCCAGGGAAGGTGGCTCAACCACCTCCCTGGGCAGCCTGGGCACCCTCTGCTCAACCTGACCCAGCGTAGAGCAGCAGAGGAGAGAAAATGCAGCTGCCAGGGCTGCACGAGGGCTGGGAGCACTGATGCAGCCAAAGGGAGGTCAGAGCTCCTCTGGGAGCCGAGCTTCCCATCCTTTCCTGGCCAGACCCTCATGCATCGCTGCCTTGGAGCGCTCTGTGTGTGTGTGAGAGAGGAGGGGTGACACACTGGTTCCCCTCTGCAGTCTGAGCAGCACCAGGCATGTGCCAAGGCTTGGTGAGGAACCAAGGGGTTGGTTTGTGGGGAGAGGACCTCCTCAGCCCCATGGCAGCCCTGCTGCTCACCAGAGAAGTTCTCCTGGCAGCAGCAGGACAGAAGGGAGCGTGATGATCGGTACCTGTCTGGCAGGCTCGCCCCGTCCATCCAAGCGGGCAGGTGCATCTGCCGGGGAAGGTGCAGCTCCCACCGTTCTGGCACGGCTCCCAGCACAGAGCTGTGGGACCAAACACAAACACAGGGTCACCAGGCAGCTCCGGGGGTCCTGAGCTCCCTTCTCCTGCCCCAACTCACACACTCTCCAGCACAAGCCAACGGGGGGATGCTCTGCCCCAGCCCCAGGGCGGTGAAGTTGATCTGACCAGGGTGGACAGGGCACAGGATGGGTGGGATGAACTGGACCTTGGTTTTGCAGCCTGGGAAGAGGCCAAGGTGCTCGCAGCCAGCACAGGTGGGAGGAAGGAGGGGCCCTGGGAAGCCCCCAGTGCTGAGCTCTGAGCTTTCCTAGGGACAAACTGGCTACTGATGTGCATTGCATTTGTTTTGTGCCATATGTCATGATTGTCTCCTGCAAGCATTTCTCTTCCATTACTGCTGATTGATATGGAAAGGACTTACTCGTTTTATTTATCCTCTGGTAACTATAAAGTTAATAAGCAATCCCAAAGGGAAAAGGCCTGCAAGGCAGTAGAGAAAGGCTGGGAATTAATCAGAAATTCAACTGTGTTTGGTTGTGACACTGAAAATTTAAATGCTTTCCTACAGGGAGAATCTGCCTGACAGGCAGAGTGCTGGTAAATGAGAGAGAACTGGCTGCCAGGGCTGCATCCAGGGATGTGGGAGCTGGGGGAAGGGGGAGCACGGTGGTGGCACACTGGCCTCTCACCTCTGTTGCAGCTGAGCGCGTGGCTGCTCGCTTTGCTCCAGCCAGGACAGCACGGCAGTACGGGCTGGTGTCTGTACGCCTGCCGGTAGGCAACCCTGTAGATTGTCCTGAAACACAAAGATGGGGCTGAGCTGGGTGACTGAGAATCCTCTCCAAGCCCCCACCCCACTGGGTCAGACCCCTTGTATCAGCAGCCTCCACGCTGGGAGCATCTTCCCAAGGATCAAGGTAGGATTCTCTGCTTCCATAGCCCCCACGGGGCGGCTGCTCGGCTGGGATGGATCCGGCTGCCCTCACCTGTAGGTGCTGCAGAGGCGGTGGCCCTGGCAGGTGGTGAGGTAGGGCTGGTAGACAGGCTGGACGTGGGACTCGGTGTAGGCGACCGCCCGGCTCTGGGGCGCGGAGGCACAAACTCTGCGGCTGCGGAGAGAGGAGCAGGTCAGGCACCCACAAAACCCAACCCACCGCTTCTCCCGTCGGGGCTGAGGGGCTCCTCTGATTTACACCAGCTATTGAAATGGCAGCAGCTAATTGCTCGAGTGACCCCAGAGGTTACGTCAAGCTGTTTCGGGGCAGCAACACAAAGCGTGAGCACAGTGGGCTGCACAGGCTCTTCCTTCCCAGCCCTGCACGAAGGAGCTGATGCCTCCTCCTACACTCACCCCAGCACAGTCCCTCCATCCCAGTAGAGCAGTCAGGCTTTGAGTCAATCTCCCCTAGATCTTTCTCCTTCTATTCATTGCCTCCCTTCCCTGAAAAACTTTCACTTTCTGGGTGGATATTTCCTTTTGTGCCCCTGAAACGGACGCCCCTGTGGTCACCAAGAAATTAATCATAGAATCATAGAATAACCAGGTTGGAAGAGACCCACCGGATCATCAAGTCCAACCATTCCTACCAAAATGATAGGAATGTAATGATTTTACAGACAGGGTGAGGCTCACATAAAAAGGTAGAGGCCAGAGGAGAGCTGCACTACAGGCTTCCTAAGATAACTGCAATCCAGTCAAAAACTTTCCCAAGGTTACCAGCCAAAATGGTCTTGGTTAAAAATTCCCTTTTTCAACATTTTCCAGCTCAAGCAGGTCAGCCCCACTGAGGAACTCATCTACTTGTCTCAGCCTCCCAGCCCAATTAGAAACTAGAATTAAAAGCCTGGGAATTAGCATGGACATCAGATGGCTTCCATTAACTCCAGCAAACTCCTTTCAGCCTCTCTGATTAATGCTATAGAAGAGGCCATTTTTTAAATGGTAATTGTTGGCTTTTCAAAATTTATAACAAAGCTATAGCATGCGAGCAAGGAATTCAGCCTGTGGTTTTCATTGCAAGCAGAATGTGAGAGGTTTAATGCTAGAGGAAAGTATTTGAATGTAAAAACAAGCTTTGCAGAAAATGTGAGCTGGATCTGAGGGGCAAGTGTTGAGCTCCAGCTCCTTTTGGCTGGGAGGGTGACTGGGGTGCTGAGCTCTGGGCTTCCCCTGACCCAGCAGGAGCTGAGCTGCACCTGCTTGGATCCAGGGGGCTGTGTCAGACCCATTCCCCAGGATGAGAATCGCTGGAACACACACTCCTGGGCTGGCAGGAGCATGGATCTCAGTCACCGCAGCATCGAAGGGAGCAGAGGGCACGGCAGGCAACAACCTGCCTGCATCTCTTGCATCCTCTCAAAGCTGGGAGGCTGCACCCTCCTTTGACGGCTCCTTTGCATGGCTTGGTTGGCACCATAGCAAGACTGCACACTTATTTTTGTGCAAAGTCATGCTTAAAAGAGATGATAATAATTCAATAACAGCTCAGGGCCTGATTAGCTTTTGACTCTCCCAGCCAAGTGGTTTGTGTACTGTACACAGAGCTAAACCGAGCCAGGGCATTTTGTCTAAGAGGCTTTTTTCTTCAGTCACAAAGCAAACACACCAGCAAAGGACTCAGCAGAGCCTCCTCAGCAGCCCAGCAAGCTGCTCGTGCACACGTAGGCATGGAGAGGATGCACCTCGCCGTGATATATGACATCGCCCACCTGAGAGATGCAGACAAAAAGGGAACTTACCCTGCCCGGGCAAAGCCACCCACGCTGCTCACGCTGAGGATGAAGAGGAGTCCCGAGAGGAGGCAGCCGATGCGGAGCATGTCCTGTCCCTCCTGCAGCGCCCTGGGCTGCGCGGCACGACTGGGTCTCACGCTTTGGTGGGAAGCGTTGGCACCTACTGCATGTCTTGCCCTTCAGCGGTGAACCCTGCAATGGAGAGAAGAGCATTGTGAACATGTGGCATCTGTCCCCAGCTGGTGACATCCAACGGAGCCACGGGGACGGGGCCAGCCGGGTCTGCACAGACCCTCCGAGGGCACCACAAGGGGCTGGGGCAGGAGCACGAGCACAGGCATCACAAGCCAAAATGCAGGGTAAGAGAGGACACAAGGGACACCCGCATCCCTTGTTTGGTAGGAGCTCCTGGAGGTTCCAACCCCCTTTGTCCAGCTTGAGCCATTGGTGCATCAGGGATTTACACCAGGGGATGCTCAGCCTGGCAACAGGAGGTGCTCGTGTGGCCCAGTTGCATGAAATATGTTGCCAATTCCAGGCAGTGAGAGCAAAACAATGGCCTGTAATTTCTTAATCTATACAGCATTGTAAAGCTGTATTTTCCCACCACATCACATGCTGAAATCTGATCTTCTTCTCTTTAAAATACAAGATCTTGCCAGAGAAAAGTGCTGTAAGGGCCATATGTACTGCCTGCAGTATATACCAAGTCGCAAGTAAACAGGCTCTGATTTCCTAGCAGAGGACCAATACGAAACAAGGATGAAGAAGGTCAATAACAAGATCTAATTTAAACAATATCTAATTTTAAAAAAGCAGTTGGCCTCTGGATGGCAGCAGTTAAAGGAGGAAGAAGTAAAGAAACCCAGCTAAAATACATGCCAAGTGAAGAAAGAATCAGTCTTTCTGATTAAAACTTGAGAAAGTAGTGGCTTTGTGGGCAGGGAACATAAAATGAAACATCCTGAAATTGCAAGTACAGTGAGCTGCAAATAAGCTTTCTAAAATCCCGAGGTGACGTGGGATTGGGGATTGCAGGTTCATCCTTAAACTCCCTCAAGACATTCCTAACTCCGAGCCAAGTGGTTGAGGATAACTGGCATAACCATCCCAACTCTACAAACCCTGTAGGTCCCAACTCCCTTCTCCAAGGTACACGGTACCTTATTTTCCTTTGTGCAGGTGAAGAAACAAAGGCGTGGGGAGATGCAGACCCACACCTGGAGATAAACCAGCTTAGAACCTTCCTGTTGCTTAATATCAAACCTCTTGTCCCTTAATATCAAACCTCTGGTGCGTGTTTACACGCAGCGACAGCGCCGAGTGAGAAGGAGAGCTGAGCAGCCCCATCTCCTCACCAGCCAGGGACTCTTCTCGGTCCTCGGAGCCAGGGACTCATCTCAGAGCCACAGACACAACTGCCTGGCTGAGCATCAGAGAGGTTGTGTCACATACAAAACACAACTGGGACCTCCCTCGGCCCCTAGATTCAGCAGTGCTGCAGAAGCTGAGGGTCTGGCTCCTGGATAGAGGGGGATAGCGACACATCCACCTTGCTCCTACAGCAGAATCTAAGGAGCTGCAGCCCAGCAGGGAAGCACAGACACCCAGGTCCATCTTAACCTCCATACAAACCCAGCTTAGAGGATGTAAGGAGGATTTGGGAGATATAAAGCCTCCACTCTCCTCCAAACACAGCAATCAATTTCATATTCTAATGATTACTATATGGTTTCTCAGCTATCAGGATATCAAATCTTGGTTGACCTGCAGGAAAGTTTCAAAACAACAGCAGAAAAACCTCCTTTTTCCAAAGTCCTGGAGCCATCCCAGGGACACCAGCATACGGAGCCGTACCAGCGCCCCGCTGCTCAGCCAGCCGGCTTTTCCCAGGGCTGTACTGGGACGCGTTTCCCTCACAATCACAGATCCCCAGATTAGCGGTGCCTCTCCAGAAGCCTGTAAGTCAGACTCTGCCAACCATCTCCACCCTCCCACAGGATTCCCGTGACTGCTCTGGGAGCTCTCCCTGTGGGGAAGGCAAGAAACGCAGGGCATGAGCCTAAAATATAGACAGTTTGTTTTTTCACTTTGAAACGGAGCCGCACTGCTATGCCTCAGTGGTCAGAGGATCCCTTTGGGCCATAAAATTATGGTCGCCTCATATGAGAAAAAGTTTCCAAAGTGGAAAATAGAATAGTCTATACTTGTCTTTATTTTGAGTCAATGAAAATCTGACTCTTTGAAGCCACTGAAGACCCTCCAACCTGTTGCACTACCCAGCATAGCACTCTTTTTGTAAAGCACATAAGAAAGGAGCACGGAGAAGGATGCTGTGCGTGTCACGGAGCAGGCTGCAGGGCCACAGGTGTCACAGAGCAGGCTGCAGGGATCAGAGTGGGGTGCAGGAATGTGGAAACCACAGGACAGGCTGCAGGAATATGGATGTCACAGAGTGGGATGCAGGGACTCGTGCACAGCGGAGCAGGGAAACAGGCACAGTTTAGCAAGCTGCTGGGATACGGGTATCACAGAGCAGGGTGCAGGGATGAAGGTACCGCAGGGTGGGCTGTGGGGATACAGGTATCGTGGGGTGCAGGGATGCGAGAACCACGAGGTGGGCTGCGGGGATATGGGTATCACGGAGCAGGGTGCAGGGATGTGAGTAGCGTGGAGTGGGGCGCAGGGATGCGGGTACCACAGGGTGGGCTACAGGGATGTGGGCATCACAGAGAAGGGTGCAGGGATGCGGGTACAGCAGGGTGAGCTGTGGGGACACAGGTGTCACGGAGAGGGGTGCGGGGATGCGGGTAACGTGGAGTGGGATGCAGGCAGAGCGGAGCAGGGCTAATCAGGCTGCAGGGACACGGGTATCGTGGGGTGGACTGCGGGGCTGCGGGTATCTCAGAGCACAGGGATGCGGGTACCACAGGGTGGGAAGTGGGGATCACAGAGTGGGGGTGCAGGGATGTGGGGATCACAGAGAGGGGGTGCAGGGATCACACAGAGGGCATGCAGGGATGCAGGGATCTCAGAGAGGGGTGCAGGGATGCGGGGATCACAGAGAGGGGTGCAGGGATGCGGGGATCACAGAGAGGGGGTGCAGGGATGCGGGGATCACAGAGAGGGGGTGCAGGGATGCGGGGATCACAGAGAGGGGGTGCAGGGATGCGGGGATCACAGAGAGGGGGTGCAGGGATGCGGGGATCACAGAGAGGGGGTGCAGGGATGCGGGGATCACAGAGAGGGGGTGCAGGGATGCTGGCAGAGCGGAGCAGGGAAGCGGGCAGGGCTTATCGGGCTGCGGGGACGCAGGTATCGTGGGGTGGGATGCGGGGATGTGGATATCTCAGAGCGCAGGGATGCGGGTACCACAGGGTGGGTTGCGGGGATCACAGAGAGGAGGTGCAGGGATGCAGGCAGAGCTTATCGGGCTGCGGGGACGCGGGTATCGTGGTGTGGGATGCGGGGATGCGGGTATCTCAGAGCGCAGGGATGCGGGGATCACAGAGAGGGGGTGCAGGGATGCGGGGATCACAGAGAGGGGGTGCAGGGATGCTAGCAGAGCGGAGCAGGGAAGCGGGCAGGGCTTATCGGGCTGCGGGGAAGCGGGTATCGCGGGGTGGGCTGCGGGGACGCGGGGATAACGGCTCGGGGACGCGGGTACCGCGGCGCGGGGATAACCGCTCGGGGACGCGGGTACCGCGGCGCGGGGATGCTCCCCCCGGGCCGAGCGCCCTCTCCCCGCAGCCGCAGCCCCGGGGGCGCCTCTCGGGCCGCGATGTCCCCCCCCCTCCGGTCCCCTGTCCCCTGTCCCCACCGGGGGCGGGGGGGGAGGCGGCCGTGCCCCCCGCGCCCCGCACTCACCCCTGGCCGCGCCGCAGCCGCGCATCCCCCTCGCCCGGCCCTGCGAGCTCCTGGCGGCGAGCGGAGCCGAGGAGAGCCGAGCAGAAACCAGCAGAAACGAGCCTCCCGGCCGGGGGAAGCGCCGGGGCCCCGGGAGCCGCCGCCCGCCCCCGCCCCGCCGTGCCCGGCTGGGGAACGGGCAGCATCCCCGGGGAGACCCCGGCCTGGGGGACACGGGGGGACAGGGCAGCATCCCTGGGGAGACCCCATCCTGGGCGGTTACGGGGGGACAGGGCAGCATCCCTGGGGAGACCCCATCCTGGGGGGTTACGGGGGGACAGGGCAGCATCCCTGGGGAGACCCCATCCTGGGGGGTTACGGGGGGACAGGGCAGCATCCCTGGGGAGACCCCATCCTGGGGGGTTACGGGGGGACAGGGCAGCATCCCTGGGGAGACCCCATCCTGGGGGGTTACGGGGGGACAGGGCAGCATCCCTGGGGAGACCCCATCCTGGGGGGACACGGCAGCATCCCTGGGGAGACCTCATCCTGGGAGGTTATTGGGGGACTTGGCAGCATCCCCAGAGAAACCTCACCCTGGGGGACATGGTGGGACAGAGCAGCATCTCTAGGGAGACCCCATCCTGGGGGACACGAGGGGACAGGGCAGGACCCCCAGAAAAATCTCATCCTGGGGGACACATGGGGATAGAGCAGCATCCTTAAGGAAACTTCGTCCTGGGGGGGCACGGGGGGACAGGGCAGGACCCCTAGAGAAATCTCATCCTGGGGGACATGCGGGGACAGGGCAGCATCCCTGGGAAGACCTCGTCCTGGGGGATGCGGGGGGACAGGGCAGGACCCCCAGAGAACCTTCATCCTGGGGTGGACATGCAGGAACAGGGCAGCACCCCCAGAGAAGCCCAGCCCAGGGTGGGGGGTCCTGCTCTGGTTGCACCCGAAACCTCATCACTGTCACGCTGACCCCAGTGGATCCAGGACCCCAGGGGATCCCTGCCCTGGCAGTGACCTGGAGGCTTACCTGCAAACTCCCTGCTGAGCCTCACAGCCCCACCAGCCTGCTCCTGAGTGCCCCATGCTATGAGGACACGAGATCCCTGATCCCCCAGACCAGCCCACCCAGGTGGGCAGGGGATTTATAGCAAGAGCAGGAGATCCCAGCATGGCCATTAGTCCCAGGTGAAATCATTCATCCCCAGTGCAGTGACCAGGGGAAATTTATGTCTAAAGAGTACTTTAACTGGTTCTGCACTCACCAAGAGGACACAGAATTATGAGAGGAGGCATCAACTTTCCCTAGGTTAGAGACCTAACACACTGTACTGGTCCATAGCATCCCACTGTGCTCCGTTAGCCCCGCTGAGCTCATTACAACAGCCAAGTCCTCCAGAAGCAGGCGATGAACTGGGAGGCTGGTTTCCAGTAAGCCCTAAAGGATTCTTGAAGGATTCCTTGGATGCCTCTGCAGCCACGGAGAAGCGTGAGGATTGAGCAGGAGAGACCCAGACCCCCATGGGGCACCAACACCTGGGAGAGTAGGGAGGCTGATCCTCCAGCTGCCTGCAGGCTCCTCTTCTTAAATGCCTGATAATTTACCAAAGAATATTCTGTGGTTTGGTTTGAGCCAAAGTGCCACTTGTTTCGTCTACATTTTTCTCTGGGAAATGAGGGCACAGATGCTTATTGTTTTTCAAACAAGTTAGGCGGCTGCCCATGCACAGAACCAGCCTTAAAGATAGCAGAGATCTGATGTGCAAATGAATGGCAGGATACAACACCCTGGGAATATTTGTTCCCATCAAGCTTTGCTGTTTTGTTTTTTTTTTTTTGGAAGCATGTAGGCATTTCAAGGAAATATTTACCAGTTAAATAATAATGATTCCAAGAGAGCAATTGAGATCACTGGCCCATCCCCTGTTTTCCTCATGGATAGGCTGAGGCTGCTCGTTGAACCAGAGCTGTCTCGGGTGGTGCTGTGCCCTCTGGAGAAGGTGTGGGGCTCTCAGGTGGACCGGTGTGAAAGGAGCATGAGCTGCTTTGGTGATATCCTCGATGGGGAAGGGAGCAGAGCAGAGGGGAATCGGCTTTGGGATGGAGACAGAGTGTGCTGGAGATGAGTTCTCCCCCCCAGCAGCAAGGCAAAGGGTATCAGATGCCGGTGGAAGCGCAGCTCCACGTTACACAGCATCTCACATGGCACAAACGGGTTCGCTCGCTCTGCCTGGACCCAGCCTACCTCTGGGGAAGGATTTCAGCTCACTTAATCTCATAAGCATGGAGGACAGGCAACTTTTCCCAAGGGAGCTGAAGGGACAGTAATTATCTCATTATGCAGAGAGCGTTATTGTTTATTCTGGCGTATGGGGGAGATGAACAGAGCCTGATACTCAACTTGTCTAATAATTGCAAAATGCATTTGGAAGCCAGTGGAGAGCTGCTTTGTCGATAATGAAAGCACAGGATCTAATTTCACGGCCGAGACACTCACCTTATCCGTGGTGCTCCATCATTTGTGCTGGGCAGGGATCTTTTCCTTGTGGAGCATCTTTGTTTCTTACTGCTAGAAGAGAAAGAGCCCTCTGTTACACTCGCCTTGTCACGCAGGCAGAGACCAGTGATCCAGCCCTTGCCCATGGTGGACCTGGTGTGGCATTCCCTGGATGCTCCCAAAGGTCTTTGCGGAGTGAGGTGGAGGATGAACGCAGGGTGATGGCCACAGAGAGCCTGTCTCTGGCACTGAGCTCACACAGACACCCTGATACAAGTGGTAGAGCATGAGGAGCCCCATCCCTTCCCTCCTGTGCAGTGCACACTGCGCAGTGGCTGGTTTAGGAGCATCCTATGGTCCTCTTCTCACTCACTTGAGCTGCAGTGAAACCACTGAAAAGGCCAGGCAGACCCGCCGTGACTCTGTGCCCTTTGGGGTAGAGCAGGCAGGGATACGAGCAAGTACTGAGCACATCAGAAGCCCTGGCTCCTCCTAACACAGCTCTGGGGCTTTGCTGAACACCGAGCTATCTCCACGGGGCCAAGGGTGGGATTTTCCAAGAAGCCAAGACAATGGGGTGCCCTGTGCCTGCTACACTCACCAGGGTGCAGCCAAGTTCCCTTCCTCTCATTTGTGATCCCATCTGCTGTACCCCAACACTACTTTTTACCATCTTCAGTACTTTCACAGACACAATTAAGGATGAGGACTCCTAGCTGCCCAGGCAACCTTTGCGTGAGTCCCAGGATCCCAAATATAAATTTTATGGTGAGAAAGAGGATGGATTTGTTGATGCCCAATGTCCCTCATGGCCCTCAGCTTTCAGCTCCTTGAGGAACAACACCACCCAGTGCAGGACTAAGCACGCCGATGTTCAAGGTCTCCCTTAGAGCCTTCTCAGTCATTAGACAATTATTTCCTAAGTGCACTGCAGCATTTCAACTGCAGTTACTTTAACTGCAAAATGTTTGCTTTTCAATTCCATTTACTGGGTCAAATCTTTGCTCAAGCAAATGCCCATGTCAGCTGCTTAAGAACTACATATGGCCCATTAAAAGAGCATTTAATCCCCTGCTCTTAGGGAGGGTTCAGTGTCTTATATGCTAATATCCATTATGCTGGGAGGAAATCCCCCAGGACACAGCCTGGCAAAGTTCCTTTGAAAGCAGAAGAGTGATGCCAGTTCAGAGTGGGGGAAGATCAGATCTGTTGCCTCTGTTAATATCACTGTGATGAGTTTCTGACAAAGACAGTAAGAGATTCTGGCTCTTGACTGCAAGTCTGTCCGAATTTGAAGTCCTCCCCAGACCAGTATTTTATATGTTTCCTCCAAAGCTTTCTCCCTTGCACGCTAGAAGTGTACTCCCACGACATCTAATATTAATGCTTGTCTCTGAGCCAAGAATGAAATGTTTCTGCCCAACCTCCCTCTTACATTTAACAACACTGAAATCTCCTCGTCTCCTACTGGTTTTACCACCAGTGTGAGCCACAAGGCTGAGCGCAGGTCTCTAGCCTGGCTGCAAAGGGGAGATATTCACCCACCTCCCCTTTTCCTAGAGCCCATCCCATAGACCTGCCAAGCACATTGCACCCTCCAGCATCACTCTGAGAGCATCTGTGGTGGATTGGGGGCTGGAGGTGGGAGCTGGGCTTCCCGCTGGCCCCCTGTGTGCGAGGTGAGCTCGGAGGATGTGAGAGTGTCTGGGGCTGGGGTGGGGAGATCAGCTTTGCCTTGTCTCTGTCGGCGTGAGAGAGGAATGATTAAGAGAAAAGACTTAATAAAAGACCAGCACCAAGGTCCCACATCAGGAAACCTCTCTTAGAGAAGAGTGCTTGCTACCCATCGCAGTAAACGGGACTTGCCAAGTACAAGAGGGCTTCCCCAAACTGGGGCCAGAGGTGCTGAAACGGCAGATGGAGATAGATGGGGAGACAGGCAGAAGAGTGACACACATAGAGATGCAAAGCTTTTCAGCTCCTACGAGCCACGGCTGACCCCATACCTGCAGCACACAATGGGCTCTCGCTGGCCTCTGCGGGGCCCTGGCACAGAGCTGGAAGTACTTGCTAAAGAAATCAGAATTTTTGGTGCTTCTGAAAAAAAGGCGGAATGGCTTTCCCTGTTTTAGGACAAATTCTTCTGCTCAGGCTTTTCCTAAGGCTGTTTGTAAACCTCACACTTCAGAATAGACGTTGGAACAGCCCCCGTTCTGCAGGGCTCTAAGGAAAATGACCTCCCACTACTCTATTTTGTCCCATATTGTTCTCGGTTGCATCAGCTGCTGACCAGTCATCTCAGTGGAAATTTAGAGGAATCCACTGATGTCAACGGGACCAAAGCAGGTCAGACCAAAAAAACTACTTGGCCCATAGCTCCCAGTCTGCTGCCACCAGCTGCCCAGTGCCATGCATATTATGACCCAGATCTGATTCCTACAAAGTGATTTTCTTTTGCCTGAGTAAGGACTTTGCAAGCGTTAGGGGGCTCCGGACCAGTTTGTTGTAACTTAATGTGACCACAGGGACATACAGCAGCCTGGCTGTAGCTGTGTAAAAACACATGCAGGAGCAGGTCAACATCCTGTAGCCAGGTTTATTTGTTCTTTATGTGCTCACAGATGAGTTCTTATTTATATTTAGAGAAGCAGGTAATGGCTGCTGCGTAAAAAGTGGGAAGTGATTCATCTCACCCAGGAATAAAATGAATTTTGCAGCTTTCTGTGAAATTTCCCTCGCAAAAAGTGGCATTGGTCAGTGGGGAACAGTCCCCTGCCTCACCATTCCCAGCTGTGTTTTGCCAGTGAATCACTTCCCGAGGAGTGTGGTGGGAATAGCTGTGAGTTGCATGCATGGCCCTTCATCACAGTCACCCCAGCGAGCAGCTTCAGGAGAAGGCATTTCCAAGACGACTGTTTTTTGCTCTGATTTTGGTTCTACATCAGAAGAAAGTCTCCAACTCCAGAGATCCACACTAAGCAGAGTTCCTCTCTGCAGTCCCCTTGGCTACGGGCAGGACGGGAATCCCAAGCATTCACTTTGGGGGAGAGGATGGAGAGCGAAAGAACATTTCTGATCACCCCCTTCTGCTTGCAGACAGCCTTTTCTTTCTCTGTCTGGTCTGAAACCTCAAGTAAAATCTTGCCTTATGTTTCCTCATGCCCTTCTGCTGCTGATGTGACCGTGAGTCAGGTTCGTTTACTCTAATTTGTTGCAGTTTGTAAATCTGTCTCCCCAGAGCCAGCCCCACCTGCAGTGATAGAGTCTGGGAAATGGCTCAAACGAGCCTGCAGCCCAGATTCAATTTCTCTTCCTTCCCTCCAGGGAAAGTTGTGCAGAGCTGGTACTTTAACAGCATAGAGAGGGACTAACTCAATCGGCAGAATGAATGCTGGATCACAGGGAATGACATTCAAAATCTACCAGGGCAGACTCAGTGTTTTCTGCCACTACCCAGAGGCGGATTTTCAAGGAGGCTCAGGATCCAGCCTCTTCATTTGGGCTTGTGCCTTGCACAGCTGCCCAAGCAGTGGCAGAGCTTCCTAATCCACTTTCAAATTAGTTTTATCACTGGCAAAGCCTTGTTATTTCTTCTTATGTTTGAGTCTCTGCCCAGTGAATCGATTCCATGAATGTTAGACCCTGGGAAAAAGTCTGCTGAGAGGGAATGGCCTCAAGCTCCACCAGGGGAGGTTCAGGCTGGACATTAGGAAAAATTTTTCACAGAAAGGGTCATTGGGCACTGGAACAGGCTGCCCAGGGAGGGGGTTGAGTCCCCTTCCCTGGAGGGGTTTAAGGGACGGGTGGATGAGGTGCTGAGGGACATGGGTTAGTGATTGATGGGAATGGTTGGACTCGATGATCCGGTGGGTCTCTTCCAACCTGGTGATTCTATGATTCTATGATTTCTACCGAGAGCCACTCACTGGCACAGTCCTGGTCTGTATTCCTGCACAGCCAGCCAGTGCCTGGGTATCCCAGCTTCTCCTACCCACAGCCAGCTTTTCATCCCCAAATATCCAAGGTGCCTCACTGAAAGCCTCCTGCCTGCACTATGTAACACCACAGGTCTGCAAGTCACTGAAAACAGATAGATGCAAATCACCCAGCTCCACGGTTATAAATTTGGGGGGCTTTGCTGAGCTCCTGGCACGCAAACACCAGCACGCTCCAGGTTCAGGGTTAGGCAGTGCAAGCCTGGCATCTGCGTGAAAGCAGGGAGGATCTCTGCTCACAGCCCCATCCAGCCCCGATCTCTGACGCGGTGCAACCTGAAATGAGCAGCGCAGCATCACGGCTCAGGATCCCGCTGCATCGCCGCGTGCTGCACAGACAGGAGTGAGAGCAGAGAAGGGGAGTGCAGGCTGAAGGATGAACAACGTAGGGATGTTTCAGGTGTTTAGAGAGCAGGCAGGTGGAAAAAATGAATGAATTATGGAAAGAAAGATTTGCTAAGAATTTCCAGCTATCACACAGGTTTGCAGCCTTCTGCTACATGCATAGGGAGCAAAATATACCCTCTGAGTTCATTACTCCTAGAAACTAGCCTGAGTGTCAATGGGGTGAATTAAAAGCAATAGAGCTACATGTTGGGCTCCGCTCTGAGCAAACCAGTGCTGGAGATGCTCCTTGGCGCAGCACACGTGCAGCCAACAGCAGAGCCAGCCTTGCTGGGAGCAGACGAAGGATGCTTTAAAAATCCATTTACTCCAGAAGCCCTTTGCATTGAAACAGCACCTGAGGCTCCTGCCATCATCTCTACCTGAGCAGAGGCAAAAACCCACCCAGAGCCCACTGGGTCTGGCATGATGAGGACACGCTGCCCCAGCACCATCTCTCCATCCCATCCCATCCCATCCCACCCCATCCCATCCCAGGCACCTCATCCCCATGTGGTGATGTCCACGGCTCGTACGGTACCTGTGGTGCCCCTCTGTCCCCTGTCGCAGCGGCTGCAGCCCTGCGGCTGTGCTCGCCGATGGCTCCCAGCAGCCATCCCCGTCCGGCCACCCCGGCTTCGTTGAGCCTGGGCACCCGCCTCGCATCCCCGGCGTGTCCGGCCACCGGCCGAGCACAAGCAGGAGGTGGCTGCAGAGGTGGAAGGGTGGCTTTTTATGCTTTTCTTCCTGTATAAATCAGGCCGGGGATGGACAATCCCAGACAGGACTTCCTGTGTGTGTTGTGCACTGATAACGGGCGCTGAGAAGAGAAAAAACACGGCCGCCCCGCGCCCAGAGGGGGAGAGGGGCCACGGGGCGGCACCCCCACCCCGTGCCCACGGGGACGGCCGTGGGATGCTGACATGGAGACAAGGCATCCCTGGGGACACAAGGATGGAGAGAGAGATGCCCGCTGGCCTCCCTGCACCTCCTACCTTGAGTAAGGTGGATGCTTCCCCCCATCCTTCTGCCTCACTGGCATGGGGCACGTTTGTGCAGCCTTCATCACAGCCACTCCTCATCCCACCTCGGATGGGGGGCAGTGGGGACCCCCACAATGCCAGGGCCTCCCTCTCAGCCCGTGCCAAGCATAGCGAGGCTGGAGGACACCTTCTCAAGGCTGTCTTGGTGTGTAGCCTGTTCTAAGGTATTTGAAACTGGGGTATTTGTGACCCCCTGAAATCTGGGTTGCAATACAGTGGTCAGGTTGTTGGATGGCTTTTCCCTCTGTCACACTGTCCCTGTGTTGGGAAAGAGCGAGGTACAGGTAGTTTGGGCTGCTAAGCCTGCAGGACATCACCCAGCAAAGATGGGCAGCAGAGAGGGGGTTGCAATAACGGCCCTGGTGCCCTAATTTTCAAGGTCATTCTGGTCCAAGGCTGATTGTAATTTCAGATTAAATGTATCTCTACATATAACCTTGGTTCTGGGTGGCTGAAAGAGCAATAGTACAATTTTTAATTGGAATTTGAAACTTTGATCCAGACTCTACACTAGGAAATGAAATGTTCTGGAACATGAGGGCTGTGGAGGTGGTAATTATTTCTCGACTCTCTCAGAGGATGCAGTCGAGCTGCCAAATGAGTGAACCCACAGCTGCCAGGCCATCACTGCCGACAGTGAGATCCCCACTGAAGCCAGTGCATTTTCCTCCTGTCTCATCTGAGCGCACAGCACGGGTCAGGGGACACGTTGTCTGGGGCTCCCCCGAAGCAGAGCCACATCCCCAGCTTGCACCACACACGCTGGGTCCTCCCAGTCCGAGCAGCGCAGAGCGCTTGTGCGCAGGCTTACAGTTGATTACTCCCACCCTTATTCAGCAAATTATTCCTCTGGGCGATCCTCCTGGGAGTTGCAAAATATTCGTGTGTTTATTTATATAAATGTATGGCTAAAGAAAGACCCTGCTTGTTTTCCTTGACAAATAGGGTTTTAAAGACTGCTTTCCACCACCCATCATTGTCCAGGAATAGGTGATTTTGTACTGCATGCTGCAGTCATTGCCATCTGATGGAATCCCTGGGAGTGCATCTGTCCAGGGGAGACTTTTCTAAGAAAAAGAGTCTATTTCTTGCTCAACTGGGCATGGAACACTGTGTGTGTTTGTGTGCACACACTGCATTAACCTATAGGGAGGGTACAACTCTGTCTGGTTTTCTGGTCAGTGAGGAGATGAGTTTTAAGCAGCAGCTCCCTGAGGAAAGTTAGAGGGCTTGCATGGATGCTGGACACTGCCTGTGAGAACAGGCAGCTCCTTTCAGATCAGAGATTCTGGATGCTGGAAACTCAGCTCCAGAGCCGACAGGTTTCCCCACCATCAGCAGACACACAGGGTCAATCCTGCAACGTAGAGACTTCACGAAGGCTCCCAGCATTCTCACACCTCTCCCCATCTCCTCCAAAACTGAAGCCTGTGTACATTTGGGAAAACTCAAGACAAAATTTAATCTGTTGCAGCAAACACCACTTGGCCCTACGCTGTCTCTCCCATGTCCTCTGCCCCGGGGTAGACACAGGTCACAGTGCACGGCTGGGACATCGGCCACCCACACCTCCACACGCACGCAGAGCCGAGCATGGAGAAGGACTGCCCTGGCCTCGGGAGTGAAACGGGATGTGTGGAAAACGCTTCCTGTTTATCCAGTGTTTAATCTCTTTAGTAGCGGCTGCGGGAATGGGAAGCCGTCGCTGGGGGCCACATGAATGGGTATCTTTAAATTTGAAACCATGACGCTTCATCTTGCAGAGCCGTCACCGTGGAAGTCAGTGCTGAGGAAAACCTGGGGATCAGCCAAGGCTCCATTACTGTGTGCAAGAGGGAGGGAGCCACAGGGTGTTGGTGCCACGCACCCAGCCACGCGTGGCCATGCCCACAGCCCTACATCTGCCTGCACCTTCCTGATACCCCTAAACCTCTTGCTGGCGTCCTCTCTGCACACAGTGAAGCACAGGCTCACTGGCACCCTCCCCAGCCTCTCACAAGGTGGCTTTTTTGGTGGCCCGTGGTGGCAAGTGGCAGTGGAACCCACCAAAAGCAAGGTAGGCAGATGTGCAGGTAGCCCTGAGCCGGGACACGTGTTTTTCCAAAGGCCACGCAGCCCACTCTACTGTTCAGCAGCATTCAGGGCTCGTCAGGCATGAATTGAGTAGCCTCTCATTAGCCCTAGCCAATTAGTGTGGCATGCTGCTCCCCCGTCAGCTGATGTGGCTGCAGTTGAACACCTCCTGCCCATGCTGATCCCTTTAATTCTGAGGCCGTGCTTGGTTTGTGACTGGTTTTTACCCATGGTTTTGCTGCAGGAACTTTACTCTTAATTGTGTGCTTTCCCTCCAAGCCTCAGCTGCTCCTGAGAAGCTCAAGTCCTGCCTGGTTTGTTTTATTGGCCCTTTTGGGCAGCTTTTGTTTGCTGTGATGCTGCAGTGAGTCAGGATTTAATCAACATGTGAGCGAGTACCAGGGAAAATGGTGTCCCACAGCAACATTTGATACTTTAAATAATAAAGTCAATTACCAAGCAGCGATCGAAATCAGATGGCAGGAACTCCACCACCAGCTTGCACAGCTTTTGGCAGCACAGTGAGCTGAGGGCAGTCTAGATGCGTCTGGCAGCAGCGTGCAGGGATCAGAGCCTCAGCTAGGGGAAAACGCTGCTGCTGCACCCACACAGAGCTGGCCCAGACCTTTGTTGCATTTAGGAGCACCGTGCCAAGTGTTTCTAGGCTTGGGTCGGTCCAAATCTTCAAGTGATAGCTGCTTCTTGGGGTGCACACTCCATCTGGGAATGACCCCATCAGGCTCGGGCACGGGATCCAGGCTGCCTGGGTCCTGTTTCCACCCGCTTCCTCTATTCTCCATGGAAAACTAGTTAAAAATCCCTTGCCTGCTTTCTCACCAGTGGGTAATAAAAGTGCCAATCCCATCCCAGGGATGTTGTGCCGCTTGCTCAGCTAACACCTTTGAAATGCTTTTAGATTCCTGCGTGAAACCTGCTATGTAAATTTAACTCCTAATTTTAGGTGGTGTGAACTTTTCACTGGGTTTAATTCTCTTCTCAGCAGAAGCAGCAGACGCTTACTTGAGCCTGAAAACATAAGAGGAAACAGTATTTCAAACCTGAGCCTTTACAGGGAGCTGGGGAGGAAAAGGAAAACCTTTTGCTGCTCACCCTTTGCTGAACTCAGGTTGCTGTCCTCATGCTTTAACAACCTTTAGATTTCTCCAGCCACGGAAGATGCTGCACATGGGATGCACAGAGCACCTGTGGGGACACGGACGCAGGTCCTGGGTGCTTAGAGCCTCCAGTGCCAGATCCTCCAGGTTTGAGCACCAGGAGCCTTCCTTCCATACCCTGTGCACCCCGCCACCCCCTGGATGAGCTGCACCCCACCCAACTCATCCCCACACTGATATTCCTTGTGAGGCACCAAATCTTGCACGCCCAGACCTCCTGAGCTCCTGGGGACGAGTGGCACCTCGAAACCCTATTTGGCCACTCTCCAGACTGCCCTTGAGGTGAAGGTGCTGGAGAAAACCACAGGAGAGAGCGCTGGGCAGAGTCCAGCCCAGAGATTACAGAGCACCTCCTGCTCTGGGGCAGGACTGAGAAGTTTTGAGGGTGCCTTGGGAATATCCACTAGTGCAGACGTAATTAATCAAGTTCAGAGATTGTATTCCTCGTTAGCTCTTCTCGCTGTGCAGGGAGAGCCTCGAGAGTCCGGCAGGCAACCGCTGCCTGGTTGGGAAACAGATTCGTTTTCTGCCAGTGAAAAATCTATGAAAAGTAATTTTATCCATGTTGAAGGTTACAGAGAAATCAGAATTCAGGAAAAAGGTTCCTCTGAAATTATCAAAGCGTCCCAGTTGAAAAATTGAATATTGAACTTTGGAGAGCTGAAGTTTGAAAGATCAGCTGAAATTGTTTGTTTCCCACTCAAATTCCCCTGAGGGTTAGAAAAAGCATTATTGTTAAAACAAAGCCTTGCTGGTGATGTATCAGGGAGGCCGTGAGCAGGGGCACACGATGGGTGTTCACTATGGACCGTGCAGAGTGCTCTGGCAAAGCAGGGGGCTGCTGAGAGGGCTTTGGATTCCTGTGCAGATATTATAGATATTATAAAGAGAGGTAAGGGGAAGATGCTTTGGGATAGCTGCTCCTTCCGAGCTCCTTCCCTGTTGTTTCAGCTTGCCCCAGGCTTTTCATGCCTCTAGAATTTTTATCTCACAGTAAATGCTTATTTTGCCTCTGACGTTAAGAGTCAGAAAAGCTCCTGATTTTCAGCACTTGAGAAGCACCATGCAGCAGCATCCAGGGATGGCTGGATCCTCCCCTGACACTGCCAGAGGTTGCAGAGCCTGGAGGGCGTCTCCCCTGGAGAAGTCAACTTGGGCCCAGCTTGGGAAATGACCTCCTCTTTGTGCAGCGCTCTCATTCCTCGTGAAAGTCTCCACTTGTGCAATGAAGACGTTTTCAAGGTGTCCTGACACTCATAATCCTTCTCTCCCTTCCACTGGTACTAATTGCTGCTCATTAACACTGAAAGCTAATTGCTACCAACTTGTTAATTGGATATTTGCATGAGGGGTTGGGATTGTGATGACAGAAAGCTGGAGGCTGACCTCTTTAATGCTGAATTTATGTAGTGCTTCCTACAGAAGGCTGGCAGGTTCTTCAGGATGTCTCTAATGTGGAAATAACCCAAAGAAAAGGCTACGTGCATGAGCAACCAGCCTGGGGCTCAAGACGCAGCCCCCAGCCAGGGAAGTGTTTCCATTGCAGGCAACACCTGAGTACACGCTTAAAGCCCGGCACGCACCCCTGCGCCGTGTCAGAGGCACGAGGGAACCGCAGCACCAGCGAGCTCATATCATCAAGGTCAGCCTGCCCAGACTCATAAATCAACTCCAGAAAAATTAAGACTGGCATCAAAATATCGTCCAGACCTTACCGAAAAGCACCTTGTACGCCTGTGCTTTCCTGAATCAAAGCCGCCCCGAGACACTACTGAATCACTCCCACACACGTAGCTGCCAAGGACTGTGTGCCGGTTACCAAGAGAGTTTGTGAGTGATTTCCTGTGCAAAGTACATTCCTGTGAGAGCCGTGGTGGGCAGCTCCCACGCAGGCAGGGCGAGCATCATGCCAGCCCCTGGTGTGCTCCATCAGAACGACCTCGCGGGCTCAACCTCCCCTCTCACTCTTCTCACTCTTGACAGAGTTCAAGGAAAGCCTGATAAGAGAGGGGGTGAAAGTGAGGGAGACAGGGAGCAGAAACTAAACATTGTATGAGCTGGTGTCTTGTGCACAGGCAGCAAACTCTGGGCTGGGGGACAACCACCCCTGCTCTGCAGCAGTGAGGTCTAGGGTACCACTGGGACCCCAGGGCACCCAAGGTCAGGGACACAGCCATGCCCTGCTGCTGCTGTTGTGATAGCATCGAGGACAGAGACAGGAGAAAAAGCCCAGAGCTTCTTTTTTTGCCAAGCCAGCTCAGTAAAGGGCTCCTTTATCTGCCCTTTAGTGACAGATAAGGTTTCAGTGTTGTCCTGCTGGAGCAGTTTTGTGTCGCTCACAGACACCTCCACTGGCTGCAGAAAGGTATCAGGCATTCAGAAAATATTTAAGCAAGATCATATCTTTTTGAAACCCATGTGCAATGGAAAGACACACAGGGTGGATTAGATCTATGCTGCGGGGGTTTCAGTGTCTCCTTATCCATGCAAGGAGAAATCATGTTTCCTCTGCTTGTAGGACTGGCCTGCAAGGGCCTCTCTCATTGCAAGTCCCTGCGGAGAAGGATTATCACGGATGGAATAAGGATGTGAGTGCCTGGGCTCCTTGCCGGGCTGGGAAATGTTCCCTCCCTATTTCCTGGGGTGTGAGGAGATGCTGTTCCTCCACGACCCTGGTGCCTGCCTTGGAGACACCTTCCACCAGCACAGAAAGGTGGGAAAATCTTTTCCACTGCCAAAATATCACTCAGTTAATCCAGCTGTCCCTTTCTTGCACCAGGAGCATCTGTACAGATGGATACATTTACAATCATTCTTTTATTTCTATGACCCTTTGACAAGAGAGTTGAAATCCTAAATGCAGATATTTTGGTTAAGTAAAAAGCCAAAATAGGCATTTTGAATTATCCCCTCAAATGATCAAATGAGGATCACCCCAGACCTGCCTTCATCCTGAGGATGCAGAAAGAAAATCTCCTCTCCCTGCTTCAAAGCTTAGTGGGTTGCTTTGGTGATACATAAACATCTTGAGAGCTATAAAGAGTCAGTGAGAGTTGTGCCTAATTGCAACAAGCCACATATTTAATGACCCTGACATACATGCAAATTTGAAAAGGATGGGCTAGGTTTCTCCAGGATGACCTATCACCATCTGGGAGTTCAGCTCTTCTCTTTGTGCTCTGCCCAGCCCTGCGAGGGACCTGGTTTGGAAGACCTTCAGCAACCATTTATTTCTATGAAATCCTTCTGTAGCACCATGAGGACTGACTGGGAGGGAAAGGAATCATGAAAACAGAGGATAAGGAATAAAAGCCATCACTGTGCAGGGTCTGATGAACGAGCCATGCACCGCACCAGAGCAGTTGTGTGATTTGGATGGTGCATCAGCCTCCCAGTGCCTAAAGCTGGAGTTGGAACCAGCCCCTTCATGCTGGCTCACACAACGCTGGCTGCTGGGGGAAGGCACTGAAAGGAGACCTGCTTCCCTCTCCCCACAATAAAGCTATTTACATGGCACAAAATGGTGTTAGAAGCTGCGGAGGCAACTTCTGGGCTGCTCCATCCTCCAACAAAATCCTGGGGGCTCTCCCCCTCCCTGCTCGCAGCTGACACTCCCTTTCCCAGCAGCTCTTACTGGTCATTACAGGCAACAATAATGGAAATTGTAAAGTCACCCAGTTGCAGAACAAAGCACTTGCAACCGACTGAAAGTTTTCTACGTCAAAAATATTTGCATTGAAAAATGCACTCAGAGGGCTGGTTCTGAGCTTATTCTGTGGGACCAAGTCCAGAGGAGGTCTCCATGGGCAAGACCTGAAGAACGGACAGGACATTGCACTAATGGTGTTCTATGGGAATGATTAAGCCAAATAACATGTGGCTGAGTAGAGTTCACTGTCATTTTATAAACTTAATAAGGCATGTAATAAATAACTCTTTCCCCACTAGTGGATCTGGTTACTTGACTTAAAAGTCCTACCCAGGAAACCCTCCTGCCTTTTCTGCTGACTTCACTGTATTTCAGCACCATAATAGAGAAGTGGAATTCAGCCTAAAAGTCAGACAATGAATGCAGAAGTCTACACTTAGGAAAAAGATCTAAAAAAGAACTGTTGATCTGTCTCTTCGCTGACATGTCGCAGAGTATCGAAACGGCCACTGCCTTTATTTTCTTTAATCACTTATCTCCATAGAGGGAAGAGGAAATTCCCAAGAATGCATGATCGTTAAAAATATTAACCAGGGCCTGGTGATTATTTTTGGTAGCTGAAAGCTTCCTGACTAAAGGCTTTTGGTTTGCATTGGACTCTGCTAAATGTTTTAGTATAACTTTCATAAATACCCATTATACTCAAATCAGTGCGCAGCTTACAATTCAGCTGGGAAGGGCGGGGAGGTGTTTTTCTTTTGTTTTGTCATGCCGCATGCTAAAGTGCACAGCGCTCCACTGAATTAGCAGTTAGCTATTTTCTTGTATCCTTAAATAAGGACCAGTTCACACAGTCAGAAATCTCTGTTTCCTTTTGGGCAGGAAAAAGGAAGTGAATGCGAGGGGCAGATTTGGAGTTTGCTTGCAAGAACAATTGAGCTCCCATCCAGAGGGGAAGGGGATCTGCGTCAAGAGGAATTCGCTTTTTTTTTTTTTCTTGCTGGAAGGGAAGAGAAAATGACCTTTAGTTTAAAAGCCTGAAAGAATAAAGGTCTGAGCAGTTAGAGCTGCCTGCACAAATATAATCATAAAGGCTTTTTCCTGACAAAGGGCTCCCGCAGCCGCTTGTGCCGTCCCTCAGCCACAGGGTCTGACTGCGAACGCTGCCCCGCGTGCACCCAGCTTAGTGATCCTAGGTGAAGGGCGTCACCAAGACCTGTCAGAAGTTCCTGGCTAGGAGGGACAGTCCCTGGGGGTTTCCACAACATTTTTCTCCCTCTTCCTCCCAGGCGCTGCCAATCTAATGGATTGGATGAGATTTGGTCGATGGGATTGAGTGGATCTTCTTGTCTTTCTCCCCCAAAGTCCTATTTATAGTTCTTTGTACAAGCAGGCAGGGCATCAATTCACTCTGTTATGTGGTCAAGACCTCACACTGGTCCCTTTTTGGTCAACCACAAAACCTTCTCCCACCTTCCCTGGGAAAAGGATGTGAACTGAGGTCTCAGGGGCTTGACTAAGTGTCAAAACATTATCTGTGTGGCCTCATCCATGAGCCCTAAACATTTTAATCCTTACTACAAGTCTTCATTTTAGTGGGTCCTGAATATCCACGTTTTTCTCTGTATTTCTTTCTCCCTGCCATGCAAGGCAGACTTACAAGCAAGCTCCAGAGCTGAAGAACACAGGAATTGAGACCTCAAAAGATGCTTAAGCATCCTGTCTCCAAGGGCACTAAGCACTTTAGGACATTTGAGTCAATCAGCCCCAGAGCCAGTAAGGTCAGTGCTGTGGTTGGGACCTCCCAGTGGTACCCAGTGCTTTGCCAGAGCAATCCTGGGTGAGGAGCATTAACTTATAAACTGCTGCAGCCACAGGGACTCATTGCCCTTCCCTCCATCTCAGTGCTTTTCACAGCACCCATCAAACACTGGCTAAACCCCTGCTGCAACCCAGCATGAGCCCTAAAATCAGAGCTCAGGCTCACAGCTCACGTTGTGCACCCTGCAGCAAGAGCATCACCTTCCCAGGCCTGTTTCCCTCCAGGGATGCAGGTAATAAACAAGGGATCCAGCTCCGGTTTGGTTTCCCACATACTCACACAAGCTTCTCGGAGCAGTTTTTCTTCCATCCAAGCAAAATATTTGCTCAGAACATGAAGCTGCGGCTGGGCAATGTCAGCAGCAAATGTCAGCAAGTGTCAGCAGGAGAGAAGCTAATTAGACAAAATGGGCCAAATTTCTCGGGGGGGGAGCCCCTCTGCAATCACTGCAGGAAGGATGGATGTGGCTTAATGGTTAAATAGATTAGTTTCTGCTCTCTTGTTGCCCCCATCCTGGTTTTAAGCAGGCAGGCAGCCTCACTGATTTTGGCCGGAGCAAGCCTGCCTGCCCAGCAGCTCGTCTGGCCCCGGTGACGGATCCTGGGGCAAAGCAACCCGGCCACGGAGAATCCTGACAGCACATCACGGACACCTCACAGCTGAGCTCAGATGAAGTCACCTCTCGACACTAAAGCTGCGGTTCTCCAAATATATCTTGGCAGGCTTCCACTTTTCTTCTCCGAAGCTGTCCGGCCTCAATACGTGCAGCTGGAGGGATGCCCCTGCCAGCACTCAGAGGGACAAAACCGGAGCCGACGAAGAGCCAGAGGGACATCTTCTCTGCGAAGGTCATTCGTCTGCAGAGCCTGGCACTAGGCAAAGGTGCATCTGGGAGCATTGTGGCTGCAGTGACTCATGGCATGAGGAAATGGTGTCACCCGCCAGCTCTCTGCAGCAGGGCTGCCCCTCACCTCCACCGCTGTTGTCAGCTCAACACGCATTTTTACCTTTTACCACCAAAACTTTCAGACCAAGCTCCCCCAGGTGAAGCCTGAGTGTAACTCGGGGTCTGCATATGGGTCTGTTGCCATCGAGGGAACCAAGCTGGGCAAACCCATCCCTATATCCTATCCGGGATGTCAGCAGAAGAGAAGTGTGAGTGGCATATGGAGCAGGCAAGGGTTGCAGTGCAACACATAGATAGGAGTTTGCCAGCTCCGTGGTTTTCTATTCTTATTTCTGTTCCCCTTGAGCTCCCAGCCAGCACCTTGGTGCATAAAGGTAATCCATTAACCTGCAAGAATGAGGAGGTCTAAACTTTCCCCTAGTCAGTGCAACAGCTCAGTCATGCTGATGTGTTTGGGACAGGCTCCCAGTGCCAGCAATGCAGGGAATGTGTTCATACTCTGCAGGAATGCACCTTCAGAGCAGGGTCTTGGCGAAAGGAAGGGCTGCAGATGGACAAGCGAATGGCACAAAGTCCAGGAGAGCCCATAGGGCACCCCCAGGTCATTGTGAGGGAAAGGAAAACACAAATCGAAGTTCACCCTGCTCATACCTGCTGGATTTCCCCCATGGGACAATCCCCATCAGACAAGAAAGTGCTGCATAACAGTCAGGCTGACGACACAGAGGCACCACTGGTTTGCAGCATAAAGCCAGCGGTGGGTTATTTGAGGAGCTAGGAGCTGGTGTTGGTGTAGTTGGATGTGTAAGGCTGGGTACCAAGAGGTATTTTGCTCCTCTTCGCAGGAAGGATGGGTTTAGGGGAGTCACGGCACTGGGTTTGGAACTCCAGACTAGACTGGGAGGAAAAGCGCTACTGTGGTGGGACAAGGTGTGCTGTACCCCATGGATACCAAGGCAGGGCAGGTTGTGACAGGGTCATGAGTGCTTGTGCAAGGCCAGAGACATGGCAGAGCTGGAGGTGCAATGAGAGGAGCTCTGATCTCCACATCACCTGCAGGGCTGCAAAGTCTGGGGCTGGTGGAGTAAGCTCATTTCACATCCGCTCCTTGCTTTGCCCATCGGAAGGCAGCAGAATTCAGTCCCAGCCAGGGCTGTGTGCAGACATCAGGACTCTGCCCCACTCTAGGCACATAAGTGTCACCCAAGTGCCCCAATAAAGAGGAGGCGACACATCTAGCAGAAATACAGGGACCTATCCAACCTTCACTGAGCAGCAAAGGGGCGCTTTCCCTGTATTCAAGGAGGATCCAGGGCTCATGAGGCTGCTGGAGGCCGTGGCAGCCCAGCACGCTGCAGGGAGCCTTCAGCTGCTTTATTCATTGAAATCCACCCTGCACACCAGCCCTGGAGCTGCTCCCTCCCTGGCACCAGCCCAGAAGGGGTCTGTGCTCCGAGCAAACGAGTAGGTCAGCAAAGGCACCACAGCCAATGTCACAGCAGGAGTGATAACATCTACATCAGCCAGACTGTAGCAGAGAAATCAAGTCATTGGAGCAGGACATTGTCACGCGCCCAGTTCCTCCTGCTGCACAAATGAACACTTCAGTTTGGATCATGGATCTTATTCTCCACAAACATACAGATTTTGCATCCCGAATTTGCAGCACAGAGCTGCTGGGACAGTGCCTTGAGATCAAATATCAAGTAAATCTGAGCCTTACAAAGGTTCCAGGTACAAAGCCACCCCCACTGACTAGGTTCTATATGAACACAAAAACCCATTGGATCAGCATTCCTGCGGCAAACACTGAACTAAATTACTTGTCTGTTATTTCTGAATTCCTTTCTTCCCCTTTTTTTAAATTTGCTTTGTTTTGATTTTGATTTATTTTCCTGCTATCATAGGAAGCACCTAGGAGACTGGTTGTGGCATACCCTGGGCTAATTCAGTGGAAAGCCTGCTTTTAAAAGGAAACATTTGCCATGTTGCTCCCAGCTTTGATTTGCCTGTCCCTGCTTGCTTGCCAGAGCTTATTCTGAGATGTTAATAGGAAAGTTTCTTTTCACGGAGCCAACCAGCTATTGCGCCCAAGTGATTTTGTTCGAGGAATAAAAAGCATATTCACTTTGTGTTGGAGGAGATGACATTTGTTTGATTGGTGTGTTTGAGAGCTCGGTGGGGAATACAGCAGAGAAAAAAACATTCTTGTGAGGAGCTATTTCAAAAGAAAAGAAACAAGAATCCAAGAGAGATAAGAAAACGAATGTTTGCAGAATCTGGAAAAGCCTTGTGCAGAGGGACAGACACAAAGTACAAGAATGCACTTTATTTGTGACAAGCTTTCCATCCTGGGCAGCCAAACAGGACATCCTGCTTCAGTTCTCCTTCCTCTCTTTAATTAGAGTTGTGTTCGGGACACTGCCATTAATGTCATCTCAGCATTTCCATGACAAAACCCTGTTTTTGCGGGACTTCAGGAACTTGGCCCTAGAAAAATCTGTTATTAGCGTAGAACTGCTCAGCCCAGAGACCAGGGCATGTTTGCAGCCGGTTCCATCACAGGGAGGAGATGCCAGCTCAAAGCAAGGTGGTTGTGTGGGGGACGTGGGAGCAGCAGAGGAGAGTGAATCCCAGACGTAGTGGGGTTAACAGTGCTCTGTGCATCCCAGTCTCCGTTTTGGAGAAGTCCACAGTAGCACTGAAAACACAACACCCACATTTCTTAACCTATAAGTCATTGTGTGTTCAAATACAGACCCTCTGGCTGAACATGCCCCAGAAATGGAGACCCCTAAATATCACTCTGCGAAGAGTGGTGTAGCAATCCCTGTCCTGCCCAGCAGCTTCCCAGGGCTCCCTCACCTCTGTGACTGCTGCAGTTTCATGCTGAGCCAACACAAGCAGCAGCTGTGACAGAAATCACCAGCAGCTTTCCTGCTGGTTTCTTAATTGCCGCTCTTCCCCTTCACTCAGAATTGGTGGCTCAGTTCTTGCAGCTCTCACAGCTCTCGCCTCTGCTCCTCATCAGTCCCACGTGTTGGAGAAGCTGCTGCAAACTGTGCCTTGTCAAAACTGCTGCTTGCAACAGCAAAGCGAATAAGACCAAACAGGGTTGTAAAAGTAATCGAAGGAGGGCTGAAATCACACCGGGGCCTGTGGGAGCTCCAGGTCAGGGTAGCTCCAGCAAAGAACCTGGCTGACAAGTGAGCTATTAAACGACGATGTTCAAGAGATACTGAAATGCACCTCAAACACCGGGACAGCCTAGCCTGACTGAAACCTGGCTTGAGTGATAAACCTGATTCCCATCATATTTTATTATAGCGTATAAAATCATTCCTTCAGTTCTCCACAGCAAGACCTGGGGTTTGTGTGTTGGCTTTGAGCACACGGGCAGGAGAAATCCTCATTCCCAGCCCACCACTGGTACCCCACAACACCAGGCCAGGCAGATTGTGCTTGCAGCAAGAGAGCAAGAAAAGCCATAGCTCAGTCCAATCAACACCTCTGAGGCTGGTTTTGGCTCAAGAAGTGCTAAGTATTATTAGCAAAGAGAAAATACTTGTTTTCACGGTGGAAAAAATCCATTCCTTACAACTGAAAATACTATTGTGATTCTTCCACTCCTAAAGGGAGAGAAAACAGATTCCCTTGCTTCCATTGAAGTTCCAGGTGCATCACTGGCATCCATAGCAGAGCAGGCTCTGGAAGAAGCTGTGAAGCAACATCTCAGCACAGGATACTCCAAAGCAGACAGGGTTAAGCTAAACATCCTTTTACTGCTACTCTTTCACTTCCCATTTCAGGGAAGATGACTCAATGGTCCTGTGCCCTGCACTAGAGCTGTGCCGGGGGATCCCCTCCCTGCGCAGTCGTCCCGGGTCCCCCCAGGGCCCATTTGGCTGCAGGAGCCCTGCAATGTGCTGGTTTCCTGCAGCTCTGTGACATGGCCAGGTTAGTCTGTCCTATGTTTGGACCATGCCCTGCCTTTTCCTACCCTCGCTGCCGCCCCGCAGCGCAGGGAGACAGCTCGGGGCCAGACGCCAGTGAGCTGCCTGCGGTCCTGCTACTGGCTTTCCTCACCCGAAGCTCTGCTGAGAAACCGAATCAGAGAAAGTATATGATTTAAACAAGAATATAGAGTAAGAAAATGGTGATAAGCAGCTGGTTTGGGACTCTTGAAGCCATCTGGAGCTGTTTGACTGATTTCCCACCCAGTGGAGTGAGCTGGTTTGGGTAAAAGGCATTTATGCTCCATTGCCACCCCAGCTGATGAGCTCCTCCACGTATGAGAAGCCCACCCAGCTGTAGCTTAGGAGATTTAGGATGTGCTGGCCACGGGGATCCACAGGGCTAACTCAGCAGTGCCCACTGATGCTGGGCACCACCAGGACAGACGGTCAGGCTCTGTCCCCTCTCCTGGGGCTGCAGAACCACAGCGCGGGGCGAGGCAAGGCAGGAAGGGAGCCAGCGGAGATGAGTGTTTCCTGCCTCTCAAGAGCGAAACAGAAAAGCGCTGTCACTCAGTGTTCCCTGCAAGTGCAGGGGCAAGATAACTCCAGACACAGCCGCCATCACTTCCCCTCTTTGTCCCTGGCTTTTTTCAGGCCTTCCTGAGCAGAAACATCCCATCTCCAAAGGAATGTCGTTGCCACTGGCCGCCCATGAAAGGCACAGCGGCTGCGTTGCTTGCAACTCGCTGCCAGCTCAGCTGGGGTGGGGGTGCCCTGGGCACTGCAGAGTGCGGGGCGGCCAGCAGCCCCGGGCTAGGACCTTCCATGGGATCCTGAGGATGACACATAAGCCACCCCAAGGTGGTGGAAAAAGGCTACCACAGCCCTCGGTTTCCTGGCATGGGTCACTCCAGAGTGCAGGAGATGAAAGGCAGCCAGGGGCTCACGGAGAAAACGCCACTCAGGAACCCGGGGCAGCCTCAGTGTTGAGTACTATCCTACACGTGCCTTGGACTGGGACAGCGCAGATCCCTGACAGACTCAGCAAACACTGATGGGGTTGAGACAGGAACCCCATTTTGCAAAGCCAAGAGCAGGCAGGGCAGCTGCAGTTGCAGAAGAGCAACCCCACACCAATACTTTTGCTCCCACAGCACCCTGGGGCAAGAGAGGCCTTGATAGGAACAAGGGGGCAATGGGGCATCCCCAGACAGACAGCACAGCACCAATGTCCCCAGAGCCAAGGCTGGAATGCAGAGAGGCTGTTTTATTATCATCCTCCTCCGCCTCTCAAGGACAAAATAACGGTCGTAGAAACATATTTTTCATCAAGGGATTCTTCATTAGTGTTTGTTTCCTCTCCCAGCCCGTTTCCTGGAAGCAGTTTGTGCTGACAGGGGTGGGCTGGAGCCGGCTGTAGCGTAGCTGCCGTGGGATGCACGGGCTACGTGCACGCGTGTGGATGCACACACGTTCCTTCCACATTCAATGGCCCGGAGTTACAGCTGCGCTGCTTCTGACCACCCCAGGTGATGGATCTTTGTTGGAAAAAGACTTTTTCTTATGTTTATCATAAAGTGGAGGCCCAAGCACCTTGCAGACAGCTCCTGTTGTACACAGCTCAGAGCCTGCCTGGCGTGGGAGCCAAGCGTGTGTTCCGATGCTCCTGCTTTAAACCCTTCCTCACAGACGTTTACAGTTCAGCCATAAATATTTGCTACAGGCTGAAGATTTCCCAAGCAAGATTTCAGCTCAAGAGCAATTGCTTACAGAATGAGTTCTTCCCTGGTTTTTGACTTTTAGAGTTCCCCAGAGTTAAAGGCAGCTTTATTCCTAGAGCAACTGGAATGGCGATATCTATTATCACCAGTTATTGTAATGAACAATTATGGATCTTCTGGCAAGCAAATAACAAAAAATCATCCTGTAACTGGTGACACTGATCAGACACTAAACTCAAGACAGCACAGGTCCTGCCCTCTCTGTATGGGCCAGGGCTGTACATTCAGACAAGGGCTTCAGGGAGCGTTTGGCCACCTTCTGAATACCTTGCACAGAGCCTGGGGTTTGAGGTTTGAGGTTTATGGGTGCAAAGCAAAACTCAGGTCTCCTAGGCTGGAAGGCAGCAAAAACTGTCTGTACAGTTTGGATTGAGTGACTTCGGGCTGTTTGTGCAAATGCTTGTGAGCCCAAAGCAAACGTGCAATGAAAAGGACACAATAAATGAAATTATTTCCCCGAGAAATTCTATCAAAAGTACTGCAGTTTGCATCTTTCCTTCTGAAACCCTATCTGTGAGCCTGAATTAGCTGCCACCCAGCCCAGCAGCAAAGCCACTTCCCACATCCCCTAAATTTCCCCAAGTCTGGATGACTCTGGGGCAGACACGGTGCCCAAAGAGAGACTGGTGGAGGCGATGGGACCCTCATAGCCTATGGGTGCACAACAGATGGCTCGAACCACCCTGCACATCACTTCCAAAAGGAGCTCACGGAGCTGTCCTTTCCCTGAGCAGCTCCCACCATGGGGCTTTTGCCCCTCTGGGCTGAGCAAAGATGCTTTCGGCAGCAGCCAGGCTGGCAGCAAGAGGAAAAGGATATGGTGCTTCTGGGAGCTGCGGCCGTTTGAAGGCTGCGAAGGGAAACAGGCCAGAGGGTTATCCAATCTCTCCGAGCAGACATTTCCGCCTGGCACGCCCCAGCAGCCCAGTCACTCCACTTCATTAATAAATCACTAATCCCGCCTGCTGCGGCTGCCTTGGGAAGGAAACGGGAGCCCGTGCGAGCGGGGCCAGGAGCGGGGCACGTGTGCATGTGCCCATGGGGAAGTGTGCAGGTCACAACTGGGAGCCCCACAAAGCTCTTCCCAGGCAGGCACAGCCCTTTCTTGGCTCACCCAGGTCTGGTCACATGCAAAGGATGCTAAGCTGGCACTTGGCCATGGCTCCCTGCAGCCCAGGTGACCCAGGACCACAAGCACGTGTGACACAACCTGGAGATGGACAGAAACCTTCCTTTTACCAATTGTCTCAAGATCCATTACCCCTTCCCAGGTGCTTCTCTACATTTAGAGAAAGACAGAGTTTTCCAAGGCTCTCCAGGACACTATTTCAGCCCTAAATAATGCAAGCAGCATTGTTTCCCTGGGAACACAAAATACAGTTTATGCAAGGGCAGTTTGGCAGATTATCAGCAGGCAAAGGCAGGGTTTTCCAGGCCTTGGGGCGGTGGCTGCCCAGCAGCCCCAGTGAGGCTAGAGCTGCTCTGGGTGTGCAGCAGGGCCAGGGCTAAAATTTGAGGTGCTGCACGGGCCAAGGTGGTTCTCCTGATGGGCACCGCTCCCCCAGGTGCAGCTTGCCAGGACCCAAGCATCTATGGGGGAGGCTGATGCATCCACAGGTAGCAATTCAGAGCCTGGAACCAGAAATCCAGCATTCCCCACTGCGACAGCCTGGTAGCAGCAGGGATTTCAAGCGCCTGCCATGCAGGAAGACATCCTGGAACAAACCCTGCGGCTGTCACAGTGTGTCTTTACAGCGTAAACACTGGTGTAACGGTGCAGCACAGATGTTTGAGCACAGATAAAACAGGGCGTCCCCCTGGACCCAGCCATGTGCTGCTCCCCATCACAGCACTGCGGCCACTGGCCACATGAGTGATCCCTGGCCCTTTCTCCTTTGGCACACACTGCAGGGAGCTAATCTGCACTGCTTGGGGCATCCAGACTAGCAGCTCCCCATCCCTGTGGAGAGCTGGGGTGCCCAGGGCTCACTGGGAAGCTGGGGGGCACAGCATGGAGCATCATGCACCCGCCCTGGGGTATCAGCACCAGCAAGATACATTTATTTTGGAGTCAAGAGGAGCAGTATGTGCAGTGGGCATTATTCCCCACTTGTATACATACTAACTCGTTCCTTGGTGGCATCCACAGTGCCCCCATCGGAGCAGGACGCAGGCATGTGGGGGTGATGGTGGACCCTGTGGCACCAAGTCCTGCGTGGGGTGTGAGGACACTCGCAAAGACACCTTAGCTAATGAAAGAGGATAAGGGCTGTCCTGTGTGTCGCTGCTCAAGTCCCAGCCTCCAGCAGCATGATGCAACAAGCCTCAGCCCCACGCCTCCCTGGGACATGAAACGCTAAATAAAACAAATTCCTGCCACCAGCGCTGTTTCCTGTTTTCCTGCTCTAACGGATCACGATTCTCCGCAGTCCTTGACCCCAGGGACGGGTGCTAGAAAGGATGTGACAAACTGCTGCCCCCCAGCCTTAGGTGTGCAGGTCAGGGCTGGGGGGCTGCCCCATGCACCCCAAGCCCACGACCTGTTTGTTTGTCCATCTGTGCAGACACAATTGCCCTGTGATGCCAGCTTCCTCTGGGGAGAGGATCTGATAGCCCAGGGGGAAAAGCAGAGCCACAGAACAAAGCAAAGGCCAGCACAGAAAAGCAAACCTGAGCCTTTGATTCAAGCCCTATTTTTTCCCTCTTTGAGCTGGACAACAGTGTTGTCTTCCCACTTGCATTTCCTCATGATTTCAGTTAGAGTTGCTGGACCATGTCCAGAGGAGGGCAAGGGAGCTGGGGAAGGTTCTGCAGAACAAAATTTTTGAGGAGAGTTTGAAGGAACTGGGTTTGTTTAGCCTGGAGAAGAGGAGGCTGAGGGGAGAGCTCACCACTCTCTGCAGCTCTCTGATAGGAGGTTGTAGCCAGGTGGGTGCTGGTCTCTTCTCAAAAATAACGAGTGATAGGACAAGAGGAAATGGCCTCAGATTGTGTCAAGGCAGGTTTAGATTGAATATTAGGAAAAAAATTATTTACCAAAAGAGTGGTGAAGCACTGGTAGATGCTGCTCAGGGCAGTGATGTAGTCTCCATCCCTGGAGGTGTTCAAAGACGTGTAGACATGGAACTTCAGGACAGAGAACAAGAAACACGAGCAGGGCTCTGTCGAGGGGGACCCAGGAGGGCAGCGGGTACCAGCCTTCAGCCAGCAGGGAGCAGACCCAGCACTTGCGACCAGTCTTGCAAAGGGGTACTGTGACAAAGATTTCTTTTGGGGCTGAAGGGTGGCTTTGCAAGCACAGATCTCCTCTTAAGCCAACAGAGCTCGGGGAGAGCACCTGGCAACACCAGGCCATCCTTCAGAGACAGCTCAGCTCTCACAAAGTGCTCATGAGGACACGCTGCCTCACGGTGCTCTGGCCAACCCTCTGAGATGCCTTCCAACCACACATGGCTGAGCGCTTTGCAAAGCACAGGTCGGCAGAGATCACCCCTGCTCCCACTTTGCAATCACAGCCAGATAAAAGTCTTCCCCCTCCCAGCATGCTGGACTCACGTCTCCAGTTACAACACACTTAATCCTTGAGCCAGTTTGACATTGCAGCTCCGGGCTGACTGTGTGACCCAGTTGTGAGACAGCGAGGCCCCACTGAGCTCAGAAATGTTAAATACATTGTAATTGGATGCCCGGAGCCTCCACTTTTCTTTAGACGAAGAGGCCCTGGTAAGTGAATTTTCCAGAGCATTCCTGTGCCGGCATGGCAGCCGTGACCCTGGAGCACAGCTGATTCCCAAACCACCCCGGACAGAAGATTCAGAGGATTTTCCCCGTCTTCCCGCTGCGGGGAGGTCTGGGTTGGCCACATCAATTGCACGGTGAAGGAAACTGAATCCACCCATTCCTGATTTATCCCAGAAGGAAACAGGAGTGGGGCTAGATAAGGAGCGAACTCCCCGGAGGAGGGAGGGGAGAGCTTTCACTCCCTGTTCCTCCTTTGGCTTTTTACTTTTCTGTACTTTTAATATCAAATCTTCTATGCAATGCTGACAGCGCACAGACCCCAGTGAAGGGATGCTGCATTGCAGCCCAGGGAGCCTCCACCAGTAACTGCTTTACGTAGTTTTAAGTAACGTGCCAGCACACATCGACCAGCAGCTGTTGAATGTCACAGATAAGCCACTTCTTGTCCATCCTGGGGAATCAAGCAGGGCAGTGAGTTGGTAACACATCAGCCCTGATATGCGAGAGGCTGCATGAGGGACCAGTGAGGGCACTCGTCCCTGCTGGATGGCTCTGTCTCTCCGGGTGAGCCTTGATATGCCTTTGCCTGCGGAGACTGAAGGCTTTTTGGGACAAGGCTGTCCCCATGGCCATGGCACAACACTCCCAGGTGCTACTTTGATATAAGGAGTAGCACCTCCCTCAGCTCTGAAACCCTTTTCCTCTTTGCCAATGCAGGTGAGTGCTCCTCTCACAGCTGCTGACCTCTCCAAAGGGGCTTTGAAGGCCATCATCACAAAATCAGCAAACTGGGGCAAAAGACTCTGAAAGTTAGACAGGCAAAGGAATCAGATGCACAGGGAACACTGTAACAGCCTTATTTTGCTACCAAACACTCTGAAACATTGTGAGGACAAACCCAGCAGGAGTGTGAAACATCTCCTTAGCCCCTTGGGGGCTTTAAATAAAAGGTCAGTTTGTTCTTCTGAAGTTTCCAGATCATGTCCCAGGCAGCAGGTCAAGTTCTTCAGAGAAAGTGAGTCAGAAGCTGGCATGGGGTTGCTTTTCACTGGTTGTATTGGGGCAGAGATGCGGGGACAGCAGGTCCAGTGGGTGATAGGGAGCACCCACACAGGAAGAATCAGTATAGAAGCAGTTTTGATGGTCTGGAAAATCCCAGAGCATCTTCCTTGGGCTGTGGGTTGTGTAAGACCTCAGCCAACCCCTCATGCACTGATGGAAGAGCTTGTGGCTCCGCTGTGGCTGTTCATCTCTGGCCGTGGGAAGGTAAGATGTGTCTCAGGCCTGGGGTCAGCAGAGAAGGGCTGCCTTGACTTGATAATGCTGGGGCGCTTTGGGGAGGGAGATGCTCTCGTTGTTTGCCTTCCTTTGAAGTAAAAACCCTTGAAAGGGGAAGAATGCCAGAGCCTTCTCCAAGAACACTTAATTAATTCAACTTGTCACATTAACAACATCAAAACAGGGCAACTGCAGCAGAGTCTGGGCCTCATCTCACACCCACCAAGCCAAGAGGCCCCACAGAGCAGCAGAGCTGGGTTGATCGGCTGCAGTGCAAAGGTTTGGGCAGGATGCAAAGGGCTCAAGGTGTGAGTTGTGCCTCCATGGCATTCGTACATCATCATGGAGAGCAGGGCCAGGTCCCCTGCAACAATTCTCAGAGCACACTGGCTACATGGACTGTACAAAGAGCCGTGTATTTTCTTTGCAGCCCTGCTTCCTCTAGCTGGGAGGTTTGGTCCCCCCCGCCCTCAGTATTTCTATCTCCATGAATTTGTGTGTGCTCTTTCCCAGGCGGCTCTCGGGAAGCAGCATAAGGATGGTTGTTAGGGTAACTGTACCTTCAGGTCACACTGTTTTCTCCCTGTGCCCCATTGCAGGCAGTAGCGCCCCCCCCCCCAACCCTGCCATTGCCTTCCTCTCAGCAGCTGACCCCAGCTGATAACCTTGGAAAACTCCCTCTGACCTAGAGGAGATGGGAGGGGGAAAGAGGTTGACTTTTAACCCCCTGATGTGCTTCATCCTCCTCCTAAATGTGCAAAACTCTCCCCTGCTGCCTCCTCTCTGCGCTGAACTCATCCATCTCCCCGCTGCTGGAGCTGGAGGTCCTCAGGTCCTCCCATGAGCCCATCTCACAACAAGGACAACAGAACTTTGCTTGAAACCACAACCTTGCCTGGACCTACAGTTCCCTCTTCACCCTGACTGGTCACCACAGGATGATGGGACACCAGCAGCAGGTCCCTGGCCATCTGCCCAGCGAGGTCCAGTCTCTCAAGTGGACCATGGGGGCAACGCAATTCTGACAGGGCTGCAGGCACTGCTGCTCAGTGGTTAAACCAGACCTCAGCCAAGTCACCAAGTGAGACAGATCTTGATCCCTTCCCCTCCCAGCCTGTATAAAAGGAGCCTCTAAGCAGCCCCACACCCAACCGGGATCTGGTGATAACCACAAGGCTTTGATGTGGAGGGGAAAGGGAGCCATCCTGTGCAACTCCTTATCTTCCTTTTCTTCTACTCATGATGTGAATGAGTCGTGTGGGAAAATGCACTTTCCAAAAGGCATCCCTGGAAAGGATGGGCTGGGCAGAGGGCCGGGTACCCCAAAAACCACGGGAGGAGGCAGCAGTGCTTGCACCCAAGCCCTCTGCAAGCCATGCATGGGGATGTGCTACGTGACAGCTGAGAGACGCCTGCCTGTAGCGCCAGGCCAGCAGTGTCCCCAGGGCCACGAAGGAGCTCAGACACAAAGCTGGGACACCCAGGCTGATCAGAGGAGACTCCAAGCAACTCCATGGGGCCCTATCCCCCTGCCTCCTTCTGCCCTCCTCCGGTGGCCGTGGGAGGTTTGTCTTGGATCATTCTCATCAGCTGTGCCAGCTAAAGCCTGTTTGTTCACATGGAGGCAGACCTTTAACGAAGCCCCCAGCATGGTAGGGATAATTATCTTGTGCTCCAGGAACTGCCTTCACTATTTGTTATTAATACTGGACGGGGTGTTCCCAGCCCAAAGAATTACCATAAGAAATCCCAGCGCTACGTGGGAGCTGTGCAAAAGGGTTTGCAGCGTCTGGGACTAAATATAGACCATGATGCGATGGGGAGGAGGAAGCAGGAGCAAGAGTCGGGAAGGGGAGCGACACACGTGCAGTTCCTTGGCTGGAGCTGGAGTTGCTGCCTGTGTCTGACTGCGCTGCTCACTCCTCGCACGCTTAGGAAGGGATAGCACACCACGCCGTGGCTGCTCACACACTTGTTAAGGGCAGTTTGCATCAGAGACCTCCCTGATGCATAAGCACCCGTCTCAGCTCTCAATGCCATCCACAAAGGGGACACCGAGACTTTTCAGCAGGAAACCCCAGAGTGAGGGAGCATAGGGGCTGGGAGGTGCCCTTCATGTGCCATTTGCCTCCAGAGGGAGAAGGAGAGATGGCAGGGAGGAAAGGAGATAAGATGCTGAGACGAGGTTTTCCCTCCTTCACCTTATGCACTTTGGAGGGGCAAAAAGGTCTGGAAGCAAGGTGTTCTTTTGTGCAGAAAAAATCAGTGTATCCCACCGCCTGGACAGTGCAGGCAGGAGATGGCCCTCTGGGTGATGTCTTGAGCTGCTGCAGGGCTGCTTGGCCCCTGCCACCGCTGCACATCTGGGTCCCCACTCAAGCGTCACACACCACAGCACCTGGGCTGCAAAAGGCAGCAGGGAAATGGCTGGGGGTCCAGAGGCTTTTTCCAATGTTGTTTCAAACCTCAGAAGCAAATTTCAGGAAACTAGAGAAAATCTATAAAGCAATGAGAAGCAACATCTCCAAGTGACAGGAAGGTGGAGTATGAGAGCCACGCTAGCAGGAGCTGAATGGTTTAAGAGCAGAGGTTTCTTTGGGCTTACCATAAAGTAATTCCAAGTTTGAAACTGAGTGAAATTGTCTGCTTACATGGGTCAAATTGAGGCAATGTCTTCATGGAGAAACAGGAAGGAGGATGAATGCAATAAAAATGTTGAAATGCTTTGCACCAGGGCTCACCAATAAAAAGTTTAATTCTGGAGCTGCTGGATGTTTTGTTTCATCATTTTCAGATATGAAATGTGCTTTTGGGAAGCAACATTTTCCCTGAGAAATTGGCCCCAGCTTAAAAAGAAAGACAAAAAGACTTTAAAGGGTATTAAATGGCCCCCAAGAAAGAAAGGAAGGTTTTAATTTCATGTGGAAAACATTTGCAGAATGAACCAGAAAAGGAAACATGGCAGAGACTCTTTGGGTCTGAGCCCATCCGACTTTGTCCTTGTGGTTTTTGGTTCAGCTACAGAGGAGAAATATCCATTTCTCTCCTGTTTCTCCCTCTGAGCTCTCAAATGCGACCTCACAGCCCAGCAGTGCTCGTTGGAGCTGCAGTCAGGTGTGATTAATTCACTTTGGGTGCTGCTGATTAAGAGCCTTTCCCAAACCCCCGCTCTCATCCACAGCTGGGGTTATTGCTTTTCCAGGCTCAGCCATGTGTTTCTATTTATTTGCTCTGTGTGCCAGCAGAGCCCCCACGTCCATACATTATGTTTCCATATAAGTTGCAAATTTGAGTTTGATTTGGTGGGTTGGAGCCCTGGGGCCTCTTGGCTGCCTTTGAAATAGTCGCTGGGTCTGAAAGGTCTCTGATGTATGGGGCTGTGTGGTCCAGGAGAGGTGCTGGGAGGGGGGGTGGGCAGAGAAGAAGATGCAGAGGAAAGAGAAAGGAAAAGGAGAGGAAAGGTGTGGGGACAATAAAGGAGAAATTCTGGTTGGGAGGGGGCTGCCACCAGCACGATGCACAGTGCAGGAACGTGGGACGTTGCCCAGCCTGTAGTGGCACAGCCAGTGCCCAGGTCACAGCAGACACAGCCCGTCTTTCACGTCCTTTACCGAGGGATATACACAAAGCTAAACATCCCTATCCTTCAAGTGAAACTTCCTCGCTTGAGGCAGCAGAGACAGATCAGGCTCTGGCCACCCAAGAAAGCAGAGATCTCCTTGTCTCATCCTCCCATGCAAGGCGACGGCGGCTTTCACAGAGCTCAGCAGCTCCCGTTCCCCCCACTCTCCCACCACCGCGCCCTCACATCCTCTGGCCCTCGTCTGAAACACCCAGCAGGAGGCTGGGAACATTTGGCTGCTCTCCCAAGGAGATTTTCCTTCATAAAACACAAGACAGGCGGGGGCTTTTCACACACAGTGGGCACGGCTGAATCCCTTTTCTTGGCAGCCGGTGGGAGGAGAACGGAGGGGGACAAGAAATGGGCTGGTTCGTGCGCCTTCCTGCACACGCTGGGCCAGCCAGCGCCTTGGCTGAGTGTTTGGTGGAGGCAGAGGGAGGATTTTATAGAGGGGTTAAAGATATAATGATGGCGCTGGTTGTGGAGAAGGAGCAGTGCGGGGTGGGAAAGCTTTGTGCTGTGTGTCTGGGGACAAGTGGCTGAGATGGGGCTGAGCCCCTCGCTGTGGGCCTCTGCGGGGTAGGGATCTTCCTCTGGGTCCGTCCTGCCACGATCACAGGTGGCATTCAAGAGGGAGATAAGGCACCTAGCCGAGTCCTCACACATGGGATTCTGGAGGCACCCAGCTTGTCCCAGGGAGAGCTTTGGCTCTGCAGCCGGTTTCTGCAGCCAGGACTTCTTCAGGAAGTTCTGAGGTTCCCCTTGTCCCAGGGAGAGCTTTGGCTCTGCAGCCAGTTTCTGCAGCCAGGACTTCTTCAGGAAGTTTTGAGGTTCCCCTCAAAAGTTCTGTGGGACATCGAGCTTCTTCTTTTTTTTGATAAAAATAATAAACCAACTCTGTTCCGCACTGTCTCACCCCAAAAGGCCACCCCTGCCCCCAAGTCTGGCTCTGCCCCCCTCAGCCCTCCATTTTCCCCTGGAGGGGCTGATGGGGACAGGGACAGGGACAAGGGGAAGGACAGCCCAGCTGCATGTCACTAGATGGCGGAGCCGCCTCAGAAATGGCTGCTGGAGCCTGGCAGGGTCCAGCCTGGGGGTCCCTTGTCCTGAGGGTCCCCAGCGCAGTCCCCATGCTCCCCTGGCACTTTGTGTCGCCACAGACTCCCGTGGGGGCTGTGCAGAGCCAGCTCGCTCTTCCACCGTGGGGGAAGAACCCTGTGGTGAAATAGCCTTCCCCTGCGAAGAGAGGCTGAGAGATTTGGGGTTGTTCCGCTTGGAGAAGAGGAGACTCTCAGAACACTTTATTTCAGCCTTTCGATAATTTACGGGGGCTTAAAAGAAAGATGGCGGAAAACTTTTTAGCAGGGCCCTTAGCAATAGGAAGAGGGGTAAGGGTTTAAACTAAAAGAGAAGAGATTTAGGCTTGATATTAGGAAGACTTTTTTATGCTGAGGGTGGTGAAAAAACAGAACAGGTTGCCCAGAGAGGTGGGGGCTGCCTCCATCCCTGGAGGTACAAGGCCAGGTTGGATGGGGCTCCGGTGAAGTGACCTGCTCCGGTGGAAGGTGTGCCCCATGGCAGGGAGGTTGGAAAACATTTTCACAGGAAAACATTTCTTCCTAAGATCTCATCTTGATCTCCCCCTTTTCAGCTGTAAACCATTCCCCCTCATCCTGTCCCTGCAGCCCCTGATCAAGACCCCCTCCCCAGCCTTTCTGGAGCCCCTTTCAGTACTGGAAGATGCTCTAAGGTCCCCCTAGAACCTTCTCTTCTCCAGGCTGAACAACTCCATCTCTCTCAGCCTGTCCTCGCACAAGAGGTGCTCCAGCCTTCAAGTCATCTTTCTGGCCTCCTCTGGACTGAATTCCTCACTGACCACCATTCTCCTCACTGGAAAGGGCTGGAGTAGGACGAGCTGGCACAGCTCCCCTAGTACCTGTAGCCCCCAAGGGGGACAAAGCAGGTCAGCAGGTTGTCCATGCTACCCGGTGGCCCAGTACCAATCATCCACCTCTCTGAGATCCCATCCGTGGGTATTTACCCAGCTATGGGATGTTACTGCTATCACCCAAGGCAGCAGATGGCATGCAGGGACAGGGAAGGGAAGCCCACGTTGCAATCACCCACGAGTAAATAAAGATGTGCTACACCTCACCTACTGAAGCTGAAGGCTTTTCCTTTTCTGCTCTCTGCAGCCTCACCTTACAGGACTGTTCCTGCTGGCCAAGGCCTCACCACCCATGATGTGATCAGGACGGCTCCAACACACTCCTCACACGTGCACCACAGTCGCCTCAAAGCCCATCCAGCTTTCTCTTACGCAGCTCCTTCTTGTGAGGCTGCTCTTCAGAGCCACAACACAGCCTAACCCTGGGGGAGAGCAGAGAGGAGGTCAGAGAAATGCATCCCTCTCATTCCCTTCCAAGAAAACCCAGGTGGAGAAGTGGAAAAGGTCTCATTTCATGGCCAGACCATGCCAAGTTAAAAGGTATGAATGTTCCATGGTGGTCTAAAACACCATGCAGCACAACAGAGGAAAGTCCTTCACAGCGCTGAACTCCCAAGCCTGGGCAGAGGCATGTGGGGAGTGTGGATGTGCACCCCACCATAGCAGGGTTTGGGGTCCCCGTCCATGGAAAATCATCAGTGATTCCCTGAGAAGCCTCAAAAATGGAAAGCAATCACCTCTCTCGGCAGCAAACATCCCTAGAACGGCCCCTACCAAACTCCTGTGCTGCCCCACAGTAAGATCAATGCCACGGTGTTCATGTTCCCAGTATGGCCAGTTCCCTCCAGCACTGGCACCCGTTACTAGACAAATCTGCAGCTTTAAGGCACAGCCAGGCCATGGAGCAGGTTGCTCTTTGCAGCCTCCAGTGACCTGCCAGAGTCAACTTAGCTGAGAGTAATTAGTGTGGTTATCAAGGGAAGAGGTGGATTAATGTGGGAAAGTCATTGATGAAGGCAGGGAAGGGCAGATGCTTTCGTGGAGTCCCCAATCAATACAGACCTTGGAGCATGAATGAAGGCTTCAAAGAAAAGCATCAGTGAACAATTGAATGCTTTTAGCTCCCGGATGGCTGCTCTGCCTGAAGCAATGAGTGAAATATGGCACAGGGCACTCTGCACGCTCTAGCAATTATCCCTCACTTGTGCCTCTGAAGGAGCCTCTGCCCACCAGACACCCACGTGAGGTAGGAGGATGCTGGTGGGGTGGGATGGAGCCTTTGAGCTGCCTGGTCTAGTGGGAGGTGTTCCTGCACATGGCAGGGGGGTAGAACTGGGTGGGCTTTACGGTCCCTTCCAGCCCAAACCATTCTATGATTCTGATTCTATGATTCTATGAGTCTATGATGAAGACAGGCACCAAGGATGCAAAGGTGGCTGTGAATTTGCAAGCTGAAGGGACTGGGAACTCCCAGCCCCTTTCCTGCTCCCTCTGAACTCCTGTTCCCTCTGGGCCCTCTGGCTCTGGCCCACACCTTCGGTCCCCAGGAGGGTCAGTGGACATCAACCAGCAACATGAGAGGGGCTGTAGGTGACCACTAGTGTGCAGGGTTCTTTGGGGCAGCCACAGCCCTGAACATGTCCCACACAGGGCAACTGCCAAGAGAAAAACGTGAAACTAAAGGTCCTCTCTCTGAGCTTGAGCAGCACCCAGCACCAACCTCTTTCCTGCCCCATGAATATGCTCTGCCCCACGCCATGCAGCAGCCGCCAGCGAGCTGTGCTGCCAGTCACCACACAATGGGCCAGTGGCCTTGCCAGCGTCCCCTCCTCCTGTTCCATTTTGCTTTAATTGTATGATGTAAAAACTGGGTCAGGAAGAGGTGGGAGGGGAGGGAGCTGCAAGGTCACAAGCTGTGCTGCAGCCCCTCTGAAGCACATGCTGGGGATGCGCTCCTCTGGCCGGCTATGATGCCAAGCTGGTGGCCACCACTCCTGTCTACACTGCCTGCACCGGACACAGGACAAACAGACATGTTCCCATGCCCAGAGCTGACCCCTTCCAAAGTAAAGCCTTGTCAATCTCCAGGGTTCAGGGATGTGTTTTTTCATCACAGTGAGGGAGAAACAGACATGAAGCCAAGAAGCAGCTTGCTCAAAGTCAGCAGCATTGGTAGGAGAACATGCCACCACTTCTGTACCCACTGGTGGATGGATGCTGAGCTGTGTGGGTGGCTCCTGGCACATGGGTTATTGCCTGTGGCCCCCATCGCGGGGCAGTTGGTGCCAGAAGACTACAGCCACACGCTTTTGATGAGCTGGGTCCCCATGGCCCAGATCCTGGGTTGTGGGGAGCGTGGCTGAGGTGTGGGAGGGGAAGAGAGGGCTGCCCTCGATGCCAGTGCCGGGAGGTACCTGCTGGCAGCAGGGCAGCGCTGCACACAGCTGGGACTCACCGCATCCCAGCTCCCTGCCATGCTACCCGCTTGCAGCACCCAGCACCTTTACTCGAAAGCCAAGCAGGGTGTCATAGAGAGGGAGCAAAACCAAAACAAATCAGAGCATGTTTTTTTTTGCACTCCCAGCCCCTCCTCTGTCATCCCTGTTGGAATGTGCCTCCGAATTCCTCCCTGGCTCTCTGCGTGCTCCTGCTGGCTTTGCCTCTGATTGTTTGCAGCGATTGCTCTTTTCCCACACTCCAGATCATGGCTAGGAATCACCCATGGCTCCGTGCCGGCTCCGTATCACCCCCAGCACAATGTGCAAGCGCAGACTTAGGCTAAGAGGAGATTGAAGAGACCTGGCGGGGTGAAGTGGGTGCTGCGTGACTTGGCCCTGAGTCACAGCGCACCAGCTCAGCCTCCCCTCTGATCCCAGTTCAACACCTGCGCCGAGCGCAAGGCAGGCAGGCGGCTGCCTCTTACCCCTTCGCCCCCACATCGGACACTGCTGCGGGGCTCACACGGGCTTGACCACGCAGCGTCTGGGCAGATGCTGGATGAGCAGGGCAAGAGGTAGAGATGTGACTGCTGCTCTTTCACATATTCCTCCTCATTTTGGCCTCAATTTCCATTTCAGTGCCCTTACAGAGCCCTGAAAGCACGGTCACAATTTTAGGTACACCTCTTCCCTGGTACATAGTGTTTGATAGGAATGGTTGGACTCGATGATCCGGTGGGTCTCTTCCAACCTGGTTATTCTATGATTCTATGATAGGCTGTAAACATTGGGATGTCTTCACTTGCCTTTGACATTTTGAGAACATTTTTCCACTTGAACACCTGGACTTCTGCTCTCTGCAGCCCTTGGAGAGGGAGGCGGATGGCTGCAGGGACACGTTTGCCTCCTGCACATTGTTTTTCCTGGCTGGGGTCACTTCCCCCTGCCTGGTATCATTTCCCCACTCCACACACGCAGGGCAGCTGCTGTTTCCATCAGTCTGGACTCACTAGGAAGATACCCATACCAGTACTGGAACATCACTAGCAGCAGGTTGGTCGAAAAATGGCTGAGAACAGCTGTGATCACACAGATCTGGTGTCCATCTGGACACTGATCATCTGACATCTCTAAGCTTGAATCTTCCTGCTCTCACCATTGCATCAGCAGAGCACCTGGCAGCCATTTCCCCTTCCAACACCCCAAAATGCCCTTACCTACATCATAAAGTGGGGAAGAAGTCCTAAGGAGAGATGTTATCTCCTGTGGGTATACAGATCAGGAGCTACATGGGAGTAAGTGGCCCAGATTGAAGCAGTGAATCCAGCTTCCCAAAGCCAAGGCAGCCTCTGTCCACTCCCATTAATAGACTACATTTTACACAGTGACTCCATAAAGTAGTAAATCCTTATCTGCACTTTATAAAAGGATAAACTGCACATTATTAAAACTGTATTGTGCAAGGCATCCAGCTCCAACAAAACAACATCGCACCCCTGCAGCCCTCTGCGCTCAGCTCCCATGAGGAACCAGCACCTTGATCCCAGGACTCTCGAGCCCTCCAGGACCAGACACCAGGGACTTTCCAGAGGTCACTTACAGCCTGGAGCACCCTCCAGGCTCTTGTCTCCCAGTCCAGCTCTAATCTCAGGGCTCGGGACTCTGAGCATGAATAAACTCACCTGTTATTTGCAAACAATTCACCCACAAGTACTCAACAAACAAAAGCCTGTAATTAAGCAAATACCATGAGACCTCTCCCCCATTACACAGCGCTGCAGACTGACTTCTGTTTGAATTGGTTTATTGCGAAGGGTTTTAAATCACTCTTTTTATTTGAGATGAGGTAAAGTCTAAACATAGGGGAAAAAAATCAGGGAAAGAAGGTCTGGATGGGCGGCTGCCAGGACTCATCCCTATCACTGCTTTTCTCATAGGAAACCCCCATAAAACCACTGAGAACAGGACACCCACAGCATTGCCTTCTGTTCTGCTCCTATCACAAACCAAACATAGTGGAAGGTGAATGTAAACAGTTTCTTTAGCTTGATCAAATCGCCAGATGTCAAATTAGCACACTCAGTTAAGCCTCGGCTCTAATTGTGCCATTTGTCGTGGTGGAGCAGGCGGTGGCACAGCAAGCCCCTGCACTCCCCAAGCCCTTCTGGGGGTCAAGGACTCCCGGCCCCCCACTCCCTCCCAGCCCTGGTACCGTGAGTGGGTCCTGCCCCGCCAGGCAAGCACTGCGCCCCATGGAATAAGGATGGAGCAGGGTCGCATGTGAGAGAAGCCCCTGTGGGGGGTGATTTCCCACCCTGTCCTGCCCAGGCACCCGCACTGGGGAGAGAGAATAGCCACTGCAGACGTCCCCTTGGAGCAGCTCCACAGAGCAGCATCTTCCCTTTCCATCTCTCTGGGTCCTGAGTCTTCCAGTGAGCTCTTTTCTTTGGGCACCACATCTGCTTCTGGGGCACTGGGCAGTCAGAAGCCCTTCTGCTCCAGCCCCTCTCCCTGCTGCAGTCCTGCTGGCTCCGATGCTGCCATCCCCAGGCATTTGATTCTCCCCTGCTGCTGAGCACAGACAAGCTCACTGCACACGCTGGCACGCGCATCTCAAACCCGGTGTCGGTGTCAACCCCGGGCGCTGCTGGCAATCCTTATCACGTTTTCTCAGTAGCAGAGCTCCCTCCTTCCCCACACAATGAAGGTCAGGGTGCAGAGGGACATTTGGTTTCTCGCCATCAAAACAGCCTCGTTTGGCAGGGTCTTTTTTCCATCTTCCTGCCCATCGAATCGCAGCTCCTCATATCCAGCAGCCCCACAGCGAGGTGGCAAATGTTGTGTGTGGATGCTGGGAGCTCAGAGCCAGCCCCACTGGCCACCGCTTTGCAGCAGAGCCCTGCGATCTGCGCTGCGCTGATGCCGTTCACACTGACTCCCACCCGGGCAAGCCGGGAAATGACCAAAACGGGAAATTAATGTAGTCAACAAGCATTTGCAGCTTTGCTTATTTTCTTACCGCTTCAAGAGGTTTTTTTGAAAGGGCTCAGTCATTTCCAGGGGTGGGAAAGCCTGCCCTGGAGTTAACACGCTGGGACATCCAGGCCCAGGGGAACAAGAAGATTCTGGTGATTTTGAAATAAAACTATTTTTTCTCTTAGAAAAACAAGTACTTGGCTGGCCAAAGACAAATATTCTCAGTGCTTTTAACGCTTCCAGCATCAGCCAAAGATGTCTTTCTATTTTTCAAAAGCTTCTCACCTTGCAATGCTTCTTGCTAGTTTTTTTAATTAACTTAAAATCAAATAAAAAATTGTTTCATCAGTCCCCAAAGAACACATTTTAACCTTTGGTTTTGTGAAGAGAAGCTTTCTCTGGCCGTGTGGGTTTTGCACAAGCCAAACAAGCCTCCTCTTGCCATCCTGGCTTGCTGGCACAGCCCCCTCGGCCACAGCACCAACCCCATCTCCCCAGAGCTCCACTGCTCCTTCCTACCCCAGAGGCTGGGTGGTGCTGTGTTATCCCATGACGTGCCATGCTTAGCCGTGCCACATCGAGCAATGCCGTGCCATGCTGTGCCACACAACCAACCATACCCCGCCGTGCCGTGGTGGCCAAGCCCTGGCACAGGTGAGGAGCCCTGAGGAGGAAAAGGGCTGGGGCTATGCAGGGCAGCATCACTGGGGCTCAGAGGAGGAATCTCAGCTGTTTGTGTTCAAAGCCGTTGGCAGCTGGAGCCAGGAGCACTGTGGTGGCAGGAGCGTGCAGAGCAGGCTGGCTAGGGTTTCAAACCCATTGGTTCATGGAGGAGATTGCAAGGGAGGGGCAAGGGAGCAGCCTGCTTCCTAATTGAGTTAATTAAGCTGCCTTGCTTGGAGCAGGATCCCACACTGAGCACACCGCACCCGGGGCTGTGCCATCCACACCAAAGGCAGGTGTGGTGCTTTGTCATCCCCTACCCAGGTAGCGTGTCCCGGCAGTGTCACCATCCTCTCCCATCCCCAGTGTTCCAGCAGGAGCATCCAGCCAGGCCTGGGGCATCTTCTGCTCTGAAAGTGGCTCCCAAGAGACTTCTCTATCCCCAACAGACTGCAAGGGTCACACCTAGGGTCACCCTGGGCGTGCAGCCCTTCGACATGATGACTTTGAGAGAGGGGCAGAGCAGTCACACACAGGTTCTTTGCAGGTTGCTGGGAAGGGAGGGCAAAGCAGGGTTCCCAGTGATGCTCAGGGGTATCATCAGGGTCCCCATGTCCTGTCAATCAATAGGGTAGCACCAGGCTACCAGGACATTGCTGCTCTTTGCAGGACCAGGCAAGGTGATGTGTGTGGGATCTGTCCCTCAGGCGTTTGCTCAGCCTGTGTCCAAGTGACGCAATGGAAAGCGGCAAGCAGGAGCATGCCTTGCCCCTACTTGCAGCTCTTCCAGCTCCAGGGCTTGATGGTGGAGATAAACGGCCTTGATGGGACGGCAGGACAAGTTCCAACACTGCTTCCCAGCTCCTGCTGCCAGCTTCGGAGCGTGAGAAAATACCAGGCACGGAGGGAAGGATCAGCATTGCACGGATGTTTGGAGATGATTGATATTTTTATGGTGAAGTTGGGATTTTTAGGTTCCTCCATCCCTCCACTTGGCAGGTTTCTAGGCTCGGGCTTGCATGCACGTGTTCGGCACAGTGCTGCCCACGGGTGCTCAGCAATTTGCCAAGGGCCAAGCTGCACCCCAACTTCTCATCCACGCACCCACAGATGGGGGCAGGCGCCTGCTGAGGCCGCGCACAGCTCCGTGCATGTCCACCACTCCCAGTCCCTATCCCATTCAACACAAGCAAACCTGGTTGAGCCTGCAGGCTGGTCAGGATGGACCCTCAAAGTTAGTGAGTTTGGAAGTAAATTAAGGAAAGGTCCAAAAGCACAAGTTGCCCATAAGCCAGGTACAGCTCAGGGCTTGGTCCCTGCAAAGAGCTGCCACTTCCCTACCTACAGCACAGCCAGCTCTGGGGACCGGCCACGGGAGAGGGCACTGGTTAAAGAAGCAGCAGAGACAACCTGTTGCTTCTTAAACAGACAGTGAAAGAACTTTTCCGTTTGATGCTGGGTAACGATGCTGTAGCAATCAGAAAGTCACAGGGCAGCCCTACTCCTCCCCATCACTTTGGTTGCCTGCATTTACAGCAGCTCTAGAGCCAGCTGAGAGATTGAATCCTGGGGGATGGTGTCACCTGGTCAGCTGGGGAGGACCACACTCTTCTCGAGATGCCCTGGGACACGGCATTCACCTGCTTTCACCAGCACTCCCTTCGTACCACTAAGACAAAAACCAGCCAGGAAGCTCAGTCCTCATCTCCTAGCAGGTTGTGAGACATGTCTAGGCATAAACCAGCCTCCTGCTGCAGATGATGAGCTACTGTGTGCTCCAGAGATGCTGCCTTCTTGCAGGGGTTTTGGTGTGGGCAGGAGCTCCAGGACAGGTCCCTGGCAGGACCTTGTGCTCCTCCAACCTCCCTCTGGAGAGAGGAAAACACAAAGAGCAAGCTCAGCTCTCTGGGAAAGCTCCCTGCCTGCTATTCAGCGCTGCATCCCTTGAGGTTGTCTAGAGGAATTCAGCCTGATTACCATTAGAATGAAGGCCAAAGGAGCCCAGCTCTTTCCCTGCACCCTCCTTGCTCTCACATTTCCCCAGATCTCCCCACCGGGTCCCAGTGCTGTGCCCTGCTCTAGGCTGCAGCCAGGAGCTCTGCCTGGTGCAGGAGAGGGCTGCAGGGAAGACAAGGCTGCAGGGAGAAGTCCTCTGAAACAAGCTACCCTCCTGCTCTCTGTCACTAGCCTGCCTGGTCACCAGCACCCAAAATTCAGGAGGGGAGAGACATCAAAAATCACATGCTCCAGAAGGATCCAGGCTTGATCCAAAGCCTAAACATCCTGGAGTATCTTGTCAATGCTTCAACTGGGACATGGGTCAGGAGCAGATGTAGCCAGCTGGAGAAGGGTCTGCTCCTTCCCAGATTTATGTGCCTTCCCCAAATGAGGGGAGTTTTTCCTAAATGAAGATGAGGCTGAGCCACAGACAGTGGGAGCTAAACTAAAAAGGCACAGCCTGACTCAAAATGTCCTTGCAGCAGATTCAGGGCAAGGAAACCCTTCAGACAGGCAAGTCCAGCCCCAGCAGTGCATCTGGTAGTCCTTCCATACCACGTGTGGATGATCCAGCACAGGGGGAGGTAAATCTACCCGAGTAACTGGGTGCTTTATCAATTAATTGGGAGCCTGCACGTGATTCCTGATGTTATTTATGTCTGAGTGTGCAAAAGCAACAGACACACATCTTGGAGGCAGGGTGCACAATTTTTGCCTCCAGTGCTCTCAGTAAATGTGCGTTTCCGCTCGGGTCCCGGAGGTTTGCTCTCACTTCCTTATCGAAGCAGGGACACGTGTGGTTTTTGGTTGGGAATCATGCCCCCAGGCACTCCACCTGCCAGCTCCACATGGAGGAGGAGGCTGTGCAACCGTGGGATTTCTCATCCTGCAGAGCAGCGGCACGGGGAAGCGGCTGTGCCTGGGCACGTCCCTGCAGCAGGCAGGGCTCGGCTCCCCCAGGCACTGGGGGTGCACACCTCCATGGCCGTGAGCTCACCCCAGCCACCCATCCCGACTCAGTGCTTTCCTCTTGTCCTTCTCAAGGCAGGATCTTGAGGGATGAGGGCCGTCAGAGGTGGAGGGGAGGACAAATTGGTGGGCAACACCTGGATGTGAGGTCACAGCCCAGGCAAGGCAGGACAGTCCCTTACTCTACCCACAATCATCCTCACAACCACGGCTTAACCCTGCTCTGCGCCCTCTCTAGCCCTCAGGCTGTTTCCTTGCAGGTCCAAAAGATGTCCATGAGGGATATGACCCTGCAAAAACCAACAACAGGGCTGGAGCAAAGGAAATATTCATACCCAACCTTTAAACTATTCAATTTTATGAGAGCTGATCTACAGGTGTATGAGTGCAACAGCCTATCTCCATCCCCCGTGTGAGTGAGCGATGCCAACAGTGCCCAGCCCTGTGGCTGGAGGGCTGGCATGTACCCCCTGTCCCTGCCACCCCTGTGCTGGCCTGGGGTGAGGGCACCTATCAGGCAGCACCTGACACATGAGTACACCCAGAAAGCCCCAGCCAACCATGCCAGGATGATCAGAGAGGACATTGAGAGCTGCCCTTGCATCCCATCAAGCTGTTGTCTGCTCCTGTCCTGCACTGCTGCAAAGGGTTTGACGTTGCCCCAGCTGAAATGGGGAACAGTGTGGGGCTGATGCACCTGAGACAGGGCAATGCCTTTGAACAAAAGGCTGGGAGTTGAATATTACACAACTAGCTGGAAACCTGCCACGATTCATAAACAAATAAGGGATGAGCCCTGACAAGTCCGGCTCATAGCTCCAGTGACACAACCACTCTCTCGTCCTCATGCCCTTTAAAAAGCCCTGTTAAGAGCGGACGGAGAGCAACCTTCCCTCCTGCGCTCTCCAGGGCCAAGGACTGCACCCGGCACTGGCCAGGAATGGTGGCTTTTTTGCAGGGACCAGCCGTGGCTCATCCTGGCAAATCCACAATGCTTGTGGCCCGATAACCCCGGCACAGCCACTTTGCCCTTTCAGCATCCTTCATGGTGGGCACTAAGCTCATTGCTGCAGGCTGGGGAGAGATACCCAGGAATGGTATGAGGTGACCCTTCCCAATGGAATATCCTTATTAAAGCCACCGGGAAGATTAGAGCTGGGAGAATTCCAGTCTCCAGGCCATACTCATCCCCTACAAGTGGTGACTGACAACTGTCAATCAACAGATGACACAAAGGGGGCTGGGTATGGCAGTTTGGGTGCATCTGGCCTCCAAAGGGGACCCAGGCCAAACATCTGCCTGCCAGCCTACCGATAAAAAATGGTGTTTTCATAAAACTGAGATTTGGGGGGAGGGTGTGCGTGGGGTGACATTTCCAACAAAACTCTTCTCTAGTGCCGGAACAGCAATCATTTTTATCACTTTTTGGCAGGCAACCAGATTTGCAACGGCCTTTCACTGAAGAAACAGAGCTTCTGTTTGTTTTCGGGGCACACACATTCCCAGGGTTTGACAGAAATGACTCTTTTCCCCCCTTTTCTTCCAAATGTTGACACAGGAGTGAAACACTGCCTTTGCTGCCAGGTCACCGGCCAAGCTGAGAAAGGGAAATGTGCTTTGCGAGAGGAGAGGTCGGGACGTGCCTGACTTTGCCTGTGCCCCCCGGGGTGCTCCACTCATCTAGGATTGCTTGGAGCTTGGTCCCAGAGGGCTGCTGAGCACCATCGCAGGGAAGGAGCAACACTGTTGTGCCCTCACTCATTGTTGCACTGAGCAGGGGGCCCCAAGCAAGGAACCATGGCTTTGCAGGGCTCCCTGTGACGGTCATAGATTTAGAGGGACCCCTAAGGTAGTCACAACTTTGTAGTAACCCCTGTAGCCCTCTCAGTCTGCCCGTGGTCCCAGGAAGATGAGCGTATTCACGAGGGGAAAGGCAGGGACAGGCTGGGAAAGCAGCATCCTCCAGCTGGGAGAGAGGCGGGGAAGAAACCAGGTAGACTCATCTCTTTGTTTGGGCCAGTTTAGGAGGACAATGTGCCACTCAGCACCCCTCTGACACAGTCCCTGCACTGAGGGTGAATCCTGCTGCGAGACAGGTGCCGAAGAGAGGCCACAGGCTGTCTCAACGAGCCTCCACACGCCTGTCTCCATCAGTGTCTCCTTCTGCAAGGAACTGGGAGCTGCACCAGCCTCCCCATCTCCTGGCAGTGCTGGGTGCTTGCACACCCAGGGACAGGCAAAGGACACATTGCACACTGCTGTGCAGAGGGGTGCGTGACACACAAAAGGATGAATTTGCAGTCTGGGGTATGCAGGGCTGCTGGCTGGACCCCAGGGAAGCCATGGACTTCATCTCAGCTCTTGGGGGCTGATGGTTGCTCTCAGCAGGTGCAGCAGAGCCAGGCCAGAGCATCAGGGAGCTCCCAGCTCTCTGCCCACTGTGGCAAAGCCCCACTGCTTGGGAAGCTGGAAGCACCCTTCCTCTGAGTAACACCAGTGCCAGATTCCCAGGGAACTTGAAACAAAGCAAATCCAGTCCAAGACACGCATCTCCAAGCTCTGTAGCTGGAAGGCACCGGGGGGAGCTAAGGGGGAGACAAGATGAGGGGAATCAAAACCTTTTCTGCAGCCAAGTGCACATTTTCCCAAATCCTTTGCAGCTCTTGCATCAGAGGCTGTAATTACTGAGACTTGCCCTCTCTGTCTGCACGAGGCTGCTGTGCTGGATGCTGCCCTGAGACTTTGAAGTTGCTCTTTGCGGCAGGGGAAAGGTTCGTTAACTCTTTTGGGATGAGCGAGGCAACCCCTCCTCTGTGTCCTGGTTTATGAGCAATAAGAGCACCATGGCTGGAGCTCAGTCTCCACCACTGGGCCATGATTTGATGGGCTGTCCAGCAGTGCTGACCTGGCTCTCCCATGGCCATGTCCCTGCAGGGCCATCTTGCTACACTCCTTCTCTGCCACCAGCGAGGAGATGTCAGCCCAGCGAGAGCATCCTGGGCCTGGCCCACTTGCAAATGGGGACCAGCAGCATGCAGGATCCAACACTGCGTGCCTGGACGTGTCAGCAGATGGCAATGTTTCTGTGCTCTGCATATCTCCCCAGATCTCTTCTTTGCAGTTTTCAGCCCACCATCAAACCCTGGCAGCTCAGCAAGACCCCTCTGTGGGGTCCAAGGAGGGCCCAATCCAGAGCAAGGTCCAATGATGCTAACATGCCCAACCATCCCCAGCACTCTGCTAGCAAGGTCTTCCAATGTTTCTCCTCCGTCCATGCCCAGGACATGACCATCTCATCCTCTCCATTGTGGCATTACTGTGCTTGTTCTCAGCTCTGGCCAGGAAGGGCAGAGGCAATGACAAAAATAGCCAACAAACTGTTCAGTGAAGCTTTTTCAGGCGCTTGGGTGTGGTGTGACATTTGGGGAAGAGATTGGGGTGGACTTTTTCCATAGGGCACTGCTCCTCCACACTGGCTTGGCTTGACGCAGCTTGGTTTCACTTGGGTAGGGAGCTTGGGAGCACTGAGACCAGCGGACAGAGGCTGGGAACAGAGGAGGAGGTGGAAAAAGGCTGTCCCAACAGTGGCCTCAGTAAAATGTTAGCCAAAACGTCTCTTCAGGGAACTCTGAAATGCCAAGTCTGAACAGCAGCAAGTCAGAGCTCAGTGCCTTCTGTCCCTACTGTCCTTCTCTGACAAAAGTGAGCCCTACAAGCAGTGCCACCGGTGCCTGGCTGCAGCTCAGTCTGCCTCTTGCAGTGGGACGTTTCCATTTCCCAGACTTCCTCTTTCGAGTGAGATTTATGAAGGACTGATCACAGCAATTAGGAACTGGGAATGACCCAGTAAGCCTGCCCCAGGGCGTAAAAATAGCCCTGGGTAGTGACTCAACAACTTGTGGTGCACAGAGCCCCAAGGCTGTGGGCACGGTCCAGGCTGGTGATGCTGCCACAGCCCTGGGTCACCCATGTTACATGGTCCTGTCCTGCAGATGTGTCAGGAACCTGCTCTGTCCTACCTATTAGCCATATGGGAAGGTGCCAAACCAGGCGGTTTGCGTGATGGGGTGCTCCAGCCTTGACCTACTCTCTTGAGTTGATGCCCCATTGCAGGTTTCTGCATCCCCATGGAAGCTGGAGGGGTGCTCAGCCCTGACCTCATTGCTGCCTTTGGCTTTTGACAGCTCCAGGCACCCAGCAAAGCCTGTCTGGGGGTGCCAGTGGGATGGGGGCTGCTTTCCAAAGAGCCTCACACCCTGCCAGGGGAAGAGCTCATGAGAGAAGCCAGATGGGATGTTTGGAATATTTAGGAATTACATGTTACCTCCTGGTGTGAATGCCTGCACTCCAGCCCTGTCCCTCCCTGTCTTCAGGCTGGGACTGGAGGGGGCCAGACCCTTCGTGATGGCACAGCACCGCAGCACATCCCTGCTGCATCCCCGTGCTGTTCCTCTTCTCTGTCTGATCCCACCAGGTAACCACCTTCACTGATGCAAAGCCCTGGACAGTCAGGCACAGGCAACCAAGTTGTGCGTCAACTCTGCTGAGCAGAAGTGTCTGTTGAGGGTGGGTGGTTATCACAGGGTAACATGTACTTCCTCTGTGCAAGCTAAAAATAGATGGCAGAGCACAAAGAAGCAAGGTGCTGGGTGCACCTCTGCAGGCGCAGGGCACAGGGGAAGGAGGATCTTGACACGGCTTCTGGATAGATGTTGCAAGAACAGCTTAATTCAATGCAACATGTGCTCCAGTTTCGGGACTCTCTTTGTTTTCGCAGGAGATTTGCACTTGAAAAGCCACTGTCAAATTTGCATGCACAAACATGTACGTAGTCAGTCCAGAAACAGAAATGATGCCCTCTGGTTTCCAGAGCAAGCCCCGCTTCCTATTGCGAACCTGCCTTGCACGCCCGTGGAGCAGCACCGGGCTGGTCTCTCGAGCTGAGCACGGGGTGAAAGCACTGTGGCAAATCCATCGTCAGCACGTGTGCTAAACCCATTCCCCATCGCAGAGTGGACAGCTCTGCCCTGCCTGGTGATTAATGACCCTCTGCTGAGATTCTCAGAAGGAAACAAGAGTCTTCCCAATGCAAGGAGCTCGTTTTCCCTGACACGGCCCTGACACCTCATGCCATCCATTCCAAAAGGAGCTTTGACCATGAACTCTCACTCTGGAGGCTGACTTTGCATTCCTGATTGAGGAAAAGCAGCAATGCTCCCACCAGACGGTCCCTCCAGCTGCCGGCTTTGCCCCGATTCATGCAGAGGAGCGCAGTCCTGGGGCCACTGTGGGAAAGGGGAACAGCTCTGTGCACGTTGCCCCCGAGCAGAGCAGAGCTGATCTCCAGTGCGGTCTTTTGCTCCTTTGATAACACCAGCCCTCCCGCGCAGCAAGTTGTTCCCTCGCGTGGCTACACGTCCCCAGCCGAGCCACCAAGCACACGCGGCAGCAGTGCCGGTGCCAACTTGTATTTAAAGCTGAATCCTCGGCAGCTTAAGGGACCTGTGTGGTCTGAGCATCACTTCAATCCACCCCCATGGGGGCTTGCTCCAAGCACACACAGCTGAGAGGCTGCAAGGGGCAAGCAGTGTTGTGCCAGAGCCCATGGAGAGCACTGCTGGTGAGGCTGGAGATGCAGAAAGAAGCCAGCTTTACAGCCTTTTGCCTGGCCAGGGTCTTCCCCGTGCAGACACAAGGAAGAAATTATGTAAGGAAGAAATATATTACAATGAGGGTGCTGAAACTCTGGCCCAGGTTGCCCAGGGAGGTAGTGGAGGCCCCTGGAAACATTCAAGGCCAAATTGGATGGGGCTTTGAGCAATCTGATCTGGTTAAAGATGTCCCAGCTATTGCAGGGGGGTTGGAACGGATGACCTGTAAAAGTCTCTTCCAACTCAAAGCATTCTCTGTTTCTATGAAACACAGTTTGCACCCTTGAAGCATGAAGCTGGTTTTGCAGAGCAAGGCCGGCTCCCTGTCATCCCAGCATCATGCCAGAGGGGACACAGGGGAAACCACAACCCTGGACAGCCTCAAAACATCCCAGTGCCTCACCTGCTGCCCATCAGGCCAGCCTCATCCAGCCTCATTCACTGGGACCATTTGCTCCTGGTCCATTTGGTCAAAGTGAGCACGGAAAGCTGGCCGGAGCCAGGGAGGATTCCTGCCAAGAGCTGATCCTTTCCCATTCACCGCTGGAAGGGTTATCAGGACAGGAGTGAAATCTGGAGCAGGGCCGAGGTGGGAGAGGTGTGGGAACACAGGCAAGGCAGGGTTATTTCCCCCGCGCCGCGGAGAAGTGAGGAAGGAAAGACACACAAATAGACATAATTGAGGCTAAATGTCTTAGGTTTTTGAATCAACATGCACCACTGAGAGCACAATCAAAGGCTCTTTAGTAATTTATTGACTTACCCTGAAGTAAAATTATCTGCCCGTATTTATCACACCCACACCCACCCCTTCCTATTAGGTAACTGAGCCCTTCCAGATTGCTCATCTCCCTGGTGCTGCACACCGGTGGGAGGAACATGGGATGAGGGGCGAGGATCTCCACATGGGAACCATCCTCGTGCCAGCGAGGTGCACGTCAGCACCCATGAGGGTGCATGTTTTGCCACCTCCCCACCGCTGCCGGTCAGCAAACGTGGCCAGATCCTGCCGCTCTGAAATTCAAATAAGATGCAAACACGGCCCCAGAGACGTCCCCGGGGGGTTAGTTGTTCTGCAAGAGCCATGGCCATAGGGGATGGGGCGATTCCCAGCTTCAGCTTCAAGCCAGGGAGGCTTTGATGGGTCAGCGGCACCTTTGGATTCATCACACTGTCCCTGCCCAGCCCAGGAGCGCAAAGAGGCTCCTGCAGAGCAAATGGAGATGGTAGAAAGCGCTGGGCTTTTCTGTTTACCACCCCACAACATCCCAGCTCCCTGGCTTGGTGCCCTCAGCTGGGTGTGTTTTCCCTTCCTGCCTGAAGCTCAGCTGAGCCTAAGCAAACCCATGGCACGGGTGGCCCTTCCTACCCCCAGAGTGGCCCAAGTGACGTTTCAGCCTCATCTTTCCAGACAGAAAGGGGAAGGCAGCAGCAGCACGCGCCGTCACCGGGCCCCAAGGTCAGGCTCAGTTTCAAAAGTCACACACAGGTTTTCTGCGCTTGCAAAACTTCCCCCTCCCTCCTCTTACGAAAGACCCTCAGCTTGCAAAACAGCGGGGGTTTTGGAAGAAGCAAAAATAACCAAATTGTAAAGAAAAAAAAACCAACCACTTAAGTGATCAGGCTTGCAATGGGGTTGAGCACCTGGCTCTAAATTCCCCACCATGCCAGCAGTGAGGACAGCCCCGTGCCTCAGTTTCCCCTGCAGAGGAGCAGAGCAGGCTCGGGGTGAGCAGCTGGTGCCACGGGGCGCCCCTTCTCCCACACTGCCAGCCAGCCCTGGCCCAGGGGGTTGGAAAAACCCTCCCTCCCCCAGCAGCAGATTCAAAATGCCTTGCTGGGTTCCCTGAGACCCCAACTCACCGCAGCAGGGAAGGTGAGGGGCTGCCCAGCCTGGTGAGAGCCAGCAGCCGCCCTGCCCTGTGCTGCAGCCTCGAGGAGCAGGGAGATCTCTGCTTATAATTATCTAGTGGTGAAAGCCCGGAGGGGAAATGCATTCGTTCATGCAATCCTATGCACAGCAGACAGGGGAAAAAAAAGCTCCTACACAAAGCCTTGCCCACGCTTCCTGGTGGACACGGCTCAGCGACGATTGTCCCACGCAGGAGAGCTGCCACAGTTTGTGCCATCAGCCTGAAGCACACATCTGTCCCTGCTTGGTCACCTCCCCAAGTGCTGGGGACAGCAGGGGCTGCCCTGACCGAGTGCCAGAAATGGACCCAGGCTCTTGTGTTCCCACCAAGGTCTAGTTGTTACTGCGAGCAAAGTGAAATAATTGGAGGTTTGGGCCCAGCGCTGGGTCCCTTGGCTGCTCATCCAGCCCAGCTTCCGAAATAAACATCCTCCCAGCGCCCGCGAGGGACAGGGAGCTTCTGCCGCTGCAGAGAAAAACGCCCCAAGAGATCCAAAGCCACAACCAAACAGGAACACGCGCTACCAAAATGGGTCCCAGCGCCCACATGAGGGAAGATGAATCACTGGGAGATGAATCTTCTCCAGTGGGAAACCCTGGGGCCAGGCACAGCCCTCCTGCCAGGCTTCGCTGCGCCCAGGGGTGTTTATCAGAGCCAACGCGGGGGCAGAAGGGGCTTTACAGCCCAAGGATGCATCCCTCGGCACCCAGGACAAAATGTGGAGCAGAACTGAGCCAGAGGGATGCTCCCAAAGATGCACAGAGCCCATGCAGCCCCCAGATCCCTCTGGATGTGGGTAGGGGCACAGGGCCCAGCCCAGCACCCATGTGCAAGGAAGTCCACGCGCACACAAAGCCCTCAGGTTGGGACATGGGGTACTTTCCCCCTGGCTTGCCCCAGCCCTATTGCACAGAGCCAGCTGCTCTGCACATGGGAAACTGTGAGTGCAAGAGAGAAAGATAGTGACCAAGGAGAGATATCGCCCTTGCTTCCTGCCCTCCACCCCATGCCAGGGAGGGGAAGCTGTGCTTCACCCACCCCAGAGCCCCTCTGGCCTGCAGCTCATCTCCTCACCCGGCACCAATTAGCTTGATTAGCACCTGAAGCCTTAGGGCTTCCCTTAAAGCTGTGTTTAGAAGTGCCCATAACCAAGCTTCTCACGTGTACTACAAAACTGAGTGATATGGGACGCAGCACACCACTGCCAGAACTTCATAAAATCCCAGAGTAGGTGCCTCATGTCATGTTTGGCCTCAAAGTCACAAAAAATATCACAGTGCTGAGTAGAGCAATGCCTGAATCCCACCCCTGAGCTGCTGCCCAAGCCAAGAAGACAGACAAGCAGTGTAATGGATGCAAGAGCAGGCGTGTGTGCGCACTCTGGAGCATCGCTGCCTGCAGGCAGGAGGTCAGTGCCCAGGTCGAGCTCTGCCTTGTGCAGGTTGTGAAGTTCAGGGGTCAGAAAGGGGCAGGGGACGGATGCTGGCGTCGTCCCCAGTGACAGACCTGGCCCTGGGAACAATCGCCAGCAGCTCAGGTTGGGCTGCGGTGAATTACGGACGCATCCCCGCAGCCGACGCGGGATGTCCCTGCGGCAGACGGCACTGCTTGGGTTCAGCCCCAGCAGCTGCCTCCCCGGGGCTCCCTGGGGATGGAGACCCTGGGAACCGGTGCCTCATAGCAGGGAGCGCAGCCAGCCCAGGATGGGACCTGCACCCTCTGCCCTGCCCTGGCAGCCCCACATTCACGCTCGGCGGTGAAGCGCAGCGGCTGCGTCGCGCAGCAGAGCTGCCTTGGATCTGCTTGTGCTCCAAACGGAGCCTGTGGGAATCCTGCAGCTGGGAAAGGGCAATCCATCCCATAAATCCATCAGCCTTTCCTTTTTTTTACTGGGAAAACGTCTGGGAAGTTGATGTTGTTATTAAAGTCACCTGAGTCCTGGGCTGAGCTGGGGGGGAGGCGTAGGGGCTTAGTGGGGAGAGATGAAATTGGAGCTGCACAACAGCTCCTGAAACACCAGCAGTGGAAAGGTGCAGCCCCATCCCTGCATGCAGGATTCATCCTCATCGCACAGGATTCATCTTTATTGTGCAGGATTCATCCCTATCACAGTGCTGGGGTGGCCCATCAGGGTTTCGCTCACCCTGTCCTGCAGGTCTGAGCATGGATCCAACAGCATAAATCCTCACCGGCTCTGAGGATCAGCCTAAAGTGGTGGAGAGTCCTGCTCAAGCCAGCTGGGGACAATCCCTGAGCGAGGAAGATGTGTGGGGGCAGGAAAACACAAGGCAGGGAAATGCGGCAGCACTGGGAAGTCTGCTCTTTTTTTTTCTTTTATTATTGTTGGGGGTTTTGTTCTTTTCCTTTTTTTTTTTTTTTTTTCGGAAGGTGCCTGGGAAAGGAAGTGATTGTTTGGAGCAGATCTTGATGGCTCCAGGTCCCTCGTTGGGCAGATAACCAGGCGCAGCCCCTCTGCAGCAGCTTGGGGCTGGTGGGAAACGTCCCATCCCGCTGCAGCTAAGCAGCTGCCGGGGGTGTCAAGGGCTCCAGCATCAAAATTCACCCCTCTGCCACCCTCAGAGGCTCTGCGATGTGAGGAGGGGGTGCCTGAGGGCTGTGCAATGCCACCCCCACTGCTGCTGACCGCAGGGCCACGTCCCCACCTCAGCCGGGGCTGCTTGGGGCTATTTTGGGGGTAAGCAGGAATTAGGCAGCTTTATCTGCTTTCTGATGCTGTTGCCAAAAGTCTTGGCTAAGCATATGTAATTAGGGATCCTGTCGTCTGTGGAACCGTTACCCCCCTACCCGGCGCTGATTTGCAATAGCCACATCTCAAATCCCACCTCCCTGGACCTCTCCTTCGCCTCCCGCCATCTCTAACGACTTGAGCTGGAGATTAGGGAACAAGAGAAGGGTTTGGGGCCTCTCTGTCAGTCGGGAGATAGAGCTGGGTTTGCTCTGAGGAGGGAATTATTCTGGGTATGAATTATGTCATTTTCCTCTCCGGAAACAGCGCATGCTCCCGGGTGTCACAGCTGCTGGGGTGGAGCGGGAGGCTCCCTCTCCGGCACGTCCCGGCTCCCTGACCTCGCCAGGTCCCTGAACCACGAGGAGAACAACAGGAGCTGCCAGGGGATGAAGGAAAATGAGCAGCAAGTCCTCTCCCTTTTCCCCTCTTCCCCCCACCCCAGCCTGGGAAGGATGCAGCCGCAGTTGTGTGGGGGTCACGCCAACCCCCACAGGCTCAGCTGTCCCGGGGGTGTCAGCAAGCGGGGGCCATAATCCAGGCTGGGATGTGGGATGGATCAAAGACCCACCAGCCCCTCTTTCAAACCCCTAGGGAGCATCCACAGGGGTCCAGGCTCTGCGGCACGTGGAGCATCCCAAGAATCAGAGCAAATGTTGGGGGCCTGCGTCCTCCTGCCTTTGGTGGGGTAGTTAAAGATAGTAACGGGGAAAAAGAGCTCTTGGAGGGGATGGGAGCATCTGCCCTGTGACCGGCAGCGCCTGGTTCAGTGGTCGGGCAGGGGTAGGTGGGTGACGAGCCAGGTTGGGATGCGACATCCCACACACACTCACCAGCACCCCACAAACCCCGCCGTGCGCTGCTCGGGAGCGCTGCGAGCCGGCAGCCCCCAGCCCTGCGCCTTGGCCTGTGCCTCGGTGGATGCCGTCAAAGGGAGCATTTAGGGCCACGCTGGCACCCTTGGCAGGCGCCGGGGCGGGCGGCTGGGCCAGCTGCTGCTGCTGGCGCCAGAGCCGGCGGTGCGGGCTGCGGAGCAGGTGGACAGCTGGCTCAGCCACCTCGCTCCCCACAAAGGCACCCCTTTCTCCAGGGCAGAATCGGATATGAATGAATTCACTTGATTTATTTGGCGTCGCTTCCTCAAATGGCTTTCCCTGCAAGCGTGTCCATGCCGCCTCTCCCCGTTCCACCGCGAGCGCAGTGTTGGGTGCTCATGGATCTGCTCCCTCCGGAGCAGACGGTGCACCCCGCTCTGTGGGGTCCCCCTCCAGATGCCTGGGGAAGGGGACACCTGAGCCTATTTGGGGAGAGACCAAGTGCAAGGGCAAACCATTTTCTAGCACCCGGAGAAGATGCTGAGCACGATGTGTGCAAGGATTGAACTGCTGGGACCTGCTCCGGAGGTTCACGTTTACCCCTAAGTAGTTCAGACATGTGCTGGGCAAACCTCCCCACAACCCCTCTTTGTGCAACTCCGAGCTCTGGGCACGCAGAGGGAGACACACAGCAAAACTCTGCTCCATCCCTGCAGGCAGCAGGATCACACTCTGCCTGTCCTGGCACCCTGACCCTGGCAGCACCCGAGAGCCAGGCTCCCTGGACAACCTAGGAGCCCAGACATGAAAAGGCCTCTACAGTTTCCCTTCCTCATGTTATCCAAGCACAATATCAACTAAAAACCGCACTAGTTAAAAATGCAAATGATCCCTGGCGTGCCAATGCAGACAGAGGGAGTTGCCCCGTCTTTGCTGCTGAGGGCCCAGATCTGCTCATTTCACTATCTTGCTCTGTCGGAAATCTTAATTAAATTCCCCCTTTCATTTGGGCGTGCTCCTGCACCCCACACAGCTCCTGCCGGGGCGTGCAAGCCTCCCTGAGCACCCAGCTCCCTCCTCCTGCTCGGGGGAGCACCCCACACCCACAGACCTCGAGGTGGTGGGAGGAGAAACCCCCTTGAGATCATAGAACCATAGAATCTCCAGGTTGGAAAAGACCCATCGGATCATCGAGTCCAACCATGATGCGTCCCCATGCAAAACATTAGGATGTGGCTCAGAATAGGTGTGAGCCATGCCACGTCTGCTCACGCATGACGAAGTGGGAACCCAGGATGGCAAAAGCTTTGTCCTTTTGGCTCGGGGGTGGGGAGGTGCTGCTGACTGGGAGGCTGGTTGGAGGTGCCTTTTCCTTCTGGGCTTTTGCATCCGGGTTGGCATCCACCCAGCCAGCCACGCACTTGGCTGCGCATTGGTGTCTCGGCTTCAAAAGAAAAGAAAGAGAAATGCCAGTCCCAAGGAGATGCCTTGGCTCGTTACAGGCTGTTTGCACACCCTCACGACAGCAGAAAGGTCATCGGCACTGGTCAGAGATGCCTTCTTCGAGCATCCCTGCAGACCAGCTGCCTTCTACTGGATGGCGTTCCCCAGGGCAGCGAGGGGGGTTCCCGCCCCTCTGGAGAAGCAGCCGGAGGGTGAAGCCAGGCGGGTGCCTGACAGCTCACAGATGGGGCAGAGCAGCAAAGTAGGACAGCTTGGGGAGGCAGCTCTGCCTCTCCACCCCCATTGTCCCCTTTTCTTCGGGGAGGACGCGCGATGCTCAGCATCACGCCGGCAGGTTACCATGGCATTTCCCTGCCAACTCCGGCGAGCGGCTGCCTCGCTGGCCAGTCCCTTGGTGCACCACAGAGCCAACTCCTGCCTGCCTCCCCTCCTGCCATTCTTCTGGGCTGCTGGACGAGCAGCCGTTGGGGAAGGAAGCAGCAGGGAGGAATACATTGACCTGGTGTCAGATGTGCTGGCACAGTGAGAGCGGCTCCAGGGATGCGTTTCACCTGCCCAGTGCAACACTAAAGTGGGACTTTCCTACCCGGGTAACTTGAACCAAGCACAGGATCATCTCGTTTGCTGCTAATTTGCTATTTTGTTCCTGCTGCTATGGCAAATATTTGTGTGCGGTATGTGTGGAGAAGTTCCTCCTTTGTTCCGCAGCCTCTCCCTCTGCCAGTCCCTGCAGCAAAAGCAGTCTGGGCTGACTCTCCATGCAAAGTGGTTTGGCAAGAAAGATCCTGTCTCTCCCCAAAATCTCCATCAGTGATGGGCTCCCCCTCCACATGGGCCAAGGAAAGAGGGACTGAGGGAAGCAAAAAGTCTGTTCCGTAGGAATTCAGTGCCAAGTTTGCAAAAGATTTCAGGCATGCATTTTTGTAGACTCGGCTGTGGCAGAGCCAGAGGAGCTCTTGCCTCCCAAGGCACTGGAGCAAATGGTTCAAAGGCGCTGAGCTGGAAGCCTTGATGACCTGAGAAACCCCCTCGGAGACCCAGGTCAGGGCTTGCTGGAGACACTGCTCTGTCCCTCCTGCAGCCAGCATGCTGGGAGCAAAGACCTCATGGAAAATCAAAGTTTTTCAGTGGGTGCTGAGCCACCCTGCATCCCTGCAAGCCCACCCTGGGCTCGCCTCTTGCCCCAGGCTGTGCCTGCTGCTGCCCTGGGAGGAGTTGGAGAGCCAGCTGGGACCATTTGCACACCCTGGTTGACCCCATGCTCCTCACAGAGCCTTGAAACAAGGGCAAGCATGATGCCAAATCCAACCCTGAAGACAGAAACCAAAATTCATTTGCTTTGTTAATTACCTAATTACACTGAAGATAAACAAGAGAGCACGTCTCCAGGGCCCTTTCAGTCTGTTGGATGTCAGATAACCCTAGACTGAGCCCCGCTACGCCGCAGCAGATCAATTTTGGGGTTCCTTGTGCAAGGGCTCCCCCGACTCCAGGTTCTGCTGCTGAGCTGGGCAGCCCCCTGGTGTGACTCCCACCCAGTTCCCACCTGCCAGAGCCAGGAAAAGGAATTTGGCCTCTGGGGCTGCATTAATTATGGTTGCTCCTCACCGCTGCTGCCAGCAGATGAGGTTCCCCTGGCAGAGAAGTGGTTGTGAGCTTTGCAAACGCCCACGTCCCCAGCACAGGGCTGTGGGGTCTGGGACGCGCATCCCTGGCACTGCAGGTGCTCCCACATCCACCTGCTGCCCTGTCCTGCTGCTCCAAGATGAGGCACGGCAAAGGGCAGCTGGGGATGCTGCTTCTTCCCCACACCCTCCTGCTGCAGGGATGTGCCTGGGCATATTCCCCATCGCTAAGACGCAGCCACCCAAAATTCATTTGCCTGGAGTTCAAATGTGGAGCAATATCCCCAGGATGCAAGGAGAGGGGACTGTGTTGGCCATGAGGAGGGTCCTTCTGCCTCCCTTGTGAGCTCTCTTGGGTTGGAAAGGAAGGTCCTGGCTGGGCTAGTCCTATCCAGCCCCCCTGGCACGGCCAGGCGTCCCCATCCTGCCAAAATCACCCCGTGCCACCCCAAGAGGTGTGTGGGCAGGGATGGTTCAGTGCTGGAGGTCCCCACATCGGGCTGACCACTGCGTTTCCGCAGACAGACCGGCTGGTTTCACGATGCGGGAAGGTTTCCAACTGGAGCCCAGCCAAAACCAACCCATTCGTTACAGTCCGGATCTCAGACTGGGCTTTACAGCCACTGCAGCCCCCGAGCAGAGGGGAGAGAAGTCCAGTGAGGCTTCCCCTTCCCAGGCAGCACCACCTTCTCATCTGGTGGGACATTCTCTCCCTTGGAGACTGCGTCCACGGGGCAGCTGGGCAGCTGTGGGTCTGGCCCTGAGATGACTTTGCCAGCACAGTTTTGGGCACGGTGGTGAATGGTTTCACAGGTCTCTGCTGTGCCTGTGTGCCTGGCTGGGGTTGCATCGATTCAGCAATGCGAGATGATTCACTGCTCCCAGGAAAGCTTTGTGGTGGAGGCACAGTGGATGTTCCTGCTTCCATTGGGACCCTAGGGAGCAAACCCCAGCCAGACATGGTGGCGGCAGGGAGACATCAGAAAAGGTTCACAGAATCACTAGGCTGGAAAAGACCTTTGAGATCATCAAGTCCAACCGTACCTGTCCTCTACTAAATCTCATCCCTAAATATTTAATCTGCCTCTCTTTTAAACACCTCCAGGGATGGTGTCTCCACCACTGCCCTGGGCAACCTCTGCCAGTGCTTGATAACCCTTTCTGTGAAGAAATTTTTCCTAATGTCCAACCTGAACCTCCCTTGGCGCAACTTGAGGCCATTCCCTCTCCTACTATCACCTATCACTTGGGCGAAGAGAGCAACACCTACCTTTCCACAAACTCCTTTCAGGTAGTTGTGGGCAGTGATAAGGTCTCCTCTCCTCCACTCTAAGTAGGAGAAGTAGGGAAAGACATCTCAAACCCTCCCTTTGCTGGGATCCCTCAGGTTAAAACCAAACATCTTTGGCAGATGCATGATGGTGGCTCAAGCAGCTCCTTGGCCATGAGGAGGCTTGGGGGGGACCGGCAGTGAGCCATGGGCATGAGGCTTAAATTACCTCAACAGCCTCTCTGTAGCCCAGACTTTGGAGAGACTCTCCAGAGCGCCGGGAAGGGTCTCTGCAAGGCTTGACCTCCCGTCTGTGACGCTTAGGAGTGCAGACACTCCTGGGGTTCTCGCAGAAACCCCACCGCAGGCAGCCCGGCGCAGGCTGAGGTCGTGCTGGTGGGGAACAGCAGAACCGATGGCATCTTCACTGGCACGAGCAGCGCCCGGCTCGCTGCCCCAGCGCTGGGCTGGCTCCAGCTGGAGCGTGAGTGGCTTGGTGCCCCATCGCCGAGCGGGCAGCCAGCTCCTGCCGAGGGCAGCGTGCTCCGGCCAGGAGGTGCATGCGGCACGGCTGGGAGCAGCGATGGGACCAGGGATGGAGACACCAGCACCCCGGCTGCTGTCCCGCAGCTCGCCCAGGCAGCAAAGCCACAAGGACAGCTTGGCTCCCTCCCTTTTCTCTACTGTAATGCAGGATTTTGGGGCATGGAAAATGAAAGGAGTGGCCCCCAAAAGTTGAATTTCCCCCGTGCCCCCCTGCACATAGCAGCAGAGTTGAGTTTAATGCTGTTAGTCAGGCAGTGCCTGGCTGGCTGTGCCGCTCTGCAAGCTGATGGGGAAACCAATTGAGGGCAAAATTGCTGCAAACAATTGTCCTTTTGTCCCTTTCCCTGGGGTCTGTCTGCCAAGGTTAGTGGAGCTGAATAAAACTCACTTGAGCTGCAACTCACACAACATACCAAGGGCTCCTTTTGGGGCTCGGCGGGGCTGGAGGAGGGGGAGCGGGGAGGAGGGGAGGATGGGGAGCAGGAGGGGATGAAGAGAGGAGGACACTTGCGTGCCCAGAGCTGGGATGCAGAGATGGGCTGGGGAGCATCCTCCCAGCCCTGGCGAGACATAGGTGACTGCTGGCAGTAACCAAGGCCAAGCCACGGCTCTGCTCACCTCCTCAGCACCCTGAAACGGGGAGTGCTGCCTGCCCAAGGATTCCAATGGGGCCACGGCTCCTCTCCCACACACCCTCTGCCCGGTGCCAGCCCAAGAACAGCTTGACCGATCCTTCCTTGTGCGCTCAGCAGCCTCAGCAGGAATCATCCCTCCATGCCCGTGGGCTGCCCAGGCAAACCCCTATAAAACACACGGAAACCGATGCTGCCTCCGAATAAATAATAGCACGCTTGTTTGATTTCCTGAGCACAATAATTAAAAGCCTGGGGGCAGGAGGCATTGTCTGAACGCCCCTGGGACCCAGCTCCCTCAGCTGACTCTTTACATTCCCCCAGTTATTCTTTGCATCCCTTTTTTTTCGGCTTCTCCATTGGCAAATGAAAAATAAAAGCACTTTTTTCCATCAATCTGGCTTTGTTACTGGAAGCTGATGCCTGAAAAGGACTTCTGTGGGCTTTTTTTTTCATGAGTAATGAGCATTTCTGTTCTTGCTGCCCGAACATGTATGTGTTTTCCCATGGGGGTGCCCCTCGCTTCCTCTCCCCCTGTCCCCCCCAGGTTTGTCCCAGGAGATTTCTCACCTTATCTGCATGATGTGTTAGAGCACAGCTACAGCCACTTCTCCCTTTTGCTGCCTTCTATTTGTTTCTTCACCTGGCAGGTGGTGCAGCATCAACGTGGTGGGACAGGACCTTCAGTCTCCAGGTCCAGGTGATGGAGAGGACCTGCTGGCTGAAGGTCTGGGTGATGGGCTGCTGGGCTTCTAGGCTAGCACGTCTACCCCAGCCTTGCAGGACAGTCAAGGAGGGAGCAGCATCTCCAGGAAGGCAGGAGCAGAGGCTCAACCTCATTGGCACCTGATGCATCGCTCTGGTGCTCCCCTGCAGCAGGGAGCCCTGGTACAGACCCTTCTTTCTGCCCCTGCTCGGCGCTCAGAGGGGCTGTGGGTGGTGCAGCCCTCCAGCCACTGTGGGGCCATGATGGAAAGCTGCAACGTTCAAGAAAAATATAGCAAGAAGACACCAAAGCAGGGGTGGCTGCTTCATTATTATCATTCCCCAGTTCGTTTGCAAAGCTGCATTGGGCAAAATTCAATTTCTGGGACCTTCTGGGAACTGGTTTTCTAGGAACCCAACCATTTGTGGGAAGGTTGAGGGACAGGCAGGCTGGTGGCGCCTCTGCCACCCCTACGGGGAGGGTTTCCCTGCCATTACAAGGCAGGTTTCAGTTCCTCCCTGTCTGCCCTGGTGGCCTCAAGGGGGGTGGCACATTCCCACCGCTGGGCTGAGGTCCCACAGGGTGTAGGGGCCGGGCAGGGCAGTAGGGGTGGCAGGAGAGGACAGCAAGGCTGCTCCAGCTCTAAAGGTGAGCGTTCCCAGAGTGTCACACTCCTCTGGGTATTTTTATTCCTCCTCAGAGGCCCCACTTTGCTCCCAGGTGTGAAATCTCTCACCTGCCTGCAAAGAGCAGCCGGGACAGCCGTCCCTGCTTTGTCCCTCCGGTGCCCCGGTGCTGGCAGTGGTGTCGGCACAACCCACGTGCACAACAGCTCTGACCCCATCGCCCCTGGGGACACCCCGTTTGTACCAAAATATGAGCGCGAGGAGACCAAGACCTCGCACCGGGATCATGATTGGAGCTGCACACCCCACCCCAGCCCAAAAAACCTTCAATGTCCTCAGGAGAAGCAGCAGCGAGTGGTGGGAGGACATTGGAGCAGGAGCACCAGGATGGGTTGAGGTATCCCACTGCCTCACCATCACCTAGGAGATATTTTACCTTTCCATTTTCAGCTTTGCTGATGAGGAAAACCAAAAACAACCCCAAAGGAGCTGTGTGGAGGGGGAAATCCCTGCAGGAGAACCAACACCAGGCAGACACCGCAGTCTGCAGCCTGTAGAGCTGGTAAGACCACAGCGTGGATTGCACCCTCAGCTCCAACGTGGCAATCAGCTGCTTGAGTGAAGTGAAACCTCCTGAAATGCCAACTGACTGCTGGTTAGCCAGGCACCAGGTTTGGCACTTGATTTAGTGAGGGACCTGTGGCAGGGAGGTGCCTAAGCAGAGGTTCGCTTGTGCTGCTCGGACTGGGCTGCAGAGCCTGCTCTCATCAGCTGAGATGCGACTCTAACACAGAGAGATTCGAGTTTACAGTGACAAAGACTAAAAAAAAAAACCTCCCTTTTTTTTAATCCCTTTTTTGGCAAGTTTTGCTCTGAAAACCCTCCAAGCATCGTAGTATTGTTGTCTTTTTCCAACCCGGAGGCTGCTTAGTGATTCGAACCATCAATGAAAGCTGCTACTCCAGCCACAGCAAAATGAGGCACTTTCAGCAGCCTGAGCGTGTTGTTGGGAAGTTGCCATCCAGCGCTGGTTAAAAAAAAACACAGCATGAAAAAAAATCCAACCAACAAAACAAAACAAAGGCAAGAGTACAAACAGACAGAGCTTGGGATCAGACCGAAGGCAAAAAAAATAAAAAGAAGTTATTAACTATATTTAGTTCGTAAATGTATGAGATCTCTCTGCCTGAGATCCTTCTCTGCCTTCGCTTCTGTGTGCAGTTATTTATTCACCAAGGGTGCAGCAACAGGTCCCCATGGTTGTTCCCTCACCCGGGGGAGCTGCAGTGCTACCTCCAGGTGATGCTTCCCAGCTTTTCTAGACGCTCATTGACTCCCCCAGTACAAAACCAGCGTGAGCATCACAAGCTCAGAGCAGACTGGGTTTTAGTTCAGTGGAAGCTGCTCCTCCGTGGTACCATGAGCCCACATTTCACGTGCCTGACCAGAGGAGCCAGGGAGGGACTGGCTGGGCATCCAAAACCAACCCAGCTCCTGCCAGAGCTGAGGGGAGTGCATTGTCCTGGCAGCTAGGGCACAGGACTGGGTCAGATCCTACAAGTCGCCCTACGCCCCCATGGGGGCTGCAGGGTCAAGGTCGCCACAACGCAGGAGCTGGTTTCTTCTCCATGCTTTGAATTACCACTCGAGTAATGGACATGTCAGAGATGTACATCTCGGGGAGACCGCAAGGCCACCAGCACATAGACTGTCAAAGCTCACCAGCTAAAGATGCAGGGAAAGCGGAGGGAGCTCTTCAAGCAGGTTTACTTTCCCACAGGAAGGAAAGGTGATGCCTGTTATGAGAACCAGCTGTGGCAAGGATCGTTATCTCCAGGAGACCCCTCCACAAGAATCCAGCCTTTCTGCCAGACTTAAATTGCACCCTGACTCGAGAATGAGCCCCGAGTCCAGCCCCCTTGAGTTCTGTAAGGTAAGTGGAGAGGAGTTTAGACCCACCACACCAGCCCCAGGCCTCTGCTCCACCAGCACGGCCAGGCTGCTCCTGAAAGCAAGATGAGAGCAAAGGCTGATGGCTGCCCCAGCATTATTTTAGTTCTTAATTACTTTATTTTTGTGCTGAAATGCCTCCTGCACAGGCACAGAGGTCCCTTACAGAGCCCCAGGAGGGTCCTAGCTGTGCTCTCACCTCACTTCAGAGGGAGCAGGTGGGGAATGACTTGAAATGCAAAAACTCCTTTGCTTTTAGATGTTCTTAACACATCAATCAGGCCATGAAAGCTGCTGCAGCCCTGCTGAGCACTTCACACCGAGGTGTGCAGCCCATCACCGCCACGTCCAGCATCACCAGCATCACCAGCATCACCAGCATCACCCTCAGCCCTGCAAAGCCTTGTGAGTCTCTGCAGTCCTGTTGCCTGGAGGCTGCAGAAAGCTTTCCCTTTGACTTTCTGCTGCTTTCCAGGAGCAGTAGTATCAGTGAGGGGTTTCTGCCGGCTGGGAGCCCCAAGGCCGTCAGGGCTCAGCACTCCCACGTGTCTCCACGCAGGGTTATTTTTCGAGCCTTTCTTTTCTTTCTATTCATCCGGTACTGTTGTTATGACACCACAGTCAGCAAATATCATTAAACTGTAGGAAATGTGAGGTTTTACTGCTTCAGTGAGATTCTGCTGATAAAAAGAGGAAGGCAGAAGCCGTCTGTGAGAGGATGCGAAGCCCTCACGTGCTGTGCCAGACCCCCCCCGCGCCCCTCGGCTGCTTGGACCCCCAGGTCTGGCTCTGATCCATTGCTACCTCCTCACGTGGGGTGAAGGGACTTGCTGGGTGCCCCCCGAAACATGCCAGGGTGCCACTGCCTGCCTGTCACCCTAATTGTGGGGCAGAAGGCAGAATACGACCCCCTCGCTGCCTGATATCACGGGACGTTTGCACGACCTGGGCTCGGCACCCCCAAAATCTGGATAAACCCTATGGCCTCGCTCTCACCAGGGCTGGTGGCCACTCAAGGCTCCTCACCACCACAGCCCAGGGAGCCCTTTTCTGCTCCATTATCTGATTTTTGAGGGAACAATGTCCCCCAAGGCAGAGCTGGGGGGAACAATGGGCGCGGGGTGTCGGGCAGCTCGGCTGCGGGACCCCGGGCGCCCGGGCCCGCAGGAAATCCTTTTATTTTTCACTTGTGAACTGAAACAAACACAAGCTCCTGTTTATTTCCTGGTCGATTGTATTTTGAAGGATGGAGGTGGCTTCCCCATGCCAGGCAGCTTAACTCCTCCCGCGCCGGCTGGGATTGTCCCCCTTGCTGCAGCAAAGCTGCGATGGATGTCATGCAGCGGGACCCCCGCTTCCCCCCCTGCCTCTCTTAATTTATGTTTAATTTGAAAACCTGGGGTCATAAATAACACGTGCTGGCGTGGGAAGTCTGGGAAGCGGGAAGCTGGCCCATCCCCTCCCGCGGCTGGGGAGCCTAGAGCAGCAGCCGGAGGTTTTAGGGCTGGAACTGCTGCTGGAGGAGCGATGAAGGTTCCCTAGGGCTGCTTCAAACCAGCAGTGCAAAGTGGTCACCACCACAGCCCTGTGGGATGCCCTGCTCCGAAATGAGATGGGAACGGGGCCCTGATGCAGTGCTGGCTCAGCACAGAGCTGCTGGGCATGACTTGTCCCTCCTCTCCCCATCCCTCTACACCTCTCCCCATCCCTCTACACCTCTCCCCACCCCTCTGCACCTCTCCCCATCCCTCTACGCCTCTCCCCATCCCTCTGCACCTCTTGCCATACCTCTATGCTTCCCCCCATCCCTCTACGCCTCTCAATCCCTCTACATCTCTCAATCCCTCTACACCTCTTCCCACCCCTCTACGCCTCTTCCCATCCTTCTACACCTCTCTCCATCCTTCTACATCTGTTCCCATCCCTCTACGCCTCTCTCCATCCCTCTACGCCTCTCTCCATCCCTCTACGCCTCTCTCCACCCCTCTACACCTCTCCCCATCCCTCTACACCTCTCCATCCCTCTATGCCTCTCTCCATCCTTCTACCCCTCTTTGCATTCCTCTACACCTCTCTCCATCCTTCTGTGTCTCTTCCCATCCCTCTACGCCTCTCCCCATCCCTCTACACCTCTCTCCATCCCTCTATGCCTCTCTCAATCCCTCTACATTTCTCTCCATCCTTCTACACCTCTCTCCATCCCTCTACACCTCTCTCCATCCCTCTACACCTCTCTCCATCCTTCTATGCCTCTCTCCATCCTTCTACACCTCTCTCCATCCTTCTACATCTGTTCCCATTCCTCTATGCCTCTCTCCATCCCTCTACACCTCTCCCCATCCTTCTACGCCTCTCTCCATCCTTCCACCCCTCTCTCAATCCCTCTATGCCTCTCCCCATCCCTCTACGCCTCTCTCCATGCCTCTACCCCTCTTCCCATCCCTCTCCACCTCTCCCCATGCCCCTACCCCTCTCCCCATCCCTTGGCCCCTCTCCCCCAGCCCAGGCTGCCGTGGTTCCTCGTGCTCAGGGCTAGCATCGCCCCACACCTCGGGCTGCCGAGCCCTGTCCTGCGAGGCAGAGCGGCTCCCACGGTGAGGCCGAAGGTTTGCCGACCTCAGGCTTTTCTCACAGCTTCCCCGTCACATCCTCTCCGGCTCCCACGTCTGCTGTTCACAGGCGCTGCTCTCTTGGCTCCCGGCCCCGAGGCCTGTGCCTGGGTGGAAACAGCATCCAGATGGAGCTATTTTTTCACATTTTTGGGGGGGAGGGGAGGAAAGTTTGGGAAAAAAGTGCTGCCAGGACCAGGAAAGTGGAGGGAAGGAGCAGATTTGCAGGGGGGCTGGTTAGCACAGCCCTGTTTCTGTGGGCTGCTCCTGAAGGGCTGGGCAGGGAAACTGAGGCACAGATCACTCTGTGACTGATGCTGAAGTCTTTTAACTCCTGCCCCGTCCTTGTGGGGGTGTAACTGGGGGAACAGCACAGCCGGGATTGAGCCTCAATGGGGAGCAGCTGCCTGGACAGGGAGTTGGGTGCCTGAACTCAGCTCCCACTCATCCAGAGGCTGGAGGGGGAGGAAAATCTCCCTCCACCCCCTCAAACTTAAATTGCATCCACAGAAAACTTTCGAAACCCCACCATTGTGTGAGAGGATAAACATTTATTGAATATTTCCTGTTTGGCACAAACACTCTTTTGACTCCTCTATGGTCTTTTTCTTCTCGTGTCTTTAAAGAAGAATTATTTGAGCTGAATGTAAAGGAAAAGCATCCCCAGAGCACGGAGCCCCTGGGAGTGCGGAGCGAAGGAAAGCCCACGTGTGTGCCATGCCTGCTTGCTGTTAGCTATTAATTCCCGTCTCCCGAGGTCTGACATGAGCAATGCATTATGCAAAGGTTGTGGGAATATTTCAGGCGCTGCATCCCGAGAGAACTACAATTTCAGTTTTACAGGGTTTGGGGTATTTATTTTTCCACCCCTTTTCTTTCAAATGTGTTATTTCACTGAGATGTAATAGCAGTTACAACTTAAACGGGGAAGGAGGAGCTGGATCTGGCTGGGGTGGACGAGGGCTTCACCACCCCTGGGTAGCCATGGGTCAGCCTGGCCCCCTGCATCCTCAGAGTCCTCCAAGGAGGGATGGAGGAGCAGCAATCGGACCCTGCTTGCTTGCTTGTGTACAGGCAGAACCCATGGGGCTGGGCAGGGGTTGAAATCAGGGCTACAAGCCGCTGGGTAGCCCGGGCTGGGGCAGCAGCGAGGGCTGGAGGCTCACGGGGCAGCAGGGTTGGCACCACTGGGGGACACGCTGGAGCTTGGGACAGCTCTTGGCATAGACCAGTTTGGGGAAAGCCTTGCAAAATGCAAGCTCTTCCAGCAGAGACGTCTTGCAATTCTTACACTCAGCATCACACAGTGGCATGTGCCGCCACAGCACCTCCAGGGCTGGAGCTGGGAAAGCTGGGGGGACGCAGGGACCAGCCCGTCCCGCTCGGCTGGGAGCCCAGAGGGGGAGAGGAGGGCTCGGGCTGGGCTGAAGCTGAGCGAGGCTCGGTCTGAAGTCAGTCTAATTCTGGCCCGGGCACAATCAAAAGGGATTTATTTTTAGGCTCCAGGCTATCGCTGCTTTGGGGAACTGAATGGAAAATGTATATTTAGCCTCTTTGGCTATTTGCTTAGAAAAATAAGCTCCTGTCACTGCTGCGAGTGGTGATTTGTGCCAGCCCTGCCCTCGCCAGCGCCGCCAGGACCCTGGGCAGCCGAGCGAAGCCAGCAGGCATTGTCCCACCACACGGCTGGTGGCTGCAGCCCCTGCTCACTTGGGCAGTGCTGAGCTGGCTTCCAGGATTGCTTTTTTTTTTTGTTTCGCCATCCCACAGGCTTTGTCCTTGCTGTGTGAACACAGGTGCTGGAGGGCAGCTCCCCTCGCGGCTCCCACAGCCCCTGTGCCCACAGGACATCCCACCCAGCTCCATCCCTGTGTCCAGCAGCCAGCGCAGAGGGACGCGGTCACGTAGGTCCCGCTGCTGGGACCTGGTTTCTGTAGAGCCTGTGGGAAGCACCGAGGCCTCTCTGGTGTGAAAGACGCACACGAACGCATGGGAGGGACGTGGTGTTTCCTCCTCGAAATGCAGGTGAGAGCCAGAAGGGCAGAAAGTTATGAAGCCATTCACACTATAAATATGCGAGATACACAGGAACCCAGGCCGGTAGCTATTTTTGCCTGCAGGAAACCAGGATGGGAAGGATAGCATCCCTCCCTCCCCAGCACGTTGCTGGCAGTGGGACGTGCCCGGGGCCAGGGCTGCTGGGTCAGCCACCTCCTGCCGCAGCATCACCACCTGCCAAGGCAAGAACGGGCACGGGGACAGCACTGCCCCATCGCCTTCGCCCTCACAGGGCGAAGAGCAGTTGGCAGAGAGCTGCTGGCCTTCCGCTGGGGCTCTGAAAGAGGCTGCATGGTCCCCTCTGCCAGGGTGATGCCAGCACCTCGTTTCAGGGTGATGGGAGCAGCTTGTGTCTGGCAGAGCCGCTGGACCCCACAATGCTCACGGTCCCCAGCCCCGGCTGGCCAGGCAGCTAAAGGAAAAGACGTGTCGCCTTCTCCGAGACTGATATCAGCTCCGCATCCTGCAAGGCTCTCTGCTGACTGATGACCTGCTCCCCTTGCACCCAGGAAAGAGCATCAGCCCTCCTGGCACTGGATCAAGCCCATGACGTGTGCAGAGCCAGTAGAGGAGGCAGCAAGGGCTGACAACTCCTGAGCTGCTTCAGCTCCTCATCTGTTTTCTTACCCCACTTTCAGCTCTCAGGCTGCGCTGCCGCAGGGTCACCAGCGTTCCCGTGTGAAGCGCACCGGAGAGCTGAAATGCAAACCGCATGCAGCGGATTAAAGGCACTTGGCCCGGAGAGGGGAGAGTGAAAACAGGACCATGGTTGGGGCTGCTCCTCCTCTGACGAGGTCTCAGACAGCTCCCTCCATCCACACTCCTCCGTTCCAATTTCTCGGTTGCTCTCCTATCTCTTGGCTAGCATCTCTTCTTTCTAAGAAGCCAAAGGCTTCTTGCAAGAAACCAGTGACGGCAAATCAGCAGCGTCACCGATTGAACAGATGTTATCACCCCCTTCAGCAGTGCCTGTCTGTCTTTGCATCCTCTCACCTCTAGAAAACAGAACTCAGCAACATTTCTTGGTCCAAAAAACTTAAGGCAGAGTCCTCTCTCTGCTTGGTGTCCACGTGTGTGTGAGGTGCACGCTCGTGCCTGTGGGTTTGAGTGTGTGAGCAGTTGTAGGGAAAGCTCATTTCGCAACAGAGAAATGGGAATAAAATATTTCAAGAATGTTTTTTGAATAAGAAACATGCCCTTTTAACAGGTAGTGATAGGACCAAGGGGGAACGGCTTTAAATTGGAGGGGGAAGATTTAGATTAGATATTAGGAACAAATTCTTCACAGTGAGGGTGGGGAGGTCCAGGTTGCCCAGAGCAGCGGTGGCTGCCACATCCCTGGAGGTGTTCAAGGCCAGGTTCGATGGGGCTTGGAGCCCCTGATCCAGTGGGAGGTGTCCCTGCCCATGGCAGGGGTGGAACTGGATGGGCTTTGAGGTCCCTTCCAACCCAACCCATTCCATGATTCTGTGAATAAAGTAACCTTGGGGAATTTGACAGCTGAGATCATCAATAACTTTCTCTTCTGGTTTGCTCAGTGCTGGCTCTGGGCTCTGCATGAGCAGGGTCCCACAGACAAGGAGCTCACCTGTGTGGTTCAGGATCTCCATCCAAAAGGAGCAACAGCTTCAGGATGTGGCCGGGACCCAGAGCTCCCCCCTCACCCCTGCAGGAAGAACCCTGCCTGGGGAGCATCTCTCCTCCGAGTCCCGGCATGACCTGCCAGGGCACGCTCCATCTCCAGCATTCACCAAAAGAAAAGAAGGAAGAAATAAAGTCAGCTCCTCGTGATGCAGCCTCATAATTACCTGTTATTCTCATATCAAGGTAATTAACAATTAGGCAGCTGTCTGAATCACATGCAGAGGAACAATTATTTCGTTATTAATGGACTCTGTTTAACAGGTCCTTTTTTCCCAGATGTTTTTTTTCCTCCTGCTCTCATGAATTACCCCAGCAATTAAACCTGCACTAGAAACAGGGAGGAGTAGTCCTAATATTTACTGAACCTTGCAAAGCATTGCATTTCTCAGCTTATGAACCTGTCACAAGTCATCGGGGGGCTCTGGCGGTGACGGGGAGCCCGTAACCCAACACCCTGCACTGTCACCTGCGCTGATCTGCTGGCTCTGCCCCACCGCTGCCAGGGAGCTTATTCATTTCACGGGTAGCGCTGCAGATAAAAGCTATTATTTACAGTCAGTTACATATTTCCGTTGGCAAACCTCCTCCCTTAAGTGCAAGTTTGAAAACAACCCACTCAGCAAACCAAAGCAAGACAGGCTAAAGCCAAGGTGCTTGCTCGCGGTGTCGTGCCTGCCCCGCTGCCCCAGCGATGCTGGGCTGGTTGTCACCCCTGCACGGCTGAGGGCTGGGGTCTAGGACCATCCTGGCTGCATCATTCACCTTCATATTTCCAAAAGCCATTCTGCAGGAGGCACCCCGGGCTCTCCTCAGGGCTACCTGTTCAGAGAGACCTGTTGATACCCCCGAACGCTTAAAGCCTGGTGGCTCAGGACAGCCCAGGTGGGACAGAGTCAGCTCCTGGGGGTGCAGAGGTGGTTTTGGCTGCTCTGCCTTGGACTCCACGTGGATGGGACCTGCTGGGCTGCTCTGGGGACCCTGGTGGGCACAGGAGCTGCCCTGGGATGCTGCGGCAGGCGCCAGTGATGCTGGTGGAGGGCAGCAAGCATGTGGGAGCTAATCATAGAATCATAGAATCACCAGGTTGGAAAAGACCCATCGGATCATCGAGTCCAACCGTTCCTATCAAACACTAAACCATGCCCCTCAGCACCTCATCCACCCGTGCCTTGAACACCTCCAGGGAAGGTGACTTAACCACCTCCCTGAGCAAAATGCCTCCCCAAAGAAAGTTTCAGCGGCATTTCCCCAGCTTTTCAGTTTGGCTCCCTCCCAAACCCTTGAGTTTTGGTGTTTTTCTGGCAAGGAGAGGGTTTTGAGTTTGCTTTCATTGGTTTGTTCATATGGACTGGTCCAGCTCTGGAGCGTGCATTTTCAACAGAACCCTGGGCTGAGCCTTCCCGGCCGCCCTGCACTGGACCGGGCACCTACTCTGCTCCCATTTGTTTTTTCCAGGCACAGAGTTGGGGATTTCACTGAAAAACAGGAACTTTGCCGGACAGCAGCTGCTCCGAGGTGGTGAATCAGCTTGTCCCGCTGACGCCCAGCAGAGCTGTGCCAGCACCCAACGCCCCGTGCGCTCAGACCCCAGCGTGGTAGCTGGTGGCTGTGACCACCCGCGTGGCAGCGAGGGGTCTGTGGCTGGTGCTGCGTCCCCACCGCCTGCCTAGAGGTCAACGGGCCAGGACCAGGCGCAGACAGCTAATGCCTTTTGTCCTTGTTGACTTTTCCCCTCTCGGCGGGATTAGGATGGGATGACCAGGCAAGGAGGCCCCTAATCCTATTACCAGACCCTAGCACAGCCCCGTCGGGCAACCCTGGGAACCGGCCCCGCTGCGAGGCATCAGGGATGCAGGCAGTGGGTGAGGAAGCAGCCCATGATGTGCTGCACTGCTGCTGCAAAACTGAATGCAGCTGCCATCCCGCTCGGCACCATCTCCACTGATTTTCCCAAACTCCCTTTGCTCTGCGCTCGCTGAGCTCTGGGCACGATGCCCCGGCACGTACGGGCAGGAGGGGCAGCTCTGAGCCCTGCAGCCCCCCCAGCGGGGTCAGACTCCCACAGTCACACACCCAGCAGCATTTGGAGCAGGTGGTCCTGAGCCCTTTTGGCTCGTTTGGCTCATTTGGCTCATTTGCCACATTTCTCTGCTTGGTTGCAGCTGAGAAGGCAGCAAACCTTCTCCCGCCTGGAAAGCGAGTTGTTTTTCTCCCTGACAGTTGCAAGGAGCTGTGTTTGTCTTGCTCTCCCTTCCTGTTTACTCGCTGCCATCAGGACGGGCTTTGATGTGTTTTTGCTGCTGGACTTTCGTGGGAGCATCGTCTCGAGGGTGCCTGCAGCTGCCCGCATGGTGCAGCGGGGACTGTGGTTCTCACCGTGGCTGCTCCGACCGTGCCAGGGCCCCGGTGGGGCATGGGGGCACAGCTTGGCGTGGTGCCGGAGCAGGAGGGAGCGAGCACACCACAGCCCTCCACAGCACCTGGGCTTGCGCACAGCTCCTACATTCCAAAGTCCAGGCAGCAGGGAGAGCCCTGCCCGGCCGTACCCAGGGCTGATGCTGCCTCCTGCCAGGACTGGGAAACCAGTGAGGGCACGGGGGTCCCATCCCTCCAGCAGATTCAGGGGTGCAAGGATGAAATCCTGTGTTCAGTTCTGGGCCCCTCACCACAAGAAGGATGTTGAGGCTCTGGAGCGAGTCCAGAGAAGAGCAACAAAGCTGGTGAAGGGGCTGGAGAACAGGCCTTATGAGGAGCGGCTGAGAGAGCTGGGGGAGTTTAGCCTGGAGAAGAGGAGGCTGAGGGGAGACCTCATTGCTCTCTCCAACTCCCTGAAAGGAGGTTGTGGAGAGGAGGGAGCTGGGCTCTTCTCCCAAGGGACAGGGGACAGGATGAGAGGGAATGGCCTCGAGCTCCACCAGGGAAGGTTCAGGCTGGACATTAGGAAAAAATTTTTCATGGAAAGGGTCATTGGGCACTGGCAGAGGCTGCCCAGGGAGGGGGTTGAGTCCCCTTCCCTGGAGGGGTTTAAGGGACGGGTAGACAAGATGCTGAGGGACATGGTTTAGTGTTTGATAGGAATGGTTGGACTCGATTCGGTGGGTCTTTTCCAACCTGGTGATTCTATGATTCTATGATCCCCTCTGACACTCCCTCTTCCTCCCCAGCTGTGAGTCTCACCACCCTGTGCGAGAGCTGCTGCATTTGAAAGGTCACTGGACTTTGAAGTCGGCACTTCGGGGCGGAGGGAGAGAGAGCTCACACCTTGCTGGCATCTCCTTGCCAGCCGGTTCCCAGCCCGTCTCCCGTGCTGGCCCGTGTCGCGGGGACGGATGCTGCTGGTGGGTGGTGCGGCACACAGCCTGCCCCGTGCCACCAGCCCTGTGCTGGCACCGCGGCTCGGGAACAGCGAGACCATCCTTAGATGTGGGAAATCCTATTGCCCAGGGATTCCCTCAGGACTTGGGGAACAGCCCGAGAGAGAATCTCCATCCTGCCAAGCAGCCCTCGTGAAGCAGAAGTGATTCCTCCCTACGGAGAGGACCCCGTGGAGGGTCATTGGGCACTGGGACAGGCTGCCCAGGGAGGGGGTTGAGTCACCTTCCCTGGAGGGGTTTAAGGGACGGGTGGACAAGATGCTGAGGGGCATGGCTTAGTGTTTGATAGGAATGGTTGGACTCGATGATCTGGTGGGTCCTTTCCAACCTGGTGATTCTATGATTGTATGAAAGTGTTGTGGCACCACAGCGGCTTTTTGCTAATTTACTTTTCAACCTAATTCTAAAGAGTATCTGCAATGATTTTCCAGGAAATAAATCGCTCCTCTACAGCTCAAAGTGGGCAGTGGTCGGGGAACGGGCTCTGGGGCTTCTCCAAACCCCTCGGCACCAATTGCAGCTCCATGAAAGCTCAGCCCCACGAGACAAGGCAGGGGAGCCTTGATGCTCGGGCTTTCCCCAAGGCTCCTGGGTGCACCCAGACGTGGTCTGGTGGGGTCTACACTCCCTCTCTCCCTCTCGGGCACGGAGCCCACGGCGATGGGGCACCTCGAGATAAAGCAGGCGGCTCCGGGGAGGCAGCCGGTGCCCTGCAGCCTCTCATCTCGCAGCGGAAACAGCATCTTTGGGCCGATTTCTCCTGGTTCCCATCTTCGTGTGCCTGGCTTTGATTCGCAGCTGAGCCCTGTGATAAAGTGGCTGCCTGGGAAGGAAGGGAGTAGAAGGAACTGGCTATTATGCTTGGCCCCTGGCCAGGAGGTGTTTTTTGCTGGGAGGCACCAAGGTCAGAGCCGGCTGGGAAGCGTTCCCCAGCAGCAGCCCCTCAAACATGTGCCTGGAGGTGGTGGTGGGGGATGCAGGAGCCCCCACGGCGCCCACAGCCCAAGCACCCTGCATCGGTGCGGAAGATGCGTGCTCCCCTTTGCATGCATTTCAGGGGTGAAAGCGCTGCTTGGCAGCCGCTCCGTAGGATAAAACATCTTCAAATCTTCTCTCTTCCACACGGAAGGAAAGAGGGGGCGGTGGGAGCGCCCACAAACGGAGCGAGCAGCAAGGGCTGTGTGCAGAAAGCACTTTTTCACCCTCTTTTTGTAATCACTTAAGAATTTCAGCTGGCTTCAGCCTGGTGCAGGAGCTCCCAAATCCCGAATCCCATTGCTGTGAGAACAGAGCTGGCACCCAACAGCCCCTGACATTACCCGCTGGCATCAGTGGCATCCCAGGGTGCTGTAACTCAGCCCCCCAGGTCAGCAGAGCAAGAAGGAGCACGCCTGGGTCTCTGGGAGCAACGTCTCCCAAAAAAAAAAAAAAACACGTGCCCGAAAACCTGCAGAGAACAAGTGTCCACACGGCGTGACGTCTCTCTTGAGTGCTCACCCTGGGAGAGGCAAATCCCAGCAGCACGGAGCCGGGTGAAACTGCGGGGATGCCAGCGTAACTCGGATGAGCTTGGCATTGCGCGGCGGTCCAGAAAGCCAGTATCAGGTTCATGCCCAGGCTTGTGCACAGAGAATCACGCTTGGGTTTTCGCCGCTGTGAGCGATGGTTTTTCAATTATTTAATATAAATATCAGAAGAGGGCTGATCCTGGCCGCTCCACACGCTTTGGTAAGCAAAAGTCCCGTGCGCCCCAGTGAGAAGTAGTGAATGGAAGGGAAAGCAAAGAAATGGGCGGTTTTGAAAGAAGGCGCACGTGGAACGTGGGGCGCAAACATGTCCCGTGTGGAGGCAGGGCTGGGGGGGAAGGTTGGGTTGGGGTCTGTGCTTCAGCAGAGCCAGAGTCACCACCTGTCCCCCACCCAAACTGCATCCCTGAGGTACCCCAAGGGATTGTCCCAGAGAAGGAGGGGACAGGGACGCGCAGGGTCTGCAGCACCCGAGTGCAGGCAAGGACCAGAACAAGCATAGAGGGGATAGGGACGCACGCTGAGGGATGGTGGGTGCACCCATGCCCCGGCACCCGCGAGGGAGCAGCGTAGGGATGTGCCACGGGACAGGCACATCATCTCCCGCGACTCCGTAAACTCTGTCAGGCTCTGTTTACACAACAGCAAACGTTACAGTTGTTTTATGGAGGTGGATAAGAGCAGCACAGGGGATGGCGAGGCCAGGGACGGGAGGAGAGATGCCTGCCCAACACCTGCTCCTCTCCACAGCCCATAAAGGCATTTTATTTTAGACGTGACAGAGATTTTATAGAGCAATAGCGCACCAGCACCTTTCACCCGGGTACAAACAGTGCGGGGAAATCTGCTCCTGTGAGACATCTCCTTGTTTGTCCTCATCCCACGGGTGAGAGTTACTGAGCTGACTTCGCACACCGAGAAACGATGGCCAGGAGCAACCTCGCAATTAAAACCAGTTTAAGCAGCCTGCAAGGAGGAAAACCCCACGGGTACCAAGTCCAAGCGCAGCAGCCGGGCCAGGGCAGGGACATGCTTGGCACTAAATTCTGCCCAGGGCAGCGAGGACTGGTTGTTCTCAATCCCATCGCAACCCTGATGAGGTGCTGAGGGACATGGTTTAGTGATTGATGGGAATGGTTGGACTCAATGATCCAGTGGGTCTTTTCCGACCTGGTGATTCTGTGATATCCAGGTGGGACTGATCCCCACTGCGCTGCGGGGAGGAAATTCGTCCTCCGTGGGCATGTGCTGCTGGAGATGCTGCCACCAGCGCCGTGCTGGAGGGACAGTGCGATCAGTGGGGTTTATTCTATTGCTATCCATTCACAATCCTCTGCTATAGGAACAAAAATCAGGATTTAGACTCTTCTTGCAAATCCAGCCCCATTTCTTCAGTGCCCTGGGGAACCACAGCTTAATCCCATTACAGGGCAGCATTGCCTGGGATGGTTTTCCATTGCAGACTCCGTGACCAGCTGAGTTTTTATCTGCTCAGACTTTCCAGGATGCTCTACCCACTTTCACTCAGGCTTAATTACTAAAAATTGCTTTTTTTTGAGAGTGTGAACGAGGGTGCGAGTGCATGTACCAGCGTGAGGAGGGCTAACCCTGCACCCCAGCAGAGAAATACGGGAGGGAAAGCAGGAGAGATCCAGCTTGATGCCTCCCTTATCGGTCCTGGGTTTATTGCACTGAAAGTAGAAGAGCAAAATATTGATTGCGATGATAAAGAGATGAAAGTGTGGAGAAGGAATAGGCACACCGGTTACTCAGGCGATTGGAAGCCGAGTTGGTTGTATTTAACAGGAATCTGCCATTAAAAAAAAAAACGCCTGTTTTTATTTAAATAGCCTAGGGCAAATTTCTCACTAAACCAACTTTCCCACGCCAGCCCAGTGCTCTAACTCTGGGTTTTGGCAAATTTTTTCCTGAGCTGTCAAGGCAAAATATATATAAGAATGCTGGTCTCACTTAGTTTTTTTTCCAGCCCCTGGAGACACGAAAATAATTTACAGATGTGCATTACCTGTTTATATTTGTATTAAGTTTTGCTTAACGGACATAATTTTCTTAGCTTGCAGTAACAAAAAAATATTCCCAGAGTTTCACTCATTTAATTTTAACTTATTAAAGCTTTTAAACATGTGTGGAGGTTTTATGTTTTTAAATCACTAATCGCATGGCCAGCTGCCAAGGTTTCTATTAAAGCCTTTTACAAACGCTATTTTTAAAAGTACCTAAAATCCCATTATTTTTAACCCCCGAAGACCACTCAAAATAAAAAGTTGCTTTGGATTTATGTTATATCCACGTCTTATTGCAAAAAGATTTATGCTGAGCGCTGACTTTTCCCTTCCTCCCCTTTGTCTTGAACTGGCACGAGTCTCTGGGGGAGGCATCTGGGAGAAGGAAACTCGAGGAGGTTCCCTGCGAGGATCTCGCACCAGATCCCTGCTGTACCAGGGGAACGACGGCACCAGAATAAGGCTGAGAAGCTCTGGTTAGGGGAGTTATCCTTGCAACGAGATGCTCGTGCACCCGTCCTGCTGTGGAAAACCACAGAGGAGCCTTGTGCCTCCTCCATGGCAAAGCCCCTGTGTGATGGAAATAAATAGATGTATTTGAGCTCTCGTTTTTGGGGGGCCAGGCTCCCCACCGCAAAGGAAAGCTGCAGCCAGGGCTCACACGCGGCTTCCAACACGCTCTTTTGGGCTCCAGCTCGTGGATTCCCAGCACCCCAAAGAGCAGCCGGTGCCAGGGACATGTGGTTATCCACTAGTGCCAAGGCTGGGGGTCTCCACCACCCCAACCTGCCCCTGCATCCCACCACGCTGCACGGCAAGCGGCATCACCACCTCTTCACCCCCAGATGATGGGGGCTTGGCAAGCATCCCGATAGCCCCAAGCACTCGAGCGTGGCCGCAGCTGCCTGGTGGGGCTGGGGGAGCTCCCTCAGGTTTCGGAGATCGAGTCCCCGAGCACAACGAAGCTGAACGCTGCTCGGTGCTTTCTGCACGTGGAGAACAAGCCCGGGCAAAGCTGCGGCCGGTGTTTCCAGGCTGGTAGAGCTGAGATGCTCCCTGCTTGCTGGGCTCTAGCGAGGAGGGAGAGAGGAAGAAGATGGAGAGAAAAAGAGCAGAAGTCTTTATCTCCAAGGAAGCTTGAAGCAGTGGAAACCTCAGGCTGGCCTCGCAACCTCTAGCTGGGGCTGAGGATGGGAGCAAGGTTGTGGTGATGTAGGGATGTGACTCAGCCAGGGCAGCAGCAGGGGTCACATCCCACCACTGCCGTCCTGCTCAGGGAGGATAAAACAGGGGGAGCACCCACTTCCCTGCCAAGAGTAGAAAATAAAGGTGAAGAGGCACCGCAGCCTCGCATCCTAGGGCATCCCAGCCTTGCTCCCATTCTGCTGTGACAAACTGAGGCAAGCAGCACTTTCTCAGGATGCTTTAAGTTTCCAGAAGGGCCTCAGGAGGTCCCAGTGGCACCTGAACCCCAAACAGCACCCTGAGCCCCAACCTCCCCCACTCGGATCCGTTTTAGAGCCCAAAGCAACGACTGCAGGAGGAGCAGGGAAGGAGGGGAGAGCCAGGAGTGAGGTACCGCTGCAGGGCTCGCTCCTTTGATCTGACAAGCAGACTCTGCCCTTCGGTTCATTTAATTGTTTCACACTTACTCTGGAAATATTTTACAACAGGAAGCGCTGGGATCACACCAGGCCTGGCATGGGATGGGATGGGATGGGATGGGATGGGATGGGATGGGATGAGCCTGGAGGGCTGGTGGAGAGGTGCCCCGGGATGAGAGACACAGATGACAATGGTGTCACCTCCTTCTCATTAACCTGTTGCCGACCCTTCCCCAGGCTTTCAGCCAAAGGGCTCATATTTGAGCTATAAAAGACCCATCCCATGGCCTCCAACAGCCACAGTTCAGAAGGAGAAACAGGAGCCCGATGGGATTTAGGTGCCGGCATCCCCGGGGCTGTTATTCTCTCGGGCTCTCTCGGGAGCTTTTGCCCCCCACTTTCCACGCACCGTGACCCAGCACTGCGGTGACGGACACCAAGCTGCTGTGGTGTGACGCTGGGGACCAGCGTCGCATGAGCCTCGCGGAGCAGGGTTGGCTCCCCCAGCCCCACAAGGAAGCATCACTCCTTCCCTAAACCTAATTTTCAGAGCCCAGCAAGCACAGGTTTAAGGGTTTAAGGGCCTGGCTGGGTTTCAGGTGGGACATCCCCATGCTCCTCTCCCACGGCTCGGCACACTGGGCTCCACAGCGGCGCAGAAGCAGCTGGAGTGGGGTCTGGGAACACAGCGATGCGGGTGCAGAGACCCACCGGCAGCGCCGCACGCGTGGGAACCCAGCACACGTCCTGGGGTTGTTGTGCTGCCTCTGCGTTTGGCTTCCCTGCTTCTCCTAGTTTATTTGTTTATTTGTTGATGCAGCATCGGGCTGGCCAGGGCTCTGCCTGCGAGCTCATTAGTTCCCAACACAAAACAAATAACATCCGACCCCAGCTCCACGGGTAACTGTAGGAAGCGACTTGGCGTACCTGCGCGCACCTGCATGGCGGGGCAGGTCAGGGGGTGAACCCCACGCCGAGCCCCTGAGCGCACCCTGTGCCCGGCTCTCCTGGGAGCCCCAAGGGATGCTCAGCACAAGCTCTGGTCCTCATAGTTCATATGGCCCGGTCCCATGTTTCTGTGTCCAGAGCTCCTGCACGCACACGGTGCGGGTCAGGATGGGCTCTGGGTTTTCTTCTGGTCCCCAAGCCGTTGCTGTGACCCCAGGGTCGCGAAGGAGCTGGGGGCTGTGCGGGGGCTGCACCTGGGCTGGGAGGAGGTTGTGTTGGGGCTGCACTGGGATTATGGGGGGAACCACGCTGGGATTATGGGGGGAACTGCACTGGGATTGTTGGGGTAACTATACTGGGATTATGGGGGGAACTACACTGGGATTGTGGGGGGAACTGTACTGGGATTATGGGGGGAACTACACTGGGATTGTTGGGGTAACTGCACTGGGATTATGGGGGTAACTGCACAGGAATTAGCCAGATGTGCATGGAGAAGCTGCACCAAAACTGGGGGGGACTGAACTGGAGGTGCCTGGGGCTGCACTGGAGCTACACTGGGAACGTGGGGCTGCACCGTGGGGTTGTGGAGGCTGCATGGGGGGGCTGCACTGGGGGTGTCCTGTGGCTGCACTTGGGGGGCTGCACCAGGGGTGTCTCGGGCTGCTCGAGGAGGCTGCACTGGGGGTGTCCAGTGTTTGCACAGGGGAGGCTGCACTGGGGGTGTCCAGTGTTTGCACGGGGGAGGCTGTACCGGGAGCGTCCGGGGGGGCTGCATCGGCCGGGTCGGGGGGCTGCACCGGGGGTGGGGGGGGCAGTGTTTGGGACTGCTTGGGTGGGCTGCAAGGGTGTCTGGAGGTTGCAAGGAGTGGGGGGGCTGCAGTGGGGGTGTCCAGTGGTTGCAGGGGGGTTGTCCTGGGCTGCACGGGGGTGAGGGGCTGCACCAGGGGTGTCCAGTGGCTGCAGGGGGGGGTGTCCCGGGTTGCACGGGGGTGAGGGGCTGCACTGTGGCTGTCCTGGGCTGTATGGGGGGGCTGTATTGGGGGTGCCCAGTGGCTGCATAGGGGCGAGGGGCTGCACTGGGGGTATCCTGGGTTGCACGGGGGTGAGGGGCTGCACTGTGGCTTTCCCGAGCTGCACGGGGGCGAGGGGCTGCACCGGGGGTGTCCAGTGGCTGCACGGGAGGGCTCCCCAGGGGTGTCCCGGGTTGCATGGGGGTGAGGGGCTGCACTGGGGGTGTCCTGGGCTGTATGGGGGGGCTGTAATGGGGGTGCCCAGTGGCTGCATAGGGGTGAGGGGCTGCACCAGGGATGTCCAGTGGCTGCAGTGGGGGGTGTCCTGGGCTGCAAGGGAGTGAGGGGCTGCACTGTGGCTGTCCCGGGCTGTATGGGGGGGGCTGTATTGGGGGTGCCCGGTGCCTGCATAGGGGTGAGGGGCTGCACTGGGGGTGTCCCGGGCTGTATGGGGGGCTGTAATGGGGGTGCCCAGTGGCTGCATAGGGGTGAGGGGCTGCACTGGGGGTGTCCAGTGGCTGCACGGGGGGGCTCCCCAGGAGTGTCCCGGGCTGCACGGGGGTGAGGGGCTGCACTGGGGGTGTCCCGGGCTGCACGGAGGGGCTGCACTTTGACTTTGGCGAGCTGCACGGGGGCGAGGGGCTGCACTGGGGGTGTCCCGAGCTGCACGGGGGGGCTCCCCAGGGGTGTCCCGGGCTGCACGGGGGTGAGGGGCTGCACTGTGGCCGGGCTGCACGAGGGGGCTGTAATGGGGGTGCCCGGTGGCTGCGGGGGGGGGACTCTGCCCCGGGGGGGTGCCCTTAGCCCCCCTCCCCGCCGCACGCAGGGCCCCCGGTTGGCTGGCAGGGGTCTCCCAGCGCTGGCCCCCGGGCTGGGCAGGGAGGAGCGTCCCGGCCCGTCCCGTCCCAGCCCGCCCCGCGCCGGCCCGGCCCGCCCCCCCCCGGCCCGCGGGGGGCTGAGCGTCGGCGGGAGGCGCCGGGAGTCGCTGCGCTCGGCGCTGGGGCGCGGGGAGCTCGGGGCGCTGCACCGGGACCGGCCCGGCTCGGCCGAGGCCCCGCGGATCTATGCGGCTGTGAGCGGCGGCGAGCAGAGCGGGGATGGAGCGGCTGCTGGCGCCCGGGCTCCTGGTGCTCCTGCTGCCCGCCCTGACGCGAGGTGAGGGCCGCCCCGCCGCGAGGGTCCCGGCGGCCGCCGAGAGCCGCGGCCCCGGGGGCTCGGGAGGAGGAGGGGGGGGGGGGACCCGTGGGAACCGGGCCGCCGGGGTGCGTGGGAACCGGGCTGAGCTCAGCGGGGGCCGCCGGGGCTCGGGGGAAGGGGGATTCGGGATGTCCCGGGAGCGGAGCTCGGGGGAGCCGCCGGGATGCGTGGGAACCGGGCTCGGCGCGGCGGGGACGGAGGAGCTCGGTGCCTCCGGGGCAGCCGGGGCTGGAACTGCGGGGATAGAGGAGCTCCGTGCCCCGGAGGGTGGCGGTAACGGCGCTTGGGGCTGCCGGGACCGGAGCTCGGGACCGGGGGTGCAATGGGGAGTTGCTTTTGGTGCCGTCGAGCGGAACCGGAGCTCGGTACCGGGGCCGTCGGGGGGGACCGGAGCTCGGTACCGGGGGTGCAATGGGGAGTTGCCTTTGGTGCCGTCGGGGGGGACCGGAGCTCGGTTCCAGGGCAGTGCAGGGAGCAGCAGCGCTCGCTGCCATCGGAGGGCACCGGAGCTCGGGGCGGGGGGCGCTGGGGGACCGGGGCTCGGGGCGGAGGGGAGCGCAGCGCTCCCCGGCGTTGTTCCGCGAGAGCTTTTTGACCGGTTTGAGCATTTTTCTCGGTTTCCTGTTTCTTGAAAGTCAGACGGGGGTCTCCTTCCCTCCCCCCCCTAAAAATCCCACCCCCCCGGCCCAGGGCGCCGGGTCCGGGATGGTTGGACTCGATGATCCAGTGGGTCCTTTCCAACCTAGTGATTCTATGATTCAATGCAAAGTCGGAGGCTGAGGAAAAGACCCCTAAAAGCAGCTGGAGTGGGAGCATCCCGCCGTGGGGGCAGAAAGGGGGGTGATGCCCCAGGGCACTGCCCCCTCTGCACACCCCGAGGAGCCTCCAGGAGCAGGAGTGTCCTGGGAAGATTCTGGGAAGGGGAGGCAGCGGGGATGCCTTCGTCCCGCTCCCCGTTGGCTTCAAGGAGCTGAAGTTTGCAGAAAGTTGTGCCTGATTGGAGTGGTCCCCAGCATCCCACTCCATCCCTGTGGGATACGCGAGGCTGGGGACAGAAGGATGTTCCTGGGGTGCGTGGGGCTCGTAGCAGTCTGCGAGAAAAGTTTGGTTATAGCAGCACAAAGCTGTAGTTGTTCAACATGCAACCACTCTGGCTGCACAGGCGTGTGGCAGAACCGGTTACCGTGAAGAGCAAGCCGGGTAGAGAAGGGGAAGAGCAAGCCAAGGTGGAAATCGGAAGCGATTCTGGTACTTTCAGCAAGTTGCTGTGGTAACTGAGCAGAATTTGGCTCTAGGGGCCAGACAATGAAACCTTTACTCATAGCAAGTTGTGATGGGCGACTCATTTTGTTACTGAGTTAATGGTAACTAATGGGCCCTCAGGGGGATGTTTCTTCCCAAATGGCATTTGTCACTCAAGGGCCTGATCTGGGGTTTCTCTCTGTCAGCCCTCCCGCTGGAGGAGAAGGCAGAGCCCACCCTGAGTTTATTTTTAGGTGAGCCTCTTGCTGCTGGGGCCACGCGGTGCCTGCCTGCTTCCATCACCCTGTGGGGCTGCACCGACCGTGCTGTGCAGGGACAGGGCTCTGCAGGGGTCTCGGCGAGCCTGTCCTGGGTCCAGATGATGCTAGAGGATGCAGCCCCTCTCCTACCACCTGGGACCTTCACCGTGGCTAACCCTCTTCTTCTGTTTGCAGGTTTACGGTGCACGCAGCTTGCCGAATCCTGCCTCAACGGGGGCAAGTGTGAAACTCTTCTCAACGGGACGGAGGTGTGCCAGTAAGTATGGAGGAGCCAGAGGATTTTCATCTCCCCCTCAACCAAAGTATTGACATGCATGTTGACTTTGCTTTGAAGGCTCTGGGTTTAATAGGGTGAGATGCGTGCTCTTTCCTTGAGTGGCAGGAATAACCTGCTTGTGTAGGAGTCGCCACAAGTTTAGCAGGATCAGGCTTTGTTCCTCGCTGGGTGGAAAAACATGGGCAAAGGGCCATGTTTTGCTGGTGTTAACATTTGCAGACTGCCCTGCTGGTTGGTGGAGCGGGAGGTAGGGCTAGCCCGTGGCACTCGTTGGACCGGTGGGCAGCGAGGGAGGCTGTCTGTCTGTCTTCCAGCTAGTCCCTCCTGGCCCTGAAGCATTGCCTTTCAGTCCCCCGCACCCTGGCAGTTCGTGGTGCGGTGTCCACTCCAATAAACATCCAAAGGAGGTTTCGCGGTGTGGCTCTGGCTTGCTGGAGCTGCCCCACTGAGGTCTGGGCGCCCGCGGGGCATCACCGGAGGGAGCAGGGCCACCTCCTCCCACATCCCCAGTGGCACCGTGCCAAGCTGCGGTCCAGCCCGGTGTTCCTGGAGAGACCTGGCACCCGGGCAGGAGCTTTCTCCAAGCCGATTGTGGGGAAAACGGATGTGTAAAAGCATTGGGAGTCTTTGAAGGACCAACCGACCCACCGCAGCGATGGCCGATTCACTCCAGGCTCCCAGGGAACAATAACCAAGAGAAATGAATAAGGCTTCAGCTCCCTTTTAAAAACTATTCCATAAAAGAAATGTGAATGGGCAAGGCTCTGTTTTCCGGCCAGGTTTCCCCTCTGCCTGTTGAACATGGAGAGCAGGCGGGGAGATGTTCCTACCCACCCCAGATTTCCCAATAGGAAGTCCTCAGCGGAGGAACCCGAAGGCATTTCCAATCCCAACCTGTTGAATGGCAGTTTCCCTTGACAATGCGTGTTGCTTTTTTGCAAATCCGCCTGGGTGCCGTTACTCTGCCCAGTAGCCGGGCACCTCCCGCCCCCTTCTCCAAGCTGAGCCCCTCAACCCTTTGGTGCAAATAAATCAGCAAATCAATCAGGCACATGAGCAATTTAATGGACAAAGGCTGGGTCCCTTTGTGAGCCACTAATGAATGCACGCCACTTTTTTTTGCACAGAAGCCCTTACCAACGCTTGACGCTCTAAATCTTGTTTTCTTTCATTCAAAGAGCGACAGCTGGGATTCGGTCGAAATTCGGCAGCTATTGTTAAGGAAGGCAGATTAATGCTGTGTGACTAATCATGTATGGCTTCCCAGAATGCCCAACCCTCCACCCCCTCCCCAACCTTACACCCCTCCTTTTCCTTGTGGTCATTCTTCCCTTTTTTTCTTAAGTCTCTGCAACTCCTGATTTACATTTCATGTGCAGATGGTGATGGAATCTAATTAGATCTGATGTGTGCGAGCTCTATTTGGAGGAGAAGCCTCCAAAGCAGGCTCGGGGTGGGGCTTTTTTAAGAGAAAAAGTTAACTTTAAAGAACTTCTTCGTGGCTAGCTGTGAATAACCACCTCCCTCTTGGCTGCAGATGCTGGGATGGCTTTGCGCACGTGAGTTATTTATGTAGGAAACCAAGGTGTGCGCTCTCAGTCTTGTCCCGTGTAGGGGACGCCCCGTGGGTGATGGGGGCAGATATTGGAGACAATTCCAGACTGGAGGAGGTGCAACTTTCCAAGGTATCTGATAGCAGCTCGCAAAATCTTTGGGTTTTTTTTTTTTTTTTTCACTTGTTTGAATATCTCTTTACGAGGAGTTTTGCTTCCAAGCTTCTTAAACAAAGCAGAGCCAAGAACACAGATACCAGACGCAGAAAAGCTTGGCACTGCCCTTTGGCGCCTGCGTGAAATGCACCATTTTGGCTGCTGGCCACGTCTCCGCTCGGCCTGGCACTTAACAAAGTTTGGCCATAAAGCCCCATTGTGCTGCCCCCACAAATCCAATTAGAAAAGTGGAGTGAAATAAATAGCGTACGAGGGAGACGCTTCTCCAGCGGACAAGCGCCCCGGAGTTTGTGGCGGGAGAGAGCTAGTTGGGTTACACGAAGACGACTCCGATAACACCAAAACTGAGTTATCAGCCCTGTTACGGAAAGGGAATCGCCGGTGTGAGACGAGGAGCTTTCTCCGCCTTTTTTATTTGACAGTGATAGTTTATAAAGCTCCAGGTGCCTTATCTTGCTTGTCCCTTTGCCAGGCAGTGCGGGGCACACGGGGTGTTAATTGAATGGAGAGGAGTGAGCGTTTGATGGGCTCGAGGGCTCGCGACAGAAGCAGCCTCATTAAACCACCTTCGGAGCCGTTTTCCATCTTGGCAGGGGGAGCCAGGTCTTTCAGTGCTGGAAAAGCAGCAGCAGCGGAGTTTAGTGCACCTTGTGCCGAAGGTGTGGTGTGTTTTCATCCCACACATGGCACTCGCGCCGAATCTGGAGCTTTCCAAGGTCCAGCAGGCAGACGGTGGCTGCTGCGGTGTTGCTCTGTGGTTTCAGGGCACCAGGGAGTTGTGGTTTTCCAGAAAAGGCACTCGCCTTTGACGAAGGCATTTTCCCAGGCGAAATGAGAAGATTTTCCAAAGAGGTCGTTTTGACTTCTAGTGATAGCTCCCAATTAGACTGCTGGAAAACTGTAGTTTTCACTGGCATCCCTACGAATGAGCGGAGCCGATTTTAGATTGCTGTGCCATGTGACATTTATTCCCAGGACCTCCCTTGCTCCGATAGTTAAAAGCAGATGGCATGGAAGAGGGCTGAGATTCAAACCCCGCTCCACCAGCCTTTCACCATTAAAGTCAGAGGAACCACGTCGGGGTTGTCCTACTCTTACCTAGAGAAGCCAAAGAGACGGCAGAGGAAAAGAATAAGTTAAATTAATCACTAGGCTTGTGCTGAAAAGGGGGAAAAGTCGGTTTGCTAAAGTACTTCCTCTGTTTATGAATCAGCACGGCGTTGTAGTTCAGCCAGGGCGATGGCTCCCGCGCCGGTGCCCGTTGCCACCACCAGCTTCCATGGGCAGGGAGCCAAAAACCTCAGAAGAAATGTTCAGAGGGGGACTGTGGCGGGTAGAGGTGATTATTTTAGCTCAAAACTCTTTCAGGAGACAACCAGGAAGACAGAGGAGTGATCTGAGCCCTGCAGCTCTCTCTGTGTCCTTCGAGTTATTCAACTGCTCAGTCATTGTTATCTCATTGTAAAGGGCGGAAGTTTCCTTCTGGTTTGGTTTTTTCTCATGTGCTTTAACCCAACGTTATTGCCATGAAATAATAACAAAGAAAAAATGCAGTCTCCGTGCTGGAGAGGAAGAGGGTGGAGTGTTGAACAATCAACCAGAGGAAGCTCTTAAAGAAGTAGACGAGCGGTGATTCAGCCATGTTGAGAACCTCCATGGCTCTTTTTGAGTCTGATCTCATTCTCGGAAAGAACAAGGTGGAAATGGGTAAGAGGGTAGATTAAAAATACAAAAGTGTCACCTGTTGTGGATTCCAATGGAAGAGAAACGTAGCTCGGAAGCCCAGCTGGTGAGGTCACTGGGAGTTTTAGCTCCTTTCTAGAAGAATCTGTTTACATTGCTCTGCGAGGCGTCTTGATGGTTATCAGTTGTCTCAGGTGGTCCCACTGACTCCTGATAACTCACCCTGGGATTTTAGTGGCTGGGCTGAGGGGTTTTTTTGCTTGATTTTTCTCATGGCTGTGATGGCCAGAGGGTCGTGCTGCCTCTGGGCAGGGGCCAGCAAGGATCACGCTCATGAGGAGATGTCTCGAAAGGCCCCTCAGCAGTACCTGTGGCACAGAGGTGAGCAGGAGAGGTGGGGTGATGCTGAGATGAAGGAATCCAGAGAAGATAAGGTGTTTGCAGTGGCCATCACCACCTGAGATCAGAAGGTCTGTTCCCCACCACTTACTTGCAGCTGCTGTGTGATCCCACTGTGTGATGGGACTCTGCTTCATGGACAGCTTTGTCACGCGTGGTACATTTTAGTCCACCAAAACCTCTGACTTGCTATCTTCCTACCTGCTGGAAGCCACAATACATCCATTTGTTCCAGCTGATGCTACACACCCTGGTCTCACCTCCAAGGCTGTTATGGTTTGTTGTATGTAGCATGAAGGAGACATGCATGGTCATTGCAAGGCCAAGCTATTCCCCAATTAACGGCTTGGGTAACATAATCAGCAGGCAGTTAGCAAGTTTTAAAATAACATTGTTTGGAAATTAACCTGCTCTTTCCAGGCCCCGAGGTGTGCTGACCCTCGTTTTGCTCGTGTTGGTAGGTGTCCCGAGTGGTAACGGCGTGTGTACATGAGTGGAATGTGAAATTTATAGAGCACCAGAGTGTTTAACAAGGGAGTAGCCTCGGGGTGCAGTTACTGTGAGCTGGTAAGCTCTGGATCTGGATGGAGACTTCTCTGTGTTTACTATGTCATCAGACTCCAGGTGAAGGTTTGAGACCTTGTAGTGGGTCTGTGGAGTTGAAGAGCCTCTTGGATACAGCTTAACCCCCCTGGGAAAGCAGATCTGCAGCGGGGTCTCGGTTGAGTTCTGCCTCCATCCCAGGAGCTGAAAAGGTGTTTGGGGTCTGCCTGCTCCTCTAGGGACTGCAGGTACAGGGCTTTGTGTCCCACTATCCCAGAGGACTGCTGGGCTCCTGCTGCCACCCGGGATGGGGCAGCACCGTGGGGCACTTGGGCTGCTCACTCGCTGCACCCCAAGCCAGTTTTGTGCTGACCTCCTGCAGCTCTTTACTTTGGGGGTCAGGATTAGAAAGGCCATCAGGCTGTGTGGTTTGGGGCAATTCCAATGCTTTATGAGTCCATGGGTGATTCCTTGGTGCTTTCACCTCGTTACATGCTCTTGGCAGGCAGCGCTGAGCCTCAGTGCTTGGAAGGACGATGCTCCAGCTGTGCTGAAATCCCACAAAGCCCTGACACTGCCTTGCTGCGTGGTGCCCTCATGAGCCCATATTTGCTGTGGGGAGGAGGCATCCCGGCTTTTCCAGACCATCCACCCACAGAAGGGCTCTGTCCTGCAGTGCCGGGCTCCTTGGAGCATCAAGGAACAGAGATGTGAGGGTCAGGGCTTTGGCATCACTGGGGTCAGCAGGGTCTGATCAGGGTTGCAGAGCAGGGGCTCTGAAGGGCTGAGGAAGCCCCAGTTATACTTAGTAGCACAAATCTCTTTGCGCATCTGTCGCGTGTGATGTTGGGAAGTCTTTGCAGACCTCCACCAGGTTTCAGTGACGCTGGACCAGGGCAGCTCCCATCTGCCTGCTTGGAGAGCCCCAGGGCAGATAGAGATGCTCACCTGGGGGCACGCCAGTCTTTACTTTGACACCTGAGTCCTGCTGGTAGAGCAGCTCACCCCTGCTTTCAGCTGGCCCTCTGGCCAAGGTGTGATGCTGCCCATTCAGACTTGTGTGCCCTTGGCTGGACTCTCCCTTCCTTGGTGCACGACAGCACCTGGACCCGTTGCAGCGTCTCTGTCTGCTCATCTAGTGTGAGTCTGGTGAACCAGGTCACCTTGTCTCACCTCCCTGTGCCTCACGAGCAGGGGTTTGTGGTACAGGACAGCTTTGGGGTTCCTACGTACATCAAGCAAGGTCTGCTTGGTGCCTCAGTTTCCTTCCGTGTGCTTATCTGAACATCAAAACCTGTCTTGGTGTGAGAAAGAGCAGCATAACCTGCCAGGCGCATCCCGGCTTGTGGAGGTGAAGTACGTGATGGGGTTCCCTGTTAGTAAATGTGAGAAGTGCAGGATCAGGACCACGATTAAAGCGTGTGTGAAGGGTTGGGAGATGTTTGGCTGGGCCATATGGGGAACTGTACTCCAGAAGAGAAGAAAATATTTTCAGTTGGAAGGGACCTACAATGATCGTCTGTCCCAACTGATGGAGCAGCATCCTGCTTGGCACCCCATGGGCAGTGGGGTTCATGCTGTGCTCATGGGCTGTGATGTCCCACATCTTTGTCTTCAAAAGGCTGTTGGGAGTGTGATGCCAGTGAGCTGTGAGTGATGCACACTCTGGGTGTCATAGAATCATAGAATGGTTTGAGTTGGAAGGGACCTCAAAGCCCGTCCAGTTCCAACATCCTATCATGCACAGGGACACCTCCCACTGGATCTGGTGGCTCCAAGCCCCATCCAACCTGGCCTTGGACACCTTCAGGGATGGGGCAGCCACCACTGCTCTGAGCAACCTGGGCCAGCATCTCAAAGGCACACACAGGGTCCTCTCCCTGGTAATTCATGCACAGCAGTAATTCATGCCTGCTTCAAGCTTTCACCCATCACGCCCTCCCCTTCCCCCACAGCAGCCTGAAGTTAATATTGGAAAAGTCAGTTAAACAGTTAATGTTTAGGTGCTGGTTATTAGGCTCTTGCACATTTCCAGCAAGGGGAGCGGGGTTGCATTTTAATGGGAAACTTTCACGCTCAGTCAAGTTGCAAAAATTTATTTGCGCAGAAGTCATTTTCTTTTAACAAGTTTTCACCCTAATTCCCTTCCCCAAAATCTGAATTTAATGGTATTTATATGGGAAATGGATTTATTAAGTTTTAATGATGCTATAACCTTGCACTTATTTAATGGGGGGGGGTGCCCTGCAGGCAAGCGGCTTTGTGGTGGTGGGCTGGGAGGGCTGGGCGCCAGGAGGAGCACTGATGGGATGCAGAACCTGTTTCTTTGGGCTTGATCTGAACTCAGCATAGCTGAGAGCAGTGGTTCCAGGCTTTGCTTGGATCTCCAGGGCTGTGCAGGATCAGTCCCAGGCTGAGCCTTGCCTCCTGCTGCCAGTTCCTCCTCTTTCTCTGTGGCTCCAGGCGCGATGTGACACTACCTGTGTCCACCAAGAGGAGCAATGAAAGGAGCCTTTGGCACTGGGGCTCTTCACTTTGTCATCTGCTCTGTCTCATGTTCCCTTGCTGAGAGAGCTGGTGTCTACAGGGCGATGGGGACCCTGAGGACCTTGCAGTCCCTGCAGGCAACGTTGCTTGGGGGTTGAGTGTTTGTGGGCGTGCAGAGGTATATTTTTTGATGGGAATGATCTACTGTTGATGAGCAGCCGTGGAGGAGAGCGTGTGCTCACCCACTGGTGCATCCTTTCACAGGAAAGTCAGAAAAAGACCTTCCCAAAGGCACTTGTGGCTGGTTAACCACAGAATAGCTCCTCTCATAGAATCATGGACTTGTTAAGGTTGGAAAAGACCTCCAAGATCGTTGAGTCCAACTATCAGCCCAACACCACCGTGCCTGCTAAACCATGTCCCCAGGTGCCGTGTCTACAAGTTTTTTGAACTCGCCCAGAGATGGGGACTCCACCACTGCCCTGGGAAGCCTCTGCCAGTGCTTCACCAGTCTTCCAGTAAAGACATTTTTCCTAACATCCAATCTAAACCTTCCCTGGTGCAACCTGAGGCCGTTTCCTCTCATCCTGTCACTTCTTACTTAGACAAGAGACCAACACCCACCTCACTACACCTTCCTCGTAGGCAGTTTTGGAGGATGATGAGGTCTCCCCTCTTCTCCAGGCTGAAGAATCTCTTGGAGCAGGTGGTAGAATGTCCCTTGACAGCGGGATGCGCGGCGCCGCCAGCTCCCGCCTTCGCACCCACTGGAGCCCCGCGCGCCGGCTTCGGGGCGGCTTGGGAGAGTGACCCCGCGGGGAGCAGCCCAGGAGGAGGGGGCCTCTCCCCGGCCCCCAGCCCCTATTAAAATGTTAGACACAGACCTCCGAGTCAAAAGGCAGGGCGACAGACGGCCCTTTCACAGGGCCTGCTGCTCCCCACAAAAGAGGGGTTTCCAGGGGAGGGGGGCAGGAATGCAGGCAGCGGCCGGAGGGCAGAGCCGCCACCATTGTCCCCACTCCCTCAGCGAGGGCGTCATGTTGACACAGGGATTTCTGCTGGCAAAAGGTGTCGGAGGCAGAGTCTTTCCTCCCTCTCTCACCGTTTCCTTGGTTAAACTCTGTGGCAGCAGAAATCCCGGGATACGGATTCCCCATGCTCGGAGGTGCTCTGCGTCCCTCAGGCTGTGGTTTCCAAGGGGTGAGGTTTTTGTCCCTAATAACTATTTTTGGGGAGTTCACAGAATCACCAGGTTGGAAGAGACCCACTGGATCATCGAGTCCAACCACTCCCATCAATCACTAACCCATGTCCCTCAGCGCCTCGTCCACCCATCCCTTAAACCCCTCCAGGGAAGGTGACTCAACCCCCTCCCTGGGCAGCCTCTGCCAGTGCCCAATGACCCTTTCTGTGAAAAATATTTTCCTGATGTCCAGCCTAAACCTTCCCCTGGAGGACCAGCACCTTCCTGGCTGGGAGGTTGGAAGGTTTGGATCCATCACTGTTGGATCATTGTCCTCTTTGCCTGCTCACCGAAACGGCTCCATCATGGATCTCTTTGGCTTTTGGTGGAGTTTGTGCTCCAGGGGCACCCGTGTGCTCTGCAAAACCCCCCTCTCCTCCTGTTTATAAATATCGGAGCTAAATATAGCTTGTTTAAACTCTTGGTAGCTGTTCAGATCCTAATCTTGGGGTTTATGTTCAGGATTAGGAAAGTGGGATGGTGGGGTCACGCGTGTCCCGTGTGGGAGTTTTCCATATTAGGCTCTCGGGCAGCGCTGTGTTTAGCCAGAGCTTGGTTTGAAGGGGGAAAAGGAAAAAAAAATAAGAGAGTTCATCATGGCTTAGCAAGATGGAGATACCAGAGCTCCTGGGAGCAAGAATTTGCCCTGCAAAGGCAGGAGGGTGGGGAGCACCGTGTCTAGAGTTGCTGAAAATGGGTATTTACCCCAAAATGGGAGAGTGGCCTTGGGGGCCAGCAGCGCTGGTGAGTGGTCTAGGAGGTGGAAATTCCTCATCTCTCCCAGATTGTGACTTTTCTTTCTTCTGGCTTAAGGAATGAAGTATTTTGAAAGCAAAAAACACTTAGAATTGAAAAATCAAAGCAGGGATCAGTTGTGGGTGCTCTCGAATGCTACAGCTGCCCCAAGGAGGAAAAGAAGAGCCAGGTACCTAATGGTGTCACACAGGGGCACCAGTCACCGGGATGGGGACTGGGACCATTAGCCAGGGTCTGTTCCCTGGGGATCCTCTGCTGAAGGCGTTTCCTTCATGGTCACCCCACAAATGGGCTCCTTCAAGAGAAGGAGCAGGGACCGGGATGCGCGGGGAGAGCGCAGGTCAGCTCGCTCCGTTAAACAATGGGGTTGTGCAGATTTACGCTGGCAGAGGATGTAAAAACCTGAGGGAGACACAAAAATATTTCATAGCAGCCATTGTTGAGGGTGGGAGTGAGGCGAGTTTTGTCTTGGTCTCTTCCTTCGACATCTTTCATGTTTATTGTGAATGAAGCTCCATTGAAAAGCAGCTCCTTCCCAGGTAGCTGGTTACCACCCGGGAATAGCCTGGCTGCTTTGCTTAGTAATGGGATTATATTGTTTTTCTGTACAATGGGAACTCTGATTCCCAAACTGTCCTGACTAATGTCTGCTTAAGAAACAAAGCCATTTATTTTCTCTCTTCCCTCCACGCTGGTAGGAGGAGCCGGGCTCTAGCAGGTTTTTCCCCACTCCCATCGGTGAGTATATCCAGCTTTGGGAATTCCTTTAGTTTCTCTTCAGATGAAAGTCTGGGTCTTTAAATCGCAATTAGATGGCTTGGGCTAGGTCAAAAATGAAATGGAACAAAAAAAAAACACATCAAAGACTTTACATTGCAGTTTGCTTTCTTTAATTAAACAAGACTGGAGACCTGCTCTTGCTTTATTAACCTAATGTCACTCGCAGTAACCTGCTGCTTTTCAACCACCATCCCTGGGTGAAACTCTGTTGTTTTTCCCAGGCTGGTGTCTCAGAGTGTTTAATAAAGCAGAGCCTGGATGGGACTTCATAAAAAGAACCACCAGTTTGGTCTAGCGCTGGGTTTTGGTGTTGGGAGCTGTGTCGTGGCTGCGGGAGGTGTTTGTGGGGCGATGCTGGCGCTGCGGGAGCGCGTTGGGCTGGTGGGAGCTTTGGGGTGTATCACCTGGTAAGGGGAAGACAGAAAGCTCTGCCTTCTCTCTTTGGAGCCCTTGTGAAGTCCTTGATTTCTATTCCTCATCATTCCATACAGTCGTGCACGCCTGCAGATCCCAGCATCGCTCCATGCAGGAGCTCGGGAGGGGCTAGTAGGGAGGCAGTGGAATAAGATGGAATGGGAAGACAGAATAAGAAGCAGATCTCTTCTCTCGGTGACATGGAAATATATCCCCAAGCACCATCCCTTTCTCTGGTCAGATTGGAGCTGGGGAAGAGCAGCGTCCCCCAGGCTGGCACCGAGCAAACGTGTCTTAGGGGGAAGGGTGTGACTTCAGGAGAAAGCTGGGGTGTTGCTTCCAGGCTGTGCCAGGTGGGAAGCCGCTGGCACAACTGGAAAAGTGACTCTAGTGCATGGATGCCTGATGGAAAGCAAGCCTAACGCCCCACGTCTGCAGCTGCTGGGGGGGCTGCGCAGGAAGGAGGTGTGAGAGCAGGCAGTTGTGGTTCCCGTTCATCAGCCTGAGGATGACGGTTATCCCGAGAGGTGTGGGGACGGTCGAGTAGGGTTGTGCCACTGCTCTGCAGCTGGGAGCAGCGTGCGGTGGCTGTGGTCCTGCGTGCAGCTAAGGGAGACTCTCCTGCTGGTTATTTCTCCTTCCCTCAGCTGTTGCCAGCAAACATGTGGAATCCCGAGTGTTCTGCTCCCGTTTGGCCACTGGTTTCTCTCCGCAGGGTCCGGGACACTGGCACAGGTCAAACGGTGCGCTTGGTGGTGCAGAGGGCTCTGCGGGTGTGATGCTTGCTGCACCACGCAAGCTCACGGTCGTGGTTTCTGAACCGTCTCTGTGCTGGGGTGGCTCTGCCAGGGACTCGGGGACGTGGGGACCGCAGCGCGTGGAGCAGAGAGCAGCTTCTGCCCCAGGGGAGGGTGTCAGGGTGGGGGCCGTTCCCCTTGGCATCCCTGCCTTGGTTTGCTGCTACCCCGGAGGCAGCGGGCGCTCTCCTGGCCCCGTTGGTCTCAAGTGTCCCCAAAATAAGACTTGAGTAAAGACCCGAGCCTCCCCTCGTCAGCTTTCCCACGGTGCTCGTACCTTGGGGAAAACAACCGTGGCCGTTTATGCTTCCAGCAGATGGGGGTGAGGAAGAGGTTATGTGATAGCAGCGCAGATAAGAGGCAGCCTGGACACGGGGCTGGCGGCTGGGATGGGGCTCCCCTCCAGCCCCCCTGTCCCACAGCGAGGGGCTGCTCTCCGGACCCCTCCCTGCGCAAGGTGGGGTGTCCTTCAGCTCACATCTGGGTTTCATTTTTAAGCTGAAAGAGGAGAGATTGAGATGAGATGTTAGGAAGAAATGTTTTCCGGTGAAGGTGGGGAGGCCCTGGCTCAGGTTGCCCGGAGAAGCCGTGGCTGCCCCATCCCTGGAGGGGTTCAAGGCCAGGTTGGATGGGGCTTGGAGCCCCTGATCCAGTGGGAGGTGGAACTGAATGGGCTTTGATAACCCTTCCAACCGAAACCATTCTATGATTCATTTCACTTATTGGTTTATTTTGTGCATTTTAAGCCCGAGGTGGGTTTTACCTCCAGCCCTGCCGTGGCCTCAGCCCTTGGAGGGATGCTCTGGGGCCAGGCAGGAGAGCGACGCACGCTGAGCCTCTGCTGAGCCCGCTGCATCCAGAGCATCCCACACACTCCCAGCCCCTCTTAAACACCTCCCGGCCCCCAGGTTGCGTTTGTGTAGGGCTGATGTATCCCCAGTTTGAACAAAGCCCCGCGGTGCCGTGCGGGAGCTGTGCCGTGCCGGGGTGGGCTGCGGGAGCGCCTGGGTGTCATCTGTGCCGGCCGTGGCAGATGGCAGCTTAGCGCGGAAAGGAAAACAGCAAAACTCTTGAATTAGTCTTGGGTCAGAGGTCACGGAAACATCTGCCTCGGGATGCTTTCAGTGCCCGCATTGCTGCGGAGGGGACAAAACCTGTTGCTGGTAGGTTGGACAAAAAGCCTCACGTGCTGCAAGCGGGGAGGGAGCAAACAAAGGGCTGGCGGTGTGCACGGATCCGCACACGTGGAGAACCCGAGATGGCATCCCAGCTCTTCCAGGACTGTTCGTAGGTGCCGGAAAATGGGATATTTGGGCAAGCACATGCGTCATGCTAAGCTGGGGCAGCATGGTAGTTCTCTGATGTTTCTGCAGCTCATTCATGCTTTTGATTCCATGATCTGCCGAGCTTCTCTGGAGCCTCACTGGAGTAACTGCAGCGCTGGGTGCTCGTTTGTGGCTTGTTAAGGATGTGCAGCAGACACAACAAATGCACGTGCCCACGCTGAGAGGATCCAGATCTGGCCTGGGCTCAGCGCTGGGAGTGGGGTGGGAATCTGGGGCCGCTGTTCCCATTCCCAGGCCATCCCCTGGGACTCTCTGTCTGACCTTGGACAAGGCCTTCTCCATCACCCTTCGCATCGCTTATGAATCTTGCTGGAGATTTATGGGTTGGGAGCACAGTGCATTATTAATTGCGCCTCCTCGCTCACAGCAGTTTGCAGTCTGGGCGCTCGCTCGGGGCCGGGGTGGAGGGGGAAGGCACGTCGCAGCCCAGTGTCGTGGGAATCCAGCCCCCAGCCTCTGCCTGACCCCCCAAAACAAAAACCCACTGGCATGGACCAGAGCCCCAGATGCTCGGGGGGTGTAAATCACACCTGCATGGAGCACACGCAGCATCTCCATCTGCAGGGATGGGGACCAGCTGCTGCATCTCTGTCTCCTGTCCTGCTTGATGCTTCAGTGACAGCCCCAGGTCCCTGGCTTAGGTCGTGTAGAGTATCCCAGAAGCAAAGAGAGCGGTGAGACCATCAGTGGGGGTGTTGTGCAACAGAGTGGGACTCAGTTGTCACCAGGTTTGGGATGCCATCGCCTCCTGGTGCCATCCAAAACCTCAAAGTGGGTCTTGGCTGGAGTGTTTGGTGCCTCTTCAGCGTGGGAGAGACTCTACTGAGTCAATGGAAACATTTCTTAGCTGGGAGAAACGTTTCTCAGGGGAGCAAGAGGCACTGGTATTTTTAGCCTAGGTCAGGAACAGGGCACGTGGGAGTGCAGCCACGCTGGCCTCTCCAGGGATTTCATGGAAGATCTTTGGGATCCCAGGGATCTCGGCCACCATTCATTGCCCCAAAGCTGGTTTCTAATGGACCTTCTGAGCTGTTTTGATCCTGGAGCACCTGCCCTGTCCTCTGCCAGCACATATATCTGTAATTAAAGCACAGCTTTAATGTCTCTTATGCTAATATCCATAAGCTGCTTGGGGTTTGGTTTGGGTAGGCTTTGCTTGGGAAATGCCAAAGGAAAAACCACAGGGTGATCTTCACCTGGCTGAGCCCGCAGGGTCATTGCATCCTCCACGTCTGCTCTCTTGAGAGCCCTGATGCCACCACCCAGTGGTATTTTTTTTCCAGAAAGTGAAGCTTTGCTCCCTGGGCTGAACTTCAGGAGTGGTTTTTAGCTGCTGGAGAAGTAGGTGGATGTATGATGAGGGTGCAGCACAGCTGGGAGCTGAACCTGGCTTTGCTGAATCCAGCTTTTCCAGACCTAGGAGAGCTGAAAACTAACTTCATCTTGGGGTGGCCTTGTTCGTCACCTGTTTTTTGATCTCTTGCTTTGCATGGAGGTTTGTCTCCAGGCTTTCCTCTGCAGCCAGGAGTTTAAAGCAGTTGTGGTTGTCAGGCTTTTAAATGCAGCTTGAGAGGCTCTAGCTGTGAGCGAGCTCCAGGACTTGTGTGGGGAGGAAACCGCAAAATTCATCTCCTAGCTTTGGTCTGAAGCCCTGCTTTAGAGTTACAGTTGGAAACGTGGACGGGAGGAGCATTTAGAGAGGATGCAGGAGCAGTGTCGAAGCTGCCTGTGGGCGCATCGCAGGTGCTGCTGTGTGTGAGCAGAGGAGCCGCTGGTGTCCTTGTTTCATGCTCTTGCTGGGCAGCAATATCACTATCGTGACAGTGATATCCCTGCTGTCAGAGACCTCTTGTTTTGAAACCTTGAAAAGCAACTGAGATGGCTGTGGGAGGAGTTTGAGGGGGCTCCCTGCGCCAGGAGCGGGTGCGATGGGTACGTGAGGGTTGTCCTCGTCCCTGCGGTGGCTGGGGATGTCATTTGGGAATCATCAGGTGTTTGCCACGGGTCTGTGCTGCACAGCAATGCTCGTGCCCCTCTGGGTTATAGCAGGGGCAATGCTGGATTTTGAGGGTGCACGTGTTGCTTTTTTTTGAGCCGTTGCTTCGCCAGCACTTCTCAGTGGCTGGAAATACACGTCTCGTGGGGAGCTGTGTGACACTGCTCGTGCCCGCCGGTGCCCATCACTCAGCTCAGCCCCTTCTGGCTGGAGCAGACCTGTGCCGAGCCCTTTCCTGGCATCTGCCGCGCCCTCCACTCGCTTCTTGAGCTGATTGCGTCCATGAACCAGCTCTTCAAACAAACAAATAGAAAGCCATTTAAAAAAAGAAAAATAATTTGCAAACTCTATGAAACTTGAGGGATTTCCTGAAGCACAGACCTGGAAAGCACCCAGGCAGCCCAGCCGGGCACGGGGCATCCCCCAGCCCAGACGCTGCCCGCGGCCCCAAATCCCTCGTGCCTTCAGGCAGGGGCTCCCCTGCCCCTCAGGGAAGTTCCTCTGATCACTAATTAACCTGCTGGCTAATAACCATGCCTAGACTCGGGCTGGGCTCTGCTCTGGCTTCCCATCCGTGAGCTCAAACCACCTCTTGCCTGCACTTAAATAAGAAATGGCCCGAAAACTAATTGGGTGGGAGGGCTTTCGGCTCCGCAGCCTTCGCCCTGGCCTCATTTAAGCCCTGTGGCACGGGAACCACAAGCCCAGTGGCCACTTGGCTCAGCCTGGGATGCGCAGCATCGCATCCCAGTCCTGGCTGCCCACAGCAGCGCCGTGGCACGGGGACCCCAATCCCAGTGGTCACCCCAGCGGCCACCCAGCTCAGCCTGGGATGCAGAGCATCGCCTCCAAATCCCAGCTGCCCACGGCAGCACCGCTCCTTGGCTTCATGTAAACTCCATGGCATGGGATTCCTATTTGATAGGAATGGTTGGACTCGATGATGCGGTGGGTCTTTTCCAACCTGGTGATTCTATGATTCTATGAACCCCAATCCCAGTGATCACCCTAGCAGCCACCCAGCTCAGCCAGGGATGCAGAGCATCGCCTCCCGGTCCCGGCTGCCTGTGGTGCCACGAGCTAAAGCCTGTGCCATGGTGATTCCCGCGCGCTCGGCTGTTCCCGCGCTCCTCCCAGGGCTCTTTGTCCAGCATCAATTTTGTTGTTTTTCTTATTCCTTTTTGGATTGGTTTTTTTTTTTCCGCCTTTTTCTCCCATTGGAGACCCTCGTGACGCTTCCCTGTCCTCCAGCCACCGCGAAAGCCCGGAGGATTGTTTTAAGAAAAAAAGCGTGTGTGGTGCGGGGAGGCGAGGGAGAGCGATGCTCTTAACAGATGACTGCACACTTGTACGGTTTGCCGGCGGCGTGCCTGCGCCGGCCGCCCAGCCCCGCACAAAGGCCCCTCTGAGGCGGCCGTGGCCCCAGCCCCTCGCATTCCCCCGCGCGGGGCCGCGGCGCAGCCACCCAGAAGCGCCGTCGCCCCACGGCCGTGGCGCCCTAGGCTTGGAGCCACCGGCGAGCCAGGCATCGGGCGCGGGCGCCGGCAGCTGCTCTGCCTCATTAGGATGCACACCTGCTCCCCGCCGCCCTTTGTGTGCCGAGCAGATGCCCTGATTTATTATTATACACATTTTCTTTTTCATTTGGCCTGGATAATGCCGTCTCATTAACTCAAAATGTCTCCGAATCCTGACAAATTCTCACACAATCCCCAACAATGAAATCAGAATTGGGTTAAAAAAAAAAAAAAAAAAAAGTAGGGGAAGAGGAGAGGGGGCTGCCAGCACAGCACGGCAAAGGATGGCAGCTCCGGGCTGGAGCCAGCAGAGCGCGGGGATTTGCTGGCTGTGCTTCACTGAAGGAGCCCCCGCATTCTTGGTTTGGGGCTTGCAGGCTGGTGGGATTTGCGAGTGGCTGCTTGGCTCTGTAGCCATGGGGCTGCAGTGTTCCCTGCTCACTCCAGAGGCTGCCTGCCCTGGGAGCCTTGGAGGGCTGTGCATGATGCTCAGGGATGTTTGAGGGCCATGCATGATGCTCAGGGATGTTTGAGGGCCATGCATGAGGCTTAGGGGTGCTGGAGGTCCATGCATGATGCTCAGGGATGCTCGAGGTCCATGTATGATGCTCAGGGATGCTCGAGGTCCGTGCATGATGCTTAGGGATGCTGGATCCACGCATGATGCTCAGGGATGCTGGAGGTCCATGCATGATGCTCAGGGGTGCTGGGGGTCCATGCATGATGCTCAGGGATGCTGGAGGTCCATACCTGAGGCTTAGGGATGCAGGGACCCCCCAGCTCCGGTGGCGATGGCTGCAGCACGTGGTGAGCCCCAGCCTGCTCAAGCACAGCAGGGACGGTCCCCAAGTGCCCAGGCACTGTTGTCTTCCGTGGGCATCACCTCCTGCTGTGGTTCTCTTGTTCCAAGCTCTTGGCAATGCGTGTGAGCACCCCCAGATTTATTTCTGTTCCCGAGGCCTTTGAGAGCAGCAGGCAGCCCCACGTGAGCTGACTGTGGTGTGCCCGGCTCTGCTGCGGCGGCATCGCCATCACGGTGTGGGACAGCAGCGTGCTGGCGTCGCCTCACTCCTCCCATGCCCTGCTCGCGACAGCTGCTCCATGCAGCCCAGCCAGCGCAGAAAATCCCCCTCTAGAAGCAGTGAAATGTGAGCAGAGCTGGTTGGGAACAAAGCACACAACATCTCGTATTGCAGGCGCGACGCAAGAGATGCTGCACGGCAGGGTTTGTGCTGGGGAGCTGCTGAAGACCCCGTGATCTCAGGATCTTCAGTGGATGTTGGGTGCCCTTGATCCCTCCGTGCACAGCTTTGCTCCATCCTCCCATTCCTGGGAGGCAGCTCCTGCCTTTGCAGAGTCCTTTGCTGCGTCCTCACCAGGATTTGTCCTTGCACCGTGTCCCCCCCCGCCTGCCCTGGTCCTGTGCAGGCAGTTGCTCCAGTCCTGTCGGCCAACGGTGACAGATGGTTGAGCCGGTGGCCGCGTCAGGGGGGCCTTTTCTCAGGGCCCCCATGCAGAGGGACGCGGTGGCTGGGGCCACTCATCCCTCCTTGCGCAGGGTTTATCTTTGGGGAAGATCTCAACCAGTGATGAGGAGCAGGAATGCGTCACACCTGCTCCCACAGCACTGTTTCATCGTGTTTGAGTGATTTCTTAGGATAAAAGTGGCCCTGGTGGAGCAGGGACTGTGGTGCAGGCAGGGGCTCAGGGCTATCCCTGTGCGCATCAGCCCTGGGGGTCACTGTGTGGTTTCCTCTCGCTTGGGATCTGTGGGTGCCCTGGGTTGGATGTGGGTCTGGAGTGCTCCTCCAGCTCCACCGCGTCTCTTCTTGTGCCTTGGCTTCCTCTTCGATAAGGGGTGGGGGGAACCAAAGAAAAGGCCCGTGTTGTGATGAGAAGCAGGAGTCAGCGCTGGAGGCTGCGGTTTTGCAAGTCAGTGCAGGCTCCTCGACTGGGGACGCCTTTGTTCCCAACTCCTCTTTCATGTTCCTCTTCTCAACCCAGCGTGGCCAGGGCAGAGCCTTGCAATTGCCAAACCTGCCGTGCCGGGCTGCGCTGCGGGCTCGGACCTGGGGGGGCATTCCCGGAGCCGGTTCCTGGGGTGCCCCTCGGGGTGATCCCCCCTGACGGCGCGTCTCGCCCCCTGGCAGGTGTAGCAGCGCCTACGTGGGCGAGCGGTGCCAGCTGCCCAACCCCTGCTTGAGCTCCCCCTGCAAGAACGCCGGCACCTGCATCCCGGTTGTGCGCGGCAGCACCGTCGATTACACCTGCGCCTGCCGCCTGGGCTTCACCGACGAGCTCTGCCTGACGCCCCGCAACAACGTCTGCCTCAGCAACCCCTGCCGCAACGGGGGCACCTGCGAGCTGCTGACGCTCAGCGAGTACAAATGCCGCTGCCCGCCGGGGTGGTCAGGTGAGGCGATGCCAGCGAGCCGCGCGGGGACGCGGGGAGAGGGGCAGCCTGCTCCTGGAAAAACCCCATGGATGGAGAAGGGTTCTGCCTCTGATTTCAGGTGCTGGGGGAAAGGAATGGGGTCTGGAAATGGGAGCTTGGGAGGGTCCCGGGCTGAGCTGCACGCCTCATGCAGGGGTGAGGGTTTTATAGGGGCAGAGCTGGGGGGAGTTAGTGAACACAGCCCCAAAGCCCAGCACCCCAGCGCAAAGATCGCTCCCACTGAGTGCCTGAGCCGCGATTTGCATCTTCATCCTCCCTCCCTCCCCTCCCCAGGCAAAACCTGCCAGCAGGCTGACCCCTGTGCCTCCAACCCCTGTGCCAACGGGGGGAAGTGCGTCCCCTTCGATGCCCACTACGTCTGCCGCTGCACCAACGGCTTCCACGGCGCCAACTGCAAGCAGGACCTGAACGAGTGCAGCATCATCCCGTTCGTCTGCAAGAACGGCGGGACCTGCACCAACGAGGTGGGCACCTACCAGTGCACCTGCAAGCCGGCATTCACGGGGCAGAACTGCGAGCATCCCTACGTGCCCTGCAACCCCTCACCCTGCCAGAACGGAGGGACGTGCCGCCAGATCGGAGACACCACCTACGACTGCACGTGCCTGCCAGGTAGGGGCTGCCTTCCAGCGGGGTGATGGGGACCAGGGACCCTCCTGCAGCCCCTTTGCCCTCCCTGCTTAACAAGTAGTGTGTGATCTTCCAAATTATGACTCTGGGAGGGATGAAAATGAGGGGCTCTGGGCTTGCTGTGTCACGTGCGTTTGGGAAGACGTTGCCTGAAGAGGAGAGGTCATCTGGGGGCTTTTTATACTTGGTGATTCACCAAAATAGCTCTTCCAAAACAAGTGTTTCAGCAGAGGCCCCTGTGCGGATGCTCATATTTCAGAATAAGAGTGCCTTTTTCCGCTTTAGCTTAATCCACTTCCAGAATGGAATAATTAGCCCGGAGTAGCTGTTTTGGAAAGTTTCCGAGTGCAAACAGAGTTGGGGAAAGGAGACCCTCTTGGTGCTCGATGCTGCTCCCTCCGGCAAGCGCCAGAGCTGAATTACCCAGCTGAATTACAGCCTCTGAAATGAAGGGCTCTTGCAGGATGGGGCCCAGCAGGGAATGTCCCAGGAGCTCAGCACCCTGTGAGGGACCTTGGCGCTCCATGTGCTGGAGGAAAAGCTGTGGAAGGACCCCCTGACCCTGGCAACCCCTTTCACTTCTGCCCCCGGGCAGCGATCTGCAGCACAGTCAGGGCAGGGAGAGAAGGGGCTGAGTGTGGACCCAGCTCCTCGCATCCCTGCACCCGCAGGAGAAATGAAACAGAGGAGTTTCCTGACAGTGGGTGCATAGCCCAGAGTTGTGCTGCTGCTCGGTGCAGCCCCACGCTCAGAGCAGGCTGTGTTTGCCGGGAACAAGAACCATTTCTCAGCCGAGCCAGCCAGCCACGCTCGCCCGCTGCAGCAGACGCGGAAGGGACACATCCGTCCTGCCCTTGGAAGGAAGCCGTGGGCAGCGCTAAGCTGCCTGAGAAGTCTCTCGCGGGGTTACTTTGATCTCTGGTCACCATAGCCCTGCAGGGTTTGGGGCCGGAGGAGGGGTAAGTGGCTTCTCCATTCTGCACCCCATGCAGTGCTTGGTGTTACTGTGGGGAGCTCCAGCCTCCCTTTGCTGTGGCTCCTGCCTCACCACGGCTGGGGTCGTGGCATCAGGGTGGGGATGGGGTCTCCTGCCCCACCACAGCTGGGGACGTGGCATCAGGGTGGGGATGGGGTCTCCTGCCCCACCACAGCTGGGGATGTGGCGTCAAGTTGGGGATGGGGTCTCCTGCCTCACCACGGCTGGGGACGTGGTGTCAGGGTGGCAATAGGGTCTCCAAGCTGGTACCCCCATCCTGCTGGCAGCCCAGCCTGGTGTTGGGGGAAGCCGTGCGATCCTGTGGGGCAGCATCAAGGATCTCGTCTTGATCTCTTGACACAGGCTCTGAGGTTCAGTCCCTTTCCCTAAGCTTTTGGCTGCAATAACTCGGGAGATGCGTTAACCATGCAAAACGCACAGGGTCTCCTGCATCCCCTCCGTGCCTGCTCACCCAGACTGGAGCAGAGCTCCTCTCGTTAGGGTTAGCGAGGCGCTGCCAGGGCGAGCGCTGCCGGGAAGGAAGCCTTTCCTTCCAGGATGAGCTGGTGCAGCCAGGAGCTCCCAGGGGCGATGTTCTGTGGAGCAGCTCCAAGTCCTGGCCCAGCAGCGCCGCGGGGCTGGGCAGGTGGCGAGGGCAAGAGGAGTGGTGCTGGCCCTGCCCTGCTCTTCTGCTGAGAAGGCACTTTCACCCAAGCATCGGGCACGTCTTGGTGAGGGATGGCCCTGGGGGAGCATCCCTGCTGCTGGTGGGGTGGGGAGGGATCGGGATCAGCGCTTTCACACCCTGCTGCGGCTTCGTGGGCTGCTTCCAGGTGATTTGCATGGTGCAGGAGCTGGTTCGTCTCCCATGGAGTGGAACAGCAGGTTCTCTGCTCCGATGGGATGGGGGAGTCTCTCGGCTGCAGGAGCTGCATCGGCTCGGGTGGAGGCAGGAGGGGCTGGGGGCTGGTTCTCATGATAAGAGGGTGATTGATACGCTGGTATGCAGCGCAGCAGACCTGAAACAATGTCCTCTTTTCATTCCCGGAGAGGCCTGGCTGTACCGGGTTTCTTCAAGTTAAACTAATCTCAGTTGTTTTATCATACCATCGCTGTAGAATGTAACCCTGAGTTTAAAGTAATTGCAGTACTAATTACTCATTGGGATGGTTCGAAATGAGTTAATCCTGGTATATAGGACATTGCCAGTTACTGCTGTTCAGTCTCAGCCCAGCTGCCTAAAAATGAGGTGCAAATCAACATTGTCTGCTTTGGACTCCCACCAGCAATCATAAATAGCTGCTGGTGCTCCTCGTGTAATGGGGAAGAGGGAAACATGGCTCTTTGGAGGGAGAAAAGGGAAGAAACTCGGCTGGACCAGGGTCTGGGGTCCCACAGAGGATGAGCCTGGGCACCCAGTCCCTTCCCTGCGGAGGCGGAGGTGACGCAGCGAGCTGCTTGTGCTGGGGAGCAGCCTGGTCTGGACCTACAGAACGCCTTGAGGAGTTTGGGAGAGCTGCAGGTGCCCGTCGGCACCGCGGGGAGCTGCCGTGGGCTGGTGTTGCCATCCTGACCCTGAGCGCCTGGGTGGGCTGGGAAGGCTGGGTCGGGGGCTTGGAGGGTCTGAATGCAGCTCTTAACCCAAGTGGCACTTGGAGGGGAGCAGGGTAACTGAGCAGATGCCCCAAGAAGAATCTGGCTGTTTCATTCCTGCTGCAGATGCTGCAGGGAGAGGCTAAGGGCGGCGTGGTTTCCGTGTGAGCCGCGCTATCAAGTGGAGGCAATAACATAAACCGGAGCAGCCAGGCTCACCGCAGGAGAGGGGGGCTGGAATTCACACAGCGCAGCGTGGGGTGCTTGGATCCCCCTCCAGGCAAAGTGCTGCTCCTGAGCCTCTTCACATGTGCAATTAAAAGCTGGTGATTCAGCACCGCAAGCCTTTGTGGGAGCAGACACGATTCATCTTGGTTTGCTGTGGAGCTGGATCCTCTGCCGCTTGGGGCAAGCACCTCCCGAGCTGGGGAGCTCCACAGTAGGGATGCTCCTGCCCCACGCAGGGGGAGTTGCTGCTGCTCGTCAGGCTCCAGAGGTGGTTCCCTGGCAGGTAAAACTGCGCAGCAGAACCAAGACCCAGTAGAGGCAGGACAGGGCTGGGGATGAAACCGTGTGGCTGGCTTCAAAGCCGGGCTGGGAGTGCCGGGAGCATGTTCAGCACCCGATAACGAGCAACTTGCCATCGGTGGGGGTTGGCACGGCAGGTTGATCGGTCAGCATCACAGCAGATTTCTCCTCTGCGCAGGGTTCACTGGCCAGAACTGTGAGGAGAACATCAATGACTGTCCAGGCAACAACTGCAAGAATGGAGGCACCTGCGTGGATGGCGTCAACACCTACAACTGCCAGTGCCCGCCCGAGTGGACAGGTAACTGGGTGGGCAGCGAGGGTGGCACGGGACGGGGCCGGGAGGATGAATCCTGCCCCAGGCGATGCCGGAGACTGGGTAGGGAGAGCCATCCAGCCTCATGAAGGTGCCCCGTCCCCTGGCAGGTCAGTACTGCACCGAGGACGTGGACGAGTGCCAGCTGATGCCCAACGCCTGCCAGAATGGGGGCACCTGCCACAACAACCACGGCAGCTACAACTGCGTCTGCGTCAACGGCTGGACAGGCGAGGACTGCAGTGAGAACATCGACGACTGTGCCATGGCCGCCTGCTTCCACGGGGCCACCTGCCACGACCGGGTGGCCTCCTTCTACTGCGAGTGCCCCCACGGCCGCACAGGTGAGGCCCCATCCTATCTCGCCCCATGCTCACAGTGCAGGGTGGCATCTTCCTGCGCGTTCCCCGGGCTCCTAGCTGAGGTCTTGGTACCTGACGACTTGTGTGCCCCATGACCCTTGACGTGCTCTTGCCTTTTGCTGCCCAGGTTTGCTGTGCCACCTCGATGACGCCTGCATCAGCAACCCCTGCAATGAGGGCTCCAACTGTGACACCAACCCAGTCAACGGCAAAGCCATCTGCACGTGTCCTTCAGGGTACATGGGGCCAGCCTGCAACCAGGACGTGGATGAGTGCTCGCTGGGTGAGTGCTGGGGCTGAGCTCGTGCGGGTGACAAAGGAGCCGCTGGGGAAAGTGTCAGTGCCACCAGGAGTTCTTGGGAGGCCAGGAGCATGTCCTGTGAGCTGCATTAGAATCATAGAATAGTTTAGGTTGGAAAGAACTTTAAGATCAAGTCCAACCCTTACCCAACGCTGATGAGTCCACCGCTAAACTGTGTGTCTAGGCACCACACCTACATGTCTTTTAAGTACCTCCAGGGATGGTGACTCAACCACTTCCCTAAGCAGCCTGTTCCAATGCTCGACAACCCTTTCGATGAAGTAGTATTTCCTAGTATCCAATCTAAACCTCCCCTGGTGCAGTTTGAGGCCATTTCATAGAATAATAAATCGTTAAAGTTGGAAAAGCCTTCTAAGGTTATACAGTCCAGCTGTCGCCCAACAACTTCCTCTCATCCTCTCGCTTGTTACTTGGAGAAGAGGCTGACACCTATGTTGCTACAGCCTCCTTTCAGGTAGTTTTAGAGAGTGATTTGTGTGTTGCAGGAGCCAACCCTTGCGAGCACGCCGGGAAATGCATCAACACCCAGGGGTCCTTCCAGTGCCAGTGCCTACAGGGCTACTCAGGCCCTCGCTGTGAGATGGACGTCAACGAGTGCCTCTCCAACCCCTGCCAGAACGATGCCACGTGCCTGGACCAGATTGGGGAGTTCCAGTGCATCTGCATGCCCGGTGAGCGGGGAGCCCTGCAGACTCCTGTGTCGGTGCTGGATGCGGGTGGTAGGAGGGCTCCGGGTGCCCTGAGCTTCAGCTCAATGTTGGTTCGGATGAGGAGCCGCGGGAGCTGTGTGTGCCTGGGAACAGGAATGAAAAGAAAGAGCTTGGTAAAGGTTGCACAGTCTCCCCCAGCAATGAGGGGACAGGAGGTGAGAGTTGGGCACCATCAGCCCCGCTCTGGATGACTCCTCTTGCCGACCTTCATGGCTAGGATCAAGCCAAGGGCAGGGAGATACGGGGTGGGCAACCACGGAGCGCTCTGTGCGTCAGGTCCCACCGCCTGTAGCACAGCTCCTGAGCTGCTTTTGTAAAGACAAGGGGACCAAATGTGCCCTGGTGTAACCTGCCCATCCTGGTGTTCCCGTGCCGGGCTGCTGACGGTGTGCCGGGTCTCCACAGGTTACGAAGGGGTTTACTGCGAGATCAACACGGACGAGTGCGCCAGCAGCCCCTGCCTGCACAACGGCAACTGCCTCGACAAGATCAACGAGTTCCACTGCGAGTGCCCCACTGGTACGCGGCATCCGTCCCGCTGCGTCCCACTGCCACCACAGTGGAAACAAAGCTGTGATGCATCCCAGATTGAGCCAGGGAGGAGATGAAAATGGGCTCCTTAAAGACTGGAGCCCCACAAAATGGGGAGAAGGGGCTGAGCACCTCTCGCAGCTTTTTGGTGGGAGGTTCCCGCATTCATAGAACCATAGAATCACCAGGTTGGAAAAGACCCACTGGATCCTCGAGTCCAACCATTGCAGCGAGGGGCTGAGCCGATGCAGGCGATGCTGCTGGGGTCCAGCAGCCCATGGGAGAGGGGAAGGAGGATTAAACCCCACGGCTTTGCACTTGAAAAGGCCCCTCTTTGGGAAGGAGGGCTGGGGGCTAGGGGGGCCGCACCAGCAGCTTTGAATGTGGTGTCAAAGTCACGGGGTGGAGTGGAGAATGGGGAGACGGTTAATCTGTGAAAGGAGGTTTTGAAGTTCAGAGACTTTGCTCCTCTAGAGATGTAAATAAGATGCTCTCAATGGCTGGTCGCAGTCCCGCATTCAGGGCCCCCAGCAGCCATCCCCATGGAAACCCTGCGCCCGGCCGGGCTGTGTGGGGGCTGGCGGGGGCTGCTCGCCGGTGGGGGAGAGGCTGGTGGGTCCGACCGCTGCACAGGGGCGGACGTGACTTCTCCCTTCGTTCCAGGCTTCAACGGGCACCTGTGCCAGTTCGACATCGACGAGTGCGCCAGCACCCCCTGCAAGAATGGCGCCAAGTGCGTGGACGGCCCCAACACCTACAGCTGCGAGTGCACCGAAGGTGAGGGGACCCGGGGCGCTCGGGGATCCCACTTGACTTGGCAGGAAGAAGCCACCTTCTGCCTCGTGCTGTGCCATAAAACCACGTCGCTGAATTATTAACGAGTGCCCGTGTTCCCAAGCACCCATCCCTGAACCCCCGAGCAGCAGCATCGGTCCTTGCTGCCGTGACTCCCGTGTGGCAGGATTGTCCCTTTCCCAGGCGTCGGTGGAGCGAGATGAGCCTCGCTGCCCACCAGCCGTGGATCTGGGTGTGAGGAACCCGGTGTTCGTTAGGTGTGGCCCCGCAGCAGCCGTCCCGCCGTGCTCCTTGCCGCAGCGGCAGGCGGCAGCGAGGGGGACGGCAGGAAGGAAGGAATAAAGCTGCCTCTATGGGGACGCAAGGTGCAGGGCTGCAAGGGCTCGCCGACCGAAACCCAAGGAGCGGTTGCACAAAATGATGACTTGAGCCCTGGTGGCAAACAGTGGCTCTTTTGTGGAGCAGCTCCCGCCAGAAATCTTCCAGCTGAATGGCCTCTAATTAGTGTCTTGCTAATGCCAAGCCCCGATGAAAAGCTGCTATGTGGGCTTGGCGGGGTCTAGTCAAAGCTGTACTTTGTCCTCAGCTCTCCACCCCCAGCTCGGTAGGGAGGGAGCCGGCCAGGAGAATAGGATCTGCCGAGGGGGGTTATTATTCGGGGTGCCTGTGGCTGGCCCCCCCTGCACACTCCGGGACGAGCCGCAGGCGAGCGCGGGGCCCCCGCTCCTCAGCCGAGCAGCTTTAATGCGAGGCATTGTGCGCCCCAGAACAAAGCCTGCGAGCTGGGGTCTGACTGGCCCCACCAACCGAGTGCCGGGGTGCTCCCCAGCTCCCAGGGGTCCCGGGGCTTCTGGTGGGGTGGGTGGGCAGGTCACGTCACCCTAGTGCACTGCACCACACGTGGCTGTGGTGGGAAGGAGTGACCCCCATCCCAACGCTGCATTTCCCATCATCATCCCATGTCCCCCATCCCAACCCTGCATCTCCCATCATCATCCCATGTCTCCCACCCTGATCCTGCGTCTCCCATCATCCCGTATCCCCCATCCCAACCCTGTATCTCCCATCATCATCCCACATCCCCCATCCCGACCCTGCATCTCCCATTATCATCCCATGTCCCCTATCCCAACCCTGTATCTCCCATCACCATCCCATGTCTCCCATCCTGATTCTGCGTCTCCCATCATCACCCGATGTCCCCCATCTGAACCCTGCATCCCCCATCCTCATCCTGCATCTCCCATCATTCCGTATCCCCCATCCCAACCCTGCATCTCCCACCACCATCCCATGTCCCCCATCCTGACCCTGTATCTCCCATCATCACCCCATGTTTTCCATCCTGACCCCGCGTCTCCTCCACTGGTGGCAGGTTTCTCGGGCACTCACTGCGAGATCGACATCAATGAGTGCGACCCCGACCCGTGCCATTACGGGACCTGCAAGGACAGCATCGCCTCCTTCACCTGCTTCTGCCAGCCTGGCTACACAGGCCACCGCTGCGACATCAACATCAACGAGTGCCAGAGCCAGCCCTGCAAAAACGGAGGGACCTGCCAGGACAGGAACAACGCCTACAACTGCCTCTGCCTCAAAGGGACCACGGGTGAGCAGAAGGAAACCCTGGGGGGCTCTGTGGGTCCCATCCCTGATCCCAAGTTGTCCCTGGGCCCCCCTAACAGCACCGTTCTGCTCCTCAGGTCCCAACTGCGAGATCAACCTGGACGACTGCGCCAGCAACCCCTGCGACTACGGCAAGTGCATCGACAAGATCAATGGCTACGAGTGCACCTGCGAGCCGGGGTACACAGGTGAGAGCAGGGCACGGCAGCCACCGCAGCACCCTGGGGACCTGGTCCAGATCCAGCCTCATGCTGGGGAGCCCTGGGATGTCCCCTGTGCCTGAGAAGGTGCGAGGATGCCTGCAGCTGGCGGTGCCCCATGCAGCTGTGGGAAGGTGCTGCTATCCTATCCAGCTCGCCGGAGGCTTTACACCCTCTGGTGCTCCTGCTTTTCAGAAGGGTGACCCCGGCTCAGGCCTAAATCAAAGGGGTGTCTGGTGCCGCAAATTTGACTCCCGCTGCGCCCACTCCCATGGGTATCAGGTTGCCGCCTTGTCCGACTGGTTTGTTTGATCGCGGAGGGCTTTGATGGGAACAGCCCCCACCTCTCCCCACTCCCACAGCCCCTTGTCCTCCTGCTTGCCAGGAGCCACAATAAAGCCTGGCTTTGTCAGCCACGGCAGGTAGGGTTACAGGCTGAAACCAGCTCCCTTCTTTACTCCCTCCTGGACCAAAGGAGCCCATGCACGGCCTCTTCCCAGTCACATCTAATTAAGGCAGGGGTGTGATGTCACCCTACCCAGAGAGCAGCCCGCTCACACGTGTGCCCGGAGCCTCTGGCAGTCATTCCCGAGTGGCTGGAGGTGGGACATGCCCAGTGGGTGCCCCACGGGAGGCAGCGTGCACCCGATGTGCCATGGAAGAACATTTCCTCACCCCCCACATCTCCTTTTCCCAGGGCGCATGTGCAACATCAACATCGACGAGTGTGCCAGCAACCCCTGCCACAACGGGGGCACGTGCAAGGATGGCATCAACGGCTTCACCTGCCTCTGCCCCGAGGGCTTCCACGACCCCAAGTGCCTGTCTGAAGTGAACGAGTGCAACAGCAACCCTTGCATCCATGGGAAATGTCACGACGGGCTGAACGGGTAGGTTGGAGGGCGTGGGGGCTGCTGGGACGCAAGAGACACTCGGCAGAGTCAGGTTTAGAGGCAGGGTGAAGCAGCCATCCCCTGTGTGGAGCTTTTCCACGCTCTGCGCCCGTGTCAGGAGATGTTTCCCTTCACAGGCACAAATGGGAGTCGAGGTTTGCTGGGTGAATGATGCCCAGTGTAGCCAGGAGGGCCGGGCTGGACCGAATCCTGTGGTTTATGCCCCAGTTTTTCCCTAAAGCTACAGGTGTGACTGTGACCCAGGCTGGAGCGGGACAAACTGCGACATTAACAACAACGAGTGTGAATCCAATCCCTGCATGAACGGTGGCACCTGCAAGGACATGACCAGCGGCTACGTCTGCACCTGCAGGGAGGGCTTCAGCGGTAAGAACACAGCCAGGGACACTGCCCTGTCCCCTCCACGGGTGGGTGTCCTCCTGATGCCACACGGGCTGGAGGCTTCGCTGGGGGGGTGGTTGGAGATGGTGTGGTTAGGTTTGGCTGGGAGATGGGGCAGTTCAGCCAGCCTGGGGACCTTCAGCAGAGTTTGGGTGCCCGTGGCTGGAGCTGAGAGCAGGAGTCCCCACTGTACCTGCCGTCCCCTCCCACCAGCACGCCTTCATCACAGCCAGTTTTGTCTATTTTTTTCTGAACTCAGGGCCCAACTGCCAGACCAACATCAACGAATGTGCTTCCAACCCCTGCCTGAACCAGGGCACGTGCATCGATGATGTCGCCGGCTACACCTGCAACTGCCTCCTGCCCTACACAGGTGAGAGGGAGCCCTCCCCGGGGCTCTATGGGGCTGCTGCTTCAGGTGTGACTGCAGGTCGGTGCCTCTGCACATGCAAGCAGCACCGAGCACAAAGGGTTAGGATTAGGGCTGCCCAGGGCCACGGCTCCACCTCCCTGTGCCGGGAGACAGCCGGAGGAAATTTGGAGATTTGGGAAGGGGCCAGCCAGAGCTTCCTCCATCCTTCTCCTCCTCTTCCTCCTCCTCCTGGAGGGCACTGAGGCGATGGCTCAGCCTGGACCCAGAGCAGCAACACCCGTCAGCCGCCCCACTCACACCCCACCGCCCGCGGGGGTCGGCGCTGCCGGTGGCCCCGTTCCCCTGGTGGCCCCGTTTCTCCTGCCACGATGCTCTTGCTGGAAAAAGCGAGCCGAGGCCGAAGGGTCGGGGTATTCTGCTGAGCCAATTCCTGTTTGCCGGCCTCCTGCTTCCGCTCGCGCAGAGCAGCAGCCGGTGCACAATTGCAGGAAGCCGTGAGCCGTTTCCTGCCCTCGGCAGTGGCCATAGAAACCCCGGGGAGGACGGGGACGGGGCAGGCGGGGAGGGGAAGGCTCTGGAAAATAGCAAAGGCCAGTTCAGGAGATACTGGCTGACAGGGAAGATAAGGGTTTGGAGGGAACGTGTCCCTTGGCTGGAGGTAAACAGGAAAAGCAGCCGAGAGGGGGGAGTGCGAGTGAGAAAGACACCCCAAGCGATGCTTCCATGCCAAAGGAAGTGTGCGGTGCTTTAATGCAGCCCAGATTGCCAAGGCTTAAAGATTCATAGGAGGCCTGGGGTTAGGGGGGTCCAGGGATGAAGAAGATGGACCTAGCTGGACTGCCCCAGGGTGGTGGGGGAGACCAGAGCCTGCTCCAGGGCTGGCAGCAGCCAGCACCTTGTGTTTTGGCACCTTGTGTTTTGGAGAGGGTGCCAGCGAGTATTTGTGCCTGTGTAGGAGCCACCTGCGAGGACGTGCTGGCCCCCTGTGCTGGCAGCCCCTGCAAGAACGGCGGCGAGTGCCAGGAGTCAGAAGACTACAAGAGCTTCTCGTGCAGTTGCCCCTCTGGCTGGCAAGGTAGGGGCATGGCCCATCTTGGGGTTCGGCACACACCGCTCTCCTCAGCTGCTCGGGGAGCGAAAGGCAGGAGGGAGTGAGGCTGGGAGGCAGCGGGCAGTGGCTCCCTGCGTGCCCTGCCAGACAGGAGCAGCCCCACACGGTGCCAGCTTTGGGGAGGGTCCTGATCTGCCCCACGGCTCAGCTAGGTAGATGGGACGTGACCATCACCCACACCCCTTGGTGAGGGTGGTTTTTTGGGAGGGCTCCCACCCTGGTGTGAGCGGTGCCCAAGACATGATTGTTGTCTCTGGGGTTTATGCCAGCACCTGCAGCCCACATGATCCCCGTCCCGTTCTCTCCTGCAGGTCAGACCTGTGAGATCGACATCAACGAGTGCGTGAAGAACCCCTGTCGCAATGGGGCCACGTGCCAGAACACCAACGGGAGCTACCGCTGCGCGTGCAGAACCGGCTTCAGCGGCCGCAACTGCGACACCGACATCGATGACTGCAAGCCCAGTAAGAGCAGGGGCCGCTGCTGTCAGCTTTGTTGCCCTTCCCAGGGCTGGGATCCTCCTCCCCGTGCGTGAGCGAGTCCTGCCTGCTGCTTTAGCCTGGGCAGCACTGCAAACCCTGTTGGGGCTTTTGGGCCACCTCAAGCACATCACGGTTGAGCTGCTTCGATGGAAGGCTCGATGGAAGCTGGGAAGGGGTTTCGGGGGAAGAGTGACGTGCAGGCAGTGAATGTGTCCCAAGTGCCCTCCTTAGAATCATAGAATCATCAGATTGGAAGAGACCCATAGGATCATCGAGTCCAACCATTCCTATCAATCACTAACCCATGTCCCTCAGCGCCTCGTCCACCCGTCCCTTAAACCCCTCCAGGGAAGGTGACTCAACCCCCTCCCTGGGCAGCCTGTTCCAGTGCCCAATGACCCTTTCTGTGAAAAATTTTTTCCTGATGTTCAGCCTGAACCTCCCCTGGCAGAACTTGAGGCCTTTCCCTCTCGTCCTGTCCCCTGTCACTTGGGAGAAGAGCCCAGCTCCCTCCTCTCCACAACCTCCTTTCAGGTAGTTGCACAGAGCAATGAGGTCTCCCCTCAGCCTCCTCTTCTCCAGGCTAAACACCCCCAGCTCTCTCAGCCGTTCCTCATAAGGCCTGTTCCCCAGCCCCCTCACCAGCTTCGTTGCTCTTCTCTGGACTCGCTCCAGAGCCTCAACATCCTTCTTGTGGTGAGGGGCCGAGAACTGAACACAGGATTCGAGCAGCGGTCTCCCCAGTGCCGAGTCCAGAGGGAGAAGAACCTCCCTGGACCTGCTGGCCACGCCGTTTCTGATCCAAGCCAAGATGCCATTGGCCTTCTTGGCCACCTGGGCCCCTGCTGGCTCATGTTCAGTCACTGTCAACCAACACCCCCAGGTCCCTCTCCTCCAGGCAGCTCCTCCTCCTTCTCCTCCTTGTGCCCAGTGGGGCTGGCCTGGACTCTGCCTGGTGCCCAGGCTCTGTCCCATCCCTCCACACAACCAGGGGACACATGCAGGGACGGGGCTGAGAGGCAACTCCCAGGCAGGGCTGCCGCACCGGGGCTGGACCCGCTGCGTCCTCACACACGTGTCCCTTTTCTCCAGATCCTTGCCACAACGGTGGCTCCTGCACGGATGGCATCGGCACGTTCTTCTGCGAGTGCCTGGCTGGTTTCCGTGGGCCCAAGTGCGAGGAGGACATCAACGAGTGCGCCAGCAACCCCTGCAAGAACGGTGCCAACTGCACTGACTGCGTCAACAGCTACACCTGCACCTGCCCCTCCGGCTTCAGCGGCATCCACTGCGAGAACAACACACCCGACTGCACAGAGAGGTACAGCCTGGCACATGTCCTGCCACAGCCCTTGTCGGGGCTGGAGCAAGGGGCTGAGCTCCCTGTGCTGCCCTGTAGCCCTGGGCTGGTTTGTGGGTGTTCTAGTGGGGAGCATGACGGGCAGTGACTGACTGGAATGTGATGTCTGTGTTCCCAGCTCCTGCTTCAATGGTGGGACCTGTGTGGATGGCATCAACACCTTCACCTGCCTCTGTCCGGCTGGCTTCACAGGCAGCTACTGCGAGCATGACATTAATGAGTGCGACTCCAAGCCGTGCCTGAACGGGGGCACGTGTCAGGACAGCTACGGGACGTACAAGTGCACTTGTCCCCAGGGATACACTGGGCTCAACTGCCAGGTAGAGGAGCCTTGGGCTGTCGGCTTATCCCAGGATCTGTCTGTGTCTGCTGGCTGTGGGAATTTGGGGGTCACTGCAGTCTCAAGCCCTGCTGGGTCCTGACCCCCATCTCTTGCTCTGCTCCTTCCAGAACTTGGTGCGTTGGTGCGACTCCTCTCCCTGCAAAAACGGAGGCAAGTGCTGGCAGACCAACAACCTGTACCGCTGCGAGTGCAACAGCGGATGGACAGGGCTCTACTGCGACGTCCCCAGTGTTTCCTGTGAGGTGGCTGCAAAGCAGCAAGGTCAGTCCCTGCCATGTGTATGGCCAGGATGGGGTCCCCAGGTGTCCTATGCGCTGGGCTGCGAGCAGGGACACGCTCGGTTCTCCTGGTGGGAAGCTTTGGCACGAACGGAGCGATCTCGAGGACTGCTGTATGTGCACCCATCAAGGCTGCAGTCCTGGATGTGATCCGGGTGGGATGCGTGGGTGTCACTGACGTCCCTGTGTCTCACTCTGCTCTCCCCGGCAGGTATCGACGTAGCACACCTCTGCAGGAATTCGGGGCTCTGTGTGGACACTGGCAACACTCACTTCTGCCGCTGCCAGGCTGGCTACACGGGCAGCTACTGTGAGGAGCAGGTGGACGAGTGCTCCCCCAACCCCTGCCAGAACGGAGCCACCTGCACTGACTACCTGGGAGGCTACTCCTGCGAGGTGAGCACTGCAGGGAGCAGAAGTGAACAGGGAGAAAGCGCCAGTTCCTGCCTTTCTGCTGCCCAAGGAGCTGCCCCAGCTTCAGGCTGGCTCAGTGCCCTTTACTGGGTTGGAGGCTGGGGTGCTGGCCGTGCTCCTACAGCCACGCGGGAACTGAGTGAACCTGTCTGATAATTCCCCTCTTCCCTCCTTGCAGTGTGTGGCTGGTTATCATGGAGTTAACTGCTCAGAGGAGATCAATGAGTGCTTGTCCCACCCATGCCAGAATGGAGGAACCTGTATCGATCTCATCAATACCTACAAATGCTCCTGCCCCAGAGGAACTCAAGGTAAATTAATTCCCCAGGCTGGGGCATTAGTGGGCTGAGTGCAGATATTGTCGGTATCTGCTCATTAGCTGCTCAGGCTAGCAGAAGCAAACACAACGGTAGAGGTTTGCGTTTGCTTGTGAGCTTAGCCATCAAGGCCACGCAACCTTGGACATGAGCTGCGCGGTGCCGCGTGCCTCCTGCCAGAGGAGCGGCTCAGGCTGCCATTGAGTTGGTCGGGCTCAGCCCCTTCGCAGGGAGGGCTCACACGAGGGACCAGCGGGCACCCCGATACTGTTTGATGAGCTGTGTGTGGGTTGTTCCCCCATTTCTCTAGGGGTGCACTGTGAGATCAATGTGGATGACTGCAGCCCTTTCTTTGACCCCGTCACCCTGGGCCCCAAGTGCTTTAACAATGGCAAGTGCACGGATCGGGTAGGTGGCTACAGCTGCATCTGCCCCCCTGGCTTTGTAGGGGAGCGCTGCGAGGGAGACGTCAACGAGTGCCTGTCCAACCCCTGCGATGCCCGCGGCACCCAGAACTGCGTGCAGCGGGTCAATGACTACAAATGCGAGTGCCGACCTGGCTATACAGGTGAGCACCACATCCCCACTGCTCCCAGCGGCCATCCCTGTGGCCCCCAACCATCCCAAGCATCTCGCACGCCTTTCTCTGCTCCTCACACGCTCCTCTCCCCTGGCAGGCCGTCGCTGCGACACTGTGGTAGATGGTTGTAAAGGCAAACCTTGCCGGAACGGTGGAACTTGTGCCGTTGCCAGCAATACCGGCCGTGGCTTCATCTGCAAATGCCCCCCGGTAGGTACCTGCTCCTCTCCGGCTCTGAGCACGGGATGCGGCACGGGCCCTGCAAATCAGCTCCTTCCAGGTAGAGGAGTCTTGGGCTGTCGGCTGCTGACACCTCACTTGCAAGGAGAATGGGTTAGGGTCAGGGAGAAGGAGGTGGCTCAGCCCCACAGGTACCACGCAAGGCTCTGTAGGATGGACTCTTGCCTTGTTGACCATTATTTGCTCTACCTAAAGATGGAGCAGGCAGCTGTAGGGAAAAGCTCCCATCATTTTGAAGGCAACACTCTAAAAGGGTTTACATGGCAGGTTATTCTTGCCCATCATTAGTTTCAGAGGATGCACCAGAGCCGTGCCCTAGGTACATCTGCCTGGTTCACTGGGTTTGTGCCGTTTCCCAGAACATACGTGTGTGTTAGGCTGCTCGTAGGACACCCTCAGTGATTCTGACTCCCTCCTTGCTGTCACCTCCCCAGGGATTCGTGGGTGCCACCTGCGAGAACGACTCCCGCAGCTGTGGGAACCTGCACTGCCTGAACGGTGGCACCTGCACCTCCATCCACAAGAGCTCCAAGTGCACGTGCACCCCGGCTTTCACGGGGCCCGAGTGCCAGTACCCAGCCAGGAGCCCCTGCACATCCAACCCCTGCTACAACGGGGGCACCTGCGAGTTCTTCGGCGATGCCGCCCCCTACTACCGCTGCAACTGCCCGGCCAACTTCAACGGCCTCAACTGCCACATCCTCGACTTCGATTTCCAAGGTGGGATCGGGCAGGACATCATCCCACCTAAAATCGAGGAGAAGTGCGAGATTGCAGTTTGCGCGGGGTACGCCGGCAACAAGATCTGCGATGGGAAATGCAACAACCACGCCTGCGGCTGGGACGGGGGCGACTGCTCCCTCAATTTCAACGACCCCTGGAAGAACTGCTCCCAGTCTCTGCAGTGCTGGAAGTACTTCAACGATGGCAAGTGCGACTCGCAGTGCAATAATGCTGGCTGCCTCTACGATGGATTTGACTGCCAGAAATACGAAGGGCAGTGCAAGTAAGTGTCTCGCTCCTTGACCCTTAGAGCAGCCTTGCAGTATTGAAAGGGGCTGCAGGGAAGCTGGGGAGGGGCTCTTTGTTGGGGAGCACAGGGGCGGAACAAGAGGGAATGGTTTTAAGCTTAAAGAGGGGAGATTGAGATGAGATATTGAGAAGAAATGTTTTGCTGCGAGGGTGGGGAGACATTTGCCCAGGATCCCAGGAGAAGTGCTGGCTGCCCCATCCCTGAATGCGTTCAAGGCCAAGTTGGATGGGGCTTGGAGCCCCTGATCCAGTGGGAGGTGGAGCTGGATGGGCTTTAAGATCCCTTCCAATCCAAACCATTCTATGATTTTAAAGCTATGGTCTCTGTGCTGATCACCTGGGGGTATTTTCTGGTTGCCTCTGCTAAAGCTCCTAAGTGCAGGCCAGTTATTCACACTCTGTATCCTGTCCTGCTGCCTATGGGGCTGCAACTCAACCAACAACACTTCCCTGTGGTGTTACTGAGTTTAAATACGCTTGAAAGCTCTCTGGGTTTGGCTTGTTGTAGATGGCTTCCCTGTCCTTGCCTGTATCACACGATAGAAGCAAATTTTCCAACTCACAGTAGTAACACAGTAAATGTCATGGTAGGGAGACCCCAGATGGAAGAGCAGACAGAAAATGTGATGATGTTAACATCCAAGCATTTATCAAGCATTGTCTTTGGCAACAGCAGGAACTTCATCCCAGATTCCTGGACAAACTCTGGCTTGAGTAACCATTCTGTGTCCCTCTGTCTTCTTTGAGTTAATGTAATTTGTCCCCGTTTCTAGCATTTAAATTGCGATTTTTAATGGAACAGATGCCATCTTGCACCTGCAGAGGTGAATGCTTCACATCATTGCAGGAAACGGTTGCCTTTTATGTAAACTGGCCTAGTGTCTATCAGGATGAAGAATATTTATATAAAAGTGAGCTCCTTGTGGAGCACTGCTTGTTTTCTGAGTAGACAGGTGATATGCACAGTACTCGGTCTAATTCATTCTTCTGCCTTTCCTTCTCTTCTGCCCAGCCCCTTGTACGACCAGTACTGCAAAGACCACTTCTCTGACGGTCACTGTGACCAAGGCTGCAACAATTTTGAGTGTGAATGGGATGGTCTGGACTGTGCAAACAACATGCCGGAGAAGCTAGCCGATGGCACGCTGGTGGTGGTGGTTCTGATCACCCCCGAGAACCTGAAGAACAACTCCTTCAACTTCTTGCGGGAGCTGAGCCGCGTGCTGCACACCAACGTGGTCTTCAAGAAGAACCCCAAGGGAGAGTATATGATCTTCCCATACTACGGCAATGAGGAGGAGCTGAAAAAGCATTACATCAAGAGGTCAACGGAGGACTGGTCAGATATGTCTAGTGCTGTCATCAACAAAGTAAAGAGCAGCCTCTACTCCAGAGCTGGCAGGAGGCAGAAGAGAGAGCTCGATCAGATGGACATCAGAGGGTAAGGGGAGACCAATCCTCTTCCACCGAGCAGCTTTTTTGTGTGTTGATAATAGTAACACGCTATAAAAGGAAGGATGTCGGCCAGATAATTGTATTTAGACGTTGCTTTCTGTGTGAACAGAAACCGGATTTTGCTCTCATGCGGGAAAAGCGAGTGGTCGCTCAGGAATCCCTAATACAATGCTGCACCGACTCTCACGATTGAAGGAGTCCTGTGTATTGTTGGGAGCCGGGGCTGGGCTGGGTGGGACCTGGAAGCAGAGGCTGGCCTGACCGACTGTCTGACTTCAGGAAGTTATTAAGTTAAGCCTCAGTTTCTCCCTGGGAAATGCTTTCTAGAGCTTTGTTGTAAAACTCAATTACTGCAAACTGTGTTTGGAGGTCTTTGATATCAACTTATAGATCTAACCTTCTCCCTCTCTTTGGGCTCAATCAAAAGCCACCGAAAGCAAAAGAGTTCGAGCAGCGAAACTGATGTGAAAAGATCTGAAGGCTCCTAAACTGCATTAAATTTAAGATACTGTAGTGTGTGGGTAATTTTAAAATGTTGTGAAGAGAATCCCTTCCATTCCTGTAGATAAGGAGTTAGATTTTGCAGTACTCATTAAAGCAAATCCAATGAACCATGAGCATGAGCTGCAGAGCTTGGGCCACAGGGAAGCAAGGAGATGGGTTCCCACCTTCCAGTTCCCCCTGATGGGGGCTAAGGAAGGAAAGGGGACAGGGCTCACCTGCCTTCTCCATGTAATCATTGCTCCATGGTTCTATCGGCTCTTCTCTCACACAGATCTATCGTCTACTTGGAAATCGATAACCGCCAGTGCATCCAGTCGTCATCCCAGTGCTTCCAGAGTGCGACTGATGTGGCAGCGTTCCTGGGTGCCTTGGCCTCCCTTGGCAACCTCAACATACCCTATAAAATAGAAGCCGTTAAAAGTGAGTACGGCTGGGGAGGAGAGAGAGACAAAACTTTGCAACCTTCTCCACGTTCAGTTATCTGTCAGCTGGCTGCATTTGAGCACAGTCTGGTTTTAATAACCTTGCATCTGGGGTTGTTTTCTTTAAATCTGATCTTTAAAAAAAATTGCAAAAAAAAATTTATTATTTTTGCTTATTCCAGGTTTATTTCAAAATCATTATCACTATAAAAGTTATATAAAAAATAAAAGAAAAAGAAAACCCAACCAGCTCCGATCAATCAGTGACATGCGAGGAGTTGAAGTTTGTATCTTGAAAATCCCCCCTAAATCCTTTTGTCTTAACAGCTCAATGCGAGCGCAATGATTTGAAGTTTGCTAATCCTTTTCCTTAAAGGAGAAAAAAGTGAAGCTGTCTCCTGATGCAGACTGGCTTGTGCAGCCGAGAATTTGCCGATAGTTTGCAATTCTGATTAATAGCGTAGAAAATGACCTTATTTTGGGGGTGGGGGGGCTGATTTAGATCAGACTTAGGTACCTCTATTAACTAATTTCCCTTCATTTCCACTCTGTCACTGCTTTGCTATGCAGCTTAATGTCTCAGCATCTCTTTGTGCCCCTCTGTTTTGTAGGTGAAACGGCTGAGCCCACGAAGAACTCCCAGCTGTATCCTATGTACGTGGTGGTGGCTTTGCTGATCTTGCTTGCTTTCATCGGAGTGGGAGTATTGGTGTCTCGTAAGCGGCGCAGGGAGCATGGGCAGCTTTGGTTCCCAGAAGGCTTCAAAGTGACAGAGTCGAGCAAGAAGAAGCGGCGAGAACCACTGGGGGAGGATTCTGTTGGACTGAAGTGAGTAATATGCTTGCTAACCCGTTAAACACAGCGCAGCGGGGCTGCTCGGGGCTCTGCTGAGAGAACCCATCGGATTTTGGTTCTCTAAGTGCATCGTATTGGTCTAGTGGGGAGGAGAAAAATCAGGTTTCTTAAAATTCTGCATGGGGAAACCGTGTTCCCATCTGGAGGAGGTTTTATAATGCTTCGTGGTCTGCGTACACTAGGTAAAAAATGAAAAGCAACCTGAGGGGAACCACCTGGAAATCGCCTTGTTGATTCTTCCTTCGGTTTGTGCGTGTAGATAAGTGCAGTCCATTGCGGGCTGGAGCTGATTTTTTTTTATGGTTTTATTTTTAAAGACCACTCAAAAATGCTTCAGACGGCACGCTGATGGATGACAACCAAAATGAGTGGGGTGATGAGGAGACCTTGGACACCAAGAAGTTCAGGGTAAGCTCACAGCCACGTTCCCTATCTGAGCTGCAATTAGCCACACTCTGGGCTTTGTCAGGCTCCTAGGGGAGCGCTGCAGAAAGCAGCAGAGCAGAGGGAACCTTGGAGGCTCTCTGCATCGCTCCTGTCAGCTCCTGCGTGTGACAAACATACCTTTGAGACTTGCAGAGCTTCCCACGCTAGAGCTCAGCTCCCTCCTCCCTCCCTGCCTCGTGTGCTCTGCTCGGTGCTCATCGCCCGCTGTCATTTCGCAGTTCGAGGAGCAGGCGATGCTGCCGGACACGGACGATCAGACGGATCACAGGCAGTGGACCCAGCAGCACCTGGATGCTGCTGACCTGCGCATATCCTCCATGGCACCGACTCCACCGCAGGGGGAAATCGATGCGGACTGCATGGATGTCAACGTCAGAGGTCCCGGTAAGGGTGGACTCCTTTCACTTCTGCGCCGTTTGTCAGTTAATCTAAAATCCTCCCCTGGCAAATGAGCAGTCCCAGGCAGCCCTGCCTGTCTCCATTCCTAGTACAGAGTCGCTGCTGGGTGTTCTGCATCACATGGTTGCTCTTGTGAGCGATTTAGAGGTAGACCCTGTCGCATTTTGCTTTCCATGAAATCTCTTGTTTGTCACTGAGATGGAAATCGGAAAATACAGAAGTAGTACCTTTTAAGTCACCCAGCGCATCTCTCTGCCACTCCTAGATTCCTCTCCTCCCGCCAAACTGCACATTTCACAATCTTCTTTTCACATTTTTAACTATTTTAATAGTTAATAGGCTTTTAAATTATGACACACATTTGGTCCTCCCCACATCAGTGAAGTTGTCCTCTGAAATAATGAAAATATTTAAGGCTGTGCTGTACTGTACTCAAGTTTTCTTTGAGTGACCTTCCTTATAAATTGCACCCTTACACGTTAGCGCGCAAGCTAGCAGATGAAATAGGAAAAGCAGCAAGTGGTGAGATACCACTGAGGAATTTCAGATCCATATCAGAGGAAGGATATTCGTGTTTGATGTTTAGAACCAGCCAGGAATTCAGCCTTGATGCACCCACGAGGATAAGCATCTATTGCAGACAGAGCATCTTGCTGAGCCGCCTGCATTAGAGGAAAGTAAAAAGCCTTTTTTCACCGAGTTCCCCTGTGCTTTTCAGACGGCTTCACCCCGCTTATGATCGCCTCCTGCAGCGGAGGAGGGCTGGAAACGGGCAATAGCGAAGAGGAAGATGATGCTCCTGCCGTCATCTCAGATTTCATTTACCAAGGCGCCAGCTTACACAACCAGACTGACCGCACCGGCGAGACGGCGCTTCACCTGGCTGCCAGGTACTCCCGCTCGGACGCTGCCAAGCGCCTGCTGGAAGCCAGCGCTGATGCCAACATCCAGGATAACATGGGCAGGACACCCCTCCACGCTGCCGTCTCTGCCGATGCCCAAGGAGTCTTCCAGGTAATTGGTTGTTTCACCATTGGTCTTGGGGCATTCAGGGAAGTGTTGGTGCTCCATGTAGAGTCGGGCACACGACTGAGCGTATGGCAGGGGCTCCTGCTGGTCCTGGCACGGCGCAGGGTAGAGGTCTTAAAAACTGAAGCCCCTGTTGTCTCATGGCACAGCAAAACAGCAACCCCATAGCTGCCCTCCAGGTCCACACTCCTAGACTGGGAGCAGGGACTGGAGGGACCAGCATCTGGAAAGGGGGTTCCAGGTCCTGAGACCTGGGTATGTGGAGTGTCCGCTTTCTGTCCCGCCTAACGGTTGTGTTTCCTGCACTTTGATCCAGATCCTGATTAGAAACAGGGCAACCGATCTCGATGCCCGGATGCACGACGGGACCACTCCTCTGATCTTGGCCGCTCGCTTGGCCGTGGAGGGCATGCTGGACGATCTCATCAACTGCCACGCAGACGTCAATGCCGTGGACGATCTAGGTATTGCAGGCAAATAAAACATGGGTTTCCCTCCGAGGTGGAAGGAAAGAGCTGCTTGCAGTTACTCTCGCCACTGACTAATGCATGTTTCATGGTCTTCCTCTGCAGGCAAGTCAGCGCTGCACTGGGCAGCTGCTGTGAACAACGTTGAAGCCGCAGTGGTCCTCCTGAAGAACGGTGCCAATAAGGATATGCAGAATAATAAGGTAAGGGTCTCCTGGGCTGACATAGGCAAGGAAAGAACCATTTGGGGAGTCCGTTAAAGGGTAATTTTTGCCTGAAATGAAACACTGTCTGGCATCGAGACTCTGGCATCGAGACTCTGATTTGATTGTTCTGCTGTGTGTGAAGCATTTGGGTTTAGCCCAAAAAGCAGTGTGGGATTTGGTCCTACAGGTGATGTTGAGAGACTGTGCGGTGCTTGGTGAGCAGTATGATAGAGGTTTTGTGCGGCCATCTCCTCACACGTTCTGGGTCACTCATAGGGTTCCTGGTTTGATAGCAGTGTAAGGATATGGCTCAGCATGGTAGGAACAAGCAGCAAAACCTCACCAGAGGAGACATCTCTGCTACCCAGCCGCATGGTGTTGGGCTTGGACCTCAGGGTAGTGTTAGCCAGGTGAATCCAGGGACTTAAACCTAACCATCTTTGCTGCGTTTCTAGGAGGAGACTCCACTGTTCCTCGCAGCTAGAGAAGGGAGCTATGAAACCGCCAAGGTCCTGCTGGAGCATTTTGCCAACCGTGATATCACGGACCACATGGACCGTCTCCCGCGGGACATCGCCCAGGAGCGCATGCACCACGACATTGTGAGGCTGCTGGACGAGTACAACCTGGTGCGGAGCCCACCGCTGCACAACGGCCCCCTGGGAGCACCCACGCTGTCCCCACCACTCTGCTCTCCCAACAGCTACATCGGCAACCTGAAACCTGCCGTCCAGGGCAAGAAAGCCAGGAAGCCGAGTACCAAGGGCCTGAGCTGCAACGGCAAGGATGCCAAAGACCTCAAAGCCCGGAGAAAAAAGTCACAAGATGGAAAAGGATGCCTGCTTGACAACTCCAGCGTGTTATCTCCAGTGGACTCCCTGGAATCACCCCACGGGTACCTGTCGGATGTTGCCTCTCCTCCGCTGATGACATCTCCGTTTCAGCAGTCCCCTTCCATGCCTCTGAATCATCTGCCAGGCATGCCTGATGCCCACATGAGCATCAACCACCTCAACATGGCGGGGAAGCAGGATTTGGCCATGGGAAGCTCCAGCAGGATGGCCTTCGATGCGGTGCCACCGCGTCTCTCTCACCTCCCCGTCTCCAGCCCCAGCACCGTGATGAGCAACGCGCCGATGAATTTCTCCGTCGGCGGAGCGGCGGGGCTGAACGGGCAGTGTGACTGGCTGAGCCGGCTGCAGAACGGCATGGTCCAGAACCAGTACAACCCGATGAGAGGCAACCTGCAAGCCGGGGCACACCAGCAGACGCCGAACCTTCAGCACGGCATGATGACCTCCCTGCACAACGGCTTGCCCACCACGAGCTTGTCGCAGATGATGAGCTACCAGGCCATGCCCAACACTCGGCTGGCATCCCAGCCTCACCTGATGCAGAGCCAGCAGCTCCAGCAGATGCAGCAGCAGCAGCTCCAGCAGCCGAACATGCAGCCGCAGCAGCCGCAGCAAGCCCAGCAGCAGCCGCAGCCGCCGCAGCCGCAGCAGCATCACAACCCCAGCTCCAACGCGAGCGGCCACATGGGTCAAAATTTCCTCGGTACGGAGCTGAGCCAGCCCGACATGCAGCCGGTGAGCAGCAGCAGCATGGCAGTGCACACCATCCTGCCTCAAGATTCGCAGATGCTGCCCACGTCTCTGCCATCCTCCCTCGCCCAGCCCATGACCACCACGCAGTTTCTAACTCCACCTTCCCAGCACAGTTATTCCTCCCCCTTGGACAACACCCCCAGCCACCAGCTCCAGGTGCCCGACCACCCTTTCCTAACGCCGTCGCCGGAGTCGCCGGACCAGTGGTCCAGCTCATCTCCTCACTCCAACGTGTCCGACTGGTCCGAGGGCATCTCCAGCCCTCCCACCAGTATGCAGTCGCAGATGGGACACATCCCCGAAGCCTTCAAGTAAAAGACAGTGTTTCAGAGACGCTGGCACTCAGTGGGAGTTAGAAGCTCGAGGAGTTCTTTTTTAAAAGGACGTTGGATGCTTTTATTAAAGGATCCTTTTTTAAATATGTTTTTATAAAAAAAGAAAAAAAAAGACAATTCATCTTTTTTAAGTATTTATTTATGTACTTTTTATTTTACATGAAAACACTGCCTTTTTATTTATATGTTCTATTGTTAAGAACTCAATTGTGTTTCCAGAAGTCAAAAAATTAGGTTTTAATAAGACATTCTCTTTTGTTTAGGGGGGTTCATTGTGTTCGATTTGAGAGGAAATGTTTAGGTAAAGCTATAAGCAGCGATTTGTGATTCTGAAATGCCATTAATTTATTTTTTTTTTTCTCTTTCAAGTCAGAAAGAGAGGTGAGAAAGAAAAGGGGAAAGAAAAATTGACTAAAAATGCCGCTCCTTAGGGGGGAAAAAAAATAAGTATGGACAGATTTTTGAAATGTACTTTAAAATGTTTCCTTTACTGTTATATCTGAGAGGACATTTTATGGTACCAGTCATGAATCTATCTTTAAATTTCAGTATTATATAGTTGTACATTTGCCTTGATAATAGAAATTTTTGTTCTCGCTTGTTTTTATATATATATATAAAAAATATATATATTTAAATGATTTTTATGATATAAAAAAAATCAGCATTATAGGCCTGTAAGAACAGGTTCTAAGCTAAAAAAAAAACACCCCTGCAAAACATGAATACTGTCCCCCACCAAAACCAAGTGTATTTGCCAATTTGGAAGAGAACAAGCCCATAACTATGGAGCGTATCCAAACCCATGACTGAGTTTATACACAAAGGAGATTTAATTTTGCTTTGAATATCTTTACTGTTGTTTTCTTTTTGTTTTCGTGTTTGCCTTGGAGTAACTGTTTAAGAAAGAAATGCCAATATAAACTTGTAAACCACATCCTTATTTTAAGGATGGCCTGCCTGGTTTAAAGAAGGTGTGTCTATGGATGCAGACAACCTGAGTGAGACTACAAAGCATTCGAGTGCTGCCACCAGCTCCAGCTCCTGCTCTGGTGTTGGGGGATGCTGAACAGGAGGGCGAAGGGCAGCCCAGGCTGTGCTGTGAACCCTTAACACTTTGTTCTTGTTAGCCCGGAGTGATGCATCTTTTTTTATATTGATGTACACTCGCTCTGTGTATCATGTAAAATATAGTATAAGCCTGTGGCAGATTTAATGGTTGTAAATACGTTGGGGTTTGGTTTGTTTTTTTTTTTTTAAAGAAAAGGTGGATTTTGTTTCAAAAATCTAAATGAGCAAGTCTTAAATATATCGTAAATATATCACCGTGTAGAGGTGTTGGAATATCACTCACGAAGGCGAGCAGACACCCTGAGACTAGAGATGTGTATGGGACAGGCAACTAGAGCAGTTAATCAAGAAAACCTAAGAAAAGGGTTCCTTTTCCTCGTTCCTTTTTTATTAGAACACCAAATAAAATGGATATTTCTCAAGGCACAGCGCCTTGCTGAGCACTCATCTTAGTTAAAATTTCAGACAATTGTTATTGTGACATATGAGTGATAAAAACATCACGTGGTGTTGAATCTTCCTATGTTTTATAAACTAGAGTGTAGTTTCAGAAAAGCTATCTTCTGTAATAAAGTTATCTACATGCAAAGTTGTAGTTTGCAAAAATGATGTATTTTTTTTGGTTAACTGATTTGCAATAAATGATGCTTGTGGGCATCTAGATTTTACTAAACCTGGAACTTAGTGTTTTTGTTATGGATCAGTTGAGTTCTGGTCTTTGAATAATGCTCGGCTGCCTCCCGTCACTTTCCTAGGGTCTTGTTCTCTGTGTGGAAGCTCAAAGCAGAGCTTTGGACAATGGAACTTTCTCCTTATGCAAAACTCTTACGACTTAGGACATCTTTTTTTTTTTTTTATTTAAGAAGAGGAGGCTGAGGGGAGACCTCATTGCTCTCTCCAACTCCCTGAAAGGAGGTTGTGGAGAGGAGGGAGCTGGGCTCTTCTCCCAAGTGACAGGGGACAGGACGAGAGGGAATGGCCTCAAGCTCCACCAGGGGAGGTTTAGGCTGAATATTAGGAAAAAAATTTTCACAGAAAGGGTCATTGGGCACTGGCAGAGGCTGCCCAGGGAGGGGGTTGAGTCCCCTTCCCTGGAGGTGTTTAAGGGACGGGTGGACGAGGTGCTGAGGGACATGGTTTAGTGTTTGATAGGAATGGTTGGACTTGATGATCTGGTGGGTCTCTTCCAACCTGGTGATTCTATGATTCTATGTTCAAAGTACTGCTTTCTGCACTTTCAAGCTTCACTTTCTGATCAGTTTTTTAGGAGTGTACTCTGGCTAATGAAACGGCTAAGGGGAAAAAATGACCCCGCGCTTTTAATTATGTAATGCCTGTGGAAACAGAGCCCTCTGTGAGTGGTGCTGAGCTCCAGACAGTGCCTCCTGCCCCACGCACAGCGCTGAGCCTGTGGCTGGGCTCTGCTGTGGTGGTTTGCACAGACTGGAACTGGGAATCCATCTGACGACACCGCCGAGGGGCAGCAGCACCAAGGGAGGGTTTCACGGGTGCCACTCTGGGCACAAGCACTGCTCTGAAGCATTTGCTTTTCTTTGCTGTGCTCAAGATTTTTAAGGTAATTTCATTTCACTTCATTCTTTCTCTTCCCCACAGGGACTCAGTTGGCCAAATGCAGCTGCAAAGTCCCTAGATAACTGGTTATAAATAGCCGACCCTGGACCTCCTCCCAAATCAGATAAGCCTGGTAACTCTTGGAATGCTGGTATTTTCCACTCTGTGGCTGGGGAGGGAGTGGGCATGTGTGTACATGTGCCTAGTATCGAGCCCCAGGCAGATTTGGGGCTACCAGACTTGTGCTGTAAAACCAGTGAGAAACCAGAGCTGCCAGTGGCATCTTCTGTGCCACCCAGCAGCAGCAAGACACAGCAGCTTCAGAGGTCAGGGAGGTGATATGCCAGCGTGTGCTCCCTGCAAACTCCATGGAAAAGGGCATTTTAACTGAAGACAAATCCCTCTTTCCTCTGAAAAAAGGTATTTTACCAGGGAGAATCTCGTTATCCCAAAGGACACCCTGGACCTGGGCTTCCTGAGACGTGCTCTTCCCCCCAGTTGTGTCTCACTGCGTCCCGTCTGGGATTCGCTAGATGAAGTTTGTCTGTGATTCGCACCATGTGCTGTCCATGAATCACATCTGTGAACTTCCAGCTGTATTCCCACACAGCCCATCCTTCCAGGCTTCTCCCACACGTACACATCCCACAGCTGGCTGCGAGCATGGGGCATCTCTGCGCTCCGGTGATGCTCATGCCGACTCGAGGCTTCGGTAAGACTCTACGACCTGGTCTAACATGCAACATTCCAGTCACTCATGGTCAAAGTGGGAATTTGGCCTGAAATAGATTAGAAAAAGGAGTTACAAGGACGTGCAAAACAATGTGACGTTGCACAAGGCAACTAACCACATGTGGCTCGTTTAAGAAGTGAGGGGCTGCAGAGAATGTAGTTTTCCATGGGGATGGGTCAGAAGGACAGAATGAGGAAAGAGGGGGCTAAATACCAGGGAAAGAGACAAAATTAAAAGGTCCAGATTGGCATGTGAATAGGTACTAATAAGTTAGCCATGAGGTAATTCAAACTTGAAGTCAGAACAGGTTTTCTAAGCAGTAGAGGAGTAAGGACATTAAGTTTAGTTTTTAAGCGTTTAGCCCAAATGACTCTAAGATTTAAGGAGGCACCCGGTGGCCCACAAACTTCTGTCAGTCCCTTGTTCCTGCTTCCCTGAGTGGATACCCGAGATTATTGTGGGGTCACGGATCCCCAGCTGGGGCGGAGGCAAAGTTAAATGAGAAACTAGGGAAATGGTTCTAGTTTCTCCCTCCACACTTAGGGCTTTCCCATCAGCTCTCTAACTAGAAGGATTTGCCTTCTCTCATGCCCCTCCGACCAGCCCAACCCCAAGCTCATCTTTACTTCATGCTGGTAAGGATGCTGGGAGCTGAATTTCAAGCTCTCACAGCAACAGGAGATGCCAAAGAATGACTGGGTCACGGCAAGCAGGGTTGGTTTAGCCTTCCAGGTGAAAAAGGCTGAGAAGCACTAAAATCATACCGCATGCCAAGGGAAGGGTTCAGAAGTGTTTGCTAAATCAAGATTAGCACCCAGCTATTCCGATGGCAAGCCTGTTGATGCTATGAGGAATGGGTGCATCTGAACTATTTGTTTACATGCTGGAGGGCTTGGGTTTTTATTCTTTGTTTTCATTATTCCTGCCCAATTAGATGGGACATTTAGAAATTGCTACTCTGTATTGCTTTTAGCCCCAGGCTACTGATGTTTGCTCAGAAAGTTGCTAACAGCTGCTTGAACCCTGATTGCCAATGTTTCTGCACTCCAACCACCCCCTTAAGAATGTACGAAAGGAGCCAAATTCACCCAAGGTGCAGCCTCTCCCGAATTACACACGGGTTAGTGTGGCTGGGGTAGTTTGGATGATCACAGCAACTAAAAGAGCGAATAAATAAAGCTCAGCTTGTCCGAGTTGGCTAACCTGATACAAAACTCTGATCCTCCTAAGAGAAACTCCACTTTAAACATTTTCCCTGTTTCTAAACTCAAGGAATGATCCTTTTAGTAGCGAACTCCTAGGGCAGGGCTGTGTTTATGGTTGGCTGCAGCCTGAAGGCTGAACTAATTAGTAGAATTTAATGGGGAAAGGTCAGCATCACCTGTGTTGTAACCCCAAGGAAGCTGATGAAGCAGAGGAGGACACATGCTGTCCTCTTCCCAGCAGCAAGACTTTTTATTTGTAATGGGTCACTCTCGAGTCCAGAACGGGCTGCGTTTGCTGTGAATCAGCTAGAAAGCTTCAGAATACAAAGGGACTGAATGTCTTAATGCGATGATTCTTTATAATCTCATACTTCTCTCAGGAGAACAGCAAAGGTGAGAGCCCCTCATCAGTGTTTGCATGGTGTATGCATGTGTACAGGTGCATAAGAGGAGGGTTAGATGTGTAAATATCTGGCTATAGATACAGCTGTAAGCTGTGGATGGTACTTACAGAGTGCATACGTATTTTTCAAAAGCCAATCAGGCTAATTAAAATCTTGTTTCCTCAGATTACACCTGTTTGTGGAAATAGCAAGGGAGGATCAGGGCTTTATCTGCAATTCATGCTTGTATAGGGAAATCGTATTTGGCAAGCTGGGTCATAAGAATGTTCCTACAAAAGAGGGAGATGAAAGGCACTTTAAAAATCACAGCACTGCCTCTGGTTCCCACACCAGCATCAAAGTGCTGCTTCCCCTGCCTGGCCTGGGCTTTCAGGATATCACCCTGCTTTAATGATCAAGCGGCAGGAACAGCTCTTGTGCTGATAATGACCCTTGATTAAGATGTTTGTTTAGGTCGTTTGTATTTTCCCCTCCATGGTTTGTTGTTGGGTGAAGTGTGTGACCAGCACAGTGGCCACCGCCTGTGTACAAACTGGTAAACAAGACACAAACTGGTAAACAAGACACAAACTGGAAATGAGATGCATCCTTCTTCCATCTGAACAGGGACTCCCCTTCAAAAGCTTCGTCTTGGCGTGACACAGACCCTCAAAGCAAGGCTGGAGCACAGAGCAGAGCGGAGTGAAACATCTTCAGACTTATTCGTGACTGATACGGAATCATAGAATCACCAGGTTGGAAGAGACCCACGGAATCATCGAGTCCAACCATTCCTATCAAACACTAAACCATGCCCCTCAGTGCCTCGTCCACCCGTCCCTTAAACCCCTCCAGGGAAGGGGACTCAACCCCCTCCCTGGGCAGCCTCTGCCAGTGACCAATGACCCTTTCTGTGAAGAATTTTTTCCTTATGTCCAGCCTGAACCTCCCCTGGCAGAACTTGAGGCCATTCTCTCTCATCCTGTCCCCTGTCACTTGGGAGAAGAGCCCAGCTCCCTCCTCTCCACAACCTCCTTTCAGGTAGTTGTAGAGAGCAATGAGGTCTCCCCTCAGCCCCCTCTTCTCCAGGCTAAACACCCCCAGCTCTCTCAGCCGCTCCTCATAAGGCCTGTTCTCCAGCCCTTCCCCAGCTCTTCTCTGGACTCGCTCCAGAGCCTCAACATCCTTCTTGTGGTGAGGGGCCCAGAACTGAACACAGGATTCGAGGAGCGGTCTCACCAGTGCCGAGTCCAGAGGGAGAAGAACCTCCCTGGCCCTGCTGGTCACGCCGTTTCTGATCCAAGCCAAGATGCCATTGGCCTTCTTGGCCACCTGGGCCACTGCTGGCTCACGTTCAACCAACACCCCCAGGTCCTTCTCCTCCAGGCAGTTTCCAGCCAGACTTCTCCTAGTCTGTAGCTGCCCAGGGTTGTTGTGCCCCAAGTGCAGGACCCGCCATTTGGCCTTAAACCTCCTGCCATTGGACTCTGCCCAGCGGTCCAGCCTGTTCAGATCCCTTCGGGTTGAACTGGACGAGCCGAGAGGTCTTTTCCCATCCTTAACGATTCTCTGATGCCGCGTCTCCTCCTCCAGCAGACGGGTTTTCCCCGGGGCAGCCTCCTGAAGCTCCCGGCTCGGCCCCCAGCTCCGCCGGACACCCCCGGGCTGGCGGAGCTCTGTCCCGCCCTGCCGGCCGCCCGCCACACTGCAGCCGCGGCCCCGGGGCCGGAGAGGGAGAGGGAGGGAGGAGGAGAGGGGCTGAGGGAGAGAGGGCAGGGAGACAGAGAGGGGCTGGGGCTAGGAGAGGGGCCGAGAGAGGGACAGGGAGAGAGAGGAGGACTGGGAGAGGGGAACTGGGAGAGGGAGGCCAGTGACAAGGGGTTCCCCAGGGCTCAGTGCTGGGTCCAGCCCTGTTCAATGTCTTTATCAATGACCTGGATGAAGGCATCGAGTGCACCCTGAGCAAGTTTGTGGACAACACTAAGCTGGGTGGAAGTGTCGATCTGCTGGAGGGTCGGGATCTGAACAGGCTGGACCGCCGGGAAGATCAAATGGCATGAGGTTTAACAAGGCCAAATTGCGGGTCCTGCACCTGGGGCACAACAACCCTGAGCAGCTACAGACTGGGAGAAGCCTGGCTGGAAACTGCCTGGAGGAGAAGGACCTGGGGGTGTTGGATGACAGCGACTGAACAGGAGTCAGCAGTGGCCCAGGTGGCCAAGAAGGCCAATGGCATCTTGGCTTGGATCAGAAACGGCGTGACCAGCAGGGCCAGGGAGGTTCTTCTCCCTCTGTACTCGGCACTGGGGAGACCGCTCCTCGAATCCTGTGTTCAGTTCTGGGCCCCTCACCACAAGAAGGATGTTGAGGCTCTGGAGCGAGTCCAGAGAAGAGCAACGAAGCTGGTGAGGGGGCTGGAGAACAGGCCTTATGAGGAGCGGCTGAGAGAGCTGGGGGTGTTTTTTAGCCTGGAGAAGAGGAGGCTGAGGGGAGACCTCATTGCTCTGTGCAACTACCTGAAAGGAGGTTGTGGAGAGGAGGGAGCTGGGCTCTTCTCCCAAGTGCCAGGGGACAGGACGAGAGGGAATGGCCTCAAGCTCCGCCAGGGGAGATTTAGGCTGGAGATTAGGAAAAAATTCTTCACAGAAAGGGTCATTGGGCACTGGCAGAGGCTGCCCAGGAAGGGGGTTGATTCACCTTCCCTGGAGGTGTTTAAGGGATGGGTGGATGAGGTGCTGAGGGACATGGTTTAGTGTTTGATAGGAATGGTTGGACTCGATGATTCCGTGGGTCTCTTCCAACCTGGTGATTCTATGATTCTATAAAGAGGACTGGAAGAGGGACAAGGAGAGGGGCTGGGAGAGGGGGGCATGGAAAGGGAGAGGGGCAGGGGGAGGGCAGGAGCAGGTAGAGGTGGACGCAGGGGGAGTCACAGTCACAGGGGCAGGCACACGGGTGATACAGTCTCAGGGACAGTCTAAGGTGGAGAGGTAGCAGAGGGACAGGCAGGGAGAGGGGTCGGGGTAGAAGCCGGCACAGGCTCAAGGGCAGCGTGTAGGGCAGAGAGATGGACAAGGACAGGCTCAGCAGCTGGGGCAAGGGGGGCACAGGCTCGGGCTCAGGCGTGCATACAGACAGGCACCGGCCGCAGCCGCCCCACGCGGGCCTCGAACCCGCGGCCCCAGAGCGCCCCGCCCCCTGCGCCACCCGGCGCGCTGCGACACGAGCGCCGCTGACGCCACTTCCGCCCTTAGCGTGCGGGGGGTTCTTTTCCCTGCGACACTTCCGCCCTTTCCCTCCGAGTCCCGCGGAAGGACGGGGCGGAACCGGCGGGCGAGGATCGCGACCAGGCACGCGGCGCCGGCTCCCCAGCAGGCGCAGTGACGTCATCGCGCGGCGCGGCGTGACACGTCGGCGGAGGAACACAACCCGGCCGGATGTGCCAAGATGGCGGCGGAGGGAGCCGGTGCTGCGGCCCGCGGCGGGGGCGGCGCCCGGTGCTGAGCGGCCGCGAGCGCGGGGGGCGAGGACAGGTACGGGAAGGGGGGGACAGGTACGGGAAGGGGGGGACTCTGTGGTACCAGGGGGGAGGGGGGGACAGGTATGGGAAGGAGGGGGTCTGTGGTACTGGGGAGAGGTACGGGGGGGGGCGGGCGAGAGGGAAGGGGGCGGGATCCCGTGAGGAGAGAGAGGGAAAGGGGTGATCCTGTGGAGAGAGGGAAGGGGGGGGTCCTGTGAGAGGGAAAGGGGGGATCCCATGAGACGGGGAAGGGAAAGGGGGGGTCCCATGAGAGGAGGGAGGGAAAGGGGGGGTCCCGTGAGAGGAGAGAGGGAAAGGGGGGATCCTGTGGAGAGAGAGAGGGAGGGGGGAGTCCTGTGAGAGGGAAAGGGGGGATCCCGTGAGAGGGGAGAGGGAAAGGGGGGGTCCCGTGAGAGGAGAGAGGGAAAGGGGGGGTCCCGTGAGAGGAGAGAGGGAAAGGGGGGATCCGGTGGAGAGGAGAGAGGGAAAGGGGGGATCCCGTGAGAGGAGGGAGGGAAACGGGGGATCCTGTGAGAGGAGGGAGGGAAAGGGGGGCGTGAAGAGAGAGAGGGAAGGGAGGGATCCCGTGGAGAGAGAGAGGGAAGGGGGGGGGGTCCCTCATTGGGAGAGGGAAAGGGAGTGTGTTCCTTGTTGGGAGAGGGAGAGAGACGGAGGCAGTGTACTGGGAGGGAGAGAGTGCAGATCCCATGGTGGGAGAAGAGTCTTGTGAGTGGGAGAGAGGGGGGATTCCTTGTGGAGGAAAGGGAGAGAGAGGAGGACACTCATGGTAGGAGAGGGAGCAAGGGGCCCTATAGTGGGAAGTGTCTCCTGGCACTCCTCACCATCTGTTTCCTTCAAGGAGATACAGTAGTTCTCACAACCTGTAGTGTTTTTTCCGAGTTGTTGAGTGGCCTCAGCTTTTAGACGAGAGGTACTGGATATAAGTTGCTCCTGAGGAGGTTCTGTTTGGATTCGCCATAAGAACAGTTAGACAATGGAATAATCTCCCCGGGAAAGTGATAGATTCCTCTACACAGGGCACTTAAGGTTCTGCTTGACAGGGTGCTGGGCCACCTCATTTAAACTATAGATCACCTAAAAAGGTTGGACCAGGTGATCCTCGAGGTCCCCTCCAGCCTGGCATTCTGTGATTCTAGGATTTGGTGGAGCTGGCGCTGCCCTGCGCAGGAGCACTCAGGAGCTGCAGCTGAGGACAGGGTCGGTCTGACAGGACATGGAGCAGTTTGTGCTGCTGCCAGCGCATCGCATTAAGCTCCATACTCCTGATTCCCAAGGAGCTCTTTTCACTAAGTAATATCTGTAACTGTGGCTGCTGTGTATGAGGAAGCTGGTAGAGAGCAGTTAGCAGGGCAGATGATGCTCAGTGTTTTCAGTCTAGTGTTATCTGCAGGTGTGCAGAAGTCTGCATAGCAAAAAACCTGAAGAACTAGTATCCTAAATACTGATTGTAAGGGTGCAAGTCTCATTTCCCAGCTATTCTTCTATTTGGGATTGCAGCAGACTTTTTTTATTCACTTCATTCCCGTTCTTAGGAATCATTGAACCATTGAATGGTTTGGGTCGGAAGGGACACCTCCCACTGGATCAGGTTCATCAAAGTCCCATCCAACCTGGCCTTGAACACCTCCAGGGATGGGGAAGCCACGAGTTCTCTGGACAACCTGGGCCAGGGCCTCCCTACCCTCCCAGGAAAAACATTCTTTCTAAGATCTAGTCTGAATCTCCCTTCTTCCAACTACCCCTTGTCCTGTCCCTGCAGGCCCTTGTAAAAAGTCCCTCTCCAGCTTTCCTTCAGGCCCCAAGAACTTCTGTGTATGTGAATATGTTATTTATTGTTCAGTCCGTGCACGTGTGTGTGTGTATGTAGGCACACAAGAGAATTAATGTTACATTCTGTAACCAGCTTTGTGGGCTTACTTATGCTTGTTTAAGAGTCATTGTTTTAGCTTATGTCCCTTGGAGATAGGATTAAATTAATTCCCCCCAAATAAATCATTCCTTCATACAGGTAAGTTTTCAGAGAAGTTTAAAGCCAACCATGGCTGTAGAGCTTGTCAATTGAAATTTATTGATGGCCTTGTCTAGAGGGTAGTTTTAATCTTCTTTCTTTTCTCTTTGGTAATATTTTTCTGGTGCGCCTGGAAACATGGTCTGCAATTGTTATTCCTGGTGACTAATGTTTAGCAGGCTGCCCTGCATTATCTATTAATAAACCTGCTGAAAGTTAAGAATTTCCAACCTAGATAAAGCAGAGATGGATTGCCTTTAACTCGCGTAGTTATTTGTCATTTATAAATGTCTTAAAATCCACATTCCTGGTAGTACTGGAGTGGGGGCAGGGTAGGTCAGGATCACCCAGTTGATATCTTCTGTTTAAATTACCTGAAATGGGCACGTTCATTTTATTTGGACTTAATTCTTCAAATCTTGTGTGCTTTTACTACTGTGTGCAGTCTGTTAATATTAACTTTCCTTCGATGAGGAAGCAGATACTCTCATTGAACTTCTGTAATGCAACATTAGAGACCTTGTTATAGGAATGGCAAACCAGCGCTTTAAAGTAAAGCCTACACTTATTCTAATTAGCTAATTACTGGTACTGGTTGTCACAAAAATGTGGGAAAGCATTAGGCCTGTTTTTCTTTGTTTTTCTTTGTGTATGTCTGATAAGACACTGTAAGGAGTGAAGGCCATGTTAGAAATTTGGCAGTGGGGTTTTCAGTTGTGAAACCACTTGGCTTTTGTGCTCGACTGTATTTTAGAAACAACTTTTCTACTAAGAACAGAACTATTAGGTGGATATCAGTGTTTTGTTCAGTTAAGTTGGTGCTTTCCAGGAGGTCACTGTCTTGGCAGATGGTTTAATTAGGTTTTTTTTCCCCCTCCCTACTTCACAGTCTGCTGCATAAAGACACTGGTTTGTTTGGAGAAGAGAGGGGAGTTTTTGCAGTTAGATTAATACAAAAAGAACCTAGTGAAGAATAAATGGGGATGTCCAGAACAGCCTGAGCTTTCTTAAGTGTGGCTTGAGGTGGGTGTTGAGGCAGGGTTTCCTGGTGAGATGGTTGGCAGCACGCATGGCCAGCTGGAAAACCTTCACCTCGGCACTGTAATAGGAGAAAAGGTTGCAAAGCACCAAAGTCTTTTTGTATGTATTCCTTGACAGGAATTCCACAGGCAGCTGTGCTTTAAAAAGAAGGTTGAAGACAAATGCAAGTAATATGTGAAAGTAGTGAAGCTTTCTATTTAATGGTTTTCTGTTGAACTCTGTTTCTGAGCTTCTTTCCCATTTTAACAGAACGGAAGTTTTAGCAGATTTAAAGTCTTAAGCTAAGACATGGCTATGAAATATATGGATATGGGGGAGAAATAGAGAGACTCCATCTGCTCAGTGGTACTTCAGGGTCTCTGGAAGAGGGACCTGGATTGTACCTAGGACTGTTGGATTCTGCAGAGCAGAGTAGGAGAGATTTTTCACTAGGATAAGCTGTGCTGATATCTGATGCTGTCTGTATAGATTATGTTCTGGTACTAGTCAGTGTGCTTTTAATGTGAATTTTTAGTTATGAATCTTTATGAAATAGATGTGATTACACAGTGTTCACTCAATATATATTTTTGTTAGCCAGAAATCAGAAGTGTTTTGCATTCAAACCTCTCTATAGCTATTGAAATTTTGGCTTGATTGCAAACGTCTGACTTTTCTGGCTCCCCGTTTTATTACTCTTACTGATGAGATGCTGACTTTTAAAAAGAAAAAAAAATGCATAGCTTTTGTCTATCTCTATAAACAGAAGTGCATCTGGTATGAGACAATTGCTGTGGGTACTTCACTCTGTGTGATATAAACCATATTTGTTGTGTGCTATTAGAAAACAAGGCCATCACATGTTGCTAAAGCTTCATTAAGCTGAGCTGAACAAGTACTGAAGAACTCCAGTTTTGTCAGCTTCTCTCCTACCTAGATTGTTAGGGCGTGATAAAAATGAAAAATGCACATTTCTGATTAATTTACTGAACTTCCTGTGTACCCAGTTCCTAACAGGTATTGTTTGGAGTTCTTGCTGGCAGAGTTGGAATATTTGTGTGGCTGTCCTTTCTGCCCTGAAATACAGCTGTAACTCTGATACTGTGCCAAAGTCCCAGTGAGAACATTGATTAATTAATAGGTGGAGGGGGTTGATTGTCATTTACAGTCTTAAATGCAGTTTTACTATTGTGCAGCATCCATGTTCTAGAAGGGAGAATATTTGTGATGGAAACGCAGTTGCCTTTCTCAAAATAAAACCCACTCCTGTCCTGCACAACGTTTGCTTTATTAAGGCAAGAATGGACTGTGCTCTGTTGAGGGGAACAACATCTGAAGAATTCTTTCTTGAGGTGCTCTCTTCTCATCCTACCTGTAGAAAGGCCCATTCATGCTGAGCAATAGTGCAACAGAGCTGAAGATTGTCTATAACACAATTGGAGTTAGATGAGGATTTCTCAACTCTTTATAATTAAATTCAGCTTTCCATAGTTCTTGCAGGTTCTGTTGCAGTCTGACTGCTGCTGTGTCTTCTCCCATGCATGCTTCTGCTTAGGAAGATGTGGGGAGATGTAGCAGTCTGAGATTTTAACATTTGTGCAGGACTGAGCTGTGTTTAATTACTCAGAGTTATTTCTTAATATGGTTGTTAAATAATGCACATTGTTGCCACACAGCATTAAGCTTCAGTAACCCTGGGTTTGGGTCTAGAAATACAATGTTACGTGTAAATTTCTTATGCCTTCTGGAGAAAAGAGATATTTTCCACTTCAAGTCCTCTGAGTAATTTTGTTTCTAAAATAAAAATTTGCTGAAGTGCTGCCTGTGTTGTGAGAAAGGAGACCAATTTTTTGTCTGTTTTGCCTTAACAGGGTGGAAGAAGGGCTCTATCTCCAGCATCCACTACTAGTTTGCCATCTAGCATCTGACCCTGCCTGAAGGCCAGCATGCAGCAGCCTCCGCAGACTGTTCCAGCAGGAGCAGCAGCTCCACCTCCTGCAGGCATCGCTCGGAACATGTACTGGAGAAACAGCTCGCTCAGTAAGCGAGCAAATGCAGCAGCTGCCCCGGTGCAGCCTGTGACAGACCCTTTTGCCTTTGGCAGACAGACTCCTCAAAGTTCCCCTTTAGATAACCCACTCAAGGGCAACACGTTAATTCCGCAAAGTTCTTCCCCAGCAGCGTTCCCGCAGCCGGCTGTTGTGCATACTTCACCATCCCTTGCAGGGGACAATCCTCATGGACCGTATGCATCTTTATCAGCTCCTCTATCTCAACCAGGAATAAATACCAGTACGTTTTCTAATGTTCCCATTCCTTCACCGTCCCCAGGATACGTTATAAATAGCGCTGCAGAAGCGCATCCAAACGTGGACGTTGGACTCCGTGGCCCTGCAGTACAATTGCATTATAATACAGGAGCAGCAGCTGAAAATTCTTTCAGTGTGCATCCTGTAATGATACCTGCATCAAACAAACCTGGAGGCAGACAAGACATTAGCAGAGATTCAAATGATGTTCCTTCAGGACCCAGCGCAGCAGCGCTCTTCCCTCCACCTCCTCAGCAGCCTGTGTCTCAGTGGAAGCCGGTCCAAGGTAACCTGCAGTCTCCAGTACGGAATTTTGTGCCCTATCCTGAACCATCTTCTCAGATTGACGTTCACAACATTTCTCAGTCTTCTGTTAGCGCTTCACATCCTCCTCCACAAACAAATTTACAGCAGAGTCCTGTACACCAAGGTATTCCACAAAATATCGTACAAGCGCCTTTACCTGTTGGTTGTGAAAAGAATGGGAAAAATGGCTCTCCAAATAGCAGTCATCACATGAACAGCATCCAGCCTGGAAATGTCTTTGGGCAGAACACAGAAATGACTAATGCTTGGTTAAATCAACCATACCAGGAGCAGTTCTACCCACAGCCACCGTTGCAAGGCTCCAGTTTTATCATTCCCACAGCTCAGGGAAATAACCCCCAAACCCAGTCTCCAGATATGTCTGAAACATCAAATAGACCTGTTCCCGCAGATCGAGATTCAGGAACTCTCTCCATGTTTTTCAAAGGGGATGAGGCAGAAAATGAAGAAATACTCTCATCTGAAAAAACCTATGGAGTTGAGAAAACTGAGTTTGATACTTGTCAGCCAAATTCAGCATCGTTGTATCACCCACCAATGCATCTTCAGAGAGTTGCATCTAACGTTCTCTCCCAGGTGCAGACCAGTCCAGGTTTAGCCAGTGAGATGGTACAAAGAGGAATGGATGTCCAGTACTTCCCTAAAATTGTGGGTCAGCAGGAGGCCCAGCCTGCTAAGCACACTATGTTTGTTAGTGATGACAAGGCACGTATAGGGGACACATCTGGGAATGGTGGGTCACAGTATGAAAATGTGGAAAACCTGGAGTGCATTCAGAATCAAGAAGTGCTGCCGAGTGAACCACAGAACATTGGTGCTTCGTCCCCTGCTTCTGGTTCTGATCTGTACAGATATGGATCCTTTCCAGGTCAGATGCTTCCAAAGAATGCTGTTGTGAGCCATGCCGAAGGAGGACCAAATTTGGAGGCCCCTGATTCCTTACCTCATCCTGTCCGACCAGATAGTGTATCTTCAAACTATAGCAGCATTAGCCATAGGAGTGCTTCTGGCTCAGCCAGACCTCCAGAGCAGGTTGGTACGTTTATTCAGCAAGAAAGTGGGAAGCCCGATGAGGAATCTTCTGCCAGCTTCTTCAAACAGATCGATTCCTCTCCTCTGGGAGGCGATTCGAGTGAGCTAAACCTGAGCAAGAACTACCATGGTAATCTGTCCCAGCCTCCAACTCCAAGTCCTCCAAAGCCTACAGGAGTATTTCAGACAAGTGCAAATAGTTCTTTTGAACTTGTGAGGTCCCATGGAGTTGGTATAAAACCTGCGGAGATTGACCAAGCAAAGATGGTGGTTGAATTACGAGAGAACCACTCAAACCAAAAGAATATCCAGAAGAATGCAGCTGCACCGGCTGCATCCCCAGGCAATCTTGAACAGCCACCAGATAACCTGGAGACTATTTTCATGCCTCAGGTACATCCACTGCCTCTTGCAATTGCTGGTGAAGCTGGAAATATGTTGCACTCTGGACCCATTATGGAAAACATACAATCGGTATCCGAGAGAAGGTCCTCAACAAGAGCTCAGGGAGCAGTTAAAAAGTGTGATAGCCCAGCAACAACTTTATGGGCTCATAATGAGTTACCCAATTTTGGGGGAAATGTTCTTCTAGCTCCTGCTGCTCCTGCATTGTACGTGCCTGCCAAGCAGACTGTGGAAGTCATTCAGCCGCCAGAAGAAGGGCTGTCTAATCAGCAGCCAAGTAAACCAGGGGCTATTGTTGGGCAACTTTCCCAAGATGGAAATATATCTTCTGAAAATCTTGAGAATCCTCCCAAAATGGGAGAAGAGGAGGCACTTCAGTCTCAGGCAAGTTCTGGTTATGCAAGTTTGTTGTCTTCTCCACCTACAGAGTCTTTGCAGAATCAGCCTATCCTGATTGCTCAGCCTAATCAAAGCTATAACTTGGCTCAGCCGATTAATTTTTCTATTTCTCTGTCTAATCAGCTCAGCAGCAATGAAAACAATCAGCCAGTGAAGGACCCTGGGATTGGGGACAAGCCTGCAATGGGTCCCCAAACTTCGCATGCTGGTGGGATCATTTCTGGGGAAAATATGCCACTGCCTGCAATGCAAGTTGGATCTCTGTTAGTAAATGCACTTCCAAGCACTAATCTGGTTAAACCTAATTTATTACAAAGCCCTGTCAATTCCTCTGATACTGCTTCTAATCAGCCAGCAAACTTGCTTATGAAAACTCCGCTTAATTTGGTTCCAGAAGGGCAAAAGAATGTTAATATGGAAGGTTTTGTTCCTGAGTTTGCTAGCAAGCCAGGGTCTAACTCATCTGTTTCTCCTGGGATGATTCTCCCCAGTGGAAGTGCAGGTGACATGGTCCCCGCTGTTAATTCTGTAGCGCAGGCTAATAATAATCCTGCACATCACTCAAATAGCAAAGAAGTTGCTGGAGTGCTCGACTTCACAGTGTCACGGACGTTGGAGAAAAGCAGTGCAAACAATTCTGTACTGGTGCATAATCAGTCACTTCCTGATGGTCCAGTCTATCCTCACCAGTCAGCTGGTGGTGCTGGTCAGGTCAGTGCTGAGGTGTGTGACAACGAGCATTTCTATCAACAGGTGACAAAAGATGTGCAGCATCAGGCTGTGTCAGACAGAGCAGTACAGGGAGCGTTGCCATCTCAACCGCAAATGCAAGCAGCTCAAATGCAGCAACCAGCGCCTTCTGGGCAGTCCTCAGTTCCTTCAAACTACCAGATTGTCGCAGGGACTAAAGCCGTGCAGGCATCACAGCAGCGTGAGAACCAGGTGCTGAGTAGCCATCCTCAACCTGTGGGTCCCCCAGAGGCAAGTTCAGCACAGCAGACAAGGTACGATCAGACGAGTCCTGATAAGAAACCAGCGTCTGGGCAGCCATCGGGTGCTCCGGCCTCCACAGCCCCTTCTACCACCTCTCAGTCAGCCACGTCAAATGTGCAGCAAGACCTGCAGCGTCCACCCCCGCCTCAGACTCCTCAGGATGCCTTTGGTCCACCCCAGAACCCTTACTACTACTACAGACATCCTTATGACGCTTACCAGCCTCCGTATCCACCACCTTATCCTCCCGCAGACCCCAGAACAGGCGCTCATCTTTATTACATGGTAAATCTTTTATTTTCAACTTCCTCCCCCCTCAGGACATATTACTAAATTTTATCTTTGAATTATGAGTTTAGACAGTTGTGTCATGATCAACATTCAGGATAGCATTCACGTTAAGTATTTAATTGTAGGGAAAATTAGCATAGAATCATAGAGGGGTTTGGGTTGGAAGGGACCTCAAAGCTCATCCAGATCCATCTCCCCTTCCATGGGCAGGGACACCTCCCACTGGATCAGGTTGCTCAAAGCCCCATCCAACCTGGCCTTGAACACCTCCAGGGATGGGGTAGCCAGGACTTCTCTGGGCAGCCTGTGCTAGTGCCTCACCTTTCTTTGGAAAATGCTGGCAGGTATCAATGTCTTAGCTGCCCAGGTGTTCAACTTTTATTCCCATCTGCTGCCTGAATTATCAGTAGTTTAGCAGAGAGGCAGCATAGTGGTTGAACTTCTTTTAGTGCAGGTGTGATGTTTTTTCATTAAGTTCGGGATATTGATAGACCTGCCTGTAAGTTGCTACAACAGATATCGAAAGCTGTGTGGTCTATTGATCCACATCTCCTCATAGTTGTGGTATGTATGGTGATTTGTTGGTTTTTGAAGGTTTATCCTTGGTGATGGGAAGCCTCTTACTTTATGTGTTGATCTCTTTCCTAGGACGATAGCTACGGACAGTACGACCCACGGTACAGGCACTATGATAGCACTAGCGCTGCGTACATGGAGCCTGGGAGTTATCGGTATCCTGAGCCTGAGCGTCCTAGTTCCAGAGCCAGCCACTGCTCTGAGAGGCCTTCCTCTAGGTAAGTGATTCCCAAATTGAGGAAGGATCTGGTACACTCCAAAGCAGTGAGTGTAATGATGTTGTTGGAGTTTTTCAGCATAAGCCACAGTGAAGAAGTTCAAAAACTCGTTGTGTGCTGCCATAGGAATGGATGGTATCGAATGCCACATCTGAAAAGGATAGGATTCTGCAGTCTTTTCTGTTGCTAAAGCCTTATTTCCTCCTTTCATTCGGTTCTCTGGGTGGTAGTCAGTGTTTCTACCAAGCAGGAGGTCACTGTGATGGATTCAGTGCTGACGTTGACTTCTTTTTGCCTGTGATGTGGAAGTGCAGTGTAGGCTGTGCGTTTGTTAATCAATACAAGTTTACTTTCTGGCTAGAACTTGAGCAGTGGCCCCGGTTCTGTTAATAAATAGCACTTTTGCAAATTGGTCTGGGATTTGCATAGCAGTGTGTTTGGCTCACTGACGCAGTGTTTATTATGTAGTTCACTCGTAGAGCAGTCTTCAGAGTAAAAACATAGCGTTTTGCTTTCCACCTCCAGAAGATTCTAGAGCTCTGTGTTGACCTTGAGGAATGCAAAACAATGGCTATAGCTCCATGTGGTAACCTTTATCATCTTTCCAAGTGGATCTGACTGTACTGTGAAATCCTGCGGTGAGATAATAACTTCCAGTAGCACTTCCTGGTGTGCACTGCTCTTATGTGCTACTTTTAAAAGAGACTGAACCTCCTGTAGGTGGGTTTGGGCAGATCAAAGCCTGTTAGGAGTGGCTCTGTCAGTGCTGTGTGTGATGTGACAGTGCAGTTGGATGTGGGCTGTGGTACTGCAGGGCAGCAGAGCCTACGAGTGGCAAAGTCAGTGTGACAGCGTGTCTGAAACTTGCCCTTAATGTACCAGTATTGATGATGCAGCTTTACAAACTCTGTTCGGAGAGGGAAGTAACATCTTTCTGGAGACCGAGAAGACTGGGTGGATAAACCTGATCTGATAAGATCAAACTTCTTCCTCTGCAGAGGTAGATGCTATGTTAGCAAACTACCCACACATCCAGGGAGGAGCATCACTTGACTGGCTTGGCCACTTTGGAGTTTGCATATCAGTTGTATGATCAGTTGTAGAGGAGCATGAACGTTCCCATCATTCCATATATGTACATGTATATATATGTACATACATATATGTAAACACGCTACATTTTTCATCTAACATTCATCTTCTACCTCTTTTCAGAAACTGGGGGATGATGTCCTCAAAATGGCATATAATAAAGGGTCATGATTTTTGAAGTAATGGCCACATCTTTCTTTTTCCATCAGAAGTATTGTAATTATCTTGTGTACATGCACTTGCTCTTACTTTGATGTGTTGGGTTTAGTCTGGTTCTTGTGCTTATTCTGTTCAATTGGGCAATCAGTATTCTGACACAGGCTCTCTAAATGAGTATTTTCTCCCATTCAGTTCTCTCTATTTGCTCAAATGACAAACAAGCCTTTCTTATACGCTGCTGCCCATCCAAGCCTATTGAGAAGGGTAATAACCTAGAAGATGCCTGGAATTAGATGTGATGTGCTGCGTTACAATTGTGTCTCCCTGCTCTCATTTATTCACTGAAGTATTAAATGTAAGGATGTGCTAATGCTCAAAACATTGCTGCTTCTGCTGAACAGCTGCAATTGAGAAACAGACTGAGTGCAGGATGAAAAATAAAGCATTGGGGGTTACAGTGGAGGCTGAAACTCTTTGTTCAGGGTTGTCTAGGAGAGGGCCTGTCCATGTCCTGACTTGTTTTCATGACCTCTCCTCCAGATCATAGTCCATAAGATGCATAACAAAACACTACGGTAGTTGAGGGAACAATTATTTCATTGCTTGTTAAGTTACTGACTTTGCTGAGAAAATTCAAAGGATGCTAATTATAGCAGTAGGTTTTGTGATTAATTGTCTGTAAGTAATTAAACTGATCACTACAGCAGTTGACAAAAATCACTACAGTATTGTACGGTAAGAGCTGTTGGCTTTTCATAGTACACAACAGTTTAGTGATATATTGGGTTGTAAAGTCTTTGATTTCCTGTAAATGCATTATTTTAAATCTGAAACTCTACCCAGTCAGTTGAGACACATAGTTCTTCATAAGCTCTGCTGACTTCAGAAGTGATTGAAGGAGGGATAACAGCTTTCTATACCTGTGTGGGTTTTTTTTCAGGCAAGGGTATCCTGAAGATTATTACACAAAAAGTGGATGGAGCGATTATTATCCTGGCTATTACCCAAACTCCTATGATTATGGAGGTAAGGTGTTTGTTTTTAAACTGAAAAGGAGTGGATGAGTTTCTGTAGCTTTAAGTACATTATTTTGGTTTTCCTATGTGCTTCAGGACCAAATCAGCATGTAATTAAAGACAAAGGAGTAGAAAAAGGTTAGGCAATAGCTTCCAATACCTAAACCAATTCTTTTTATTTTCTAAAGATCCAAGTCACTGGGAACGTTACTCATCAGTGTATGACCCCAGGTACAGAGACCCTAGAAGTTATGATCGGAGGTATTGGTATGATGCTGAACACAACCCGTACCAGAAGAGAGACGCGTATCCATATGGCAACAGGTTTGTCCATTCGATCCGTGTTCCCTCAGTGCTCTTTCTGGATCTAGGGTAGCACAGGGCCTGGATGCTGATGGCAATCATAGCACTGGGCTGTATGCCCAAGTGAGTGAAGGTAGAGAATGTGGTGGTGGTTTCTTCAGGGTTTCAGTCCCAGAGGCAAAAATAGAAAACTGAGTTATGGCAGTAAACATGAAGATAAAGACTGAGGCCTTGCTTATGCAAAGTCTTCAGAATTTATGAACTGTTGTGACAGTTGTCAGGCATTGTAATTTCAGGGTATCAGGCAGCTTTGTAAGTAATATCCTCTCTAGGTATACAGATGCATCCTGTAACAGCATGTTAAAATACGATATTGCACGTAATTCACAGATAGGTGTTGCTGGTCCTTTCTGTGGCTTTAACATAGGTCATTGAGGAAAAGCAGGTGAGTGGTCATGTCACTTTTAAGGAAAGGATTTAGGGCAGTAGGAGTTGTTTTCTGATTGGGTAAACATTCTGTGGGTTTTTTAGAGCAGATAGAGTATGATGTTGGTCTTGAATATCCTGGATGAACGTCTTAAAGAAATATCAGCTTGTTTATTATAGTAAACCCCTCAGTCTAGGAAATCTAGCCCTTCTGGTGTTATGTACAGTTTCTTCTTTACACATATGCAGCAAAGTCCTCAGGGGATGTGGGTGACTTTGTTTATTTTCACTTTGTATGCTGCTTTGTTCTCCAGACATGACCGATATGAAGATAACTGGAGATACGATCCTCGTTTTACTGGAAGTTTTGATGATGAATCCGAACCCCACAGAGATCCTTACGGTGATGAATTTGACAGGCGCAGTGTCCACAGTGAACATTCTGGTCACAGTCTCCGTAGCTCCCGCAGCATTCACAGTCACCAGAGCAGTTTCAGCTCTCGCTCTCAGCAAGTGAGTTTTAAATGGTCACATGTGGTGTTCATTCAGCTGAGTTGAGTCTTTCTCTATGTTAGGGGTGGGTGAAATTTTAAAAATACAGAAATATTTCTAGGTTTAGCTTGGGGAATATGTATTTTGAAAACTTACTCTGTTAGTTGAGACTTTTGCAGTATAGTTTTTAACTTAATATTTGTCACGGTTGCCAAGAGAACTTTAACCAAAATCAGCACTTGGCTGTGCCAGTTGCCACACACACACACGGAAAAATTTCCTCTACTGAATCCATTTGCTATTTGAGAGAACTTCTCCCTTCCTGTGCTTGGCTGTGGTTGATGATGTGGCTGGCTTTCAATGTGATGTTCTCATCACAAGCATGAATGCTCTTACTGAACTTGGGAGCTGTTATAAGACTAACTTCACGTTTGTATGATGCTGTTTTGACTTTAAAGCAAAAACCAAATCTAACTGATTACTTGTCTGCTTATGGCATAAGTACAAATACTGGAAAATCGCAGAATATGGGTAGTTTTTGACATACCGTCTTTCCTAATGGAATGGGTCATTTTAGTTTTAGTCTCTTGTGTTGGTTCATCATGTTTCTTGGAAGTTTGAGTGGCTTTCCAGTCTAAACTCCATTTAGTAATATCAGAGGTAGTATATTGGAGATCATTTAGGCAGCAATATTGAGGCACCTGAAGTCATTTTGGCATTCATCAGGTTTAATTAGTTGAGATTTTCTGTCACAGTGTTCCAGTAGAGGTGAAGTTGGTTCTGATCTGCAGTCGCTGATGCAGTAACACTTGAACTTGTAGCTCATTCTATAGCATTACTCTTCATACAAGCATGTAAACATTCCGTGTGAGAAAGCTGATGATACTTGCATGATCAGATGGTAGTAAAAAGACTGAGGGAGAACGCTAAGAGAATTTATCTTCTCTTGCCTGTTGGCAGGGCAGCTGTCTCCAGTGCAGGGATGTAGTAAGTCCAGTTTATGAACAGAACACAGAATCGAAGGCAGGGGATTGCTTACCTTCCTGAGTTGTGCTTGCAGTATTGCCTGCTTTCTGTAACTTCACGCTCTCTGCTAACAATTACTAATGTGATCTGTTTAGAGCCAGCTATATAGAAGTAGTCACGATCTAACGGCTAATGCGTATGACACCACTGTGCAGGCAGTGTCACTCCACACAGATTATCCGTATGGTGGATATGCTGCTAACTTTGATGGACAACAGCCTTTTACAGACTACGGATACCCGGCTGAAGCTGGATGGGCAGCTGTAGAACAAGGTACTGGCATCACGGGGGAAGGAGGAGGGGCAGCACTGTGCGTGGGAGGCTGTCTACCAGCAGTAGTTTCCACTTCTGGCAGTCTTTGTAGTGTATGCAATACATTTTGTGTATTCATAGAGCCTGTTAACAGGCTAAAAATGCTGGTTTACAGTGGAAGTAAACATGAACAAAGTGCTCCTTGCATGTTTTAGTGCTCGCTGAAACTTGAGTGTGTCACAGATGCTATTAAGTATTCCCATTTGTAAATGTCTTTTTAGGTAGATTTTTAACTACATTGCTTGTGCTTCATGGGGAACAATTCAAATTTAACTTAAACTTCAGAATTTCCATAATGTTTTCTTACTCTTTCAGTGTGGATCAGAACACCGTTCTTCTGGAAAAGCTTTTCCAGTGTATGCTAGAAGTAATATCATTAGGTCTTCAGAATTGTGTCTCCTACAAACAAACAAAGCCCCTGCACAGAAAAAATAAGTGGATTTTAAAATTAAAGTGTGTTTTAAAGTTTAGTTTTGTTCTTGTTGCAAATCATCAAAAAGGAACTGATTATTTGTTGCTTTTGAAGTTTGTCCAAATTGAACGGCAGTGTTTTTTCTAGTAGTAGTGCAGGATTACTGGATTAGATGAATACATCAGCAAGTTTTACTTAATCACAAGACAAAGTTACTTGTTTTTACTTTGTCTTTTCTTCCCATTTCAGCACCTTTAAGGCCCTCAACACCTGAGAAGTTTTCAGTGCCTCATATCTGTGCTAGGTTTGGTCCTGGGGGCTTCTTAATAAAAGTGCTGCCAAACCTGCCTTCAGAGGGACAGCCAGCTCTGGTTGAAATACACAGCATGGAGGTAAAGCTTAAAAATAAAAGGGGAGGTGGTGGAATATGGACCTTTCCTTTGGAAGGGGAGCGGGGAATGTGGATCTATAGCTTCCTGGCTATTTTTTAATTTTTTAATATGTGTTTTAGACTATGTTACAACATTCGCCAGAGCAAGAAGAGATGAGAGCGTTTCCTGGTCCTCTCGCTAAGTAGGTTCTTAAAGATTTCAGTAATCACTTTCATGCATATGGAATTCATTTCTTTATTGAAGTTTTAATTGTCTGCAAATTGCAGGATTTAAAATGATTTAAAATATTTGTGGTGTTTCGCCTGCTTAAATACTACATGAGCTTTAAATCTGTTCCTCATACTAATGACAATAATGATTTGAATGTTGACATTCATCTCATTAAATGCTTTTTTTCTTCTTTTTTTTTTCCCAGGGATGACACCCATAAAGTGGATGTCATTAATTTTGCACAAAATAAAGCTACACAGTGCTTTAGGAATGAAAATCTAATTGACAAAGAATCTGCAAGTCTGCTTTGGGACTTTATTGTACTCCTGTGCAGGCAGAATGGGGTATGTCTCACTGCTTGGATTTTTATCTATCCTAAAATATTTTGTACATAAAATGCTATTTATGTAAAAGACAGTAGTGTGCGTATAGTGGTTTATCTTGGAATGGTTCAGAGATTAGTGGAACAGGGAAGCTGGTCACTTGTCCTCAGGTGCTCCAAGTTGCTGATATCTGCACATTGTTGAAGCAACAAATAAAATGAAGGCAGAGTTGAAATAACAGAATTTTAACTTTTATTTTTCTCTCCATGTACAGACTGTTGTGGGGACAGACCTGGCTGAACTTCTGCTCCGAGATCACAAAACAGTGTGGCTTCCTGGGAAGTCCCCTAATGAGGCAAATTTGATTGATTTCACTAATGAGGCTGTGGAACAAGTGGAAGAGGAATCTGGTGAAGCCCAGCTCTCATTTCTCACTGATGGTCTTATCACCACAATTGACAGCCTTGAGAAGGAGACAGAGAGATTCAGGGAGTTACTGCTTTATGGCCGCAAAAAGGTGAATGCTGATACTGTTATTCCAAATGCTGCACATGTCTGGTTTTGTTTACTCTTTTTTTTCAAAGATCTTAAAGCTCTAGGCATCCGTTAAAATCATTTTTGCAACTTGCACAGCATACGGTATTTCATGGCACTGCGCTACGCTGATCTGGAAGAATGTTATGCTCTACAGTTTATATTATAAAGCTATATTCGTGTGCTAACATTTGATCTAAACGATCATTTTTTCACTCAGTCACAAAGTAGTAGTGTAAGACAGTCATTGTCTATCCGAGTATTATGTTCAACTGTTCCCAGGAAACCAATTTCTGTATTCATTAGGATGCTTTGGAGTCTGCCATGAAGCATGGTTTATGGGGTCACGCTCTGCTACTTGCCAGCAAAATGGACAGCAGAACGCACGCGAGAGTTATGACCAGGTATTGTTTTCCTTTTCAGTTAGTACAGTATGACTACCGGTTCTGTTGGTGAGGTAGAGACTTCATGCTCAGAAGTCTTAATGTCAAAATGATGACTTATCCTTAGTAGCTCATGAAAGGATTATACTTCACTTTTACCATTGTGTTCAGTTGTCACCTGCTACTTTTTATGGCCAGAAGGCCCCAAAATAAGCCTGAGAAGTTATCCTTTGCAATTCATTCTATTTAAGGGGTATTTGAACAGTGTCATCTGTGGACTTGCTTGGCAGGGGCTGTTAATCAGGCTTTGAAAAAACTGCAAAAATCCAATGATCAGCTGTGTTGAAGCCCAGTGACTGTCGATACCCTTCATTCATCTCACCTGAAAGAAGATGTGTTTGTCAGTAGACAAAATCTTTCAGCTTCCTGAGCTGGTGAAATCACGTCCTAAGTCTGTTTGGGTGGCATGGGGAGAATCCTGAGGCTTCTACTGTGGACTGACCTTTGTCAGGGTGGCAGATCCAGTTAACTCGTCAGGTTTTGCTTTTGAACTTTACCACAGACAGTTTCTTATTCACTGTTTTCAGACAGCACCTCCTTCTCTTAAACTGAGCTAGATTAAGTGCTGCTGAGTGTTCAAGTACATTTTAACCGCTTAACCCATGTTTGTGTTTTGTTTTTCTGTGTGATGTCTCTGTAGATTTGCCAACAGTCTCCCAATTAATGACCCTCTGCAGACTGTTTACCAGCTCATGTCTGGAAGGATGCCAGCTGCATCCACGGTAAGCTTCACGTGGGAATCACTTGAGCCTGCAGAGGTGTTCACAACAACAAATCCTTCCTTGTGCTTTTCCTAGAATTGGCAGATAAGTTGTTTTAGCAATTTTTAGGTTGAAACGTTTACCAATGCAAAGTTCCAGGCACTGATTTGACTAATTCTTCTAATTTTAGTGCTGTGGAGATGAAAAATGGGGAGACTGGAGGCCTCATCTAGCAATGGTGTTATCCAACCTGACCAATAACATGGACTTGGAATCCAGGACCATTGCTACCATGGGAGACACTCTTGGTAACTCTTGGGGAATGAACAGGGTGATGGAACAGATTTATGTGGGGGTGTTTCTATTATGAAAGTATTTGAATACAAAGCCAAAACAACATGGGACACTGAATTATATCCTGAGTTCTGTCACTGATTTTTCTACAGCTTCTAAAGGCCTGCTGGATGCTGCTCACTTTTGTTACCTTATGGCCCAAGTTGGTTTTGGAGTTTACACAAGGAAGACAACAAAGCTTGTCCTAATTGGATCAAATCACAGGTTTGGCTTTCTTTTGTTTAAGAAAACATGACTTTTTAGATGCTTAATGGCTTGAGAGACTGAACTGCACTTAGCCTTATCACCAGCCACAGCTGGTGATAACAATTTGGTGCCTTGCCCTTGTTTGAGGAGTAGTAGTTATCGATATTGTGCCTCTAATAGAGCTGTGTTTCTGATTTTATTTCTGGTTGTCTCTGTTGTCAGAATATATAATCTCAGTGTTAAATAATATTTTTCCTCTCCCATTCCGGAATAGCTTGCCGTTTTTAAAGTTTGCCACCAACGAAGCTATTCAAAGAACAGAAGCCTATGAATATGCACAGTCCCTAGGAACTCAGCCTGGCTGCTTGCCCAATTTCCAGGTGAAGAGCTGTTTAATTTTTATTTATTTTATTTTGGCAGGGGTTTTTATGAGGTTTTAATCTCTCATGTGCTGTATTCAGCATACCAAATATTTTACCCATTTTAACATGAAATATATGTGGATAACATAGTGCAAGAAGGCTTTTTTCATTTAAATCTCCTTTTTGCATTTTTCATCTGTGCATTATGAAGTTTGGAATTTTAAACCATGTTCCAAAACAAAAACCCAGCAGAATGTGTTGACAGTAGCTGCAGACAAATTGAGAACTTCCATTGGATACGTTGGATGGAAGAGGACAATTGAGTGCTTTCTCCCTCTTTTCCTGTGCCTAATAGAGATGTGTTAATGGGATATCTAAGCTATCAACTGAAATGATAGACTACCTCTCATTTGATACTTCTAAAAATGTTCTGATCACCTCCTCGCATTCCGTAGGTTTTCAAATTCATCTATGCTTGCCGACTGGCTGAAATGGGACTTGCTGCTCAGGCTTTCCACTACTGTGAAGTCATTTCCAGAACTGTCCTTAAAGATCCACATTACTATTCTCCTGTACTTATCGGCCAGCTAATCCAGGTAATTTAAGGAAGAATTAAGTATCTGTGGCTTCATATTGGAGGTGTTAAGCTGTGGCTAAAGTTGCCTTTTGTTAGCTGGTTAACTTAAACTTTACAATGATTCCTTTCTCTAGATGTCATCACAACTACGCCTGTTTGACCCGCAAATAAAAGAGAAACCAGACCAGGAATCTTTTATTGAACCTTCGTGGTTAGTAAGGCTTCGACATGTGGATGGACAGATCAAGGTACAGAATGTACTTTTCAATGTGAAGTATTTTTTTTTAAGGATCGGTGTAAATAAAATTTTGTAATGGTTTTGTTTATACTGCAAGTTATAGAAACATATGAAGTGGCCTTATGATATATTTGTATTGTCAAGTGTGTTATGATTGAAACCAAATGGATTAACCACACTTCAGAGCCCTAAGATTTAATACAGAATAATCAAGGGTGGTGTACATGATATGAGACAGGCTTTTCTTAACAGCATAACACAAAGCTCGTTAGGTTGCAATAATTTCTGCTGTAAGCTTCCGTTTTAAAAAAAAAGAAACAGAACCTAAACGACAAAAACCCTTTAAGTGGTTTGGTTGAGCTTGGCCTGCGAATGGCCAACAACTCATTTTTTGACTAAACAGAAAAAAAAAAAAGCTATGTGCTGTGTTCACGCCTAAGATTTTCTCTGCTCTGTGTTTCCTTGGTTATGAATTTAATGCCTGGTACAACTAATAAAATCTTGGGTTTCTTTGCAGGAGGGTGCAATAGCTTATAGCACAGACAGATCCACACCGCCACCATATGCATGTAGCACACCAAGCTCTGAATTAGACCATAGTAGTCAATGTGATGGAGCAGGAGTTGGCCGTGACGTCGGTCCAGGCACTGAAAATGCATTATTAGCATCCTTGTTACCCAATGTGGCTCAACAGATGCAAACTGTGCAGCTGATGCCTTCAGGTTAGTGCTTCATATCCTTCTCCATAACAGAGAAAATAAATGTTTTGGGTTTCTGCGATAAGAAACCACTTAACAGTGGTAGAAACAATGAGATTTAACTTCTGCAATTTATTTATAGGTTAAAACGTTCACACAATGGAATTTCTGTTTAGTTATAACTCTTTAACTTTTTTTTTTAATACTGCAGTACCTCAGGCTGTCCTTGATGGATCAGCTGCCATGATTCCTCCTGGTGACCAGGAAGCTGCCCGAAGTGTCCCTTTCTATTCAGTGGCTTCTCAGCCTGTTGGTCCAGGACCTGGCTTTGCACCTCCAGGATTTTCAAATCCATATGCAACTGAACCAACACCGATGTATTTAGGATCAGCACTGTCACCAGGAGGACCACCTCAAGAAACTGAACCACGGTCAGAAGAGCAGACAAACCTGGAAACAGGTCTGGGATCTTAGTAAACAGCTTTTCTTCCTTACAAAGGAAATTAAGTATTTTGGGGAATAATGCAAAATATCTCAATTTTTAGATAATACTAAGTCTGGTCCTGGGTAATGAAGTTTAAAAACACCATGTAATGGTACAGAGACACCTATGGAAGGCTATGGTATTCATCCTGCTTATGTGACTTAGTTTAAAAGAGGTGTCAAACTCATCAGCTTATGATTTAGAACCCAACTGGGATTGGCAGTTCTATGTGTGAGGTCTGTGACTGGAATCACAGGGATTTCTACCTCTGGACATCAGCTTCTAGGGCCGCAATAAGTTTTAGTTCTGTGACAACAGAACCTGACACATGAAGGCAAGCATAGACAGGTTTGGCAGAGCTGTGTTAGAGACGTGAATTTGTAACTAGTGAAAACTTTTGCCTTGGAAGTGTTGTTGTGGAGGTTAGGGGCTCTTTTTTTGGCCGGGGGTGGGTGTCGATGTTCCCATGTTGATGTAATCTAATTTCTTTTTTAAGGAATGCAGAGAATTGCCCCGGAGTCTCCTTCGCAAAACTCTTTTCCTGACCAGAGGGAGGAGGATTTTTATGGCAGAATGGCTAGCATGGTATCTCTGTTTCATACATCTCTTCAGCAAGTGTCAGCTGCATTGCAGATATGTGCAAACACAGAGTATATTTGGGTTCTGTCTTCCTCTTCAGCAAGACTTGAAGCTTAATTTTAATTTCCCGCTGTCCTTCCCTCCAGTAGAATAAATAATGAAGATCTAGCAGAAAAACTTTGGCCACAATCATTGATTCCTGCTTGGTCGTGACTGGAAACATGGAAAGCGTTTATAAAAATCACAACTCTCTTTTAAAAATATATAGTATTTTCACTGTTTTAAATATCGCTGAAGTTGGTTTCTCCTTGGGAGTTCAGTCTCCTGAGTGACAATTGTTTGAAAGAATGAATATAAACTTTTTTAATAATGATACTTCTGGCAAGTGATAGAAAGCAAGGAGACTTTAACTAGAAATTAACTAGAGATTACAGAAGAAACAGTGAATTTTTTTTTATGCTTGAGTTTGCGATACAAGCGTTAGCAGAACAACCAGATGTTGGAGGGGGGGAAAAAGACAGCAACCACTGCCTGTTGCAGATTTTTATATCTTTCCTCTTGTGGGCTGGCTAGCCTGCGCAGCAGTGCCCTTTAACAGACCAGTTACATCATAGTGCAATTACTTATCTGCCTTGTCACAGGAGGAGTTTATTTAGCAAGATGAAATGTAGTCTATCACTCCAGCAGTGACAGTGTGGTACTTTCCTGTGTATTTGTAATACAGGGCTATGGGCGAAGATCCCGAACAACTTCAGAGTCCTCTGTTCATTCTGTGGGACGAGAGAGATCCAACTCTGCAGCAAAACAGCCCTCTCCTCCTCCCTCTGTCCCTGTAGCGAAAGAGACTAAAAAAGAAACAAAAAAGGAGCCAGCACCTAGAAAGGTAAGTTTTCTAAGAAAGGTGGCTGTTGCTGGACGAGGTGTGTTAGTGTACGTTGTAGCTTCTGCTCCAGGGTCCTGATTTAAGAGGCCCTGACTAAATGCTTCCTTTCAATTTATTAGGCTCAACTCTGAGCTCAGAGTTGAAATCCCTAACAGAAAATGAATCATTGCATGAACGATTATTTTAATGTGCCTGTAAAGCCAATGTTGAGAGAATTAACCGAACAGATGCATTTATTTTTAGAGTGGTGCATACTGGTTTCGCTGGCTGATGGGGAAAGGAAAGAACGAAGCTCACCTTCCAGATGACAAGAACAAATCAGTAAGACCCCTAAAAAATTGTTTTCCTGCATTAGAGATGAATATTGTTTTGACAAGTAAACAAATGTGCATAAAAAAATTCTGAGATCTGGACACTTAAAATTATTATGGGCTTTGGGGTTTGTTTTTTTTGTGCTTAACCGCTGTGTTTGACTTCCTAATCTTTGACTTGTGATTTCCTCGTAGATTGTTTGGGATGAACAGAAACAGCGCTGGGTTAATCTGGATGAACCAGAAGAAGAGGTAAAAATCTGAAGGCTCATTTCCCCAAGCGGGAAACTGAAATCTGTACTAGCACACAATTTTCTTTAATCTGTTATTGGCTCTGAAGGGTTGTGTTTACTGAATTTGGATTAAAATATGCAACATTTTGAAATCAATAAATAGGTTGCATGTTCTGTCATCTACATCCTTATGGAACCATTTGTATCTTTAGTTACTGGTGTGGATCCAGTAATGGCAACTGAATTCACAAGGGAATTTAAACTTAGCTTGGTGTGCCTCTTCATAGAAGTTGACATCACCTAGGTAATTACTTGTTTATTGATTTGCTGCAAACAAATCTAGGGGAAAAAATGTAGGAAGAGTATAGTTTTGAAGATGTTGTGCATTGTAAAGTAAAGAAAATCACACATCCTGTCCATCTTTGTCATTCAAGGATCTGTTTCAATACACAAACATAATAAGAACTGCTATTATAAATTTTTCTTTCAGAGTGAGCATAAATGGGTTGTAGAAATGCCTTGTCATTAATTATCAGATGGAAGAGGAGGAATACTGGTCTGCACCACAAGATGTGTGTGTGTGTATACCCAGTTCTATGTGGATTAGGAAAGGAAAAGGAGAATTCAGGTAGATAGGTGGTTTAGAACTCGCAGTCAACAATATGGCTGGATTTTCTTGTTCTCCCTGCAGAGTAAACCTCCACCGCCACCTCCAACACGATTTCCGAAAGCTCCTCAGGCTGCAGCACCTGGACCTGCAGGCCCACCCAGTGCCCCTGCTGTCAACATCTTCTCCAGAAGAGCAGGTAACAAACGTCATCAATACTTGAAGTATGGAAGACCTCAGTTTTTCTCTTGTATAAAATGTGAAGGCAGGAGCCTTGGCTTTTTTGGAGTTGTTAGGGAGCAGTTGGCAACTCAGTGATACCATGGAGCTGTGGCTTTGTTGGCTTTGCTTATGCTTGGCTACCGCTGGCACAGCTGTACGGTGACTTGGGTATTATTGTTTGTACTCCTTGAGTGTCATTCTGATTCTGAAAGATGGCTTAACCAGCAGACGGTTGAAAACAGATATGGGGATGACCAACACAAGGCTTATTCTATTATTTCTGGATTTTTGTCTTTTAGCTGGAAGCCGAGCCCGTTATGTTGATGTCCTGAATCCAGGTGGAACCAAGTCAAGTGGTGCTGTCCCTGCACCATCTGACCTGTTTGCCCCCTTGGCCCCAATGCCAATTCCTGGAAATGTGTTTGTTCCGAACTCAGGTGTGTCATGAATGGATGAAACTGCAAGGAGACTTTGTGGTTATTTACAGTTGTTTGGCCATCTAAGTCACTTTAGCCAGTGTGTTGTGTAGCCTTTAATGAACATTTAACACTGTCCAATCTCATTAACTCCAGTTTGGTTTAGAATTGGTGTGGGAACTGCAGGAAAACAGATGGGTTAGTAAAACCCAGTTCTTTGTGCTGCAAACAAAGGGCAGGGGATGTTGCCATTTCTTTGCCTTCTTTTTTTGTGTGTGTATTTGTCATTCCCTCCTGATGCAGAGCAGCCAGGCACTGCAAATATCAAAACTCGAACTGTGTAGTATTCCTGTTTCTTAGTATCTCATATTCACTTGTGACAGCTGCTTCTAGTTCTAGGATTGCTGTTTGAGGAGAGCAAGGGGAAGATCTTACCTGCACGCTTGCTTACCATGTATTTTAACCCTGCTTTCACTACATACTGTATTGCACGCGGGTTTATCCATATGAATTGTATGCATCTCTTGCTTCTGCAGACTTTTTACAAGACTGGGGCATCTAAAGACATTGTCACTGTCCTCTTTAAGTTACATTTTTTCCTGGGAGAAAATTGGTATTGTAGCAGTTCAGTTCTGCTGATGTCCCTGCTTCTCACTCTGTGAAATAAAACAAATGTGTTTGGCTAAATCCCGTTTCCTTTGTAGTTGCAGAGGAGCCTCAGCCAGGGGAAGGGGGTGATGCTGCAGAGCACCCACCAGCTGTGAATCAAACCAACACAGATCCTGCTGCAGCTGAACCAGAGGTGAGCCATAAAGAATGTCTTGTATATGTAATTCAAACTTCCGCTTTATAAGTCCTATGACTCTGAACAGTAGTTTCATAGCCACAGTACATGCAAAGCACGTTGCTATACACAGATAAGTGCCTACATTTTAGTTAAGAACTGGAGAAGGAAAACACAAATGAAAATGGAAGTGGGAAGCTTGTGAAAAGTGACCAAGGGGACCAGGAATGTAGGAAGAGCCACACAGTGCATGTTTCACTTGGCTTGAAGTATTCCAATGCTGGTTTACTTCAGTGGGATCAGTACAGCGGAAACGTGATATAGTATCATACTAAGAAAGATAAACAAAAATGCATTGTTTTTCTTTAGTACTTAAACCCTGCAATCCTTCCTCCTGGATCTGGACTTCCTGTTTCTAACCCTGATGGCTCCCAATCAGGCGAGGTAAGGCTTGAGTCAAAGTAGTTAGCTAATGACTTTTACAGCATATTTTAACCATTGATTTGTACTGGACTTGATATGGGCCATCTAAAACAAGAAGTAATGATTCCATTGCTGATGAGTAGCCAAGGTGACCTCTAAGCCCATATAAGAAGTTCAGCCTCCATGTCCTACATCCCGTGGGGTAATCTCCTTTTTCTATATAAGTAGACATTTACAAGTCTTTTTCAGAGTAAAATAGCAGTTTGAGAATCTCTTCTTGCCTCCATGCATGCATATAATTTCACTAATAAGTGCAAGACACACAGAGGAGTACAGGTTTCTATGTGCCAGGCAGAGTAACATTACCTTTGTTCCTACTAAATGTGTTCTATAGCTACATAATTTTGTGCTCTAAGAAGTCCTTTTGATTTAAACTAACTTCTGGCTTTACATTTTTTTTTAACTTGAAGTTGGTTTAACCCTTGGCAGAGAGACATGTAAAATGAAATAAAACGACTGAAAGCTTGGGGCAGTGACATGCATGACGACTTTTTTTATTTGTGTTTTTTGTATTTGTGTGTTCTTGCTGTTTTGTAGCTTTCGCGCTCTAGTTCAATGAGTTCATTATCACGTGAAGTAAGCCAGCATTTTAATCAGGTACATGTGGCTGGCCATTCTCATTTATGTTAACTTATTTACTTTCCCCCCTCTCTTTATTTTGCATTCGCTTCAATACTTACTAATGCTTCTTTTATTAATTTTACCCTCTTCTCATTTCACAGAAATAACATTGAAAGTGACTAATGATGTAGTGTTCCTTTTAACACTCAAACAGGGTCTTCAGAGCTTTTTGTATTTATGAGAATGCATGTGATCCAGGCATGCTTTTTGTTTATGTTCATGTTCCTAAGAGATTCACCTAATAATTCTGATCACCTCTTTCCCGGGGCCCAAAGAAGTCAGTTGATTTTAAACAAGCAAACAAAAAACAAGCCCCAAAAATAGTCCTAAAAAGACCCGAAACCTTCTCATTCTGCTGCTGCCAGTCTGAAATGGTTGATAATATCATTGCCTTCTCCATCTGCAAAAGCCCCTGTAGGAATTAAAGGAATGCTTCATCTCTGCTCTAAGTTCCAGTGCTGTGGGGTCACCATAAAGGTGTGACATAAGCTCTGTCTTATATCTCTTTGTAAAGCAAAACTTGATTTAGAGTGTTTATTTTGAGGCAAGTCCTAAGGTCTACTAACAAAAGCAGGAGGTACTAATTCAGTGAAGTCGCACCAGTGTCTTGTGTTGGTTTTGCATGCTTTGGATTTTCAGAGCTATTTACAGTTTCTGCATGTTACATTGTTTTGCCAATTCCTACATCAAGCAAGTAATATTAAAGGTACGGATGCAAACTGTGCTGGCACTTTTTGCAGTTGTTACACGATGCTGCACTTTTCATATTATTGGCATTATTACTGTGAATATTTTTTTCTGTATGACCAAGCAAACCGTGTTTGAGAGGCAGTGAAGGTCTGCAGTTCTTTAATAACATCATTATTATCTGCTTTCCAGCCTGCTGCTGCATCGCCCTTGGGGGTACCTTCAGCAGGAACAGTTCCGTTCTACAATCCCTCTCAGTTTGCACAGGTGACTAGAAACCTCACCTTTACTTCATGGCTTTGATCGATAGTTTTATTCAGACTTGTTAGCCCTGTTAGACCAAGTAGTGAAATGTTGATGGAGTCTATCATAATCACGCTGGACCTTGTTTTATGTGACCACAGTCCACTCCTACCATTAATTCTTAGTGTAACCTTAAATATCACTACAAATCCCCCCTTTTCCTTCTCCCAGGTGCCTTTTGAACATAAGCTTTATATTCCTTGCCCTACTCCGCACACCAGCTCATCCTTAAGGTGGGATAATCCTGCCTGTCACCTGGTTTCCTTCTGGGCTTTCCCTGCCTTTGTAGCACTTGGAAGTTTTGCAAGATAAACTAATGGAAGGAGGAGCTGCTATACCGCAGGCTTTTTTTTTGATTGCCTGCTATTTGTATGACACTTTTACAGAATGTTGTTTGTTCTCCTTCTCTTTTATCAGTCTCCTGTGGTCACTGGAAGTTCAAGACCAGGAAGAATTGGACAGAGGAAGTATCCAACATTGAAGTAGAATACAAAGGCTTTGTAATTGGAATTCTCACTCATGTTCTGAGCATACAAAGAACTCGATCTTGCGGCACATGCAGTTGACATGACAGGAATTTGATGATGGGTGATGTTTTTCACGGGCCTCCCTATGTGCACTTCATCTACACAAATCCTTACCAAACGTGAAATATATGTAACTTTTCCTTTTAAAAAGCCTGGCTGGAGAGAGCTTTGCTGTGATAAAGAATAGGCACCAGGGAGGAAATAGTTGCTGTCTGTTACAAAAATTATTTGTTTGCACAGGCAAATTATTCCTGAAGTTTATTTCAAACCTAACTAGTGTGACCTTTGGAGACGTGGTTTCAGGGATACCTTAATTTCTGAAGGATGCTCCCCTCCCAGCTGGGGCAAGAACACGTCCATGTTGTAACGCAACACTCTGTGGCCTTAAGAGGACCGTGCACAATTTTAATGCTCATCAAACAGGACTGGGTTTGTCGGTGTCTGGAATTGGAGATGTTCACCTGGGAACGCCTCACGCTGGGTTGTTCTCTGAAGCGGGGAGGGTGCCACAGCTCATCCAAATAAGTTGACCTGCATTGAATGAAAACTGTGACTGTAATCTAATACTAATTTGATTTGAATCTTATCTAGTATGTATGTAGTTTGTGGTTTAGACTACTTGTAAAGCAAATTGTATAGTCTGAAAGAAGCTCTCTGTATAATAGCTGATGCTGTACTATTGATGAGTCAGTGTTCTTTTTAAGTGCAATACGGTTACTTGCTTTCTCTCAAACTGCTGGCGCTGCACAATTAAGGTGGGAACAGCTTGAAAGTTAAGTTTTTTCCTGTTGAGTGCCAGAATCAGCATAATACTCCGTTCTTGAATTTTCATTACTAAAACAACTGAGGTCTTAAATAGCTAACAGCCGAATTTCAAATATACTGAAAGCAGATGGCTTAGACCTCTGCCAGTGGACTTTAAAATCTTTAGGTTTAATATAGAAAATCTTGAAAACCGTGATATGCAACATTCATATTTGCTGGAGAATCTGAATTATCTGCAAAGAGAGAAATAAACTTTAAATATTTATTAAATCATTAGGCCATATTTTTTTTAGAACCTGCCACCAAACTATTTGATTTTACTTGAATTTCTGCCCGTGAGTAGAAATCATGTGAATGTGAAATTGCCAGTGCTGGTCCCCCGTTGTTTTTTCTTTTCCTGGAAAGCGTCACCTTTCTGAGATCTCGATCGCCTTACGTGTGTCCGGAAAGGTTTGTATGTAGCTGAAGTGAAATGCCATTTGGGGGATTAGGAACCTCTGCATTGTGGTCCATACTCAATTCTAGACGTGGTCAGCAGCAGCCGGTGTGGTTTAATTTTCCATGATTGAAACCCGGTCAGACTCTTGGCTCTCCTCTAGTTCCACCAGGCTGCTGGTTATTTTCTCCTTCCAGTAGAGACTGCCAAACAACTCAATCCGAGAAGGCTTCCCGGGAGCGGGGAGCGGCTCTTTCCTAGGTGTAAGATTTGACACTGTAAATTCTTAAATAAAATATTTTGCGCTCTGGAGCACTTTCACATTTTACTACTTCTTGTGGTTATTGCTTTAATGAGATGGGTGGAGGGACCTCTCTCATTTGGGAATGATTCATGAAGGATGGGATAGGGGTTCTGTACTAGAATTGGCCTCTGGGCTGTTTGCAGTGGAGTACTCAAAAGTGGAGCTGAAGGCTTAGTGTAAGTAACTCGAGTTGTTGGGAGCATAAATTGCTTATTAAAATGCCACCTTAATCTCGCATGGATCATGACTGTTGCGCTGTTATTGATCTCACATGAATTGTGACTTTCTGTTACGCAATTGATGTCACATGGATCGCGATGGTCACCTTGTTGCATGATGGATCTTCCGTGGACCGTGACAGTTGTGCTGTTATGCGATTGGTCTTGCATAGATTGTGATGGCCGTGCTGTTACACGATTATCTTGCATGGAGTGCGATGGTTCTGCTCTTACGCAATGGATCTCGTGCAGACTGTGATGGTCATGCTGTTACTCAAGGGATCTTGCATGGATTATGACAGTTGCACTGTTACACGATTGCTTTCGCGTGGATCATGGCAACTGTGCTGTCAGTCAGTCGATGTCACGTTTGTTGCTGTTGCTCGATGGGTGTCACACAGGTCGCTGTCACTGGATGGATCACATGTGAGTTGCTGTCACTCTGGATCACGAGTGGGTCTGTCCTTGATGGGTGTCATTGAGTGGGTATTGTGTGAGTCGCTGTCACTTGGTGGATGTCAGTGGATGTTGTATGGGTTGCGGTTGCTCTATCGGTGTTGTATGGATTGCTCTCACTTGGTGGGTGTTGCGTGGGTTGCTGCCGAGGGGTGGGTCACATCTGGGTGTCTCACTCCGTGGATGTCATGTAGGTTGCTGTTACTTGGTGGATCACACGTGGGTCGCTGTTCAGTCAATCACACACAGGACTGTGACTTGATGCATCACACGTGAGTCTCTGTCATGTCAGTCACTGTCGCTGGATGGATCACGCACGGGTCTCTGCCTGATGGATCCTGTCTGATGGATCAGGCACAGGTATCAGTCACTCTCTGGGTCCCACATGGGTCTCTATCATAGAATCACCAGGTTGGAAAAGACCCACCGGATCATGAGTCCAACCATTCCTATCAATCACTAACCCATGTCCCTCAGCACCTCATCCACCCGTCCCTTAAACCCCTCCAGGGAAGGGGACTCAACCCCCTCCCTGGGCAGCCTCTGCCAGTGCCCAATGACCCTTTCTGTGAAAAATCTTTTCCTAATGTCCAGCCTAAACCTCCCCTGGTGGAGCTTGAGGCCATTCCCTCTCGTCCTGTCCCCTGTCCCTTGGGAGAAGAGCCCAGCTCCCTCCTCTCCACAACCTCCTTTCAGGGAGTTGTAGAGAGCAATGAGGTCTCCCCTCAGCCTCCTCTTCTCCAGGCTGAACGCCCCCAGCTCTCTCAGCCGCTCCCCGTGAGGCCTGTTCCCCAGCTCCGTTGTCCCCTCTGGACTCTCCTCACAGCCTCCCCCCTCGATCCCGGGTCTCTCGCGGCGCTGGGCGCTCCTCCGGCCGCCAGGGGGCGCCGCTGGGCCCGGGCGGGGCCGGTGGGTGGGAGCCGGGGGTCCCGCCTCAGCGCCCCCAGAGCCCGCGGCGCCCTCCCTGGGGCCGGGTCCCTCCTCCAGCGTCCTCTGGCTGCCGGGGAGGAGCTGGAATCGCAGAACCGTGGCACGGGTTAGGTCGGAAGGGGCTTCAAAGCCCATCGTGTTGCATCCCCTCCGTGGGCAGGGACGCCTCCCGCCGCATCAGGGCTCCGAGCCCCATCCCGCCTGGGCTCGGACGCCCCCAGGGCTGGGGCAGCGGCTCCTCGGGGCAGCCGGGCCCTCCCCGCCCTCCCGGGAGGACGTTTCTCCCCGGTGCCGCCTCCCCCCAGCCCGGGGCCTCAAGCGCTGGGGGGTTTGTAGGTCATCCTGGAGTCTTTTGGTTGGAAAAGGCCTTTGAGATCGAGTCCTGCTGTACCTGTCTGCTGGTAAACCGCATCCCTGAGGGCCTCATCGACCTGTCTTTTAACTCCCTCCAGGGATGGGGACTCCACCATTCGCTCTTTCAGTGCCTGAGAACCCTTTTGGTGAAGAAATATTTCCTCATATCCAGTCTGAACCCACCCTGGTGCAACTTGAGGCCGTTCCTTCTCATCCTAAACCTGAGATCCTGTGAGGAGCTTGCTTTCCAGGTAAGGAGCAGGTTGACAGCTCAATAATTTATCTTTTTTGTGTGTTTCTCATAGGGAAATCCAGGTCTCCAGCCTCTGGACCTATTGTGGACAATGCATCTGCCAAGGTGTAAACCTGCCTGTCGTTCCCAGGTACAGATGGAGCTGCCTTCGGTTTCCATCTCCTTGTTCTTCTGGCTTGGTTGAAGCCCTGCGAACCTGCTGGGTAAGCAAAGGAAGGAGTGCTGTGAGGAACTTTTCCTGTGGAGCAGCATCCATAGCTGGTACCTAGGGAAGAATGAGTACTCCAAATGGATTTCCACAGCACTCAGCACCACGCGTTACTCAGAACACGGAGGGTGGAGCAGTACAGGACCTGCACGCTAAAAAAGCTGGCAAAGCAGTGAAGAAAGAGGCTTGTAACAATGGGGCACTTACTTTAGAGGATCCTACGAGTGTAGGCAGCTCTTTAAATGAAACTGTGAGGCTCCTACCAGATGAACTCAAAACTAATTTAAAAACTAAATCGCTCACTCCAAGGCCTCCTCGGAAACCCCGGCTGGAGCGTGCGGCATCCCTGGATGAGAAGAGCTGGAGGAGGTGGAGACGGTTTAAAACGAGTCAGGAAAGCCTGACCGATCCCAATGAGACAAGCTCCTCAAACGGTTCCCTGCAGGAAGCGTCCCTCAGCCCTCCTGTCAGGGGTAGGGCGAGCCCCTGCCATGGCTGCTGCCAGCAGAATTCCTTGTGCAGTTCACCAGACACCTCGGAAGCCAATCCCATAGGGAAGAGCAAAGGAGGCACCTCCGACCTGGGGAAACGAGCCTCCGAGATCTCCAGTGCCTTTGGTGGGCTTCTGCGGGGAAAAGCGTTTGCGGGTGGCAAACCCCGGCTGTCCCAAATAATGCCGGCTCGACCTCTGCCACCCCTGGAGTTCAACGTGGCCTCTCACACACTGAGGACAGCTAATAGGATTGACTCAGATTGTATGGATTATCGACATTATTCTCAGCACAAGTTTGGGAGGGTCAGCAGCAGCCTGAGCGATAGCAGGCTCCATGGCAGTGGGATGGTCTATGATAATTGCTCCACAGACTCCATGAAATCCACCTTCAGCCTGCTCACTCCCATCCGCTCCAAGGATGTTCGAAGCAGGTAGGTCCTCTGGCTTCTCCTGGCAGAGTTTGGAGGGTGTTAGCAGGGAGCCAGCTGCCCCACAGAGTCCGGCTGGGCAGAGGCAGGGAATTTCCAACCAATCAGTAAAGCACAGAAGCTATTCTGTGTTGTTTAACCTGCTGTGGAGGCTGGGAACGGTTTGAAGATGAAGTGATGATTACAAGTATTCTGTGTTTGCTCCTTTCAGCTGGGTATTGTTTTTCATAAATACAGGTTTGATTTGCTGTCAGCTTGCTCCTAATGTGTAAGTAATCTCTCTTGAAAATTAAGCAGCAGCTGTGCCTGCTAGCAGTTGGGAAAGGCTATTTTTTTTCTAAATTCCAAAGTACGTTTGGTTTGAACTGAAATGTTAAATAGCAAGAAAAGACCCCAAATATTTAGCTTGAAACTATCAGGCAGTACATGCAGTCCTGTGAGGTGCTGAGTGGTCTCTACAGATGTTGAGCTTGTTTGGCTGCTGGCAGGATCAGGTCACGCACTGTGAACGGGTTCAGTGTCCCACAGGAGCTCCTCTGCCCCGGCTTTCCCAGGAATCTCCTGAGGATGAGTGTGATTCCATTCAGATCTCAGCACTTTCTCCTAGTGTGGGCCCATCGTCTTGCTCTGGTTGCTCATTTGTCTTCCTTTCTCATTAAGTTTAGATTATTGATTGGTGGGAGCTGAGCTGGATGCATTGATCTCCTTGCTCGTATGTTGAATCCTCCTCTTGTTGTGTTGGCTGGAGCCCCAGAGCTGCCAGCACCCAGCACAGACGCTGCAGCGAGTGTTCCTGGTAACGCTGCAGGTCAGGAAACGTGTGAAAAGGTGAAGGATGCTAAGTACTCAGCTAAAGGCTGCGTGTTACAAACACTGCCAGACCTTGAGGGATAAACCTGGCCCTTGATCCAAAGAGTGGGAGCCAATGGTGCAGGGGAAAAGAGTTCCGAGACAAATAAAAGCTTTACTAACTGGTAAAAAAGCCCCAAGGAGAGATTGATGCTTGGGTGCCATGTGGGGTTTTCTTTCACCTCCCTCTGCAAAGGGAGTCAGGCAGGCAGGGGGTTGCAGAGCACTCCCCGACATCGTGTTGTCATCGCTGCTGGCAGAGCTTAAGCAAGATTAAAGATGCTTATTCAACTTTCAGGCCTCTTGCCAACACCCCTTGCTTTTCCTCGGAGAAGCAGGCGGTGTGGGGCAGAGCTGTCCTTTCCAAATGTGATGTTCTTTCAGACCTCAGACTCAATTTATCATTCACTTGATTAGAAGCAACTTGGGGCCAGAATACTGGGAATGGTGGAGCTATTTTCATGTTTTAAGCAAATTGAGGTGCTTCAAAGTACTCATAAATCAAACCTGTCTCTTTGTTTTGTCTCTGCGAGGGGGATTGAAAACTTTGAATGGCTTTGGTCTCATCACAGCGCATGTGCAGCAGCAATCACACCATCATCCTCATGTCCTAGCTTTGAAATAGCCAATTTATGACCATAGTTCTGTTTTCTTGCATGTGTTCCATCAACTCTTTATAAGGGCTGGATCTTTATAAGGAACTTTAGGCAAGCAGAACAATGTATAAGTACTAAATGCCATTTTCTTGAGGTGCAGGGTATGTTCTTGATTACAAATCGTTATTCCAACTGTCATACCAGTTCCTTAGATGCTCTTTTATGGGTTTTCCGTTCACAGAAGCTATTTGGAAGGCAGCCTTCTGGCGAGTGGTGCCTTACTGGGAGCAGAAGAACTTAGCAGATATTTCCCTGATCGGAATATTGGAATTTTTGTGGCCACCTGGAACATGCAGGGTCAGAAGGTATGGGCACAGAGGTCTCCACAGGGCTTTCAGCAGTGGTAAAGTTACCGCAGCTTTTCTGAAAAGACTGTGCAATACTTTTATTTCATGTTCATGACTGTTTTCCTTGTTAACCAGTGTTGATCGTCTTTATCAAATGATAAAGCCCTCTCATGCGTGTTGATCTTGGTGAGAGCATCAGTGTAACGGGGTTCCTCAGGGACTGGGTATGAAAGCATTGAGTTTGTGAGTGCCACTCCAGCTTTTTGTGGCAGCTCCTTAATGCTCCATCGCAACCAAGATCATGTGAAAATGGCTGATGATTTACTGCTTATGGTGAGAATATCTCTGGTAAAGAACAGAGCGTCCTGCCTACATCTTTATGTAGCCTGGGAATTCAGGATTGATTCTACCAGGTGACTGGAAAGCCGTGCTTGGAAAAGCACAAGCACCCTTGGGTTGTTCTGTAAATCGCCTGTGAGTTTGGTAAAAAGGGAATTGGAAACCTCATGTTACTGGCCCACCTGGCTGAACGGTGGAGTCTCGGTTACTGCTGGAACAAGAGCTGCTCGGGGCTGCCTTTGGGAATGAGAAGTTTTAGTGCTGTCACTTAAACTATTGTTTGAAGCCTAAGTTGTTTACACTATGGAACCTGCAGCTTTGCCTGTGTCCTTTTCCAGGAAATCTTTGCATAACTCATGTTGCTATTTTATCCTTTCTTTCTAATAACAGGAACTTCCAGTGAATCTGGATGACTTCTTATTGCCAGCAGACCCTGACTATGCCCAGGACATGTATGTCATTGGTGTTCAAGAAGGCTGTCCAGACAGGTAGCAAAAACAATGTAATGAACCATCCTCTTTTATTGTTGACTAATTACTTTGGGTTTAAATAATCTGGAAATAGTCTCCATCGTATTCTTAATACTTACGATAAACAGGTCAATCTGCCCAGCCTTCACTGCAGCATCGCTCCAGCACTTGATGTTCTTTATCTCTGTTTTTGCAATGCTGATTTCCGTCCCTGGTTATTGTCTCCTGTGCTGTCCTTGTGATCCAGCTGTTGTTCCTCCCTGCAGGAGGGAGTGGGAGATCCGCCTGCAAGAGACGCTGGGCCCGCACTATGTCATGCTCTACTCTGCTGCGCACGGGGTGCTCTACATGTCGGTCTTCATTCGGAGGGATCTCATCTGGTTCTGCTCAGGTTTGTGGTCCAGTAAGATTTGAAGAGTGGGAGGAGAAAGGGCTGCAGCCATCGAGCGTCTTGTCCTTTTCTCCACGGCTGTCCTTCACCTGACTTCCCTCCTCACTGTCTCTAGAGGCTTTTCAGTAAAAACAGCTTCTTTTTCTCCTTCCAGAGGTGGAGTATGCCACAGTGACAACTCGGATCGTATCTCAGATCAAAACCAAGGGAGCTCTGGGGATCTGCTTCACGTTTTTTGGGACCTCCTTCCTCTTCATCACCTCCCACTTCACATGTGAGACATTTACAGCCTTGTGAGAAGTGTCCTGGCTGAGGGAGGGAAGGGGGTTGCTTTGCTAAGCTTGTAAAGCTGCACGGGGGCAGAGGAGCAAGGCAGATGGAAGTCAAAGCTCAGGATTGCTGAGCTGAGAACAGTAAGGGAGGAGGACTTTTTGGTAGCAAACTTACAGAACTGTGTTTAGAAAAACTTAAATGACATCTGCACAGCCATATCCCTTTTTCCATGTATCCTGTCATTATTTTTCAGTCTGTGTGCTCCCTGGGGTCAGGGTGTTGTGTTTTACATGTAGAAAATGTCTGATGTCCTTTGGAAGCTTCTCTTATAACCAGACATGGTAACTTAAGGAAAATGATGCATTGTTGGCAGTAATGGGATTTCTGTCTTTCAGCTGGGGACAGTAAGGTGAATGAGAGGAAACTGGACTACAGTAAAACCATCCAAGCCCTTACACTTCCCAAGAATGTTCCGGACACAAACCCGTATCGATCCAGTTCCAGTAAGTGTGGAATCGTGCTTGTATGGGAGCCTGAATGAATAGAGATTGTGCATTGCCTTTCGGTCTGCACCAAGGAGGAGAGAATGAGAGTGCTCTGTATAAACAGAGACCACAGGTTGTTTTCTCTGAGGCTGGTTTCATTCACATGTTTTGTTTGGGTTTTTTTTATGTGGGGTGTAATTTAGAGGGGAATTTGAACAAAAAAGTTGAAATGGAGGGAGAGAGCAATTTCAGAAGGACATTTTGTAAGGTGTGTTTTTTCTCAGAACAGCAACAGGGTAATTCTGGAGTAATTTTTATCAATACTGGGGTTGTGTTTCACTTTTCAAGTGTTTTCTAGAACAAGTAGATATTACTTTGTTTCAGAACTTAGGAGAGGGAACATTATTTCAGTTTGCATACGCGCAGCTCCGCGTATCTGCCGAATTCCAGTACTGTTTCTAAATGCTGTGCTGTTAATGTGACATTAGAGGTACAGCTGAGCCTTTTTTCTAGGAAGATGAATTTAGTTGTTATATGCAGTGTGGCATTAGGTTTTGGTGTTCATACTATTTTAGGTCTTGTAGACAGTTTGGTCTCTTTTTGCTTTTTTTTCTATGATTTTTAAGATTTCTGTTCTATTTTCCACTTATTTTTTATTCGCACACTCTGTGATGATCACAGGCAGAAAACGTACTCAAGTGTTTTAACTCATGGTAGTAAAAAGAAAGAATTTGTGCCTGTTCCTTGAACGTACCTAGCAGTGCTCTCAGTAAGCTGTGCAACGTACAGCTCTCACTCCAAACGAATTATGAGAGTTTCACTTTAATGAGCCTGTAGCTACATCACTGACTTCAATTTTCCTCAAAAGTCCAAAGAAGATTTAGGGAATTAAAATTGGGGATTTTTTTTTTTTTGCTTTCAGGACTTTTCAGGGTATTTACCTTTATCCTGACACTTGCAGGTGATGTCACAACTCGGTTTGATGAAGTATTCTGGTTTGGTGACTTCAACTTCCGACTGAATAAAGATCGTGAGACTGTGGATTCCATCTTGAACCAGAACCCAGAAACAGGCGTGTCCAAGCTGCTGGTGTATGACCAGCTCACAAGTGAAATGAGTAGGGGTGAGGGACAGCTGGATTTCTCCCTGGTAGATATCCACACTCAGAAATAATTACAGCCAAACCCCTGTTTCCTACAGACCCTTCCTGATTGTTAGGTTCCCTACAAGAGGAGGTCAGGAGCTGTCAAATACAGTGGTAGTCTCCACAGGGGACTTTTTGCTGGAGGAAAATGCTGTATATAGTGTGATATACCTTGAAAGTGTCCACTGTAGAGGAATCTCCCTCTTCCCTGGGGAGATTATTCCAGTGTGCACCCACCGAGTGTTCTTGGTTTAAATAGCCACTGGCTGGTTTTCATCCTCACTATGTAAGAACCTGGGCTTGCTCCCTTCCTGGAGCCTGAGCCCAGCTTTTTGTAGTCATCTGTGTACCTGGCTGTTGTTTCTAGCCAGCCTTAGTTACACGGTGTTGAATAAATGCAGGAAGCATGCTGGCTTCTTAGGAAGGAGGAATTTGCTGTTCATTCTGTTCTCCCCTTCCCGTGCAGGGTCCATTTTCAAAGGATTCCAAGAGGCTGACATTCATTTCCGTCCTTCTTACAAGTTTGACATAGGAAAGGACAGCTATGACACCACTTCCAAACAAAGGACTCCGTCCTACACGGTAAGGGATGATTTCAGAGCAGCGTCCTTGCAAGGGCTGCACAGCCTCACATCTGCCTCCAGAGGGGAAAAAAGGATTGTGGAATCTCTGAGCACAGGGGGAGTTTGGAACAGGCTGCAAATCTTATTTTCCCTGCTTTGCATCCTGTTCCAGCGCGTTCTCCCCTGTGCTCAGAGCTGGGCACAGAGCTGCTGTTGGGATGAGACACATTCTCCATTCTCTTCATTTCACTGAGTGGAGCGTGATAAATGAATGGATCTGTCTCTTGTGAACCAGTGCTTCTAGGTTGGATGTGCAAAGGGAGCTACCATCAGTCTCTCCTCTCTCTCTGCCTCCCAGGATCGCGTTGTTTACCGCAGTCGGTACAGAGATGACATCCATGCTGTCAAGTACTCATCTTGTCCTGTGATCAAGACTTCAGACCATCGGCCTGTGTTTGCCTTGTTCCGTGTGAAAGTGAGGCCTGGCAGAGACAAGTTAGTACCTCCTTCTGCACTCTGTGTGACTGCACGTGGCTGCAATGGTCCTGAGGAGCTCCTGTTGCGAGTTTATCCCCTCAGGAGAGTTCCTGAAATCGGGTTTATCTCATGTGGTGCTTTGCAGCCTGTTTGGTTTTTACCCAATGTGTGCTTTCAGCAGTCAGAGCAGTAAAAGCGCTTAAACCCTGCACTGACATCTGAAATCCCTGCTGCCAGGTCCCTTAATCCTCCTGAGGGAGATAAACGGAGTCCATAGCGATTGGCTATGAATCTATGTTTTATCTGAGATGCAGCACTCTCTTTTTCCTCTCAGCATTTTTCCTCCCCAGTGGTGGCTGCATTTCAGCGTAGCTCTGTCAGTGGGGATTAATCGTCCCAAGTTCTTTTAGGTCCCATTGTGCTGTTGCACTGGTAGAACTCCTTAGAAAATTTGTTTAAGTCACTGAAATTTGGTTAATCTCTTTTCTGTGAGTAGCATGGTCAGAGGTTTTAAGACTGAGGGATCTAGAAAACAGTGATTTCTCAGAGCATTTGATCAGCATTGCAATGGGAAGTGGCATTTTTTTGTTATGGGTATTAAATACCCATTAAATAGAAGGATAGCAGAGACTGATGCTGGGCCACAAGGGTTTCCTTTTGGCCTCTGCAGAACAGACCAAGGGAAGAGCTGTTGCGCATGAACCATTCCAGCAAATACATCAAGTTAACAGCAAGTTTGTTTGGCTTTTCAAGTGAGTGATTTTAGTTTAGTGTCATAAGGGACGTGCACGGAGAATATTTATTTACGAATGCAGGCATATCCATGCTTAAATTGAAAGTACATTTGCCTTTTGCAACCAATATTTTATTCATTTAAGTGTATTGTGAAAAGCCTTAACTTGTTGCTGTGGAAGAACAACTTCATTTTACCCATTTTCTCCCACAGCAGTAGGTGAATGCCCTAAGAAAGTAAAAATAAGGTTTCTGGCCTTCGTTTTAGGAATTTGCTGGGAAATGTTGGGCAAACAAGAATATATTTGTGCCCTGATCTAATTGCTTGTGTTTATGTTGCAGCATTCCACTTGCTGCAGGACAGTTTGACAGAGAACTCTATTTAATCGGAATAAAGAGGCGGATTACACGGGAACTTCAGAAGCGGCAAGAGCAAAAGGACCAAAAATCCAGCAGCATATGTAGCATTTCCTGAGCGGAGGACCCTGCAGCGCTCGTGTTAGAGGTGTCCAGAAAGAGGATTTCAAGCCATGGTTGACTGCGGGGAATTGTCTGCTTAAGCACCTCTGGCGGTTGCTGTGGCTTGTGAGGAATGTCTTAAACCTCATCCTGGATTCATTTGCATGAGCTAATCCATGTAGCTCAAGTACTTTTGCTGAAGAAAATGGAGTCAGTTATGTAGGACATCCATCCCAGCAGGTATAATGATTTATTTTTAACCACACTGTCTTTGGAAGCAACTGGGTGCAGCCGCTTGGTTCTGAGACGATTCCACCTGGGGGGCACAGCCTCTGGAATTGGAATTCCCAGGGCAGGGCACCTACGAAAAGCCTGCAGAAAGGTGAACATTTCCGTTTGTCTGTTTGATCTGTTCTGGTTAGCTTACGTATGTTGTGGAGTTGGGTTTTCTCCTTATATGTAGCCAAGTGTATGGTATCTGTAAAACGTGTAACAGGGACCAGTGTGAGGGGACTCGGTCAGATTGGTGCAAGGACGGTGCTCCCGTGCTGGGTGTCTTGGTCTCCTACAGCGAGCTCTGTGTGAGTGTGCTCCTATCTGTCTGAAGCGTAGAAACATTGCCTTTCAATCATTATTCTAGGCCTTCTGTTACTAAGGGGGTAAACACCAATCTCTCACAGCACGTGTTTGGCTGTTGAGACTGCTGGAAACAATCCCTTCTGTAACTCCCTCTTTGGGGGGATGAAACACTTCCTGCCTTCAGCAGGACACGAGTTGACAGTAATGGTCCAAGTCCAGCAAAGCTTCACCAAAGTGATGATGACGTCAAGTCTACAAGGGAAGCAAGCAGAGAAGCTGCGGCCGGTTGGATCAGCAGCTCTATTACCTCTGATTTCAGTTCATTCCATTTGGTTTTATTTTCCCAATTCAGTGCACTGTGAGTAACTCGCTATTTTTGAAGTAGTGTCGTCTTAAGGCTAAACATCCTCCATGGACCAGCACGGTACTGGTAAAATGTTAAGTACGGTTAATTAATACTTAAGAACACACCCTGGGCGCAGATCAGCAGGATCATTAATCACCTTAATACATAAAACACCATGCAAACAACTTGGAGAAGTGCTGCTAACTATGCAACCTGCCCAAGACAGAGCTTCTGTTCATCGGTACAAACTGTTACGGCACTGACCTGTCTGTAGCCATCAGGTATTTGGTTTTCCTTTCTTTTTAAAGGAATACAAATAAATTAATGCAATACCTTAAATGAGAACCAGCTTTTATTGCAGGGTTGTCAGAACTAGAGGTCTTTGTGTGATGCACGCTAATCGTTGGGGTGCCCTGAGCCATTTGTCTTTGGGATGGATTTCTTTGGGATTGTTTACATCGAATAAACAAAGCGCATCCCACCTACCAGTTCATGAAACCCACCCTTTAGCTGAGGAATTTCAGGACTCTTACTATGTGCTCCAGACAGTCAGAGGTCTCTTTATTTTCTTACAAACATACACAACAGCTGAACAGGACTTTCATACTGTGGGTTCCACAGGAAGCAACGCAACATGGTTTCTTGTAGTTGCGTGAGGAAAGAGATGAGGATAAAACAGGCGATTGCTGCCTCACTGTTCTGCTCCCAGTTTGATTGCTCCTTGCGGTTCACATCCACCCAGTGGAGTGCTGCAATACAGCTGTCTGCATGTTCAAGCCCATATGCAGGGGGATTAGGTAAATCAAATGGTTTATTCCTCTCTTTTGTGTCTCTCTTTCTTCAGTATGTTAAACGCATGGTTCTTAGCTTCACGTCTTGCTCTAACATGGTGTCAGTCACTTTTAACATCTTTCTAAATGTTGTCACTTTGCTTAGCTTGACTTCTAGCCGAGCGACATCTCTGTTGTGAGACTGACAATTCTTTTTGCAAGGCTTTAAGTGATAAGGAAGAAAGCAGGTACAAGTTTAAGGTGCAGCAGCAGCAACTCCATTAATAACTCGCTGTTCGCCTACTCTGGAGTTCACTTGCACATGAAACACCTGAAGAACAGAACTGTTTCATTCTGGAGTACGTGTCCACGTGGCATGGTGCATGGTGTTTCTGTAAATGACCTCCAGTTACGCCACAGGTCTTCGTTCATCTGAGCTCTAGCAAAATGATGAAGCTATTTCCAGACAGACAACTTCCAGTAGTGCTCGAGATGGTAAATCACACTGGTGACGCGCATCCACGGTGCCTGGAACAAAACCTGGACTGCAGGAAAATCATTGCCGGCCTTCACGCGGACAATAGTGCTTTCCTAATTCAGTTTGACCACGTCTTTGTTCACCTTGGTAACGGCTGTAAATTTTCTTAGAGTTCAGGTACGTAACCCAAGCTTCAACACGCCACCTTGTTCACGAAGATGGGCACACAGCGGGGCCTCCAGCCCCACTTCTACTGCGACTAAGTGGTAACACAGCCCTCAGGTACACGCTTTCAGTTGCAGTGATGAATATTTGAGTTTCCAGTGCCAGGAGGAGGCTGCTTACACCCATCTTCTCTTGTAGCCTGCACAGAGGGTCCAAGTACTCATGCAGAGCCAGGATTGGCCTTTGAACCCAGCATGATGAACATCACAGTCCAGTGTTGTGAAGCAGCTTTGTGCAGCTGCAGCACAGCTCCACGTTTGCACAGTATGGCTGGAAAGATGGGGCATAAGGGCTTGCAGCAATATTATAATCTCAAAAACGTTAAAAAAAAAAGAAAAGTCTGTCAGATGTGTGCAGGGTGCAGAGCTTTATCGAAAGAGCCGGTACATCCGAGGGAGTCGCCCGTCCTTACTGGAAAGCGCTGCCTGGATGTGTTCGTAAGTGGGCAAATCTGTTAAGTCACCCAGTGCAGCCACAGCTGGTTTTTTATGAAGCATCTTTGTGACCACTCGCTTGATATCAGCAGATTTCACCTGACCTGAAGGAAAGAAAAGGGCAGGGTTGTGACAACTACATTCCAAACAGCACAAAGCAGCTTTATGATGATGCCGAGTCAGGTCCCGTGCTCAGAAAACCAATAGCTAACTCTAGACTTTCTCTACCACACTTGTTTTTCCCTTCCTTCTGATAAAAATAAGCATTGTGCTAGCCTGCAGGCAATTGAGATCAGTTTGGAATATGTATCTGTGGTATTTAAGCCCTCAGGCTTCCTAGAGCAGTTAATCTGGGCTACAAGAACATGTTGTAAGTTGCCCCACCCTGACTGTACATACAGCTGGGACAAGGCAAAGTGTTGTCTACTCACTGATCAGTGCACAGAGCTCATCAGGTAGCTTTCTCGTGTTTGTCGCCAACACCTGCCTCCCCACATCCTCAAAGATAACTGGCCGAGACTCAAGGTTCATCATGAGCATGGACTTCAGCTGCGTCTTCGCTCGCTCGAGTTCTACCTGTAAGCGAGAAGCAAATACGAATGGGTTCAAAAACATCTGGCCACTGCTCCCTGATAGAAGATACCACCCAATAGTTCTGCAAACACCTTCCTCTTTGCGTTGCTAAAGCCACTAAATTCTCTTAAAGATGCACATTATTTATCTACAAAACCTCAGTCTAGCAAGGGCAGTGTGATGCATTATTTCAGCTGAAAGACTGTCTGCAGGTTGCGCCACTGACCTCTCCTACAGCTCCTGCCATTAGAATGAATTCTCTTGTGATGATCTCCACCATCTCTCGGACCTGGCAAAAACAGGTAATTGAAAGATTAGAACAGCACTTACTCTGTTCACATTACTGCCCGGTAATAAGTGATGTGGTTACTTTTCAAAGCCACTTGTCTTTGAATATAGGACTACGTACCTGTTTTGGATCTGCACTGGCATGTATGCACAGGAGACCTGTGTCCTCATAACTATGGTGATAAGAGGTTGCATTATACATCCAGTGGTGCCTGTGAGTGTGCAAACAGTATTTAAAGAGTAGCATTTAAATGTAAAAATTAAATACGCACAGAAGTCCATTTCAGGATTCTCAGCAGTGCCAATGAGAACTACCAGTCCCTGCCTCTAACAATTTGTGCACATGCCCTCTGCTTCCCTCTCTGCAGCTGCAGCCTTGAGACCAAACCCAGTACAATATGGAGCAGCATTTCTGGTACCTAATGCAAATCCTCTTATTATCCCCTGATTAAAGGATGGTTTGGGCTAGACGGGATTCCCAGTCACTTCTGCCCTTTACTTCCTCTAAAGATGCCCACTAAAAATCAGTCCCATGTGTTTCAAGCGGAATAAACTGATGTAAAACCTGGGGGTGCTGGCTTTCAAAGGATGAACCTGCTAGAGAAGATGGTTCCTGCTGTCCCTTAAACACAAGGGCAAACAAACCTGTTGAGCACGTTGAGATACAGTCGGGTGAACATGCCCTTGCCGGGCCCCCCAGCTGAGAAAGAGCCACCGCCTCCCATCATCATGTTTAATACTGCAAAGGGAATGAAATCTTCCTCCTGAATGGCAAAAAGAAATTCAGTCAGCAAATAGCAGAGCTCTCAAGGATAGGGGGTGAGTAAAGGGGGAGAAAAGGAGGCTGAAAGACACATGGCAGTGGAAGAATGTGCAGGTCACTGTCTTCATCCATCCGTCAGTGAAAAAGCTGCTTGTCTGTACATGCAGCACCAGCAAGAGCGCCAACGTTTACATGAGATAACAGCATATTGGGATTCTTCAGGTTCCAAAACAAAGGATTTCAGGTAATACTTACTAAAAATGAGCAGCTTTCTAACCCAATCATGATGTGGGTGAGCTCTGGGATGGGAGTAGGGCCCAGACTCACATCTGACATATCTTTTTCAACCTATGGGAAAGGTCAAACAAATTATTAGGACCGATTTTTTCCTCTGTTTATGCAGCTCATCCCAACAACTACCCTGTCACCTAAATAATGGCTGCTAGTTTCACCTCCTACCCATGAACAGTCTGTAACTTTAGAAAACCAAAGCCTATAAAGGAATCTGCTCCAATCCCAATTTGCACCTCCAAAAGAGAAGCAGCACCACCTCCATCTTCCGTTTACCTTGACAATGCCTCCTGTGTACTGAGCCACAGATCTGTCCACATCCTTGGTCTTCCCGCTGCCCCACACGGGCTCCACTCCAAGCAGGTATTTCTTCGCACATTCCACTAACTGCTCGTGCTCGATTCCCACCCCGGCAAGCACCATCCTGTCAGGCGTATAGTAGTTGCGCAGGTACGAATGCAGGACTTCTCGATTAATTTTGTCAGTGTTTTCCACCGGGCAGAACCTCTTTAGTCCCACTGTGTTGTCTCTGTAGGCTGCCTGAAAGGACACGGATACATTAAAGTAACAAATATTACTTTATCCCTCTCCATCTAAGCCTTCTCCTGTTTCAGAATCATTCCTGCCTGTTTAAGACATAAGAGCAGAAACGCCGAGCATTATTTCACTCATGTCAGCGTAACGTGACAACACGCTGTCACCCATGTCAACAAAGATAAATTACAGGTAGTTTTATAGAATCATTGAGGTTGGGAAAAACCTCTATTATCATCAAGTCCAACCCTTTTAGTTTAAGTTAAAATCTTCCATGTGTGTAGAATGTAGAATTTCAAAGTGGAGAGAGAGCAAAATTCTCCCTCTCACCACTGAAATCTAATGGAGTAACAGATAAATCTGTTTTCAGAGCAGTCTAAAATAAACCCTGAAACTGAGGAAAAACTGTGGAAGGGTATGCAGCGTGTCCACGCGCAAGATAGGCTTTGCAATATTTTACCGCATGGATCATTTCTGTGAGGAGAGGCTCTGGATCAGGTCGCATATTCAAGTCTTCCAGCTCAAATCGTATGGCCATTCGAGTCATCTCAATTTCTTCATCTAATAAGAAAGAATGCAAGAGATGTCAGTTGGGTTATACAATAGCTTGGTGATGAGTGCAAGAGAGAACGACTCTGAAATCCAACAGCAACTCATGCGTTGGGAGTCTTTCTGAGACAGAGATCGATATTCCCAGACCTGATAACCTGGGCTGGAGAGCTACCTCCGCCAGCAAGTTGACCACGGTGTCCAAGCCTCTGGCATCAGCAGAAACAGCGTACATGATGGTGTCCCTGCAAGAGACGTACACGGGTTCTGCGGGGAGAAGTCGCCCCTATGATCATCCAGGAAATTACAGATAAAGCTGCTTGACTGTTACTCATTAATTTTTTCAAAAAGGGAACAGAACTGACTTTTATAACCCTTTTAGGTTTACTTCTGTAGCTTCTCAGCAGGAGCCACAAACGGATTTCTGCTGCTTAGAAGCAAGAAGTGGCTTTTACTGCCAGGCACCAGAAAAAACAACTCAAACTGCTGTCAGCGTTACAGCCGCTCAGGTAACGAGGCGCAGAGAAAGCAACGTACCTTGATGCCTGGCAGTCACAAATGCCCCCGTGCTTTTCTAAGGTGAGGAGAATTTCATCTTTGCTGCCAAACTTTGCTGTGGACTAGAAAAGAAAACACCAGTCTTATTATTTAGTAAAGGCACAATGGGTTATAATCCTTCAGTGCAGCCCAGAGCAAGAAGCATCTCTACATTCTTTATGTCACAGGGTTTGCTGAATACTCACTAACCTTGGAGATGAGAGCACAATAGACTTGCAAAATATAATTATGGTCACAGTAATTAACTAGGAACGCCATCACAATCTAGTTAAACAGATCAAGCTGACTGTGTTGCTGTGAGGCACTGGGCTGCTCGCTGCTGTGCACAGTTAGGGTGTTTCACACTGGCTCTGGGACCCAGTTTGGGTAAGGACAGTACTCACAGAGAAGGCCAACTTTTCCAAGAAGTGAGCGATGCCGCTGAGGTATTTTGCCTCGTGTCTTGATCCCGAATTGATCAGAACTAGCGTGAAGAAGAGCAGCAGTCAGTGTGATGTTCACCTCCCAGTCCCTACAGGGGAGGTGAGGAGTCCCTAGTGCCCCCAGCCCCATCCCAGGCCCGGTACTCACGGCCCACGGTGCAGAACTGCCCAAATTTCTTCTGGGAGGCGACGCGCAGCCCGTTCTCCAGCACCGTCATCCGCGTCTCAAACTGTTCGCGGCCCCCAGCTGCCGCAAAGACCGCCTGGGGCACGCCGGGCAGCGGGCAGGTCAGTGAAATCGCGGGGTACGTCCCCCCACCGCCGCTGTACCGCCGCCCGCCTGCCAGCCCGCACCTGTGGGACAAGGCAGCGCTGCTAGGGACGCCCCAGGGGCCCTGGTTTTCATCTCCCGTGCCACCGGGTGCTGCATCCCCATCCCCACCACCACCTCCACCTCCCTCGGGTACTGAAAATGCCAGCAAGTAAACTCTCTAAGACTCATTTTGGAGATTTAGAAAGCAAACGCTCTTTAACAAGGCCTGGGAAACACGAGGGAGCCATCTCCATCAATCGTACAGAGAGACAAAGAGCTGGGGACAGAGCCTATTTCCCACTTACGTACATGTGTATATATTTTCCCAGTGTGGCCAGCAGGTCCAGGGAGGTTATTCTGCCCCTGTACTTGGCACTGGTGAGGCCACATCTTAAATGCTGCGTTCGTTTCTGGGCCCCTCACTAAAAGACGGACGTGGAGGCTCTGGAGTGGGTCCAGAGAAGAGTGATGGAGCTGGGGAAGGGGCTGGAGAACAAGTCTTCCAAGGAGCGGCTGAGAGAACTGGGTTTGTTTAGCCTGGAGGAGGCTGAGGGGAATCCTTATTGCTCTCTACAGCTACCTGAAAGGAGGTTGTGGAGAGGAGGGAGCTGGGCTCTTCTCCCAAGGGACAGGGGACAGGACAAGAGGGAATGGCCTCAAGCTCCACCAGGGGAGGTTCAGGCTGGACATTAGGAAACAATCAAGCCCTGGCAGAGGCTGCCCAAGAAGGTGGTGGAGTCACCATCCCTGGAGGTTTTTAAAAGGCAAGTAGATGAAGTACTTAAGGACATGGTTTAGTGGCAGACAGGAATGGTGGACTCTATGATCTCACAGGTCTTTTCCAACCTGGTGATTCTATGATATTCTATTATTTTCCAAGGACTCATTTTAATGTTAAGAACTTCACAACAACCAAGCCGCTTGCTCATTTTAAGCTTTGGAGCCAGCTCTGCCTGACTTCATGTTTGCGATGGGGAAAGGCTGCAAACAGAGGGGATAAGAGAAGACAGATCTGTTCAGCACAGATCAAACTGAACACGAGACCGTTTGAACAAATACGGTATTAAAATAAGATGCTATCAGAGGGTTATTCTATCTAACTTCCAACCGACGCCGTTTCGTGGAAGAATCGAACCCTGCGTTAGTTTAAACCAACAGATTCCGCTTTTTGCAACAGTGACTGCTCTCTCTATCGCCGTGTCCCCCCTCCCCTCTCTCCCCGCCCGCCCCCGGCCGCGGGCGCCGCTCACCGCCGAGCCGAGCCCCACGCTCCCCGCCGCAGCCACGCCAGGGCGGCCGCCATCTTGCCGTCCCCCTCGCCGCTACCGGGCGCGCGCGGTCACGTGGGCGGGGAAGTCACGTGAGCAAGGAGGGGGGTCACATGATCTGCTGGAGGGTCGGGAGGCTCCAAAGGGATCTGAACAGGCTGGACCCATGGGCTGAGACCGATGGGAGGAGGTTTAACAAGGCCAAATGGCGGGTCCTGCACTTGGGGCACAACAACCCTGGGCAGTGCTACAGGCTAGGAGAAGTCTGTCTAGAAAGCTGCCTGGAGGAGAAGGACCTGGGAGTGTTGGTTGACAGCGACTGAACAGGAGCCAGCAGTGGCCCAGGTGGCCAAGAAGGCCAATGGCATCTTGGCTTGGATCAGACACGGCGTGACCAGCAGGGCCAGGGAGGTTCTTTTCCCTCTGGACTCAGCACTGGTGAGACCACTCCTCAAATCCTGTGTTCAGTTTTGGGCCCCTCACCACAAGAAGGATGTTGAGGCTCTGGAGCGAGTCCAGAGAAGAGCAACAAAGCTGGTGAGGGGGCTGGAGAACAAGAAGAGCGGCTGAGAGAGCTGGGGGTGTTTAGCCTGGAGAAGAGGAGGCTGAGGGGAGACCTCATTGCTCTCTCCAACCACCTGAAAGGAGGTTGTGGAGAGGAGGGAGCTGGGCTCTTCTCCCAACTGACGGGGGACAGGACGAGGGGCAATGGCCTCAAGCTCTGCCAGGGGAGGCTCAAGCTGGACATTAGGAAAAAATTCTTCACAGAAAGGGTCATTGGGCACTGGCAGAGGCTGCCCAGGGAGGGGGTTGAGTCCCCTTCCCTGGAGGGGTTTAAGGGACGGGTGGATGAGGTGCTGAGGGACATGGTTTAGTGTTTGATAGGGATGGTTGGACTCGATGATCTCATCGGTCTCTTCCAACCTGGTGATTCTGTGATTCCATGACCGCGGCGCCAAGGGGCGGGAACGGAGAGAGGCTGCGATTGGGCGAAGCCGCGTTGGCCTCTCGCTGATTGGTCTGTTGGGGCCTAGGGGCACGTGACCAACCGGAAGTCCCGCCCCTGACCGGGGTTGTGGCGTCATGGCGGCCGGTGAGGGGGCGGCGCTGCCGGCGGGTCCGGCCGAGCCCAACCCTTTCTCCTTCCACGAGTTCCTCCGTAGCCGCAGCGGCGAGGAGGCGGGCGGGAGCCGCCAGGTAGGGCCCAGGGGGCGTCTCGGCCCGGTCTGTCCCCGCCCTCTCCCGTCCCCGCCTCAGATCCCCCCTCTCTCTCTCTCTCCCCCTCATAGGCAGCGCGGCCCTGCCCGGCCCTCGGCCCTGTCCAGTTCTCGGTGCCTCCCGGAGAGGCGGAGGACGAGGAGGAGGAGGAAGAGGAATGGAGCGGGAGCTACCAGCCCTTGGTCGTGGAGCAGGCCCACCTGGGTCCCACCGGTTCCCTCACCGCGCCCCCGGGCCTCCCCGCCCCGCGGCAGCCGAGCTACGAGGAGGTGAGCCCGGCCTCCGGGCGTGGGGTCCTGTGTCCGGTGCTGGTCCCCAACGTAAAAAGATAGGGAATTGTTCAAACGCGTCCAGAGGAGATGATTCGAAGAATGGAGCAGCTCTGCCATGAGGACAGGCTGAGAGAGTTGGGGTTTTTCAGCTTGGAGAAGAGAAGGCCCCGAGGAGACCTTAGAGGAGCCTCCTAGTAGCCTGCAAGGAAGCTGGGGAGGGACTTTTTACAAGGGCTTGGAGAGATAGGACAAGGGGGAAATGGCTTTAAATTGGAAGAGGGAAAATTTAGATTAAACATCAGGAAGAATTTCTTCACAATGAGGGTGGGGAGGCCCTGGCCCAGGCTGCCCAGAGAAGCCGTGGCTGCCCCATCCCTGGAGGTGTTCAAGGCCAGGTTGGATGGGACTTTGAGCAGCCTGGTCATAGTAGTGTTGTGAAACTGTGCCTTCCTTTCTAATAAGTTTTTTTAATTTTTTAGCTAAAAGAAGAGAATGCCAGTTTGAGAAGCAAGATCAATAAGCTTCAGATTTTCTCTGAAACTCAAGCAGACAAGTGCGTAAGCCACAGTGTGGGTGAAAGTAACCACATAAGCAAGGAGTTGTCTTAGAAGAGGTGCTCACGTGAAACAGTCAACATCTTTAAAGAAGAGAAATGTAGTTGAAATCTATGCTATTTGTTAAAAAGCTTTAACAAACCTGGTTTTCTTACTGAAAAAGGCTTGGAAAGTAAGTAGCAAGCTGATGTCTGATGACTGTGTTTGTGTGGCTTATGCTTCGTACAGTTTAGGTGGTTAGTGTAAAGAAGGGTACAGTTTGATGGGATGCATTTCATAAAGCTCAGATTTACAAGATATTGAGTCTTAATCTCTCCTTTGAAGCAAGAAAAACGTATTTATTTATTTTTGCTGGTAAGCAACTTAATATTGGAAGAGTTGAATTTCCTGAGGTTAAACAACCCGGTGACCAATCTTCAGTTCCCATCTGAATCCTCTGTGCTGCTCCTGGCAGTGCAGCAGCTGGTACTTCCATGGCAACAGGGTTTCTGTTTGCTTCAGAATTCCCCTTATCTAGGGGAATTATCTACCGAGTGGCTGTGTTTTCTGTATGTCTTTCTGCAGTCATTTGCATGACTCCTGTTAATACTGATGGATGTTGAACTAAGAAATCCCCTGAACCATAGTTTAGAAATGTAGTTTTGTGCAAAGGCTTTGTTTTTCTTATGAAATGAAAGAATGAGTTTCTTGATCTTGCCTAGAATTGAACATTACAAATGCTTACCGTATGTTGTCTCTTGGTTTTGAAGGCTGAGGAAGCTTGAGAAAAAGCTGGAGGAGAACAAAGTTAAAGAAGAAAAAGAAGCGCAGGACTTGGAAGCGATGGTGCAGCATGTGGAGCAAAATCTCCAGCTGATGACTGTGAGTGCTGGCCTTTGCCGTAGCAGCAGAGGCTTGTGCGGAAGCGGCGTGATTCCATTCCTTTTCCTCCTCCCTTCAGCAGAGTGAGGGAAGCTGAAGTGATTGCTTCGCCCACCTGAACACTGAGCAGCTCTGACATTCATTCACGCTTTTGCCTTGTAAGAAGACCACATCCCGGTCTAGAGCTCCTCTCATTGCCCAGAGTAAGAGAGGTCATTGCAGAAGTACCAGTTTGGATTCATTAACACCTTCAGTTGCTTTTTTCAGCGTTTTGAAAACACTTCCTGTGTCACCTAAGAGCTGTTTTTCCAGCTTGCTTATTTATACTGTGTACCTTTTCCCCTTGTCCACAAAAAGAAAATGAACAGCTGGAGGTGATGGACTGCGCTTGAAGATACTTGAAAGGAAAAACAGGGAGGGGAGAGCTGGTCAGAGATGACTGGGGGCACTGTCCTCATCCCCTGAAGCACCAGGGACATGATGGGGTGTAACACAAACCCTGTCACTTCAAATTGCTTCATGCTGGAACCATGCATTCCTGCATAGCTCACACCTCCAGCTGTGTCTTGAGCACTGCCGTGGTATAAATAATCTTTATTCCGTTTCAGAAACGGGCTGTTAAAGCAGAGAACAGCGCTACAAAACTGAGACAGGAAAATGCGCTGCTTCAGGTACGAAGCCTTGCTGAATGTACTGGGGCTGAAACCATCTTGAAATTGCGCTCTTTAAAACGATATTGAAAATTTTCATAGTGAATGCTATAGGGAATGTTCTAGACCAGGATACAACAGTGCTGTGCTAGCTGTGAACTGCACTGCTGAGCTGTGCAGCACCTCCCTTAAAGCTTTGATGAATTTTCCTGTGACGTTCAAATACTGTTGGGGATTTGGCACTTGTGAATGCCATAACACAGCTGGACAAATGTGTTCAGCTCTGGGGAAGTGCCTGGCAGAGAAGGGAGAGACGCTGGAGAGATGCTACAAGCAGCTCTGCAGAGCCTGCTTAGCATTAGGTGATGGCATTGGAGTCTGGTACCAGCTTCTTTTCCCACCATCCAAGCTGGAATATGCCACTCACACTGGGTTAGCTCACTGACACAAGGAGACTTGAGGGTGGCTGGCTGTCAGGCTGTTTTGAAAGTGCTGTGTACATTTTCAGGTGTCATAAGTCATTTAAGTTGTCTGTTGGAGGCTGCTCTCTGGAGCTGGGAAGACCTTCTCTCTAGGCAATCCGTTATGGGATCCATTCATTAGTTGCTGTACCTCAGACGTTGCTGTAGGAGCATCTTCATTTGTTGCTCTTGTTTTAAAGTATCTGCTGGAGCTTTGGGTTGTCTTCACATGGTTTTGTTTGCTTCCTCCCTAGGTGCAGCTAAACAATTACAAGACAGAGAACGAAGCGCTGAGGTCGGGGCAGTTGGCGAGTCTGGCTGTGGTGAAACGAAACGCAGACCTTGCCCTGCAGAACCTCCTCACCGTCCTGACAACCTCCCGCTCCTCTATCAAGTGAGTGGCTTTGAGAGCGCTCTCTCAATGCTATCACAGATGCTGGTCCCAACACCAGGGGGTTTAGGATTGAAACTCGAGTTCCTGTATTCCCTATGCCAGATCAGCCAGTCCACCTTCCTACTTACCTGCCATGTATTCTCCTCCAAGTTTAGGTAATAAAAATAATGAGAACCAGGGACTGGTTTGGGTCAGAAGGGACCTCAGCCTATTTCTGTCTCTCTCCCACATTTCAGGCAGCTGGTTTCCGGAGCAGAGTCGCTGCAGCTTGTTGCAGATCTGCTGAAATCGATAGACAGGATCTCCGAAGTGTCAGAAGATGGACAATAGAACTGTGGAATGGACTTGAAGGGAGAACTTTTAGTTTTGTACAGAAATCCTTGCTTAAAACTCATTTTCTGGTGTTCAGCCTTTTGTGTGAAGCTGCGAGTGCTGCAGAGCTGCCTTCTCCATCCCTGCCCGCCGCGCAGCCCCTGCGTTGTGAAATCCGACGGGACAAACGTTCGTCTTTTTCCCGCAGGCTGCTGGGACTGGGCCCCTGCTCCCTCGCACCCCTGAATGTCCCGGGGACCCCGCAGAGAGGCCCCGGTTTGGGGGGCTCCCTCAACTCAGAGTGCGAAGGGGCTGTGCGGGCGCGTCCCGGGCGCTGGGGAACGGGGTTGGAGGCGAGGGTGGGAGCAGGGACCCGGGAGCGCTGTACGGTGTCACGTGAGAGGGACTTGGCTCTGATTGGCTGCAGAGCGAGGGGGCGGGGCTATGAATAAGGCGGGGCTATGATTGGCTCAGGGTTGGTAAGAGCTGGGCTGTGATTGGCTGCAGGGGCGCGGCTCTGACCGGGCACTGGGTGCTGATTGGCCGCAGTGCGGTGGGCGGGGTTCTGTCTGAACGCTGAGCTCTGATTGGCTGTCGGGGCAGTGGGCGGGGCTAAAACTGGGTCCGGACCCGCGGCCAGGTGAGGGGCCTTCCCGCGCGCGGCAGGTCCCCCGCCATGTCCGGCCGGCCGGGCCCTCACGGGGCTCCGCGCTCCCCCGGGGCCTTCGACCTCGAGGCGGAGCGGGAGCGGATCCGGCGGGAGATCGAGGAGCTGGAGCGGAGCCTCGGGGCCGGCGGGGCCGTGTCCGACTGCAGCCTCAGCTCCGGTACGCGCCCCCTCACGGTGCCGCCGCGGTGAATCCCTCATTCCCCCACCCCGCGCCCTCAGGCCCGCGGGTCTCGCCTGAGGGGACGGGGCCAGGTTGGATGGGCCTTGGAGCCCCTGATCCAGTGGGAGGTGTCCCTGCCCTTGGCAGGGAGTGGAACTGGATGGACTTTAAGCTCCCTTCTCAACCCGAACTGTTCTGTGATTCTATCAAACGCCTTCAGGTTATGCCAGGTTAAAATCAGAAATCAAGAAAAAATTCTTCACTGAAAGGGTTTTCAGGCACTGGAATAGCTGCACAGGGCGGTGGTGGCATCACCATCCCCCGTGGTGTTTAAAAGATAGGTAGATGAGGTGTTCGGGGATGGTTTAGTAGTGGACAGGTACAGTTGGACTCAATGATCTCAAAGGTCTTTTCCAAACAAATAATTCCATGATTCCATGAGCTGCTCCATTTCATGGCATGCTCGTGCCTCTTAGAATTGACTTTTCAAAGCGAAGAGAGGATGGCAGTAGCTGGGGTGGCTGTGGCTCTCCTGACTCTCAGAGTTGCTTCTTCTGCCTGTGTTTTGATCGTGCAAGGTCAAGTAATGTGTCAGAACTCTGCAGCCACGATGAATGCAAACCTACATTTTGCTGAAGAGTGTGGAAGGGCCATAAGGTGCTTAACAAAGTGTGTGGGTTCTCTTGGGTTGGAGTGTTCACCTGGCTGCCTGCATTTGCCACAATGTGTGGGACCAAAATGCGGCTGGGTTGTTGCTGTAGTTAGCAGCAGCTACTCGATTCCTGCTCTTAATGCAAAAGAATGCACACGTGGAATACAACTACTGTTTTTACTTGACAGTATTTGCAGTATCCAAAACCTCTCATGGTTGTGTCCGAGACACTATCCGGAGCTTTATCCTATATGCTCTAGTTGAAAAGTCTTTGTTTATGAAGTTTGCTCTTTTTAACCCACTAGCAGTCAGCATTTTTGTGTTTTTGTTGTCCAACAGATGATGGTGAAGATGATGACTCCGATTCTCATGGTGAAATGGTAACCATTTTCTCTTTAAGTTTACCTTTCTGTCTGTCTGTTGAAGGGAGCAGGAGGAAGGGGAATTTCACTCTGTTCTGAGGAAATCTAGGCAGCTGGCTTGACTTCATAGCTCAGGGAGGATTAATAACAGACCTGGGGGTTTAGTTATTCCTGTCCCCCCCTTCATTTTTGTTATTTCCTTTTTGCCCCCTCTTTCCTTTTCACTCTTTCCTTCCGTCTTCCTCCTTAAGTACCATATTTGCTTCAGGAAATTGAAAGAGAAGATGACAGCAGTGACGATGACGTTGAAAGTCTGCCACAGGACCCAGAAACATGTCTGCAGATGAACCTTGTGTACCAGGAGATTATCCAGGAAAAGCTTGAGGAAGTGGAGCTGCTTCTTGCACAAAATAGAGAGCAGCAGGTAAGCAAAACCGGAGTGAAGTATTTATTGCTTTGCTATTCTGGGCTGCCATTTGCCACCTTCCCCTGCCCATCAAGCCCAGTTAAACTTTCCAGGACATTCTTAGTCTATCACTGGTGCCAGTGGAATCGGCTGATTTACAATCTGGTGCTGCCTGTTTGAACCATTCCTGGAATTTTCGTGGTGGTTCAGCCACTGCTCTCTGAAATTCGAGGATTTGAAGAAAACACTGATACTGTTTAATTCTCGTATTGCAGAAAGAAATCACGTCTGAGCTCAGTGGTCCAAAAGTAGCAAAGGCAGGCGATGGCAGAAATCTACCAGCAAATATATTTTTGGGTCATTTTATGAAGCCATACTTCAAGGATAAAACAACAGGAATTGTGAGTAATTATAAGTAGGTTACGCACCAACACCTCCTTCAATGATAGATTTAAATTGTAACTGTTAAAACTGTGTTACAGCTGTAAATGTCACTCCTTGGATTGAAACCTCCTTTTCCTCACTTTCTGCTGGCTTACCCTCTTCTGGAAATGCTTGTTCAACCCTTGTCTGGCTGTGACATATGAAAGTGTGTTCAGAGTGGCATTGCAGCTGCGGGGCACTTGAACATTCCTGTTTTCGACTTAGCTTTGATTGTTTGTCTTTGTCTCCATGGTCCAGTCCCATGCTGTTTAAAATACTTGTTGAGATCTCGTTGTCTTTGAAATGGAGGCCTGGCTCTGAGCTGAGAATCTGCCATATAACCATGGACAAACTTATTTGTGTGACGTATCTATTTGTATTTGTTTTCTGATGAGCCAGTGCTCATAGAGGTAACTTAGCAGCTTGAATGTGACAGTTTGCACAAGTTTGAGTTCCCAGCCTTTTCTGTAGCAGCTCGTGCCAGAGTTTGAAGAAGAAAGGGCGTTTTTATTGTGCACCTGACACCTCCAATGTATCTAACCCTTCTAATCCTCATTAGGGCCCCCCTCCCAATGAAGATGCCAAGGAAAAAGCAGCTCAGGGCATAAAATCATTCGAACAACTGCTTTCAACAAAGTGTAAGTAACAAATGTATACATTCATGGTTATTTCCCCTCCATTTGCAGTTAAATATTTGCATATAAACATTATCTCATACTTGACTCCAAAGTACTTTAACAGGGGTATTGAAAGCAGGAGGTCTCTCCTTTTCTTGGCAGTGGTTTTGCACTAATGTCTGAATTCTCGATTTCCTTGTTTGGTTTAGGGAAAAGCCGAGAGAAGATGTTATTGCAGAAATCAATAATAAGTGACCGCTTGCAGCGCCTGCTTCAGCCGAAGTTAATGAAGTAAGTACCATGCAAAAATCTTCTTTCTCCTGAGAATGTTTGTATGAAGGAAGGAGAGGATGCATGTGGAGATTCTGAAATAATCAAGAGGTTACAGCATCTGGCTTGGATTGGGAATGCTTGTTGATTGTTTTGTGGATGTCTGACAGGTGGAGAGGTTTTGTTTTGTATTGTGGTATTTTATAGCTGTTTCTTCCCATTGGTGCAGTGGCATAACTTAAAATGGTCTATAGGGCCTGCAGCCAAAATTATGATATTTAGCAAATCATAAGTGTGTCCAGCAAGAGATTTCTGTGCCTGGAGCTGATATGATTTTTGTTGCTGTTGCAGTGACCATTAGTTCTCTCTGTAAACACCAAAATGATTAATCTGAGACCTGTTCCGGTCAGTAATTTGAATTGAAGGGGCAAAAATAAAGTAATGAGTGTGCCATGTGGGAAAACCTGGAAGAACAGCAGTTTTGTGTAGTGTGGAAATAAACTTGAAGGATGGTGCTGATGGGGAGACTATCTTTGCCACTGACCTAATTTCCATCCAGTCACATTAAGTAATGATATAATCGTCTTTGAACAGGATGAGTTATTGGAATCAGAAACTGGAAAAAGTCAAGACTGACATGGAGAAGCAGGTCTTGGAAAAGCAAATCAAAGAAGTGGAGCAAGAAATAGAGGAAATTAAGTGAGAAGTCTTCTTTTGTATTCTTGGTGAAAATGAAAGTCTCTTCCTGGAGTTTGCCTCCTAAAATTCCCTCCTTACTCAAGTACTTCTTGATATGAAATCTGGAAAAAGCTTTATTTGTGTTGGATTGCAAACATTAAGTGCAGTTCAAACTCTTTAGAGCTCTCATCTCCACAGTTCTTTACTAAGAATTGTGTTCTGGGTCTTTATATAAAAATGTAGTGTTTGCACCCAATATAGAGGTACAAGTTTAAATAGTTCTTGATTTAGCAACAAGGAAGCAGAGGGCTCAGTAGTTCTGAGCTTTTGCTTTTTGTCATATCTGGAGCAATGTATTTTGCTGTTGCATTAGTCATTTCTTCTGCTAAACTGACATCATCTTGTAGGGGACTGTTTTTCAAGGAAAAACATTGTTTTGGGCAAAGTTACTGTGTTACAGAGCCCAATGCTTCAAGTCAGTAAGTGTTTGGTTCTTGTGGAGGTCAATAACAGGTGGGAGGAGTGAGATGAAGTGAGATCAGGAAGACAGAGTGACTGTTTAGTTAACTATTTAATGTAGTTTTTTCTTTCTCTTTGTACCTTCTGCTTTAGCCGACTTCCAGAAAGTGACTTGATAGGAAACAGATTTGATGAGCACGACTGGGAGAAAATTTCAAACATCCACGTAAGTTGGAAGATCAGCAGTTCTGTTACCTCTGATATGTGTCCTTTCTCTTGAGAGTGACCTGACCTGGTCTGGCTTGCGTCCACTACTCCTGTCACGCATTTCTTGAGGCCAACTTATATGATCCAGCTAGTTAAACTGGATGATTTAATTCTGGAAAACAGAGCAGCAATAAGACATATCTGGAATGTAAAATACATTCCTTGTATCGGTTTTCCTGTCTGCCCATGTGTTTCAGTCCCAGCTACAAAACAAAACGCGTTTTTGCTGTTTCTTTTAGTTTGATGGACAACGTAGTTCAGAAGAACTGAAGAAGTTCTGGCAAAATTGGGAGCATCCAAGCATCAACAAAAAGGAATGGACTGAGGAGGAAATAGAGAAGCTAAAGAAGATAGCTGCTAAACACAGTTACCTGGACTGGCAGACGATAGCCCAGGAGCTGGGGGTAAGGTCTTTAAGCTGAGACACAAAGGGGTGACGAGTCAGTAATTCAGCCTCATGTCAGTTTTCAGAAAACTACATTAGTGTTATTGTGTTGCTAATTAATGCTTATTAAAGCATTCAAGTACAGTACCAAAAAACTTAGTACTTTCGCTTTTCGCTCTTGCTTTTTGTTCTCATAAATAACCAGTTATCTGCCTATCTCTGTTTTTGTTGTATTAAGACAAACAGGACTCCTTTCCAGTGCTTGCAGAAGTATCAAATCAATCTAAATAAAGATTTGAAGAGGAAAGAGTGGACCAAAGATGAGGATCAGATGCTTTTAGAGCTTGTTCAAGAGATGAGAGTAGGAAATCATATTCCATACAAGAAAAGTAAGTGACCTACAAGTGGAAGTGCCTTTCATTCACCTGTAATTCTTTTGTTTTCATTCTCTCAGTCTTATGTCTGTCGTGTATGTTGTGCTCTTTCATTTCTTGTTGTGTACCATTATTTAGGTATTTAAGCTGAGATTTAAATACTTCTTATTGCTATTCACTGTTTGAAAGTGTTACGGTTACAACGTATGTAAAGAAAGAATTACAGTTGACAACAGACTTTGAAATCCACCTTTGTGTTTCTAGTTGCTTATTACATGGAAGGAAGAGATTCTGCTCAGCTGATTTACCGATGGACAAAGAGCGTGGACCCCAGCTTGAAGAAAGGGCCCTGGACACCAGAGGAAGATGCTGTAAGCTCTCTTCTCTGATGCCTAGAATTGCAGGGTGTAGAAAGTGGGAATTTTAAGCTGTTTTAAGCTGTCTTGGACCAAGACAGGCAATTTACAAGTCAAGAGGGGTCTTCTCTGCAGAGAAATAAAATGCAACTGCTTCTGTCTTAGGTCTCTTAGGATTATTACTGATGAGAATTTCAACTCTTGCTTTGTCTGATTAATGCAGATGCTGTTGGCTGCAGTTAAGAAATACGGAGCTCGTGACTGGTATAAAATTCGGACAGAGGTGCCAGGGAGGAGTGATGCTCAGTGTAGAGATCGGTAGGTATGCTAAATGGATGATTCTGTAAAAAGTGGTTATAGTTTATATTTGGTTGCTGCCATTGTCTCCACGTAACTCTGCATCTGTAGTTACAGAAGGCAGAAAGCTGAAACTGAATTTAACAGAGGAGAGGGCATTGTTGCCTATGGAGTGCAACTTCCTCAGTATAGTTCCTGTGGGTTGGCAGAAACTGGAAAACCTGTTGTTCAAAATCAAGCAAAGGGGTCATTAAACATGAATAAGTGCATGTGAGGAGGGAAGGTTTTCACCCACGTATCGTCTGTGTGTCTGTGAAAATGATCTCTTCAGTGACTTCCTGTGACTGCACAGCAGTAAGGAGGTACTGGGCAATTTTCAGCCTTGGACCCAGCTTCAGGACTCAGAGTACGGCATGTTCTAATTTCAGTGACCTGTTTTACAGCTGCTTGTTTGTAACTTTTACTCATGTGGCCTGATATTTTTCAGAACAAAGCAATAGTAGCTGTGCTGTATTAAGGGAGTAGGGATAGGAACTTTCAGAAAAAAGAAAAGATCTGATCAGGAATGCTGTTTTGGTTCAGCCTCAGAGCGTGTGGTGATGATCAGAACTCTATCCTCAGGACTGAATGTTCCTTACTTTCATGTTTTCATTTTGAAGGTACTTAAAAGCATTGCACTGTGATGTAAAGAAAGGCAAGTGGAGTTTAGAGGAAGAAGAGCAGCTGGTTGAATTGGTTCAAAAGCATGGCCTGGGTAAGTGTTTCTGTAGCTCACTTGGTGTATCACTTGGGTTTTCTCCTTTAATATATTAAGGCCTGCGGCTGATACGAGCAGGGTCTGCTTTGTGCTGATGATTGCAGCTTTCCTTATGTTTTGTAGTCCCTTTCTGGAAACGTGGTTGTTGAGGGATTGTGTAGTACAGGGTTCCCTAGCTGTGTTAGCAAAGCATCAGTGCTATGATAGTCTAGAGGGGTGAGTTCCCCTCTAAACAGCCTGTGAAAGAGATCTCGTTTTCTCTAAGACACCGTCCCTTAACAAACAGAAGCTTTTCAGCCTGTAGTTTAAGCTTTCTTCGAAGTGCTCTCCTTCTGCTGCAAGGGAGCATGTGGTTCTTTAAGGGTTTTCATCACTGGCTCACTTGTTGTAGTTACTAACGAGCTGAATGTATAGGCTTGCAAATCTGATGGAAGAACACAAATGAGTATTAAGGCTTTGGGATGTATTCGTTTGTCTCTTACACAAGGAAACATGTAATATGTGTGCAATGATCTACACTGAAAGGGCCCATCACTCAGCCTGTTGCATTAATAGTTGTGATCTACTCTGCATCCTCTTCAGGTCACTGGAGTAAAATAGCTTCTGAATTGACACATCGGACTGGCTCCCAGTGTCTAAGCAAGTGGAAACTCATGATTGGGTCTAAGGTATTGTGCAAAATCCTGCCATGTCACAGTCCCATCTCTTTAATTAAGATTCTCTAAACTCTAAGTGAAATCCTGTGAAATCAATACAAAAATTGTCATTGATTTCACACAGTCAAGACCTTGTCTTGGATGTTCATGGTCTTAATTTTTTTGATGTGTTACAGCAGCCTTAGTTCTGGGGATCTGAAGCTAGTTTGCTGTGTACTTCTATACTATCCGAAATTTCTTTACTGCCTTAAAATGTTTGTAGGACAGAAAAACATAGGTTTTCATGTATTTACCTTGTAAGTTGCCAGTTTTGGTACCAGGTGCTCCAGAAATTCTGGCCACTTAAGATGATGTTAGAGTCTTGTTTCTATTGGCAAAGATCTGTCCTGGAGGAGGGTTCATGGAAACCCAAATGTGTTGACATGAGACAACTGTAATTATTTGTACTTCCACGCACACCAGTTCTCAATGGAAACTTGTTTCTATGCTTAGCTTTTTCTTTGCATACCTAAACCAACAAAAACCTGTGTCCAAAGGCAACTGTCAAGTGTACTGGGTGTTTTAGTCCCAGCAGAAGTAAAGCAGAACTATCCATCTTTTTTAACTTGCTGATTTGAGAGATTTACAAGTCAGGTGTGAACACTGGCTAAATGTTGTCTGTGGGTTTTTTTGACTGAGAAGAAAAGATCTAGGTCAACAAAACACCAACACGTGGAAGAGAGTTCCAGCTCTTCAGAGAGCAGCAGTGAAGACGAAGAACTGGACTTATCAGACAGTTCAGAGGAGGAGACGACAAGCAAGGAGGAGTGTGCGCTTCCCAGCATTGATTTGTGGATACCAACACAGACAAATACACAGGAGTCAAGCAAAGGAAGATACCAAGCTCCATCCCTTTTCTCTCCTGTGAGTGCTGACGTGAACCCCAATAGCAGTGAATTTCTGAGTGCAACACGTGATGGAGACAAGGATAAATCGTCAGAAGTGAACACCCTCCTGAGGGGCATTGCCCGTCCACATTCAACGGACATCACTGTAAAGAACCCCGTAGAAGTAATAAACAAAGTGAGTCCTGGGGTTCTCCGTCTGGTTTTGATGGGAGTGAAACTTGGATCAGAAGTGACTGGGAACTGCGGGGTCAGTCACACTGGTAACAAGTTTGTAGATTACAGAAGTGGTGCATTCTGAAGGGTGAGATACTTTCCCTTTTATCTTTCCTTGTATGCTTTTGTTTTAAGGCTTCCAGGTGTGGAAAACAAGTGCTGTGGGTTTCCGTGGAGGATGTGAGAAGAATATTAAGGCATAACACGTGCCTGCAGAGGAAACTTGTAAGTGCCTCTTCTGTCTTGTCTGCTGTTGTGATGGGAGCACTGTTGGGCTCTGTTAGTGGGAAATGCTTTTTGGTGGGATTGCAAATCTTCTTGCGCTGTAGTCCCAAGAGGAAAAGCTTTTTTTTATAACTGTTCCCTGAATAGTTTGTTCTGTGATTAATTATGGTAGAACCTTCCTAACTGGAGCATTAATTATGTATTTGTTCATGCGCAACAATCGAAGATACTACAATCTTCTGCCACTGTTTTAAGAAAGATGTCTGGCATGAGTACATCTGGTGGCCAGAAGCTTCCAGGGCTGAAGAACACCACGGAGAAAACTTATCGTCAAGAGAGAGAGCGTTGGAGAAGAATGAACCTCGACAGAAAGCTGCTCATGGCAGTGACACCTTGGGTGGGCAACGTACTACTGCCTTGCACCTTGCAAACTGGGAAGATGGCTTTTCATCAAACAAAAGGTAGTGGTGACTAGTCAGGGATAGTGCTCTCCTGCTTTTTTTCCCCTGCTTTCTGACACCTTGGGAGTGACTGCCCAGCTGATTGTGATGTTGGACTTTTTCCCTAGCTCTTTCTGTTCAAGAGAAGATGAAGTCGATCAGTCTCACAAGCACCCCACTCTTCACACTGTTCATTCAGGTAGGTTTTCCTGTCTTACTAGCGTTATCTGCTTCCAGACAACAGTAATCTGTAATTCTGTATTGGATTTTTAAATAAATGGTATATCTTTGTTCTTCAAACTAATGATCTAATTACTGGATTGATCTGGCCTCATGGCTTGAGAGTGATACTTCTTAAATAAGTCCTGCAACCGAAATCTCACACTGTCAGGATTTTTTCTGTAAGTGTAAAAGCATCTCCAGAGCTTTGCATGTGGAGCCTCTCCCACCCATCTTGTCTTGTCACTGGCTCGACCAGAACATTTTTGTTGTCAATCAAATGTTAATGCAATTCTCAACTTGCAGCTCTTTCAGATCGATACCAATGGCTGCATGAAGATTATTCGTGAGAGGAGTCTACGGCAGTCAGAGAATGCAAAAAGGCCTCAGCAGGTATTGCACATGCTCTGTTTCTAAGCTTTTCCCTCTGAACCTTGACTAAAGTAGAGATTTTTCATTGCGTGTGGCCAGTGGTGCTCTTGATGTGTGTCTGTTACTGGTTTGTTTTGATTCAGAAGCATAGTAGAATGCATAGGATGCTGGCAGATGTGGGTTTGATCCGCATCTGTGCTGTTTTAATGATCTTCAGATATCGCAGAAGTATAATTTAATATAATTTTTTTGGCAGGCTTCTCAAAGTACGGAGACTTCTTCAGGTACCTACCAGAACATTTATTTTTATGATGTCCGAGAACTTTCACTTAATTCATCACCGTTACATTAATGACCAGTTTAACTGAAGGAGAACTTTTGGAACAGAACTACATTATCATGCTCATTTTTGCTAGCTCTTGGATTTTCAGTTAATGGCTAAATGTGTTACCCTTTGGTAAGGACTTGGAAAAACCTGCAGGGCTGGGGGACCAGTGGCACTGGGCTGCCAGGTCTGTAGACGATTGCTGTTGTACTTTTCTTCGACAAGGTGCTGCCTGAAGAGAACATGCTGGGTCTAACCAAAACCCATTTGTTGTTCTCATCCTGCAAAGTGCCTGTGTCGTGCTGACCAGCGCAATTCCTGATGTGTGGTGTTAAGCTGCATTCACAGCCCATCTTGGATGTCTGGGGAAAATTATGTTATTACTGAACGAGTGGTCAGCTTGCTGCATCCGAGTTCTGAAGGATGCGGCTTGATAACAGTGACTCTAGTGTTGTAGGAGCTCTCACAAACAGGAATTTTGCTGCTTTCTCTGCAGGGTGTTTGCTTAAATAGCTCAGGAATGGCTTGTGAAAATGCTGTTCAATCTTTTTAATTTATTTTTATTTCGTTTCCACTCCTCTCTAGGCAATTCCCCACAATCTTGCACTCAAAGGAACTCCCAAAGGGGCATACCAAGGAATGCTGTCAGGAGACCTGTTGCCTTAAAAGCAAGGGAGGCTTCTGCTGCTGTCTCAAAGAGCGTCGCTCCTGCCACTCAGGGAGCTCTTCCAGCGCAAGGGCAAAGGCAAAAGCCTAAAACTGTCTCAGAATTACTGAGAGAGAAGCGGCTGAGAGAATCTCGGGCTAAGAAGGCTGTGCAGAGCACGGTACTTGTTGCTCCACAGGTGCTGGTTTCAGGGCCTCTGATAATCCAGCCTCCACCACAGCAAATCATTCCTTCTGCAAAAGCAGGGAGCAAACCTGCAGCAGGTGTTTGTGCAGGTAGCCAAGTGCAGTGTGCGCCAGCGCCATTGCCGGCACACACTTCTCTTGCAGGTTCAACTACCGCTGTTGTGCTTCAAAACCATTCCTCGTCAGTGCCAGAAACTGGGGAAAGCCCTGGTTCCTCACGAGGGACAGAACTGCAGACCAATAAGGAACTAAAAGAGCAGGCTTCGGAAAGTGGCCCTGAAGGAAGGGTTTTTCCAGGCATGAATCCAGCTACAGCAGAGAAGGCCTCAAATTCAGGAGAGTGCAATGGTCAGGTCCTTGCTGGAACCTCAGCTTCAGTAGTGTTGCAAAACCAAGCTTTTGTGCCACAACAAATTACAGTAGTGCCTGTTGGCATCGAGTCTGGCACCAACAAATTGTCTCTTTCCGCACCGATTGCCTGTGAGATGAATAGTAAGGGGCCACAACAGAGGCCGGTCAACCTATTGCCTGCGCTTGTAACTCCACAAACTGGTTCTCATTTGATTGCCAACAGCATATTGCCGTTCACATGGGTTGTAACACCGCAAGCGTTGCTCCCCACTGCCGTACAGACACTGGTGGGTGTTCCCCAAGGACTGCCGGCTGCTGCTGTGGGAAGTCAGTGTCAGACAGCTGTGACGTCCAGTGGCAACGTGTCTGGCTTATCTGTGCCTCCAGTATCGGCTGCAGCAAATACACCTCACCCCAGCAGTGCAGAGACAAAAGCACCAAGCACCCAGTTGGCAGAAGGAATTCCTGTGGGAAAGACAGCTCTCTCTTCCACGATTCCCTTCCCTGTGACCTCAGCGAGTCCTGGGTGCACCACATCCAGTGTTTCTTCTGCAATGCCTGTGTGTCCAGGTGGCTTCTCCAAGGTTTCTGACTCCTCTGCAGCTCAGACAGCTCTTCCAGCTGACGCACCAGCCCTGCGTGCTGAGCTGAGGCCTCAGGGACAGCAACCCGCAAGCACTCCAGGCTCTGATTCCCAATGTGTGTCGAGTCTCTCCAGCTTGGGAAAGAGCTGTGATTCCATTACAACGAACGGATCATCTTCAAATCCAAGTGTTGCCAGAGAGGGAATTGTATTCCATCCAGGAGATCCAGTTCCTCATAACAGTGTCCCAGGGAACACAGATTGCTTTGCTGCACAAGTGTTGAAAAATAGACCTGTTGCCTCCAAGCCACCGATTACGCAGCCTGCTGACAACCCGCCCCAGCCAACCACTTCCAGTGCAGAAAAGAATCCACTTGACTTCAGCCTGATTTCCCTTGAAGATGAGGAGCTGGTGAAGGAGTGGTTGAGTGGGAAACATGGTGTCCAGGTACCATCACTGCAAACCAGGCTGCCTTATTTGCCACCTTTTCTGTGCAATATAAAAACCCTCTCGAAGCTACTTTTGCAGAAGGCAGCTCTGGAAGAGCGAGCGGCATCTCTGCTGCCTTCTGATGCCAGTCGCAATGAGGGCACTGGGGTTGATTTGAATGCTATCAGAGAACTGGTGGAGCAGAAACTTGGTGATAACCCTGCTTACCTCCTTCTGAAAGCCAGATTCCTAGCAGCCTTTACGCTCCCAGCTGTACTGGCAACTCTGCCTCCTCCAAAAGTGGCGACAACTCTGTCAGCCAGCAGGAAGCAATTTGAAGAGAGTGACGAAGAGGAGTGGCAGAGTGAGAAGGAAGCATCTGAGGAAGAAAGTTGTGGGAATGAATTAACAGGGGCAGGGTTAGATTGGACAGTTGGTGATGAGCCTGGAGACAAAGATGCTGATTTACTAAATCAGGTAAGACAGAGGTACTGGGGACTAAAACCAGAAAGTTACCGACAGATAAATACCACACTGGAACGCAGGGAGAAACCTTACTGTATTTAAGTGTAGCAGAAATGCCAGTGTCTGCTGAGGGTTTCACTCTGAAAACTTTGGGGTGTTTTGTGCTTGCTGTGACATTGGAAGTAGAACGTTGTTGGCCCATGGCTAATTCTGAAGGAAGATGGGTTTGGAAATCTGAACTCCCTAAAATAAAAAGAAGGCTGAAGGAGTTCTTTAGCAATTGCGCTGGATCTCATGGTGCTGATAGTCTTTCTGCTTATGTTGCAGGGCATGGGAGCTGAGGAGATGGCTGCACAATCTGTCTTGGACTCCTGCTCTGATGTGGTTGATTCCAGTGCTCCTCAAATCAGGAGAAGTACCCGCTTCAGGAAAAGGAGGAGGATATGAGAGAAAATATGTTAGTAGCTACTCTATCAATATTCTCTTTCTTGCCTGAGAAGAGAACCTGAAAAGCATTTGTCTGGGGTACAGCTTAAACAGTGAATTGTGACCCTAGCAGAGGACAGAAGCGCACTGACTTGTTCCCCTGGGAAACAAAGTGCTGCAGTCACCCGTTAATCATTGACTAAGGATGATAGTTTGACTTTTTTGGGGAAAAGTTGATGTCTGTCTGGTAAAATTGTGTGCAAAGTCATGAAGTTTACACATTTGGCAGCAATTTAGCCCACGCTACTCCCTGCTGATATTATACGTACTTGGTAGCACTCTACAGGCTTGGCTGCTAGAATGAGACCAGTTTAATCATACAGGGTCATAATTTGTGGAACAGGAAAGCCTGGGCAGCTACTGCTGAAGAGAGGGGTTCGTGTGTGTGAGTGCTGAACGCTTGCAGCAGAAACCAAAGCAAATCCCTGCTGGAGGTTCCAGCGGGTTTGTAGTAACTCGGATTTGTCTTTAACCCTTTACCTTTAAATGACTTTTTTGGTGGGGGTTTCCCCTTGCATGGCATCATTTCTCTACGTTTGTAACAGGGCAGCTTCTGTAGGGCACACATGTGATGCCTTCCTGTCTGTTGAAGCCTTTGGTGAAAGAGACCAAATGCACATGAACGATGCTTGATTTGCATGGTTGCCAGATGAGACTCGTGGGTTTTATTCTTTAAAGTTGGTTTTAGAAGCTCCAAACTGACAGCTTCCCTATAAAAATGCTGTGACTGATAGGAGCTGCGTGTGCTTTGTTACAGGAGTCGCTGGGATGACGTCTGCCTTCCTACACGGCAGTAGGAGGTGCTCTTTGCACTATTCACTTTTGATGCTTCAAACAAACCAATGGACCTGGGGAAGAGAGGGAAATGGCTGGACTGGTTTTCCCATCGCTTAGCAAAGTGGCATCGTTAGGCGAGTTGCAAATAATTAAACAAAAAGCCTGGAGGGAAGTCTTTCAGCCCCAGACCAATTCTGTTCTCTTCCAAATTAGCATCTCCCTATGGGGCAAGATAGCTGGAGGTGTGGGGAAGCCAGCCGGGATGGTTATTTATTTCCTTTTTGTGTTAGCCCCTATTTATGTGAATGGTTATCCATGTTCAGAGTAAGTCGTTCATCGGATATTCTTTTTAGTGCTGTGACAGTGGTTTTGCTTGACAGCTGACTGACTGAAAGCTGCTGAATGAGCAGCAGATTAATTTTGTATCAAAATGAGTCTTAAGTATTTGTTGAAATATAGATGTTTTATTTTTCTCACTTAAAAATTACTGATGTCTTCTGTGTTTTTCTTCTGGTAAACAGCACTTTTAATAATGTGTGTATGAGTGTGATTGCTAATGAGAAAAATGAAGTTTGCAAGTTGTGTGAAAACCAGGGACAATGTGGAAAATGAATATGCATGTGGCTAAAACTGCAGGGTGAATTAGGCTTGGATTCTTTCTTGATTCTTCCACAGCCTGCCCCATGCAGCCATCTGCAAATCACTAACAGAAGCTTGTTTCATCATTCATAAAACAGCGGTTTCTGTCTTACAGAGAGATGTGAGGCTGTCTGAGTCAAAGCTGATAGAATCCATCAGGAAAGTGCTATGGAAAGCTTGGTTCTGCTACATGGGCTAAGCTTCCCGAGAGGGGGTAGTGGTGAGTTTAGAGCTCTGTGAGGCAGAGCTGGGCTCAGGGGGCAGTGGGTACCAGTGTTGCTTTAGTTGGTTGAAAAGATGTGATGGAGCAAAAGGAATAATTCTGAAATGGCTTTCCTCTTGCAGTGTTGTCCGTTCTCCGTAAGCCAGCATAGATAACGCTTTTCCAAAAGCCAGTATTTCCAAGAAAGTCATGTGACAGAAGCTCTGCCATACAATTCTGTGTGCTGTTCACCACGGTGCTGTTACCATGAGGCACTGGTAGTGAACAGGTTTTGTGTTCTAAATGATTGTTGTCCTTTGCAAACACTGCTCAAGAGATGCCCCTGTAATCCTACTGCTTGTGGAAAAACTCTGTAAAGCAGCATCTGTCTATTGTTTTTCAGGATTAAATTGATCTGTTACTACAGAACCAAACCTCTCGAGGCTAGATTGGTTAATTAGCAGACATGCTGATTATCTTAAGTGAGAGAATCACTGATAGGAGTACTGTATCTTTTTTTAGTGTATAGCTAATTTAATGCTTAACAAGAACCACAAGCTCATAGAATCTCTGAACATCTCTGCCCTGCTCCTGATGATAACATGGAGAAACTCTCCAGAAACTTAGAAAGCAGAACAAAGAGGAGAGTGGGAAGCTAATATGAAAATGTGTCATGCTACCATGGTATCGGAGTGTGTACGTTCTCGAGATCTTTTTAAAATACACTGTTAGTGAGTTCTTGTTGCAGCTACAGCTCTAGGACTGTGGGAAGGCAGGAAGGCAGGCAAAGGTATGATGTTGATGCTTAACTACTTGCTGTGCTGCTCCTTTAATTATTGTTAGAGCCACAGCCTGTAATTTGGGAATCGTGGGTTATGTTCCCTGCTTTGCCAAGACTTGAATCCCTTTCCTTCAAAATACTGAGTTGTCTAATTATGCATGAAGCTTAAGGACATCCAAAATTAGAGACATCATTATAGAAATCATCCTTTTCAGCTGAACTCTAAACCAAGAGAGTTGTTGCTGCCACCTGCTTTCCTCTGTAAAGATGTTATGTTAACTGCTGAAGGGCCACTTGAAGAGCCTCCTTTTTTCTGACTCTGGCTTTTGTCCCCTGAGATCAGATGGACAGACCTACGCCTGTGACCTTCGCTCTTTTTGGTCTTTCTGACCTCTGCACAAAGAAACTTTCTGGACCCTAGCTGATGTTTCAGTGGTACAGATTGGAAAACAAAACCCGCATGAGTCTAAAATCACTGCACGTGTGATGCTGCTGACTCGCCATTTGACCAGCATTTTTCCTCCTCCCCCATCACCCTTTCTGGCTTCCTGTTTTTTTGGGTTTTTTTAAAATCTTTTTTTTTTTTTTCTTTTTCCCTTCCCTTTCCCGTCGCAGGGTATAGCTGAGTAGTTCCCCCTTTTTTCTCATTTCTCAGACCAGTTTTGCTCCTGGAATGGTCTTTGCTCTAGCCCTGATATAAAAGGGAGGCTGCTTCCAAAACAAGTTTTCTCAGAGACAGGACACAGATGAGATTGCTAGACCAGGAGCAGAGACAAGGAGGCGTTTGATTGCACAGGCTCAGGTTGGTCCATGTAACGCAGAATAGCTTCTATTAATAGGGGAATATGTTTTATTTTACAGCTCTGAGGTAAGAATGTGGTGTTTATCCACAGGGGGACGCATTTCTTGTGATCTGCTGGGGCTGGTTTGGTGTCAGGCAGAGCAGAGCATTTTCTCTATAATAAGTAACAACTAGTTCTTTGACAGTCCAGCTCATTAAAGTTAGCTGAGAGTAGAACGTATAACAAGTATGTGCTGAAGGTGTTTGGAGTCTTTCTTTGAGCTGGAACGGGAAAACAGTGAAGGTCTGAGATGACCTTGGAGAGAGATGGACTCCTGCTATTCTAGGAGCGTTAGAGTCTGCTTGTTTGTTTTCTGGATTTGTTTTTTCAGTACAGGACATCGCTGCTCGCTAATGCTTCTCACTCAGCAGCATGATTGAAGAAGATAATGATGAGACATGTTGGAACAACCTTGAGAGCTTCCGGGTGAAGCTGATCTCTGTGATAGATCCTTCTCGTATAACACCCTACCTGCGCCAGTGCAAAGTGATCAGCCACGATGATGAGGAACAAGTTCTTAACGACCCCAGCCTGGTCATGCGCAAGCGGAAGGCAGGTGGGTGAGGCACAGCCTTCAGCTCTGTGGATGCTCTGGGCCTGGAGGGGTGCGTTGTTTCCAGGCTACCATCTGCCTGTGTTGGATTCCAGGGACTTCAATCCGCATTTGGAGAAAGCGGAACACTTTTTAAATTTTAGAAATGGGTAAAGAGATAACTAAATGAATCGAATATCTTTGTTGCTGTTATTTCAGGTGCTCTTCTGGATATTCTTCAGCGAACAGGACACAAGGGCTTTGAGGCGTTTATGGAGAGTCTGGAGCTTTATTATCCACAACTGTATAAGAAAATCACTGGCAAGGAGCCCAGCAGGGTTTTTTCTATGATTATAGGTAATGTCTGTGTTCTGAAAAACCAGCTTGCTCTTTGTTGTTGCTGTGCAAGTTAAGGGGAGGGATTCACCTCTGCTTTTGCCTCTCCCCAGCTTTGGTGAGCAGGGTCGAGGGCATTCCCTGGCTTGTTCCCTGTGTGCTTTGGGTTCTGGCAAGAATGGCCCTGCTGTCTGGTGCCACAGGCTGGACCTGGGAGGGTGGAGTAGGAAGCAGAAGGTTAGAGTCTTCCTTCTTGCCTGTTCTGTCAGTGACACTGATGCAGAGAGGTGCTGGGCTGGGGTAAAACAGCACGGATAATAGGATAACACGTGTCTTCAGGGTTTGCGTGCTTGTGCGTGGCATGTGGTGATCTCGAGCTAAGTGGGTGGGAACCTGTGCTGTTCGGGGAGCAGACAGGGCAGCTCTGGCTGATGCCTGCCCACCAAACAGACACCGCTGGGGAATCCGGCCTCAGCCAGCTCCTGATGAATGAGATCATGAAGCTGCAGAGCACCGTGCAGGAGGAGCGGCGCAAAGCCCAGGAGCTCACCATGTGGCTGCACAGCAAAGAGGACACAATCCGAGAGATGTGGGTGAGGGACAGCCTGCTCCGCAAGCACCAAGAGCGGGCACAGAAGATGAAGGAGGAGAGGGACAGCCTGAGCAAGGAGCTGCGGAAGTGCAAGGATGAGAACTACAACCTGGCAATGAGCTACGCCAAACTGAGCGAGGAGAAGAGCGCTGCCCTCATGAAGAACCGGGACCTCATCCTAGAGGTCAGTCACCCTTTTCTCAGGCTTTCCCCTTCTTACCCGATCCCTGGAAGGCTGAGCTGTGCCTCAGACTTGTCTTTGTCCAGGATGGTCTGGAGCAGTCCAGCATGCAGTACTTAGCGTCTTCTGGTGGTCCCTACCTCAGCCCATGTGTTACAAGTTGTGCTGTGAAGAATTAACAGTCTTCCTTTTGTTCAAGACTGGGCCCTGTCACAAGAGCAGTACAACACAAGTAGTAAAACGAGAGGAAGTGGCCTCAAGTTGCACCAGGGGAGGTTTAGATTGGATTAGGAAAAATTTCTTTACTGAAAGACTGCTGAAGCACTGGCAGAGGCTGCCCAGGGCTGTGGTGGAGTCACCATCCCTGGAGGGGTTCAAAAACTGTGTAAACATGACACTTGGGGACATGGTTTAGTAGTCACAGTGGTGTTGGTCTGACAGATCTACTGGATGAGCGTAGAGGTCTTTTCCAACCTTAATGATTCTCTCATTTAGTGTAAGAGCTATACAACAGGACTCTGGTCCCCAGAGCACCAAACATCCCGAGGAAAACAAAGCTGGGAAGGAATTTGTCCCGTGTTTGTTTGGGAAATGGAGAGAAAACTGCTTTTGCAGGCGAGAGTTTTCTCCTTCTTGCTGATGAGCTCTGAACCTTCTTGTAGATTGATCACCTGAAGCACAGCCTCATGAAGGCTGAGGACGACTGCAAACTGGAGCGTAAGCACACCATGAAACTGAAACACGCCATCGAGCAGCACCCGAGCCATGAGGTGATGTGGGAGATCCAGCAGGAGAAGGAGTTGCTGTTGGCCAAGAATCAGGAGCTGGAGAACACTCTCCAGGTTGGTGAGGGTGGTTGGAAATGGACTCCTTAGAAGTGATTATTTGCAGTAACCAGGGCAGCGATGGGGCTGCGCTGAAGGTTGTGTGGGTCAGCTGTGGCCTTGTTCTCCCAAGTCAAATAGACACTGTGGGGAGGGAGTGAATATGGGGTTAGATGGTTCTTTATCTCACTTTTTCATTTGTCCAGCAGGTTGCCAGGGAACAGAATTTGGAGAAGAGCTTCTCCGATGAGGTTCTGGAGCATGACTGTAGCCAGATACTAGAAGAACGCCGGGAGCTGATGAACACCATTTACAGCCTTCGCAAAGAGCTGCGGCGAGCAGAGGTGCTCCGAGAAAAAGTACGTGATGCACTGCAAACTCCTGCTAAGGGTCAGTGGGTAAGACAGGCAAGTGACACACCTGCAGCGTTTTGCCTGTGGAACAGAGGAGCTGCTCAGCAGCAATCCTTGCTGCTCCTCCTCTGGTGTCTGTGTTGTAGTTTGAAAAAGGCACACTAAGATTTTAGATTAATTTAGCATTGATGGTTAATGGTTAATTGCTGAGAGAGTTGGGGTTGTCCAGCTTATAGAAAAGGCTCCAGGGAGACCTTAGAACAGCTTCCAGTACTGAAAGGGGCTCCAGGAAAGCTGAGGAGGGGCTCTTGATCAGGGATAGGACAAGGGGGAATGGTTCTAAGCTGAAAGAGGGGAGATATAGGTGAGATCTTAGGAAGAAATGTGAGGGTGCGGAGGCCCTGGCCTATGTTGCCCAGAGCAGTGGTGGCTGCTCCATCCCTGGAGGTGTTCAAGGCCAGGTTGGCTGGGGCTTTGAGCAACCAGATGCAGTGGGAGATGTCTCTGCCCATGGTGGGGTGCGGGGGTTGGAACTGGATAACTTTTAGTGTCCCTCCCAGCCCAAACCATTCTATGATTAGCAATCCATCCTGGAGGGTGATGGAAGGTTTTATCGTGATTGATGGCTCAGGTACACAGAAGTCCATCAAGTCCTTCTAGTCATGTTGACCAACGTTCTGGTTGGCCTTGCTACAGCTGGACAGTCTGGCTGAACTTTGGCCTTGTGTCTAGGTCTGGCCATCGCAATCTGTGTCACAGAGCAGACGTGAGAGTCCAGCTCAGGCTCTGCCCACAAGCAGGGTGTCTTTGACCTTGTCTCAACAGGATGCAGAGGAAAAAGAGATGCTTGAACTACAGTGCACGTCTTTGAGGAAGGACGCCCAGATGTATAAAAAAAGGATCGAAGCTGTCTTGCAGCAAATGGAGGAAGTGGCTTCAGAAAGAGACCAGGTGATGAAATGTTTCTTTTGGAGCTGCTGCTAATCCCTGCTTCTCTGCTTGAAGTGGGCAGATACTGTAATCCTGAATTCACTGCTGTGTGAAACACCAGGACGTATTGTCCCTCACACTAGGCGCTCCTGACCCGAGAACAGTTCCATATGCAGTACTCCAAGAACCTGGTTGAGAGGGACGCTTACCGCAAGCAGATTCGAGAGCTGAGGGAGCGATGCGATGAGATGCAACTGCAGCTCTTCCAAAAGGAGAGTCAGTTACTAGCTACTGAAGCCAAGCTAAAAAGATTGCAACTGGAGCTTCCTACCCCGGTATGCCTGCAGTGCTGTCAGCTGTGTGAGGGGTGAGGAAGCAGAGTGTGGGGCCAGAGAGTGACTGTTCCAAGACCTTTGCTCCTAATCAGTTTGAATTTGTGCAGTGTGAGGACAGGCTGATGAAAGAACTTGGGTTGTTCAGCCTGGAGAAGAGAAGGGTCTGAGGAGACTTTAGAGCAGCTTCCAGCACTGAAATGGGTTAGCGGAAAGCTGGGGAGAGGCTCTTGATCAGGGAGTGCAGAGATAGGATGAGGGGGAATGGTTTTAAGCTGACAGAGGGGATGAGATTTTAGGCAGAAATGTTTTCCTGTGAGGGTGGGGAGGCCCTGGCATGGGTTGCCCTGGGACGTCATGGCTGCTCCATTCCTGGAGGTGTTCAAGGCCAGGCTGGATGAGGTTCTGAGCAACCAGATCCAGTGGGAGGTGTCCCTGCCCATGGCAGGGAGTGGGACTGGATGGGCTTTAAGATCTCTTCCAACCCAAACCCTTCGATGATTCAATGAAATAAGATGCACAGGGGCTTTTCTTTGTGTGGCATCTCGTGTAGTTTCTTCAAGTGGTCAGACAGGAGTGTAGGAGGGAGGAAGTCCACACTTCTCTGTTTTCTGGAGCTCTTAGTCTCCTGTGTGTTCACTTCCTACCACTTCCTTGCTTTTGAGGAAAGACTTAATGTATACTGGCTTTATTTCAGACCTCTGACCTGGATGATACCTCCTCCAGAGATTCCCAGGAGGTGAGTCAGGTGCCGTGTTTACCTTTTACTTTCTTCTGGGATGGTTTAAAATTCCTTACCCTAAGTAACAGCAGGTTTCAATCCATGGCTCAGGCTCATTTCAGGGGTATCAAATAGCACAGAGACAGAAAACCAGATAAGAAATGGAATCTCCATGTGTCATGAGATTTCTAAGTGTAGGACACAGTTATGGCATTAGTCAGCAAGATTTGATGAGCCTGAGCAAATCAGGAGAACTGAATCATTTTGAGTTACTTCCAGTTGTCTCTTTTGTGGGAGAACAGGCCAAACTTAGTGTTACCCTGGGGACATCCGTAGTAAAGGGTTTTTACTTAGTTGATAACTTCATGGTGGAGCTGATTGGCACATTATCTAGAGGCTAAAAGTATCAATGAGGCCAAAGGAACTGGATCTGCTCACGGAAGGTTAAATCATGAGTAGATCTGTAACTTCTGGCTCTGTCTCCTGTTTTGCTGACAGTGAGATGCACTGAGGATAGGTCGGTTCTACGCATGTCCTGTTTCTTATATTCCTCTACCTGTTTCCAGCTCCTGTGTGAGATGGAATAAGGGGCAGTTCTCATGTTCTTGCTTTTGTTTCTGTCTCATAGCTTACTCTGGATGGTCATCTTGATGAAGACACGCACCCAACTATAAGTAAGGCATTTTTTGGGAAATAGGGAGTAGAATTCTCAATAGAACGGTCCAGTGTTCCAAAGGGACAGAAAAAGCCATTCCTGGGCTTTATATTTAGTGAAGAACCGGTAGTCTGACTGGCGACTCCATGAGAGATGCTTTTCAGTGGTGTGTGCTGGGCACTCTAAAACCTCCTTAAAGTGACTCTGAGCAGGTACCCATAAATCAATGCCATTCCACCATCTTTCTCACCTATAAAAAGGAGAACAGTGAATACAGTAAAGCTCTTTTGAGAGAAAAAGCTCCCCAGGCTGTCTTTTTACTGCATGGTCTCTGACAGGGTCTTTCATACAGCTGAATGACCTGTGAAAAGTTCCATCATTAGACCATCTAAAACCTCCAGGCTTTTTTGAGGTAATCTATCTACGGAGTTTGTCCAAGGAAGATCACCTGGTGTCTTTTAGAAATAGCTCCTGGCTGGCTTCCCCCACCCCCCTCCTCTTACATTTGTGGCAGAGCTGAGAACAGAGCAAACACCCTTCCACTTCAGCTGGGCCATGTGGCTTTCTCCAGGGATCTTTCCCTACTCTCTTCCCTTTTACATTGCAGGCTACTTGCACAAAAGCAGAACTACGTAGTTTATGCTGTCACTGGTTTTGTTTCTGCTGCATCCCCAGTGGAAATGATTCAGCAGCGTGGAAAGGAATTGATAGGCTTTTCTAAGAACTTGAAATGCTCTTTCAAAATGTCTTGAGAAGGGAAGGAAAGGAAGAAGAAATTTTCTCCTTTGATCTCCTGGAAGATCTAAATGACCTTCTTATTCATTGAGATGGGAGACTCTTCACAAAAGCAAAACTACACAGATCCAAAAAGCCTTTTATTATTCTACTTTGCTCAGTTAAAAAAACGCATCACAATACCTGATCACTACAATGTGTTCTGATGTGAAGTGCCTTGATATGTACAACTTAGGCTGGCCAAAAAGGACAAATTATGGTTAAAATAATGATTAACATGATTTCTCGTGGTGGCGTCTAACATGATTGGGTTTTTAATGATATGAAGCAGAAGTGCTGCTTTGCAAAGGTTTGTTTTGCTCCCGCATAAGCAGAGACTAGAAAGGTGCTGTCTCCTTCTGAGCCTGATGGGGAACTCCATCACTCTCCACAAGACTTGGAGTTCAAGTGAAATGAGAAGTGACTCGTGCGTGGATCACAGGACAGACTGTCGAATGTTTTGAGTCTTAGTTTCAGTTCTGCTGTTGGCTCTGTAGTGCTGGGCAGCTGTTACATGACAGCTGCTGCTGTTTGACAGACTGGTGGAGGGAGAAGTTACTTTGCAATGGCAACTATGACTAAAGCTGTGATTTTTCCTTCTCTTAGAAAACTGCCCTGAAGGACAAAACCAGCAATTCAGCGCTCGAGAGAGCACTCTGCCTCCAAAGTCACCAAGTGTAAGAGAATCTTTGTGAGCTCTTCTTTACCACGGCTGGGGTTTGTGATCTTGAATGTCCTTGTTATTGATGAGTTTACCAGATTTGAGAAGCATGTAAGCCGCTATTGCTTTTCCAAAATATGAGCACCTTGGGCAGAATTCACCCTCCAAACAACGTGAACTCTGACCAGCACAACACTTGTGGTGGTTATTTCTCCATCTGTGACTAGAAACTTCTAATTACTTTCTGGCGTTATCTCTGAGTGGATGTTTTCTAGTTCAATTCTCTGCTCATATAGGTTCCGTTTTTTTTCTCTTCCATTTAAATGTCCGGTTCATATTTGTGTGCATTTTTTTCCAGTTCAAGCAGTGCACCTTAGCCAACGAGGAAGTAGCAGAAAAGGAGCGGAGGAGGATGAAGGACTGCTTTGAGCGTTACCAAAGGTCTGGATTGGTTCAGACATATCTGTGTGACTTAACTGATTAGCTTGTTGTATGGTTTTCTGTCCACGCCCTGGTTGAGACTCCTGGTTTAGTTCCAGAGGTAGCCAGGACAGCAATGACTGCATTTGCTCTGGACCACGTAGGTGGTTTCGCAGCAGGGAGGGTGCTCCAAAGAACGGCTGGTTTAATAGATTGGGTAGATTTCTCCCACGTGAGTGAAATCTGACGTTCACTGTCTGAGATGCTGCTGCCATTCAAGACCAAGCTCTAGCAGCTGTGAACGGGAGTAGATTTCCATCCTCTGTCCTCTTCAGCTGCTCTTATCTGAAGTCCTGTTCTCAAATGCCTGGTGTCTTTACTGATTGCTGCCAGGAGACCAATGGAAACCCTGTAAAACAGGGACCTTAGTTCAGCTGTTAGATAGAAGTGCTCCCTGTGGCACTGTAAACAACTCTACATCTTTTAAAGCTGAAACGTCTGGTCTTGTTTTCAGAAAAAGAGCAATGCGACGGGCACCCAAGGGTCGGCACCACGAGGCTGACTGGGAGAACACCACTGGCAGTGACAACACTGACACTGAGGGCTCCTGAGCCCAGGACACCAGACTGTGACCTCTGCGTTTCCTCTCCATGGGCTGCTTTGAGTTTGAAGCCATCTAAACAAACATTTAATGTTTATGACGGGACAGTGTTTTTTAGCTCTACGTTCCCCTGTCCATCTCTTTCTTGGAGATGCAGTGATGTGAGGGGTGTGCGGTCCACAAATAAAATATATTGCATTAAATATTTGTGGGCCTGAGATAGCATGCATGGTGCTTGCTTCATGCCCAACAGCACCTCTGCTGAGCTGCTCTTTATTAAAGCTCCTGCAGGGAGCCGGAGAATCATATAATCATGGAAAGGTTTGGGTCAAAAGGGACCTTAAAGATCATCCAGTTCCAACTCTATAGACTCCCTAGAACTTTTTCCTTTCTAGACTGAACAAGCCCACCTCTCTCGGCCTGTCCTCGTACAGGAGGTGCTTCAGCCCTCTGATCATCTTCTGGACTTGCTCCAAGAGATCCATGCTTTTTTCTGTGCCGAGGACTTTAGAGCTGAATGCAGGGCTGCAGGTGAGGTCTCGTGGGAGACACGTTTTGCTGTGAGGGGGAGAGGCCCAGGTTGCCCAGAGAAGCCGTGGCTGCCCCATCCCTGGAGGGGTTCCAGGCCAGGTTGGATGGGGCTTTGAGCCCTGATCCCGTGGGATGTGTCTCTGCCCATGGCAGGGGTGGCACTGGATGGACTTTGAGGTCCTTTCCAACCCAAACCCTTCTGTGATCACTGCCCTCACCCAACATGGCGGCTGCCCTCACCAAGCATGGCGGCGGCTGCCCTCACCAAGCATGGCGGCGGCCGCACCCAAGATGGCGGCTCCCGCCCTCAGCGCGCCTGCGCCTCCGCCATGGCGGTGCGGGGCCTGGTGCGGGGGCTGGCCGGGGCGCTGCTGGGCTCCTCAGGGCCGAGCGGGCCCCGCCGCCTCCCGCAGCCCCGCCGGCCGCTCTGCAGCGCCGCGCGATACGGCCTGGTGTACACCTGCAAGGTGCGGGGGGAGCGGGAGTGGGGGGGGGATCTCCCGGGGAGCTTGGAGGGACCTCAAAGCCCGTCCAGTCCCACCCCGCGTCACGACAGGGACACCTCCGCCTGGATCAGGGGCTCCAAGCCCCATCCAGGCTGGCCTTGAACCCCTCCAGGGATGGGGCAGCCACCCCTGCTCTGGGCAGCCTGGGCCAGTCCCTCTCCATTCTCATCGTGAAGAAATTCCTCCTTATGTCTACTCTAAATCTCCCTCTCTCAGTTTATACCCGTTCCCCCTCATCCTATCCCCACAAGCCTTTGTAAACAGTCCCTCCCCAGCTTTCTTGTAGCCCCCTCAGGCACTGGAAGCTGCTCTAAGATTTCAGAGACTTCTCCAGGCTGAACAAGCCCAGCTCTCTCAGCCTGTCCTCGTGTGGGAGGTTCTCCAGCCCTCAGATCATCCTTGTAGCCTCCTCTGGACCCGTTCCAACTGCTCCATCTCCTTCTTATGTTGAGGATCCCAGAGCTGAACACAATACACCAGATGAGGTCACACAAGAGAGGAATCGAGGGGCAGAATCCCCTCCCTCCCTGCTGGCCACGCTGATTTTGATGCATCCCAGGATCCCACTGGCCTGGGCAGCAAGCTCACATTGCTGGCTCATGTCAAACTTCTCATCAACCAGCTCCACCAAGTCCTCCTCCACAGGGCTGCTCTCAATCACGTCACGGGATGTCATCCCGAGGGACCTGGACAGGCTGGAGAAGTGGGTCTGTGTGAACCTCATGAGGGTCAACAAGGCCAAGTGCAGGGTCCTACACCTGGGTAGGGGCAATCACCGGTTTCAATAGAGGATGGGGGATGATATGATTGAGAAATGGAAGCTGAAGTCTCTGTGGTCATAAACCCTCTTTGTTTGCTTCATAGGTCTGCGAGACCCGCTCGGCAAAATCCATCTCGAAGCTGGCCTACCACAAGGGCGTGGTGATCGTGAAGTGCCCTGGCTGCGGGAACCACCACGTCATAGCTGATAACCTGGGCTGGTTCTCAGACCTGGAAGGCAAGAGGTGGGTGGGAAGGGGCTTTTGTCACTGCATCTTCCGGAGCCTGCATATTATTGCTTTGATTCTTTCAAAACATGGTTCAGAGAAAACCAGAGTATTTGCTGGGTGTAATTCTGTTTCACCCAATTTCTTACAGCATGCAAACAGGGTTTTATAATCTGTAACTTGACTATTGCTTCCTGGGATCCAAATTGATGGTGTAGATCTGCAGCAGCGGCTGTGTGACACGTCGACATCCTTGTTGGTGCCAGCACTAGCTGCCTGTGGGGTCCTTCTCCTCTCCCTCAGCCTTTCTCCATCACTGCTAGGTTTCCCTGACTATGCATTTCAAACGTGTAGACCCATCTGCTGCTGAATTTCAATGATATCTAACTCCCTGGGATACCTTTAAAAATTTCCATTTAGCCATTATTGCTAAATTATTGATCCTAATGGATGAAAATAGTCCCAGAAGGTTTGGGTGGTTTTATCTGCTTCCTAAACTCTTTATGGAGAAATACCGTGTTAATGCACGTGTGCGATTCACTGTGAAGTGTTAATTCTGAGAGCAAGTGTGAGAGACCGAGCTTGCGCTTGACTCTGGTCTGGCCTTTGCTGTGGTGTTACTGTTGGTTTTCATGTTGCTGTTAAGGAATATCGAGGAGATCCTGGCAGCCAAAGGGGAGAAGGTGAGACGTGTGGCTGGTGAGGAAGCCTTGGAACTGCTTCTGGAAGGCTCAGCAGATCCTGGGTCTCAAGGTCAGCCCACAGAGGGAGAAAGCGGGGAAGCCCTTCCAGAGACTGGCAGCAAGGGCCAGACCTGACAAACAGGATCTGTGATGGCAAGAGAGACTTTTAACCTTTATTCCCTGATTTCAGTGGTCTGTGTTTAAAATAAACCTGGGCATGGGTCTTTTTCTACTGTGTGTCTTTGACTTGCATAGTTTTGTCTTTGATCAAGCAAATGTTTTGAGAGCCAGAGTGCGGATATTTCTCCTGGTACTTGTTTTTATGACTTTTAGGCCGGTCTTAGTGCTTCAGTGATGTTGGAAGCCCTGCTTTGTTCTCTGCTGAGAAGAGAGCCATCAATTCTTTCTCTGTGTGCTTTGGCCTGGAGAGGTGCAGCTGGAGGCCTTCAGTGATGTCTCCTGGCCCAGGTGTTGTGGGGCAGCAGCCCATTGCAGAGCAGGAGGAGGTGCACCTGTGGCAGAGCAGAAGAGGCCTTTGGCACCACCTGAGGAGACTCCTCGACTCTGTGTGAGTTTGCAAAGCCACAATGGCCCTGGCAAGAGGGTCAGATCGCTGGCTGCTACTGCCAGTCACTTATGTGTTGTTCTTCTTGAGTTTTATTTCTGTGCCCCTCGTGGCAGGACTGAAATCCTCTGTATTTGTGGGTGACAGTGCGGGTGGCCCTGTGGGAGCATCAGCCCCCGTGCTTAGGGTCCCTCTCTAGGTGATTTGCTCCCTGGTGCTGGGTTGTGCAAATTCCTGGTTGCTGAGGGGGAGGATGGGTGTGAAGGCAAAGTGAGTATTTGTGAAGGACGTTGGAGATACGTAGAGCACCCAGAAAGTTGTTTTAGAGTTACTTGACAGATACTAAGGTGCTTGTTAATGCTACTGCTGCGTGTAAAATCAGCTGGAAGAAAAAGTAATAATTTAGTAAATGAAAAATGCAGGCACACAGTGCTTGGGTGGGGGTGAATCAGGCAGTGAGGTGATTGTGTTGCACTTTGTTAGAGTTTACTTCCTCTGAACAGCAAAGTAGCTGCTTTCTTATGGTTTTAAACTTGCAGTCAGAGAGTAATCCAGGTTGGAAGAGATCTGGGAAGGTTTCTAGTCTGCCCCCGTTGTTGAGCAGAAGATGCTCAGGGTCTTGCATTGAATATCTCTGAGGGTGGAGATCTCACAACCTCTGTGGATGCCTGTCCTGGTATTTGACCAATCTCACTGGGAAAAAAACACCACCTAACAGGAATTTCCCTATGTTTCAGCCACACCCATTACCTTCTTTCCAGACACTGCACTTCTGAGGGCAGCCTGTCTCTGTGCCCTCTCATTAGTGACCTACAGAGTGCAGTAAAATCCCTCTTGGCATTTGTGTCTTCAGAACAGACCCAGTTCTTGCAGCCAAGCCTACCCAGGTATTTGTGGTCTTTAATCAGCTAAGTATTCAGTGAGGGCACTGCATGTTTTAATGAGTGTTAACGAGCTTATTTCATTCACCTGAAGTGTTTGTGGTAGTTTTATGTGTGTTGCACTGTGAGCATGGATCAGAGTGGCAGGAAGGCAGTTGTGTTTTCCTGCTGGTGTGCTAAGTTCAGGGTGATGCAACAACACTGAGGGGCAGGAGCTTCCATCCACCAGCTGGCTTGTGCGTGCTCAGCTCCTGGTGAAATACAGAGCAGTCTGACAAGAGATGTGAGTGATCCACGTGTTAATTAAGAAACAGGAGTCTTGTGTCTTGGAACGCTGCTGTGTGCTGGCCCTGTTGTGAGTCGCTGGTGTGTATTAGCGCTCTGCTGGAAGAGTGGTTATTTTATTACCCTTTACCTGACAATCAGCATTGTTTCCATCCCGCTAATGCCTTTGATGAGGTGGAATGGAGCAGCTGTTGCAGGATCCACGTTGCCTTGGAAACAGTTAATTTACAACCTGACTGTTTTATCCTGTTCTCCTTACCTTTCCAACTTGTTACTGTGCCTCAGCTAGGGAAGGGCAGTGCTGGCTTTTGCTGTTACAGTGAAAGCTGTAGCGAGGCCTGTCCGTATTGGTTTTTAGTAGATTTTGGTGTCCAGTGTCCTCTGGTTCTGGGTGCTCTGCAGGCAGGACGTCGTGCAGATCTGGGGATGGAGGGTGGTGTGGTTTTGCTGCTGGTAAGAGTGGAGTTTTGTATGCCTTTTGTGTCCCTTTTTGAAGGACATTTTTCTTGAAAACATTGTGTCACAGGGAAGTGTGTCTGCTCTCAAAAGAGGCCAGAGGTGAGCTCGCCTTGTCTAGAAGCCCAGCAGACCTCGCTTTAGCCAAAGACAAGGTAGAGGGAAGAAGAGAAGCAGCCTTTCTCCTGAACTGAAGGTGTAAATATGCGGAAAGAGTGCTGTGAAAGCCTAGTGCAGCAGAGGAGAGCGCCCGAAGGTGCCGCCAGCCAGGGCAAGGCTTTGTGGCGTAGAGGAGGGGGTGGTTTCAAGGTGGAGGCAAAGCAGGGTTTACAGACTAGGCGGCAAACGTAAAGCTATTTGCACGTTCCTTGCAGCTTTTCACTGTGGTTATTAAGGGTTGGATCGTGTTCCTGAATCCTGTCCCATGAGAGCTTTTCTGCAAAAGGGTAAATACTTTGCCTCTTGTTTTCTGCCTCCTTGAGCAAATCCTCCTTTTGTAGCGTGGCCAGATTCCAGAGTTAATCCGGGGCCGTGGGACTGTGATGGCTTCGTCTGTCATTTGTAGGGGTTCCTGGTGCTCTGGGGAGCAAGAGGTGATGGATCTTGAAGGCCCAGGCAAGAGGGAGGCTGGGGTGTAGGGGCTCGTTTGCTGGGGTTACCTGACAGCACCTCCTCCTGGGAGCCTCTCTGAGGGATTTGCCTGCCTCTCCGAAGGGGCAGCTGGGCAGGGAAGGGTTCCGTGGCATCAGTGCAGGTGTTGACGAGGGGCACTGCAGGCTGTGAAATTAATCACCACTTGTTTGTGTTGCTTGCATGGGGTCTGGCATAGGTGGATTTGGGGCTTCCACGTCCTACTCTAGTGTAGACAGAGCAGCACAGCGAGGGTAAGCGAGCCCTCTGCTCCAAACCCTGCGTGTCTGTGCTGTGTCCCTGCGCTGGGCTGTTCCTGCCTTACTGCAAAGTTGTGCAAGGGTTAACTTAGCCCACAGCTGTGTCCTGGCCTAGTGGGGGTCCCAGGACATTGTAACTGAGAGCTGCTGAAAGCTGTCCAGCTCCAGACTGAAGTTCACAGTGTCTGGGTGCTCTGGGCCAGTGTATCCATCCCTTCCTGCAGCCTTTCCGGCCAGGTGAAGCTCAGTGATGGCTGGAGCAGTAACAGCGTGGGGCTCTGGGGAGAGGTGAGGTAAGTGCTGAGATTATTTGGCAGATGAGCAATACAGAAATCCCCACGGGCCTGACAGCAGCCTTGTCTCGCAAGTGCCTCATGGGGCATGTGCACAGCTGAGTGGGAGAGATCAGCTGCTTGCGTTTCTGCTGGTTTTGAGTTCCTTCCTCACCTCAGACCTGCACTGGGGCAGCAGCCTGTGCTGCATAACTCAGAGTTTACAGCTGCAGCAGCACCGCTTTGCAATCTAAAGCCAAACAGCGCTGCACACACCCTGCCTTTCCGGTGGGTGTCAGCATCGGAGAGCAATTCCCTGTGTGGGACCAAGCTCCATGGACCTGGGAGAGGGGAGGGCTGGAGCTGGACTCTGGTGTGCTGGAGAGCATGTGCTCCTTCCTCAGCTACTAAGTACAGAGAGCCCCTCACTGACTCAGTCACAGGATTTCACGTGTTCCAGAGAACCCAAGCCTTTATCCTTTGCATACCTGGGGCAATGGTTCCATCCCTAAGTCACACACAGAGCCTCCTAGCACAGAGCTTCCCACATCCAGGCACTGAGGTGTGAGAATGCCTGATGGGCACAAGCTGGTGGCTCTTCATTAATGTTTGATCAGGACGCACAAGTTATCCAGGCGTGGGAGGACCAGCTGTGACTTGGCTTTATCCCCACAGGGCTCAGAATCCAAAAATCTACTGCTGTCAGGCCCACTTTCTAGCGAAGTCTAATGCCTTGCTCCCCACCTGCTGTGCTGGAATGAGCCAGCGCCGCTGCTCAGGGTTGATGCCAGGGCTTTGCACAGCACCCACAGCCTTTTTCCAGTGGTAGCTGCTGCTGGGGAAACGAGGTGCAGGTTTTGGGCCAGGGGCCGAGCAGGCACCGAGATGGGGCTGAGCTGGAGCCCCCAGGCAGGCCCTGAAAGGAAAGGCTTGGCCGTGATCCTAGAGGAGGCTCAGGCAGACTGGGAAAAGCTGGTCAATGTAGGCTTGAGCCATTGCCAGGCAGGGAACGCTCAGGACTTTGTGTCTCCCTCCAGGCAGGCAGAGGGATGCTCTGCATTTAGGGTGGACAGAGTGGCTACTGTCTGAGAGACCTGCACGTTCTCAATGTAAAGGGACGTATAGGTAAGCACTCTTACTGCAAAGAGCCTCACTGCAAAGAGCCAGCGTTAGCTCTGCTGTCAGCAGAGAGGCAGGCTGGCCAAGAAATAATGGAAATGAATTCTTGTCACTGAAGCTTAGACACAAATATTTATTAAGCACAACCCCCCCTTGAGCTGTATTCATTTCTAATATATTAATTCATTTGGCAGATTATCTTTTAGAAAAAAAAAAAAGTACCTGTGGGTTGAAATTCCCCATTAAAATGACATTAGCAAATGCACATGTAAAAAATAAATAAGCTCATACATTCAAGTATATGGCAAATAATTAACACCTCTGAAAGCTCAACAGTCAGATTCCAGTTCACCACCTGGCTGAGCGCTGCACAGGCTCGAGCCTGCAGGTTGTCGAGTCACCTTCATCTTCAGTGTTCTCTTTACAAACACAAGCCGGGTGGGTACGTAGGTGGCTCCTGTCCCTTCTCTGGAGCCGAGCGGCCCTGGGAAGGAGGCTGGGCCTCGGCCAAGCCCTCCGTGCAGCAGTGTAGCAGGTGAGCGCTCACTGGTAGCAGGTAAAATGCAGCTACCCCTCCGCATGGTCAGTGCAGGCAGGTTAAATGCCCGATGAGCAGCATCACTGGTCTAAAAATCTTACTGCTGGTTGGAAATGTTTCCATCAAATGCATTTCAAATAGAAAGTGCTGATTTTGTTCTCTGTAGGAACATATCTGCTTTGGCAGAACTCATTACTGGAGTTTCTGAAGTCCAAGACCACCTGTCTGGTCAAGCAGAGAAAAAAAAAACATGCCAGCTCCTGAAGTTAGATCCACACTTCCCCCACCTCTCTGGGCTTGCTTATCCAAGTGTTCCAAAAGGGGAAGGAATGGAAGCAAATGTAGACCCTTGCGCTTGTGTGGGAGGTGGAGCTGATTTCCCAGCCAGCCCCGGTCTGGAGCTGATTTCCCAGCCAGCCCCAGTCTGGAGCTCTCGTGGGGCTCCCTTTTGTGGAGACAGACTGGGCAAAACAGGGATGCCTTGCTGAGAGCAGCTTTGCCAGGGCCTGCAGGGCCAGGGAAAGGCCAGCATGGGTTTGGGGAGAAACAAGGGCAGGGAAGGGCTATTATTTCCACCTGCTGCTGGACACAAGGGCAGAGAGGATGGTTCTGTTTGCTCTCCTGACAACCCGTGGCCAAAAACTTCGCTGGCTCTCGCAGTGCGTCACTGCCGAATGCAGGTTTCTGCCTCAGGCACTCACTTGCACACAGGACAATCCTGCACAAGACCTCGGACTCGGCGGCACCAGCAGCGAGGAGTTGCTCGAGTCCTCAACCGATGGGCAGCGAGATTTCCTTCCTCCCTGCAGCTGGGGCTGTGCAGCTGGTGGTTGCCTCCCCAGCTTTGTTCCAGGCTGCCGGTGGGGCTCTGCTGCACGGCTGCTCGCTAGAGGTAACCAAATCCCACTAAAGTCTGAGCAAGCAAGGCTTTGCTCCTCCTCAGGATGTCTGGGAACAGCTCTGGGAAGCAGAGGAGCCCTCAGCAAACCTGAAATAAACCCTAAGGTGTGTGGGACTGCAGCTGGGGTGGGGTGAGGTTTGAAAGGACCGATGTGGCCTCTGACTGGGGCTCGTTTCCTCCTGGAGAAAGAACAAAGCTGAGCAGGGTGTTCCAGGGGAGGATCCAGAGCAGTGTGTGTCATCTCCTGAGGCAGGAGGACTTCAAAATGGCAAAGGTGCCACTTTGAATTAAAAACGTTGTGGAAATAAAAGACATCAAGGCTGGAGTCGGGTACCCGCTCTGGGCTCCTCCTTTGGCTGACAGCACAAGTTCCTGGATTTTTAGGTGATAAGCAAAGGGGCTGCTGAAGTCATCGTCCCTCGAGCTGGGCTCAGTGTTACAGTGGCCGCGTGTCCTAAAAAAGCCCCTTGTTTAAAAATCACACCCAGCTGGAGGCCTTCCTGTAACACGGCGTCTGCGGAGCCGCCTGGTGCAGCCCTGCGGCTCCTGGGAGAAGTCTGTGGAAGCGCAAGAGCGCTCGGGTTTGCACCCACCTACGCTGATTTTCTTTTTTAAAAAACAAATGAAACCAAAACAACCCCCCCAAACCAAACCCCAGTTCTTAGCTGGAACCAGGCCTCTGCCGCTCCTCTGCCGCCTCCTCCGGGGCTGAGGCCAAATCTACCCGCTGCTCGTCCATGCGCTTGGCCTGGACGCGCTGGATGAGGCTGAAGAAGTCTTCGTCCGGCATGGTGGGGCCGCGGGGGATGGAGTCTGGGGGTGCACAGCGCTGGTCGTCGATCCTGGAGGACTGCACAGGGACGAGAACAGGCACTAGCTCTGAATCCTGTCATGGAAGTTAAGGGGCTGGGACCAGCACCCAAGAAGCCAGCGTCCCCCCCTCTGGCTCAGCAGCCCGCTCAGCCCTGCCGGTACCTGACACTTGATGAGCATGTTGAAGAACTCGTCCCCGGGCTCCTGGGCGTCCCCCTCCACGCGCAGGTGCCCCAGGTTGTTCTGTGTTATCCGGAGGCCTGGCAGGTTGCCCACGTTGGCACGCTGGTCATCCAGCCGTCTGCTCTGGGAGCTGGCGATGAGATCGAAGAACTCTTCCGTCTGCGGAGATGCCATCAAGGAGGACTGTGCTGTGAGCAGGGAGAGCGGGGTCACAGCTCTGCCTGAGCTGCAGCTCTGCTCTCCAGAAAGCCCCAATCCTCGTCACCAACGAGGCTGCAGCCCAGCCTTTCACACACAGGAGCTCGTGGTCCAGCCAGAGCCCAGGGCTGAGCCGGGTACGGTGCTGGCTGCTTGTGTGACCGGAGGCATCTCCTCCCACCCTGTGTCAGGGAGCAGGAGCAATCCTAGTGCTGGCAACACAAGCAAGCAAAAACTTACCATCAAAGCACTGGAGAAGCAAAGCCCCCTGCCCTGCCTTGCTCCCATCTGGCACAGCCTCCCAAAAAGACCTCGGGCTGCATCCCCAGAGCTGCCCTGCACAAAGGGTGAGCAGGGCTGGCTGTGAGGACCCTGCCTGCACACAGCTCCTGGCGCAGCCGCCAACCCCTTCAGCGGGACCCTCTCTCTGCCCCTGCCCTCCCTCGAGGAAGCAGAAAACTTCTGGTTCAGCAGAGCCGCAGTTTCCATTTCCAGCTGGAGCGCAGCTCCCCCGAGGGCTGTGCATGCTCGCTGGCCAACAGACTTAAACGAACACATCCAAGTTATGGGGCTGGCTGTGAAAACAGCGCAGGAACTCCAGAGCCTGCCTCCTGCAACAAGGCTGCCGGGCACGCGCCCACCCGGCAGGCAGCAAAGCAGGAAAGAAGGTGCCTTGGCAGGGTGAAGAGCAGAACTTCATGCTCACGTCTCCTGCTGCTGCACTTCACCAGCCCCAGGAGGACACCAAGGATGCCACCGCAGCCCAGAAGATACCATGCCCGGACATTAACGGCTGCCTGTGAGCACTCACTCTTGTTTGTAGCACAACTACCGGCAGCTTCCACTGCTGCTTCCACTGGGATTTCTTTCCCTTCAGCTCACAGAGCTGAAGAGTTTCTTTCCCTTCAGCTCACAGAGAAGCCTTGAAAATAACACATCTGAAAGGCTCAGAGACCAAACGAGAGCACAACAGAACCTGTGCTACTCATGCATTCTTAGTCTCCTAAATTATACAGCTGCTGGAGCCAAGTGCGCTCCTGTATCAGAAATGTCTGTCCTGAAAAAGGGATGCTCGCTTCCACTCTATTTTTAGAAGGCAAAAACCTGCTCACCTCGCAGCCAACCTGCCTTCCTGACCTTCTCCGCGCTGCTCCGCTCTCGCTGCCGCTCCAGCCCCTGCCCCTGGCACCTACTTCTCTGAGCAGACTTGTGGATGTCAAGGGTCTCCTCTTCCCCTGTTTGTACTTTATTTCCATTTGGAACCGATAAACAAAGTCATGGTTCACACAAAGCGTTCTGAGCGCTCTGGGATGGTGCTTAAGCAATGCAAGCGAGACCTGCGCGTTTCAGTGCTGCTCTCCAGCTTGGTTTAAACAAAGGCCCTCAACACTATCAACAAGACATGAAACCACAGTGCAAACAGAGCCTGCCCTGCCTTTCCTGTCCCATCCAGTTGTCAGACAGCTTCCTCGATTTATCCCTGTTCTTCCTACGAGTGAGTTCGTTGTCTGCCTGCTGGAGTTTCCTATTGTTTATCCCTCCTTCTGGCTTCTCCGTCCTTACACAGCATCTATCACCGCAGCCTCCAAGAACTGTACAAAATCCAGAAGTTTTTCCTCCATGGCAACGCTATGAGAAAAACTGGGAATACTTTAACTTGCCAGCAAGGATCTATCCCAGCCCTCTGCGTGCCCCAGCTCTCCAGGCTCTTACAAGGCTCCCTCAGCAATAACCATCACTGTCTTCCTCCTGAAGACGCTGGCAGAGGCTGAAGTCCTCGTGCCAACCTCGCTGTTCGGAAGGACAGACCTTCAAAAGATCTGTACTGAAAACACCCAAGTATATTTTGCATTTCTCTTGCTAATTTACTTTCCAAGCCTGCGTTCATATTCTCCAGCCTTTCCCTCAGCAACCATTAACATAAGAATGTTTCTTTCTTCTGTAAATAAAGATGGAGATTGCCAAAGAACAGCTAAGTTCAGAGAGCTGAGGAGGCTCGGGGAGAACATCCCAGATCCACAGTAAAACCGCGACTGCTGGCCACGCCGTGGGAGCAGCATCACTCCCAGAGTAATAGCGACTGTGAAACACATTGGTGCTTACATATCCGTTCTCCCAGGGCAGGGACCGGCGTGGCAGCTGCCTCTGCAGCCTCCGATGGGCATTCTTCCAACGGGCAGCGCTGATCGTCCATCCGGTTGCTCTGGAACTTGCTCAGCAGGTCAAAGAAGCATTCCTCATCCGAAGGGGTCCTGTTGATTTTCTGGAAAGACAGTAAAATACAGAACAGAGTCAGAACGCCCCAAACAACTCCCTGTGTCCAATGGCTTCGTCTGACATGGCCTCGGTAACATGTCGTGTCCTCTCCTGGTCTGTTGAGCAGCTGGCGCCTGGCTGTGCCCACTGCTTGCCAAGCCCTGGCACCTGGAGTCACTGCTACCTGGTTCTTCTCTCCTCCTGGCTCTGAAATAACCTCACCCTTTGCCTCTTTCCCCTTCAGCGTGGACAATCTACCACCACCCTCTTAGACGAGACCACAGGCTGAGCATCCTGAAGGTCCTTTCTCCCACAGAGTGGGAACAGAGTGAAGAGCTGCTCCACAAGATGAGGATTCCAAGGAGAGCCGTGGCCCCTCCAACAGGTCGCTTGCGCTGCGGGTGACCCTGGAGGCACCAGGCGCTTCTGCAGCACAAACCAGAGCCAGGCTCCTACCAGTGAGCAGACAAACCCTGTGCAGAGCAGCCTCTGCTGCTGCACGGTGTCCTGAGCGCTCAAAACACACCTGAGGCCAAGAGGGAAAGAGGGGAGGAAGGGGACAGCATTCACCCCAGCACAGCTCCGGAGGGAAGGGGAGCTTATGGGCTGGATCACAGAGGGACTGCGGTCAGGAGAGCGAGGGATGAGGGGGCACCGTGCGGATGCTCTGGCTGAAGCGTTGCCCTGTGCTCCAGCTCAGGCAAGGCAGCACTCGGCCGTCCTTTCTAACCAGCTCAATTTGACCCTTGCAGGCTGCTGCCCTCAGCTTCTATTCGGTGCCCCCGTGTCCTCAGCACGGCACGCTTCACAGTCACCGAGCTGCAAATGTCACAAAATTATACATTTGCAGGAAAACAGCTCTCGCACGTGAGCCCCAAATAAGCACCTTGCACCAGACAGCGATTTATTTAAGCCGTGCGGCAGAAGGGTTCGTGTTCAAGGCAGCCTTTCAGAAGGGCTTTGTTGTACCCAGTCCCAGCGCAGAGCCGGGCTGCGTGTGCCAGGAGAGCAGACCCCGAGTCCTGCTCCGGAGCGGCTGGTGCAGCAGGAACAGCAGATCTTTCCAAGGAGCCACTTGGAATGGGATATAAAATTAAATAACGATAAGAGGGGCACCTGCCAGGCTCAGGATCCATCCCTGCATGCTGAGCTGATCCCAGGAGTCCTCCCTCTCCCACCATGTGCTGTTCCCGGCAGGGAGCTCCTCACCGGGACTGAGGCATGGGAAGCTCTTCAAGGGAGGGCTGGGGTGGGGACAGCCTCGTGCTGACAGGGTTAAAGACGCAAATTGGATTCAGTAAATGAAGGGAAACAATTTTCCTGTATGCCAAGCGAAGCAGATGAGATGCACTCAGCTTCTATTTAGGGCAGCGTCAAAATTAGCAGCGGGCCAGAGAGGAACATTAACAGTGTGGGAGCTGATCGGGGAAGGGAAAAACCCCTCTCACCTCTTTCCATGTTCTGAGCTGCTAATGAAACAGCGGCTCAGACGGACCCTCTGAACCATCAACAGTTGCACCTTGGAAATCAAAGCTCGCTCGGGCTTGAACTGAGGATGAACTACAGCTCTCTCAGTGCTGCTACGTTGGCTGGTGTGACCCAAATTTCAGGCTAGAGGAGGAAGGCGGCTCATTCACACCAAACCTCCCTCTAGCTTCCCTGCAAATACAGAGTAAATCCGAGCAGTCGCAGGTCCACAGGAGAAGTTTTGCTGGGCAGCATGTTGGTCAGAGCTCTCAGAACTTCCCCGGGCAGAGACCAGATTCCCCAGGACACGTCCCATGGCAGGATCTGTGCTCAGAACGTGTCTGGGAGTGGAAAGGATGCTCTGAATCAGTAAAGAGTGGGACAGGGCTGGCTGCGTGCCTGGGTACCTCTGGTACCGCGGCAGCCGCAGGGGCAGGAGGTTGGTGCCCGTGGGCCACTGTTGGGCTCGCACGTGCTGCCCAGCCGGGATGTTGGGTGCCGCAGGGCCCATGGCAGCACCCGCTGCCTCCTGGCTCCCTCCAACGCTGCCCCAGCCAAACCCCGCCCCAGGCTTGCACCTCGCTAATTAAAATACCCACATACGACGAGCACGGAGCGCTTGGCTCCCTGCACTCAGCCTGCTCCTGGCCCCGAGGAACGAGCTGTGAGGGCAGATGGATGCGCAATCACACCCCAGGACCCACCGTCTGCCACTGAGCTGTGCTTGCCCAGGGCTTGGCGCATCCAAAACAGTCGGGAGGCTTCCAAAGAGCCCAAGCATCCCCTAATGGTGCTCAGCTACGGTCCCACAATAGCACAGACACACAGCAACTTGTCACCGTGGGCCCAAGACCCAGATCTCTTCCTGCTGCGATATTCCCCTGTGGAGCTCCTCTGCTCGGCCAGGACCAGCAGCTCCTCAGTAGTGGTTTGGGGGAGCCTGGGGCTGCCCCCAGCCCCGGCGTCTCCCAGGTTGCTGCCCTGCGGAGCACAAACGCGCCCTGTTTCCTCTCCAATGAACTTTCATCCAGGCTAAATAAAACCTTTCGCAGTCTCCGGCCAAGAAGGTCCTGGGCTGCCTGGCTCTGCCCCTGGGCACAGGAGCATCTCCTGGGGAAATCCCTCACCTGGGCTGCTCCAGATGCGCAGGTGAGGCCAAGGCTGAAGCGATCACAGGCAAAGCAAAACAAAGTCAGAACGGAATCCTGTGCCTAAACCCTCGTGGCCATTTTCACTTGGATTCAGGGAAGTCATTAAACGAATGTAAAAGGCCTAATTACAAGAACTAAAATGCTTCCCAGGTCCCAACACCTGAAGCCACAGCGCACACACGCCCCGCAGGGTTTTCACCCTTGGATGCCCATCACCCAGCAATTCCTGCCACTGCCACGTGCCAAATGCACCCACCGTACCGTGCACGGGTGAAATGTGCCCTTCGAAGGGAGCATCGCCCAGCAGACCCAACTGCAGATGCTCTCATGAGCTACCCAAAGGGCCAAAGCTTGTTCTGCTTGTCTTTTCACTGCTGGTGTCTCCACCTGCCTTTGGTCCTTCTCCTCTACTTCTTGCAGACCTGCTCTGATCCAGCAAGGACTCGTCGAGCTCCAGGACGGCTCACTCTGCTTTGCCCAGGGGAGCGACACGGCCCTACCTGCAGGCAGGACCCACTACTCAGCAGCAAATACCCCCCTGGCAGGTCCGGCACAGAGGATCCAGCTCAGGAGCTGCTCCTTGAAGGTGCCTGGCTCTGGAGCGTGGGCCAGGTCAGGGATGAGGTGAGGACAGCAGCAGGTTTCACTGTTACTCCTTCAGAGAACACTGCCTTGGCATTTAAATGTGCCCACCACGATTCCTTCTCCTCCCCTTATTTCAGGGAGAAGACAACCTGGAGACGAAGTGACTTGACCAAGCGCTGCAGCGGCACGGTGGCAGATCAGTCCCTAGCACCAAGCTCTTGACTGCAGACAGTTCTTGGAATAATTGTGCCCCTTGTTCTCCAGGCATTTATCTGCCCAGAGCCTGGCAGATACTCATCCCAACACTTCCATACCCACATGCCACGTCTTATCTAGCTCTCCCTCTACAAACCACACACATCACAACCGCTTACCTCCTCTCTTTTCAAGGCAGCTGACCTCAAAATCACCAGGCAGGAGTGAGGATGGAGTTGTGCTGGTGACTGTCAGTGCTGTTCCGCTGGCTGCCAGTGCCCCGCACGTGGCTCTGCTGCTTTCTCCCCACATCACCCCAGCACCTCGCACAGGAGGAAACTGCCACCCCCACTGGAACGGCCACGACCCCAAGCCCCTTCACCTCACAAGCACATCACACACTGAATACCACATCACACACAACTTCCCTACCTCATCGCTTCACCTGGTGAAAGGCTCCAGAGGGAAGGTTTGCAGAGTGCCTCCTAGAAGGCACGGTGGGGCTGGAGGAATGGAAGGAAACCCTTGGTTAAAAGCCACAGCCTGTTCTACTGAGAGGTGAAATATCTGGAGCATCATCTCTGGGCTTGGGAGCGGGGCTCTCCCAGTCCTTGGCCACCACAGCTCGGTGCTGGCTGGATTCTCCACTCCTCGATTAGACCATCATCTTCCGAGTCACAAAAGCTGTTAAACTTGTCCAGTCTTTGCCGAGGACAGCATTTCCCTTTAATGCCAACCCTGAAGCACCACTGCCACCTCCCTTCAAAGCAGCAGGGCTGGCAGACACCCCGTCCTCCCCCTCCGTGAGCACAGCCAGAACCACCGACCACGCTCTGCTGCGAGCCACGAGCAGACACCCGAGCACTCTGTACATTGCTTGCATCTATTTCCTATAAAGTTGCAAAAATATTACTAATAAGAAGTTCAAACCAAAGCTACCTGAAAACTTAAAAACCCCAAGCATTTACAGGCAATATCCAAGCCCTGACCCGAGTGAATCTCTCTTCTCTATCTCCCTACTCCTCTTACTCCAGATCTAGCCTCTCATTTCAGAGGACAGAAGGGAAACACAAACAAAAACCCAGTTTTTACTTACTTGACCTCAGCAGGCAGCTCTTCCCCGGGCTCCAGCTTCTACATGTCCACAGGCAGGAACAACCTCAGCTTGCAGGGCAGAGGCTGGTGACGCGGGGCTGCCGCTTGGATGCTCCTCAGCTACCGCCAGCAGCCAGCGAGAGCTCTCCCCAGCTCCACTCCGGCTGCCGGAGCAGAGATTTATGTGGAGCGCGCAGCCATGTGAAGAACGTTGCCAGCACCACTGACCCGCTGGGTGCGAGATACAGCTTAAAGCGACAGCCCAGCTCGCCACGCTCCTCCCGGAGTCGCTCCTGTGCCCTTGCGGAGGGGGTGGACTCCAGCGAAGCACTCGCCTCTCCCTCACCCCTCTGCCACAATCCCAGTGTTATTAGCTGATGCTCTTCAACACACAGTGGAGCTATGTGAATATTTAGCTTTCCTTCCACCTCCTCACCTCCTACCCGCCACACACACTTTACCTTAAAAATAGATTGGATCAATTTTCCTAAACTACATCTGCAAACACACTTGGCTCTACAGGCACACGCACCACGACGGTGCATGCACTGTGCACGTACAGACACAATATGCTCGCTCGGATTTAAAGCACTGAAATAATGAAGGACCATTTTTAGCTCCTGATAGTCCCCCTGCTCCTCACATTATAGATACGTGTGGTTTTAGTCCTACTGCAAGAGCCAAAGACGCTCAACCATAAGCATCTCTTAATTTAAACGTTCCGCTGTTTAACAGAGGGGGGTTTCTAATTGCATCGAGGTTTTAAACGTGGAAAGAGGGAAATGCCAAACAGCCAAAAAGGTACTGCTCTTGCCTCCCATTTGTGAATCTTTGACAGCGAAACGGGTCACTGGAACGAGCAGCAGTTTGCCAAAGGCCACCTGGCAGGGCAGTGGCCAAATGGGGACAGAGCCCTCTTGGCACTCGGCACTGTCCACACCGCCGTCTTACATTTCACTATCATTTCCCATTGCAAAAGTAGGAAATCCTGAACAAATGCGGCTTTTGGGGGCTGCCCGACCCTTTCCATACCAGTAATTAGAAACAAAGAAACTGGGGGCTGAGATCAGGGCTCCTGGCTCGGTACCTGGTCCCTGTTCACTGCCGGGCTGCCTCAGCCCCCAGCCCCCTCCTATCCCCAAAAGGAGCTGTAAAGCCTCACTGAGCTTCACAACAATCCTGAAGCCAAGGGCAAAGCATCAGGGATGCATGAAGCATCTCCAGAAGGGGAGCAGCAGGGCTGAGGCAGTTGCGATCAGGGATTGTGAATCCATCAGTGCCCACGAGGCCGATGTGGCTGACAGGGAAGGGGCCAGGGGCAAACGCAAGCTCTGAAGCAACAAGTGATAAAACACCCTGTGCTGATGAGATACTGGCAGAACTGCCGCGGCGGGGATGCTGCAGACATGCAAGCTGGACCCTCCTGGAGCACCAGTGATGCTGGCCAGGATCTACCCCTTGGGACGGCCCCATCTGTCGCGTGCCAGGAGAAAAGGCCAATTCTCCCTCCCGCAGGACCTTGCAAGATGCTGGGAGCAGGACAGAGCAGGCAAAAGGCAATTACTCTGCACCTATTCTGTTCTGGTGCCACAGGCGATGGAAGGCAAGAGACAACTGGGAATCGTCTTCAAACTAAGGTGCTGCCTAGGGAGCTCGCAGATTAAACTTCAATTTAGTTTGTGATTTCATTTCTAAAACCACGCAGCAAGAGATGAGGGAAAGAAGGGGTGAGGAAGGGCAAGGGGCAGGGCACAGCCACCCTACCTGCTGTCAAACGAGGTTCGAGGGCACAGAAGCTGCCACAGCTTGTGTGAGCTGAACATCTCTGCTGCGGGGATGAGTTAAGGGGATACTTTGGTGGAGAGGGTTTGGAGGGGAATGAGCCACAACTGATACTCTGCTCCTTACCTGAAGAGCTGAGCCGACTTGGAACAGCTATGAAAGGGGGATCTGAAGTTTCTGTTGTGGGTGAAATGCAAGAGATGGGAATAAGACAGGACTGGAGCCCACACAGGTGCTCTCAACAGCAAGAGGAAATGAGTTTTTTGCACCCATGTTTAGGATGCAGCAAAGCAGAGAGTGGAATATCAGTGATCTGCAGAGATGCCACCTGCAGCCCCAGACTCCAGCTCTCACCCACAGAGCTGCAAGCGCGCACCCGAGCGTGCCCTGCAAGCTGCCCAGCCCCTGCTGCAGACCATGCACCCACTGCTCAAGCGCAGGACGTGTGCTCCGCGCTTCCTTTGTAGATGAAATTATCACCCTGACTTGGACTGTTTTCAAAGATTTTTTTTTTTTTCCCTTTAAACAACTCGCCCACTCATCCCTATAAACGCCGGTGCTAAAAGCTGGTTCTGTTGTTAAGATTTCAAATAACTCGGGGTTTATTATTTTATTGTTTCAAACAAAATCAAAATACCTCACCCACGCTCCCTCCTTCCCTAATACAGTAACTGCTGACCTGGTGGGAGCATGCCCTCCTGCCACACGTGGCTTCAACCCACCTCTTTGGATCACCAGCAGGTGACAATATGACAATATGGATTTTGGTTTGATCTCCAGGTGGAGCGTGGCGTCCCTGCGTGGGTGCCTGGCTGAAGCGTTACCGACACCTCTGCTACTTGCAGCGCCGATCTGGCTGCCTGGAAGCTTGTGCTCAGGTTTCGCTGCTTTGTGCGACAACCTTATTAATTCTGGATATCCAATTTTTCCTCAGCTACACGGTAACAGACCCTGAACTCACAACCAACGTCACTGCAGTGGCCAACCCTCACTGCAGAGACCAGCGCATCCATGGCACGGAAATCACTCCTGGTTTCAGTTTGGGAGGCAATATATTTGTCAATGTATTCAAATAGTCCTCAAAAACCTATAGCTGCTCTCTGTAGTTAAGGTAGCAACTTTTCCACGTAGGTTTTGACAGCTTTTCCCAAGCCAGGCTGGATTTTCCTGTCACCATTTCATAGAAACACACAAGCCTACATTAAGAACCTAAAGCTTAAACTACTGACCAAGGAGAAAAGCTGGAAGCATTGTTGTTCCAGGTCAGTCTCTCCAGTCTATGGAAGAAGACGTGAAGCTCCAGATGGCAATTTGGCCCATCAAAAACCTGGAGGATCCCTTAAACACCTAAAATGGGAGTGAACCTGAACTACTTGCTCGAAATAATTCAGGCAGATGCCAGCAAGGAGTAAATTCTTGGAGCGTAGCAGCTGCTCAGCCTCACACAGAGCTGCTGTACCTTTGGTCAAGCACTGGAATAGGCTGCCCAGGGCAGTGGGGGAGTCTTCTTCCCTGGAGGCATTCAAAAAGCATGGAGACGTGGCACTTTGGGACATGATTTAATCGGCATGGTGGTGTTGGGCTGACGGTTAGACTGGGTGAGCTTAGAGGGCTTTTCCAACTTTAATGATTCTATGCTGGTACCTGGCCGCGTGCACCGTAACACACCCAACAGCAAAGCGCGTTTGAGCTGAAGTGAGTTGCTGCAGCGATTGACTTTACAGTCAAATAGGGTGGAACTAGGATTGTACTCAGCTATCGAGTCTCAGCTGAGCAGCAGTAATTTGCTAAACCGAAATAACTCCACTGCTTTAAATGCTATAACCCATATTCTTGATTAATTAGCACAGAAGCCAAGGTTAATATATGGTGCTCAACTCCCCGTCACCTACTCCATCCACCAGAATGCACCATCACCTCCCCACTCCCAGCCCTCCCGAGGAGTAGGAGGTGATGGGGGAGACAGGTGCCTGTAAGCCTGTGCCAGGGAAGGACACGCTCCTCTCCAGTGATGGAAATGATCCAACGCTCGCTCCCCCAGCAGCAATGCCCTCCCCCCCCCCCCAAAACGCTCAGTGCATCTGAAATGGGAACCTACTGACAATTTGCTTTGAAAACGCTTTGCAAAGAAGCCTCCTTGTCTCTGCATTGCCAAAACTGTGCTGCTTTCTTGAAACATCGCTTTTATTTAGACACCTACCTGCTCTCAGCACAGGGCTGGTTTCAAAAGCGGCTGAGCAGATGCAGCACCTTCACCAGGGGTGGTGCTGATCGTGAAGTCGGTGGATCCGCACACACCCATCCACTTCAGCGCCCATAATGCACATCTAACCTTCACATAAGCACCCTTCGCAGCAGAAAACGCCCAGATCTTAATTATTATTTACTCATATTCCAGTAATGCCTGAAGGCCACGCTCAAGATCAAGGCTTTGTTACGCAAGGCGTCCCACAAAACATGAAATCCTGGCCCTGCTGGGGGCAGGGAGGATCCTGGGGCTGGTACCCGTGGGTTTAGCATTTCAGCGATGGTCAGACACAGCCCTTCTTAGAGAAGCTTAAACAAGAAAGAAAAAAACCACACGCAAACACAGGAACAGCTTGTCCTATCAGCAAAAAGCAGCTCTTGCTCTGCTAAATGCTGTTTAAAAGGGCTAGATGAAACTACACCCTGTTTGGGGAAGGCAAAGATGGGGACGCCGATTTGCTCCACATGCCCAGGGAATACTAGGATGCAAATGGCTTTGGATACAGTCAAGAAAATCCTCCAGGGACTTTTCTGCGCTTCCCAGGGGAGTTGCACCTCCTGCACCCAAGCGTATTCAGTGGTCTCAGTCTCTGCTGGCTCTCCAGAGAGGGTTGCACCAGTCTGCAGAAGCTGGTTCCCACTCAGTTCCAACAAAATGAGCACCGCAGGGCACAGACACCATGATCCAGGATGGAAAAGTTGGATCCGTGGGATTGTTCAGGGCCCTTTTCCAATTGCACACCTGCCCACAAAACTCCTCAAGCAGTCCCTGCACGTCAAACACTTCACCGGGCTCAGTGCTCTGCCGGGGTCGGGCTGCGGACTTCTGGGGCCACATGGGGAACAGGAAGGAGCCGGGGGCTCTGAAAAACCATTATTTAGGCTTTTTTAGATTAATTGGTGTTAATTGCCTTGGGAGGCTCAAAAATAGCACCGCTAATGGGAAACTCGGACGCAGGCTGAAGGCGAGATGTGAGCAGAGGCTCCCGATTGCCACGTTAACCCTGGACGCCTGTCGTGCCCAGCGGGCAGCCAGCCGCGACTGCCAAGAGCAGGGAGACCTTCTCCTGTCCAGCTGGGACTTGCCTGCCTGCATCTCTGACCCTGAAACCCACAGCTGCATTCCCACTCATCCAGGGGCAGCGGGAGCCCTCCTGGTGCCACGACAGTTTTTCACTCTGACAGCTCCAAGAACCAACATTTAAACCTTCCTCATTTCAGGCTCCTTCAAATTAAGGATTCACATCCTTCTCCTTCCTCCTGCAAAGGTGGATCCTCACCCAGGGAGCCTCAGTTTTCTGCACAGGCACAAGGACAGCCCAGAGAGATCTCAAACCCTCTCTGCTCACCCCAAGGCTTCCTGCATCCAGAAGAGAGGATTGGTAGCGGATGGGAAACATCAATCCATAAGCAAGGGTTAGAGAACAACCTGCTGCCAGAGGAGGGTGTTGCCTGGGTCGTTGGACTCTCCTGCCTGACCGCAGACGAGCGCTGGGGCAGGAGCTGTGCTGGGGATGAGCAAAGGCAGCGAGGTGGCCGCTGGGCAAGACGCCCAAGTCACCGCAAGGGACAAACAATTCACAGGCTGTGATCTGGCCTCCCCAAAACTGGGCAATAACAGACACAAACTTGCCCCAAGGTTGTGTTTGTGTCTTCTGGGAGAGCCTCCAGCGCCGCAGCCTTGTTCAGCAGCAGCTGGTAACAGCTGTTATCAGCGATAAAGCACAGACAAAACTGGTTTGAGGAGGACCTGCAGGTCTGTCCTTAAGTGAAACCCCCAAACCACATCAGCAGGGTGCATTTCCCTGGTTTTATACATAGTTCATATAAAGAAAAACATAAGTACAGAAAAGATGATGTAGGTAGACCCACCAAGCAATAGAAAAGCACACAGCAAGGCTCCAGCAAGGCCAGCCAGACCACATTCCCTTCCCAGTCCATGCACAGAGACCAGCTGGGACCATCAGGCACTGCCTCGCGTGCCCAAGCCCAGCAGCCACGGCTGGGAGCTCAAACCCTGGAGCTGGCATGGGTACAGACCCCAGTGCAGCCCAGGCACAGCCACGCTGCCTCGTACACTCACGTTTGCCCGAGCAACACAGATTCATGCAAGAAAATCAAACCGGAGGCCCCGTGCCCTCTGGTGTCATCACAGCTCCAGTGATTTAAGCAGAGTTATGCTGATTTACATCCAAAGAGAACCTGGACTACGGCTTTTGTTTAAGCTCTTCTGGTATGTGCGGTTCATTAAACGCGAGAGGCCGGAACTGTGAACATACAAAGTGCCCCAGGCACGGCAGAGACCTTAGAAATGAATTAAGAGTTCCAGATTTGGAGAGAAGTCAAACATTTGGAATTTTATTGCCTGGGCCTGGCTTCAATTCATCCCTCTTTTTAGTATTGTTCTCCTTAAAGTGACAGTTTCTAGGAAATGGTGAGCGCAACATCGCTTTTACTGTCTCATCTCACTTGATGGCTGACAATTTGCCAGGAGAAAGGCTGTGCAAGGAGGAAAGCAGCCCTCAATTATGGTTTCAAAGTGCCAGTAACTGAAAACTCAGTTACAGTGAGTCAGGGGAAGAAGAATGTGTTTCAGTTAGTTAGCTTGGTTAGTCAGCGCCAGCCTGGACCACCAGCCCATCTGGTCTGCAGACCTTCTCTCATAAACTCCGACAAGGGCTGCTGGTGGTCCTTGGACAACCAGTTCATTATTTACCCCTTTCCTAGTGCAGGTTCCTCTGGTATGAGGCTCCGTCTTACAGTTCTCTAGCTCCAAAACTGGCCTTCACACTTAACCAGTTATGGATGGAATACAGGGTTTTCAGAGTTGCTTTCACACATTCTCCTGATCCTCGTGCCAAGGGATCCGAGAAGCATCCAGACCTCAGAAGTCCTTAGGTCTAAGTTCTGCATGGCTGAGGGTTTGCAGGAGCCATCCCCAGGCAGGAGGGGGTTGCCCAGAGAGATGCACTTGCAGCATTTGTCCCCAGCGCTTTGAAGAATCAGGACGGCTCCTGCCTCACCTCTCCCTGCTGGGGACACTGCTCCCTCCCCACCTCACCCAACCACACCTCACCAGGACCAGCTTCTCCTCCGTGGGATGCCAAGGAGCCTGGCAGGTAATTCTGGCTCCAACTAGGCTACACCTCCCAAACCCACCGCCCAGCATGAGAAAAAGGAATTTAATGAAGGATCATAAAACCATAAGCCTCGTGTAACTGCCCGTGCAGCCCCAACATTGGAGCTGCCGTGGGGAAGGGTCACGCCTGGGTTTGATCCTCCAGGCACGACACTTGCCTGCAGCAGAGCCTGCAGCCCAGCTCTGCTGTGCCTCCCTCTCACTCACACACACACTCTCATTGGATAATTACAGAGAAAAGCAAGGCAAATCCCAATTTTAGTGCCATTATAAAACAGAGAGGGGGAATTCATTACCTGGCAGCTGTTAATATTTAAGGAAGAAACTGATAATTTACCTCTGAGGCAGTTACTGCAGCAGAGGCAGCGCAAGCCAGAAAATGCTATTGCCTCCCCCCACCATCTCCGTGCATTTACTTTGCAGAGATTTTCCATCTACCCGTTTATTTCCCTGCCTCCCAAGCCAGCACCAAAGTCCCAGCGAGGAACAGCACGTGCCAGGGCTCTGCACTGCAAAACTCTTGCTCTGCTGCACCTTTAGATTTGGAAGAGTAGTTTTAAAACATTTCCTGGCTTGAGCAGCATCTCTGCAACCAGCCGACCTGAGTCAAAGAGGAGCTGAAGAAAACAAGGGCCGTAAAGCATCACAAAAAGACCTACACGGACATACAGAATGAAAGGTCAGACTATTTAAGATGACTTTGGGGAGGCAACCAGATCACTGGCTGCTTTGTGGAACAGCCCAAACCCCTGGAAAAGCCTCCTGGTACCTGTCAAACTCCAGCCCTCCAGAAAGTTGTCCGGTGCATCCTGCCTCCGGTTAGGAAACACCTCAGCAAAGCCTCTCTCCCTGCTCTGTCTGCCCAAAGCACTACACAATCTCCCACAAAATGGACAAGAAGATGAAGCATTACAAGAACGAGCCACGGCTCAGTGTTTACCTGCTCGGTTCCAACAGGAACGACACCAGCACAGCAGCCTCCAGGTGTCATAAGAACAGTCTTAAATTTAGCAGCAGCTGCCTTCCCTCTCCCTGACTCTGGCTTCTCTCTTCCTTTCCGACCCCCTTGTTCTCGGATTCTTGGAGCACGGTTACACCAGAAAGTCTGACCAATGATAATGCCATAATTATACCCATGCAGTTAAACAAAACGTAAAGACTGTGGGTTGAAGGAGGGCGTGTGTTTGCACTGCCCTTGCATTGAGGTAGTTTACACATCAAGAAGACAAAGAAGTTACCTCATCTTGAAAGAGAGGGAGGATGCACACACAGCCACCACAGACCAGCAAAGGCTGCCTGATGCAACCCCCTGTATTCAAGCTCCTGAGGGGCTGCAAGGAAGCACTGTCTGAGAGAAGATTGAACTGATACAAGACCACCTGGGAAAGGAGATGTTGGGGCCAGAGTGTGAGTGTCTGGGAGGAAGCCACCAAGGCTCTATTTATGCCTGCACCACAGCATCCATCTAGCCAATTCCACAGCCACAGGGGATGGTACCTGACATCCTAGCACAGCCTGGACAACCCACGATTCAGCAGGGACAGGCAGGACCTCCCTGCCCAGCTCTGCCACAAACCCTGCGCTGCCCTCCAGCTCTCATCGCTGTCTGGTGACACCAGGAACTGAACTCTTACTTGCAGGCCAAGTAGAGTCAACCACGAGCATCTGCTCTGTGCATCGTTCCTGCAACCTGACAATCCACTAGTAAATCACCTGAGAGAAAACCATCAAAAGAGCTCTGGCAACCTGCCCTTGGGGTGGAGGGGAAGGATCTACAAAATTTCCCTTCTTTTATGGTTGTTTCTCACTGTAATAATAAAAAAGCCTTATAAAAACATTAGTCCTGGAGAGCATTTGGGATGCTGGGTGTGTGCAGATTGTTCGGTGTCTAAATACATCAGCAACCCATCTCTGCAAGTTGTCACTGCAATCAAACACGGCTCCTCTGTCTCTTGACTATAAATGGTCTTTGCCGAAGACAGGGTGGAGGATGCGTTTGAAGAGCGAGGAAGCGTTCCCTCCAGCTGGTGCGTCCCCTGGCAAGAGGGGAGTTCAGATGAACAGGACCATTTCTAGAGTATGGATCCCCAAGGAGGGGAGACGACTGGGCTTGATCCCTACCCTTCTCCACGCTTTTTGTTCCAGCGGTTGAGCTTTGACCCACTGAAGTGCTTTAGTCCTTGAACACCAGCGCATGCACAGTGACCTCAGAGACTTTAGCTCAGTGCTGACCTTAAACACAAAGTGGGGCAGGTCCCAGCCCCTCTCCAGACAGTGTTTCCAGGACTATTTCCAGCCCACTTCTTCCACCAGCACTCTGCTTTCTCTGCAGTGCTTGCACTCAGAGGCATGGGGAGGGGAACACAACCTCTGATATTTCTGATGTGTTGGAAAAATCCCACCCTTCCAGTAACCCTCTGTAAAACAGCTGATACCAAGTCAATCAAGAGCTGGAGTGTTATGACCTCCTCCACAGAGGAGCAGAGAGGTTACTTTACGAGCCGGCCTTTGATGTCTGCAAGCTTCACATGGTACAAAGCCTTCTGCTTTGATGTTACCTTTAAAAGATAGGAAACTCAGGTGCGTGGTGCACAAGTCCCAGGGAGTGCTCTGATCCGGCCGCCCACAAGTGCAGGCGAAGGGACTGAGCTCTAACGCGGCTACTTTTGCTCAGGGCTCTGCTGTGACAGAAAATGCAACCAAACACATCTCACCTTCACCAGCTTCTCCCAGACCAAACCCACCTTTGCTCTGCCTGGGAAGAACCAGGCATTCACTGCCCCGAGTCTTGCCGTGGGAGCTCCAGACCTGACCTCAAAGGTGAAGAAGACCCTGCCCTTGCCTGTCCCCCACGGAATCACAGAATGGTAGGGGTTGGAAGGGACTTCTGGAGACCATCAAGTCCAACCCCCCTGCTAAGCAGGGTCCCCCAGACCCAGGCAGTGCTAGTTCCTCTCCTCCCAGAGACCAACAGCCCATAGCTGGGAAATTCCACAACATCTTGGGCTCACAGGAGAGGTGAGGAAGCCCGCCTCTCTGCCCCACCAGCGATGTGACCTTCCCTGCACGAGCTCTCCATCATGTGCAACACCAGCACCTCGCACAGCGGTTGCAAGAAGGTCTGAGCCACGTAGAGGGACCTACCCAGGGGCCCTGGCACGCGCTCCTACCTTACGCATCACCTGGGCCACAGCTTCTCCTATCCATCCCAGCATTGCCACGGCTTTGCCAACAGGCTGAGCCCTTCTCCGAGGGCCTGACAGAGGTGTGAGCAGGGACAGGCTCCTCTCCATCCTCAAGCTCGCTTCGCCTCCCTTCACTTTTCCCTGCCTTCCCTCTCTTCTCCCGCCTCCTCCCATGGGGAGTTTCCCAGCAGCTCAGTAATTAGCATCATCATCACCAATGCTAATAACACCACCACAGCTCCTGCCATCCAAAGCAACTTTACAGCCATCATCAAGCCTCCGTAGCCTCCCTGGGGTAGGCAGGGAAGCAGCATTACCCCATCACACAGATGGGGAGGAGAGAAGGAAACAAGAGGCGCGTGGTGACAGAGATGGGCAGCAACCCCAGGAGCTCTGACTCGGCCACCGCACCTGCAGGACCTCCCCATCCAAGGGACCTGCTGAGTGCAGGAAAGCTCCTTTGGGAGGAGGTCAGTGGCTGCGTGGACAGCAGGATTTATCCAGAGATTATATCACTCGGCTTGGGGTCTGGGAGTGCTGGGATGATTTTCTGTCCTGGGCATCCTCGCACAGAGCCTGTGCAGAACAGCTGAGGGAGAGCTGCACCCAGGGCTGCCTGCCTGAGTTCGCGCCTTTTGATGGGACCCTGGGTATTGTGGCATCCCATAAAAGCACCTTAAATCAACCATTAAAGCTCACTCCTAATTAAGGACTTGCTGTTCACTGATGGATTAAAGAGTTTTTTTTGGCTTTGAGCATTCAGACAATGAGGAATCTGGAAGGATTCTTGTTGAAGAGCCTCACCAAGGGAAGCTGCTTTCCCATCTGGGGTAGGGTCTGCTACATTTGATTAAAAATGTTTCACACGGATGGGAATTACAGCTTCTCAAAAAAGCCCACCCACACACCAGATTGCTGCAGCTCTGGTAGCCCCCTGACAGACAAGGATGAACGCAGAACACAGGCAATAGGTTGTTTGCTTTTGGCAGTACCTGCAAGACAACATTGAGTTTAAATGTTCTGAGGTCTGGCCTATGCTATGTCAGGCTAGCGTAACCGTCAGCACAAACAGAAACCAAAATTCACCTGAAGTGGCACAGCCCTGTCCACCAGAACACACTGCGAAGACGTTCTCCTGGCAGAAGAGCCCTTTCTGGAGGGTATTTTATCCCTGGTGGGGCACGGTCTGGAGACAATTAGTTGGTGTAAGCCATGTTCTGCAAGGCTCTGCTGCCTGCAACAAGGGTGATGGACCATTTTTTCCTATACCTGGACAAAGAGCACACCCACAGCACCACCAGGCACTGTAGGGATCACAGCAGGATGTCAAACCCCTCCTGCGCCACTCAGCCTCCAGCTTCTGGGGAGCTCCTGGATTCCTGAGGATGTGTGAGGAAACTTTAGGAAAGGGGATACAAATAAACCTGCCTTCACTTTGTGGGTGCACGAAGTGGAGGCAAAACGTAGTTGGGGGCTCTAGTCTTCTTGGCAAGAAAGAATGATGGGGATGGTGGGATGCCCCGCCAGGAGCGATGCTGGGAGGTGTTGGTATCCCACCTGCAGTTTGCTAAACTCCCCTCTGCTGTTCTCAGCACCTGCCTACAAAGCCCACAAGCCTGGTGATGCAGTGCGACTGTGTAGCTACTGGCCTGAAGAAAAACCCAATAAAACACTCGCCACTGTCACTTTTATGGGATATGGAGTATGGCCCATTAGATATCAAATAAGGGGCATTCTTTAAAAACTAAGACAGGCAGTCACCTTCCTCCTCCAGCCATGAGCACTTTAGAGTGCATTGATCTATCCTCTCTTGGGATGAAAAAGGACACGTTTAGTGTCTGCAAAGAGGAAGATGCGATTTTTTTCCACACTGCTGCTCTGTATACCCTGTTGAATCCTCTGTGCTGTTTCACTACCATGTGCAGCAGGCACGCCTGGGAACTGAACTAGAAACGGACCCTCGGGGCTCAGCTCACAAATCCAGAGCAAGTGGGGAGCTAAAGCACACGCTGCAAAGTCAGGGCGCACAGGGAAGGGGTCTTGGGAGAACAGCTGAGGAAAGAATCAGAGCATGGCAGGCAGAACCTGAGCCATCCCCCTGCGAGAGCAAACCCTGGGCTTTGCATCCATGAATCGGCCTCAAGTTGCACGAGGGGAGGTTTCGATTGGATATCAGGAAAAAATTATTTACTGACAGAGTGGTGTAGCACTAGCAGAGGCTGCTTGGGGCAGTGGTGGACTCTTCCTCCCTGGAGGGGTTCAAAACGTGTGGAGACGTGGCACTAGGGGACAGGGTTTAGCAGGCACATGGAGGTGGGCTGACAGTTGGACTGGATGAGCTTAGAGGTCTTTCCCAACGTTAATGATTCCATGATTCTGTGATCCCTGCTGCGTGTTCCCTGGTCTCCAGAGGGGTGGGAGAAGCAGCGTGGCCCTCGCCTGCTCACACACTTCCAGCAGTCAGGAACAGCACAAGCATCAGGTGTCTGAAAGGCAACTCCCATGACTGGGACGTGCCTTCACTTGCTCTTTCATGGACTTTCACCAAACCCCATGTGGGCTATCACGAGGTCACTGGTGGTTGGCAATGTCCCGTGGGGCCTTTTCTTAGACAGGCTGTGCACTCACAGCTACGCTCCTCAGGAATGCTTTTTGCCTTGTTCTTGATGGAGCATGACTTCTGTTTGGTTTCTGGCTGGACGTCTGAGTTAAAAATACAAGGCTATTTCTGGCAGAAACGGGTTTTTTTCTGCCTTTGTATTGCCTCGGATGCCCCCGTGCTGCTGTCTCCTTTCTGGCTGAGATGAGCTTTGTTTTCCTTCTCAATGATCATGTTTGCACCGGTGAGCAGTAGGAAATGCTTTTGCTATTAGAACATTTCCACGAGCGCTGTTGGGAATGAAGAATGAGCTCAGAGAAGTCTAAAAAAAGCCAGTTGGTGTAAAGATCCTGTCTCCAGTGGTCAGAGAACTGACAGTCAGGAATGTGAGTGGTTGAAAAGGCATGTGTACATACGCACATGCACACAGGTACAGCAGGACGTGTTCTCCCTGGGAGCCACAGACCAGGAACAAAGGATTTGCTGCTAGAAACATTTTCATATATCCCCACTCTACAGACAGGCTTCACCCCAAGCTCTGCAGCTCAGACCCTTTCTTACTCAGCATGAAAATATTTTATTTCGTGTTTCTTAAATACCAAGAAAATATAGGTCTATCTTTTCTGGCTTGGATTTATCCATCTGGAATCACTGTGTGACCACAGGACTGTGATAGCATGTTACAGTCTCGATATAAAGCAAGAGCCCAAATACTTTCAAGCACCCCTGTGATCATTAGATCTTCGTTGCTACACTCCATCTCCTGGCAACAAGCTGAAGACTTGGAGCTTCTCACTTGAGATCATGGAGTTCAAATATCTCCAAGCCCCCTCCCACGATCCAGAAACACACTATTGTTAGTGGGTGTGATCCCTGTCTCCAGGACTGAGAATAAAACCAACGCAGCTGCAGGAAGCCTCCCCATACGTTGTATTTGCCGCACGTCACAACAAACATCAACACAACCGGAAGACAACGGCCTAACATACAGCTCAATTGTTCAGGCTGAAGACATCAGAAAGGCACATGGAGAGCTTTGTAGGGCACGGATTGCCACCTCCTTCTAGGGAGCCAAGCACAGACTGAGTCAGAGCTCTTCGACACCCAACACAGGACTTGCTGCATGCCAGCAACCCATAAATCACTGACAGCAGGGCCAGCTCCTCTTGCCAGCTTCTGCTCTTTAGGAAGTACGCTTCACCAAACTTGCTTCCAAAGACAAGCTCTTAGACGATGCTTTTCTATCACCTCTGCCTAATGACTGGTGTATTCAAAGAGAGCACTCTGCACACTGCCACTCCAGAGATCATTGATGGATCAGGAGACAAGAGGGGAAATACCCCTAAGGCCCCAGATTTGGCAAAGACAACCAAAGTTTTCAGTTGCTCATCAAAAACCTGAAAAGGACTCTGTGTCTTGAAGGCAACAAGCCCACTCCTCATGAACTCCAGGAGGCTGATCAAGTCAGGCTCCACACAACAAGGGCTCCAAATTGTTGTGGTGCTCTGCAATTCAAGGCATCACATCATGACAGTCCCAAACTCAGGGAAGTTCAGGTCTAAATTCTCATCCCTCAAGGAAAGGTTATCAATACCACCACTAAATACCAAGCTCTCATAAACCAGTTCATGATGGAGGTTGGTACCACTGCTCTGCATAATGGACAAGGAGGCTCAGGCTTAAAAAGATAAAGTTATTTGCCTATGGCTGCCCAAACAGTCAGCAGCAGAGTTAGATGCAAGCTCTGTTTTCCAACCAACTGGCCACACTGTCCCCCCGCCCCATACCAGGTTAGAAATGAAGTGAGAGCAAACATGTTATTAGAAACTCCCAGACCAGTAACTAGATTGAAAAACATCTTCCTACCGATTGTGACACCTGGACTCTGACTTCGCTGGTATCCAGTGGCAACGTACTCGACCCCTGGGACTTCCTCTCCGAACTGGCTTGGTGCTCCCGGTACTTCTTTGACCTTGCAGGTAATGACAAGAACTCTTTTCCAGAGATCTTCAGGTCTCCCATGTGATGGCTGTCCCCATTCTGGTCCTTGGGAAAGCAAGAAATAGTCATTGCACAAATTGCTTGCCTCAGATTTGTGTGGAGATGTGTTGGTAAGCAGCCACAGAAGAGGAGACACAGAAGAGAGAAGTGAATGTGGAGTTTAGATGGTGTCAGTTGCCACTCATGATGTGCCGGGTTGAATGAGAACATTTTGTCTTGTCTCCAAAGCGAGTAATTTTACTGAGTAGAGAGGAAGCATCATCCAAACAACATACAGTAGTCAACTTCTCCATAGGGAGAAGTAACATCCTCTTAAAAATCCAGGAATGGAGGTAGAGAAATGGCTGGTTTATTTAGAGGCATAGGGAATGATGGATGAAAGGTCCTGAAACATGGCTAGGTTTGATACTCCACATTTACATGAACATCCAGAGTCTCATTCAGCTCTTTTGTCAACCCTTGCGCTACCACAAGCACATGGGGACTGCAGCACAACGTGGTGAACTCCAGCAGGTGGTTAAAAGCAGCCCCCTGTCCTCTCGCTCTCCTTTGCCCTCTTAAACCTTCTGCTCGGTGCTCCCATAGACACACAAAATAGAAGATTATCATCTGCATATAATGTCTGGGGAAACCAAGGTCACAGAGACTACACATCTTTTGAATTCCAGGGGTTTTTTTGAATTCCAGTGAAAGAAGCTCCAGCACAGCTCAGGACACGATCCAAGGGCCCACAAGGCTGGGATTTAAGGGCACCATAAATCCCCATATTTGAATGGAGTTTGGAGTCAGAGCACACCACCAGCACAGTGGGATGCTGTAACTAAAAAGTCTTTTCTATTACTTGTGATACAAACAGGAATCGTGAGAACAGGGAGGAAAGACTCATTTCACTAGACGCTATTGATGGGACCAACTGCAGACAGAGCTGCATCCACATCTTGAAAAGCAGCCACAAAAGTGGATTTCAGAACTGGGAAGAAACTGCCTTACGGTGCCTTTCTGCCTTAGTTGGAACTCTCAAACTGTTTAGTTCGTGACGAAAAGAATAGATGACTCAATTACAGTGTGTAAGCACTTTCAGGGAAAAAAAAACAGCATGTGATAAAGAGATTTTCAGTCTGGTAGAGAGAGGAATAAACAAGAACCAATGACCGGGAGCAAAAATCAGAGAAGCTCAAAACAAGGAGTAAGAGACACAGGTTGGAGAGAGCAGGATGACCAGGGAAGCAGCATTCCTGCTGTCTGCTGGGGCATTCGGAGGCGCTGGACACGAGCTCCTGGTGGGTGCGGGAGGAGTCCCTGCTGACCTGAAGGCTATCTCTGGCAAAGATGAAAGGTAAGAGAGGGTGAGACAATAATGACAGGGTGCTGGAGAGATCACAGCGCACTCCACTGATTTATTCTTTACAATCTCGCCTCCCACTGGATCAGGGTCTCCAAGCCCCATCCAGCCTGGCCTTGAACACCTCCAGGGATGGGGCAGCCACCACTTCTCAGGGCAACCTGGGCCAGGGCCTCCTCACCCTCACAGGAAAACATTTCTTCCTGAGATCTAATCTAAACCTTCCCTCTTTCAGCTTAAAATCGTCTCCCCTCATCTCATTCCTACACTCCCTGATAGAGAGCCCCTTCCCAGCTCTCCTGTCGGCACTGGTTAAAGCAGGGAGGAGCCAGGATGGCCAGTGGGGATTTGGAGGAATGGATAAAAATGTAAAAGTGCATTTGACATTTAACTCCCAAAGGGAGTTAATTCACAGAGAAGCTTTTGTCAGGTCTTCCCAATGTTGACTGGGATATTTAGGCATTCAAATGGCTTTGCAAGCCTCAGGTTCTTTCCCATTAACCACGTGCACCTACTTGCAACTTGGGTGAGTTTTTCCTCTCTGTGACACTTCTGTAGAAGGAGAAGTGCTCCCTGGGACACCTGGAAAGGACTAAATGAACATAAACCATTCGTGCCAAAGACATTCCAAAAAGGCAGAGCATGGCTGGCTGGCTGGACACCTCCTCTGGGAATGAGCAGGATTGAGCCCCGTGGCAGCACTAGTACCTGCTGGGCAGACCCAGCAATCCTGCACAGGAGAAACTTAAATGATCCCTGTAGGTGGAAAGGCTCAGTGCATTACAGCTGAGTGCAGAAACAGCCTTTGCCCTAGGGAGACTGAGAAAACGCTGATCTGCTTGGATCTGACATTTCTAGCAGCGAACCAGAGCAAAGGCAACTCTCAAAGACCCTTGGAACAAACCCCTCCTGCCTGCTGCAATGCACCATCTCTTGCTTCTGACCTCTTCTTCCCTCCTTGTGCTGGAGGCAGACTCCGCTGGGCTAATAAGGCACTGAGATTTGCCACCAGCCACGAAAGGGGCTAAAATGCAAACGATTATCCTCTCAATAAATGGCTGTTTTTCCCAAAACCCATAGAAGTGGCTTTTTCAGCTTTCTCTTGTTAAGTGCCTTTTTAGTTAGACCAGCTGTTCCTCTTCTCCAAGCTCTCTAGAAACCCTCTTTGGTTAATCCCATCGACTCCAATGATGTCTGCTAATTGCACACTTCCCTGCAAATGAAGCCAGTCAACAAGCCATTACAGATTCCTACTGATATTTAATCTTCAAGGCCAGACATCTTTGCTTACCTTTTCAGAAGGGAACTTCAGGAGGTCTAAGCTGTCCATGCCGTTCCTTTGGAGTCTCTTTGGCCTGGCTCCTGCAAAACAACGCACTCTCGAATCAGGAGGGTGTCGCTCACCAATAGCATTAATGTCACACAGATAAAACTCAAACAGGGCAGCCCCTCCGCTCCTGTTAACTACAAAGTCAAAAGGGCAAGATGCTGCAGCTGTGCTGCCCTTGAGATTTAAACATGCTTTTTTCTTCTATTGTTTTGGGTCTTACTCAAAACACCATCCCAGCACAGTCAGGATATCAGGCTTTTGCTGTCGAGCTAGTGGCCAGGTCTCACTATGACCCTGACCTCATCTGGAATTCAGGAGCTTCAAGAATGTATCTCGGATGCAGCTTTGAGCTTTTCTCTACAGTCACAAGGGCTGGAAAACTGAAAAAAGGAGTAAATATTCTCTATCACGGGCCCAGCCTTAAGAGGAACAAACCCAAAACCTTGCCCTGAAGCCGACAGAGGAATGACAACATTTGGCAGCATTCATTATATTTATTTGAGATTTAATAAAATTCATTTTAATGCAGTATTCTAGCAGTAAGAGAGTGCAGGAAACAGTTCAGCTCTGACTCTTGCTTTCCAAACTCTTTGCCTCCACGTTTCTCTCCAATCTGCTTCCAGCTTCTAGTGCCTTGCTCACCGGCACAGCAGAGATTTGCAAAACAGCCGTGGGACACCTTCCCCACACCTGCCCTTTCACCCTCCTGCTCCCCTTCCCTAATCTTTCCTGAAGGTTCAGTTTAGCCGAGCACCATGTGACATCCTGCACCAGCAACACTAAGTGGGGCTGAAACGAATGCGTTGGACTCGCGGTCCCATGATAACTTCCAAGCTTCAGGGGAAATCCTGGGCGAGGGTGAATGAATGCATGTGAATTGAAACCCGTCCTCACGCTGAGCCCTGAGAACGGAAACCACTGAGCTTTGTGTGGTTCCTGGAACAGCAAACTCGCCAAACCTGAAGATTCTCCAGTTTCCCACCACCACCTAACAGCACCGCTGCTTATGTCACAGCAGCACCTATGGACCTTGTTCAAACCCAGCGTGCAACTGAGCTGCTCACTGGATAAACTTAACGAAAGAGAAGGCACAAAATGCATAAAGCAATTCAAGACTGACTATAAGTAGAACATGGTGGTTTAATGGAAAAAGCCACTAGGTAGCGAAGATTCCTGCACCTCCACACCTCCAGCTCAGCCAGCGCTCCAGGTGTGACCACAGCTGTAGCCAAACCACAGCGACTCCAAAAAGTTCTGCTGCTCTGAAAAGTTCAACCTTACTCAGCTTCATAAGATACAAAGAGAAGCTCAGATCACCTGGGACTTCACTAAGGGGCATGCATATATACCACATCTTAGTTATAAATAACCTAAAGCTATTTTCACTGCCCCTTGCTACTTCTCTGCTACCCTAAAGTGATTTACTTCTTGCAGCCATAAAGACTCAAATCTGTGCAATAATCCTGCATGTTTCTCTCTGCTTCAAAAATCACCTTAGCGCCAGCTTCATTTTAAGGTGACCCCATTACTCTGCTTTGAGTTCAGAAGGGACTGATGGCAGGGCTGGGGAATAGGTGCACAACAGACGTTATGAACACACGGTAAGGCAAACGTAACAATACGCATCTGCCATTCCTACCAAACTCTACTCCCTCCTGCACTGCAAAACCAGTTGCTCTCTTGGCAGCAGCTCAGTAACAACAGGATTTGATCCCGGAAGGTCAGCGATTGCTGCTGACACTGGCAAGGGTTCAGACATGAGGCTGCCTTCCCCTTGGAGCTAGCAGGGAAAAAGGACTTTGCTGCCCTCAACAAAGCAGGTAGAACTTTTGATATTACTATTTTTATTTCAGTCCTTGCTTATGTTTACCAAGGTATCTTATCTCAGGTGTCTTGTTTGCTAATATATCTTAACCACCTGCTCTGAGCAGGATGGGAAAGGCTCATGCTATTTGTTGGATACCAATAAAACACCACAGTTATTTGGTAGCTGAACACATCTACGCTATCATCACAGGCTAGATGTGCACTCAGCCGTGGAGACAGAAGAAACAACCAAGCCCAAGCCTTCCTCCACCACAAAATGGAGAGTTGCTTCTGGCAGGTTCATTCCACCACCCTCCCGGTCAGATCGGTTCTCTCAATCCAGGACTATCCTTCTACATGCTAAACGCCACCCAAGCTTACATTCCCCAGGTCATCACCGATACCAGTTTTAAGCTGGGAGGACCAAGAGCTCTTAAAAAAAGCCGAGGTCTTGTAGCAACTCAGTGGGAGACACAAGATACACCACATCCAGCTCCCTTTGCTCTACCAGCAACCTGGGGGCATCAGCAGAGGAGACTGAGCAGAGGCAGCACGGCCCCAGGTCTCCTCCCACACTGCCAAACAAGCAAAGGGCTTTTGACTGCTGCCACGTCGATCAGGGGAAAGCTGTGGGTTGTGCCTGGGGGCTCCCAGTTACACACACTGACGTTCTGGACATTGCTACAAGCACTTGCAGGCGCTCAGCTTCCCTCGGGACAACCTATAGTCCCATACGTGGAGTAGCAAGGTGGGTCTGGAGTAAGACACCTACAAAATCAGAAGATACGTTTAGGTTTCAAAGCAATGCCCAAGAGGCAAGGCCAGCATCTGGAAGTGAACGTGCGTCACAGTGGCTTTTAATGGACGCTTCCAGGAAACTGAGAAAGAAGCAAAGTGTGTCTGATGAGATAAACACCCATCGTTTCCAACAGCCTAAAGAGTCATTAATTACACACCTCCGTCCTCAGGTGCTTTTGTACATTTCCAATAGCATTAAACTGCCGGCCAGAAAGCATTAATCTCTGATCTGAGAAAACTTGCCTTTCCCTTTGTTAATTTAATATACGTCATCAGCTGAGACTACCCCAGCAATTAGGGCACACAGAACAATTTGTCTTTTTCAGCTATTTTGATGCTAGTGTTCCTCTGTTACCGTGTGGATTTCACATTCACCTGAGCTAAGACAAACAGTTAGAAGCCACAAACTCAACTTCAGAACCATCCAACTCTGCTATTTTCTTCCAGAAGACAACGCAACCAGCACCAGGACCAAGCACTAGGCTTGCAAGAGCCCACGGTGCTGCCAACCCCACTCACTGTGAGCTGTCCCACAACACCGTTAAAACAAACGGGTAAAAAATTAAGAGGCTGCCTATCCATCACGGCTACCATAAACCAGATCGACACAGGCAGCAACCCCCACCGCACCTGCAGAAGCTTCTCCCCCTTACTCTGCAGCAGACACACTCAGTAGCCTGCCCGTGCTCATCTTCCAGAGGAGAGAGTTTTCCATACTCACAAGCACCCTGCGACAGAAGTCCCATTAACTTTCTGTCTCTGACCAGGATATTCCCTCAGATGGCTCCAGACAGAACTTTCAGCCTCCTCCAAGTTACTTTTCCCAGAAATACCTGCAGCATCGCTTAATACTCAGCAGAAGTTCATCTCTGCCTCTTTCTCCCCATGCTGATCAGCAGTCGTGGATCCAAAAGCCCAAGCAGCTGAAAACCTAAGTCTGTTCCTCTGGAAGGATTTTTTCCTCCGTCTCCAGCATTTATTGGCGTGTTTACCAAGCCTGCTGCAGAGTAACGGAAAACCTCAGGGGCATTGCTAAATGCACTCTCTGTCTTTAAGGTTTACTGAGGTCTCTAATAGAGCAAGTTGAAACCTTCTTGTGAACATCAGCTGAGCAATGCTCCTGACTGGCTATATTCATGCCCTGTTTTCCTGGAGCTCCTCAGATGTTGTTCTTTTCAGCACTCAGGCTTGCGTGTTTGGTTTTTTTTTCCTAAAAAATATTTTTTTTTAAAATCTCTTCCCCCTTTCCGTGATCTCAGCACCACCATGAACCAAGGGTGGGGTGTTTCTCACATTTTGCTTTTGCAATTTGGTTCTTGAGGAGGGTTTAACGGTTTTCGCATTCCTGTATTTTCAAACTCAAAGCAGCAGTTACCTCCATCCCTGGACAGGAGCAACAAAGACCTGGGACCTTGCTCACTTGCATGAAAGACACCTTTACTTCCTCCAGGGCAGGAGCAGTCTGGTCTCCAGAAGGAAAGATTCCTGTGCCACAGGAAGGTCCTCCAACAGGAAAGTCCTTGGTTTTCAAGGTGCAATTAGAGGAGAAATGCTCACACAGCAAAAATTCTCTAGCAGTACCTTGCTACAAAGTGAGATGTGGCCACAAAAAAACACAAGGAAGTGTTTTATCATAGGATGGTGATGGGATCATCCCCTGTAAATTTACAGTAGGGCAAAGCAGGGTAGAGAGTGCAGGTGAAGTTTTGTTCCTCTGTGGACGGTCTCCATATCCAGACGGCGCTCCTGAGATTTCAGAATTGACAAGATCGAACAGAACGTGTAGCAGCAACTCAGGGAGCCCTGCCAGGAGCTCTCATCAAGCTGACATGTGCTTTGGTAACTCCTAGGCTCTCCCCGCTCTCCAGCAGCTTGGAGAGAAGCCTATTCCATCCCTGTTTGAGACAAAGCAACCCCCCTTCTCTGATGCAGATCAAGCTACAGTTCTATTTACAGGCCTGGAACACGCTGTATTCCTCTTGGCTGGCTGTACCAGAGGAAGAAGAATTAAACCTGACAGTAGACCCCATTATAAGACCAAGAGGGAAAGGTTGGATGGCCAACATCCTTTCCACTTCGCCTCCAGCTCTCCAGGCTGAGCAGCAGGCACAGTTCAGCAGCAGAGGTCACCTCACAGAGCATGAGCTTTGCACCATGAAGAGAACACAACAAACCTTAGCGTAAGCACTTGCTGTATTTTCATGTAAAGGTCATTTCTCTCTGTACCTGCATTAACTGAGATACTGACCTGTCCTTTAGTTCTTCCAGCCCAGGACAGTCCAGTCCCTCCCCCAACTTGTACAGACCCCAGCATTTTGGAACCTTGATTTTAGCAGGCAACTCTAAATTTTATTCGATATGATTAAATCGGACCAGCCAGTTATTTGGGGTGGAAGGCTGGTCTGTAAACTCTACAAAGCTCAGAAGTGACAGTGAAGATACGGTCCGGCAATCCAAACGCACACAGAGCATCTCAAATCATACGCTGCTGACATCTAATCAAGAAAGCTCTGTCAAGCTAATGCTCTATTATTACAGCAAGCTCTTCAAAGAGGAAAGGGGAAAAAAAGCAGTCTCTAGTAGGACAAGCATCTCATTTAAGGCTTTAATTAGTCTTCAAACACATAATGGACTCTGGCTTTATAAATCCACTTGACCTCTATTATTGCCAGCACTTGCATGATAAACACTAGCATTTGTTTTCCCCGTTGTCACTGGGATAGAACAATACTGGTCTCTAAGTAGAGAAAGTAAATAATATCAGTTATTTATGATGACTGCACCACAAAACGTTGGTCCTTGTGTGTCAATCCACGAGAAGGAGCACCTGTCTACCCCCTAATCCTTCAGACAGGGAAGGAGTGGGGAAACCTGACAGCTTTCACCTCTTCTGTGTCTGAGAACATAGCTCGATGGGCAAAACAACATTTTTCTCCCTATCAGTTATTTGGAGGGCCAGACAGAAGCCAAGAGCAGGTGTTGCTTACAACAGGAAGGATAGTACACATGAAAATAACATCAACCCATAGTTAAGGAAGCTGTGGGGATGTTGTTTCCAGCGCAGTGTCACATCAGACTTCAGCAACGCTTTGGTCCCACACCAGGCCCTCCATCCTCAGCTCCCCATTGTCAGAACAGGGAGCGAAAAGGACAGGAATCAAACTACTTCTGCTGGGAAGATTTGGGCTCCGGTGTGTTTGCTCTGATGTGCTGTATTCTTTGGCACACAGACAGCACACAGCTGAGCAAATATCAGCCTTCCAGACAGATCCTGAGCACTACAAAAACCTTTTCCAGACTAACAATTTTGCAGGCTTTTTCTCCATGGCAAAACTCTTTTTCTTTTCAGGTTTTTTTTTTTTTTTTTTAAAGCATATAGAGTATACACTGATAGAGAGAAGTTACTTTTGAATCAAGATGCTCGTCTGCCTGATTTGGCAGAAGATGCTTTGCTATGTGTCACCCGGGTTTCACGTCCTCCAGAATCCAGTCTGACGGCTGAACAACTGGCTGCGAATCACAGCAGCGCTGCACATCGACACGGCACCCAGGAGCAACTTCACGTCTGGCTGACTGCGCTCAGGGTGAGCGGCTACCGCAGAGGCATCTCAGATGGAGAGGGGGAACAAGGAGATATTGGACCACGTACCAGAAGACCTTCTGCATTCGCATGGAAGAGGCAAGTCGTGGAGTCTCCAAGTCCTACTTGGAGATACAGATGGCTCAAGGGAGCTTGTAAAAGCACATCTGGTAGCCTTACAAACTATTGAATTGTCTCGATGTCATGCAATGGGCACCAGCTTTTCTCTAAAGAAGCAAGGCTGGAATAAGGCTTATTTGCAAAAAAAAAAGGACCAGCAATTCAGGCTAAAGAATGAAGTATTTTAGTGTGTAACTGCAGCATCTAATGCAGACCACCCAATCATGCATCACCTAACAGTGAAATACAAGCCTTGGAGCTTGTGGGAACCTTGGAGCCCTGTTAGAAGTGACCTCCCATAACCATAACTCCACCAGGCAAAGGGCTGCTTAATAAATTAACAGTTGTGGGGACAAGAAGATTTTCCTGGTAGATAAACTGAAGGGGGTGGAGCAGGCTGGGAGGAGACATGTAACCTCAGGGCTAATTCTAGAACAGCCGTGAAAGGCTTGACAGGACCTTTTGGCAGGGTTCCTTTTAAGAGCAGGATTTTCACAAGCAGAGCCTCATGACCTCCAATCTCCTGTTATCAGCTTGTGTCGGAACAAGCAGAGATCAAAAGGAAACAAGAGTTCTAGCTAGACAGTGACACAGTAATTAACACAGACAACATCTCCAGCAGCCAGACAAGCCCAGCTATGGCAGCTCTGCCCTACAGACGGACTGGGGAGGGCAAGAGAAAGAGCACCACACATCAGAGCTTTGCAGTGATCAAATACTCACAGCAAAAGCCTCTATAAAGAGGGACAACGCACTTGATCCCTCCTCCTGGATGCTGCTGTGAATCAGTCATCAGCTTCCAGCAGCCAGGCTGGCCACACCGGACTGAATCATGAGCTCTGTCTCCACGAGTTGCCAGGTCTCTTTGCTAAAAGCAGAGGTCTGTTGTCTGAGTGCCTGTCCCTGCCAGGCAAGGGGCCAGCCTTGCTGCTGAGCGAAGGAGCACGGTTCCCAAGGTCAGTCAAGAGATAACGGTGACTCACGCGGAGGGTCTGGCCTTGCCTTGCTCAGTGAAGCGCCAAAGCAGCCATGGTCATCCATAAAAAAAAGCCTTTTAGAGATAAAAAGTAATTCTAGCTGGGTAAGAAAGAGAACTCTCAGTCCCTTTCTTGCTCTGTGCTGCAAGGGAAAAACAGTAAGCAGAGGCGTCTTGTTCCTAGCAGCAATACTGAACTCTTAGACACAAGAGCATTGTAGCCACAGGCATTTCCATCACGTTGGCTACCAAAGAAAACGGTGTGGAAAGCGTATTCGGGAACCAGACAGCACACCAGAGCTGGGATGGCTGCAGGAGCCTGGAAGAGCAGCCAAAGGGAACTTCAGGCTCCCCAGCTCAGAGCAGAAGCGTGCGTAAGGAGCTGAAAATTTCCAACAAGCTGCTGCTCCCCACAAGAGGTCCCTTGATTTAGTGGATGGCTTTGCCAAAAGCCATGGTGTATCTTCTCTGCCACAGGCTTCAAGAACCAGCCTCTTCCTCTTCCTCATCCTCCTTTCCAGTATTTGCAGTTTCCCCTGGCATCAAGGTAAAAAAAGCACAATATCCTCTCCTCCAGTCCTGGAGCATTTTTTCTGCTGCGAGCTGAGAAGTCTTGCTGTGTTTTACACTGATGCTAGGAAGGAGGCTCGCATGCAGAGTGAGATGAGAGAGGACATTAAATAGCTCTTAACACTTCAAAGAATAATATTTTAAAACTTCATAAAACCAATACTGGGCAGTCTGAACTGAGTGCTAAATTACTTGGTTTAAATCCAAATGACTCGGAGGTTCATCCTTCCATCAGTGCTGCTGAAACGATTTAACAGCTGCGACAGCAGAGGTTACTCAGATTTAGGAAAAACTAATTACGAAGATAATGAAGAGGCATCCTTTACGAGTCCCAAATCCTCACCCAAGAAGCCCTCCATGCAAGCAGCACTCCTGTCCTTCCTGCCCTGTTCCCTGAAGCATCAAAGCAAGGCGCTCACCCCAGACTGGAGTGTTTTTGGACACCTTCCTGCAGGCGCCTTGCTGGGAGGCACGTGGGAACTTCCACGCTAGCGCTGCTCTGAGCTCAGAAGCTAAAGCTCCACTGAACATCTGTCAGAGCACAATAAAGCAACCTGACCACCTTGCATCCTGCCTTCCATTTGGCCCAGAGCTACTCTGCTTGAGTTAACAACCTCATCCATCAAACCCCTGCACAAGCAGGTACAATTAACCAGCACAGCCTTGGGCTTTCATTTTCAGAACGAAAAAAGGCTGAACTGCAGCATATCAGCTCTCGGGAAGAATCAAATAGAGTAGAGGGTACTTAATATGAAGCGATTTCAATTGCTTACTCAGCCTGACTGGTAAGAACAGGGCAGGTCCCGTTAGCAATGTGACCCCTGTACTCGTCTGCTGAGCAGAAGGCAAACGGTACCCAGACACTGAAATCGCAGCCTCAGCGAACAGGGCTGTCCCACTGTCAGGAGGAGGCTGGTCTCAGAGGGCAACGTGTCTCGGCTGTCACTCAGCGCACTCCTTTGCAGAGAGATTGAGCAAACCATGGAGAAGGAACGTCCCTGTCCTTGGGCAGCAGCCCAGCCCGAGGCACAGGGTAGCAGCGCTGCCTCCTTCCTGCTTTGCGTCAATAGAGGGCTGGTCAATCTGGAATATTTCAACAGCCCTAAATGCTTCTTAGATACTTCAAAGATATTTAAAGCAAGCAAACAAACGAAAACAAACAGGCTGGGAAACATAAAAGAAGATTTTTTTCTATCCCTGTCTAATTGATCCAAGGATTCAAAGATTCCTGTGAAGAAGTGAAGCTCAAAACCACAACGAGGATGCAAAAACCCACATTCAAAGCCACGCCGAGCTGATTACTGCCCAGGATGCAGTGCCATTCCATGCCCACCCAGACCCAGCTGCCCACTTCACCGCCTGAAAATACACCTTGAAGCACGGCTGCCTCTCATGCAGGGACGAGCAGTGCTCAGCCTGAACATGAAACAAGCCAAATAGCTTTGTGTCTACCCTTTTTCAGCAGAAGACTTGCAGAGCACCCTTTCCTGCCCTCAGAGTGTATTGAGCACAGCTGGGCAGCAGCATCTGTATTGCAAACAGCACAGAAACCAGCTTACAATGCTCTGGAAGCATCTACATGCCAACGCATTCTGAAACACCTGCATCCCTCCCCACCTACACCCAGCTGCCAGAAGAGGTGTTGCTCAGTGTCTCCTATCACTACCGCTGCCATCAGAGACGACAACTGAGGCTGACGTGCTGCCAAGAACAAATGAAAAGCAACTAAGAGGCAGTTTTCACTTTGGAGAGGTGCTGAGGCTCGGCCAGGGCTGCTCTCTGCCTCTGTCTGGCACTTCCAGCCCTTTGGTGATGGGTGAGCCCTTTCTTTGCACTTCCCTCGCAGCTGGCAGAGATGACGAGGAGGAATTGAAGAGGGGAACGCTACAAGGCATCACTCTGTTCAATGTATGCTAGAGACCTAAGTTACCCACCCAGGGGCATCCCAGGCAGGCACTGCCACCAGGCTCAGTCCAGGGATGGCTCAGCTCCGTGCTCCCGATTCACTGCTCCCAAGCTCTCCGTGCAGCCGACTCCTTGCTGAGCAGATGCTAAAACCTCAGCCCAATCCAACCGAACTCAGAGGCAGCAGCCAACGAGGGTGGCGCAGGCAGACAGAGCTCCCACCCCTACCCAGCAGCGGAGCTGAGGGCAGAGCTGGTTGTTGGCACCACGGGACGTCTCCCAGCACCAGACATCACTTCTTGCCGTCCAGGGCTGCCTTCATCCCTACAAAACAACTCCCTTACAAGCACAGCAAGTTCCCTTGCTTCTCTTCAAAGGCAAGAGCTTATCAGTGTTCAATTCTTAACTCACCCTCTTTCACACACTACAAGACCAGTTTTCAGGGCCACATTTTTGGGCGTTTGGAAAAACAGACACAACCTCTGTTTATTCGCTTCATGTTTTAGTTACACTCCAGCTTCTTTCCGTTTGTTGCTTTAAGCTCTCCCTGTTTGCATTTCTTGACAAGGTCGTTGCTTTCACAAGACTTCTGCAGTGCTGCCCCACTTCCCTGGCCTCCAGCTTTGCCTTCTGACGTCCAATTCCTCTCAGAATATTAATTAAAACCACAAAGAGCTCAGGAAGAGGAGCCAAAACAGCAGAGGAAAACATCAGACACTCTTTCCTCCCTCAGGCCCACCCAGTGGAGGGCAAAGCCCAAGACTAAGAAGCAAACGTAGCCTGTGAAGGAGGTCACAGGCTGATGGTCTGGCTCAAGGCTTCCCAGCCAACGATACAGGTTTTCCCAGAACTCAAATTTGCTAAGAAACTTGATTCCACCTGCTCGATGAAATTAATGGGTTTTATAACACTGCTGCCCTATCAGATGATTTTAGCATCCTTATGAATATGCAGACACCTTATAACCTTAAGCAGGGAAATTAATCTGAAGGGAAAAATAAAAACCTGAAAGCTCTCCCCGCCACCAGATTTGTTGATATCAAAAGGCACGGCTGGCTAAGAAGTCAACTTGAATCTCAACTCTCTCATCTGCTTCCTTTTATAGAAACAGATGTACCTCTTGCTGTAAATTGCTGCTATTAATAATATAAATAATTATGCTTTTCTAATCATTAAATAGGTGCACAGGAGGGTATCAAAGTTCCTCTCAGCCATTAAACACACCTCCCTTCTTCTCAAGGGCTCAGACGCATGTTGATGGCCTCTCTTATCCCCCACTGAAGTTCAGAATGAGAGAGCTGAAGCCAGAACAAAAGCTAAGGACAATCAAGGGAACCAGCCTTCTCTCCACAGGCTGTCCTGTAGATCCATCCTCTCTCCAAATCAACAGAGACAGCACCTTTCCCACTCAAGATGCACATGCAGAAGCACGCACGTTGCTAAGCATGGCAACACTCCCTCCCTTCCTCTGGCAAGCTGCTGCTGCACAGCCCCAGCCATGAAACGCAGCTGGGTTTTAGCTCCCCAGCAGGTTCCTAGGACCTGGCAAGGACCAGAGAAGTCCTAATCTGCAAGGGAACGGGTCCCAGGCAGTGCAGTCCCTCCCTCCCACACTGCAATCCTCAGTCATTTGCTGGTTTTTCTCCAGCGAGCACTTAGTTCTTCTGTAGACGGCAGCCCCAGCCTTGGGAATGTGAGCAATGGCACCACAGATCAACGTGGTCACTGCAGCCTCCAGAGGGAACTGCCTCTGACTACAGCCAGGCCCTCTTCCCACCCCGCAGCGATCACACACACAGCCCAGCACAGCTCTGGCAGATGAGAGAAAAATCACTACTGGCTCCAGATGTTAACACAGCACAGGCACATCTGGATCACCGGAGGGCAGCCAGCAGCCCACAGGCTGGCTCTGCCTTGCCCTGCCTCACCTTCAGAGCTCACCCCAATGACTGATCAGGCTTGCCACGTGCCTTAAGCAAAAATCCCAGCTATTCAGTGCCAATAACCCTGAGCATCGCGCTGTGAGATGGTGAGGGAGGTGCCAGGGAGGCTGTGAGGCTCTGCCACCACCCACGTGGGACACTGCCACACTCCAGGCTCAGCTCCCCAAGACCTGCAAGATGCACTCTCCTGCCAGCAGCAGGACACCAGGTCGCTGCCTGACACCAGACCAGCCCATAGTAGGTCACGTTCAAGCTCAGATTCAGTGGAGAATGTGTTACAAGAACAGAGAGATCCCTCCTTGCTTTATTTTTTAATTATTTCCAGCTAACAAAAGGCTGCGTGCTCCTGGTTATTCAACACAGTCAGAGCTGCAGAGCCCCTCTCCCAGGCAGATCAGGCCTGATCCCTTCTGCTGCAGCTCTTTCACACATTGTTCTCACTCGTCCAGCCAGACAAGTGTCTCAGCACGCAGCATTCATGCCCATGAGGTCCTTGCAGCTGCCCTCCTGCACACCCCCTGCATTGCCCAGCACCCCATCACTCGTTTCCTCCACACCTCACTGTCCCAGGAGCAGCAGCCACACCAAGGTTCATTCCCATTCCCCTTTCAGAGCAAAAGGAAGCCCCTAACAAGGTGCCAGGAATGAAGGGAAGGCACTCACTGATAGTTCCCAGGAGTTACAAAGATGGACCAGAGGTGCAAAAGGAGCCTGTATGGCTCACGTGGCCTTTGAGGAAACAGCTCAGCTCCTGATGGGGCACAGGAGAACACGCTGGCTCCCTTGCCCAGGCTTGACTTCTCAGGAAAAGCTTTAGCGCTCACACGTAGCGGGCTACATCTTCAAGATCAATACAGAGAGCAAACACGCAGCCAGCCCTTCTCCCTCCCAGGACACGGTGCCTCAGTCCCAGCACCATCTCCTCTGTGCCAGTTCTACCAACGGGAAAGGGAACGCACCGCCTGAGAAAACACATCAGCACTAACAAGGTCATATTTAATCAGCCGGCACCTCCCGGGATGCAGCTTCATCTGTGTGAATTAATAAGTCTGTCCACAGCGACAGAGCAACCAGCTGGAGATGCCCTGTGCCAGGCACCCACAAACGCCTGCAGCGAGCGGTTCCAGGAGGGGCATACGGTCCCCAAGCTGGGGACACGGCAGGCTGGCCGCATGCTGTGGCGAGGACTCATCTGCACCTTCCTGCTCCCTGGGGAGCAGAGGCCGAATCACCCAGGGCCAAGTGCAGCAAGTAAAGCCATTCTGTCTGCCTGCCACATCTCTGTTTCCAAGCTGAGCATCACTGCAGGTGTTCCAGGGGGGAGACAGCACCCAGCACGCTGCTGCTCACAACCTGGCTTCAAGCCTCTGCTGTAGGTTCATTCCTTGGGTGCTAATCAGAATGAGAGAAGCCAAAAAACCCTGCCAGTCACTGTCTGAAAGCTTGCTCTATCAGTCAAAACCAGTCAAAAGGGCCCTGTGCAGAGCTTTAAAAGAGACAAAAGCTGGTTTGCTGCTTGGCAAAGGGATTTCATTCCCGATGCAGATTAATTCCATTAACTCATTCTGTGCCCTCTTTGGGGTGGCTCCTTCCCTGCCTTTGCAGCTTTTGGAAAGCACACTTCCCGCTCCTCAAGCGCATCTTTTACAAAGCCCTGCAGTGCCAGCAAAAGCCCAGAAACTCACCTTGTGCTTCATAGCCAGCGCAGTGGTGAGCTGAGCCCACGTCCTCGTCCCCAGGGCCCAAGCCGAGGGATGACTTGAGCTGGGCCACGTTCACCTGAGCCGTCAGCTCCCCATTCCGGTCTCCGATCTGCAGGGTGAAAACCAACAGGGCAGCTGGTCAAAAGGCAACACGCTTTAAGCAAACAGCCCCTAGCAAAGGGTTTGCCAGTCCCATAACAAAGCAAACACCCAGCCAGTCAGAAGAGAGCTCAAAGACACCATCGTAGACCACGCATCCCAGCTTTCAACACCAAAGCAGCTCTCCAAAACTATTCCTCCAGGGTAATCTGGGAGATGCTGTGCCACAAAACACAGCTCTGCGGAGTTCAGCACAATGAGCTGAGGGGTCACAGCTTGCCCACTGCGACAGAACTGGGACAGAGGTAAACGTACACACCTGGCTTGTCCTGCAGCCGCATACGGCTTGGCAGAGCGCCCCGGAGCTCTCAGCCCCCTTCTTCAAGCATTTCCATAGTTACTGAGCACCAGCCAGCCTCACTACTATCAGCCACGTGGGCAGTGTCACACTCAGGGCTGGGATGCTTTGAAAGCCCTTCTCTCCTGGCTCAGGTCCATACAGCTTTGAGTTGTTCCTAGTGATCTACCCACACAAGACTCAAAATCTAAATTTTTCTAAATTTCCATGTCTCCCTGGCCTGAGGCCGAGGAAGCTGATATGACATATTTGAGAAGAGATCTTTCCAGTGGCTTCTGCTCCTTAAAATGGGGAATTATAAGACACGCTGCTGGGTCCTTCTCAAAGTCCAATGAAACAAGGAAATCACTGTGCTGCATATCACTAGCAAACACAGAGGTCGCTCAGGAACAGCCTGTAATCTTCAGAGGAACAGCAGCCTCGGCTACAGAGGAAGACCTTGGCTGTTCCCTTGGAGAGGTCTGTCTCCCTATTAAATGCCTCGCAACAGCTCTTTTGTGGTCCTTTGAGACAGACTGCAGCACAAGCCATCCTAGAACAAAACCATAAATCCCCACATTATTTATGACAAAGCCCCAAGCACCAGTAAAGGGAGGCAGATCAAACAGCTTATCATCAGGCATAAATCCTCTGCCAATTATAAGAGATTTGCTATTGACATCATCTCCAGAGAAATTATGATGTCCTGGTTAGGTCTTGCAAGTCCTTGATGCCCTGTTAAATGCTTCTCCGACTTTCACGTGTTCCCGATAGTCTCTGAGGCCCCATTAGCACACTACACTGGTAGGACAACAAACCTAGGCAGGATCTGCCACACACACCATAGCAGAGCCCTGCTTTCTGCCCTCAGCTCCGATGTCTCAGCTTCCCAGTAGTCCCCCTGCCACACGCAGAGATGGGAAAGGCACTGCAGAGCAGAGCCTGAGAGCTGGGACAGCTTCCAAGGTTTTTAGGTGCACATCCTTCACTCCAGCTGTTGAAGAAGAAATTTTCCAGTAACCTCTGCTCACCCCGCAAACCGCTTCCAACGTGCTCACCCTGAGCAGGTTTCATCTGGATTCAAATGTCACCGTCAGATTTATGTCAGAGTAGAAGGGGGAGAAGGTGATGAGAAATGAGCTAAACACAGTGTGCAAAGGTTTAACTGCACGAGGTTTTTCCTGGACAAAACGTTGAGGCTTGTCACAACCCCACAAGCAGCTCACACTGTTCCCAAGGCTAAAATAAAACATCAGCTTTCAAACAGAATTGCTAGCTGCTAGATGTTAATGCAGGCTCTCCTCGCAAACGGGCAGGCTCTGCGCTGCTCCATAATTAATGATGTGGGGGAGTTTATTAGCCACCTGCCACGAGTAACACTCCTGACACGCCCTGTAATCACAGCCATCACCCCAAAGTGACACCACCGCTGTGAACCCCTACTCTGAAGGGCTTCCCCTCCACCCCCAGACGTCACCAGGCCCCCCAACTGCTCCCGTCCCCACCACACGTCACCGAGCTGCCATCTGGCTCTGAGTAGCCAGCCCCGCAGTCCTAGCAGACTAAAGCTATTTTGTCCTAAAATGTACAGGGCCAAAGAACAGTTTTTCTTCTCTGTGTCTGCTAAGTATAATTAAATACAAAATTAGGCTGGTATGTCAAGATTTAGTCAACCTACCAGCAGAGAACACACAAAACACTTAAATATGGTGATTTTAATTAGCACTTCACTGGGGCAACTTCTTCATCTGGAAAGACTAAAGAGGCCACAGCTGATTTCCTCATAGCACACTGGAAAGAGCTTTCTGCACTTCTGATACACCTAAAAATACTCTATACTCTTACAGCTGGGCAAATGCATCTGTGAAAACGAGAGGAGCTGCACAATGAAGCCCCAGATGGTGCGACAGCAGTACAGGGTTAGCTTCGGGCTGTGCTCGGCCAGCGTCAGCAATCGATGTGTTACGGCAATGCCAGAGTTCATCACCTCTCAGCTGGGACCCCCCCGTCAGCTTCACTAAGAGGAAATAACTTGTCACATGTACGCACTGTGGCAGTGCCACACACAGCAGGCTTAGAGCACCCAGCCACCGAGGAGAAGCTGGCCTTGTTTTCTCCAAGTTCTTAACTTGCCAGTAAATTCAGTCAGATCACAGCTAGAATCAAAAGGTCCATCTCTTTCAGCTCAGGAAACACAGGTGTCTCGCTAACAGACCAGACACCCCGAGGTATCAGAGTTCCTTCACAGCAGTTGAGTGCACACCTCACCCAGCAGACGAGACAGTCCTCAGGTCCTTTCTCAGCCAGGAATATCAGTTAAGAGGCACAGACAGCAAAAGTACTCGTCGTAATTAAGGGGAAGGCTGGGAGCCTCCCACAAAACCAATATTTTCCAGCTAAGCTCTGCAGTTCCTAGAGACACCATTGAAACAGCACATGGACAAGGATTTTCCAGAGCAGGCACAGCAAGAGAAGAGCTACGTGAATAGAACCCATTAGCATAAAATAAAGTCTTCCTCCCAACAGGAACAGCTGATTGCCTCTAATCTGAATCAGCTTCTCTTACCTCTTGGGAGATTTCAAGATGTTTCCTTGCAAAGTGCAAGGCTTGTTCATGGCTCCCCAGGGAGACGTAGGCATTTCCGAGACTCCAACAGGCTCTTCCTTCTCCCACCCTGCAAGACAGGAAACTGTCAACCACAGAAATGCTGGGCAGAACCCAGCAGCCCTTTCAGGGCCTCCTTCTCCAGTGCACAGCCAGGCCTCCTAGCTAGGTTTGTGCCTACAAAAGCATTCTGCAAAGGAAAGTCAAATGCACGTAAATAAATAAATGCACATCTTAAACTCTTCTTATACTGAGGTCAATAAGATCAGGGAACGCGCCTCAGAATTGGTCCTACACCCCCAGCAGAAAAAAGCTGAGCAGTGCAGGAAGGGCCCAGAATGATTTGGCTTCATTTGTGAGCCTGAGGGCAGAAGCCTGAGCTCCTGACCAGCTTCCACCTTGCACAGCAAGGATTCTTCTCCAGAGATGCACAATGGCTCAAGAGGACATGTAACATCCAGTCCTTTAGTTCAACAACAGTCCAGAGCTAAACTAGCAAGAGCATGAACCATGAAGATGATCAGAGGGTGGAACACCTCCTGTACAAGGCCAGGCTGAGAGAGCTGGGGTTGTTCAGCACAGAAAAGAGAAGGCTCTAGGGAAACCTTAGAGCACCTTCAAGTGCTGAAAGGAGCTCTTGATCATGGAGTGCAGAGATAGGATGAGGGGAACAGTTATAAGCTGAAAGAGGGGAGATTTAGAGGAAATCTTAGAAAGAAATGTTTTCCTGTGAGGGTTGCCCAGAGAAGTTGTGGCTGCCCCGTCCCTGGAGGTGTTCAAGGCCAGGTTAAATTAGGCTTTGAGCCCCTGATCCAGTGGGAGGTCTCCCTGCCCATGGCTGGGGGTAGAACTGGATGGGTTTTAAGGTCCCTTCCAACCCAAACTATTCCATGATTCAATGTCAAGGAAAGAATATTGCAGCATGCAATGTTCTGCTGAACAGCAGCACCGCATCGCCCAGGATGCACGCGCAAACTGAAACTACATGCAACAGCCAAGCAAATATCAACTCATTTTCCCAAAGCCTCCAGGACACTGCTTCTTAATTTCAGCAGCCAGAGAAAGCAGGTGAGTGTGAAACCTGCCCTGGGCACCGCTCACCCCCAGCCTCCAAGTGCAGCTGGTCCTGACCAGACACTCAGGTGTCTTCAGAGCCGGCTTCAAAGCCTGTTTGCACGAGCAGGCAGAGACCTACTGCTCATCAGAGCCTGCTCAGCTCCGCAACCGAGCAGATGTGGGGGGCGATGGGATAAAAAAAGCACATGGGGGCGCAGGGGGAGGTTCAGCGTGACTGCAACTCCCTTTTCAGAGGTTTGGGCGGGTTGATCAGCATTTAAACACTTTTCTTGTCACCCTGTTCAATACCTTCTGCTCATAGGGTGTGTTCCCAGAAACGCAGGAGCCCACAGGCCTGCACCCCCACAGCATGATTCACCCCTGGGTGGGATTATACCTTCTCTGAGCAGATACTGCCTGGATAGTGCCACAGCACTCCCATTTTAATGTCTCTGCTCCATCTAGTGGAGAAGAGCTTCCCAAGAGCCAGCAGCACTCAAGAAGGTGGTTGCAGAATCACTTCAGCTGCAAGAAGGCAACAGGACCACACAGAGTGGGTCCAGAAGAAAGGAACAAACCTCTCAAAGAATATAGAATCTCTACACACTCTATGTAACCTCATGTGTTTCTACATGGAAGTTGCCAGTAGCACCTCAGAGCAACAGGATGAAGCACCACATATGTATGTCCTGCACACATCGTTTCTATGGAAGATAACAATTCTGTGAACTTGAGGAAGCTTTAGAGGGGCCCTTCTGGGCTAGCACAGCCATAGTCACATTGCAAAGTGCTGAATACGGTGCATTTTCTCTTGAAGTACCTCTTATTAGAAATCTCACTCAGCCCACACAGACCTAGCTTTAACGACAAACTTCGGGTTTGAATGACATGATAAAGGCTTCAATTATGTTACGTTTTTGACAAACAACTGGACTAAGGCCTGGCTTCTGAGACATAGAATCATAGAAGGGTTTGGGTTGGAAAGGAACTTAAAGATCATCCATTTCCTGTTTCTAGAAGATTCATCTCTAAATCACATTTCTAAACGCTTTCAAGAACACATGACCGCTGCTTAGCCCCAGCAGCAGAAAACAATAAACCAAGAGGGAAGGGTCAGTGTGTTGAACCCACAGGAGCAGAAACACCATCTCCTGAGGCAGTCCCTTACCTATCTCCCAGCTCCTGGGCTATGACCAGGTGTTTTAGGTGGTACTCGATTGCTCTTTCATAGTCTTGAAGCAGCGTGTACGTGTTCCCAAGACTGTAGCAAGCCTGGGCTTCTACTGCTTGGTCTTTGAGTTGTCTGGAGAGCTGGAGCGTTTTTCTGCATGGAACAGGTGAAAATAAAGAGACCCAGTCACTGCAGGGCACCTCCACAAGGCAAGAGGAAAGCATGCACTGCGTTGAAGATTATGCCTGAATCCACTGCAGGCTGTCAGGTGGCTGTACTGCTTGCCACTGCTGAGCATCACATATGCAACTGGCCTCCAGGTCCCTAGTCACAGCCCCCTGAGCCTATAAATGTACTTCAATAGGTCAGGATTTCCAGGAAACACCTGCCCTGACACTGCCTTAGCCCCTGCCACTTACTTGTAGTACTCAGCAGAGATGTCAAACCTCCCAAGGAAGATGTGCGCATTGCCCAGGTTGCTGTACGCTCTCCGCTCGGCTGCCTTGTCCCCAAACTCCTTAGCAATAGCGAGGCGCTGCAGCAGACACAGATTAGTGAGTACAGGGCGGTCATCACCAGGGTTGTGTTAAACAGCAGCTTTACTGGGAGATTAACTTCTTGGTTTGCAAAACTCCCATCCAGCAAGGTAGCGGTGCACAGGGCTGGAGGCAGCAGGAAATCTCTCTCTTCTTTTGCAACTCAGGATCACAAAGGGGAGTAATGCTGCAGCCTCCTCTAACTCCTGCTCCAGCCTGGTCAGTACATGCCTCTAGCTAATATGCAAAAGGAAGTTATGCACACACTTCAGTAGCAGAATAAAGGGGTGAAGGGAGAGCTGTGGGTCAGGCTGTGAAGGGATGTGGTTGATCAGCAGGCTAACGTGGAGGAACAAGGCTGTCAACTCGTGTGGTGCTACAGCACAAACACGCACGGGAGTGCACTCCATCTCACCCTGTCTGCACTGCAGCTGCTCCCCAGGCCCCTGCCCTTACCTACACCTCAGTCCTACCTCTCCAATCACATCCCCCCTGTTCCCCATGTTTCCCCACCTCTCACCCTCCACTTGCAGCACCTGCTCCTGGTCTCAAATACTGCAGGTTTCCTGGTCTTTCTCCCAAAGCACTGCTAGCTGCTGTTCTCCAGCATTTAAAAATCACAAGAGCTGTAACTGAGCTGACCTTACAAGGTGCTGAGCACCTTCCACCACAAGGAAGCCGATTATAATCTGAACTAGAACCTGAATTGCATTTGAACTGGGGCAGTAACTGTGTCACCTCACCCTCCTTGTAAAGCTTTACAAAAAGCTATTATGTTCTACAAGAAACGTTTATTCCTGGTCAACAGCTCTTTCAGCAGCTTAATTAAATTCATGGCTTGCATTTATTATGACCTAGACAGATACAAATTAAGAGCAGAAAAGCCTTCCTAGGCCCAGCTGCAATTTGCCCTTAAAGATCTCCTTTAGTTTCCAAGCCAACAGCAACCTTCCCTCAAACCACTCATCAGGTGGTGATGGGGATTGGAGCATGATGTTGCTCAGCCCAAGTTAGTGCAATGGGGCCAGACCCTGGAGTACACGCAGGAGGGAGAAAAATAGATGAGGACAAACCTCCCTGAGCTTCCTGGGCTGTGGTGAGAAGAAAGGCTCAGCCCCTGACCCCAGGAAGAAGGAACAGCAGGCTTCCTACCTCCTTGTGGAAGGCTATAGCTTCACTGAAGTTGCCAAGTAAGTACTGGGTGTTGCCAAGGTTGCCATAAGCACGGCCCTGGGCAGCTCTGTCCCCCAGCTCCTTCACCAGGGACAGGTTCCTCCTGAAAGAAATCAGAGCAGAATATCTGGTGAGAGACAGCCAACACCCTCTGCAGGGGACACAAAGATACTTGTGCCATAAAGAAAGGAGAGCTAACCTTGGATAAGGCATTTCCCCTCCCCTGTGCACCCCTTGGCAGGTGAAAGCGTGGTGATCTGCACTAGCTGCAGCTCTGGAAGCTTGTGCAGACCCAGCGGTGCAAGTCCCTTCCGTCCCTTGACCTCAGACAACCTGCAGCTGTGTACAGGAACTGCCCACACACTCGTGTTTGGTAGGATCCCATGTTAAATAAGAAATAGCCACCTCAGAGTACAGGGGACAGCCAGGAGCATCAGAAGACAGAGATTACGTACAGTAGAACAGACACAGACTTGGGGTGAAGGGCAAGATCCACAGTCCCATGCCAGGTCTCATGCAGCTTTCCAGCAGTTTTTACCTTGTTTTCCTCCCTGTTTACACATACAGCACACACAGGGAAGTGTAGAGCTCCCAGCTGGCACAAATTTACCCACTGGCTACGCTACATGCACCACTCTTCGGAAAAACGATGATGAGTTATATATTGGCATCATCACATCCTCAGATGTGAGGAGACAGGTATAAAATCTTTTGCTTTCTTCACTTAAAAAGGCTACTTAAAACAAATCTGCATTATTGAAGCAAAACTCTGAAGCATGAGGAGAAAAACATTAGCCCAAAAGCCTGGTGAGAACCTTCCTGTGATCTCTGAAACTCTTAAGGAAAGGGATGGACGTTACAAGGAAGAGAAACTACAGGTTCACAAGAAGGACAACTAGGACTTCAGGTGAAAGCTTCTTCCCCTGGGTGAGGGAGTCTCTGTTCACAGCCTCAGCGCTGGAGACAGGCAGGGATCCTTCTCATTAAGGCCAGCAGAGAGCAGCAGGGGCTACAGGAGTGAACAGTTTAGCTTCCAATTATAGCTCTGAGGAGGAGCAGACTATTGAACTTAATTGCATGATTGTACTTCAAACTACACCGAGTTTTACCAAGGCAATGTCAGGATGAATTTTAGCTCTAATTCTATAAAAGCTTGCAGTCCCTCTCTCACCTTCCTTGAGATTAATTTGCCTTCATAACTTGGCGTCTCGGGGGAATATTCCAAATTCATTACAGTAGCAAAATCTTGTTCACCAGCCTGATTTTCAACAACGATGAACCCACAGTCTCATTCTTTGCAACAAACATCTTCCAGAGCTCCCACATCCTCAGCGGCGCAGGAAACAATTCCCCCTTATGAGAAATGCTTCCAAGAGGACTTGGTAAATTGTCACCTTGCACCCTATGCAGCTATCATGAGCCTAACAGTCGTCAGAGCTCAGCTAAGCTACAGACCTTGAACTTCGCCAGCAGAACAGGATCACCATGAACAGATTAAGATCTGAGTGGGATGAGCAAAAGCTGTTTTAGCAATCACTGAGCCTGACCAGCCCCGAGCCCTGCAGAAGGAAGGGTTGGCCAAGCTTGAGTACTTACTCATAATACTCTGAAGCTTTCTGTAGCGTCTCCTTGACTTCTTGAGACAAGTAGCCTGGGTCTTGGGCCATGTTCCAAGATAAGTGCTTTCCCTTTGCATGGTAAACATTTCCTATGTTATAGAGGGCTCTGGCTTCACCTACCTAAAGGGAGAAAGAAGAGGGAGCAGCAAGGTTTTACACTGCGCATCCTAATATGGACCTTTCCACTGCTGAGCAGAGATGGTCAAAGCCAGGAGGGCCTACACTTTCCTTTCCCATCTTCACAGTCAGGGCAGCTGTTACTGCCAGCAGCAAGAGACCTGCGATGCAGTCAGAAGGGAGAGTTTTACACTCTACCTCCTTCCAAAGCCCACTTCCACCATGCTCACATAGACTAAAAATAACCTGTAGGCAACTCAAAGTTAGGAAACATTTCCCGTTGGATGCCATGAACCAATTACCTTGTCTCCCTGCTCCTGAGAGATATCCAGGTGTCTCTGGCAACAAACAACAGCTTCATCAAACTGCCCGAGTATTTTCAATGTATTCCCAAGGTTGCCACTTGCCTTGGCTTCTCCAATGCGATCCCCAATGGTTCTACAAGATGACAGGAAGAATGATGAGAAGTGTTAAAGAGCTCACATGGGCTTTTATTCACGAACGCTAGAGGCAGAATTGAAGCTGCAGTGAGCACTGCATGGTTTGTACACCACATCTAGCAGTTCCCAGTAAACACACCTGACTGGAGTGCTTCACAGAAGCTCTCTCGATATTTTGAACACACATTCTTGGGTTTTCCTGTCTTAGGTGAGCTGCTCTAATGTCTTCAGGTGTACTTACAGTAAGTATCTGGTGACGGGAGAACAGGACACTGCCCTGCTCTTGCTCCAAGCCCCCCCTCACATCTAAATCCCTCTCTCTGCTCTGAAAGTGGCTGGTCCATTATTGTTGCCTGCCAAGTTCTCCACAGGACAGTCAGCCAATGCCTCAGGATGCTTATTTCTAGGACAGATTCCCTCAGGATGAGGGGTTCAGACCTCACAGAACTTGCCTTCGCTCAAGCCCTGACCTGCTGTCTCCGATTAGGATGAAGCACTGCTGACATGCTTACCTGGCCAGGGTAAGGTCGTGTTTATGGTACTCCAGGGCCTTGGAGTACTCCTTTAGGTAGAAATAGGCATTGCCTAGTTGACTGTAGATGGCACTGAGAGTCTTCAGGTCCTCTGTTCCCACCTGCACCGCTGCTTCGAAGAAGGCTGCCCCAGCTTTGAAGTCCCCAGCCTTGCACAAGCGCTCTCCTTCCAGGGCCAGTTCCAAGCAGGATGCCTCCATCCTGCCAAAAGCAAGACCATCATTTCTAGAGCAGTCAGACTGCACTGCATCCACGCTGCTATGTCATGGTTAAAATGCTTCACTGTATACCTTTAACTACCCACAGCACCAGAAAAATACTACAAACATCCTGAACCTGGAGGGAGGCACTCTCCGAGCAGCAGCTACCTCTCTGCATTCAGCCCCAAGCCCCAGGCACCAGCCCCAGGTCAGACACCGTTTGGACAATAACAACTTGGGGATGTGCAGCTGGCACCCCTCAGCAGTGCTGTCACCAGCTTCTAGTGGACATAACGGGTGCTCAGCCCCTCTGAGAAACCAACCTGCTAGGTATGAGACCCAGGAGCATCCAGATTTACAGATGGAACCTGCAAGTGGCCAAATGCATCTCTCCTCCACCACACACCCCCAGGTTCCTGATGGGAATCTGGACAACAAACTCTGGGCCCTTAACTCTCACGGCAAGCTCACATCAATGAAATAACACGGCATCTGTTCCTCTTTCAGGCGACGCACAGAGCAGAAGCCACGTACCCAGGCTGTTCATGCCTGCACCACTCTCCCCAGGGTAACAGAGAGGGTAGCCAAATCGTAACACATTTTTATTGAAAACCAGAGAAAACACTGGACTGTGCAGAATTTCTTGGCTGAGCAGCTTCCAGCACTCGGTGTCTGCTTTTCATTAGCTCTCCTGCTGTCACTTTTTCCACAGGCGCTCTGCACACTGGCCTCCCTGGCATTACTCGACACCTTTGGCAATGGTGCACGCCGAGCTGTCAGTGCAAGTACTTTGTGAGCCAGCAGAGAGGACTGAGGCCAGCAATTCCGCTTCAAGAGAAAGGAAATGTGCTCCTCTGAGGGCTCCATCATGTCTTCTCTAAATTACAGTTGTCCCTGTTGGACCACGTGTATCCAAAGTTCTCAGAAGGGACAGAGCAAACATTTCAAGGCTTACATTTGGAAGTGCCTTGGCTGCTGCAAAGCCAGCCCCGTCACAAGGCAGATGGACACAGAACATTCCTGCTCCTCTATTCAGATGCTTCGCTTGGCTCTTTCTGGCTTTTTTTTTTATTGCTTAATGTATTTTTAAAAGAAAAAACTATCTAGGTTGGAGGTGGACATCTGCTCAGAAACAATATAGCCCCTTTGTCCAGAGTCAGAAAAGCAAAGGTCAGACAAAAGATAATAAGTGTCCAGAGGCAGTTTCTGTTCCGTTCTCAGCCCAAAGAGCATTTGCAGGAAGCTTGACTCTGGTACCCAGCCTAAGAGAACAACTTTCTCAGCATCACTACAATAGCAGAAGCCCAACTAACATCTCCTGCAGTACTTTCCCACTGAGCTATAGATGCTTCCCCCAAAGCCAAGACCAAGCCCTTGAAACTAGGGTCTCTGCAGCCCATGGCTGAGGTCTGTTGGCCAAGCCAGGGCACTCTTGGGGCAAGCTCAGATCAAAGTTCTGTGATTTGAAAAAGCTTGAAGTGAGGATTCCCATCCCCACAACACAGAAAACCTAACAGCAACAAAAATCCAACTGCACACGCCAGGTGGCACCTTGCTCAGGCCAATTTGCCTGGGGAAACATAACCAAAAGTGAAATTTGTGCCTCAGGGCCTACATTCTGATACACAAACACACACACACACATTCTCCGAGTGCTTTCCTGGTGTTCCCATAGTAACTATTCAAGCATGATGCAGTGACATGACCTTCCAATGCACACAGCCTTTAATTAAAATCTGTTTGTCCTCGAACAGCCTGCTTTGCCGAGTATCTGCCTTATCAAATTAACATCACCGCTCAGTTTGGGACCGAAGCAAACAAGGGGAAGGGAGAGGAGGCTTTTTCTCCACATCATCCTCTGCCAAGCCTTTGCTGGCATGTAAAAGGGACAAGAGTCAAGGACAGCAATTATTAGTAGAAATTCAAACCACTTCTACAACCTACCTGCCCCTCCCACACCCTCAGTGCCTCACAGCCAGAGCTAATTCCAAAAAGCAACTTTGCATGCAGTTCAGTCACCAAAGGCTTAAAAACACCCAAGGACACAATGCTAAGGGCAAAGAAACCAACTAAATTCAATGAGTAAACTCAATCGCACTAAAATGCTACAAAAGCAACAGCTTCCAAAGGCTGTAGCTCAACTGCCCACACGACCAGAAGGGTAATTTAGGCAGAAGACAGAAGCCCGTTGTTGAAATGAGACAATGCCAACCACCTTGACACACTGGTAAAGGAAAGAGAAAACTCAATAACGACAGACTCGAGTCACAGCCCACGTCTGCACCCTCCCCTACCTCTTCTTCTGCAGGTTACGCATTTTCTGAACGTAAACCCAGAGCTCCAAGCCCACCGGCAGAAGGAAGCAGCGAGGCTCAGGTCTACTTGGAACGATTTTGCAGACAAGCCTCTCCGTTACATTCAAAGGTAGGATCTGGGATTTTGAAGATACTGATGACATCTCCACACCCACACAATATGCGCTTCTCTCCAGCTGCCTGGGACACAACACCGGTAAGCTGCTGGAACCTCGAACTTCGTTTATCAGGGACACTTCCTCTTCTCTCCATATGCTGCCCTTGAAATGGAAGGGGAAAGGAACATCGCTTTTGTTTCCAGAGTCCCAGAGAAAGTAATTCTCCCTTTCCTCTAAGAAATATAATCTCCTTCATCCACTGTTAGCTTCAGGTACCAGATAGGTGAGTTCACAGCTGAAATCCAGAAGTAAGAATGGTTCATTCACATATTTTCAGTGCTGCCCAAAGAAGCAAAAGAGCCCTAGTAGAGTCCATGAGATGTCACAGTCAAAGGCAAACAGCTCCCTCCTTTCTGAACTGGTCTGTTCCCTAAAAACTTTGCCTCTGTGGTCGTATCAGCTACTTCTATTGGTGCCTCTTTGCTCCAAAACCAGGAGGACTTCTGCTCTTACAGACCTCTCCTTGTCAGTCAGGTGAGCTCAGGGTTCCTCCAGAAGAAAGTCATCTTTGGGGAGATGCACGCAGTAGTTTGACGAGCTCTGAAGAAGCCTCATTTGTCTGCCACCCAGGAAGCTTTGCAAGTTCTAGAAATGACCTGAGCAGTTCTCAGACTGTGCAAAAGCAGAATGCAGATCTCACAGAGCACATCTCTGCCCACCTAAATGGGCTCCACGACATCCTCATCTGAGAAGACACAGCCTTCTCCACCCTGCCCCCTAGGTACTTAAGTTCTCCTCTGCTGACACACAGGCAACGCGCCTAGGTCTGTACCAGCTCAGCAAGCGCCTACTATTCATGTCTTTAATACCAGAAAAGAAGCTTCAGTCCCTCCTGAGCCAGCAAAATCCTGCTGACAAGCTGAAGGTTCTGGGCTTGGCCATATGGTGTGGTTCAGAAGAGACACTGCAGAACATGAGCTGCTTTTCCTACTTCCACAGCTAAGATGCTAGAGCTTGTTAATGCGATTCCTCCACCGCTCAGCCTTTCAGCTATCAGCATGGTGCGTCCCTGCCTACGCCTTGAATAAAGGCACAGGGAGATGGGAATGCTCACTTGGGCATGGACCCTGTTCATAAGTCTTGCCCTAAATCAGTGCAAACCACTTACACAGATCCGCATGTTCCTCCAGATAGGCAGGATTCCTAACTATCCGCAGGAGCCACACCCCAGACTCCAGGCCCATCATAAGCTGCCAGGAAGGTCCAACAGGCTTCACACATGATCGAGTCTGAAAACATAACAAGACTACACCATGTATAGCACTGAATGGATGCAGATTACAGACCATAGAATCATAGAATCACCAGGTTGGAAAAGACCCACCGGATCATCGAGTCCAACCATTCCTATCAAACACTAACCCATGTCCCTCAGCACCTCATCCACCCAGCCCTTAAACCCCTCCAGGGAAGGTGACTCAACCCCCTTCCTGGGCAGCCTCTGCCACTGCCCAATGACCCTTTCCGTGAAAAATTTTTTCCTAATGTCCAGCCTGACCCTCCCCTGGTGGAGCTTGAGGCCATTCCTTCTCGTCCTGTCCCCTGCCACTTGGGAGAAGATCCCAGCTCCCTCCTCTCCACAACCTCCTTTGAGGTAGTTGTAGAGAGCAATGAGGTCTCCCCTCAGCCTCCTCTTCTCCATGCCAAGTCTGGCCAGGTAAGAATCAAGTTTTAAAGACATCAGTTGTACTCTAAAAACCGGAACAGTGCTGGTGTGTACAGCAAAGAGTTCCAGCCACAGTTCCCAGCTGGAGCTCTAAGCAAGCCCCACAGCTCCTCCACACATTGAGTTACACACACCCCTAAAGCAGCAATGAGAGCGCTTTGAGATCCTCTGGCAAAACATACTTCAAAAGGGCAATATAGATGCCTAAGAAACAACATCAGAGAAAAAAAAAATCCTTAAAAGCAATAAGAAGCCAAATATAAACCCAATGTTTGGCCACAAACTCGCTAGGCAATCTGCAGAGTGTTCTGCCAGAGGAACGAGTGAGTGGCACAGCGCTGGCAGCTCACTCAGCATCCATCAACGTGACAGCTGCAACTTCAAACCCAGGAACGGATGCTGCTTCTGACACTCCTGTGAGGCAGAAATGGTCACCACCTTCCACTGCGTGGTGACAGGGACGAGGAATTCTCTTCCTGATCCAGCACAGGGTAGAGCCACATTTCCTCCACCTTGACTTCTTTAAAGGAAAACTGATCTGAAGGCAGGAGCTGAGAAGAACAGGCAGAGCAGATATATTGCCTTTAACAAGAAGGCTTCCCAGGGTCACTCATCACTGTCAGACAGCAGCTAATGATGATCTGCATCGCAGATCGCCTTTTGGCTGCCTTGTCTTAAGAGCGAAAATATGCCTTTAAAAAAGGTGCACAGGCAAAATGCGAGGACTCTCATGCATCAAAAGTTTTCAAGCAATCCAGAGAAGACAGCAAGGGTCCTGGGAGCACTGGGGGTGCCAAGAACGCTGCCAAGTAAGAAACGAAGCAAATAGCACAAGCTGTTTTCAGTGCCATTAACAACGATCACCGTGATTGCTACCAAAACAGCATTATAATTAATTAGGACTCGGGTGATGATCTAGGTCCCTAGAGGGGAAGAACTACTCGGAACGTGCGTTCACAAGCCTGGAGCTACAGTTAGACCTGCCAACACCCCACTCTCCCCCAAATCTTTGCACTCCACTCGCCAAATATTCCAAGAAAATAACACTGCATGGACCACACTGCACTTGTCCTCTCCCTGCTAGGCTGGAAGACACCACTGCCTTCAGCCAAGAGCTGTTCTGCAGGATCGTGGGCTGTGCACTGACCTGAAGTTCAGTGCTGCTGCTGCTCCTGCAGCCCAGGAGATACAGCCACAGAAGGCAGAGCAGGGCAGAGCGACATCCAGCCTCTCAGGTCTGCATCTCAGCCCCTTGTCTGGCCAGGCAGGCAGAAAAAGAGGAGACTCCAGTGTTCAGCAATTAAATTAGCCTTACTCCAACCCTCCCTTTCACGCATTCAGGGATGCCTTGCTCACAGCACCTGTCCTGCTGACAACAATCCCATCAAGTCACAAAGAAAATAGTCATGTCACAAAGCAGAGCTAGGAGACCATTGACTGCTGCCCTAAATACCGTAAATCTCACAGGGGAAGAGAGCCTCTTCCTGCTTGCAAGGTGAAGCTGCCTTTAAAAACAGAAAAGACATTTATAGGCATTTGATTCACATTAGTTGGGGCAATCACAAAACTCATTCCCAAGCGGAGCTGCTGTAGTTCTAAAGTCAGGAATAAACCCCAAGCTTTTAGACAGAAGGCAAGGCAGAAAAAAACTCCATCAAAAATATCAACAGTAGTAAAAAAAACCAAAAAACCTCTTAGTTTATCTATTGATATGAATTAATGAAGCGACAGATTTCAGCATTTTATTTGCAACAAGATTGAATTTTATACAAAAACTAATGTAATTTTGTAATTTCAGAGCACTGATGACAGGGGCAATTAAAAATATTTTCCAATCAAAAAGAGATTGAGTTTATCAGGTGCTCAGTTTTTATTTACTGGCTTAAATAACTAAATATGCATTTAAATAATTAACTGGCAGCGCATCCTTAAAGAAAGTAATCAGGCTGGGAATTATTCCCCTTCAGTGATTTCCTCTCTCAGCCTTCACGCAGCTCCTGCACGTGAAAAGCAGCCGATGACTCTGAACCACCAGATGACACAGATGGGCAGGAGCTGCTCAAGCTGCCCAGGTCTCTTCACCACATGGGGACTCCTTGGAAGGAGCTCACGCCCCACATGAACATGCGATTCTACGAAGGGTCGGACTGTTTCCATGGGCTTTCCTACATGAGGAAAGCTATCCCAGATCCTCCTGATGCACATCCTGGATTTATTGGTGGTGAATGCATAGCCGTCTAGCCTCAGGCCAGCTCTGTAAGTGAACTAGACTGCTCTTCCCTGCCTGGGGCACTCTCACAGCCTGTTTTGGACAGTTTCTCTCTGGCGGCTCTGCCCCAGGAGGAGTCCTCACTCCTCATCCCTCATCATGAAGCGCTTTCCTTGCAACAGGCTTGGAGTTTACGTCATAGTTATCACCACTACGTACACAGCTGCCACTCCCTCTCTCACTTGCTCCCATCTTTGATAAGAAAATCTTATTTACTAGCTCATAAGTACACGTGCTTTCAACTCTACATCGTTAAATATCACCACATTGCCACGACACCCGACCTACCAGCCATTCAGTTCCACCTATTCAATTCTCATCCTCCCCTGCACTGCTCCTACCACCGCATCGACGTGCCCATTAGCAACCTGCTCTGTTTCATAGGGACTAATGAAAACACTCAATTAGCTCCCTCCCAAGGCCAGTTCTTCTGCAATGCCACCAGCAATGCCTCTACCCTGCCGGCAGCTCTCCTGTTGCAGCACAGCCCCTGGCTGCCCACCCACGTCACAACCCAAGCATCAATCCCCTCCTGACAAGCCGGTTCCCCCCAAGGCACCGTAGCAAACTCAGCCTGGCAGAGAAGGCTGGCAAACAAATCAAGACAGAAGCGAAATTAGCCTGACTCAAACTACTTTTGGTAGTTTGACACCGGCTTTCATGTGCTGGTTTCCCTCCAATCAGTGAAGGGCAGAAGCTACTTAGACCTGCACGTCACCTTATTAGTGAGGGGAAGAAGGAGCAAAGGCCAAAGAGCAAACAGTGGATATTGCACACAGTTCTTCCCAGCTTCTGAACTAGTTTCAAGCATGGGCCAGTTCCTTTCTCATCTCCTAAAGCACGAGAGGTGCTGCAGAGGCAGCTCTGTGCCACCGACGCATCTGGAGGGGAGAAGCTTCCCACTCCACATACTTTGACTGGTAGCAGTATTGCAACGAGTCCTTTCAGTGACCCCCAAACTGAGAATAGCACAATAATATATACACACACACCTCCTGCTGCTTTAGAAGTGTTTGTTCAAGCTGGAGCTCCAGGGAGCACCGCGATGAAGTGGTTTTCACTGCAGTCTTTTGATAAGGGCACAAAATAGAGAATCCAGAGAGAAAAACTACATGTAGTTCTGGAAGCCGCTGGGTCTGCATGTTGGCTCCAGATTTCCTCTTCCTCTCCCTGATGGTAGCATCAGTGCTCTACAGTAGTCATTTCAGTTAATTGCTATCTACCATTAGCTGCAGAGTACTTACAAGGGATTCAATTCCACTGCGTATTTGCTAATAAATACCAAATGACAGTGAGGAAGACAGCTGTATTCAGTTGCATTTACCCTCTTATTAGCAAAGCTGAATAAGACCCTATTTCAATTCATAATGGCTCCAGCAAGCTGCGTCATTGTCAGAGATTCCAATTCAAACTCCCCATTGCCTGCTTGAAAGCAAAAGTCATCCAGCATTCCCTTGCTTATACAACTCCCCTGGGGCTGCACACAACTCTGTTTGACCCAGGGACACTCAGAACACTACCTCCGAGGCTTTGATTCACGGAGACTGTGAGAACTGGACACAGATAGGAGTTATTTGCTGGTTTAGTAGCATTTTGTGAAGATGTAAGCCTGTCCCAAAGAGCTGCCCCAAACTCCAGGAGTTTAAGATATTCATGACCTCTAGAAGCCTGCCTACAGTTAGAGGACTGGACTTTCAATAAATCATACACATATACTGAATCTACGTATCAAATCTTCCCCACCAATACAGCTTAACCCACAGCAAGAACAGAGAACACAATGAAGCTTCTCTGTGCTAGCTGAGGAACAAAACCTCTAAAAGGCAATGAGCACAAGTTTTAGCCTTTGTGCTCCAAAATTACTCAAATATCAAAGGAACATGATGGGGTGTAATTAACTTGCAGCATTTGAGAAAGCTCAGATGAGATTAAGGCGCAAATGTTAATTTTATCTCATAGTGGTTAACAGTTTCACTTGCTCCTCAGCTTCAAAGCACTTAAATTATAATATGCAAGTACTTTCCAGGAAATTATGATTAAGGAGATACCAATTTGAAAATTAATTCATAAAAACATGTTCTGATTTCCCAATGAAAAAAATAAACCAACCACAACAAGCATTAACTGATTGAGATGCCTCAGAAGACAGACAGTGCAGGCCAACTAACTTTTAAGAAGAGCAAGAATGAAACTTTCTGAAGCGCCCAGGTCATAATCTTTTTGCACAACTCATCAGCAGGGTATGAACCCAACCACCACCACCACCTGCCCTTTGAGCTAAAGGAAAATCAGCATAGAGGCCAACAGCACTAGCTTGCCAAATGTTACTGGACTAACAATGCTCCTGTCAGAGGATGCTCTTTCCTTCCCAGGAAGCACAAAGGAGGATGCTCCGTCTGAAGTGTCAGTTGATTGTCTCACCCTTGTAGCTACAGACCACAGAGCTAGCAGCTCTAACATCTGAAACCTGCCATGCAGAGTAGCAAGCCAGTTCCTGCATCAAAATGCATTTTTAGGCATTCAGATTTTGTCACTTAGGATACTTGAAATGAACTTGGTGATTTCAAGACAACAAGGGAAACTGCCTCAGTTTTCCAAGCGCATTTTGCTTTCTTGTCCAATGCTGGTGCCTTCAGTGAAATTAATCCAACACATTGCAATGAAACAACACTCTGGGGATGATTTCACCAGAAGTGAAGTGCTATTCCCTTCAGTCACTTCCAGAAACCAGAGGGGAAGAGAAGACACATGGTCTGAACGGCTTTTCATTATAACATTACTTTGGCAACTAGGTAAAGGCATTTTCTCACTAAAATATACGCCGTGATTTAAATCAGCGTACTGCTCCTGCAGCAAAATATGTTGGGATACAATTATGATATACATTAGAAAAGCATATAGTTGGCTTATCCAAAGCCATAAAAATGAAAACAGCAAATTTATTATCCTTTGTCTTTATGCTATTCAATTTTTATCACCCTTCCAGTCTTCTTCATTAGAGCTGGGGACGAGCCCTCACGGACCACAGCAGAGCTATTACGGAGCTGTGGCAGCTCAGGTTGGATGATGTGAGCGTGCAGTCTAGGACTCAAGCTATGAGAGCATTTTGACTGCAAGGCATCACAGCCTGCCCCTAATTCCTGCCCCTCACTCCAGCTGCCGGCGGGGTCAAGCTCAGCTCCACAAATGCCACCAGCACAATTGTTCTAGTTGTGCTGTGCAATTGAACAGGGTGAGGGACCTCATGAGATTTCCTTTCCTGCACACTCAAATCACTTTTTGAAGCCAAGTGAAAGCAAGCCTTGTCTTCCCAGAAATACTGAGGCCACAGGCCCAAGTCTTTTTTCAATTCAAGCTGCTTGGAAACCCCTTCAATTGCAGCCCCCCCTTCTCCTTCCTCTCTCAACCTGCCAATTGCTCTTGATTGGAGCACGGCCTCGCAGCAGGAAAATAACTGCACATTGAAAAGATGCTGCCAAGTCCAAGCAGGGCTAAGGACAATATCATGCTTAACCCCAGCCAGACAAAAGAAGCCACCTCTGCCCATCCCAGCCATCCAGCCCCTTGCCCACGCCGCCTCCTCCCAAACTCAGCGAGGCTGCACACCCTCCCTTCATGCTGCCTCTTTCCTATCCACATACCCACGCAAACCACTGCTCAGGGCACAGCGTGGACTGTCGTGATGCAGGGTAAAAGGCAACAATGACAACGCTCACACTACCGTTTTTCAACTGACTCTTCAGCAACCAACAGCCAATTTGGTTCTGTTCCCTCCCTGCTTCACCTGCTTCCCTTCAGCCCCAAGCCAAGTATTTAAAGCCAAGAGAGAGGGACCTTTAGGATGGATCTCGAAACACACTCCTGGGCCATCCAGGTTTCAAGCCAGGGAGATGCTGAGGGACGGCAGCTCACCAAGAGACGGCTCAGGATACTCTGCACCACACCCGCACTCAAAATGGATTTGGATGTGATCTCGGCAACAGGAAGAACATGAACCTGCCCTCCTTTACTTTCTGCAGAACTCGTTTAAAAGCAATTAGCAGGAACCAAGTGATCAGCAAATCTAAACACCAGCAGCAACTCATTTTTCAAACTTCCACTTGGCAAAACCAGTACAGACGGTGACATGAAGCCAGAGCATACAACCAAGATCCCATGATAGTTCCTCCCTCGGTGATTACAGTCCTCTGTGCCCAAACTAGAGAAAGTCACAAAGAAAAAGAGACATGGGGGTTCTCTGAGGTCGCAAAGAGCTGGTGTCCAGGCTGGAAGCAATGCCAGATACCAAGACAGATTTTCATTGGCAAAGCTGTAGCAGAGCAGATTGCACCAATTTTACATTGTTTTTCTGCAGCTGTCTCATGCTCTGAGGGCTGTTAGAAGCATTGTCCTGCTCTCCCTGAAAATTTCAGGGGTCCTAAAATTCGGAAATCAGTCCAGACACACACAGGCATTTGAAAGGCTTCCTTGGCAAACGGTGTGAGAGCTCAGGTGTGGGACGCTGCCATCCTCCCTGGCTGTTCACAGCCACAGGGTACCCTCTGGTTTTGTAAAGATAATATTGAGACCCCAGGCCAGGTTGTCCAGAGAAGCCGTGGCTGCTTCATCCCTAGAGATGTTCAAGGTCAGGTTGGATGGGGCTTGGAGCAACCCGATCCAGTGGTAAGTGCCCCTGCCCATAGCAAGGGGGTGGAACTGCATGGGCTTTAAGGTCCCTTCCAACCCAAACCATTCTATGATTCCATATCTGTCTGAAAAAACAGGGAACAGGCTGCCCTAGAGCTCAGATACCAGCCAGCATCCCTCAGCATCTCTAGCTGCAGTTTCTGCAGCTACTCTGCACACATCCAGACTCAATAGAACAGCAGCAAAAGTGCTTTTGGGTTCTTTGTGGCACTACAGAAAAATCTGTATGCCATCAAATTAATCTCCAAGCCTATAAATCAGAGGGTGGCAAGATTTCCAGAAGGCCAGGCCATCACCTCACAGCAACACACCTTGTGTGCAAAGTGCAAATTATGCTCTGCTTTGCTCATCTGAGGAGAACAGACCCACCGTCTAGCGCTGTGCAGCACAGTCTGTGCTGGGTGTCTGGTGCCCTGCGGGGAACCCTGCAGCTCTAGCACCCTGCAAGCTGGTGTCACTTCTTCCAGAGGGTCGCGTGGCTTAGTCCTCCACCTCATTTTCCCAGATTTGTAGCCCTTCTGTCACAGCCCGGCTCCATGGACACATCCACCCTACAAATGCTTGGCACTGTTATGCCAAAGATCTGTATGAATCAAGCGCACAGAGGCAATTCCCTGCTCCTCCCCAACACAGCATCACATCAGGTTTGCTCTGACTCTGTGGTATCACTGCAATTCAATCACGTGTGTGAGTAACATGCAAGCATCTATCACCGTAGGAGTTTGCCACATAGATCGAAGCACGGCACATCCTTGCATCTGTGAAACGGACTCTGGTCTGTTCTTCCACAGGCGAAATTTGTATAAACATCACATTTTTTGGAAACTACAGATGCGACACCGCACCTGTAGCCACATCTGCTGAGTTAGAGGCAGAACCTAAAGGAGATCCCTTCCAAATCCAGCTTCCTTCAAGGCATTAACTTCCAATTCCTCTTTTTTTTTTTCATCCCCCATATTTCTTTCTCCCCTGCCGCACAGTCCCCCTTGGCACAGCGAGTATTTATTACTGTACACGCAGAAAGGATGAAGCCAAAAGTTTAATTTTAACTCATGTGTTACCCACCTGATGGAAACACACAACTAGGGAGACAGAACGAGCAGAAATGGAGACCTCTCCACGGGCCTATTTTAGGTTTAGGGTAGCTCCTGGTTGCAAACTCAGAGGTGCTGCAATGGCTATATACAGAACACAGGCTTCTCTGTAGCACTGGAAGAATTCACTGCTCCCCTCCTCCCTCTCGCTGGTGAAAGAAGAGAGGATACAGCATCACGGTTACACACATGCCCAAATCAAGGGAGTTCATTTATCCTGACGATTGAATAATGCATGTCTTCAGAAAGACATCTCTGCTCCTGCACAGAGACATCATCATCTCGCAGCGAAGGAAAGACGTGGCACCACAGCAGGCTGCACGGAGAAACGTGCTTCAGGAGCAACAGGGAGGATGAGACAGGTGACAAAGCAGCTCCTTACCTTAAGCCATATGGGTGGGGGGCTGCAGAAGCTGCTGACAGGCACGAACGACACTGCTTCCACATGGATTTCACAGGCTGGAGAAGCCTGCCTGTTTTAATCCAGGGCATTATGGAATGGCTGCATTTGTGCTGTACAAACAGCCTCTACGAGCCTTTGAAGAGCAGTCACATCCTCCACACACACAGCTTTAACTGGGAATTCTTTTTTTTTTTTCATTTTAATTCCAGTCACATGTCCCGAGCTGCTACTTTTCTCTCCTCTATGTATATAGATAGATATATTTTTACGGCTCCTGTCTGTGTGCCATGTTAGCCTCAGGCAACCAGCTCCGGGAGAGAGCCGTCAGCCTTGACAAATGACTCAGTTCTTGTTTGGAGCCAGGCTTGTATAGCAAATCCTTCCTTCCCTTCCCAAGGCTGCTGCTAACAGCCACCCTGGCTCCAGGCAGGTGAGTTCTGCCCTCTGCACATGGACTTGGAGCTTCACCGACCACAGCTGGAGTCTGATCTGGCTTCAGCAAACCTGAAAGCACTCCTCAAAAATCACACTGATCAGACTCTTTCACCCAGGGTCTTTCCAAAAGAGAGATTTCCACCACAGCAGAATGTCATTTTGTTCACTACGGGAACCAAAGGGAGGTCACCCCTCATCCTTGTGTCACTGCATGTTTGGCTTTAAAAAAGGACCAGCCCAGTCACAGAGAGCACAGACCACATCCTAGAGGACACCTGCTCGCTCGTGAGCAGACAGGCTCATTGGCCACAGAGCAGGGCAGAGCCCTGGAGCTCCTTCTCCTGTGGACATGTGGCAGGGAGGACACCTCTGCTGGAGGCCAGGATCTCCAACATCCATGCTGCTCTCACAGGCTTTGTTTTTCCACTGCTGATCTCGCACAACTCTCTGCAAAATGCTTGCTCAGTGCATGCCTGATGACAGCTTTTTGCCAAAAACACTGATGCCAAAGAACAGTTTTCTTGAAGGGAACATACATTTTGCAGCGAGATTTCGTTTTCTTCCAGAACAGAGGAAAAAGTGGGTATTTTCAACCATTTCACTGTTAACTCCTTAGACACCAGAGCACTTTGTCAAACATGATCTTCTGACAGAGCCTGTGGTATTTGCTGGCCCTCACAGCGATGCACGTGAAAGGGGTGAATGCAGATAACACAACAGCCTTGCTCTCCCCAGTGCCTTTAGCCAGGAAAGCACCAGAGCACAGACTTCAACCCACCAAGCAGTTCATGCTTGCAGTTCCTGGAGTACAGCCCTGATGGAGGAGGTTGATCCAAGAGCTGGCCAAGGGCCACAGCCTTACAGCACTGGGTGCGTCGCAGTGAACTCGCATGTTTTATTATTTAGGCCAGCACAGGAGCTCAAACGCCCAGCTGAACTCAGGGGCCAGGAAATGCCTCAACGCACACAATTCCATCTGCATTTATGTCTCTAAGTCCCCATTCACTTGCCATGAGCTGCTGGCCTATGGGTTTCCCAAGCGAGCCACCCCTTGCTGAAAGCAGCAGGGCTCGCTTGTCAGAAAGGAAAGAGAAGCACACATCGCTTCTAGGGCTGGGTATTTTAATTTGTGGTGGTTTGTATTCCTGCCCTCACGCTGCAGACAGCTTGGTCAGTAAGCAAGTCAGATCTGACATCCCCTGCGTTTCGCAGCAAATATGATCGAGCGAGATACAATCCCTAATGCCATTTTCTCAACACAGATCTCTGAAGAGAGTTTCTAAAAGAAAGACTGTTTTCTGATGCAGTATGAGCTCTGAGATAACTTTACAAGAGCATAGCTGGAGTACAGCAACGACAGGACCCTCCTCAAAGCACCGGCATCCACTGCCCATCCCCAAAGCTTCCAGCCTGACCGTAAGAATCAAGATGTGTGGTTTTCTCTCTCCATTTTTCACCATCCCCTAAAAAAGAACCCACCCTCAAGACATGGCACCCAGGAACTCCATTTAGTACTTATATGACTTAACTTGCAGGCAGTTTTCTGACAGGGAACATTTTTCTCTGTGTCCCTCTCTCGCTTTTCAAATTGACTGCTCTCTCCTCAAAGCCCGAGAGACAGGTAACTAGGAATGGTTGGACTCGATGGTCCGGTGGGTCTCTTCCAACCTGGCTATTCTATGGTTCTATAAGTGCCTGAGGACTCTAACAACCCATGGCTGTTCTCCTTTCTTCAAATCAATACCTGGATTTGGGCTCCTCCTGGTGAGCAGACCCCAGGGCTACCCAGGCTGCTGCTTTTCCTCCCCCGAGGTCTGTGGTTTGCGGTGTTCCCACCACATTTGCGAGGCACACCTTGCAAACAGGCACAACCTGGTATTTAATTCACCAGCTGGAAATTTCCTTCTAAACAACCTCTTGCTCCCTCCCATATTAAGCAGAACAGCAGAACCATTGTAATATTGTGCAACGCAAGCGCTGTGCTGCCCTGTGCAGTTCAGTAAAAGACAAAGCCAAGGTCTTTAATTCACAATTAACCTCCCTGTGCCATGGGTAAGGAAGTGCCAAAGGGAAGGAGTGGGAGTCAGGACATTCAGCTCCCAGCTTTGCCACCTAGATTCTCTTTCACCCTGAAGAATAAACAGCTTCTCGCCCTTGAAAACAGCAACAATATTTCCAAGAAAGGTTGCAATAAACTACTGATGTTTACCAAGCACTCTGAAACCTTAGAAGGGATATAACTCTTCCAGCATCCACTCAGTCTGCCACAGCAGCGTGGGATGCTAGGCAGTCCCATAATAAAAACCATGATTAACAGTAATTAACAAATAGCCCAGAGAGATTAATACTAATCGGTACTTTCCAGCTCTCCTCGGGTATGAACAGACTCCACAGATGGAGCTGCACAAAGAATAATCTCAGCTCTGCTGATCACAGGACAAACTTGCCCCACAGCTCATTTGTACTCATGTAGCTTCACAGCAGAGAACGGGAAACCATAGAATCACCAGGTTGGAAAAGACCCATCGCATCATCGAGTCCAACCATTCCTATCGAATACTACACTAAACACCTCATCCATGCCCAGGGAGGTGCCTCCAGCCAAGCCCTGGCATGCAGTACGGAGTGAAGGTTCAGAAAAGGTTCCTGCTATGATACCCATCAAAGAGCAAACACAGCCCACTGGTCTGCAAAAATCATAGGAGCATCAAGAAAGTCATGGAAACATGCCCTGGCAAAGTCATTTGATACAGGTAGAACAGAGGGGCTTGCTGTAAGTGTGCACGGCTGTTTTTAAATCAAGACATGGAGAAACTCCCCCTCAACACACATGGACCACTTGCCTGTCCAGCAGCACGCTGGAGCTTCGCCTCGGGAACTCAACACCACCATTCATTATTTGTGTTGTCACAAAACTCGCAAGTCCCAAGGCAAAGTTGGTCTCACTATGCTGAGTTTGCTGCAATCCCATTGCAAGAGTCATCCCACCACAGGCTAGACAGGGCAGGGAAGGCTGCAAATGGAATGACTTGCTCCAGGTCTCATCACGGATTAGCAGCCAGACCTGTGTCCGCAGCAAACTCTGCACGATGTCCAGGAAAGGGGCACATGCTTTGCTTTAACCCAAGTCACCTCAATCTGCTCCCTGGCAGCCAGAGCGTGGGAGGGAAACGGAGCTGGAGCCCCAGGGCAGGGAAGGAGCCCTGTTGTGCAGCGTGTGTTCAAAGCTGCTTCTCAGGAGCATCACAGAGTCATCATTTTCTGCAGCTCAGAGAGCAAACTGCGTATCCCAACTGATGGAACTGTTTTATCCATACGTTTTTAAAAGCAGCTTCCAAGACAAAGCATCTGCTTTCAGATGGAGCCAGGGCTCAATACGGAATGGCTTCTACAATGAGTTACTAGTATAACATAGGTGTTCTCCCCATTTTAAATCCATTTACTTAATCTTTCTTCTGCAGCATCCAGAGGAAAGATGCATTAGCTCCCAACCCTAGAGAAGAGTCTCCCCAGCTGCTCCAGAGGGTGTAAGAGAAAAGCATGAGGCAAGACAAGACAATCCAGTATCCTTCATCCAAAATTCCTTTAGGTTTAGCAGCTACACAGAGCTCCTGACTCCAAGTGGAAGATGAAGCTTCTTTAGATACATCAGTTCTAATCTCGTCCCGTGGTTCCAGTGCCCATCATTCTTGGGGCAAAATCCTCTTGCTGAAAGAAATCTGGGAGCAGCAGCAGATTTTTAAGCTGTTCATTTATACCCTGAAGGTAGCGATCAGATAGAGGCACTGCCTCCCAGTTCATTCATTCAGAATTTGTGTTGCTGCTCCAACATCTACAGCCTTGCAGAGAAGTCTTTTTACTGCTTCCACCAAAACAAGGAAGAGCAATCTGGTACCAATGAGATGCTTCAGCACACACCAGCTCCCCCTTTCCAGGGCTTTGACAGCCCAGGAATCAGTCAGGCACTTGCAGGATCAAGCCATTGCACTGGTTTGGGTTTTGATTACCCACTTGGAGGGGTCTCACCCTAAAGCCTCAGGCTCGCTCTAAGAAGAGCCTGTATTTGCTCCACTCCCAGTGGGAGCAGAGGCCACGGGTATTGCCCTTACCAGCCCTGTCATTTTATCCCCAGGAGCAGTTAAGTCAGCTAAGCACAGGGTTGTGCTGCAAATTGCTCATTTAATATTGCCTTTGAAACTGCACTGTAATGATAAATTTTCACTTCCTTCCCTAGGCAGTTGCATAACATCACTGAGCACTGTCCCAAGAGCTGGTGCCCCTTTCCCCTTCTCCTCACCAAGCACCGGTGGGAACTTTACCTTCCTGGTTGTGGAGCATTTTTTTTTGTTGGTTGGTTTTGCTTTTGCTTTTTTACACTATCTGCTTACTGCATTAAACAACAGACAGATGTTGGACTCAATGCAAGGAGCCTTCCCACAAGATTACTCCTTGCTTTAGCTTTCAGCAGGGAAAAAAAAAAATTATCCCATTTATACCAGTTCAATCTAAGCCAGTTAGAAAGCCAGATCTGTCAAATAACATTAGAACATTTAATTAAAGTATCTTTAGGGAGGGAGCAGCCCAGTCAATGGAAAGCTTTCCCACTGATGATATAAATAGCCCAGGCTCAGAATTCAACAGCCCCACTTTGTGGTCAGGCCATCCAGCCTGCGTGCCCAGATGCAGGAGGAATTTTTGTTTTGTGGCTTCAGTTGGCACGGGTTTTTACGACAGGGAAGTGGCTTTGAATTCTGGAAGCTGGGCTGGCTGATCAAAGCGACATGCAGAGCGTGACTGCGGATGGGAAACTAGGTATATTTGAGCAGCAATTTGGAGACAAAGGAGCTCTTAAATCAGAACAACATCAAGAATTAAATAAGATGCATCCCTCCGTTTCAAGAAACACGCTGCTGGTGGCTTCTTGCAGCATAAAACTCAACAAAGTTTAAACCTGCTCTTTGAGGAAGGCTGCATCCCAGTTTGGACATCAAGTAAAGTGCAAAGCCACCAGACAGCAAAAAAGCAACTGCACCAGCACAAAAAATACATTTTATATTCTCTGGCGACCGAAGGCCTGAGCTGTTTGAGAGGAGGCAAGACAGCACAGAGCAAGGAGTAGAGTTGGAACATGACACTATGGGGAGATGAGGCTTGAGGCACAGCAGTATTTGCTCCAGGAAGAGCACCAGCTGCATGTGGCTATGGTGCAGCAGGGAAATTGTACCTTGGGGACATGTGGAAGCAGCTGGGATGCTGGGGACACAGGACACAAGCCAGAGTCACTCCGGATCCATCTCAGGGCTGGATGAGGTGGGCTGGGCAGGTGGCAGCAGGGTCCTGAAGAGCGGCAAGGGAAGGTCTGCCATCTCCCCACCACCTTTCCTCTGCCCTCGCTCAGGTTCCTAAAACACTTGCAGCTGAAAATACCAGCGAGGTCCCAAGCGCAGCAGCCAGCTCGGTGCAGGGAACCAGGAGCAGGCAGCGCAATCCCTCAGGGCTGGAGACCTCTTGCTTGAGCAGGAACACACATACAAATATACTCTACCGGTTTGAATCCAGGCAGGATATTCCATCCTGACGAGTTTAATTTAATTCTATTAGTCCCAGCCCATAAAACATCCCTTCCTATCTGCAGATGTTTCCCTCTGAGGCTGCTGGCCTCAATCAATGGGAGAGAAAAACTGATTCTCCAGCCTTTTACCAACATATCCAATTTCAAGCCTTCCTGCTGCTGACTGTGATTTTGCTCATCCTCAAGGCATGGCACACACCAAAGAAAGGCTTTCCCCTGTGGTTTCTGTAATCTCTCAGAAGCAAATCCAATGTCCAGGACACTTTCATCACTGAGCCAGAGGAGGGGGATGCCTAGTGAGCTATGCAGTCTGCTGCCGTCTCCTTCACCCAGTTCTTTCTAGTCTCCCATTGCCTCCCAAGCCTCTGCTATTGTCACCAGAGTGGTCACGGTTCAGCTGCATTTGGCTGAAGAGAGGAATGGCCACCAAGGAATTTTAAAACCACTCTTTAACAAATTGATTTCTCAGCCTTCATAAAGAGCTTTCACCCTTCGGTGTAATTGATGCTGCTCCCTAGTTTCCTTTGAAAATAAAAGGCCGTAGGTCCCTAATTAGTCATTTCCATCCAGAAAATGCATCAATTCTGCAGCAGATTTTCACGTGGCAGAAGCAAGCCATGCTGTGACACCAGCCAAAGCTCCAACAAGCCTGGACCCAGCAGGAGCCACAATGGGACCCAGCATCCACAGAGGCAAGTTGCAACATCTACTCACCATGATACAGAGGTAAGAGGTCCTTCTTATCACTATGGACCCCAAGGACTTTTTCTGACCTTAACACTGCTCCAGACAGACTCCCCTCAACCCTCCAGTTATAAGAATCCTTCCCAGGCTAGGTTTCCCTTGCTTCCATGAGGTCTTTCAGACACTTTCCCAGGAGGGACGCAAGTGGTGACTAACGCAACTGCCAAAAAAAAGCAGCTCAGCCAGTCACGGAGCATGACTTAGCGGGGGTCACTCATGCTTCACAGGGAACATCCCATCCATGAAGGGTCAAAGGCTGCCTCACTTCCAGACCCGGCTCTCCATTCAGTTAAGCCCTGGGGTGACCAAATAAACTGTTGACCTTCATCTCACAGGGAACTGGCTTCAAGGGGTGCCCTCAGGCCACACATGGGAATCACATAAGCTTATTTGACTTCAGTTGACACAGCAGCAAACAACATCCAACCCACAAACATGTGGCCAATGCACAATGTTCTCTTTCTACTCTGCTTGGCACAAATACCTCGTACAAAGTATTTTGGGATAGAGAATCCAGAGTGCCAGCTCTCACGCCAGGAGCACGAGGCACAACAAGCAGGAGGTCTGACATAACTCGAGTCAGCGAAGCTCAAATCAGCACAGGAGAAAAGCATAACATCACCTCAGCTTGATTTACACGTGCACATCCAAATCAAATTAATGCTCCAAAGACAACAATTGTTTGTATTGCAGCAGCACCTAGAGGTTAGAAGGAAGATGAAGATCACGCTGTGTGAAGCACTGTACCAGCACAGGCACATCCCATACCCATTTAACATAGGCACCAAAGGGAAAAGGGAAAGAGAGGTTTCTCCCTCTGCATCCCGCAAGGTGAAACACAGAAGAATCAGAAAGGATGCCCAAGGTCCTGAGGAAACCTGCAACAAAACCAGACATGGATTCCCAGTCCAAGGTCTGCTCAGCGAGGGTCCCTCTCCCTGCTGCTGCAGAGACTAAATGTTTTCCTTGGCTCCGTGCTGGAACGACCACGTTAGTCACAAACACTGAAATTATGGGTGAATTGTTCAAAATGCCCCAAACCAGACGTCAACAAAACCAACACTGCATGCTAAGCTATCATAGAGTTTTGCTCAGGCCACCTATTATGCAGCACAGCTATTTTAGAGACAGTCGCCCCGTTTTTCACATCCTTCTGCCTAATGGAGACTGACTGTGCAGGCCGACAGAAGAAAAATGGTTATCTTTCAGAAACTCCTAAACCAGCACTCTCACATCCAATAATCAAGCAATTTCAAGCTTGATCAATGGAGGAAAGACAAAAAAGGGTCATTTCCAGGTTTACAGTGGTGCAAAACGTCACGTTTTCACTGCGATGCCAAATTGCCCCCACTTTGCAAACCTGCCCATCCAGGACAGGTCACTTCCAGTCACAGCACTCAACACGGTTGTTTTCAGGAGGTAAATTCTCACCTGGAGGCAAGAGGAGGAGAGCTGTGGCAATTTGGAACATCAGAATAGGAGACAGGGGAAACCTGTCAGGAGGTCAGATGTAAACAGCAGATAAAATAGCCTGCAAGCTCAAACAAGTTAAAGTCACAAAAACATTGTATTTTCTATGTAGATCCTGCTAACAAAACTTGGATGCAGCCTTTTTCCTAGAATCACAGAATGGTTTGAGTTGGAAAGGACCTTAAAGAACATCCAGTTCCAACCCCCTCTGCCATGGGAAGGGACACCTCCCACTGGATCAGGTTGCTCAAAGCCAGCAGTTCCTTCATCTCAGTTTTCTCATGAGGAGAAAGTTGACTTCTCTAGAAAGATCTGTGGTGCTCAGAGAATGCTCTAATTGCCCAATGTGCATTCAGGTCAGGTACTCACTGTAGCGACATTAATGAGTGAGATGGAGACTGTTTATGACACAATCAAGATAAGTTAGTAAACATCACAAAAAAAAACCAACAGCTCTATTGAAAATACGTAGCACTACAAGGGAACCCAGAGCAAGGGAAGGGATGCCCAAGAGGGAGGAACAAGATGTGCTTTTAGCCAAATTTTCATGTCAGATTTATACATTTCTGGTCTGATTACAGCATCATCTCATGCCCTTTCTATGTAGGATCAATAATGTCTCCATGATGTACGGTGACAGCTTCCCCAAAAGATGCTCGTGCCTCACTCCCAGGCTCAGAAGTCTCTAGAATAGCTCATTAAAAGTAAAGGGCTGACCAAATCCAGTGGAGCTCTCTGGACACTGGCAGACTTGTCTCCAGCATGAGCTTGAGACACACACTCTCAGGAACCACATTACAGGGGAATTGTTTGACGGGCTCGGTGCTTCCTACACGTTCAAGGTCAGCCAGAGCCAAAAGGTAAGTGAGACTGTACCTGCAGCAGAGACAAGCAGGGCAGCTGCTGCAAGCAGGTATTTCACAGCTCCCAAAGCCCAGATTGTATCCTACAAAAGTCCTCAGAGGTTACACTCAGCTGAACTGGATGCACTTGAACGACTACCAGATCAAAACCCCATGGAAGGCAAAGCATTAGCTGACGCTCATGTAATACTTGCTCAATTCAAGTTTAAGGAGCTCAACACTCCCCAACCAGAGATCTTAGTTCAATAGCAGGAGTTGGCCACTGCAGATGTGTCAGCCCTGTGGAGAGTCACTGCTGCTCCCAGAGCCCTGGACGTCCAGCAAGTGTCACCTGAGAGTCCACCTATCACCCCAGATAAGCCAACTGGATGGAGTTAAGAGTCATTTGCTTCAAGCTAGAAGTTTCTACACTGCGACAGAAATAAAGTAAAGTAAGAAACTCTAAGTTACAACTCCAGTTAACAGGGCAGTGAAGACAGAGGCTCCACCAACGTGTGCTTTCAAGGCCCCCAGAGGAAGCCTGAAGAATGCTGCAAGGAGTTTTAACAGCACACACCCTACCAGAGCCACTCAGACTAAGGCACAGGAGAGGTGTTTCCCATTTCTCCTCTATTCACTCCTCAATAAACAGCAGGCATCCATGTTTCCTGTGCTGGGCAGGCCCACTAGGTTTTCTTCACAAAAATGACCAAAAACTACTCCCCCAAAAGTTTCCAAGAAAAATAAAAGAGAAAGAAAGAAAAAGCTCCAGTCTGATTCCAAGCCAGCATGTTTCTCTGCAGCTCAAGCTCCACCAGGGTAGGCAGACCTGTGGTTTTAACTCTGCATCTGCCTTTTGTTTTCCCAGGAGTTTCCACATGATACAAGAAAACCAAGAAACACCTGCTGGCCTAGTGAGCCAATACTCATTAAAACAAGACAACTCATTAGCTGCCATCCTAATTATTGCAAAGCATGCAAAGAGAACTGATGAACAGCAGCTATACTCCACATACTTGAAATGTTCTTTCTGGGGTTTCTTTGACCTGTAGACCAGCTACTGCATCACCTCCACTTCTGACTGCTGGAGGAGAAATAAAACACAATGAGGATGAGCAGCATAAACAGGAATGCTCCAAGCCACGCCGTAATGCCTCAAGCCGACTCCAGTTTAGACTTTTTAATATTTGATCACATAAAAAGTATGGGCAAGATATAGTATTTTCCTGACTGCCAGACAGCCTGAAGCGATTTTATTCCCCTTAGCCTTGCGTGAATTTCTGTAGCGCTCAATTTTAAAGCTGACTTAAAGCCTCTGCAGTGCAGCCAGGAGCCTCCTGTGGAAATGCCCAGCACAGACGAGGTTTCAGCATCATCCTCCTTACTAGAAAGAGCCAATTGCTTCGGAACATTGCCAAGGAAAACCACAGAGTTTCCCTCAGTACCCACTATCCCATTCAGGAAACAAGAGCTGCCCCACGAAGGTAACACTGTGTCCTTCACTTCTGTCTGCTCCCGCTCCACTCCCACTGGGTCTCCAGTCGTACAACAACTTCTTGCTTTCCATGCCATGAGTGCTCCCCTTCCACAAGCCCTCCCTCTTTCTCCCTCCCCATCCCAGCAGCACTCTGCTCCCTCTCCCCAGGGATGAGCGTTCCCCTCCTATACCAAGGCTGCTCCTTCTCTCTCCCCCATCCTGGACCGCTCCTTCCCTCTCCCCAGGAATGAGCACTCCCCTCCCATCCCAGACCACTCCTTCTCTCCCTCTCATCCCAGGACCGCTCCCCTCCCTCTCCCCTATCCCAGACTGCTCATTCTCTCTCCTGCATCCCGAGGCGTTCCCTTCCCTCTCCCCAGGGATAAGTGCTCCCCTCCCATCCCAGACCGCTCCTTCCCTCTCCTGCATCCCAGGACCGCTCCGCTCCCTCTCCCGCATCCCAGGACCGCTCCTTCCCTCTCCCCCACCCCAGGACCGCTCCTTCCCTCTCCCCCCATCCCGAGGCGTTCCCCCCCTCTCCCCCATCCCAGACCGCTCCCTCTCTTTCCCTCCTCCCGGACGGCTCCCCTCCCATCCTGGACCTCTCCTTCCCTCTCCCCCATCCCGAGGCGTTCCCTTCCCTCTCCCCAGGGATAAGCGCTCCCTTCCCATCCCGGACCGCTCCTCCTTCTCTCTCCCCAGGGATGGGTGCTCCCGTCCCTCTCCCCATCCCGGACGGCTCCTCTCCCATCCCAGACCGCTCCTTCCCTCTCCCTCCCCCCGGCCGGCTCCTTCCCTCCCCGGTGCGGGCTCACCTGGCCCCGGCGCGGCGGGCGGTGCCGGGGCTGTCCCCGCCGCACGGACTCGCCATGGGCAGCGGCCCCGGCGGGCGGCAGCGCCGGGAAGTGATGCACCCGGCCAAGAAACTCGCGAACAGGCCCCTCCTCCGGCTGATGTCAGCCCCGCCGCCCTGCCCCCTGCCGCCCGGGGCTGCCCCCCCCGACCCCGCTCCTGCGCCCCGGGGGATGCAGGACGCGCTTCTCCCCGGCTTTGGAAACGGACAAGCCTTTTCTGCTTGGAAAAGACCCTGGAGATCATCCAGTCTGGCCCTACCTGCCCGCTGCTAAACCATTTCCACGAGCACCGCGCCTACCCGGCTTTTAAACCCCTCCTGGGAAGGAGGATCCGCCTCCCCGGGCAGCCTCTTCCAGCGCTTCAGCGCTCATTCACTCCGATCTAAACCTCCCTAGCACGCCTTGAGGTCGTTCGCTCTTGTCCTTTAGCATCACGTTGCGGTGCCTCAGGAGTTACCTTCAGAGCTGCCGCTGCACAAAACCCACAGGTTAGCACAAAAGGATCTCAGCATCGCCGATTTCTGACCCCCGCCACGTGTAGCCACTCAACTGCATGATTAGAAGCCTCTGGGTTTGCTTTGCCTGAGCCCTTGTGTGATAGAACGTAAATGCCCACACCTGGAGGCAGTCAGGCTGAGGGCAGAGGGCAGGACCTGGCACGGCTGTGTCTGCCTTACCTGACTCGGAGAGAGATGGGACCTCCCAGCGCATCTGCACAAGCAGAATCGGCTGCAAAGCAAAGAGGTGCAGTCTTTGGTAGCAAGGAATCCAACGGGAAAGAGGCAAAAAGGATGTTTCCCTCCAGCCTGCAGCAGCTTGGCTTTCTGTGTTGACTGTGCCCTGTTGAACCTTGGTGCCTTTACTATTTCTTGTCAAGCAGATAGAATCATAGAATCATAGAATCACCAGGTTGGAAGAGACCCACCAGATCATCAAGTCCAACCATTCCTATCAAACACTAAACCATGTCCCTTAGCACCTCGTCCACCCGTCCCTTAAACCCCTCCAGGGAAGGTGACTCAACCCCCTCCCTGGGCAGCCTCTGCCAGTGCCCAATGACCCTTTCGGTGAAGAATTTTTTCCTAATGCCCAGCCTAAATCTCCCCTGGCGGAGCTTGAGGCCATATGTCTACAGCTCATCCACAAACACTGCACCTGTCTCTCTCTGTTTTCTCAGGCTTGAGATGATCCTGTAAAAGTTAGTGAGCTGGTTACTCAGCAGAGCCCTGTCCATAAATTCCTCCTTGGAGGTGTCCAAGGCCAGGTTGGATGAGGCTTTGAGCAACGTGATCCGTTGGGAGGTGTCCCTGCCCTTGGCAGAGGGGTTAGAACTGGATGGGCTTTAAGGTCCCTTCCAACCCAAACCATTCTATGATGATTCTATGATTACTGCTACTCATCCAGCAACACCTAATTAGTCATTGTTATTGCCACAGACACTCCAAAGAAGAAGAGGTATAAGCTGTGGCTTTCAGTGGATTCTAGCAGCTTGCTCTGCAGACACAACAACCCTGCGGTCAGAAGGAATTCAGAGACATGTCCTACTTACTGGACTGTTTCACCCAGGGGACCTGTGCAAAAGGTCCTCTCAAGAGCGAGCAGAGATCCTACTCAGGAAAAAACATCATCAATAACATCCCACTAACAAACCACAAAAGCCTCTTTCCCAAGAGCTAATTGATTGGGCATTTAAATTCAAAACAAAACCCCATAAATAAACCTGTATCTGTGCCTTAGCTTACGAGTAGTCTCAATTCTGTACACAAACCACAGCAAAGAAAGCTAAACCCATCACTCCATAGGCTGCTTTCTCACCTGGGGAGGTGTGCGGGTGTCGTGGGTGAGTAACACGCTGCTCAACAAGAAGGGAACCCCCTCTATGCACCCAAGCAACCAGCTGCAGAAGCCTCACTGGGGGGACTGCGGGCGCACCCGAAGGCCAGGCTGGTTTTTTATGCAGGTCTGTGGGTTTGCTGACAGCAGCAAACATCTTGGCATAAGCAGCTGTTCACAAGCGCATGGAAATGAGTAACTGTTCAGCTCTAAGAGATTCTGGTATCTCCCGGGGGTGTTTTTATCTGTACCACCATCATCCAACCCCTCAAGTAAAGAGCACCGGTGCAAAGATGAAAACCAGCTGCTGTTGCCGCTGGCTAAAGCCCTTCCTCAACCACAGGAGACAGAGGAGGCTTTGCTGCAACGGGCCCACAGAGCTGGGTTGGCATTTAAGGAGTGTGGGCAGTCATTGCCCTTTAGAGGAACAATGCTGGAAAGGGGAGCAAAAGAAAGAAGGGTGGAGGCCAGCTTCCAGTCTGGGTTCCAGCCAGATCCGTGGTTTTCCACAGAGCCCCGGGCAAGCGGGTCACTCACCCAATAATGACACAGGAATCACTGGGTCAAATTCCACAGCTCGGCCACACAGGAGGCCAGACAGAGATGAGCATAATGGTGCCCTTTGGCCTTAAAATTCATGAATCTGCAATGGATAATTTAATATCTGACAAACTCAGCTTCTTTCTCTTCTTGTTAAAACGGCAAACGAGTCACAACAGATTTGAATTCATTAGATGAAATAATTCAGTTACTTTGCTGTGGGTTGGGTTTGGTTAACCCTACGTATTCATGCCAAGAGGCTCCCTGCAAGTACTTGGACCTCAGCCACAACTCTGATCTGCTGCTCAGCTGCAATGAAACAGGCAAATTACAAGATTACAGAGAGAAAGAAACCCCAATGCTCTAAAAATGCCACTAATTCATCTGGTGAATTGCGTCCACATTTAGTCATGTGTTGAGAGAACATAGAGCAATTGGAAAGACTCCAGCTGAACGTGACAAGTGTGACCTATGAGAAAAAGGTAAAGGAAATGGATTTGTTCAGATAAGATCAATCGGAAGCGGAGAGACTTTTAAACATGAAAAGGGCTGCTGAAAAAAAGCAGCAAAAAGGAGGAATGGATAATGAAAAATCACATCGCTAAGCAATGGGATTGCAGGATCCTTAAAATGTCTTGAGCAGTTTTTAGCACTTCTTTTAGAATTTGATACCCAAAGCTATCACAACACAATAGGAAAGAGCTCCAACTATTGTCACATTTCCCACCACTTGGAAGAGAGAGCTGAAAGCAAGAAGGCACAGAAAGCTGAAGGGAAGACAGCCAGACAGCAATACAGCTCTGCGATACAGTAGAAATGGCAAATTTAGCCACTCATCTAAGAATTGCTAGGACATAAGAACCTTCCTCCATTGCTTTAGCGTCTTCAGATGCACTGAGGAGTCAGGCACTCTGTCCAAAACATAAAGATCTCTCTTAACGAGCATGGAAGACTTCCTGCAGCTCATGAAATGGGCTGCTGGTGGCCTCTGCTGGGGCTTCTGTGCAAGAAGAGCACTGCAATCCAGACTCCAGGAGCTGGTGAACTCCAGCTGAAATCACTCCTGAACTGGCACTGTAATTATCAACTTTACTGGCAGCAGCTATGATTAAACACCATCGCCTTGCACTATCTTTTCTTTTAAACTGGTAGGTTCTGAAGCACCCTGCTATTGGCCAGCCCACTGGCCAAAGTTTCCCATTTTCTGAATTCCTTTCAAGGCAGCCTGAAAGAAAAAGCAGGCTATGGGCTCTGTTTCTGTCAATGGGGAACTAGTTATTTTTAATTGTAGCAGAAGAGGGTTTATTTTAGAGTTGTATGTAACTAAGAGTCCTATCTCAACAGACAAATCCATAGGAAAGCAGGCTTTCAGCAGCAGCACTTGGAAAAAGATCATGAAACCATCAGCAAGGCTGAAAGTTGGCCACTGTCAGAGTGGAGAAGGATAGGGAGGCTATAAATGATCTACTATCAGTCAGACAAAGCAGAAGAACCATGACAGTGTATGGTTATAGGGTATGTATAGTTTTCCTACCCCCTTGCTTCATGTTTTAGGTAGCTCAATGATCTGAGTCTGCAGGTGGAACAGTACAGTTTAAACCAGCCTAAAAAAAAAATCACCCAGTGAAACTCAGGAAACTTTATCTTGGCTTACATCACATGGTTTTACATCTGTGAATTTAGATGGGGATAAACGTATCTTTCAGGAAGTTTGCACCTTTTTAAATATCAAAGTAGCCCAGTGGATGTGACTTCCTTGTGTGTGCAGGCTTCTAAACACCAGCTCGCGTTGCAGGAAGTGTAGAGAGGGGGGATAGATGCAAATTTATAATTTAGCAGAATTCCTTTAATAGTAGTTTACAGTGAGTCAAGGTGAATAAGCAAGCAAGCAGCAGTGGCTGTCAAACACAATTCTATGGTAAAGGCAAAACCCAAGGAGGTAAAAACCTGTAGAGACAGAATAAAACAGGCTGGTGCACATGCTCTTTCTTTCCAGGTGAACTCTAATCTAAGATGCACGTGTTGTGCTGTTGTTTATATTTTAACTTTTAATATAGAGTAAAAAATCCATAGATGTCAAAAGGCCTGGACATAACGAACAAGAGAGTGTTCTCATTCCAAACATAGATTTATATCTACATCACCTCTGCTCTTCTCAGTCCCTGAGCAAGGCTGTGCTGCCAGGCAGGTCATTTAACCTTTCAAACGTAGTTTCAATAAGTAGACAGCTAACCCAGTAAAGCTTTCTCTGTCTCTGCTAGGCTGTCTCTGTGGTTCCTGGTCACTGGTCCAGCACAAGTGTTCTTGTGGCCACACACTGAACTGAAATTGAGAACTGGTCCAAGTGAAAAGTAACCCTGCAGATGGTCCACGTGGCATTTTTCAGCTAGATCTGTGCCCTCCCCAGTTTGTGGGGCAAACATGTGCACAGATGCAGACACCAGACTGAGAAGAAGGAGAAGGGAGGGGATGATGGGCAGCGTAGCCTTGGCCAGAACTGTTTTCTTGTGAGACATCACTGCTAGTGCTGCCATGTGGTAGTTTGTAAAGCAGAGATCACAAAACAACTTCTACCTATCCCTCCTGGGGAAGGAGTAAGAATTAATATCTGACGATCTTAATTGCATTACTGAGCTGTGAGGAAAGTATTGTAGTTTGAATAATCCTGTAACCAGTGTCAAGTGGGTAAGAGAGGAGTTAGCGCTGTTAAAGGGAATAATAGAAATACGCTGGGAGGTGAGAAGGGTGCTGTGAAAATTGGGGCCCCACACAGCCTGTCTGCACCAGGAACACTTGCTTTGGCTCTGGGATTTTCATAAAACATAATGGCATGAGCTGCAACAACAACAGAACATCCCAGAGCCACACGGGAAACTTGTGAGGGGACAGGGATGGGTTTCAGCAGGAGTGCTGAGCCATTCCTATAATTTAAAACAACAACATAAAATAAAAACACTGTGCTGAACAGCTTGTTTTTCAGGACCTGGAAAGGAATTGCAGTTTTCAAGGGCTTTTGCAATCTTCCTTTCCTCTGAATCTGGTCCTGAGGCAACAAAACTCCTCTGTTCATAGGGTGGGTCAATGAGGAACCATTATTTCCTCTCCAAAGTAGAAGCAGAGAAGCTTATTACACTCTGCAGATAACCTGTAATAGAGACTCCCAGCCAGGAATATTATTCATACCTGAAATAAGGAGCATCAGCTGAGAGTGAAGAGTGGCTTTGCTGACTGTGGTTGTCTCATTTAAAACCCCTTGGAGCACAGAGACCGGGAAAAGCTTTGAGTAATGAGCTTCTCTGAATAATTTAGCTGTGTGCATGCATGCCTGAAATAGCCACAACTGCTGAGCAAAGAGACCCTCTCTGGGGCTCAGATTCACATCCAGAGCCACGCTGCCCAGGCTAGGCAGTGCTGTGTGCGATAAGATGCCTGTTGGGCAGTAAAGCTGGATGCAACCCCCTTCCCAGAACCGGGGTAGTAACATAGCAACTGCATTCTTAACTATCTTTCCTCACCCAAGGATGAGCCCCTCATGCCCACCTCTCTTTTCTCCTAATACAGCATGAAAGCACACACCAAGACCTTAATGGTTTTCACAAGTTGCATTTGTTTATGTTTGGGTGCATGCAGAAGGTGAGATTTTGGCTCTTCCAGCTTTGTGCATGTTTATACATCCTCTGTCTCTAATGTCCCTTAATTTCCTCCTCATTTATACTCCCCTCAGCCTCGGAAGAGTCAAACAAAGAAGCAGAACTCATCCGCTTCCTTTGGCTTTCAATCTGGACTGGAAACGCTTCATTAAATAAATAGCAAATGACCCTTAAAATTTCCTTGCCCTCAACCTCAGAACTTGTTTGATGAAATGAAACCCTGTGACCTGGCACTGGCCTGCCTGGGAGATGGGGATTTTTTTAGGCAGGGCCAGAGAGGACTCCCCTGAATTCTTTGTGCCAATTCATTTATCTAAAAAGCCAGCACCTTCTCTTCAGCTGAAATCCCTGCCTCAGAGTGGAATTTGCACAGAGTGCCTGGGGAGGCTTTTGTATTCGGGTTTCAGCACTGTTGTAGCCGTGTTCTCCCTCACACCAGCCTTCTCCTCTGCCTTGGCATTGCTCCCCTTGGATGAAGCTTGCTACGGGTCTCCAGCCCAGCTTGCTCGGGCACTGCAGCCCCAGTGCTGCTCTGACTCCAGTGCAGGGTGCTTAGAGCTCTGCAGACAAACTCATCTTCTCCTTTCAAGAAGAAAGGAATCAAACCCAGCTTCTGGTATGGTCTGTGTTTCAGCTTGGCTTTGCCAGAGCATCAATTCCCCAAAACTTGGTCTGACTAATGGGCCTGGAGGGAAATCTGGAGCTGACTGCAGTAGCCAGGATGGATGTTATTTGATAACCAGCTGGGGGGGATGTGAGCAGCTTTGACATTATTCATTGCCTCCCACACGTGCCCCCAGGCATCTCAGCGATGCTTGCAGCAAGATGGACATGTTTGAGCAGCACATGGATTTCTGCTTCACTTTCATCTTGGTGAATCCCCTTCACTTTTCATTCCTTGGGGGCATGGGCTTTCCCTTTTCCAGCAGGAAAATTTAACAGCCTGCAAGGGGCCTGCTTCAAGATCTATTGGAAGAGGCTGCCCAGGGCAGTGGTGGAGTCACCGTTCTTGGAAGCATTAAAAAAGAAACCACGTAGATGTGGTGCTTCAGGACATGGTTTAGTTGGCATGGTGGTGTTGGGCTGACAGCTGGACTGGAGGAGCTTAGAGGTCTTTCCCAACCTTAACGACCCTATGATTCTAAGAGGTCTTCTTAGGACTTCAGCCAAGCCCCCAAGATGGTGATGGGAATCTCTTCTGTTGTTCATCAGAAATAGGCTGACTTTTCAATGGGCTTGGAAGACCTGAATGGTAATAACAGGGAGATTTTCCTTGAGGCACTTTCTCAAAGCTCTATTGCTCAGGGAAATACCTCAGAGTTCCTAGTCATGATCAGCTCCGATTTACAATGATGGCAATGGGTTTGTTTAACCAGCTTCAATTTCTAACAGTCAACAGACAATTTTCTCCTGCTGGAAGTCTGAGAAAACCTTCTGTTAGCATTAAGTGAAATGAGAAGTAATCTTTTGTTATACTGGAAAGCCCTGGGGGAAAATACACATTTTCACCTTTGAAAGGGGTTTTACTTCGTTTTTGAATTGTAACTGTTGATAATGACATTAATTGCAAGCAAGCCTGTTTGGGTTTGGTTTTAAAACAGACTGCCAATATTTACTCTTTAATTGTGTTGTTTAGTTAAGCTTCTGCAAGTGCTTTTCAAATTCTCCCCATATAACTAACGGGGTTTGTTTCTATTTGACTAACCAACAGCTGAGAGAATCGGAGCAGAAGGAGCTGGTGATGTGAGTCTGTGTCCCCAGCCCCACCGCAAGGTCACAGAGGCGCCGGCAGCAGCAGTGTCGCCCCTTGCAGTCCCCAAACCAGCTCTTTGTGACAGGAAACATGTTCTGGTTGTAGCCAAAGCTGCAGCCTAACCACACAGGCTCAGCCTGAACCCATCGGTTTCTTAATCAGCAACAAAAGGCAATGCTAAAATATCACCAATATCACAGCTCAACTCTGCTAAGTGTTCATGGTAAGATATACAATTCTTCTTCTACATTGCTTCCACTTGAAGCTAAGTCCGTTGTTATCATCCTAATAGAATATTGGGACAATAATATAGCAACATTAGACCACATTTTCTAATAATTCTCATTTTAGGACTGATAACTGGCACACAGCACATTCTCTGCACCATTAATGCTGATTTTTGAGTAAATAACAGAACACAAGGAAAGTTTCAAAAGTCTGAAAAGAGACTAGTAGTGAAATGAACTATTTTAGAAGAGTAACTGGCATGACCCAGGTAACTTTAGCCTCCTTATCCCAATACTGGTGCCATGCTGATATAAGACACAGTCAAAAGGGCTGTGACATGTCAATCCATTGCTCCAGAAAACTCTTCATCAAACAAGCAATCTTACCTTTGAGGAGATTATAAATTCAGTTAATAAAGATCATTCTGCTGACATAATAGACTTAGACTTCTGCAAAGCAGTTGATTTAATCTTGCATGGCATTCTATTAAAAATACTACTCGACAAAATCAATGGAGCTTACATGAAAAGGATGGAAAATGTGGTAATGTGCATCTAAAAGTAATTATCTGATGGAGGAATTTCTAGTGTGTCCAGAACGATTTACTCTTGGTACAGTGTTATCCAATGCTTTTATCAATGATCTGGAGTATGAAGACATTCCTGGTACAGTTTGTGTTAAAAAATGAAATTTAGAATAGTGACAATTGATGGGAGATTGGTTTGTTTGGTAGGGTGGGATGCTTGGGAGCATGCATTCTGGCACAGACAAATATATCTGCTTTTACAGTTTTGATGACAAGAGGATGAAAATGCTGGCAGGAAGGGGCTGTGCAAAGGCTTTCAGGGTACTGGGAGGTAACAGAGAGACCACAAGCAATGCTGTAGCAAAGACTGTAAATATCAGCTGCAGGAGTGATGCAAAATTAGCAGGTTTATTGATTCAGCTTGCTTAAGTGAATTTTAAGGTGTGACAACCTAAGGTGACAGCTAAATATACAGACGAGAAAATTTCTGGGAATAGAAAGCCTTTTAGTCTTGTAGGAAGTGGCACATCCAGAACTTGCAGCTAGGCAAATTCAGACTGGAAAGAAGATGTGGTGTTTAAATGTAGGTAATTAAACAATGGAACAACTAACTTCTTAGGAAATGAGTTTGCCCTCCATCAGCTGATATCTGGGAGGATGGTGTTTAAATATGCTGCTGTACAAACACAAATTCTGGGTCTGACGCAGCATTCTCTCAGTGCGAGTGTTTGCTCTGCTCTAATTAGACAATCTGCTCTCTTATCTGTAAAACCACTCTTCTTGTTTTATCTATTGATCAGTTTTATCTAGTGATATTTGATATTTTTCCTGGGCTGGCAAATCTCAGCATCTCGGTTGACACGACCATCGTGTTTTTAGTGTAACATGTGCTGCAGTATCGATCACGCTGTGTGATTAACAGCCTGTATTGCCGAAGGGACAAAATGAATATTAATGTTTGCTCAAGTTGTCTATTGAGATCAAATATTTGTGTCCTTTGTCGATCGCAGCCTGAAGGCTGCATTGGCCTCTTGGAAAAGAACAGTGGCCTGATTCTGAGTGGAAGGTTTGGGAGTGGCAAAGCACAGTTCTAGTCTACGTTTGCAACCCCATCCCCTCCAGTTCTCCTTGGCAAAGCAAGTGGAGTGAAAGCAGTGGCTTTGCTCCTCTGAACAGCGCGTCTACCTCCCGGCTGCTGCTTTTGACTTTCACTCGAGAGCTGCTAAATGATGTTGTCATAGAAACATAAAAGGGGCATCTGGGAACCCTTCCAGTCCAGGCTACGCGTGTTTCACTCGCATGGATCTAGGTCTCTACAAAGTTATTACCTTTCAGACAGCTCAATTAACCAAGCCAAGGTTTTCTTACCAAATTCTTGTGTAGTGCTGATTCTCCTTGCTCACAGGGGCTCAGCGCCGCAGCAACCTTCATTTCCCAGTGTCCAGGATCTGTTCTTGCTCTCAGTGAGGTAGCACGCCCACCAACTTTGCTGCAAGCAAACAGAAATTCCTCAGCGTCAGCTTCTCTACTTACATAAACCGGGGTAGATGTATTTTACTGGCACAGGGCTACACCACTCCCAGGCAGAGGAGAATTTAGCCTTCAAACATGTTATGTTTATTTTCCATTGGAGATGAGTATGCAGCTAGTATCTATTTTCCTTTGCGCTTAGCTCCATATAGATTAATTTTGTCAATAATAAGGCAGGTTTTTTGCTGATTTACATTATTGTCTGGAGAGAAAGGAAAAAAAAACCAAGAAACCCAGACAAACAAAATCCAGTCACAGTCATAAATGATCTTGGGTTAAACGACTGTGCTGTCTAGCATCCCGGGGGATAGTAACAATGAAACTCTGGCAAATTTGAGGGCAATCTGACCTGACAGAGCATAACAAGGCAAAAGACAGCCTGTTGTGTTAGCTTGCCCTGCTGCTTCTGCATTGACAATATTTTGAATTGGCACTCAGTGGGAAAACAAATAAAATTGAGGGGAAATAGGATGAATTTACAAGCAGAGTTGATGGCACCAGGGACTGTGATACATAAAGCTCTTCTGCACTCACAGCCTCTTGTAGTCACCCATATTGGTGTCCCAGCTGGGACTGAGCAGATCTGTGAGAGTTGGGGTCGTTCAGCCTGGAAAAGAGAAGGCTCTGAGGAGATCTTAGAGCAGCTTCCAGTACTGAAGGGGGTGTTCAAGGCCAGGCTGGATGGGGCTTTGAGCAACCTGACCCAGTGCAGAAGCGAAATGGAACTCTGGCTGGCAGCATCTGCTGTGTGGGCAGGACCTGACAGCAAAGAACCAGGAGGCAGCAGAGGTAGGATGGGAGGACCCAATTCCCAGATTTTGATTAGAGTATGTGGATTTTGAATGTAAAACTCTTCTTGAAAGAAGAAGCTGAAATCTTGCCATTCTTGGTAGCTGTTTGATGTTTTGTTGGAAGGTTGAAGCGGAATAAAGAAACATTTGAAGAATAAGCTGTGGAGAACAGTAAAATAGGCTCATAGAGTGTACAGAGCTTTGAGTCTTTGCTGCTAAGGATGCTGTATTCTCCAGCTCAAAAGGAATTTTCCTTCTTACACTTAACATCACAAATATACCCAGATACATATTAAATCGCGTATTTAAATCCAGTCACACTAATCCCAGGACACATGGTAAATCAGGAGATTTTGAGCTCCTTTACTAGACACGACAACAAGGTGAGTTATTGAATCTCACACAGTTCTGTGGGAGCTCATGACCAACTGGTCCATGGTGGTTCCATCTAAGTTAGATTTAACCACTGCCCTTAGCTGGGAGCAGAATCAGATCGGTGTGTGGTGTATGAGCTTGGAGAAGATTATGTGGGGCTGTCACTCAGGTCTCGGTAATGTATGGTGATGAAGGCAGCACTGAAAAAATAATGTTGTTGCTGTCTCACAGCACTCCATATATCACTGGGCTGGAATGTCAATACATGTGAGAATCTGAAAACACTAAATCATTCCCTACTCATCTGACCCCTTATCTCAGGAGCACTGTTTGTGGCTTATAGCACACTTCATCTCACTTAAGGTGTAACAAGATGTTTTGGGGGCCTTTGCCAGATGGGCTCTTCCCCCACCTCCAACCCAAAAGCACAAAGTGGGCAGCATTTCCTGAGCTGTGGGGTCTTCCATTTGCAGGGTTGTGCAAGCAGGGGGTAGACACTGTTCCTCCTCTCTCCAAGTTGTTGGGCAAGGGTATGGTGTATCCTTGTGCCAGCTGCTCTCTTGGTGCACAGGAAACGTACGCCCGCTCCTTGCATGCCTGGTTCAGCCCCACCAAAAGCCACAAAGATCTTTGCATCAGCTTCTGTGGGGTTTAGGTTGGGCTTTAAGACACCTCATAACTTTGTACTCCTATAATTCACCCCATCCACCTGCCCTTTCTTTTTCAGTGCACGGAGTCAATGTGCAAGGAAATGTGCCGTTTTACCTGTAGAGTGTTGATTTAAATTGCCTGGCCCCAGCCCAGCGATGTAAATCCTCTCCTGCATCTGGAAAGCCCTTTCTACTACAGTGGGTTTCCATGGCAATGCTGTGCTCCTCCACGTTCAGCTGCACAGTGCAGGCAGCCCCCCCTTCTTCACTTCACATTCCATTCACATCGGATAAAACCCCAAATGGGCCATGGACAGCTATTTCCTCTCTTAGCATGCTTTCCCCTAATAACTGGATGATGTGTATGTGTTTTAGTCCATAAAGACAACACTCGCCCTTTTCCAGACATCGTTTGGCACACACGATGACATCCAGATATTCTGAAGGTCTAGCTCCTTCCTGACACACATTACTCTTGTTATTTTAGGACACCAACAGGAAAATGCAAGCTTAATATTTCCTTTCGTTTCTGGCTGCAGTCACTGCAAAGGAAGCGTATCTCCCCATCACTGCAAATCCCTCCCTAGGCTTGGGGCAGCCTCCCACCTGCACCTGAGCTGTTCCGTACCATACAGCACTTCATCCAGCTCTGTAACTGAGTGTATGACACGGACCCTGGGAAGAGTACCTGCTTATTCCTGATGACACGGGAAACGGCGTGAGCTGCTAGAAAGAAATAAGATCAGTGGTACCAGCAAAACTTCTGCAGCCGGGGTCAGAGTCCTCCCTCTCTCTGAGTGCCTCACACAAATATTGCTGTTTGACAGCATTGCCTGTGGAGGAAGACATTTGTGTCTTATCTCAGAAACTGTGACAAGGCAGCGTTAGTACGGCAGCCCATTTATCTCAGTCTTATTATGCTGCTGATTCGAGAGACGATAAGTACCCTTAAGAATGACTTCAATATGTAGTGGTCAACTCGAAGCTCTTTGCAGGTTCAAATCAAATCCCTATTTATTAAGTGTCTTTATCCTTGTCTCTTTTAACTCCAGCTCACATTTTGTCACAGTGGGTGCAGGATTGGACCCTGGGCTGTCAGATTTTAGAGCCGTTCACTGGTTTTTATCGGCTGCCTCTTCCCACCATATGCTTACTACAAAATTCATGTCACATCCAGCTTGCAATCAAAATCTGGGTTTGTGCTTTGATTGTTTGCTAACTGAGAACTGTTGTGAAAGTGGTTTACAATGTAAATTGCTTATACACTGTAAAAAAACCCTAACAAACCAGTACCATTTCCTTTCCTTTTAGCTGGACATATTTCCCAAAAGTGAGGGAACTCACAAGGCTCTCCCAAAGCCAGGCACAAAGAGCAAAGCAGCAAGAGAAAGAAAGGAATGAGCCTGCCAGGGCTGCAAATTATTGTTTCTAACATCCTTGAAGTGTATCTGGTGGGTGCAGAAGTGTGGCTGCACGATACTCAGCCGTTTTAAAACACAGCCACTTAGGAGGAATTTCTGGTTTGGTTCACAGACAAATGCACTTCCTGAATTTTGCTAGGCCTTGTGGGTTATTGGTGTAAATATTTCCTAAACCGTGACAGCGCACAACAGCGGAAACTGAAGCCTCTGGGAGGTGAGCCTGCAGTCTGAACGTGTCAAACAAACCTCCAGGCTCCAAACAGGGTTGAGCAATCACCAAGCCTGCTGGTCTTTGCTTGCAGAAACACCAGAAAGCCACGCTGAAGCTCAGAATCCTGCAGTGTGGCACTTCTTGTCTCACTTCATCACTGTGCATGCAACCATAACGGCAACGGGAACTGCTGGGTTGGAAAAAGCAGAGACTGATACCTGGACAATCCATTGTCTGTGGGATAATCCCATGCAATGGGTTAGCAGCATCTCTTTTGGAAGATTTCAGCACAGAAAGGACATGGATCTCTTAAAGTGAGTCCAGAGGAGGCCACAAAGATGATCTGAAAGCTGGAGCATCTCCAATATGAGGACAGGCTGAGTGAGTTGTGATTGTTCAGCCTGGAGAAGTGAAGGCTCCAGGGAGACCTTAGAGCAGCTTCCAGCACTGAAAGGGGCTCCAGGAAAGCTAGGGAGGGGCTCTTGATCAGGGAGTGCAAGAATAGGATGAGGGGGAATGGTTTTAAACTGAAAGAGATTGAAATGAGGTATCAAGGAAAATGTTTTCCTGTGAGGGTGGGGAGGCCTGAACCATCCTATGACTCTGATTCTATGATTCTATATTCTCTGTGGGATAATCCCATGCGATGGGTTAGCAGCATCTCTCTTGGAAGATTGTTAGCTGCAAGAAACTTTACAATAGCCTTTCCAGAAAAAGCCTAAAGTGGCTTTTGTAAAACCTCCCCCTACGCGATAGCCTGTAGACTAATTTGCTAAAACAAGTGGGTGGCAGTGTGAGTCCTTCTGCAGAGGAAATTCAGTGTTCGAGGGCGGATGCATCGCAAATGTCGTATGAGTGAAAACACGGTGCCTAATTTTGTCTCAGTTCCATGTGACAGGAGCTGTGGAATCAGCAGGCCAGAACTGTACCTGACTGGCTCATTTAAAATACAAATCCAAATGGGTTTGCTCCTGTCTTGGGTCACACTTGGCTCCCTGGCTTGGGAGCTTCACACACTGCAGAAGGGGGATTTGGCCCTGTGATAGATTTCACTTCATCTCTCAGCAGATTTGTGGTCTAACACTCCAAGCTGTGCAGCATAACACACTGGCAATCTGTCACTCTCCTGGCTCTTGTCAGCATCAACAGCTTGCTGAGAAAAACCAGTGCCAAAACAGTTGCCAGTCCAACCTGAGGGACTTGGGAAGCATTGCCAGTGCACAGCTGAGAGCTCTGCCTGTCACAGCACGTGCTTTCCTGCTCCACTTGGCTCCTCCACCAACGCAGTAGGCTGGGACCAGCCCTGGGCTTTCCTGGTTGCTGTCACAGCTTCCCATCTTACCAAATCTTCCCTGACAGTTGTCCTCCCACTGCTGAGGTTTCACATTGCCGTTCTCTCCTCCCTTTCTGGAGGATCATTTAGTTCACTTTGCACGATGGCTGCCCATGAATCCCAAGACTGCAATTAGGGTGCTTATCATTTGCACACCCTGAATAGCTGTGGCTGCCCTCTTGGACAATCTCTGCATTCCCAGCACTGAAACCTCTAATCAGGCCAAAATGTTGGCTTGGAACCGTTTGATATGGGAACTTCACGACTCCAGTCTGCAGCTCAGGAATTCCTTATTTGGTTAGACTTGAAAAGCTGAAATGCTGGAGACATCTGAGCCCAAACTGCAGTGACATTCATTAGATTAGCAGTCTGAGCCTGTTCTTTCAAGAGAACTTCTCTAGAGACCACAGGGATCCACGTACATGAAAGGATGTGGTGTCGGTATCTTGCCTCACCATCTGAGAGCTTTCCAGTAATAACACTCACAATACTAGCATTGCTGCTTAAAGCAGATCTGTAGAATTATAAAGCATGAAGAAATAATTGGGGGCATAAACCAGAAAACTCAGTATAAACCAAAATGCTGATGAAACAGTACAGCTGGGAAGGGGCTCTTTATCATGGAGTGCAGGGATAGGACAAGGGGGAATGGTCTAAGGCTGAAAGAGGGAAAATTTAGATGAGATCTTAGGAAGAATTGTTTTCCTGTGAGGGTGGGGAGGCCCTGGCACAGCTTACCCAGAGAAGCCCTGGCTGCCCCATCCCTGGAGGTGTTCAAGGCCAGATTGGATGAGGCTTTGAGGAACCCGATCCAGGGGAAGGTATCCCTGCCCGTGGCAGGAGGGGTGGAACTGGATGATCTTTAGGTCCTTTCCAATGCAAGCTCATCTATGATTCCATGATACATCAGCCTCCTCTGCTCTGCAGTGAGGTGGGACCTAGAGGAGGATACAAAGCCTCCTTTCATGGTGCTCACAGAAATTCAGCCCATGTTAGCAGTAAGTGATGGCCACCGCTGTATGGTAACAAGAAATATGTTCTATTCCTATTCGTCTTTCTCATATTCAGATGCCTTCCATGATATCTGAACCAACAGTAAGTACAGCCTTGGGACCTGCAGAATTTCAGCACATATGAAAGGATATTGTGCGAAGCACACTTAAAATTCAGAAATGCAAAAATTTCACAGAAAACCAATGCCTAAGGACCATCCAACCAAGGAAGAGAAGCAGCATTAAATGACCAGACTAGTCTTGGCCATTATATGTTGATTGTAGTAGTTTTGGTTGTAACCACAGATGCAAGAATCATCTGTGAGTATCTCTGGGGCAAAGATCTACAGAAACCAAGTCTCCCAAAGCACAGGCGGCATGCAGGCAGAAGGCAAATTCACCAGCTGAGATGCCCTTAAGGGTTGCTGAGCCATCTGCATCTCATAATCTCAGAAATGCAATGGCAGGACTCAGTCCAGGATGTCACTGCCCGTCAAAGCCCATAAGAAGGATGCTCTGTGAAAAGGTTGGGCATGAAAATGAAGAGGAGAGTGAATCACTGCTATAGCAAGAATTTTTTTTCTGCTGCTATCCATTCCAGGTTGTCTTTGTCCAAGGTGGCAGCCGCCAGACTCCTGGGTTGTCCTGGCAGAAACAGGGGCCAGAGCCGCCCAGCACGGGATGCTTCATCTCCTGTCTGCGGGCTGAGTTTGCCCTCTGCTGTTTGCTGAATAAACTGTTCCCTCTGCTCACTCCAAAACGGGAGGGGGGAGAAGAGCAAGACCTGAACAACCAGAACGGTTACCCTCAGATTTCAAACACTTAAACATTGTGACGCTTGGAAAAAAGTGACACCGACAGAGGCGGAAAAGCCTTACCTGAGACTTTAGCACTTTATATTCTTAAGCTTTTCTCTATAATCACAAATACCAGAAACACTTTTTTTTTTCATTATCTTCTAAATCAAAGCCAATATTCAAATTTAAGCACTCTTGAAACCAGGGATTCAGGAGTGACAGAGTGCTCTGAAAGCAGGATCAATGGCTGGATGAGCCCATAGAGGAAGGGATGAGGAGAGGTGCCCTGGGATAACAAGAGGTGCCCTCTAATGAGCAAAGGTACCCTGTGATGAGGACACATAGGCCTGGTTTCCCTCCCTCCCCAGTCTGGCACCACGTTCTTCTCTCCATCCCAGAACTTCAGAGCTGCTTCCACCTGGGCCCCAGGTTGGTGACCGTGCTCCTCTGCTGCACTGCCCTCCCCTCTGCAGCCACCCAGCCCTGCGTGCGGTTGTCACCAGGATGCCAGGCGCCCTAGAAAGGACGCGAGGGCTTGTCAAGAAAGCTGCTGGCATTTTGCCACGTGTTTGCAAGCTGAGATCAGCCTTCAGGCTCCTCTTGTTGCTCTTTGTTTTCTTCTCTGTTCCTAACAGGCTCTCCTTGTGTTGTCGCTACTGCCGCCCTGCACAGAGGGGCTCAAACAAAGGTGTGGTGACGGTTGATGGGTGGCTGAGCTGGTGGGACTCCTCTGCACAGCCTCCTGCATCTCCCAGCTCTCATGGGCAGGGCAGGGACCAGCCTGGTGCTTGTCTCCAAGGAACTTCTGTGTTTCCAGCTGGTGGCAGGGACCTGGTGCCTGCGGATGGCTCAGCCCAGGGAAGGAGCAACAAATGGGATGTTCAGTGCAGAGATCTTTCTCACACCTTCCTTTGGAAGTGACTTCTGGGATTAGCCAGTGCAGAAAGACTGCAGCCCTCCTACAGATCACCTCTAAAGTGCTTCTCTAGGTGCTTTTGCTCAGCTCCTAAGTGGAGACTTTATTCCATGCATGGATGAGGCTTCAAAAGGTAAGTGTTAACCAGACAGTAACAGAGGGATGTGGGAAGGAGGTGACTCTCTTGACTCCTCAATCATACACTCACTGCCCCAAGTGAGTGCATGAGACTCCTGAGCTCCCAGAGCAGCTCTTTGGGGTGTATTGACCCAGAGCAGGACATTTACCAATTGCGTCATGTCCCTGTCTCTCCCTGAGATCCATCACAAGGCTGAAAAAATTAATGATACAAATAACATTAGCCAACATCAGAAAAATGTAAATGATGAGGGGCAATCAGCGTAATTGAGATAAAAGACATAAAAGCATAAAAATGACCAAGGCTGTTCTCAAAGGGCAGCATTGACGAGTCCTTTTGCATGGTTGTTTCAGACACAGACATTGAGTAGAGCTCTAGCACAGCTGAAAGATGGAGAACAGTTTTGCATCTGGAGAATCTGATCCTCTATCTGGTATGTGGGTCACGAACTTCCATTTTCCTCTGTATGGTCATAGCAGAGTCTTGGACAACTTTATTTTAAAACAAGAATTTATTGCTTATTGAAAGTATTTAGTGATTAGTGTAATCTGGATTGCATGACTTCAGACACAATGGAGCAAATATTTTGAAGTTTGGAGAGTGTTGGAGAGTTTTCTAAGTGTGCTTGTAGCTCTTGAGCAACACCAAAGCTCCCCATTTCATGCTGCTTTCTACAGAAAACTGCTCTATGAATCTTCCTCAGCCTGAAGTCATCAAGACTCAGTTATTGTCGAATCTAGGCAGTAAGTTCACATTGGGAGCTTTGCTTTCTCTGAAGGGTGGCTTTGTTTCTCCTGTAAGAAGACCCAAGCCATTCTTACTCTCACACTTCACCCTGTATGCTTCTTTTTGTTGTAACTACTACCAAATAGGACTGAATTGGGAAATTCAGTTCAGTCTTTCTTAAATGTAAGCAAATCTACCAGCTACTATCAGTGAGGATTTTGCTGCGTAAGCACTAACATAGCTCCAAGAGCGCTAGCTGTGATGGAACTAAGCACACATTGAAAACAAGCTGTATGTAAAAGCAGACCAGACACGGTTCTTCAGAAGCAGTTCTGTGTTTCAGTCACCAGCTCTATAATCTGTGCTGGTCTGGGCATGAGGGGAAATTATCTGTGGTGAAGATAGGTGTGAAGAGATGCTAAACAACGTCTTTCATCTTTTGCTTTCACAGATGTGGCCTTGGCTTGGAATAGTCTTCAGAAAGCTAAAGCAGCAGTAGGTGGTGTTCAGAAAACACTTGCTATCACACACCTTTATCGTACTCTGCCAGCTACCTGACAAAGAAAACCAAAAAAGAAAGAAAACCAAAGGGTTTTCTTTCATGGCTATAACATAATTGAAAATGATGTAAAAAGAGGATAAGGAGAAAAGCAAAGAATCTTACCAAATTTCACAAAGCTCTTCAAATTAATTAGAACATGGAAAGATTTGCCTTGCTTGTGTTTGAAGCCTTGAGCAGAATAATAGCTGATACTGAACTAGGATACCCTCTGAATTCTCCCTGTCTCATTGTCCTCTTAGTAGGAAACATAATAATGTTTAGATTAGGCACAGCAGCTGCAATCATAACAGTGAAATTGCTTGGATGAATGCATTATATTCTCCAAATGCATGTGGTATTGCTTGTGCAGTCAAAGCCTGACATCGCTATCTTGCTGTTGGAGTTGCTGTTGGCTGGGGTTACTCCCAGCTTACACTGGTTTAAAAACATCAGAGCAGCTCTGGTAAAAATCTGAGGCACACAGGCATACCAAGTGTAAATAATGGAGAGAGGTGATTTCATCTCTTATCTTCCCAGTCAATTGCATTCTTTCCAACTGTAGCAAATACCACATGGAACACGCTCAGACATGCCAGTGTTTACAGAGTAACTATGAGCTGCAAAATTAATCAGAGCAGCAGCGTATGCCAGCAAAAGGCTACCACAGAAAAAAACCATATGTCTCCCTTCAAAAGAAAAATCTGCCTTTTCACAGCTACGAAGGATTGAAAACAAATTTTATCATCAAACATGGAGTTGTGCCAAATCACAGGCAGCCAGAAGAAAGCTCTGGTGTGAAAAAGGCTTTGGTGAGTTCTCAGTTAATGGGAAACTGCTGAGATTGGGGGGGCTGCTTTGGTGCTTAAGGGAAGGTGATAAGAGATAGTGACAAGCCCTCTTTATTGGAGAAAGTGTATATTTTCACCAGCTATCTACTAATGTTCCCAGAACATGTCACAATGCACAGGGAGTCGCACCTTATTGGAGAGAGCTCAGGCAAAAGATGCAGCATTAATACCCAGTGGCTACAGCAAAGGAAAAGCCACTTTGTGCGTGACCGCTGAAGTTTTTCCCTCTAGAGATAACTGAAGGGATGTGAATACAGAATTTTGTTCTTTTGCTTTTGCAGGAAATACATAATGCATTTTAAATCATCTCTAAAAGACAAAAATGGGATAAGAAAAATAGCCAGAAATTGAACCAAATTCCACAAAACTCTTAAAAACTAATGACAAGAACAGACTTCACTTGTTCTTATTGTTGCTGAGTATTTGTTTTTAAGATGGCTTATTGGCTGGGAACAAATTTAACTGCCAGCCTTTAATATTTAAGGATGCAATTTCCTCCCTAAGGAGCAGGGCTTTGTACCATGCTAATGGAGAGGGCTCACTGCCTGGAACCCGGTGTCAGGTACAAGGGTAGCAGGAGAAGTGCATGTTGATCTGTTGCAAGTTTTGCTGGAGCTTGTGGTTTTGCATGTGACTGTTCTTTTTTTTCTCCCAAGCTTTTGAACAAGGCAAGGGAAGAGGAGATGAATGTTTGAATGAGAAAAGGAGCAATGCGATCCCTCCAGCCTGCAGGTAAATAATAACCTTAAGGTGCAGCAGTTGGTGGATGAAGAGGTGAAGGCACACATAAAAGGATTTAAAATTCTGGGATGCAGGACTTCAGAAAAAGTTTAGCACCTTGCTGTTTATTAGATAAAAAGAAAAAGTCACCAGGCAAGTTCACTCTCAGAAGCGCTAGCAAGCCAGTGGAACAGCCAATGCCCTGACCTCAGTTCTCTGTGCCAGTCTGTCTGCCCATGCTTGCAGGAACTCCTATCAAACCACAGTTTGCTTTGCCCTATCCCAGCATTATCTTCATTTGCCAAACTGCTGGTAATGGGCAAAATGCTGTGGAGACACTTGAAATCACCATCAGAGCATGTTCTAGAAACTCAACTTTCATTTGTATTAGCAGTTTATTGGATAATTTAATAGCACACCCTACATATTCAGGCTTGTTTTTCTTTTTCTTAAGAAAGGGAAACTGTGTTGCCCTCTCCCCTGCTTGGTCACAGGCCTTTTTCCTCAAGAGTCCTGGCCCATCCAGAATGACCCCTCTGTTCCCCAGGGGAGGATCCCGCTCAGCACCTTGCAGCCCTGCCAGGAGGGAGACTGCAGATGGTGAAGGTACAGCTAGGACACGGTCTCCTGCAAAGAGCCTGTACAAACCAAGAAGGGACAATTTGAGGGAGCTGGCAGATTCAAGAAGTCGCACACTACAAAAGGAGAAGTCTCCCTGCTCTCTGCATCACCCACCTTACTCCGCTGCAGGGAGCAGGCTGTTCTCAGCTGTCCCATGTGGCAGCTGGAGCAATGCTCCCTTTCCCATCCTGCTTCCTACATACTCTCTTCCATCAGCCAGCACACCCACAGAGCAGAAGCTGGATGGACTGTGGAAAAAATCACCCCAAAACAAGCTAGAGCAACTCAAGAAGAAAATCCAGGAGCAGAAGCAAAAGCAGCAAGCGGCATCTCAGGGGCAGAAGTGCCTGATTTCTTCTCATGCCAAAGAGCCAGTGCAAAAAAGACCCTTGAAGAGAAAAGTGTGCAAAGTGGCATCTGCTCCTCCTGCTCTACATTACAGAGGTCAGTAGTAGCCCAGCGTCTATGGAGAAAGGCTGAAACTGTGTTACCTAGCAGTGCTTTGGCATAGCTGAATAACTAAACACGGCTTCCACCCGACACTTTGGTTTATGTTGGGCAGCAACTACACTCATGTGATAAATTCATTTACTTCTGCAGTCCTTGGGGGAGCTGTAAACCTCTCTGTGCTATACACACCAATCTGAGTTCACTTCTCCGTGGGATTTACTTCCCAGCATGCACAAATTTATAAATTTCTTTCCACAAAATAGGAAAGAATTTGCCGCAAATGTATTCTTTTCTCCTCTTTCTTCCCACATTCTTCTTTTGAGAGATGGAATGGGAAACAGCAGCACAGTAGCATGGAGAGGCATCACAGGTATTTAAAGCAGGAATTGTGCACTCTAGAGGTATTAGAGAGGATTTAACCGTTCCTTCAGTGAAAGCAAATATCATCAGACTTCCTTATCCTGATTTGCTGCTAAATATGGGCCTGAAGAACCATTCACCTACGGCTGTTGCTTTGGTTTAGCATGATTTCAGATCTCAGGTTGCTGTAAGAAATGCATGGGCTCAAGAGCGAGGGCTGCCTACAGCCTGTCTGGTTAGCCTGCCCGTTTGGCCATCTCTTCAGCTAGCAGGGGATTACTGAGGGTGTATTAGACTGGAAAAGACAAGCTGAAAAGCTGTACATAATAAATCTTATTGCCATAATAGCATTAGTGTTAATTCATTGGGCACTACGATCCCCATCACACCCCACCAGCTTCCATGGGCATTTCCCTTAGGTTTGTTCCAGATCACCTTTTACAATGATGTTTGGAAGCATCTGATGATGCTCACCTCAGCTCTTGGGGAGCACATGTCCCTGCTTTCAGCTGAACCAGGCAGCACTTTCTGTCATCAGTGCACAATTTTTCCTCTTAATACCCAGAAGCCAAAGCCACAATCCCTGCTGAGCCTCTTTCAAACATTCTCAGGGGACGGCTAGTTTTGTTTGGTTTCAGCCTAGGTCATTTTACATAACTGAGTCAGGGAGCTACCAGACAAACAATTCAACTTGTACAACAGAGGCAGCCTCTGAGGCTGAAGTTTAACAGCTCCAGATGCTCGGTTCAGATGCAACTTGTTCAGTTTGTCTGAGTACTCTCTCACTGAAAAACGCGTGTCACAGCTGCTTTGCCACATATTGCCTCAGTCAGAGACCTGCAGCCTGGCCTGGGAAGCCTGCTTCTGCTTTTCACACACACAGGAGCTCACTTCTATCAGATACCAGCATCTGCACTTCCCCTTGTAGCCTCTCAAGTTTCACATCTCTGCTCGTCTGGGTTTTGGTGCTGTGAACCTGAAGTCTGCTCTCTACTTGCCTGATGAAGAGCACAGAATACCAGTCAGAGAAGAATTTACCATCCCTAGATAAAGGAGGGATCATAAAAAAGCCCCCGAGATCCCAGGTTAGCAATGCTGTATCGTAACAGGCAACGTGCCCAAGCACACAGTGTTTGTGTTCTCTGCAGAGAAAGGTTAGTCTGGATCTCCAGAGAGATTCCCAGGGGAAAGGTGTCCCCCTGCACCCCCGGGATGTGCCAGTTAGGTCAGGGCTTTTGCACAATGGATTGTTTTATAGGTAGATGGGGTAATGGATGTCAGCTCAGGGATCCAGGCCAATACTGGCTTTGATGGCTCATCTCCAGTACCATAAAAAAAGAAGTCCTACTTGTTTGGTGACCAGTGTCGTTAAAGACTCTCGCTTTTGCATTCCAAGTGAATGGAACTGGATTTGGCTCATTGGTGACAGCAGCCATGTCAGAACATTGCTTTTAGCTGCACACTAATTCTTTTCTATCTTCCCCCCACCCTGATTAAAGACCAGAGAAAGAGAAGCTCAGCACAAAGAATTCAAATGCAAAGCCAGAGGCAGCCTTCACCCAAGTCTGTTCTGGAGAAAACAGCGACAGGTAAAGGTAAGAAATCATCAGAAATTACATGGACTGATGGACAAAACTACTAGAGGTCAGTGGCACCTAGGTGCTCCCCTGCCAAAATCTTCATCTGGTAAATAATACCAGATCCTAGGATCCACAGTCAAGGACCAGAGCATAGTTAGACCAAGCAGGTAATCAAGAAAACCACACAGGGAACAGACAAAAACATTTGTTCAAAGAAGCAGAAGATAACCACTGGCAGCAGAAGGTCACAAGGCTGAGTTTCTGGGTTAGCTGCTGGTGAATCCTGCAGAGGCTCCCAGGATGAGGTATCAGATTTTTGACAAGTCCCTTCCACACGCCCCCATCCCAGGCGCTCTGTGTGCAAAGGATTTGTGGCATAACCCATGCCTGTGCCCGCAGGTGTTACCCAAATCCAGCCTTTGTTCCCTGTGACAATTCATCACACCATTGCCCGCAGCAGTTGAATTCCCGACCTGCTAGGATTAAAAATCATCAGCAATGAAAAATACGCCATACATCCTGGGTGGGAAGAGCTGTCTGTCACGTATTCAGTTCTGTGCTCCCTGATGGATTGAGTGCCACCAAAAGGCAGGGATTTCCTGGCTTACAAAATAGGGAGCCAATCAAAGCAGTGAAAAGTCAGATGAATTATCCACAGCCTTACTGCAAAGTCAACAGCAGGAACAGGAATCCCAGTCACTGATTCTTGGTTTTCTTTGACCGGTATCTCTAAGTGCAGATTTGGGTGACTGGAGTAATTTTTATCCATTTTATGCTATCACTTTGCGTAGGAAATGGTTGTGTTCAGACTTTGTGGGGAGCAAGGCAAACAGTGGAAGCACTGTGGGCACAGCTCACTCAAAGGTGTTGGGTTCCACACCAGCCAAGGTGCTGGATACGTAACTTGTGCAAACCAGGAAGAAAAAACCCCAAGCTTTTTAACAGCATGCAGGTGAAATTATGAGCATAGTGGCATCATGTGCTCTACTACCTAAGTACTATTTAAAATGCATGAAATATATAATAATATCGTTCTTCCTCCTTTTTTTTTTTTTGTTTTAATGGATTGTTTGAAAAACGGCTTGATCTTCCTCTGCAAGTGGGTCATAATAAGACCATGCCACATGAAGCATTCATCATTGTAACTGCCAGTGTCACGGTGTCTTTATTGGCTATTAGTTTCTGTCAGTGAAAGAGCCAAGGCAGGGCTACAAAGAGATGAATGAGGGGCAAGGGTCAGAGCCAGAGTACTCAGGAATTTGATGAATTATAAATTTGCTGTAGTTAACAAAAAATTAAGTCACAGCAGCTATAAATATTCATCTGTTCATAGGTAGGAAAAAAGCAGGAGAATATTTAAATCAAAAGATTTTCTTCTAGCAACTCTTTCCATCAGAAATGCAGGCTGCTCTTGAACTTTAGCATAAGGGTTTCTGTAGTTAATAAACACTGTGTAGATAAAATAATTAATTGAAATTGGACAACATGGTGAAGCAAAGTTTGTTAGATCTACATATTAATTTCTCAGTTGCATTCAGAGAAAATAAGACAGCATCCAAAATAAATGCATCCAGCATTTTAAGTGCTGCTAAAACAGAAAATGAAATAATACAGGAAGGTGTTTCATTAAAGACACTGATGGATCTCAGCCCTCCTAAGCCCAACAGTTCCTGGTAATTCCAGCCGTGGTTCCTGCTATCAGACGCTGAACTGCACAGAGCCAGGGAATGATTCCTCTGAAGGCTTCCCAAGGAAGTCCATGTGATTATCAGAAGTGACTTCAGCCCCATAGAAAGTGAAGCTTTTCCTTGTCTGAAAAACATGATTCCCATTGTGACCTAAACTACAGATTAACATGAGCCCCAGAGCCTGCTGCAAATGCAGCTGATGCAGTTGGCCAAGGGACAGAGCACACAGCTGAGAAGCTCCTGCCTTACAGCCATTGCTCACAAAGCAAAGGGGAATCACAGGACAATCCCATTAACCAGGCAGTCTCTGAAAGTGCTTTGAGTCCAACGGGTGGTTCTCGGAGGCCCTGCACTGAGCTCAGCACACAGACAGGTTTCCTAAACAAAAGCTAGAAAAGCCATCTCACTCAGTTGAACCAGACCCTTGAATTGAGGCTGATACTGACTTAAAAGTAAAATATTTTCTTTCAAAAAAATGCTTGAATATTTTTATTGAGGGAGAATTTGGTGGGGAGGATTTCCATGCAAATCCCCAACATGTACCTGGTTAGCCACCCGCTGCAGGAGAATTGTTTGCAATAAAAACACGGTTCCACCATTGCAAGTATTGGCATGCTGTGAATGCAATCGGAAATTATGAAGTAAAACAGTGATAAATGTTGTCAATTATGTGACACCACCTATTAAGCAAGAATAATTTGTGCTGCATACTGCATCATTTAATTTTGCATTATACATTGTCCCTCATCCTGTATCATTCATCGATCCTTCCACACCACATCCTGCTGATTCTCACCAGTTTAAGAATGAATTAGTTTAGTGAGTTTGAAGTAATCACAAGGAGAAGAATATTTTCACTACCCCCCTTTCTCCAGTTCTCAAATCTGCTGGTACCTAGTAAGTACCAGCTGTCTGCTGCTGCCATCATAGAAGGATGCTCTCAGACACTCCTCTTTGTATTCTTGAGGACTCTGAGAGTCAATGGTTTCTGAGTAAAACTTGTAAGAATTGTACAAACAATCTACAAGTATTAAATCATTATTATATAAATTACCTGCTGACTGACACTTTTTTGATCCCTTCACCTTGACTGCGATTCCTGGAAATCACCATTGAAAAGATTTATAATAGAGTTACAATTTTCTTTTTAGAGAACATGCCAGGGTTTAGTAATTAAATAAAAATCCTCTGTTTCAGATGCAAAGCTGCCAGGTGCTTCTGCATGGAGAGAAGGTCAGAAGTTAGCTAGAAAGTTGCTTGGTCCACCCCCTGCATTTCCAAATCTGAGGAGAAGAGCTGAAGTGCAGACCACAGCAAACACCTTAGGTACGGTTGCCTCTCTACAACCCTGCTTGTTTTGGCACACAAACAAAAAAGTGGTTTATTAAAACTTGCAGAAATAAGAGGTTTCAAAGCCCTTCTGAGCACCTATCTGTAGTAACTGTTCAAATAACTCACTTGTCAAGTTAACAAACTACACATCATTTGTACAATTGGCCACTGTAAATTCAAATATCACCCTTATGGATTTTTCTTCTCCCTAGAATATTGCAGATATTACAGCAGATGTACAAGCCTGGGCTACACAGGTAAGTCTTCAGACCTACAGTAGGAAGCAGGTTTTGAGGTGCATGGGATAGACGCAGGAATTGACACATCTCTGAAGTAATAACCCCACTGTTGTTTCCAAATGCTTTCCACAGAACCTGATAGAGGATTTGTAGCAGTGCCAGTGATGCAAAACAGCTCCAGAGAAAAGGGAAAAGAAGCTGTGGGGGAAAGCCCAGGATTTAAAAGCTGTGTGGTTCCCCACAGGAAGCCCATCGAAATGGGCAGTAATGCACCCACCAAGGATACAAAACAAATACTCAGGAACCTACACTTGCAAAGCCAGTACCATGAGGGACACAGACAAACCAGCTTCCCAAAAGATACTGTGAAAGAAAAGGTAGAAGTTCTGCAGCGATACCTAGGGATCTGTTCTCCTTCATCTGGATCTCGGGACGCAACTCCCTCTGCTTTCAGTGGGCAGAAGATGCTATCTTCATTAACAAAGGCTGCAACCAAGCCCAGCACCTCAGGAAGATGCAGCAGAGGAAAAAGCACATCTCAAAGACAGAAAGGCTCAAGTAGCCCTGCACAGAAAGGATCTGAGAAAGAAAACCTTAAGCACCCTTCAAAAAAGAGCATAAACATTAAAAAACCTCACCCCTACAGCTCCAAAATTGTTCAGGAGTTTATGTATCAAAAGAATGAAGAAAGAAAGAAAAAAAGGCTAGAGGAGAAAAAGTCTTTGGTGCAGGCCATGGAGATGAGAAATAAGAGATTGCAAGAAGTTTACAGGAAGCAGAAAGAAGCTATGGGAAAGAAAACATATTCTGACCCGATGCACAAGCTCATCAGGGAAATGGCTTCTGCAAAAGAAAGTCCTCAGTGTAAACGTGAGCAGGTAAGTCATAAAGGAGAGGCAGGCTGAAACTCTCCAGTCTTGGTCAGTACAGCACCATTCGGGAGATGAAACACTTCATCCAAACTCTTTGAAATGTCAGGGAGAAAAATGTTTTATGTGGAAAAAATAGAGCTATTAACTTCTAATTATGGCAAGAACTCCAAGTTTCATTAGTAAGGCTGGAACCTTTGACTTCAGGGCCAAAAGCCTGGAAATCATCATTTGCTTGAGCTAAAAGAACAGGTTTGCTGTTTGATGCCTGCTGTTTTCCAGTTACATGAACCAGTTATTAAGTGAAACAAAAGCCAAACCTTTCCCTGACGTTGCCTAGCTATTTCATGCTTACACTAACACTCACTTGTGTTTCAGGAGCAAACCAGTGCTGGAATCCTGAAGAGCAGTTCCATGGCCTGGGTGGATAAAACATCCTGTACTCTATCAAGTAAAGATCACAGAGGCAGGTACTCAGACTTAAAAAGGATCCTAGAAAGCCTCTTTCTCAGCACACACTGCAGACTTTTCACAGTATAGTGGGTCTACTCTGCATGTGTCAGCAGCTCATGCTCCATCCTGAATCTATCATTCAAGAAATGTACCTATAGACAGAGAAAGCTGTTTCTTTTTCTTTTGTGAAGGGCTTTAGCTGAGGATACTGGTGTGCACAGAAAGCTACGGTTACTTTGTCTTTATGCTGCGACTTTTCTCCTTTTTGTTTAAACAGGAATCAACTTCTAGAAACAGTTCAGTCACCTAAAAAAAGAGAGGCATTAGCTTCTGCAGCACCACTGGAATCCGAATGCTGGTTTCTCAGTCCACTGAAATGTGAAAACTTGAGGAGCTGCTCTCCCCCAGCTCTGCATACGCCTCCTCTGAGCTTTTCTCTTCCTCAGAAAGATGCAAAACCTTACTCCAAGGACTCAACTTCTGGTCTTTCTCCATACAGAAGTAAAGAGGATCGAGTGAAAGCCATACACAGTCTGTCCAAAGAACTCACAGAAAAGATTGAGATGGCAACTAAGAGACTGAATGCAGCAAGCTCGGTTAGAGACTCTGCTGACAAAACATTGACAGAGACAACTTTGGACCCTTACAATGGGTCTCCTTCTGTCCTAGAACCTGAGACAGCCATGGATAAGCAAACCAGGACAATGACTGTACAAATGCTTCTGGATGCCCCAGACCATGATGAGTTACATGTGTCATCAGATAGGGAATTTCATGGACTGGATAGGATTAGCCTTGTGGGTAGCACCGAGGGAGCAACTGCCCTGGACAGACAGAAGAAAATACCTTTGCCTGGTGGGAGTGCTGTAAGCAAAGAATTAGCGTGGGTCACTTATAACGCAGGACAGAGGCATCTCGACACTGGGGAAGACCCGAGAAACGCATTGCAAGGTAAGTCATGTTGACATGATGCAAGTGAGACTTGGATGCCACAGCCCAACTCTTTCCAAGCCACAAAGTGGTGCCTAAGCCTCCCTTCCCCTTGGCTATTAGAACTGCTGCATCTTGGGAAATCCCTGAGCAGTGGGTCTTCTAGGCTGTATCTATACTGCTCAGAAGGAGTGCTTGTTGGAGCCTTGAGTGTTTGCAGCTTCTTCTCTGCACAGCTCACAAATCTAACACCAAGAGGAGCCACTTGCACCCTCAGCAAGCAGCACAGGCTGCCTAGGGACCCTCTGGCAGCAGCAATGCGAGCACCACTCCAGATGCTTTCAGTATGTTTAGATCAGTAGGGCTGAACCATGAAATTCCAGCAAATCACATTCAGAAGTAATGCTCTAACTTGGGTAATGATTTCATTACTTTCTTCTCATTACACCTGTGAAACTACATCTCTTAATTTTATCTGTGGCTTTGCCAGTGATTTTGGACACATCGCTTTACCTTCTGGTGCCAGGCTTTCCCAGAAGTAAGAAAGGAATTACAAGCCTTATCCCATATATTTAGAAATCTGTGGATAAGAAGAGCTATGCAGCAGTTAAGTGCTCACATGCAAGGAGGCAGAGAATAGATGCCAAAGCTCAGGCTATTTCAATTCTACAAAGAGCATATTTATTAAATGCCTTCATTTGTCTTTTTAAAAGGTTTTCCTGTGAATAAGGGCTCCAAGGTGGACATAAACCTATTGCATGAAAAGCCAATAACCAGCCCAGCCTCTCCACCTCACAGATTCCTCACTGGAAGGTAAACAAATCTGGATATATTATTCTTTGCTAAATATACTACACACATGCACATGCAGTTAAAATAAATAGCACCAATTCAGAGTGAAGCCAGACTGCTCTTTACTCCTCACCCAGGAAATTGCCAGGCAGGCAGATTTTTGACAAGATGAACTGGAAGAGGGAACCACCTCTTTGGGGAGAACTGAGAGATCGATAGGAATGAGAAGGATGCCGAGGGGAGCCTTTACCACTGTCTACAAATACCTGAAAGGAGGTTATAGCAAAGCAGGTGCTGGTCTCTTCTCCCAAGTAACAAATCATAGAATCATAGAATCACCAGGTTGGCAGAGACCCACCGGATCATCGAGTCCAACCATTCCCATCAATCACTAACCCATGTCCCTCAGCGCCTCGTCCACCCGTGCCTTAAACACCTCCAGGGAAGGTGACTCAACCCCCTCCCTGGGCAGCCTGTTCCAGTGCCCAATGACCCTTTCTGTGAAAATTTTTTTCCTAATGTCCAGCCTGAACCTCCCCTGGTGGAGCGTGAGGCCATTCCCTCTCGTCCTGTCCCCTGTCCCTTGGGAGAAGAGCCCAGCTCCCTCCTCTCCACAACCTCCTTTCAGGTAGTTGTAGAGAGCAACTACCTGAGTTGTAGATGATCTCAAAGGTCTTTTCCAACCGAACAGTTCTTTGATTTCTATGGTTCAGCTGGGATTTTCCGGAGAGATGGGTGCCCCCTAAGGGAGTTCTGCCCCAGATGCCCCCTGCCAGCAGGAGACCAGGAGAGCTGGGGGGGGTTCAGCCCCGCCGGGGTCGCTGCGGTACCGACACTGCCCGCCAGGGGGCGCCGCCAGCACAGCCAGCGGGGACCCCGCAGCAGCGCAGCCGCTTCTGAGCGCTCCGGGCGGGCCGGGAGGGAGCGGGGGAGCCGCGAGGGGGGTCCCAGGGCTGGAGCATCTTCCGTGCGAGGCCAGGCTGAGAGGGCTGGGGGTGGTCAGCCTGGAGAAGAGAAGGCGCCGAGGAGACCTTAGAGCAGCCTCCAGTGCTGAAAGGGGCTCCAGGAAAGCTGGAGAAAAAAGCTCTTGATCAGGGATTGCAGGGATAGGATGAGGGGGGACAGTTTTGAGCTGAAAGAGGGGAGATTGAGATGAGATCTTAGGAAGAAATGTTTTCCTGTGAGGGTGGGGAGGCCCAGGTTGCCCAGAGAAGCTGTGGCTGCTCCCTCCCTGGAGGGGTTCAAGGCCAGGTTGGATGAGGCTTGGAGCCCCTGATCCAGTGGGAGGTGTCCCTGCCCATGCAAACCATTCCGTGATGCTGTATGGCATTGCGCAGGAGTAAACTGATTGTCTTTATGAGTACCTAGTTACATCTCCACTAAGCTTCTTCTTGCAGAGGGTTAAAGAGAGATTTAATCAACTGAATAATATAAATTCACTTTTCGTCATTGTGTTCACCTTGCTCCAGAAATGAGTGAAAACCTCCCATTGCTGCAGCTCTACAGGCTGTGTGTAAGTGGAGCAACACCTATTCACAAACACCAGGTTTTGTTGAACAGGACACATGTCAGAGCATGGTGATTAGCATGGAAAATAGGCTTTGAAGCAGCAAGTTTAGAAAAAAGGATTACATTAATGAAAGTTGTTTTCAGTCACTTTACATTAATTAATTGTTTAACGTAGATGTCAGTTGATAGAAACCCCTTTGTGTTTAGCCTGTATCTTGGAGAGCAAGGACATACTTGTATAACTGCCCCAGGTGGGTCATCTCTGGTGGCAGCATGGGCCATGTAGGAACTTGCTAATTCAGACACAATCACTGACTGCAAACCCGGCTGTGACCCTGTCCAGCCATGAAGGACAAAGCCGGCGTCCCCGCAGGGGCCACACATCTCTGCCGAGAAGTCTGCCCTTAGAGGATAAATCCCCTGAGCCCTGGAAGATTAAATATGCCTTGGACAGGCATTACAGAGGAAAGGACATATGTGCAGCAAACTGGCCACCGCGTCGCCAACTTCCCATTCAGAGGAAAGGATGCGGTGTTGGTGCTGGGGGACCCTGGCGCAGGCGGGGTCCATGTGGTCTGTGCAACAGGCAATTCCCCGGAGCCTGGGACCGAGCTGGTTGTACCAACCTGCTTGCAGTTAAACTGCAGAAAGCTCTAGTGGGAAGACAAGCATGTTTTTTTAACTGAAGGCAGGATATAAGGCACAGCATTCTTTTTAAGAAGATTGTTTACAGTGCAAAGTAAACAAGAGGAAAATGAAAATTAGAGCGATAAGCTCAGACAGCTCAGCTTACCAAAGTTATGAACAGTAATTACTGGAATTACTGAGAGTTAAAACCCTGTTCTTTGTGCGCAACTACCACATTCACCCAGGTCGGGCTGATTTCTGCTCTGAGAGATCAGTTGCAAGGATTATGGAGCTGTTGTGTCACAGACGATGGCAAATGTACGAAACATGAGCACTTGGCACTTGGAGTGGGCAGTGAAGAGAGTCAGAACTGCAGATGTACTGCACCTTAGAGAGCACAGCCCGCCAGGCTGAAGGAAACGGTGGGGTCCATTACTCTTGTCTTGATGCATGCGTGTTTATATGCAACTCTAATTCACAGTAATGGAAGGTAGGTGTGGAATCCTGTTGGCCCCAATGGGAATAGCCCCTCTGCTGTAATGGACAAGCATCAGACAGAGTAGAAATAAGACAGATTGCAGTGATTTCCTGAACAATGTAATTACTGAGAAAGCAAAGCTCCCCGTGTGTTGGAGCAGTGGAGTCAAAATCCTCACAGAGCAAGAGAGAAAAAAAACCTCACCAATAAAACCACTCAAACAATAAATCACACCCCTGTTGCAAGTGCTGTTTCAAAAGATGAGGAGAGGTACTTGCAGATAAAATATCACTGTATTTAGAGATTAAAAGTGGGAAGTGTTGCTATATTGTTCTTCTGCTCCCGAAACTTCCACACTGTGAGTCCATGAACTCCATAGGGAAGAATGTTAGAAGGAGGGAAGGAAACCAGTCTCTTGACTAGCATACAAAAACTAACAGGACTCTGCTAACAGGTGGGAACATCGCTGTGTTCTTAGACCTTGGTAAATCTATGCCTGTGTAGCTCATCACCAGTGTAGCCAGAGCTAGGATAGAAAACATGAGAGCAAAAGCTCCTGAACTGGGTCTGTGCTCTTGACTTCCACTGTTGATACCAGTGACAGCGAGTTATGTGTCCATACTTGGCTGCAACATATATTCTCTTCAGGAGTTCACCTAAACAAAGCCACCTGATAAAAGCAGACTCTTTGTCAGCTGCACCCACAAATACAAAACATCCCATGTTAACCAAACCGGTGCTCTTAACCATGATCTTACCCACAGCCAGTTTTAGCAGCACAGTTCTATGTTTACATCTTCAATTAGAGCTGTGAAAACAGTGAATCATGTTCATGCAAGAAATCCCGCAGGTGCCTCTTTCCATCAGAAATGTTCTCATTTCATGCACGGCTGCTCTGCCGTCCGCAAGGGCGGCTGGCGGAGATTTGTTGCTAATGCAAATGACTCACTGATGGGAATTACCCAAACTGCCAGAAAAAGTGGATGCAATTTCATCCTTATTTTGATCCAGTTACCTTCAGAAGGGGCTTTCTCTTACATTCAGTGTCTCCTGAGAGTCAAAAAGATCCAAACGCTTTGCCATAAGCACTAGTGAGGGGGCAGAGCAAGCAGCTGCCGGGCAGAGCCCTGATGTGCTGAGCTATTAGATCAGAACTCTGCCTCCTACCGCGAACCCAATAATGCTTTCTCTTTAGCTGTTACAAATCCAAAGAGTCTCATCTGAGAATTGTGATGCCCACTGCAGAGCTGGTTGTGTCTAGAGGAGAGGGGCTGATGGCCACTCCTGTGTGATCTCAGTACTTTCTGTAGAACCTGCATCCATTTCCATTGATGTCTACAGTAGCCTTCCCAGGAAATAGGAAGGATTAGATCTGGACCTTGACATCAGCCTTTTCAAAGAGAAGCAGGCAAAGGAAACAGTGGCTTTGACTAAAAAACTAACACAACATACATGCAGAGACAATCCTCAGTGCATTTGCCCAACAAGCATTAGAACTGCTTTTTAGGAAATCCCTATTACCTTTTCTCTTTCTCTCTCACCCACTTTTTCTCCCACTTTCTGAAGACTACATCCAAGACGCGTTAGTGGGAGCTGTTCTAATCGTTTTAGTAGTTTCTGGGTCATGAAAAACAAAGAAAAGCTTATTAATGAGAAAAATGAAATGAGATTTCCCTAAGCTGATTGCCGATTAGAAAAAAAAAATTCACATTCATTTTTCTGTATAAAAAAGAAAACATCTGTCACTGTTTCAACGCGTCTCAGTGCCCCTGCTTGTGTTTCAGCTGAGGCTTCATCAATAAATGCCCATTTTCACACCTTTCTTCTTAACCTTTTTAGTTAAGCTCAGATAGTTACAGATCAAAACAAAGTAAAACCAGTTAGCTGAGGTCTTTGTGGGGATCACAGGATCTGATGCTGACATTGGTTTGAAATATTGAAGTATATGTGGCGAATCTTAGCCATGCTTAGCACATGTCCCAGAAATGCTGGAACAGAGAGCAGCGCTTTAGCACTTCTTGTTTCTAAAATGATTCCAAAAAGCTTTGCCAAGGTTCAGAGCTACATTGTGCAACTAAGTCCTAACAATGGCACAGATTGTACAATGCAGCCCTCATAAATTAAGCTTCAAAGCTGCAAGGTGGTTGTTTGTTTGCCACTAGGATGAAAAATATCGAGCTCTTTCAGAGCAGTATTTAGAGTAGGTCAAGAGGAGCATTGTTAGCGTTCCTGACAACAGCAAGGTGCAAGAAATGGGATTTTGTACATCGGCAGGTATGACTTTTCAGCGTCTCTTGTTTCCATTTAACACAATTTAATAAGTGATAGCTTTGTTAAAATGAAATAACCATTTTCTAGTTCAAAAGATTGCTTATAAACATGTACAATCTGAAAAACTCTCAGAGTAATTGTTGTTGTTGCCTTGACACAGCCCACAGAGGGACTGCACAGCTCAGAGAAATCACTACCGGTGTGAGACCACTTTGAAAATTCAGAACCGAGAAGAAATTGCCATTCAGGCACCCAGAGAGAGCCTGCGGACACCCGGCAGCCTCGGGCTGCAGCCCTCTGCCACCTCCAGCCCTGGCGCTGAGACTCACCACGGCTTTGAGCAGGACTTGGGTAAGGTGGCATTCCCCAAAGCATCAGAGCATGGTGGTTACTCAGTTCCCACCCCGGTGCTTCTTATGCTGTTGCAAAAGAAAGCACAGCCCCTTTGTAGCAAGAGAATTCTGAACACCCTAGGTCTTCTAGGGTGAGGCGGGTGGGGGGGTCCAACAGCTGGTTCACACTCCAGATTTCAAAGGTGAAGGATGAATATACGGAAAACTGTCCCCTCAACCTTCAAGTCCAGTTTAACAGATACAACCCACTAGAAAACGCAATAGGAAAGCTTTTCCTTTTCAGTGCAGTGCTGTGTTATCTCCCCGGTGTGAATTCAGCAGAGCGGCGCCTCAGGTTACTCCTGTGCCCTTACACAGAGACAGCTACAGATGACCCCAATGGAACAAACTCCACTCAGATCAGAGATGTTTTTAGCACCTTGCAGCCTCATCTGAAGGTCTCAAGGAGCTTTGCAATTAATTCTTCTTCATTACCACATTAGATAAGTGAGGGATACTATACAGCAAGAGACACCAAGGCGCAGAACGCTTACAGGGGTTAACAAAGGGTGCAGCTGGATGGAGAGATCAGCTCGGAATCCTGCAGGGCTGGCTAAGGTGAGGGTGAGGTGCAGGGCATCACCACTCTGCTCAAAACAAATGTTTGCATGGAAAGAAGGGAAAGTTTGTGGCCGAAGGGGTTAAACGGCAAACAGTAGCATGCAGGCCACTCTGAAAAGATCTCTGCCTGCTTCCACCAAACAGTAGCAGATGGTGCATTGTTTTAAGGGCTTTTTCAGAGACAAAAGAACAAGATCAGATAACCTTTCCTCAAAGAGGGTACTTACAAAAACGCTTTGCTCTTATTAAGGATTCTTCATTGTTTTCCTCACAAAATTTTATATGTAATATTGGATTCTGAGGTGGTGGAGAAGCCAGCATTGTTTGCTACTCTTCTCCCCACGCCCCAGGGACTTGGAAGGCATCTTACATGATTGGACTGTAAGTCTGTTGTCTGAAGTGTTTACCGTAAGCAAAAGACATTGTATTTATTTAACATTAATAACTAAGGGCTCCAATTCTGGAAGCTATTTGGCAAAAAGACCCTGCCATCCACTATTCACCACGGGGACAATAGGAACTGCTGCCCCATGTCTATGCCAGGAGGAACCTTTACCTTCTCCGAGCATTTAAGGAGCTGACACCTTTGAGTGAGCTCAAGCCCAAGGTTTGACTGCAAACCAGCAGTTCCAGTCTGGGCCATATTGCTGCAGATGAGGCCCAGAACTGTCATTCTGAAGACAATGTGGGTTTGAAATATGGGTCACAAGTGAATCTGTCCCCCACTCTTATCAGGAGAAGGGCATTCAGATGCAAGGCTGCATTGTTTGCTATAATGCATCACACCAGCAGTTGATTCTGTTCGCTTTCACAGAACGCAGAAGTCACCGTGTGGATGCAGCATAATGATGTGCAATTACACAACTGCTGCAACATTTCAATATTTACCTTCAAATACCACTAATTGCTTGCCAAAGACCTGAAACATTTTCTGTACTCTATATAGTTGCCAAAATAATAAATTTCATTTTCATAGACAATAAAGCACAAGATAGGAAGCAGATATTCACAAAATATTTGTAACCATTGGGCTTGGGGTAAGATAGTGAACCTAAGTGTTGAATTTTCTTTTTAAACACAGCCAGTATAAAAATCCGGAGTTGTGAATGCTTCAAGCACATGCTGTGATGAACAAAAACCATCTCCACAGGCATCATTGGAAAGTATTTCACATAACTCTTATATGCATCTCTAACCAGTTTATGCATAAAACTCAGCGTAACCTGGTGAGGAAGTGGTTTGCACATCTCAGACACACCACTACATAAAGCCTTTCCATCATTCCCATCAGGTCACTTCCACAGGGAGCTGGGAAGATGAGCTGTACTTTCCTAGGCACTGCAGCACACCCTTTGAATATAGCCAGTAGCACCCAAGTTTCTGCATTGCTACTGAATAAGGGAACTAGGTGATTAAAAGCCCTGTTTTCCCTGTGCCCTTTCCTACAGCCTTGTGGCTGAACTGTGAGCTACATAGAATCACCAGGTTGGAAAGAACCTCTGAGATCACCGAGTCCAACCATAACTATCTGCCACTAAACCAACATTGCACTAAATGAGCCAGAAAACTCATTTCATCAAGCCAGACTTTTGTTTCCTTTGTTTTCATATTTGAAGGTGAACAAGGTTTAAGTTGAAATTGATTGTTAAAAAAATATTCTTCTAAATGTTGAAGCAGAAGCATGGCTACTGGTTTAAAGTCATTTGCATTGGGAAAGGAACGTGGATGCTTTTCATTATTCTTAAAGCACAGAATTTTCACCTGGGTTGCAAAGAAGATATTTGTATGTAACGTCTTTCCCCTTGATATATTTTCTCATATCACTAGAGGGAGCTGCCTTCTTGCTTGTAGCAGAGAGAGAAGTGATTAAATTAGTGGAATCAGCCAAGAAGTGTAACAGTATGGTTTCAGCCAATTGTCTTCCAACTGATAGTTCTGAGATAATACGGCTCCTCATGTTTTGCGTCAAAATCCTACACTGTCTATTACATTTTACAAAACTTCTACCTGGTAAAGCTTCAGTGATCTCCATCAAACATCTTTAAAGCCGTCTGTACTGGTGGCAGTGTTGAAGCACAGCGTAGTATGCTTGACTCTATGGCAGGCCACACAAAACTTGCTCTTTGGAACTGCTCTCACTTCCTTTGACAACAGTTTTCTCCCTCTGGACTGGTTTCTTTCCTACCTACAAAATGTGCTTGCACTGTTTATTAGCTGGCTGATAAGTCATCCTATAGCCTGTGTGTGCACAAGTAGACTTTGTCCCCTCCATGCTTCTACCCCATAATATGCTGTTACTTGTCAGATGCCACAGTAAAGCATGTGGGCACATGTGCATTTCTCGCTCTGTGGACTACAGTGTTGCTCTGCTCTTCAGGTTGGGGCTTCGGTATCCATCCTGGAAGTGTAGTGAGTTGAGGGAATTTAGTATAATTGATGAGCAATAGAAGGAACATTCTATGGAAATTCAGGGTTCTGGTTAGGTCCAGATCCAGACCCAGCTCTCTCTCGCCAGGCTGCAGCAAGAGCTGCTCTGTATGCAACACGCCACACGTGGAAGGGGCAGCAGCAGGGTGAGGCATTGCCATGTGCTGCAACATCTGGCTGGAGGCTGAACTCCAGCCAGCCCTCCGCACTAGAGGATTTAGTTATAAACACAAAATATGCAGAGGACAGGAGCAGCACAGGCCACACTAATCCCCTTGTTTAGTAAGCAGCTACTCTTCAATGGCAAGTGGGATACCAGGCATATTTATAGAAAAGAGAAGAAACTGATTCAGCAGGCGTGGAAATGCAGATTCTCCAAGGTACTCAAGAATGCTGATCAGCCCATTAATTTTCCTGAGCGCGCAGTTCTTGCTGAAGAAGGCCCAAACAGCCATCCTGTGTTCACCTGTGTTAAGTATCTCAGCTGTGACCAGGAGTTAGCAAACCTCTTTTCAGTATCACCATTTCCCCATCATCACTACAGCTCAGTTCCTGCATGCTATCAAAGTACTGAAATGCCTGGGTGGTATTTCATCCATCCCTTCCCTTGCCTGAAAAGCATCCTAAACCAATAAAGCCATTGAGCAAGCATGGTAATTTTAGAGATGGAAGGATTGCCCTGACCTGGATATCAAATGGGTCAACTCCTTCTGGATCCATTGCTCCATTCCATAACAGCATTTAAGGACTTTTTACACCCCATCTTCATACACCTCCAGGCAATAATGTAGTCAAAGTTGGGCTTACATCTACAGCTGCAAGTATGTTTCTGTAATAACTGGTTTGGACTGATTGCTGACGTGGGCAGAAAGAGTAAAAGCTGTCCTTGAGTAAAGCAGCAGTAAGTGCTTCTGCCTAGCTTCAAGTGATTAGAAAAATGAGACTTTTAGCCCGGCTTTCTTAATTATATGTCACAGAGGTTCTACAGGGCTTTAGAGAGATTCTGCAGGTGCAGCGGAAAGTGATTTAACAAATAGCATTTTTTTAAGAAGACAGAGTGTATGTGCAGTGGAGCTATCTGGACACATGGCAAAATGCCATTCATCATAACATAAGAGGATGTGAAATTTGACCAGATTTTTTTTTTTTTTTAAGACAAGATGTTGCAACACAAGAAATGCGTCTGGAAATAGCACGGTTATGAAACTTGTGTTCAAAATGAGTGAAAACAGATCAGAACAAACTTTTTTTTCACTTTGTGATCAATCCCATTGGAACTGGATGGTCTTTAGGCCCCATCCAACCCAAGCCATTCTATGATTCTATGAACTTAGCATCAATAAATTCAACTGGAAAAATTTTTACTAATATGACCTTATTTGTTAGTATTGAGGGAGACACCTTCATGTGGCTTTTGAAAGGGATGAGCTGTCTGTGCACCCATTGAAGATATGTTCATTTATCTTTTTTGTATTACATTGCTTAAAAACAGTAAAGTAAAACTTCCCTGTAGAAAAAACAGCTCTTTTACCCACAAGATTTTCCTAGATACACCATTTCACATAATCCTCTCTGGTAACTATAAGCATTAAACAGTCTAAATCAGTCCTCAAAATTAGGAAGACGGAGGTAAAACCAAAAATCTTTTAAAAAGGATGAACTCTTTATTGGCTGTGTGATTTCTAGGTAATTCAGCACTGCTTTGCCTTTTGAAACAGCCAACCCCCCCAGAACAGGGAGATATCTTTGATTTCATTAATGCTTGAGATTTTCATCCAGTCCTTTGATTCTGAAAAAGTAGTGGGATAAGAAAAGCCTCCTGTAGTAACACCGTAAGCAAACTCTGCAACCAAGCTGTTTATAAAAACACAGCAGCATTCTTATAGCAAACCTGCCTCAGGCTTAACACAAAAAAAAACCCATCCTGGCATGCAAAGAAGCCCACATCTCTGATCCTTCTATGTAAAAGATCCTTCAGTATTTAAAGCAAAAACCAAACCTTTCATGCCATGGGCTTATCCTGAGGCACAGAGTAATTTGGATTCAGACGATCTGGGTAGAGATAGAGATTTTATCTCAAGTTTCCAAGTCAAACCTATTTCTATTTATGACCCACACTTCATTTATGACTCCGGTTGCTGTGACAGTGGCACAGTACAGAGTAAACACACAACCTGTTTGCATAAGCTTAGCAATTCATCTGAGAAGCTCGAAGCAGCCAAGAACATATCACTGGTAAACATTACATCACCTGTACTGTAAAAGACAGGCAGGAGAGTTACAATAAGGAAGCAGCAGTGAAATAGCTGCTCCTGGAACAAGGGTTGTTTTTCCCACTTAAAAGTGAAAGATTTTTTTTCCATGGCTTTGTCTGCTGCTGTGACAAAACAGAGAAATCAAGCCTGCACCCCTGCACAGGGAGAAGATGCAAGACAGAGAAGGCACCTATGATGCTGCTAGAATTCCTAAAGAGGTCATCAGGTTAGAAAGCTTTTCTCCTTCTATAACTGGTGGGTCTTATCCTGTTGGTGTAGCAAAGGAGCAGTGGGTCAAGTGTAGCGATAAGCCATGCTCTGAACTCTGGGCTTTGAACGCAAGCTGTTCCCGGGTCCTTCGCCTTCCTAGCACAGGCAAGTCCTGCCTTTTCCCCTATGCCCAGTACTTGCAGGACTTCATGTTAGCAGATTTGTTGACAGGATGCAGGTAATGACATTTTCCTTATTCAGATATAGTAGAAGAAGTAAATGCATACAGGAAAACTTACTCCAGGAATAAAGGCAGATATCAGGTTTAGAAGGCTTCCAAAAACAGGGCCAGGGAGGATTCAAAAGGAAAACACAGTTAGGAACAATGTACACATACCCCTTCCCCTCAGGCATGTTTTGAGAAGTGCAGTCAGGCCTGAAATGCAGCAAAGAACACTAAGGAGCAGACGTGACACTGTTAGATTACTTACAAGGTTGTACTGGCCTCAGCAGTGGCCCAGTAAGCCTGTCCCGCTGGCAAAACACTTTAGAAAGGCTTAAATCCTAAAGGACTTTGACAGCGCAGAAATGTATTTTTCAGGACAACAACTGGAATCTGAAAGAATCTGCTTTCACTTCTTCCCTCTGGTTAACACTGATGCTTTCTTCAGCTGGCACCTATTAAATAGAGCCCAGGTTTTTTAAATTAACAATTGGTGATTGTTACTGCCTATTTCCTAAGCTTTTGCAGATGAGGGAGACCAGAGCTACACAGACCTGGAGAAGAAATACAGAAGCCATCTAGACAATTTGAGGCAAACCTCGCTATTGCTGTCTCACAAACTGAAGGTACATTAAGTAACCTACCCAACCAGCAAAGAGAGAGTTAAGTTCTGCTATCTCAAGTAAAAAGGTGCTTGCTAACTCTGACCTCGTGTGTGTTTAGGTTATAATCAGTTGTCATCAGCTGACTCTGCATCAGGTTTACAAACCCTATGTAGCTATAAAAGTGGTGCTAGCCTTATTCTCTTGTTTGGAGGCTGTAGGGTAGTACAGGTGGGCAAGAATGTATTGCTGTGCTGTAGCTGAAGTAAGCGTTTGTACTGCCTTCCAAATGCAGCAGAAGTTGACTGCGTGATACCTATGCTGCCTTCTCTTGGGAGCGTGCTTTGGCCTCCAGCTCTGAGGAACAGTGTGACTTGATTCAAAATATCATTTATAGTGCATTAATTTCCTAATGCAGGTCCATCAGCTCCAGCAGAAACAGCAGCTTTTAGTGCTGAGGGGGAAAGTAAACCAAGAGGTTCAAGAAAGTCAGAGGGTTTTGAGTGACCTGCTTCAGCACAACTTAGAGGTAAGTTCGAATGTGTTTGACCAACTCGTACAGAAGCGTCTCCAGTATGGCTTTTTTTTTTTTTAAAGCCCTTAGGATGAACACAGTACTCTAATTCCCATGAAAGCAACTCTAAGTACATAACAGTTTGTGAGCTGTTGATACTGCCTCACTTCTGTATGCCCACATAGTTTTTTTCACTGTGAGTACCGTCCAGCTCATTAGCTAATCCAGCTCTTTAGGAACTGTTGGTATATGAAAAACATTATCTACAATGATTTCCCAAAAGGATGAGATAAGAAGGCTTAAGAGTTCTGCCTTTCAATTGACTCATTTGGGTCTATGAGCAATTTCTGTGTTTGCAGGCATATGGTAGCTCAAAAGGCAGTGATCCGTCTGTGCCAAGACTGGACCACGCAGAGCAAGTGAGGAGAGGATACCAATCCAAAAGTGGCAATGCAGCTGGCAAGTACAGAAGGTGATAAAAACCAAGGCACTCTGATGGTTTAGCCATAGTTTGGCTGTGTGAATGACTTGGGGCAATAAAGCATTTGCACTCTGTTGTTATTTTGACTTCGCTATAAAAGCCAGGAATAGAGATGGTCTTTCTGACTGCAATAAGAAAATATTTCCCTTCTTCCTGACCTCCAGCAATCAAGAGATGCATTCACTGGAACAATCTGCATTGAAGATGGAAAGAGATTGCAGCCCAGTGGATACCAAAACAGTGGGAGAAAGAAAACCTCTGGGAGGAAGGGGTTCATATTGCTCAATGCTTCAAGAAGGTGATCACTAAATTAGAGGATTTGGTGGTGTTGGGCAAACAATACTTTATAGCATGGCATGAGAAACAGCACAGCATCCAGGGGCTGGAACACAGAACCACCACTTTCACTGTTTTTCCAAAGAGATTTTGAAAATTTTGACCTAATACTTACATCTGTTATGCGTATTTAAACCGTAGCAGTCTCTCTTTGTACTCCTGATGCTCCTACAGAAAATAATTTGGGGAGTTGGGAGCTATTTACCCTATTTATAGGTCTCTTTTTTGCATGATTTGGGGAGTCCAGCAGCACTTTCTGCAGATTTTACCATGATTTCACTGGAAGGCAAGGTTAGCGCTCACCCCTTGCTGTGGGATGACTCCTTCAGGCACCCATTGAGGGTAGCGTGCAGGCCTGGCTGCCACATCTCTGCAAAGGCACCTTGAATTCAGGAATGGATGTGAACTCATGTGTTGTAGGGACAATTCTGGGACTCTTTTTCCTTCTGATAGAGAGAAATACTTTGGTTATGGTGACTTTAAATATTCTCCCTAGTATCCCTGCCAGCAGAGTACCAGGAGCCATTGCACGACCATCAAATATTGAATCTGTTGCCACCACCAGTGAACCTGCCCCATGAGGAGACCTGTGTAGGGGAGGACTCTGGAGAGAGCAGCGGACAGGCCAGCTCCAACAGCCAGGTAACAGCAGCTCTTGTACCAGCTGGGGGTGGGTGGGTGGTTTTTTTTGGGTTGTGCTTTTGGCTGTTAGTCCATAAGTCAAACTCATCGCCTGCATGGCACTTCTCTGATAAACATGATGCTCTGCTCTGTTGCCAGTGGAGCGAAGTCGGACAGCACTATGGAGGCTCCAGCACCTTCTGCTGTTTCAGCTTGGCCATGGCAGAGCAGTGTCTGAGGGGAGAAGAGCTGCGAGCTCGACACCAGGCTGCCCTGCTCGAGCTCCGCAAAAAAGCTCTCCAGGAGAAAGCCAGGGCTGAGCTGGCCTGGCTGAGCCACCAGAAAAGGTGAGGAGGGGACACACAGGCAGGATGCTATATGACTATCTGACAGGGGCAGGTCCCTCAGCATTAGGTGTCACTGCCTGCTCAAAGGAAGGAAAACAGTCCCAGCTCCGGGGAAGAGAGCAAATATAAAATCCTTCTCATTTGGAGTAAGTGCTGGTGAAGCAGAGGGAGAGGAGTCTGCACAGTTTTATCCTCTCCAGAGCACAGAGGAGCTCCCTTTTGCAGCCTGAACTTGAGGTCATTTGGGGCAGTTTGACCCCCATGGTGCAAGGTGTCCCTCAGTGCTGACTGGACTGAGGTATCCTTGGGGACACTATGAGCTCTCCCATGCAAGGTGTCCCTCAGTAGTCAGCGCTGGGTACTGAGTGCTCATCGAAGACTGGTTGCCTAAGAGAGGTCCAGGCAATGTGGTCCCAGTGTCGTGATGTATCCTGCAAGTCTAGCAGCACTTTCTGCAGAGCCTTCCGTAGCTCCTGCTGCTTTTACAGCTCCTTCCAGAGGAGCTTTGCTCCCGTCCCTAGCATTGTCTTCTGAAGAGCATTAAATTTACAGCATTTAATGCATTTAATTATCTGATTGTGATTCCCATCCTTCTCTGGTCTCCAGGTGTTTAGAAAGCCTGCAAGACAGTGAGGGAGCCTCTGCCATGGCTGCAAAGCAGTGCAAAATCCTAACGGAGCTGAAACAGGAGCAGGTAATGCTGCAGCAAGAGGAGCTGGATCTCATAAACAGTGGGAGGTGCCTGGAGCTGCTGAAGCAAGTGGGGTTTGTTTTTTAAAACAGTCGCCTGTGTCATTTCACATGCATTATTCTGCTTTGCTTCCTACCTTCAGTTGAGGTTTTTTTGTGCCAAAGTTAGCAGCCTGTAAATCTTAGAGGAAAGAAAACATTCTTTTTTTATTTCTTACTACTCCACTGTTACTGTGGGTTTTTCTATTTGTGTCATAACAAGCAGGCCATATAATGTAGGTTTTCACTGATTTATGCTTCGGATGTTGAAATATATTAAAGTAATCTGACAGATAATTTTATAGACTCTGTTCCCCTGCTACTGAGAGGAATGCTGGGCTCATAATTACAATTGGTAATCAGAAAATTTCTGTTCTACTCCTTATGCAGTACAAGCCTCTCCTTTACTTCAAGGAATTCCTTTGCAAACAGTGAAAACCACAAGCACTGGAACAGGCCCTGGCCCAGGTTGCCCAGAGAAGTTGTGGCTACCCCATCCCTGGAGGTGTTCAAGGCCAGGCTGGATGAGGCTTGGAGCCCTGATTTAGTGGGAGGTGTCCCTGCCCATGGCAGGGGGTAGGACTGGGTGATCTTTAAGGTCTCTTCCAACTCAAACCGTTCTATGATTCTATAAGCTTCCTCTAGATTTGAATGACCTGAAGATAATTCCTTTCCAAATGTCTCTCCTCTGAGTCTCTTGCCTCCCAAGCAGTGAAATGTGCCCTTACCCATCACTGGTTTTCACAGGTGACCCCAGTCAGCGTTAGCAAAAACCAAAACTCTGAATGTGTTACAGAAAAAGGGACTATCCCTGTATACTGAGTTTTCAGGATGTTTTGTGGGTAGCATTGCCATATGTTAAGAAATACTAAACATGTTAAGTAGGTCTCTTTTCTGTTATCTTGGCTCTTGTACCCTCCTTTGTTTTTCTGCTTTGTACAGGCAGAAATTCAACACCTGCAAAACATCTATAGGGCAGCCCATCAAGAAAGAAAGCTTTTATTAAAGCAGCAAAGAGACATTTTAAGGATGCAACATTCAACAGCACAACTCAAGGAAAAGCTGCATAATATGACTGGGAATCAAGAGGTTAAGTCATTTGATGTCTTGGTGGGTTTTTCAGTGGGTAATAACTGAAGTCTGAGCTGACACTACAGCTGAAGAGCCCAGGTGAAGCCTTATCTGTTACTTTTTCCTTTTAGTTTACACATAATGCAACAACTGAAGAAGCAATAATGCTGAATGCAGTGAGACTTACTTCTAGCCCGAAGTTATACCACTCCTCCTCTTCAGCAGAGCCTGCAGCTCATCCAGAGAGGTCTGATCTGTCAGGGAGCAGAGTGAGCTGTGTCCAGCTAAAGAATAAACAAAGAGATAAATATGAGGAGGGGTAAGTAGAACTTCTTCCACAGTGATAGCTGAAAGATAAGAACAAATCCAGTCTAGAAGATGGGACTAGTTATGTGTCAGATAATTGTGTGGGGTTTAAATGCTCCCAAGAGGGAGTTTTATAATAAGTTTAGAAAACCTCTGTATTCAAGCAGTTGATGCATCAAGATCACCATTTAGCATTCTGACGCATGCTCCTTCACTGTTTTTTTGTCTCTTCTGTATGTCCAACCATCTAAGATCCAAAACAGTAAGCTCCTCAGAGAGCATTTTATTGTAAGGCTGTTAAGAATAAGAGTATTAAGTAAATTATCTGGATCCCTAACTGGAGGTCCTTACTAAATTCTTCAGGTAGAACACATTCATCACTTCAATACATCAGTAAGAAACAGTTTATCTCAGATTTTCCCATGCTTTAAAAAGATGAAGTACCCTTCTGTGCAAGGTGTGTGGGGGGGGGTGCTTTCCACTGAGCAGTACAGATGGGGACCCCACACTGCTCAGAGCAGCAGCCTTCCAAAGCACAGATGAACAAAAATCTAGTTTGCTTCAGGAAAAAAAAATAAATGCAGTTAAACCCAAATATAGATCTATATATGAATTAAAAAAACCCTTTCATTCAGTTCCCCAGACCTTTAGCAGACTGGTAAGTGAGGTTTGTGCATTTACTTAAGTTCCCACAGGGAAAGGCTTTCAAATAAATCCCTGCATGGAACTGATCTATAATTCATGGTGTTATTGATTACAAGTCACAGAAATCTTTAAAAGGTTTCTTGGCTCTGCTTTCACTTCTTATTGCTGACAAGCCTGCTCATAGGAGGACAGTGAATATTGGCGTCGGTCTAGAGCAGACAGGGCCTGGAGGAACTTGTCGTGCACCCAGACTCTGCCTGCTGCATGGCTCTGTGATTGTGATGGATCTCTCTCCTATGTAAGAGTGCAGAGTGGTATTTGCGCCTCAATCCACCAGTGCAGATGTGTTCGTATTTTATACTGCCCAGGAACACGGTTAATAATCAGGGATGTACGGGGATGGAAAGGGCTGGGAAATACCTTTTAAAAATGAGAGCAAGCTGAAACAATAGATTACCAACATGTGGAGAAAGCTGTTGGTTTGGGGTTTTGCTAATGGATGTTAAATACTAGAAACAAAGAATACAAGAACTTTTAGTTATTACAAACAGGCAAGCTTTTAGCTAAGGTTTGGGAGTTGATCTTCTGAATTAAAATGATTATTTTGAGGCCCACATTAGTGGTGTTGAATACTCCTGTTTTCTCACATTAAAAAAATTGAATAGGGATTTAGCTTCTAGACTCTTGTATCACTAATTTTAATCTATTCAAGAATATGTTTGACTATTTATTACTGCAGTTAAAAAACCCAAACAACGAAACCAAAACAGAAGAACCCACGTGAAGTTTCTGTTTGTTTTTTTTTTTCCTGGACAAAATAACTTACTCAACTGCATATTTTAGAACTTGTACCACTAATGGAACAGTCTGTGAATATGAATTGTGCTGTATTATGCTTCCTAAACAGTCTCCTTACTGCAAAAACACAACATCACCATCACAATCAATATCTGCTGTCCCAAATATCCAGGAAGTTGCAATGCTATATTTAAAGTGGAAAATCTACTGAGATTTGTTAAGTCTGGTACAATATCACTGATTAGAAATGGAGAAGGATAAAAGTTCAGCTTTTGACCCTACTTTTGCCTTTTAGTGCTGATTTCTTCTGGTCTCCTTTTATTCTTGTCTATGAAGATTAGAAATCTGATGGTATAAAACACGATATCAAGTGAGAGGGAGGGGAATGGAGAAATGAATAGATTTTTGAGAGTGCTTTGGGCTTTGCTCATTTGCTGCTTTATAAATGTATGTGCATGTGAGCACCGTGCAGGTGCTATCAGAAGCATTTAATTTGTATCTTTATTGACTTCAAATAGATTTGTCATGATTAACTTGGGAACATGAATCCAACTTCCAATCATTAATTCCTTATCTAACTGTTCACAGTTTTTCTCCTGAGCACAAAACACTGGCACAATACCAGAAAGAGGCAGAGGAGTCCCCAGGTTTGGAGCAGTCCCTTGGTGGTCAAGGTCCTGATGCATCTGAAACAGTGGCCAAGAAAGTGTGTTGTGCCGCCAGCCAAACCACAAGCTCGGTCATTATGATGAAGGATTGCAAAAATCCAGGTACTCAATCAAGAAGGTTTCTGTAGCAAACGGTTTGCAACCACTTGGGCAAAGTGCATGACTTGGGGCAAATGCTGAAGTCTCAAGTTTTCTTTGGAGTGGTTCAAATGATCTTTCAGAAGAGGACTGTCAAGATAATTAGCTAATTGTGATGCTGATGTCGATCTGTTCCTTGGTTGCCTCCCACATGGTTTTGGTACTAGGACCTGTTCAGGATTAGCAAGAAAGAGGTGTAACAAAGGTGTAAGTTATCTTGTTGTAATACCAGCTATGCACGGATGGAGAGAGAGTAGACACTTCTGGAAGTGGGGTTTGCAGTTTCTGCAAACTGGATGATCGGTAAGGTGATGACTGGATAAATACGGTTACTGGTTCTTTCAGTTTCTGTTGGTGTGACAAGGAATGTGTAGAGCAAAACTAAGTTGCTCAAACTACAAATACCTTTAAATAAACCTTTTCTGACCAAGCTAAACAAAAAGCTACAGTCAAGTTATTCATGCCAAAAAAATGCAGCCTTGGAGATGTTGTAACTTAATGTTGTACCTTTCAGAGCTTAATGCTCAGGGTGCCCTTTTATCACCTCTGGAACAAGCAAACTCAACTAGAATGCATGAGCCTGTTTCCACAACCATTACAAGAGAAGGCAGAAAGCGTGCGTTTTGGGTAAGGATCACCTCTGTAATTTCATTTCTGCCTGCAGGAATGGTGCCCCAGGTTATATTTGCCTTAAGACAGGGTCAGCACAAGACTGCTTCAGCAGTTCTGAATGTCAAGTAGAAATCGGTCTTGTGTGATTCTATGCACTTCAGCTAAAGACTAAATTTTAGCATGCGTTGGTTTATCACAACTTTCCTGTCCTTTCCACTTTCTCTCTTAACTGGTGACAATGTGTTTAATCCATCCCCCATGCGTAAGAGCTGTGCTGATCCAGAAAAAACTGAACCTGTCCCTGGAGCAGTAAACTATTATTTGCCCATAGCAGCCATAGAGACCAGTCCCTTTCTTATTTCTGACATCAGTGACACAGCCCCAACTGTCTATATGCATAGAAGTCCATGTGCACTCATATATCTTAGTGTGAACAGTGTAATCTCTGATCCCTTAACTACTCTTTGTGCCAGTCTGCCACCAGCAAAGTCCTTTTCTCTTGAGGCATTAATTCTTCATCTTAAATGTTTACATTCTAGGAGTCTGTGCTGGAGGAAAAGGCATTTATTTCAAACCCAGAGACAGATCCTAAAGACAATGAAGATATCAATTCATGTGACAGCAGGTTCACAGGGAAAGGCTTGGAGATGCTTTCTACTTTGTGTAACTTATGCCTGAGCCACGCAGAAAATACTCCTCAAGGAACTGGTAAATCATATTTAATGCTATTATGTCCAATATGTTTCAACCACTTCAATCAAACTTTAATCCAGACAAAAAGAGAGACAATCATCTCATTTATTACACAAGTGTCTTGCTCACTGTACCCAATGTATAAATCACTGTGAGGCAAGATAGTGGAGATCTCTCAAAGGTTTATGAGACATGATTATGCTGCTTCATCATAGCTTATTCTGATTGCGTCAACAACAATTTACTTTCTTTTGAGGCATTTTTTTAAATAATCTAAGGATTTTTTTTTAAAAGAACATAGATCAGTGGAAGATGGACTTCAACAGGATATGCTAGAGTTATTTTTGTTTCCAGGTTTTATCCTCAGTTCATATTTCTTGCTGCCTTACAGAGTTCCTCATCTTTACTTGATATGTCTACATTTTTTCCTTTAGTATATTAAAATAGTCCTAATTTTGACTGCGTATTTAACACCACTGTCTTCTAAATGCAATCTTCAGCAGAGGATTACTGGATTTGAATCCTAAGTTACCTGTCAGCAACCTGTTCTATAAAATAATTTCTGAGATCTGATTTCCTTAACATTTTCTTTTAAATGTTCCAGTTAAAGAAGGGGAAGTGCCTGTCCCTTACAAGACACATCAGGTGGATGATAGTTGGTGTTTGAAGCAATTGGACCGTATTTCTCATGAAGCTTCTGAAGAGCTAAATTTAAAAACATTTTCTGAGGGATTAGCTTCCACTGAATTATCACCCAAATCAAACAACTTCTCTCCGAGATGCAGAAGCACCACATCAGATTCTTTGCTCCCAGAATTTCAGAAGGTATCTGCACTTTGGATTGACATCTCGGAAAGCTCCATTTCAGACTCTGTATTACAGCTGAAAAATGAAGAGGACACAGATGTCAGTATCCCAGAAGAGTTTGTCTGTGACAATGGTGATGCACCTCGTGATGTTTCAAAAGAGACGTTAATAGCCATAGGTACTGGGAAGGAAATGTTACCTAGTGGCAAACCCAATGAACATGAAGTGTCCAAAGATGACAGCAGTGAGACTTCACCACTCTCCCAGAAATGCCCTGGAGCCGTTTCAGACCACAGCTGCACTGATAATTTCCTTTCTTTCATTCCATCAGACAAAGCAAATGCCTTCAAAATGAAGTCAGCAGATTACTCCCAATCTGATAGCCCTGCAAAGCGAAGGGATGAGCCACATCTGGATGCCTCAGGAAACTACAGTAGAAACAAAACCTGTTCAGAGGACATCACAAAGCAGGGTGGAGTTGCCAGCTCTTCATGCAGTGATGATATTTACTCCCTTAAGAACTATGAACAGCAGAACCTTAGTTCTACAACTAGCAGAGTGGAAAAGGATGATAGAGTAAACAGTTTATTTGTGGATCAAAATACAAACATAATGGGGTTTCCACTGACAGGTTCTTTGAAACACCTAGATTTGGCTACTGACCAGCTTAGGAACACTGTCTCTTTTCCAGCTAGCAAAGAGACTACAGAGAACAAGTTATTAGCATGTTTCTTTTCAGGAAACTTGCCAATTTCAGGAGGCAAAAATCATCACGCACAGCTTTTGAATGAGAGACTTGCATCTAGCATACCTGTGCCAGGAATTTCTGAGGCCATCCATACAGAACCAAATTCACTTGACTCCTTGCAAAGGGTGGCCACAGGAAATCAAAGTAACTCCCCAACTGAAAGGCAAGCCATGGAGGAAGAAAGGAGGGAACAGTTTTCTTCTGTCCCCTCAAAAAAGCAATTGTTTCAAGCTGAGAATGGCACTTCCAGAGGTGAAGATGATACACTTATTAGTGATGAGGGTCTCCCTCCAGCTGATGAGGACACTTTGTTAGAAATACTGTCTCCTGTTGATGAAGTGTTGTCCTATGGAAGTGCTGACTTGCCATCCTCTAATAAAAAGGATTTGTCATTTCCAAGTGAAGATCTTCCTCCTCCCCCTTTAGGTGCGGATGCAATGAAAAATGATGATTCTACCTTCAGTACAGATGATTTCCCATCTCCACCAGAACAAATGATAGTCTCGGAGACCAGACAGCATATGGATGAAGATACATCACTGAAAATGGATGTGTTACCCCCATTACTTCATGGCAATGTGCCTGAAGGTTTTCCCCTGCTCAATCGAGAGACAACTGATACTTTTTCAACTCTAGACAGCAGTTGTTCAGAACAGTCTTTAGTTAAAGGTATTCCCAGTGCAAAGGAAGGCTTATTAGAATACCAACAAGGAGAACATGAGACACCTTTGCAGCATTTGGAGTCTCTGCCTGTGTTAAGTCCTATTTCTCCCAGTCAGGCCAGTAAAAGTCCTGACTTCACAGTGGAACATTGCAAACCAAGCCTAACACTGCCCAAAGCTGAGGAGGACAGTGATGACCCATTACTGTCATTCAAAATTGGGGACAGAGTGTTGGTAAAGCAGACCCAGCCAGGAACCCTAATGTTCAAAGGACAAACTTGCTTTGATAGTGGCCATTGGGCTGGTGTTGCACTTGACAAAGCTGAAGGTGATCATGCTGGAACATACAAAGGGGTGAAGTATTTTGAGTGTGCTCAGCACTGTGGTATCTTTGTCAGACCTGATGAGATTTCCCACCTGTTGGAGGCCAATGAAAATGGTTCCATTTACACTGGGGATGAAGACTCTGACACCTATGATGATGAATCCTTCAAAGGAGACTGCAAATATTCTGAATATGATAATCAGGGAGGAGGCCTTCCAGAGCAGAAAGCAGAAGACCCTAAGAGCACAGGAGGATCAGAAGTGAAAGAAAACCAGTCTAGGCTACATGTTGCCTTGCTGTCTGGAAAAGGGGAAAAACATCCACGTTCTGACCAGTATAAATGTAATGAATTCCTTTGTCGAAATAACTTCAGGTGTTTGGAATCAGATAAAGGAAAAACAGAGCTGACACAACTAGAACAAAGGATGCTTGCAGATGTGCTTCCAGTGAAAAATGAGACCGGGAACACAGGCGAGATAAACACAAGCAAAAATATTTGTTGTTTGGTAGGGGATCAGAAAAGAAATAAACTTGCTGATGATATTGCAAATGAAATTGGTAAAAACCTTCCATTTGAGACTTTAACTGCGTTTTCTGCAGCAGCTCAACACAAATATAAAAATGCCTTTGAAAAAGACACGATGAATTATGGCAAAGGCCTAAGACAAGACAACAATCAGAAAATGTTTCTCCTCAAAGAAAATCCAATTGCTTTGTTATTCGAACAATCAGCAAAGATTTCTGATGTTTTACTGAGCAATTCCAATATCCTTAGCATTCACGGTTGTCACACGGCAGCAGAAAGAATTGTTACTAAATTTGTAGATGATACAGTTAAAGAATACATGAAGATTAAAAGAAAACATGGATCAAAACCAGACAAGATATTTCATTCATCTTCAGAGACCTCTCCTGCCACTTTGCCAGTAAGTCCAGACAGAAAGTTTTTGTTTACTTAAGTGTTAGACCTGAAATTAGGTCTATCTAAGAAGATGGTTTTAAGTGTAACCTTAATCTGTTGCTAATAATCACAATACCCCTAAAAATTATGGAAAAACATGGAGTATGTCACCTGGCTTTTCTTTTTCTCTCTACTAAAGTTCCTTATAAAAATCCTCGATGCTGGCATTTTTGGGAGCTCTGAAGACTTCGAGCAGCCTATTTCTGACCAACACATGCTGGTGAAACAACAAACTCCAAAGCAGTACTTGTACAAATTGGATCAGTGGCACTCGGCTCCTTGGAAGAAAACTGTAGAAGTCCCCCTTGTGATACCACACTGCAGTTCATATGTTAAGAAACTGTCTGCGTGTGTTGTGGAACAACTGTGGACCCCAGCAAATATATATTCCAATTTCAAAAGAATCAGCGTGCCAAAGCACCTTGAATGTAACAATCTCCTGGGGAACGATTTGGAGACAGAAAGCAAGAGGATGTATGACCAGGTATTTTCAAAGTACTAACTGTTATTGAACTTTTCTAGTGTTCTGTAGGCTGACTCATATTTGCTAGTGCGTGATATTATTCTTGCTGCTAACACTAAATATAGCGAAAAGAACACTGAAAGAGGTATTGCAAAATATTCCTTCTGGTGATCTACTGAAAAATAATCCTACTAGAATAGATGTCCTTGCTGTGATACCAGCCTTCTGCTGAGCTCTTCAGTCCTAAGATCCTGGACATCAAGTCTGGTGTGGGGTTTGGGTCTGTTCAGAAAAATCCAAGCTTCTTGGAAAGCTGCAGTCTAAAGAGTCCAAGCCTCCTCCTACCTTCGTAGTCCTGCTGAGTTGGGAGAGATCTTTGTGTTCCTCACCATCCTGAAACTACTGAGTTTTGTGGACCTCTGTCTACGCAAGGGGGTTAAAGGCTCCCATCAGAGCTTCATTTATAAGCCATCCATAATTAGTGAGGTTTCATATAGTGCTGTCCATTACCTTCTGCAGGATAAGTTTGTGTGCTCTTCAGGTGATGGTCGTTGTGACACATCAGCTATAGGAACACCAGTGATGCAGGTGATATTTTACACTGAGATGCAAATCTTTACTGCCACCAGCCTAAAATCCTTCAAAAGTACTATGGAAAATTTTCAAAGGGTATCAGTGAGAGATTCACGTTAGGCTGATACTGTGTTGTTGTTGTTACAGGTTATATTCGATTTGACCCATGAGTTGCTACGTGCAGAGTATCGGGCAAATGCAAATACATTTCCATGGATGAAAGAAAACTTGGGATCTTACTGTTCCAGGCATCTTTGCAGAGGAACGGATGTCAGTGAGGTCAAGGTATGTTCAGGAAAGGGAAAGTATACAATAATAGGGGTCTGAAGAGAACGAATATTGCAACAGCAAAAAGACAAAAAATGTGAAATTTGGGAGGATTATGGCAGTGTAACCAAGGTGATTAGAGAATAACACAGCATTGCTCTGAAATGCTTGAATAAATATAGACTGAGCTAACTAGTCCAAATATTTTAAATGTATGGAGCTCTGTAGAGGAATGGAAATTGGTCTGCTAACTCTCCCTGACTACCTTGCCTGTAATGTTATGTTTAAAATCTGTTGGCTGGCCAGTATTGATCAGATGGTTCTAGATCAGTTCCTACAGTGTGGGACGTGTCTAGGTTTAAAACTGGATCTTCGCACTGGCACTCATCGCTCATTTGCAGCCTTGACAGTGACAGGATCCCTATGAGAACAATTCCTTTCAGCCATTTTTTTTTTTATTTTGTAGAAGTTTGTTCAGGGTGAAATTACTAAAACAATGAACCTGGAAAAGAATGACTTAGAAATGAAAAGAAAATTCCTTAATATGACCAAGTATGGAAACTACAAGAGAGACCGAGTGGACCTTGTTCTGGTAAGCAGACTTCCAAGTGAAGATTTGTTCACTTTCCAAGGTTTAAACTAGAAATTCTCATGCTTTTGCAAGAATCCTGTTTACATAACTTCAGAACTTCAAGTTCTTGCCTTCCTTTTCAGGACACTTGCAATAATACCCCGGTATTTCCTGTTCTTAAATGGTTTAAATTAAATCAATTAAATCAGCAATGCATAAATAAAGTTGTCTATTAGCTACAGCATCTTACTGCCTTTCAGAACTGATCCTGCTCTTATTCTTGAAGTAAGAATTCATATCCATGTTGTATTTTAGATTCAAGAGCTCCGCAAAGAAGAATCTCGGTGGACATGCTATGATGATGATGAATTAACTGTGAAGATGAGAATGACTGAAGATATATTTGATAGTTTGATCCATGATACAATTGGAATTCTTAATAAGATTTATCTGAGAAAAGCCCATGATTAAAAGTTTTCCCTAGAAGGCCCTAATGAAGGAATTTTAATATTTTGATTTCTATTTTTTTTAGTAGAGAAATGCACCATTTAAGAATTTTAACTCTGAACTTGTACCAAATAGCAGGGTGGCCTTGGCCTTATTTGTATGTTCAAGTTTACACTGAAAGGATGCAAGCAGAGACTTAAACAGATAGAATATTTTGTGCAAATTTTTCTCTGTGTGTTTTATGCTTTGGTAATGCTCATTAAGATCAATCTTCTTAGACTGATGCTGCACAGAATCTAAAGGGTGGAAATTTTATTCTTGTCTGGTTTTAGTCAAAATAGCACTTTATTTGCTTACACATTTTAAAAGCACAATATGTTTCAAAATTCCATATAAGTCTATTCAAATAGGTTTCAAAACCAATTTATGTGTAAATTATCCTATTCTTTGCTACGATGTTCAGGTTGAGAATGATGACCTGTGAATCCTGCTTTGAACATAATGCTCACAAAATCATAGGCGACTGTTTTGAAACGTAAACGTGCAGGTGGAATTAAATCTCCTAGAAACTGAATTGCGCTGTGAACCTCTGTAGTTTGGAATAAATTGCTTTAATTGGAACAAGTCTGAAACTTCCCCCACTGGGTTCAGTGGTTATAAAGGTAACTGTGCACCTTTTTTTAATACGCCATGGAACTGTTTAAAAGTAGCCTGGAGATGGCTTCAGAGATGTGGTGCATGGAATGATCTTGCCTTGGCAGCTTCTAGAGCCAGACATGCAGTTTTAATCTCTGCAGCTTCATGTAAATGAAACAAATACTAATGTAATGCACTTTAAATGGGACACTCTTCTATCGGTACCCCCAGCTTCTGAAAATTGAATGTGTATGTGATTAGGTTATTTATTATGCAGTCCACATGAGCCCTCTGAATTCTTACATCTAAACATAGGGTGCTAAGGATATATTTTAACTGGCAAAAGTATAATAATGCTATTATTTTGTACTTTAACAAGGAAATATAAACATTTCCAAGCATGCTAATTGTTCACTGTGTAAACTGCTGTGGTCTCACCTAGTTTGCATTAAGAGAAGACCAATGATAAATTTTTCTTTGATTGTTTATTTTTTTTTAAATAAACACTATATGCAAATATTTCTTACTGGAATTCAGAAACTGTTTATTATTGAATAATTGAATGTAAATAGATATGACTTACTCAAATGTCATTCATTCAGGGTGTCTTTCAAATAAAATGAAAAGCAGGACAATTAAATTCAAACTATATGTAAACTTGCATTTAAAATCACAATATTTGCAGCCTGCTTGTGGTGGGGCAAAACAGAAATACATTTTATGTCTCTGTTTTTAAATACTGATGGCTTTACTGTTTTCATACTGAATTGTTCATTTTCTGATTAAACAAAATAAATCCTCTGTATCAGTTATATTTTTACTGCAATCGTAATTGATTTCGGATCACATTGTATACACTGCTGTTCCCATTAGTGAATGGGAGTGGCTTTGTTGTTTTGCAGACGGCTCCTGGGGACAATAAAAGCCCTGTCCTGCTAGTTGCCATATGAACAGAAATAAAAAGGCAACTTCTGCCCCAAGCGCATTAACTGTTGCTCTTATCCTGTAAACTATATTCATGTCCCTAGTGGTATATTTTCTTAAGCCTCTGACTTTTACCCTCATTGTTTAATTAATCCAGATAAGTTATTTGTTCTAAGAATAACCTTTTGTTGCTGTAAGTTTATAGCAGAATTTAGCTTGATCGTTTGTTGGTTTTTTTTTTCCTCCTGGATTTATAGACAAAGTCTTGGATACGATGACAAATCCATATATTGAAGCAGTACAGTTTTTCAGTTTATTGTCAATATGTTTTTGCAGCAGCAGCAGGATCCTTGTTGTGTTTGGAATGAAAGCTATTAAAAATATCAATTATATATATGGATGACTAGATGAAGGACTCATTTTATTTCAGACTGGTGCCTTCTGTTATGCTCTGTGTTACATGGGAGGAAGATAACCATTATATTTGCAATTAGGTTTGTGAGTGAAGCCTGAAGCCTTGCAAGGTGCTGTATACAGAAGGACAGAGCTATAAAGTAACTACTGCTGATGAGAATAAAAGGTGTATACGTAGAACATGTCAGACATATTTAATATCCCCAACCATTCTGTGTTCAAAACCTTAGATTCTGGCACCCAGATATATTGACCTGTTCTGTCAGTGGGAAGACTTCAACATCAAGATTACTCTCCTTCAAGGTCTAATATTTTGTTTGCCTTGGTTTTGATCAATATTAACCTCCTGGGTCAATAAATCTTGATACTAGCCTCAGGAGGAGTCATTATCTTTCATAGAAAATGATTATTTCTCAGTTAAACCCTACATTTAATTTTCTTGTAATCCATCTCTTTCATCTTTGTATACTTAACAATTCTTCTGAATAAAATGCACTCTAAAATATCTCAGGCACTGCAGATTTTTAAAATCCTAATTAGTAGCTGCCACAAGATTTTTCAGTTCTTTGAAGCGGTTGGACTCTGTTATTGTAATAATCTAATTTTGTAGCTCATAGTACCCAGGGAAAATAGAGACAGAAACCCATCACCTGGGGTGTGATACAAGCAACCACGTAACTTACAGCTGTGGGTATCGGTGCAAAAGATGTGTGACTGACAAACTTCAGGTATTACGGGTCAAAAAAAAGATCAGGAAAAGGCAAAGCTGGCACAATCTGGGACTCTCTTCTCAGAGGAGAGGATTTTGCTGCATATGGGATCCTCACCCTTGTCCTGCCAGTGGATCACTGGCCAGAAACAACGACAAACAAGTTCTATCTACCCTCTGCATTTACACTGCTGGGCATGAAGTGAGAATTTGGACCCATTTGTTTCCTACTTGCTCTTTAAGGATTAAAAGAAGCATTTGTGAGGAACAGAAGCAAGAATTACCTTTCTGGGGACATCAGTCTTTCATCATCTGAGTTTTCAACTCTGAAGTTGTCCTCCAGGGATGTTTTTCTCCATTGGCTTTCTGCCTCTGTTAATGTAATGAAAATTCTTGAGCCTGTATTTACAAATCAAAGGAGACTCACCCTGTGGCTACGGCTATGAAAGGTGCTAAAATCCATCACTAGTGCACAGTCACTCTGAATCTATTGAAAGGTCAGGGTTTCTAACACCTTCTTGTGAGCTCTTTGTATCTGGGGTGTAGTGATAGGATGAGAGGGAATGGATATCAGCTGAGATGGGGCTGACTGGATGGGGCTTGGAGCAACCTGATCCAGCAGGAGGTGTCCCTGCCAGTGGCAGGGGATTGGAACTGGATGGGCTCTTCCAACCCAAACCATTCTAGGATTCTTGCCCTCAAGCAAATCAACATTCCCACTCAATTTGGTGTTGTCTGGAAGGGGCACTTGATCTCCTTATCCAGATCAAACTCCTGTTCCTGCAGCAGATTGACCCTCAAAATCACCCACCAATCTATTGTTTTAACCTCTTTACTTTTTCCCTTAGTCCCTGTGAGGGAAATGGGGCTCTGAAAACAGTGGCAAAGGATTTATTTACTCTGTTAGGGACTGGTAACACTTGGGCAATGGAGGGGGAAGAAAGGGCACCCCCCATCCAGGGCAGGGGGGGACAACATGGGGTGAGGGGCTGTGGGGTGCAGGGAGCCACTCTACCTTGCTCTCTTTGGAGACAAATATCATCAGTGATATTGACGAGATCAAGTGCACCCTCAGCAAGTTTGCAGTTGCCACACCGGAAAGAATGGGACGTTATCCAGACGGACCTGGACAGGCTGGAGAAGTGGAGTTGGGTGAACCTCATGAGGTTCAACACGGCCAAGTGCAAAGTCCTACACCTGGATCGGGGCAATCCCCGATTTCAGCACAGGATGGGGGACGATGTGATTGAGAGCGGCCCTGCAGAGAAGGACTTGCGGGGGGCTGGTGGATGAGAAGCTCGATAAGAGCCAGCGATGTGTGCTCGCAGCCCAGAAGGCCAACCATGCCCTGGGCTGCATCCAAAGCAGCGTGGGCAGCAGGGAGGGAGGGGATTCTGCCCCTCTGTTCCTCTCTTGTGACACCCCACCTGGAGTAGCGTGTCCATTTCTGGCATCCTCACCATAAGAAGGAGATGGAGCTGTTGGAACGGGTCCAGAGGAGGCTACAAGGATGATCTAAGGGCTGGAGAACCTCCCGTACGAGGACAGGCTGAGAGAGCTGGGCTTGTTCAGCCTGGAGAAGAGAAGGCTCCGAGATCTTAGAGCAGCTTCCAGTGCCTGGAGGGGCTACAAGAAAGCTGGGGAGGGACTGTTTACAAAGGCTTGTGGGGATAGGATGAGGGGGAACGGGTATAAACTGGAGAGGGGCAGAGTTAGAGTAGACACAAGGAGGAATTTCTTCACGACGAGGGCGGGGAGGCTCTGGCAGAGGTTCCCCAGAGAAGCCGTGGCTGCCCCACCCCTGGAGGAGCTCCCGGCCAGGCGGGACGGGGCTTTGAGCCCTGATCCAGTGGGACGTGTCCCTGCTCGTGGCAGGGGGTGGGACTGGACGGGCTTTGAGCTCCCTTCCAACCCACGCCCCGCCGTGTCTGTGTCCCCCCCACCAGCCCCGGCCCCGCAGGAGGAGCCGCCCCCCCCCTGCCCCGCCCCGCTCCCAAGATGGCGGCGCGCGGGCGGCGGGCTCTGCCGGCCCTGCTGGCGGTGGCGGCGGCGCTGGGGGCGGCGGCGGCTCGGCTGTACCGGGCCGGCTCGGACCCGCTGGCCGTGCTGGCGGCCGGCTCGGTGCGGCAGGCGCTGCTCAACGCTTCGGCGGCGTGGGTGGTGCAGTTCTACAGCTCGTCCTGCGGACACTGCATCGCCTTCGCCCCCACCTGGCGGGCGCTGGCGGGGGACGTCAGAGGTGAGGGCGGGGGGGAGCGGCCCCCGGGCCGGGGCGCGGAGCGGGGCTGAGAGACACCGGGGGCGCCCACGGGCCGCTGTGCCACCCGGGGGGCACCCACGGGCTCGATGGGGCCCCCCGGGGCTCGCTCCAGCACCCATGAGATGGGCACCCGCTGCCCGCCGTGTCACCCCTGAGCTCCTTCTGTGGCCCCTGAGCTGGGCACCCACTGGCCACCGTGCCCCCTGTGTGGCTTTGTACCCACTGGCTGCTGTGTCACCAGTCTGGGCTCATTGTGTCACTCCTGGGCTCACTCTGTGGCGCCTGAGCTGGGCACCTACTGGCCACCGTGTCACCTGTGTGGGCTTGAACCCGCTGGCTGCTGTGTCACCAGTCTGGGATCACTGTGTCACCCCTGGGCTCCTTCTGTAGCCCATGAGCTGGGCACCCACTGGCTTGCTGTGTCATCTGTGTGGCTTTGAACCCACTGGCTCACTGTGTCACCCGTGTGGGCTCACTGTGTCACCCCTGGGCTCCTGTGGCCCATGAGATGGGCACCCACTGACTTGCTGTGTCATCTGTGTGGCTTTGAACCCACTGGCTCACTGTGTCACCCCTGGGCTCCTTCTGTGGCCCATGAGATGGGCACCCGCTGGCCGCTGTGTCACCCTTGTGGACTTGGTGTGTCGCCTCTGGGCTCCTTCTGTGGCCCATGAGATGGGCACCCACTGGCTTGCTGTGTCATCTGTGACGCTTTGCACCCACTGGCCTCTGTGTCACCCATGTGGGCTCACTGTGTCACTCCTGGGCTCACTCCATCACCCATGAGCTGGGCACCCACTGACTTATTGTGTCATCTGTGTGGCTTTGCACTCACTGGCTCACTGTGTCACCCATGTGGACTTGCTGTATCGCCCCTGGGCTTGCTCTGTGGCTCATGAGCTGGCTTTGCACCCACTGGCTCCCTGTGTCACCAGTCTGGGCTCACTCTGTCACCCCTGGTCTCGCTCTATGGTCCTTGAGCTGGGCACCCACCAGCTGCTCTGTCCCTCCTGGGCTTGCTCCATCACCCGTGAGCTGGGCACCCATGTGGGCTTGCTGTGTCACCCCTGGGCTCATTATGGCACCCAACAGCTTGCTATATCACCCATGTGAACTCACTGTGTCACCCATGTGGCTTTGCACCCGCTGGCTCGCTGTATCCCCCATGGGCTTGGCACCCACTGTCTTACTGTGTCAGCCGTGTGAGCTCACTGTGTCACCCCGGGCCTTGCTCCATCACCCATGAGCTGGACACCCACCAGCTCGATTTGTCACCTGCGTGGGCTCTGTCACCCATGGGCTTGCCCTGTGCAAGCTTGTTCAGCCACACGTGGACTCGCTCTGTCACCCAAGGGCTCGCGGTGCCTGCGTTTGCTCTGCTCTATGTGAGCTGTCTCTGTCACCTGTGGGCTCACTGTGCATGGGCTTCTTCTTTGAAGAAAAAGCAAAGAGGTGTTTGAATGCTGCAGTGAACATCATGAAGAGTCTGAAACAACCAAAGCTATTGTCAAAATAAGGCGGGGACACGTTTATATGTTTCCACAGCAGTGTGATAACTTCACAGCCAATTTTTTGTAACTTTCAGTGACTTCTTCAAATATATATTTTCTTTCTCATCTATAGTCCTGATAACTGCACATGCTGTTATGCACTTGTATTGCTGTAACCAGGTAAATGCCTGCCTGGTCTTTAATCCATTCAGTTTTTATGAAGACTTTCATTTACCAAGTGGATTTTTATGTTTGTGGATATTGGCACTACCAGCAAATGCAATTGGTTTCTACTGTTACTTGTCAGCAAAATGATTCTGCTCTGAAGTTGGAATGAATGGGTTTCAGTAAGAGACTGAGAACAGTTATACTTTTTGTTGGTAGTTTCATCAAAAAAAAAAAAATGTCCCCAAACCATTTCCCCCATTTAGGCTGTCTCAACATTCATTTTTCAAAAATGTTTACTCATCTGTGAGGATTTTACAGCTGCCTTGAAGGATGCAGACTCATCTGTATTAGCAAACTCCTACGTCACTGTGTTTATATTTGCTAATTTGATGCAGCCTCGTTAAACTGTTGCAGCTACTTTGTCCATAAAAGGCCTGTGCTAATGTACTTAATATTTTTTTAATTTCTCATTTCTTAATTCTTGGCAATATTATCATTGCAAACTTTATAGCAGAATATAATCCTCCTGAAAAACAGGAGCAGTGCTTGCTCTTGTGTAATTTGTGTTTTGAGTTTGATTGCTCAGTCTCTTAGGCTAGGAATTAGGAAGAATTTCTTCACCAGGTGAGACACTGGAACAGGTTGCCAAGGGAAGTTGTGGCGGCCCCATCCCTGGAGGTGTTCAAGGCCAGGTTGGATGGGCCCTGGGTAACCTGATCTAGCGGGATGTCCCTGCCCACGGCAGAGGAGTTGGAACTAGATGATCTTTAAGGTCCCTTCCAACCCTAACTATGATTCTATGATTCTCCTCTCAGAAAGGCTTTAAAGCACGGTCATTGCTGCAGCATTCCTAATAACAGGTTTAGTTTTATTACAGTAGTGTCCAAAGTGGCTATTATAGATAATTGCACCTTTTCTGTCTTAAGAGATGGTTGTATCCATCCACCAAAATGCCTGTGGGCTGGAATTATGTGTAGTAATTTTCTGTGTAGAAGTAACAAACGCTTGGAAATCCTGTATACAACAACACTTGAATTACGTGCAGAAGTAATCCGCTCCTCTGGATTTGGATCAACTGTTCCAAATGCAGCAGTTGTTGTTCTGATCTAGCAATTATTATTTCCTTCTAAAAATTGTTCCTTAAACACATTTGATGGGAAATGCCAAAGCCTTGGTGTTATGCATCACGCAGCCTGCACGTTACGATCCATTAACTCTCAAGCAGCACCTCAGAGAGGTTCCTTGTAAGATTTCCCTTACTGAAACTTTGTAGTGGAGAACAACATGTGGCGGTGCATGGACAGGGAACACACAAGGTATGAGAAAACTATAGATCTTCCTGGTGATACATGATGAGTGCTGTGTTGGGATTCTGTAGCGTTTCTTCAGCAGGAACTTTGACCAACCTGCTGGATTTCCGCTCCATCCCACACATGCAGTCACTCACTGGAACTTGTTTAGCATAAACAGAAATAGTGTGGGTCAACATGATATTGCTCACCTACCCCTTTCATGTAGTTGTGAGTCAGTACGTCAAAGATTCTGATGCTAATTTAGAATTCATCAGCATTTAAGAAAAAACAACGCAGGCTATGTTACCCCTGTAAACTTGAACAGCCCAAGCTGTGCACGCCAACAACTTTCGCATCCTTTAGAATGCAAAAGCCTCTTTTCAAGCAGAAGTGAATGCTAAGCAGCACACATCCCAGCTGGTGCCCTTTAACCCACGTGTTTAGCTAGCGGTGGGTTGGCATTGTTTCGAGGAGGCTATTTGCATTAGGATCATCACTTCTATTCATTGTGTGGAGGAGGATCAAGACTGGTGGAGAAGGGAGGAGGAGTGGTGAAAGTTGAATGAGATAGATACGCAGAAGCCAAACTTCTTTTTTATTTTGCATTTTGGCTGATGAAATAGACTGTTGTAGCTTTTGTACTCCTCTGAATACGTGCCCATCTGCTCCAGCATGCTCGTAGTTCCTCCTGGTGCCTCTTCAGCTGTTGGCATGTTCAGCACAACTGAAATCCTGCCCCATTCTCCTCCAAAGACAAATAAAGGTCAAGCCAGGTTTCAGAAGCAGCTAGGCATACAGCTGTCAATCAGATCTTGAACTTGATGAAGCTTTCCTTCTCTTTGCTATAAAAGCAAGTTTAATGTTGGTGCTTTTTATGTTTTATTGATACTTGGGAATTGTGATGTATCTTCAATTCTGCCCACAGCTGTTTTGATTTAGCTTAGCCTTAAAAACTAACTGTCTGAGGAGTCTGTTGGAGCAGTTCTGCCTTAAAGCGATTGCTGCAGTGGAGCATGGCTCAAAAAGAGAAGTTCCTAGCAAGAGGAGAAGGAAAAAGCTATAAATGAGTCAAAAGCTTTTGTTGAAGTCATGGAAGCGTATTTATAGAAAGACTTGAACTCTTGTGGTTATTGCTATGAAACATTTATAAACAAGACTTACAGTGATGTTCAAACTCAACTATTTAGCCCTCTGGTTAAGGCTCAGGTATTTTTTGAGGTGTATCTAATGTATTCCAGAACAGTGCTAAAGGATAAAGGTGGCTTTTAGTAGGTCATACAGGAGCCCAGTGTTGTGCGAGTTCTGGAGGCCTCTGAGAACATTGTAAGTTCAGTAAATAGTGAGTCCTTGTTAAAACCTCTGTAATACAAGATGCATCAAATTTATAGTTTCATAATTGACAGCCATGTGGATGAGTAACTGTTGGTTTCCTTTTACACAGTTATGTATGTTATGCATGCTTTATTTTATGAGCTTGGCTAATGGGGAAAGCTGGGGAATACAATCTGGTATCTTGCAAGTGTTGGGCTGGCTGGCTCCTGTTTCATCTTCCTGGATTCAATAAAGTGTGTTTAGCCCTGGAACTGCTACATTGTGCGTTGGCATTCTCCTTGTTCAGGTGTATTGCAAATACTGATGCAGCTAAGAAAAATAGGGAGGTTTTAGTTATTTTAAAACTCAGTAGAGTGTGTTACGCTTGACAATAGAAATGAATAGCAGATGAGAATCGACGAAGGGCTTGATTTTTGTGCCATTGGAATTTACTGGGGTTCCCTTGTTGATTTCCTTGGGAGGCAGGGTAATCCATCAGCTGGGATCCACGATCGCTTCTGCTGAAAATTGAAAGCTATCTTTGTTTTCAGACTGGGAATCTGCAATTAGAGTTGGAGTGCTGGACTGTGGGGAAGAAGAGAACTACGAGACGTGCAAAGAGTATGGTATTCACTACTACCCAACTTTTAGGGTAAGTGGCAAATTTTAACTTGTCAATCTAATAATAACAGATAATCGCAATATAAACAGCAAGTGTGAGCAGAATGCAGTGGATGAAGAGGATTGAATAAACTGTGTTTGTTGTGATAGGAGAGGGAACAAGAGACATTTCACTGTTGGATTCGTAATGTTTGACCCAAAGAACAGTGGTTTCTTATGTTTAATATTTTGAGTGTGAAATGGAGTGCATTGTTTATTAGACACTGAATCTTTCCTATTCTTTTCTTTTATAGCAGCAGGCAGGCTCTGTTGTATATCCTGTTTAACAACTGGAGGGAGTTGAGAAAATGTGGATAGTGTTCTGTGTAATTCACAGTTGGCAATCAGTTAATTCTTGTTTGGTTAATGTTTGCAGTAGTGGGTCAATACATGATGTTGAATTATGCATTACAGTATTTTCCTTCTCAAAGGTGGCTCGGTTGTAGATCACGATTTTGACTGAGACCTGTGAGCTACTCCCGTGCAGTTGAGAAGTGAGTCTTTAGAACTCATAGGCAAAGAGGGAAGACTGTCTTCTGAAGAGATAGATAAAAATGTTATGTAATTAGAGCTGTAAAAAGTAAAAACTGTTGAACAGTTTCTAAGCTGAGCTTTCATCTAATGCAGTGAGGTTTCTCAAAGCAATAATACTTTTTTTTTCTCCCATATAGTTCTTCAAAGCATTTACAAAGCAGTTTACTACCGGAGAAAATTACAAAGGTAAGAATATCCTGCTGTGAGAAATACCCAGAGCAGTTCTCCTTCCAGCAAGGAATGTCTCACACTGTAAGCACAATCCTTTTGCTTGTCAGTTAGTTTAGAAAGCAAAAGATGGCATGGACAGTAGATAGTTTTTTAAGATATGGTATTACAAGTATTGCATGAAAATGGAATATCAGGCAGGATTTCAGATGAAATATTTGTTTGAGAACTTAGGGCTCGTGTTCCTCAGGGATTGCTTTTTTAAAATGTAGTTCTTAATTTTCACAAATGGCAGGTAGTTATTAAAATTCCTTTTATCCCACCACACACCTCATCAGCACTAGATCCAGTTTGCTCAATCCTGATGGAGCTTTTTGATCTGTCAGCCACTTTTCAGGCATCCTGAGTCTCACTGGGAGAACCTCCTTTCAGATGTTGAGTAACTGAAAGCGGGCTTATCCTCTGTGTCTGACAGGATCACAGCTTGAGGTGGTTTGTCTGGGGACAAAAGTGATGTGTTCTTTTTCAGTGGATTAACATTTAAAAGGCCAGAGGTCAGAAGAGAGACCACCTGCACCATTAACCCTTCACGTAGACCATAGTTGTACCTGTTACTTTTTGCCATCTGTGAGAGCTTCTGCTTTTTAGTCCCTGTTCTTCATCCAAATAGTATTCTGGTTTCTAAGTCCAAATTTAAAACAAAAACCCAACACAGAAAAGCATGAGAATGTGTGAAAACCTGCATGTAAGTCCTTTTCCCCCAGTTTTCTGAAATGTTTGGGTTTTTTTGTAACCTGTGCTGATCAGGAGCAGATCGAGAGCTGCAAACAGTTCGTCAGATGATGATTGACTTCTTACAGAACCATTCCCAAGAGTCGAGACCACCTGCTTGCCCGCCACTAAATCCTGTTTCGTAAGTTCCTTTCTCAAAGTACCAATGGTGTATGCATACTGTGTTGTTAATCAAATAAAATGGAAGGTCTGATTAAAGATGAACTAAGCCTTTTGCTTATTATCAGATTAAAAAAAGGAAATTCTATCAGTTACACTGGGTGTATTGTATTCTACTCGTGCTAAGTAGCTTTTCTTCTCTTAAAAGGTCCAGTGATGTTGCTTCTCTTTTTGACAAGAACAGCCATCATTATACTGCAATCGTGTTTGAAAGCAATAACTCTTATGTTGGACGAGAGGTAATGTGTGACTTATGAATGACGTGATGAATATGAATGAATGGTATCATAACGCCACTGAATTTTGTTATTTAAACAAGCAACAAAATTTCTGATTATAGGAAGGAATTAAAGGGTCATAAAGGGCAGGTCATGCAGATTTGAGATAACACAGAATCAAGGGCTTGCAAAGGGCTGTGTGTTTAGTCACACAGAGCAACTTGTTTACAAATGAATGTGATGTCATGTTAAATTCTTCCATTCACATTTTAGTATAAGATTGATTTATTAGTTTCAACCATTCATGATAGTCTTTCTTCTGGGCAGCTTTTGTGATTTCAGCCATTTCATAATAATTCATATTCTCTGGCTCTTTCTTCACGTGTAGGTTTTAGGAAATTATCTTCTAAATTAAGATGATAGCATAAAATTATTTTCACAGTTCTGAGGCACTAAGGAAGTGAAAGTCTTTGGTTTCCTGCTTCGCCCACCCCGCCAATAAAATATTTGGTTTGGCATCATTTCACCACCTAATGAGCCTGCTGTTAGCTTAGACAACTGTTACTTTTCTCTTCCTGCCAACATCTAGGATAAGTAAAGAAAATAAATTGCATAATTATCTAGGCATAATCTGTGTCGAAACATCCAATGTCTGTGAAATGTTTCTAATTAGATTCGATGCTGAGGTGGCCCAGTTGCATAAGTGGAGGAGGATGTGCTGCCAAAAGTGAGAATCACTTTGAGAAGCAGGCTGCTTCCAGACAATTTTTTTCTGGAAGCTGCTGTGTTGATACAAGTGAGCATTACTGAAGACAAGAAATGTGATGATTATAAAGTTCTTCAGCATTTTATCATACTCACTTCAATTTTATTACCTGCTGCTATAGGGAAAGACTAAGTGTCGTCTGATTAACAGAAAGTGGAGGCTGCTTTCAGGAGAAAAGATATTTGCTAATGCCATGTGGTAGTTTAGCTTTATAGAACAGCTTAGTGAAATAGAAAAGAACATCGATCTCAAGTTGATAGTATAAGGCAATATGGACAAATCTAATAGAAGTCACAAGAGCTGAAGAAAGGGAGACCATGCATTTATTGCTGATGAAGGGAAGGCAGAGTCTCTTAAATGACAAATCTGAAAGTGAAGGAAAATGTAGCAAAGCTACTATTCACCTGAAAGGGAAAAGTATAGTGGAAATTGTAAAAAGCAGAGAAAAGAAATGAAAGAGGCAAAGAGGGGTAGGAGTAAAAGAATGACAAGTAGAAATGCAAGAAGAGTTGGAAGCATGGAATATTTTGTAGGTGAGAATGGAACTTGAAATGGCAGTATAAGAGCATATGCTCATGGAATGCTGTGAGGTGTGTGTTCATTAGAATGGCTAAGAGGATGCTTTTAGCAATGTGATCTTGAAGTATTTAAGAAGGGAAGGAATGAGTAGTTAAGCTTTTTTTTTAAGTGCAAATTTTTATTACTTATAATTCAGTCATCATATCACAGGTGCAGCTTTGCCTGTGGCTTGCAAAGAACTTTGATAGGTGGGGCCTGGCAAATCTTTGGGCATCCCGATGTTACCAGCCTCTTCTGCCTCCTCCTGTGGAAGACAGGAGTAAATAATTTCTAGAGAAGAGTAAATCTTCTTTAACTGAGATTGTTAATGTCCACAGAAAACTTGTAGATGGACTTCCTTAGTGAAGAGCTTAATGATATCCTTAAAGAAGAGTGCACTTCACCTGTTTATATGTCTTGTTCTACAAGACTGGATATTCTTTGCACAATGTTTAATTCATGTCATCTTGTCATTATCCAGGTTATCTTAGACTTGATCCAGTATGAAAACATTGTTGTAAAGAGAGCCTTGAATTCTGACAAGCCTTTTCTCGAGAAACTTGGCATTACCTCAGTCCCTTCATGCTACCTGGTGCATCCAAATGGGTCTCATGGATTAATTAACATGTAAGTAGTTTTCCATCTGACGCATATGGGAAGGTTCATTTAAGCTGTAACAACAATTTCCATAGTCTCCTTTCGTACGAAGTAAGTTGTTCTGTAGCTACTGTTTGCGTGCATATAATGACATTGTGTCCTGGCATGTAATCAACACATTTCTTTGTGTTTGAAAGTTGCCTGTCTTGAGCACTCTAGCAGTTATTAAATAATCACGTGGTCCTGTTTACTCTTTGTGAGAGCTGGTAGAAAACAGACAGGGATTATGCCAATGGGAGTTAGATTTTGTTGGAGTAGGGAAGATCAGCCAAAATGTTGTGGTGGCCCTTGTGGTGTTTGACTACAAAACCAAGTTTATACTGCTGACACCCCCCTCTTGTTGAGTAGTTGATTTGGAATAGTGTTTATAATTGGAAATAAAAGCTCGAAGACAATGTTGTTAACATGGAGTTTGATATGCTGAGAACAATGAGCTCGTTATTAATGAACCGTTTAATATCATTACCTGTAGTTTTAATAAGAGGCCTAGTATTATTGTAAATGTAAAAGTGAATATCTTATGTTATAAATACTCTAATTTGCTTTGGGTATTCACTTAGTCTGAGGTTAAAAGTAATCTTTACTTTGTCTATTTATATGCAGTTTGAAGCCTCTACGGTCTTTCTTTTCTTCGTATTTAAAGTCACTGCCAGGTGTAAGAAAAAAACTTCTTCTGCCACTTCAGCTGCCTGTTCAAGAAAACAAAGAGGAGAGTACAGAAATCAAGGTGTGGAAAGAGTTTGATAAGTAAGTGATACCCTCTATTTTCAGATCAATGCTTGGTTACTAAACTTTGCTTGCAGTTTTTTCTTGCCACATGGGAAGCTCTGTTGTAATTTATTATAAAATCAGTGCAGTTCAAAAGTTTATTTCATTCTATCCCGTGAGATGCACCTGCACTGCTATGTAAGGCATGTAAGTATTCTGCTAAATACTTAAATGACTTAAAAATACCAAGGACTTATCACTCATTACCTGAAGTATATAGCTCACTGATTTGAATGGATGGAAAACTTTAGCCAGGTAATCACTGTCCCTGAAAGAATTAATAGTAAAATAACAAGCTATAACATTCCTGTAGAAAAGGAGAATTCTCTTTTAGCAGTGCCCGCTAAAAGTTGCTGCTCAAATGCAAATATAATAGAAAATACTAAAGTCACTTTAAAAGATGTTTATCATACCAAATCTGGTGATATTTATCTTCACTCTCTTTCCCTCTTCGTCTGTTTGAGAGAAGGATGTAAAGGCTTTGCAGAGAGATAATCCCTCAGCATCTTTAGATGGAAAAGATGTAGCACTGAGTGCTTTCATTTTGTACTTACTTTCCTTTCCTGGACACTATTAGTGTCATCTTCTTTCAATGGCTGTTATAAAATATTTTATATGAAACATTCTGCTATCAAAACAACTTGGTTAAATTGAGCTGCTTCCCAGCAGGACAAAATCTTCCTGATATGAATTTCCAGTCCAGGTATCTTCTAGATAGGATTCTTTGTGAGAACCTCATGCATTCATATGGATATCTCTGTTTAAGAAACTTGAAGCAGAATTTTGCTGGTTTTGCTGTTTTTTAAAAATTAACTGAGTACCTCGTTAGTGAAGGAGAGAAATTGAAAATTGGTCTGTATTTTGAGTTGTTAAGGTAATAGGTTATTCTGTATTTTAATATGTTATTTCCTGCATGTTATTTAGGAGGTGGGGCCAGCCAGTTATTTGAATTATTGTGGTTTTAATTATATTTGTTTTAGAATTAGTGGTGCTGCTGGACTCTTACAAGAAGTGCTACCTCTGCTAACTCTGAACTTGTTTGTTTGGTTCCATTGCTCTGTATCATATAGTCTAAAGTTAATACTCATTGATGGGTGGGGTGGTTTACTTGATGTATTTGTTCTTTGTGAAGTGATTCTTTTGTTGTTATGAAGATACTCGGTTGGAGAAGCTCTTAAAATCTTTGATTCGCTTCAGATGTTTTATTTGTACCTGTCATAAGGTGCCTAATTATGTCTGAAGAGCTGGTGTGATAAAAATTGAGTTGTATGCAAGGAACCTGCAGTAAAACTCTGCGTTTGGGAGAGGGTTTCTAGATTCAATCCTTTCCCAAACTGAGCTTTTTCAGTCTCATTTGCTCTTCTGCTCTGTGTACAATCTACTTTTGTTCAACAAAAGTCTCCTTTTCCCCATAGCGTGTCATTTTCCTGTTTGTGGTCAATCCTGAAGAGAAGCTGTCAATCCTTTACACCAGCTGCCAGTGTCAGGGTTATAATTTCATGACAAGGTAAAGCTGGCTGGGAGGCAAAAAGTTCGGTCAAACATAAAAGAAATTCTTGTGTGTGGTTATCCTTCATTTGTCTAATCTCTCAATGAAGTGACATAAAATTACTCTCTTAAGAGTACAGTGAAAGTCATTGAACTTGACATTCGCCGTGCTGAGCACCTGGAGTGACTGCTGTGCCTTCCCACCCTGCTGCAGGATGGGCTGCAATCTCTGCCGTGGCAAATGTTGAGGTTTTGATGGCACCTCCTATATATCAAATTTACCTTCACGACCGGTGAGAAAATGAGCAAAAGAAACCTGCCACTTTCTACCATTATATATGTGTCTTTCAGATCGAAGCTGTACATGGCCGACCTTGAGTCGGGATTGCATTACCTGCTCAGGGTAGAGCTCGCGACGCACAAGACACTTGAAGGAGCTGAGCTAAAGACCTTCAAGGATTTTGTTACTGTCTCTGCCAAGGTATACACTTCTAGTCTTTGATTATTTGTAGTAATAGAGTAACTCTATCATAAAATTTATTATGTGACCTAAATCTCTCAAAATGTGTTTCAGAATATTTTAAATATGCTTCCTTACTAGCCCAAAAAATAGTTTTGTGGGTTTCTTTAAATGTTATTTTGAAGTTATTGCATGCTGTTCTGGCACACTTACAGGGTTGAAATGCATTTTAATTTTATCTCAGAGAGCTTGAAATGAAATAAAGCTTAAGTTTTCTGCAGCATATTGAGCAACCACTGTAAATACAGCCCATTTATCAGATTTTCAGGATAAGTAGCTATTGTAACTGAGTGGGATTAAAAAAAACCTTGTTTTTCATTCTTGACTTTTGGATTTCGTTAGCGCATACTTGACAAGTGGTTTTCTATTTAGACATGTAGTAACTCCTGGCTAAATTTTGAAATAATTGAGGGACTGAATTTAATTGAGTATTTCAAAATAATTAAGTATTAAATGTAAGTGAGTAGTAAAAAAAAAAAGATGCTTCCATAACTGTGTTTGTCTGAAGGGACAATATATGTAATCTAATGTGATATGACTTGAGAAAAACATTTAAATCGTTTAACTTTATAATGTCAGCCTACTGAAATATCATAGAATCGTAGAATAACCAGGTTGGAAGAGACCCACTGGATCATCGAGCCCAACCATTCCTATCAAATAACCGATGTCTCTATATTTACTTACTGAGCAGCTAACGTTTTGGTTTGTTTTAAAGAAAGCGAATCAGTATCTGTTTAAGGGAATAATAAGGCCTATATGAACTATTCCCAAATATCTGGGTTTATCTGACAGTCAGACAGACCGTTTCTTGCCCCCCCGCGGCCGTCGGAGGGCAGAAATCTCTAGCTGGCCTCATTTCTTTAAGAAAGTGTTGTGGTAATCTTTCCATCATATTATCCCTAAAACATCCTCTGTTCTTCAAATGGCTGCTGGCCAGCTGATGTCATTTGCTTCCCTGGCCATTAGTGCATAAATGTGGAATGCTCTCTTAGTTGTGTGCTCGTGTCCAGACAGTGGGGGCTGCTCTCATTTATTTGCGTTCTCTGCTTGTGTAACACATTCCTCGTATTTCTCATTCATGATTCTCAGATGTAACAGCATTTATAGTGAGGATAAATCCTAAGTCACAGAGGGCTATGGTTTCCTACTTTGGGGAATTTTCTTCTAGATAACCAACATCACCTACACTTACAGAAATCTCAGCAAATATTCTACAGGAACTAATTTCTGTGATTAATCTTCTAAGAATGAGGATTTCAGCCTCTCTGATTCACTTCGGTCTTTCTGAGCTGTATACACTGAGCTGAGTTACCTTAATGCTACCTAATCTGTCAAAAGTCATTCTGTAGCATTTCTGCTGGCTATTGAATAGTTTCGTTTTACTGGTTAACGTTTTGTCCATACAGCTTGTTAAATTTTGTAAGCAAAACTTAGTGTGAGATGGCCTTTTATTGAAAGCAAACCAAATACTTTATTTTCTCATAACAAAAGCAAATCTGAAGTATTTTAAGCAGGAAACCCACATTTAGATAAAGATAAGTGTCTTGCTGCTAATGAAATTTGTGCTTTAAAATGTGGGTGTTTTCTTCTTGTTTTTTTTTCCTCAGCTGTTTCCTGGCCGCCAGCCTGTGGTAAAGTTGTTAGAGACCTTGCAAGAGTGGCTGGTGAGCCTTCCATTAGACAAAATCCCTTATGATGCTATCCTAGATCTGGTCAACAACAAAATGCGGGTAAGCTGTTACTAGTTTCCAGCATAAAATACAGCATTAGTAAAGGATAAGATTCTGTATAAATCTAAGACATCACTTACTGATGGTCCCTCGGTCGTAATGGAGTTATAAGAAGGTTAAAATGAATATAAAGTGATATCATTACTAGGAAAAAAAACAACTGCAGGAGGGAATTGAAATGAGAGAATTGAAATACACAATCCTGTCTGGTTTACAATGAGCAAGCAGTCGTTAAAGTAGAGATGTTCCCTAATGTCAGCTTCAACTGTTGCAAGATTCCCAACAGATATGTTTGAGGTGCCGTTGGTTGCTCTGACTGCAATCAGCAGGGTTCTCTGGAAGGTCAGAGTTTAAGCAATGGGAAATTTCCACTTGAAATAGGCAATGTTCCAGAAGAGTTTCTCAAAATATTCCTGAATTTCCTGGCATATTAAAGGCCTTGCTAGGAATCCCATCTTGCTTTGGTAAGGCAAAGCTGTGGGATAAGGGCTACCTTTGTTCTGAAGTCAATCTGAACCTTTCTTCCCATGAACTGGGATTGCTGTCTGAACTTTGGAAACCTCCTATGTATTTTAGGAACCTGAGAAGTCTCAGAAACTAAAATCTTGTACTGAATTTTAGGTACAATGCTTAAGTAGTGATTTTGTTTTAAGAAAAGATTAATAAGTAATTCTACATCTAAGCCTGTTAAGACTTTACCAGTGTAAGTCATGTAGATCTCACTGAGTAATGTGGTATTTTCAATGTGCCCAGGGAAATGTAGCTCTCGGAGTTTCAGTAGTATTTGTGTGTCTGTGTTGTGTTTAAACTTGACAGGTTAGGCTACTTAATGTATTCTGTCTGGCCGATCAGACTGTGACTGTATATCATGCAATATGTGTGCAAGAGGGATGAGTTTTTGTAATGGTTATCAGTATCTCAGACTTAAAGACTGCTCTGAATTTAAAACTTGTTTGCGCTAAGCTAGTTCATTAGCAACAAGTGCTGTTATTTGCTATTCTTTATCGTTATTCACCTCAATTTCACTGTAACTGCTGTTATGTCCACTAGAGAATTGAGATCCCAGAGCTGCATATATCTTAAACACATTTTTTTCCAGATTTCCGGGATCTTTCTCCCTAAGAAAGTTCAGTGGGTCGGATGTCAGGGCAGCAGACCAGAGCTGAGAGGTTACACCTGCTCCCTTTGGAAGCTCTTTCATACCCTGACTGTTCAAGCTGTGCTGCGACCAAAAGCTTTGATAAATACAGGTGAGCAGCAGTTATGCGAGAGGGTTGAGGGACTAGACAAATACGTGCAGCAGTTCTCCTGTGTAATAGAAAAATTAACACATTAGAGCAAACTTTTGTGTGTAAATACTCAGCTGATTGATAAGTTGGTGGTGGACAGTGGCTTTCCAGGCTCAGCTTTCAGTTTGTACCAGCAGAGGTCAGAGCCGAGCTTTGCTGCAGCAGGGAGGCTTTGACAGAAAGCCTGTCACTTTGTCCTTGCTTAGAAATGTGGTAAATAAAGTACATGGCTCTAAAGATGTGAGCAATAAAGCTGAAAAGGGAAAGGATTTCAAACAAAGACATTTTTAACTACCAGAAGAGGGATGTTCCAGTTACTTGAGGTGGCATTGTTAATTTAAATTGAGCAGAATGAGATTTAGCTGTACAGTTTAGTAGCTGTAAAAGCTGTACAGCCATTAGCCAATCATGGAGTGTTATTTCTTAAATAACAAATGTTATGAGTCGGTTTTTCAGCTGAATGCGCCCACTGTCCGCTGATCTGTGCAGGGATTCACTGCTCTGCAAGTGCTCAGTAAAATTGCTCATTTTTAGACCTACAGCATCTTGTGAAGCAGAGTGTTAATATTCGAGTGATTATTTCTATTTAAGAAATGTGCTGGGTATGTTTTCTGTTCTCCTGGCACAATGGAAATAGAATCACAAATGCCAAGATCCTGGACTTCATTTGTTTTCATTCTTGCTGGGACAGTGCTTCGTTAGGTTAAGGTGCTGTTTAGTTATCATTTAAAGCCTTTTAGTATCTTTTCCAAAGAATATAAGAATGCTACATGGACTGTTACTCGATCATAAAACTCAGAAATTTGCAATTTGTCTGTTAGTGAATGTATGTTAAAAAACCCCATTTGATTATTTCAAATGAGGGATGTTTGTCCAGCATTACTCGCAATCACAGTGAAAATCTCTCAATTCTTAACATTGAAACTCCTGTACAACAGGGATTTTTCTGGATAGCTGATCATCTGTTGTTGATTTTTGTTTCTCTCTTTTTGTGTTGTCTTGTTATTCTTGGGACAGTGGGTTGAATCCTTTTAATTTCATACCATGCTCTGCCTGGTGAGTTTGTTTTTTCGTACCGGCTGGTATATCAGCTGTCCAAAGAGATCACGTATGAGTTAAATTTTCCCTTTTGTCCCAATTGCCAAAAGTGTTCTAATTAGAAGTGCAAACATTCTTAATATTTAATGGTACAAAATTGTATCTTAAATTGTTCCCATGTTTTGAGCCTGAGCTCTCGTCAGTCTAAAGTTAAAAATACATTGCAGGACCTGAAAACTCTTTGGCATGCTTAACCATCGATTTAAATCGGGACAGATATGTGATGATCACGTCTTACGGCGAAAGAATTGGGTCAGTCTGAGACTGTCGGATTATGTCTTGGGAGGTTTTCCTCTCCTTATTGCTTGTTTAAATCCCATCTACTAAAAAGCATGATGTACTCCCTAATCCTTCCCACCACAGGTAGGGTTTTATGGTTCTTGTCCACTTTAAAGATTAGGGTTACCCTGAATTGCAGTAGTTTGGGAGGAAAGAGAAAAGGAGGATTACACGATGATACATGGCAGATGTTAATAGAAGATTCATCTCTGGGCTGATAAAAGAAAAACAAACAAAATGAGCCATTTTGCAATTGTTTGTTTTCTTTTGAAAGCAGCTGTATTTTTCTTGATAGTTTCCTCTACTTGCAGAGTGTGGCAGTCGGTGTGAATTCACTGGGGCTTTCTTGATACAGTAGTTTTACTGGCTTCTATTTGACACATTTTAATGTTGAACAGTGTAATTTGAACCTGCGGTGGGATCAGTGTAAGGGAATCCAAAGGACATTTGAGAACCAAAAGAATCCAAAAGAACTACTCACATCTGAGGATGAGCGAAATCATTGCAGAAACCTAGTCCTGAGCATACTTAATTATATGAAATGTGGTTTTGGTAATGGGATCTGTTAGGGTAAATAAGGCAGACTTGTGGATTTCATAAAAAAAAATTATCTGAATTCATTTTAATCTGCTGCAAAATTTGAAAGACTTCCCCCAAAGTGAATTTTCAAGAGCCTAACAGTACACAGGAGAACAAGTATGATTAAGTCTGTGTATGAATCTTTGTTCCTCCATAAAGAGGTGATTTGTGAGTGGTTACTTTTGTTGCGCTTGTTATTTTTTTCTAAATACAGATTTTAGTGGACATGGTGAAACTGGTTTGCTTGAAATTCATTTCAACTTTCCAAAATTATTTTTCCAGCCTTTCTTTTAATACTGTAATTTAATCTGCTTTAATCTCATAGCTTTTATTTATACATGCCTATTCAATCACAGATATTGAATGTCTGAGTAGAGATTGTTTGCTTTTTATGATTTCTTTTGGGCTTTAAAGACTTTTTTGCTGCCATGTTTAAGAATGGAATGTTGTTGTTTTAAATGAAGGTGTTTGTGGCAGTCTCTGTGCGTTTTATCTATGTAACAGATCAGTACTCTGATAGTTCTGAACAGGTTTTGTTGAGGATCATCTTTTTTCCCCCCAAAATGCAGTGCATGTACAGAGGGCACATGAACTACCAAACCATTTGTTATTCTCTACCGAGCAGGACAGTGAGCAAAGCACCGTAACCCTTTACTACAGAACCTACAAAACCTGCACTGTAAATTACTGGTGCTAGAGGTTTTCAACTGCAGGCGTCGGTAATTTGATCAATCTGCAGCATAAAATGTGTTCCCTTTGACAAGTGTGTGTTCGTGGTAACATATAGTACACTTGTAAATACATTTTGGCATAATTTACTAGGTCAATTAAGCATGAATCAAAAAATCAGCGAGACGGAGATGAAACCATTAGGATTCCAACAAATTATGTCAGGTTTTCAAGCCACTTATGGATGTGGGGACTACATTAAAGGCCCAGGATGAAGTTTGCAATCTGTGAAGACCTTAGCTTGCTTCTGAATAAAATAATGATTCTTGTGCATTATCCTTAGTGTAAGAGTGTGAACGTTATAGACAGAATAATGTGTTTGTGTTTATTTTAATAGGAATTCCTGAGTTACTCTTGAAAGTTCAGATGTTGCTAAGTAGCTGATATGCATTCAGAGCCTGCAAAAAAAGCCATGGAATTGGTAACTGTAGTGAGATTCTGGTATTCTGTAACACCCTTGTAGTTCTGTCTGATCTACCAGACAAATTTCAAAACAGTGTGTTTTGAAATGCACTGTTTGAGATCGCTTTAAGCTCTACATTATTTATTGCCAAATAACTTGGTTTCCAAATATCTCACCTCAACTACTTAGTGACAATTTTATGTATGTATTTCTGGGGAGAGGTATTTTGTCCAAGAACATGTGAAGTTTTTATCCCTCTAATATCTTTGTACTCTGTAGGTTCTGCACAGTGGCACATGTACTATGGATATCTTTAAATTATAGAAGCGGGTAGCGTATTATCTCCACAGTGGAGGTGTAAACTTGCATGGAACAAGAAGGTAGCAGCATTTCCTTTTCCCACGGTTCAGTTTTACATACATTAAAGCGCCTGGGTTGAAGCTGTGTTTGTCCAGATGGTGCTAAACGCATCTGTCATCTGTCTTCCTAGGTCTTGAAGGCGATCCCCAAATAGTGCTTCAGGTCATGCGGAGATACATTCACCACTTTTTTGGATGCAAGGCTTGCGCTCAGCATTTTGAAGAAATGGCTAAAGAGTCCATGGATTCCGTTGAAACCTTAGACCAGGCTGTTCTCTGGCTCTGGGAGAAACACAACGTGGTGAACAACAGGCTCGCAGGTATGGAAGACCTTGCTTAGGAAAACCCACTGGAGGCAGCTATGCCTGAGAGACAAGGCTGTGGGATTTTATACAATGTGGTTTGTGTTTGAATGGTACAAATTAGCCTCTGTAACATGGGTTTAGAAACAACAGCAGCAGCTGTCGCAGCTTGATGTTGCTTTTATTAAATACTGACTTCCAAAGCCTAACTCCACATGTACACTGGTGTGCAGGAAAGGGTTTTTGTGTGTAGAGCAAAAGTTATCCCAATCCACTGTGTCTCTAATGACTAACATGCTGACCTTTGCGTGAGTGAGAACCACCCCTGAGGTGCAGTGCCCTCTGGTAGCACAGTTACCTGTTATGATGGGTAATCATGAAACTTCATCATTCTCAAAAATACTCTTTCTGCTGAGATTTCTCCTTGCATCTTTCTGGAGTACACATCAAAGCCATTTCAAAAAGACTAATACAGTTCAGCCACTCATCAGTGGATTAAAAAAAAAAAGTGAAGTTTCTTTCTGTAACTGTTTAAATAGAAGTTAAAACCTGTCTTCATTCTGTTCTGGAGAGATACTGTATAGAAAATGGGAACGGTTGGACTCGATGATCCGGTGGGTCTCTTCCAACCTGGTTATTCTGTGATTCTGTGATTCTGTGAAAATGATGATAATTGAACGGAATAAATTTCTCAGGGTAAAAGAGCCTCAAGTATTAGCATATCAGCAACTGAATAAAACAAAATGACTGCATGAAGAAAATCTGTTCCCCCGCTAGATTGCTGTGTTTTCAGTTAGACTAAAAGTACCGTTAAAATAGGAGTTGTATTTAATCTGTTCTGTTGTGGGGACATTAAGTAACTAAAGCACTAAAGAAAATTGGTTTCTCTTTGCACTAAATCCCTGTTTGCTGTTATGGATCTGTGTAATGTAGCATTAGTTGGAATTTAAATATGCTATATTGTTTTTATGTTATGGTTACGCCGAATTCCCAAGATTTATGAAGTATTAAATACCATTGTGAGTATAAACAGTTTGTCTCCTTTCTCCAAGGAGAAAAAAGTAAATGATGAGACATTAAATACAAACATTCTATAATGTTTGTTACTATCACCAGGTTGAACACAGGAAAAGGTTGTGCTGTTGACTTGAAGTTGCTAAGTAGTGGAGCAATGGACTTATTTAGAACATTAAGTTATTGGAAAACTTGCACGGATATTGATTTGGATGATGCAACAGCCAGCTATAATACCCTTTTAGAAAGAAATATAAACATACTGGAATAAATAATAATGTTAAATTATGCTTTTTAAGTTTGCTAAAATTTCTCTTTGGGACAGTGATGGATTTTAATCCTTAAAAGCTGCATCTGTATTCCTGGTAATAGACGGCTTTGAATGAGAAATGGTGTCTGGTCAATGAAAACACCTTGGCACAGCCTTCAAGTGTGGGTCATGAGATTGGTGTATATTTAATTCTTTCCTGTTGCTTTAGAACGTACAGAATTTATAGCATTCTTCACTTTGGCAGGGAATCATGAAGGACAGTGAGTTTTCTTTTTATTATTACTACCATTAGATGTTTCATTTCTACTTTCTCTACCGAAACAAATTAATTACCGAGTCATCTTTATTTAAGATATCTGAAATCAAACTTGCTCTCTTACTTGCAGATATCAAGGAGACAAATATATGTAAGCATCCTCTGAATCCCTAAACAATATTTGCTCAATGAGAAAGTTCACAGCCTCTAAAAAGGACGGAAATAGTAATAAAATAAGAATATATTTCTTTCTGAACTATTTAGAAGTGTTACTGTTCTAATAGCAACCAGCTAAATAAATTTGCTTTTTTACCAGGTAGAGCTTTTTTTGTTCTAAAAATCATCTCCATCCACATTTTCAAATGTTATTTTATAGAGCAGTGCAGCACTGGCTGCAGCGTTCAGCTCTTTGCCATCGAGACAGAAAGGGACTAGAGTGACGAGCAACTGCAAGGTTAAAATTAGATCTCATTGAAGACAACATTATCTGTTTAAATGCTAAAAAGCAAGCTGAAAAATACATCTTAAATATGATAATGGTTTTTAAAGTGCTGGAAATAGTTTGCTGTAGTAATAATGCAGGCGATGAAAAAGCAAACTCGGAATGGAATGGTTCACAGTGTAGAAACATGGAAATATCTGCCAGTGTTTGGCCTTGAAACTGCTTTCTGCAACCAGGCGGGATTAAGGCGTATGGAGTTCAAAAGAGCAGTTTGTTTTGAACCATAATTCACATTAACCCCTGAAGGGCCCAGGTGGAGGCGTTTTCATGCTTCTAGAAACAGCAATTCTCGTACCTGGTGGCAGTAGAATTTTGAACCCTACAGCTTTTACTGAGAGAAAATAATTATGATTTAGTGTTTGTATTTTGAAAGAGGCACTGATGCTTCAGAACAGAATTGAAAGGAAATGTTTGAATTTCCAAATCTGTTTGTCTTCAGTTTAATACAGACATCGTTGTGCTGTGAGCTGCATTTGCCAGTCTCACTGTTCATGAGTGGAAAATGCTCTGCGGTTTCCAGTGAAGGGTCTGGTGGTTCAGTTTTCTCAGTGTGTTTGATTCTGATTTTTATTTTTCTCCTCCCTGTTAGGTGATTTGACTGAAGATCCCAAATTTCCCAAAGTTCAGTGGCCAACTCCAGACATTTGTCCTGCATGTCATGAAGAAATTAAAGGATTGCACAGCTGGAACGAAGTCCAAGTTCTACAGTTCCTGAAGTATCACTACAACAGTGAAAATATTCTGTATAAATACACTGAAAGCCAGACCGACGCCAGTGAAGCTGAACAAGGAGATACAGGGGAGGGGAAAGACAAAAGCCTACTGAAGAAACCAAGTGGAAACAGGGAAAATAAGATCCAGGATAAAGAAAACATGCTAGATTCTGAATCTAAGGTGTTAGATCAGCGTATAGCAAATCGTGCACCTGTCAAAGATAGTGGTAAAGGCGCGGTTGAATCAGTTAACCTTAAAGAGACAAAGCAGGCCATGTCCTTCTTGGGGATTGGCTTCTCAAACATCGACATGAGTCTGTGTGTCATCCTGTATGTAGCCTCATCCTTATTTTTAATGATAATGTACTTTTTTTTCCGAATGAGATCTAAACGGTGGAAAGTGAAGTATTATCGCTCATCTGTATAGAAGTGTAAAGCGGAAACACAGTCTTCATTGTATGTGGCTGTTCAGTCCCAGATGCAGCTTTAATATTTATGATCAGGGATTTTATATGCAGTATTCCTTGTTTAAAACCTCCTTTCTTCTCAAGTCATTTCACAAATGTTCTGGCTTAATGTGCAGAGCTCTCTGTGAGAACCCCAATCTCTAGCTGAGGCTGTCATAAAATGTCCACTGAAGCAAGCATGGCATTTTTCAGTTAAGGTTTTTATGTGAATTACCACCTACATCCTTTACTCATTTTCAGAGTAAACATTACATTATGCAATCAGCTGTGCCTGGTTTTCAAGGAAATTGGATATTGGTTTGTGTATTTCAAGTCAGGGTTTTCTTTAATTTACCCAGAGCTGATTTTACCTACTGGAGTACTGAACGGTTACGCTGATACCTTGGCTGCTTCATTTGGAGAAGCAAGAATCCTGATATTTTTTTTCAGGAAACAAGAGTTCTATTCTGATTAAATCAATTTGACTTTCTCAAATATTATTTACACTGCATATTTAAAGTAGAAAGCATTATGTGTTCCAGGAAGTCCTCCATTCTCCCATGTGTTCCAGCCAAGTATGTGTGTGTCTGCTCAGAGGAGAGCTTGGGGCAGTTTGTATCTTGGTAAGCAGCCTGACTCTGATTGCTGATGCTGTCATCTGTTTTAATGGAGTTTAGATGTAAGCAAGGACAAACTTGGAGCCCCTGCTTTCCTTGCTCCTCTGTTGGATGTGTTGATGGAGCATTTGGTAACTCTCCTTACTCATTTATGACCCAGAAAAATACCTGAGTAATGATTGTGGTATCCAGATGGAAGCCAATTGAGATGAATTCCAGTAAAAAGAAACACTGGTTTTAGTGAAGGACAGTGATATTTGCACCAGCAAACAAATTTACGGACTGGAAATACTACATTTCTTATGCTGTTGGATGGCTCTGTTGCAGAACAGTGATGGTTCTTCCTGTGAGGTGGCGTAAATGCTTCACTTGGACAAACAGGCCGTTTCTCTTGCCCCTCTGCTGGGGTGCTCCTCTGTTTGGGTCAAGAAGGATTTAATGAATGGTTAAGGCTGAGCTGCTCCATTCTGGGATGTGGCAGCAATGGGGATGTGGCAGTTGCCTTTACAGACCTGGCTGGGGTCCTGGCTGGCAGCAACTAGAAGAAACCATGAAAGCAGTTATAAAATTACCATTCAGACCAGGAGTTCCTTTCTGATCCTGGCCGTGGGTATAATTCACGTCCTGGATAGTGAAGTTTATAATCCTATCCAATGTAATTGAGCATGTTCTAGTTATCCATTACCTAATCTTTAGTTAATCCTAATAGGTTTTGGCCTCAATGTTTTCTTGTGGCAGTGACTTCTACAGATTAATTATGTTATATAAAAAGGCTTTTCCTTTCAATTCTACATTTGCAACTTTTAATTTAATTGAATGGTCACTAGCTCTCCCGTTACACGAGAAGGAATGAATAGTCCCTGGCCAATTCATAGTATTTATACTGGTAGTGTGGCCTCTTCTTTTTTCTGTCGTAAGCCCTAACACAAAAGTTGAAAGCCTAGCAACGAGAATGGTCTAAAAGCACAAAAACTCATCGGGGATATTTTTTCATAATCAAATCTTTGTTCACAAAACTGAATGTTTCTGACATGAGTTTCTGCAGCTTCCAGTTGGAATAGCAAAATTGAGCTTCGAAGATTTACTGTCCCTTGTTCCTGAAGTTTATAGAAATAACATGCACGTAAAGCAATAGCCCTGTGGGGTGGTTGTAAACTGTGTCAGCAGGAGAAACGATGCTGCCAGTCTGATGTACGTGAAAAGGCACAGTATCTGTGGTTTCCTTAAGCTGTCTGCACTGTTTATTGTATGCGCCCGGTGGCTTTTGCTCCGCTGTGGGAAACCTGACTCCACGCTCTCTCCACGAAGCTGCCTTCTGCCGCTTGCTGCCTCTGTAGCCGAGAGCTGCTGGGAGCAGTGGGCAACTGCCTCTGCCTGCAGGCTAACGTGGAAACGTCGCTCTAATTTTGACAGTCACTTTGTGCTTTTTAAGGAACCCCCACTGCCTGAGAGTTGTGGCACAAAGAGCAATTGTGGGTCTCTCTGTAGGAATTTATAAGAGTCCCTGTAATTATCTTTATAGCACCTGGGCTTGAATATTAGAACAGCTTGTAAGTAACTAGACAGAGAACCGGGTGTGGAAGGTGGTCCGGGCTGGCTCCTCAGCACTGCTTGCTTGTGCTGGAATCCAGTGAGAGGTGCCAGGAGAAGGCTGGTTAAGCGGAAATCTCAGAGTTTCCACATTTGGTTTTGAAAATCGGACAGCTTTTCACTGACCTGATCCGGGGAGGTGTTTATCGGCCAACAAGCAGAGACATTCAGCTTCTCAAAAAAACCCAAACACCGAAAGAACAGAACTACAGCACAGCAAGTATTGGATCTGGAAATTCTGGCCTGTTTCTGTGGGACTGATTTCCCTGCTGCCAGTATTGTTGCACATTTTGAAGTTGAAAATCAGCCATTGCTGCTGTTCATCAGAACTCTGCCAAATATATAGACCTGAGGTTGTTAGCTTCGACTCCTGCTTGTTTTCATAGAATCATAGAATCATAGAATAACCAGGTTGGAAGAGACCCACCGGATCATCGAGTCCAACCATTCCTAAAATAAATGCTTGTGGGAATGATTTTGCTAATAAAATGGCAGCAAATGTAGGTTCGGAATAAGGTGGGGGTTTGGTACACACCATTAACATTCATGTTCCTGTAACCTTGCTGGAAATGTGGCAAAATGAACCAATATCAGCCCCCCAGTGTTCTGTTTCTCGCTTTTTAGGAGTGCAGAAGTATGAACGTAGGATGTGATTCTCCATGTTGCTGCTGTAACTCTGTCACCAGTTGATGGGTGTAATTGATCGGTGGTGACCTTGTCTGGAAAAGTTTTCTTGGCTTTGAATTAAGTTATGTAAATCTTGATTTTCTCGTTCTTATTTTCTGTCTCCATAATGGCGAATTCCATCCTTTGATGTACATGGATTGTAAAGCTGCATTCCGTCTGCTGAGGAACGTGTGGTGCTGCTTTATGGGACGTTACCGGTGGGGGAGACACACAAAGGTGTTTCCTTTGTAAAAATTCCCTCAAGCTGCCATCTCCTCAGCCCTGGAGGTTTGGTTGGCGTTGTGCTGCACCACGGAAATTCATGCAATGCCACATGCGTTTGTGGATCGCGCTGTTCTGGTGACTGTCATTTCCAAGAAGGATTTCTTGGCCCTTGGCAATTCATGGAGCTGCCTTTACCCTTTAGGTGTTTTTACAGAGGAAATATTAAACCTGCAGTGAAAATAAAAGGAGAACTGCAGGATGTGTCAGGGAAAAAGCTGCAAGTGCTGAAGAAACCTAGTGTAGTTATTCCTGGGAACTCTGATTTCCAGCATATCCATCCTGTTCTTCCTGCTTGGAGCTGGATGGGAACGACCATCCTAACAGAAGGTCCGGGGTGTGCTGTCTGGGTCTGTGCTTTGCAGATGAGGTGTTGAAAATTGTGAATGTAACAGTTCAGTAATTTAAATGTTTTATTTATTTTAAGTCAATAACGGGACATTTTCACGTGTATTTTGAGTTGTTTGTTTTTTTTACTCAGTCTCATCCTCTCTAAGAAGGAAAAGTGACCGTTTTGTACTAAATTGTAAACTAATGTGCTTGTTTAAAATAAATTGCAAAGATTTGGGCAAAGTGATGCCTTCTGGCTTTTTACCTCTGTTTTCAAGTTCTCCTTAGCTAAACTGTGCTACAAGGACAGTTTGTACACAAGGACATTTCCAGCATCTCCAAGCATTGTTCAGCTGGGAGAAGAGAAGGCTCTGGGGAGACCTTAGAGCAGCTTCCAGTGCTGAAAGGGGCTCTGGGAAAGCTGGGGTGGGGCTCTTGATCAGGGAGTGAGGGGTAAGAGGAGGGGGAATGATTTTAAGCTGAAAAGGGGGGGGGTAGTTTAGGTGAGATATTAGGGAGAAATGTTTTCCTGTGAGGGTGGGGAGGGCCTGGCCCAGGTTGCCCAGAGAAGCTGTGGCTGCCCCATCCCTGGAGGTGTTCAAGGCCAGGTTGGATGGGGCTTGGAGCAACAAGATCCAGTGGGAGGTGTCCCTGCCCATGGCAGGGGCTGGAACTAGGTGAGCTGTAAGGTCCTTTCCAACCCAAATCATTCTATGATTGTGGGTTCTGAGTTTTGAAAAGTACTGGGAATAGGTAAACTTTTATTCCATTTCCTTCACTGTTACGATTTTATGAAATGTTTGCAGGTGTGGTGGAAAAACTGTTGGTTTCTGACCCATGATTTGCACGATATTTCTCTCAATATGCACATACACAACATTGTCCTTCCCCTTAAACCTGAACAGTTCCACCTTGGCACTTCAGAATCTCTACAGCTCCTGCTGGCATCCCCGGTGCCACCAAGGAGATGGGATGGGGGACTGGTTAAAGACAGAGATCATCCCCAAGGGGTTTTGTGGAGACCTGCTGAGACGGGGCCGCAGTGCGAGCAACTCACGGGGCTGAAAGCGTGAAATGGAGCTGGGTGGGACACTGCCCTGCGTCCTGCACAGCCACAACCACCCTGCCCCACGCCATGTGCGCTGGGGGACAGCCACAGCCACACACACACACACACTTCTTAAAATGCGTCCCTAGAGGATCAGACTAAAAATCCACTTATAAAACTAGGCTTAAAAGAGGCCGAGTGTGTCATCACCTGCTCCCCTCCCTCAAAGCTGTTTGTGGCCCTGAGGAGGTTTGAGATGCCCTGGTACAGCCGGTGCTGCCGATACCCAGCAGGACTCACCGTGGAATTACTCCAGCACGGTCCTGGTGATGCTCCCCCAGTGCCCTACCTGTACCCCAGCTCTAACCTGGCATCCCCAAGTTCTTCAGCTGGGGACCATGGATCCTGCTCCCAGAAATGTCTCCCCGCACTGGTTTCCAACCCTACGAGTCTGAGCTGTTCCCTCGGCTGAGACCTGTTCCCCGGCCAGATGACCCATCTAGGGGGACAGTCCTGACCCAGACACAATGTCGGGACCCCCGGGGTTCAGCGCTTCTCCCCCAGCTGCCCCCACGGCCGGGCGAAAGTCCCCGTGCTGCTGTCCGGCAGGAACATATGTGTGTTTGGAGGCTCCTGCCCCTAAGCTGCTTTTATTAATTTGTAATCCCCCGCGAGCAGGAGGTAAAGGGATTCGGAGGGATTAATGGGCTCACAGTAACAACCACAATTATCAGCTCCGGCTGCCTGGGGCAAGCGGGGCACACACGCACGGGGCTGTTCCCCCCAGCACAGACACCCACTAGTGCACGGACACGTGCCCTTTGCACACACGTAAACACCTCTGCGTGTGCAGACACACGGACACCTGCGGAGCAGAGAACCAACACTCAGGTACAGAGATGGGCACACACAGAGAGAAACCTACACACCATCTACATCATAGAATCATAGAATAACCGGGTTGGAAGAGACCCACTGGATCATCGAGTCCAACCATTCCTATCAAACACTAACCCATGTCCCTCAGCACCTCGTCCACTCATCCCTTAAACCCCTCCAGGGAAGGGGACTCAACCCCCTCCCTGGGCAGCCTGTTCCAGTGCCCAATGACCCTTTCTGTGAAATTTATTTCCTAATATTCAGCCTAAACCCCTGCATCCCTGTGCACACACCTGTGCTGGCACCTGCGCTCACTGCTGCACCCCATGTGTAACATGCGTGTTAGGACACGTGTGCACCCCTGATCCCCTGCGTACACGCGTGTTCCTGCACACCCACACCCGCCTGCACCTACAAACACACACACACGTGCACATCCATGTCCTCCCCATCCTCAATTAGTACAATTAACCCCTTCCAGCTGCAGGGCGCTGATTGCCACGGGTCAGACGCCAGTGCTCATGCATTACCCCTCCGCTCTCATTAACTAATTAGCGGAGGAGGGTGAATACACACACACACACGTCGAGGGAGACCCAAGCCAGGGGCACAAACGAAATCGGGGCACGGGGAGGGGCAGGGGGCGAGGGCTCCGGGGGGGGAGGCTCCCCCCGACGGCAGCTCCCACCCCGCACCCAGCCCCGTCCCGGTGCCTCCCCGGGGGCTTCACCGGGGCCGCGTTTGCCGAGCCCGGCGATGGCTGCGGCATCCTGAGCCCACGTTGCCGGGAGGGACGGGGCGGCGGGGGGGGGTGAGGACAGACAGCGCCGCCTCCCCTCCGGCTTTTGTGATGCTGAGGAGCCCCTCGGGGCCGCCCCCGCGCCGCCCCGCCCCGCCCCGGGCCGCCCCCCCCCCCCCCCCCCCCCCGCTCCGCTCCCCGCGCCCCGCTCCGCGCTTTCCCCACTCGGCTCCTCGGACGGCGCCCGCGATGCTGCTGGAACGGGTCCGCGCCGGCTCGGAGAAGGCAGCGGAGCTTTGCTCCTTCCCGCGGAGCCCAGGTGAGGCAGGAGGGAGCGCAAACTCCGCGTTCCACCCCCCACCCCCACCCCCCGACCCGGTAGCGGCTCTGGGAGCCCCGGTGGGGTGGATGCGGGGGGGATGTGTTGGCCCGACGGCACCGGCGGGTCCATCCCGCGCTCCCTCTCGTTCTCTCCATCCTCATCCCCGACCCCCGAGCCCTCCCCGCCGCCCCCCGCCCCGGTTCGGGTCCCGTCGGGGCTGGAGCGGGGCCCCCCGCCCGCTCCCGGTTCCCCCCGACGGCGAGCACCCCCGCGGCCGCCCTCCCCGGCTCCGAGCAGGCTTTTTCCCAGCCTGGAAAAGCTCCCGTTAATTCCTTTCCTAAAGGATTTTCCCCCTCCTCTTTAACGAACGGGGGCAGCGCTTTCAGAGCGGGGGGAACGGGGCGCCGGGGTCTCCCCGGGGGCTGCAGAGCCGGGTCCCTCCCGGTTCTCACCAGCACCGGCCGCGGCCAACGGGGGCTGGAAACCAAAAACAACGGGGAGGGAGCCCCGAGGTGTCACCGGGAGAGGGACAGACCCGCTGTCGGACGGTGCCCCCGGTTTGTCTTGCCGTGGCGCGGGCACCGTAGCCGCGTTTGAGCCGCCGATCAGGCGATGCTGTCGCTGTCGGGGGAAAAGAGGAGACGCAGCGAAAGCGAATCCTGCCCCCCCGGTCGAACGAACGACCCCAAAACACCGTTTCCCCGCAGGACGCGATGCTCGTTCACGGGCCGCGGGGAGGGAAGGGCTCGCCGGGGAGGGGGGTCGTGCCGTCGGAGGGTTTTCCCCTTGGAAAAACACCCAGAATTTTCGGCTCACAACGAGCTCTGGGCAGCGGCCGGCGCTGCCTCCCCGTGCCCGGCCCCGTCGGGGGGCGGCCCCGCCCGGGGTTCGTTGCCGGGAGCCCCGGAGAGGAGGGATTAAATCCAGCGCCCTGCCCGGCGCTCCAGACCGGCCCCGGCCGCTAAAAATAACCCGCTTTGACCCGCTAAATCCCCGGCGGGGGCGGCAGCGGCCGGGGGGGGGGGGAACAGCGCGATTTGGGGGGCGGGGGGAGCGGCGGCTCCGGTACCGGCTCGGGGTCGGCAGCGACGGGGCGGGGGGCGGCGGGGGCTGAGCCCCGCGGAAGATGCGCCGGTGCCCGCGGCCCTGAGCCAGTCGCCATGCAGCGTAAGAGCCGCGGGACGGGACTCGGTGTGCCGGGATGTGCCCCGTTACCGAGCCGGTGCCTGTACCGGAGCTGCCGCCGGAGCCCGGTTCTCATCGGGAGACCCGGGGCTGCTGCCTTTAGCGCTGCCGTTATCGGGGTTATTTGCTCGGACGCGGTGAATTGTTGAGGAAACTATTACAGCTATAACGAGATCATCTCCGCTTCTACCCCTACCCACAGCGATACTTCTCTGTATAGCTCTGTATCGCTGTCTTTATGTATAGATTCACTTATGTCTGCATCTATCTATACGGACGTGTCTATACATCTCTCCATCTCTATCTATACTGATATATATATATTTACATACATCTATTTCCACATTTTACCTACCTGTCTATGACTATACTTGTATACAGATACTTACGGATTTATGTTTGCATATCTGTACATTTTCGTTCTCTATCTACTGGATCTGTTTGGTTTTACATCTCTGTTTTTCTATATCTATATCCTCTTACCACCTCTTTCTATATCATCTCTGTAGGTATCTGCAGGGCGACTGGACAAGCCTAGAGTGTTTTTATTTTCGGTGTAATTCTCATAATTTCGGGCAGATCCTTTCCCACTTTATCCGGGCTACCCTGCCGTTATTTGCAGGTTGATTTTAGAAATGTAGGGAAAGGAAAAAGAGCCCGGAACAATTGCGATGCAACTTTGCCGGCGGCTCGGCCGGGGGAGTTAATTCCGTTCCCGTCACCTCCCTTCTCCTTTTCCCCGGTGCCCTCAGGCTCTTCCCCGGCGCGCACGGCGCGGGGATAGGTTCACGCGGCAACGAATTTAAACGAATATTGCATTTTTTTTTGGGTCCGGGCGGCAGCAACCCCGTGGGTGGCTGGCCGGGTTGTGTCGGGTGGTAGAGGGAGGCGTGGGGGGCATCGAGGAAGCGCTGACGGGGGATGCCTCCCCGCAGAGATCCCGCTGTGCGCCGGCTGCAACCAGCACATCGTGGACAGGTTCATCCTGAAGGTCCTGGACCGGCACTGGCACAGCAAGTGCCTGAAATGCTCCGACTGCCAGACGCAGCTGGCCGAGAAGTGCTTCAGCCGCGGGGACGGCGTCTACTGCAAGGAGGACTTCTTCAAGTGCGTGGGGACGGGATGGGACACGGGGAGAAATCGAACGGGGTGGAGGGTGGTGGTGGTGGTGGCATCGCGGGTGGGTGACGCGCGGGGGGGTTAAACACCGCGGACAGCGGGTTCAGCACCTCGGACAGCGGCGCGGCGGGCGGGTTCAGCACCGAGATGGGGACGGGGGGGTGGGGTTCAGCACCACGGACAGCGGGTTCAGCACCTCGGACAGCGGCGCGGCGGGGAGATTCCCCCCCCATTCGCCGCTCTCAGCCGCCGCCGCCGCCGTTTGTCCCCCTCGCTCAGGCGCTTCGGGACCAAGTGCGCCGCCTGCCAGCAGGGCATCCCCCCGACCCAGGTGGTTCGTCGGGCCCAGGACTTCGTTTACCACCTGCACTGCTTCGCCTGCATCGTCTGCAAACGGCAGCTGGCCACCGGCGACGAGTTCTACCTCATGGAGGACAGCAGGCTGGTCTGCAAGGCGGACTACGAGACGGCCAAGCAGAGAGGTACCCCCTTTCCCCTCCCTCCCACCCCCCGAGGGCAAGAGGGAGACAGCCCGGGGCCCTTCTGTCCTCTGGGACGCGGGTGGGAGGGGTGCCAGGAACGTCTGCTGTCGGGGGAGCGGTTGGAGGGATCCCAGCACCACGTCCCTGGGGATGCTCCGCGGGGACTTCGCCTCTAACTCTCACCGTGTCGGCAGAGGCTGAGTCCACGGCCAAGAGGCCCCGCACCACCATCACGGCCAAGCAGCTGGAGACCCTCAAAAACGCTTACAACAACTCGCCCAAGCCGGCACGGCACGTCCGGGAGCAGCTCTCGTCGGAGACCGGGCTGGACATGCGGGTGGTGCAGGTGAGACGGGGCTGGAGGTGCGGGTGGTGCAGGTGAGACGTGGCTAGAGGTGCGGGTGAGACGGGGCTGGAGGTGCGGGTGGTGCAGGTGAGACGGGGCGGCCTCACCTGGGGCGAGGAAGGAGCTCTCACCTGGGGTGAGGAAGGAGCTCTCCCCGCAGAGAAGGAGCTCCCTGACGTGCCCTGTTTGCAGGTCTGGTTCCAGAACCGCAGGGCCAAGGAGAAAAGGCTGAAGAAGGACGCGGGGAGGCAGCGGTGGGGTCAGTACTTCAGGAACATGAAGCGATCCCGAGGGACCTCCAAGTCCGACAAGGACAGCATCCAGGAGGAGGGCCCCGACAGCGATGCCGAGGTCTCCTTCACAGGTCGGTCCCTGGAGCTCCGAGCACGGTCTGTCCCCTCCCTGCAAAGCTGCCACCCGCCTCTGGGCTCCTTCCACCCCCTCGGTGTCCCGTTAATAATTTTCAACCATAATATGAGTGAAAACTAGTGCCGGAGGCTGCCTGGTCCCATGGGAAATGTGCATAAGATTTTTTTTTTCCCCTCACCTTGTTTAAGGGTGGTTTTATTTGTGTAGCTGCTCATTAGGACCATTCCCAGCTCTGTGGGAGTTGTCAGCTCACCTCTGCGCCGTAAAAGGGAGATTGCTGTGTCTTAGGAGGTTTCTACCTCAGAGGGTCCCATTTTTGGAGCAGAAATTTTTTGTTGATAAATTCAGGGACACAGACACGCTGGCTCTTACCCTGTGTCACCTCATTCTGCACGGCCCCAGCTCCAGCCCAGAGCTGCCCCAGGTGTCTCTGTCGATGTTATCCGCTCTGTGCTACCTCAGTGCCCAAATAGGCATGTGTATCGCAGTCAGGAATACAGGAAAGGAGCTGAAATGCAAAAGTCTGTGTACATATTTACACTGATATATGTCTATAACGCATATATGTTCATGCACATGGAGATTTCATCTCAGCTTCTCTCCCGTGTTCCTAAAACTATTTGATTTTCTAGTCTGTTTATACACGCTGGGCATCAGCATCATTAAATATGAATAGACTATAAATAATAACTAAAAACTGTTGAAAAATTATTGATAGCTTGATGCCACAAACAGGTTTGTATCCTAGGCAACAGAGCAGTCCTCACTGTCCATAAAGCCCCTAACGATTGCAAACAATTTTTGCTGGTAACTTAAAAAATATTGTTCATTTTTCAGAAGTGTTTTTAAGTCATACAAATAGATTTCATTTGCCTGTGCCTGCACAGGCAAATACTGCTGAGATTTAATATCTTTCTTTACGAGCAACAGAGAGGTTTCCTTGCATTGGTGAGTGCTCAGGTAGCTCCTAAAAATGGTATCAAAATTCAAGATAAACCTCAGCATCAAATAGAAATGCAGAACAAAAGGTGGAAAAACATGGAACTCGCATTCTCCTTTACAGGATTGTTTTTAAGTCACAGTCTTATATTTTAATATGTACTTTTCATGCACATTTTTCAAATCCAAAATGTATTACATGTTTGTAGTCAGCAAAAATAATCTCCCGTGTTCCTCTTTGAAGATCTGTCAACAGGGATGGGAATAATAAGGAATTACAAGTGGCAACTGCATGGCCGCTCAGCTCCCATCCATCTAATCTATTTATACCCAGAGCCTGCAGGAGTTCCCCTGTGACTGTTCCCAGCTGTGGCCATTGCTCTCCCAGTAAAACCAGTCTATTTCCCTTTCAGACGAGCCCTCTATGTCCGAAATGAGCCATTCCAATGGGATTTACAGCAATCTCAATGAAGCGTCCCCTGCTCTGGGGAGACAGGCTGGGACCAACGGGAGCTTTGCTCTGGATCACAGCGGCATCCCAGCTCAGGACCAGTACCACGACCTGCGATCCAACAGCCCCTACGGGATACCCCAGTCACCGGCTTCCTTGCAAGCGCTGCCTGGCCACCAGCCTTTAATCTCCAGCTTGGTTTATCCAGACAACGGCTTGGGCATCATGGGACAAAGCGGACAAGGGGTGCCCCAATCCATGAGGGTCTTGGCTGGGAATGGACCCAGCTCTGACCTCTCCACCGGCAGCAGTGGGGGATACCCCGATTTCCCTGCCAGCCCGGCTTCTTGGCTGGATGAAGTCGACCACGCTCAGTTTTGATACAGGGTCCACCACCACGCAGGAGGAAGGGAAAGGACTCGGTGCTGTTAACATCATCTACTCTTGGAAATAAAGGAGGGACAAACTGGCTGCCGAGCGAGGCAGGAAAACATGACAACGTGGAGAGAGTGGACGTGCTGTCAGAGGGCGACCCAGCAGAGGACAGTGGGCAAAGGCAGCCTTGCCGCAGTGACGTGGAGCGTCCGAATGAAACTTATTATTGTGTCTTTACTAAACACCAAGACTTGTGCTTTACAGATTTGATAGAAGGTATTTTGCTTTTTGTTGTCAGTGCATTCTCCAAGGCAAGGACTTGCTTCATCACCCATCCACACAGAAACATTTTAAAGAGAAAATAAAGTCCTCATCCATGGTAAAAGGTGTGACAATGTCTATATTTCTATAGGAGAATTGCTAATAGTGAATCACGTCAGAAACCCATGGTAGAGAAAACTCTGTTCTTCCAGCCGATTTTTTAAAAGCCCGCTGAAGCGGTATGTTTTGTTTTATTTTGAATTTACATTAACTTTTCTAAAAGTAAATGCTCTTTCATATGCCAATCATTTATCAACAACCCTTTTCCTTTGTAAAATGGAAATCATATGTTAATTCTGCTTCTCATCTTTTTGATTTGTAGATTGCTAGTTTGATTCTTCCATATAAGCATTAAACCGTGAATAGATGTATTTATTACCAGATAACTACACTTTTATCACGAGGTCAAGAGGTGATTTTTCTTGACCCAGGAACACTAGCGGCTCTGGGTTGTGAATCTTATGCTTTTATTTCAAATCCCTTTGCAACCGTTTTACTGCAAAGTGTCTCAAAAATCACCCTGACGTCTTGTTGCCAAATATATTTTCCGGGGGGTCTCTCAGCAGGGGTTTCGGACGGTTTAGTTTAAGCCATTCTCCAGGCACCCCAGGAGCGTGTTGGAGCGAGCTCGCGCTTTCCTGATGACCCTTCTCCGTTCCACGCGTTTGTGTGTTTCTGCAGACATCGTGCGAGCTGATTGTGAGGAAAGGCAAGACACTATGTATATTGTTATCTGTACAAAATGATTGAATTAACTGTAGATTATGTGAATGTCCAGTGTCCTTTATTTATATTCTCGCTTTCTCTCTGATGATCAAATACTTCAAGACTACAAATAAATTTGTCAGCTAAACTTTAAACAGTCTTTTGCTAAATTCACATCGAAAGCATCGATATAGGTAAATGCAATACCTGAAACTAAGCCCTCACGACTCGATGCTGTGATTCAACAAAGTGTAGAAATGCACTTTGAGTTTTTAATAGAGGAGTAATCCCGCAGATGTAAAAATGCTTTGATAAGCTGAAACAAAAAAGGAGAGTTTTGGAGGCTTGAAGTCCTGGTGAGATCCAGAAGTATTGCTCTGTGCATGCTTTGGTTGTCAAGCTATTTTTGATGGGTTGTGGTTATTTATTCCACTCTAGAAATACGGAAATACTCTAGGAATCAGGTGGGAGATGCTTTTTGAAGCACAAGAGCTTTGAGCCTCTCGCTTCCCTGGGAAGTCAGGGAATATTTGTACTGGGATCTGCAGGGCATCACGCATCGTTGAGAGTGGGTGAACGTGAGGGGCAGGGAGGCAGGAGCAGGGTGACCTGGCCTCAGCTCCAGCCTCTTGCTACAAACTCCCTCACTGTTTCGCTGCTGCAGAGGGATGTGCTCTTGCCATCCCACCCGGCGTCTCTCCCTGCTTTCTGGCTGCTCCAGGCCTTTGCTCGGTGAGGCATTGATGCCTCCAGCAGCCAGCAGGTATCGATAATATTTGCAGAAGGATTTCCGTTTGCAAATTCCTTGCTGACCACCAGCACCGTGCAAGCATCTTTGCAGCTTTCCCCCTTCTATTACTAATGAATTTCACTTAAGAAGAAGCAGCATGTCCCATTTCTGCTCTCAGTGAGATCTCAGAAGCCTGCCCAAAGCAAAATAGATACTTACATCTTACCTTAGAGCTGCAATATTCACTCAACAGAGAAACTCACTGTTTTTTTTTCAGGAGAGCCAGTCCAAGAGTTATAGCAGGGAAGGGAGAAGCCCCTCTGCGTGACACCATGGGGCTTTTGGTGTAAAAACACAGCAGCTTGGATCTGGGGGTGATATGCACAAATTTGCTCATGTCTCTGCTCCTGGGGGATGTTTTGTGAAGCTCTGTTTCCTGCAGCCAAGGCAGAAATTTGCTTTCTTCAGGTCTGAGCCCAGAGCTGGGCTCAACACTGAGAGTCTGGAGCAGCTTTTTTTTCCTTCTCCGGAACCGAGTAATAAAGAAGCAACTGTTGCTGCCCATAGGCACAGTGCAGGGACATTGTTTATTAAATTTATGGAGGAATTAGGAAATGACAGGATTTTTAAAAAGTAGATTACAAAACTTTACCCAAACAGAAAACAAGAGTTTGTGTTTTCATAAATTCAGTATTTTCTGTTTTCTTGCTCTGTGATCTAGAAATAACACCCCCTCATTTGATCCCCCAAAGCCGGGTAAGTGTTTCGCATCAAAACATTTTGGCAGTTCAAGTATAAAGAATATTTTCCTACAAGAAGACTAAAAAAGATTCTAAAAGACTCATTTCCTAAAAAAAAAAAAAAAAAGAAGAAGGAAATAAGAACAGAAAGACAGAAATGTAGTGGATGTTGGGATAAGCTGTTACTATAAAACCCCTGTCCGGGATCTGTAGTAACTGAACACATCTTTTATAGATTTTTTTTCACCGTTTCCTTCCCTGTAAAAACCCAGGCGCTGTTGTTCCCCTCGCTCTGGGGATTCCCAGCAGAGCTGAATTTACGGAAGAAATGCAAATTTCCCCTCTGCCTTTGTGCTTTGCTCCGAAAGGGAGAAAAGGCTGAAAGCTGCCAGTGCTTGTGCCCACATGAACACGGAGAAGAGCTCCCTGAACATCCCGATATAAAATTCAGGCACTGCACTTCAGCCTCTCCTTTCAGGGCTGAGGCTCAAGGATTCCATTATTATAAATGCTTTCTTCCCATTAAAAAGAAAACCAATTTGAAAGAAGCAAATAAAACGAACGCCACCCACCTGACTGACAGCTTGTAAAACCCAAACAGAACTAGGAGGAAGGAGGTTTTTTTCGTGTTGCTCAATTTGCAGGTGAGCTTTACAGCTCCTGCTGATCTGTGTGAGTGCATGGCAGGCAGGACGTTTTCCTGGGCTTTCAGCAAGAAAAACCTAACATTTGAATTTTTTTTTTTTCCAAACAGCATATTCATCTTTTAGAAGCAGTTGTGCCTATGGATGCAAGAAAGTATTAGGTTCTGTGTCATACAACAGAAGTTTCTTCTCTTATTTAGATTTCCTCTACGAAGCAAATGAAACCGATCCCCTCGTGCTGGGAGGGAAAGGCACCACCTTACCGTTAAATATTTTCTGCAGCATCTGTGGGGGTGTCAGCTCAGCGATGGGACCTGTTTCTTGCAGCAGCCAAGGCTGCTGGCGCTGGTAACCCAACGCCTGGGAGCGAGCAGCGAGGCCAGCGGGATCTGTGAGCCGGGAGGGCGGCTAATCCAGCCGGCTCTGCTCGCACAGCTTCTGCGGGAGCTACAGCTTCAAGAGCCAGTGGGAGCCAAGCTGGGGCATCGAGGATTTGTCCAGCCTGATCCAGGGGAATGGGGAGGCAAGAGGGGGATGTCCGCAGCTGGAGTCCTGGGGTTAGCCCTCTCTCTTCCTTGGGGTGAAGGGCTTGGGGGCATTAGTGCCTCTTTGGGGACGTTAGTGTCCCTCTGAGGACATGAACCAGGTCCCCCTCACCTACAGGGAGCAGAGAAGTTACCTGAGGCCAGGTGATCCTCAGGATCCCTTCCAGCTTCTCCCAGCTGTGTCAGAGCATCTTATCCAAGGTGTTCTCACCGCTCTGCACACCCTTCCTCGCCTCTCCCTGCGAGCACCAAGGGCTGTGGGAACACAGCAGGAAAGCGAAGCCTGGCGTGATTTATGCACTGAAATAACATTTAAAAGCAGCAAATGACTTTGTTAAAACCTGACAAGAACACCAAGCAAGCAAAAATATGCCAAGGGAAAAAAAAAAGCAAAGGCATTTAAATTAGTTGGTGTTTTTCCCTTTCTGACATCTTTATTATGTCTCTAGGTGGGAGTGTGTTTTGCACTAAACTGCACGTGCAGGCGTGTTTTTTGGCACACGGGTGTAGTGGATAGGGAACAGAGCCTGGGGAAAACATTGATTTAGGATGTGGAAAGCGTGGCTTTTGTGCTTAGCATTTTGCAATCTGCGGATGAAGAATAATTTAATGGCCAAATATGCAAAGCTTCTGGATTTGAATGAACTTTTCCATGTAAGAACACAGGCAGTCTCTGCACATCATTTCTCTTGCAGGATACACTTATATAGGGGTGTGTGGGGGGGTTGGGTGTCTGGAAGGCATGTATAGTGTCCATGGAAAACCCAGACTGTGACTGCCTGACAGAAGATGCTATTTAAATGATCTTCTCTGGTTTATAAGGAGAAATTATGGTTTAGCTATCTAGAATTTTTTTTCTTTCCGTATTGAATGAAGACTTGGATAATTTTTAACAAATAAATAAAAGGTCTGGGGGCTCTGGGGCCAGGCACGGACCCGCATCATCCAACATGCTCTCAACGCTGTTCCAGGGCTCTGGGAACGGTGATGCTCTCCAGGGAGGAGTATCCCAAGGGGGGAACTGGGTCTCTTCCCACACAGCTGATGACCTGACTGATTCCCTGTTTGTGAAGCGCAGAGATTCCCTCTCTGAACCCAGGCAAAACAGAGAGGAAAGCTAATAAATAGCTCAGTCTTGACTCACCAGGGCTGGGGTTTGACTCTTGTGCATAACCTCCTTCTGCAGGGGCAGAGCTGCCTGCTAGGGTGAAGGAGAGATCCCGAAGATTTGGAGTCAGTAGATATTCCAGCAAAAATGTTGCTTTTTAACAGGCAATTGTGCCCCCAGCAGCTCCCAGTGCAGGCAAAACCCAAACCCATCCCTTTATTTAGCTCTTCAGTTATTTTTCCCCTGTGGTTTGAAGAGCGTCTACATCTCTCCAGGGAGGGCAGAGCCACTTGCTGCCAGTATCTGGCTGGACACACGTCCTGCATCCCACTCCCACCCGGCACTGGCCTCTTCCAGCTCCTCTGCAGGAGCCTGTAAAAAGTCTCTGAGTCAGCTGGAGGCGAGTAAATCATTCCTGACAGCTACATCTCTACAGGGCAGTTAGAATTAATGTAACAATTTGGAGTTTAATGAAGCAACAACATGCTGGGCTGCAGAGAATAGCTGGGACCTGCTGCAGTCATATTATAATCCCTGAGGGACCCAAACGGCAGAGACTTCATCAGATGCTGACTTGTTAGGCTGAGCAAACTGTCATGTGGGAGGAAAGCGGAGCGACCGGGAGCCGGCAGCCCCTCCAGCTGGGAGGCAGCCAGCGTCGGCCAGCTGAGCGCGGCTCGCGGGGACCAACCTGCGCCTCCAAGCCCCGAACCATGCGGGCTCACGCTCCGGGGATGGGCAGAAGGAGCAGCCCAAGGGATGCGAGGGCACCTCGGTCACCATTGTCCATGTTGCTCTGCCCAGAGCTGCTTGGCAAGGGTCGCAAGGAGCCCTTAGAATCATAGAATCATAGAATAACCAGGTTGGAAGAGACCCACCGGCTCATCGAGTCCAACCATGCTGAATCAGTGTTGTTTGTGTTAAAAAAACAGATAATCTGAGGCTTGTTGGAAGAGTAGAGAAAATAAACCGGCCTTGGAGGTGCTGGGCAGCAGGGGAAGCTGGCAGAACAATGTGTTTTGTAAATGAAAACCAGGCTGATCGGCGGCTCTGTACCCAGAAGGCTCTGATTTCTCCAGAAGTAGCAGGTATTCCAGCCGCCTCCAGGATGAGGCCTTTTAAAAACTGCATGAGGCAGGGAGGGAAGAGACAAATGCAAATGATGTTGGAGACAATCTCCTGTTTCCCATGTATATACATATGCTCTCAAAGCGTTGCAGTTTGCAGCAGCTTGGATGCTTTAAAATAAATCATGCAGTGCATTCCCCCCCGGCTCTTGCTTCTAAATGAAACCACAGCACAAACCAACATCCCCTCACTTCCAAAACCCCGGTTCTCCTCTCCAGGGCTGGTTCAGTGTGTGTGGCCATAAACCTCAGCGTGTTTTGTTGTGAAGCCTCATGGTCACCGGCTTTAAGGGCTTGACAGGTTTATAAAGTGCTGAGTGTCCCAGAGGGACGGTGGCACTGTTTGCAGAGAAGATGAAGCGTGCCATATCCAGCTGGTCTAACAAGGCAGCGGGAAATCTAAATTAATTCAGGAATCACTTCTGTTTTTCTGAGGGAGGATGTCGTTCACAATCTATGGAAATAGCACATTGGAATACTTATTAACAGCAGGCACGGGGGAGGCAACTCCAAGCTTCCCTCTCTTATAGTGGTGTAAATCAGGGGGTATTTAACAGAAATGCAAAGCAGCAGAGTGAAACGGGGGTCCCAGGGCTGCGTCCCCACACAGACGGGGGCTCAGTCCCACACAAACACCCCAAAAACCCCAAACACCCGGCACAGGGCTGCGCAGGATTTGGGGTGGAAGGTTTAATTCCATTTGAAACAGCTGATTTACTCAAACCTGCTTGTAAAGAGGGATCAGCCTCAACAAGTCCCACCTGGGGTCTGCAGGTGAGGCCAGAGGGAAGTTATTTAATGGCTCAGTTTGCTGGGGCTGTGTCCTTGCTGATTCCTGGCTTCCCTCAAGCACCGTGGGGTCACTGCGTACTGACCATTTGGGACCTGGGACTGAGCCCTCCCTCTGTGCTGAAGGTCAGTTGTGGGGCTGGTTTGGGGGGGAGCTGCTGCAAATTCCCAGGCTGTGGGGCTGAGCTCGTCTCCAGAACACAGTGCCTGGTGTTTCCCCAGGGTCTGTCCTGGTATTGGTGTTGCTCATGACTAAGGGCTGTGCATCTCTTTGTATCTATAGGGAGGTTGGTTCTCAAAGTGTGATTGTTTTCTCAACTTAAAAACTCCAAAGCAAACCTTGGGTGACCTTGGCTTGTTGCGTAATGAGCCTTTACCTTAGCGCAGCCTGGGTTTGAGGGGTTGGAGTTGTTTGCTGATTCCTTTTTGTAACACTGCACACTGCTGAGTTGCCCCTGCTTTTTGCTCTCTATGCTGTAAGTTGGAACTAGGTTTTATTTGGATTTGGTTTGTTTTCTTAAATGTGAATTATAATTGGAAAGGCAGAAAAATTTCTAGAGTCTGGATGCTCAAACTCCTTCTTGCTTGCTCCTGGAGGGAGTCCTGCCCTGCGTCTGCTGCTGCCTCATCTGCGGGGGCTCCGTGTGCTGGGGATGGGAGGGTCCTGGCAGATGAGAAGGACAAACCAAGCTGTGTCTGTGTGTGTGGAAGAGGAGGGATGGTGATTCCTCCTGGCTAAGGAAGGGCTAAAGGCTGGGTATCTCTGCCCCAGGACCATTGCTTTCTCAGGTGCAGTGGGATGGAAGCCCAGGTGGTGCCTGAGGATGACTGAGCAAAGCAAGGCTGCGCGTGCTGAGCAGACCAAGGTGGCAGATGATGTTCAAAAGATATTTGCTCTAACTATGCTCTTTAGAGAGTTCAATTCAATAACTAGTGTGGTGCTGGGTACCCTGCTCATCTTGGTCAGGTCCAATTCAAGCTCAGTTCTAGCAGCAGCGGCTCTGACCAGCCCTAACCCCGAGCCACGGGGAGCCTTTAGCTAAATGAGAGAGGATTTGCACAGCACATCTCCCTGTTCAGGAGCTGAGCTCCAGTTTTTGAGTTTATCACATTGAATTGGCTTCATGTGAAATGGGGCTCTTATGAGAGTGATTGAGAAGGAGCAGAGCCAGACCCTGCTTCTGTTCCTTGCCACCAGCAGCACTTAGCGCAGCCTTTTCATTTTCATTTTCTGAACACGCTCTCCTCGCTGCAGCCTGTTTCTGACAGGAGGCTGCCATGAACTTCAAAATTAATTTTCCTGGACTACCCTAATTATTCTAGCCGAAACATCCCCTTGTTAGGCTCTTATTGGGACTTGACTCTGGGGGATGAGAGTGTTGTGATGAACCTGCCTGATGTGGCAAAATTAAAACTTATTTTGGTTTTAATTTGTACTAATCATGCACTCAGAAATAAAGAATTGGTCCCCCAAGTGTTTTTCTGGACTAGAGGACCAGGCTCGTTTATTTGCATTGATTAATATGCTGCTTGCTAATTGTGGGATGCTGATATGAGCTGTGCCACAGCAACAGGGGCAGTGTAACCACGATGAGTCAGTCTGGAGACGTAGCTGTAGCCCAGATCATTGAGATCCAGATTTTTATCACTAGATTTACCAACAGAAAACCCAAAAATTTTCAGAAATAAATTCTTGTGTTAACTGAAGCACTTCATTAATTTAGAAGAACACTAATTGGACATCCTTTGCTCAGATGGGATAATTCTTTCTCCCTTTGATACAAGGAGTAGGGCATTGTGTCCTACATGCAAATTCCACTGTTGGGACCAAGCGTGGCGCAATGCAGTGGGCTCCTGAGCAACCCCAACATCAGGAGCATCCGCAGGAGCTGCCTCTGATATAACCAGATTCTCAATTTAGGTTTTTGCAGGAGGGTGTCCCGTGTCAGCTCTGGCTGTGGTGGGCAGCCACAAAACATGTCCCTGTGCCCCAACACCTGTCCCAGGTGTAGGAAGGAACCCTCTCCATGCCTGAGGAAGAGATGCTGTGCTGGGTGAGGTCCCTGCTCCACCTGAGCTGTTTGTGCTTTTCCTTACAGCACTAGCATGCTTGGCATCAGGGGAAAGCAGGGGCAGGAGATCCAGGACTTGGGGGCGTGGGGAACTTCTTCACCTGTGCATTTGTAGGGCTCTGGGGTCCTAGCACGGCCCTGAAGTCAAAGTGAGCCTGTGTTTCTCCTTCAGGCACAGCCCAGCTGGAATACGATCGTTTTTGTGGCTCCGTGGGTTGACACATTACTTGTTATTAATAATACATCAAGTGAAGCTGAGATCAAGTTGCAGTGCGTGGAGCCTTGGTGCAGTTGTGCTTTCCCTGCTGTGCCCAACAGGCTTCAGGGAGAGGACTGGGGTGCCTGGGGTCGAACTGGGGTGGGACTGAGCCCAGACTGTGGGGACAGGAGTTCATAGAATCATAGAATAACCAGGTTGGAAGAGACCCACTGGAGTGAGTCCAACCATTCCTATCAAACACTAAACCATGCCCCTTAGCACCTTGTCCACCTGTGCCTTAAACTCCTCCAGGGAAGGTGAATCAACCCCCTCCCTGGGCAGCCTGTTCCAGTTGCTTGGGATTCACCTCCTGCTTCCAGCATGGCAGGTGTTTTACTTTCTGCTAGTCTTGGCAGAAATACTCAGAAGGCCAGCAAAGGATGGAGAAAGGAAAAGACAGTCTTTTCTTTAAGACCATCCCTGCTTCTGCTGCAGTTTAGGGCAGGGGAGGTGTCAGACTTTAACCCACCCCAGGGAATGGGTTTGTAAATGAACAGGTCTCTGCACCAGCACTCAAGGCGGAGCTGTAGTGACAACCTGCTGCTCCAAACTCTGTTGAGTGTTACCTGTGCCCCATCGTGCTTGTGTGCAAGCATATTTGAAAGCTTTCTCTGTGATAGCTCTACTGGAAACAGAGCTATAGCTCCATATGTGCCTATGAGTGCGTTATAAATGACATGGACATTGTGTATCAGGCACCGTGGGTTATGTGTATGTGAACCTGCCTCTCACCAGGGAGCCAGCAGTGGGTGGAGACTCCAGTTACAGATTGGAAAGTAAAGCCAAGAGTTATCTCGGGTATTTTTCAGCTGTCACAGGCCAACCTGCAGTCTGATGGCAATTACCAGCCTGGAGGTCAAATTCATCTTTGAAAAGTGGAGTTGAAGGCACATCTGCTTGAGGCAGTGGTTAAGAAAATGAGGCAGGTTACATTAGCTGCGTTTTGGGGAGCTGTGTCACTTCAAACAGATCAGTTAGTTGCGTTAATGAGAAGGCTCACTCTGAAGTCACCTCTCCTCCATTAATTAAAGCTGTTTGGTGTGAAGCAGTGAAGAGGAATTGAGGAAGGACTCTTGAAGTGGTTGCTGTTCCATAGAAGCTGCTGAGTATCCATTATGGCTCGTGAAAGCCTTGTCAACATTTCTTCCAAGGAAGAATGAAAATGTAAATAACTTTAAAATGATTCAATGTCACCGTAGTATGGAAAAAGGTCATGCTGCTGGAGCCCATTCATCTTTTTTCCGATTTAAAGAGCTTTTTTCCTATTACGTTTTTTGAAATTAATGTTTTTAAACATTACCCAAAGTAATGTTAACAATCATGGGGTTTATGGGATTGATCGTTACACAGCCTGGGATTTAAATTGGAAAAGATTTGTTTTAGGTAGTTGTTGGGGGGAGGTTAAGAGAATTTTTGATTTATTACTTCTAAAAATGTTTGCATGATGTAATGAAGAGAGAAAACCCAATCCTGAGTTCCCTTACAAATATGCGAGTTGTGGGTTTATGGTACCTATGACCTGCCAACTTTGATACCAACTAAGACAGGTTGGATGGGGCTTTGAGCAACCTGATCCAGTGGGAGGTGTCCCTGCCCATGGCTGAGGGCTGCAACTGGATGATCTTTAAGGTCCCTTCCAATCCAAATCATTCTATGAAGTGCAAAACATTGCATGGACACAGAAGAGGAGGCTCATGGTTGGAGGAGTGTGGGTCAACAGGGATTGTGGAAGTAAGCTGGGTGTTAAAAAACAGAGTTCAGGCTTATCAGTGTGTTTTAAAGAAACATGCTTGGAAAGAAGGGTGTAAAGACCCTTCTTTGTTGCATCTGACAAGGGAAAGCCCCACATCTGTCCCTCAAAAGGCAATAGTGCCAGGATGACAGGCTGTCAGGGAAGATTGGATGTGGCTACCTGCTCCTGCAGTGGCAGAGCACAACCACGTAACAAGGTGGGCCAGGACCTTCTCGTTAGCCTGTCTGCTCTAGCTGTCTGCAGCAATGCTGACTTGAAGCTAATCTCCCTGTGAGCCATTTCTGACTGTGAAAACAGGTGATGCTTGTGAAAGGCTTTCTGCTCTTCTGCATAAAGAGAATTTCAACAGTGCTGAACCTTGGTTTGGGGAAGGGGGTGGGGGGAAAAATAGCTGTGCTCTTAATAGAAATGCTTGGCCTGCTGAGATGTACTTGCAGTTTTCACCTCTGTTGCCCCTGCTACATCAAGTGTGAGGGAGCAGGGGATGCCACAGCTGGTGCTTTGCATGTAATTTTCACCCTCTTGTTAATGACCTTGCAGGGATTAGCATGGCCTTCTCCATATGCCAGTAGATTATGTCTGTTGGCAGCTGCTACTACTGGAGCAAAATGGGATAGTTTTCATTAGGAGTGCTTGACACTAGGCTGCCCTGGGTGTTGTCAATCCTAAACTGTCAGTGCCTTTGAATAAAGCAGTGTACAGATGTGATTTATTAGATGTGTTGCTGCTTTGCTGAAAATGTGGCATTTTTGAGTCGGCAAGGTCTTGCCAAAGTGTGAAAGGGACCTTCTTGCTCTTCTCTTCGCACTTACCCTCCCACCTCACAGGCTCAGTGGGGCTGTCTAGCTGTGCTAGATGGAAAATCTGCCCTGAAATGAAGGAGTGATGTGGAGACTTGCATGAAACAAACCCTCTCCCCCCTCCTGTGCCATTCACTGTAGGTACTCACTAGCAAATACGTGTGTGTTGGTGCTTAGCAGCAAAGACTGCTCTTCAATGTTGAAACATGACTTGGCCTTGAAATTATTTTTATTTTGGTTAAGAAAAATGCAAGATTTGACATAAACTGAGACAGTGTCTGTAGCTCTTTAACAAATTAAGAAAATCAACTGCAATCACCTTCAAATTAGTTCCCTTTTGAGCTGACATGTGGTTGTGTGTGATGCTGCCAAGGTTCAAAGCAAGTCCATAGATAATTTTCTGAAAGGCTGTTGAGGTTCTCTGTTGGTTTTGCTTTCACATCTTCTGCTGATGACAAACGAGTTCCTTTGGGCATGGACTTGATCTTTGGGAAAAGGCAGAAATCGCAGTGAGCCAGCTCTGGCAACAGGGTGGCTGCACAAGCACGGCGATGTTCCAGTTAGCTAAAAACTGCTCCCCAGGCAGTGTTATGAGCTGCTGCACCTCAACATCTTCTGAGGGTAAGAAAATGCCTCTATTTGAACACTTGTACTGAGTGAAGCAATTGAGTGGAGCCCTGTCTCACTGTGACAGGTTAGAACGTGTTCTACAGCCACTTCTTTGTCTCCCCTCCCACTCTTGGTTCCTGAACTATAGGGTTAGTCTTGATTTTCTGTGAGTCAAACGTTGTATTCTGACTTACGATGTGAACGTCTCCCTCTCCTCATTCAAGCAGTGCAGAGGAAAGTTTGGGTTCAGTATTGCCTTATTCCTGTAATGAATCAGGGGCATATCCCGAACCTACGGAATGTTTTTGTGGACTGAGACACAGCTCGCTTGTGGGGACGGTTTCTAGGAGGCAGAGCAGGAGGCGGATGAGATCCTTCTCCAGTGCCAGGATTGATGCTGCAGAGACTTCCCTGTTCCCTTTGCCCTGGGAAGAACCAGGCTCTGTTCCGCAAGGTTATTAATCCTCTGTTGATCCTGTTTTAAAGTAAGCAGTTTAAAGGAGGCTGACAAAGATGATAGGCCAGAAATCCATGTCATTCATTTGATTTGCAACAGCAAAGCTTAAACCCTCCTGTGTCCCTCCCTCCTTAACAGAGCAAGGACTGGTGCTCCATCGCATGCTGCAGCGATAACTCAGCCCACCCTGGCTGGTGGAGACCTGTTCCTTGGGTAGCTCTGCTCATTTAAAGGACTTAAGTCCACCCTGATGACATGAGGAGCATCCAGACAGCTTGTCCAGAGCTCAGTGGTGTTATTTAGGGCTTGTGTCCACCTGACAGACCCGTCCATCACTGGTGTGATGTGGCTTTACAGCAGACTAGGGTAAAGGACCAGCTGCTGTGGGGAAGTCCCAAAGCTCTTTGCTCTGTTAGACTTTGTGTCTGCTCTCCAGAAACGGTCCCACTGTCCCTGCTGAGCAACACTGAGCAGAAGAGCTTCACTGCAGTCTAACTACCTAATGAGTCTCTTTGCAAATTTAGAAATCACCAATTAACTATTTAAGGCATGCCAGAGGAGGATTAACAGCCATGTAATATGCCAGGTATGATTCATCTTCAGTGAATGTCCCTTATAATCAATAGGCAATTATTTAATGAGTGGTAGTTCTGTGTATCTAAATTAATAGTGCATGTGGGACATCTGATTTAAAAGTGATAATGGAATGTTAAATGAATTTTGCTCACTTTTTATTGTAATATAAAAGCTGGTGTTTGTAATAGGAGCAGAGCTGGACCAGCCCAAAGCCCCACAGTCACTGCTGAAAAAGGAAAACCGAGAGAAGCATCACATTTGAATCAAAAGAAATTTTTGATCCATAGTAGCCTGAAAACACTCACAAACATCTGTGGGTAAAGCTCCTGCTCCTCTGGAGCTGAAGGAGGCCTTTGTGTGAGTCTGCAGGGCACTGGGAGAGCTGGTTTGTGCCTGGGGAGCTACTTGCTCTGAGCAATTTCCTAGTCAGGAGAGGACACAGGAGTGGTGAGAGGGTGTGGGTGAGGGATGATAAATGAGGGAGGAGGAAAAGAAGAAGCAAGAATGGAGAATGTGAAAAGAAGTGCTTGAACTCTGACTGCAATAGCATTACACCACAGATGGGTTTGACTTCTGTATTCAGCAGTAGGAATAAAACATCACCCCTGACAGAGGCAGGATCAGCACAGTAGTTTTAAGGAGAGAAAAATAAAACAGGTTATTCAACACTGATAGTTCTAAAAAGCCCAGGAGGCAATTACATGAGTCTTGTATTTAAAAACTAAACTTCAATGGCAGTATGGAATAAGAAGTAATAATTACAGGTATTTTCTTGTCACATAGTACAGCACCAAGTACATGAAGACTATCAGCATGCAGCTAGCTAGTAATGATGCTAAGGATTACATGAATGAGACTGCAGCTGGGATCCTTGCTGGCTCTGGAGAGTCTGATTTGTGACTTTGCAGTTTCGTGCCTGCGTGCCCAGGCTGGGGAAGGCTCTGATCTGGTGTGGGGTGACAGACCCACCCCCAGTCACAACCACCTGGTGTGTGCCAGGGTGTGATCCCCAAGTTAAAAAGAAGAAACCGCTGCTTTCTCCAGGATTTGCCCTTGTTGGAAGCCCTACAGAGGTGTTGGGGTCCAAGTCAAACCACCTCCTATTCTCATGCCTGGAAACTGCTTTTTGCGGCTGCATTGAAGTGCTGTGAAAGTATCCTGAAAGAAGAATGTGTGTTTTGCTGTCTGCACTCATAGCTAGGAAGGTTTCTTCCTCACCAGTGGTCTGCCTGACCTCTTGCCTGCACCCAAAGCTACCTCTGAACAGTGCCTTTCCCAAATTCCCTGATAGAGGAGGGCACTTCAGGAGGTGTAAATCTGGCCAGCCTGATGGCTCTGCTGAGCTGTATTCCATGGGTGTTGCAGGGATGTAAAGGAGAGAATGCAGAATTCCTACCTGCCCTGTGGTCCTGCAGGCTGTGGCTCAGACACAGCTGATCTTTGCCCTGAGTAGATGGGGCTTGAAGATAATCTGGGCATAAAATTCATGCCGGTGTTTGCCACTTGGGTTGCTCTGCTCCTTTCAGGCAGGTGATGGTTTCTGCTCTCTCCTAAAAGTGAGGCACGTGAAAACTGCTGCAGGGATGTGATGAGTGGCAAACCTGCTTTCTTTGAAACTTGGATGCAAAGTTTGTTTCATCATTTTTACAGTAGGATTTTGGGGATTTTCAGCAAAAGGAGGTGGTCACCGATGGCATCTGGGGGTTTAGAATTTAATGAGGTATTTTTCATTATTCAAATTCCTTTTTTTCATTAAACTAAGTATTCTGTTAGGTAAGATAAGGAGATATTTGAATACGCTGGTATTTGCAATAGGGAAATTAATAGTCACGGTAGGAAAGTCTTATTGCTTTCCCCCCCCACTTTCATTCTGCTCTCATTAGAGAAAAGCTCGTTCCAAAGTTTAGTTAATTATTTAGACTACCGATGTAAACCTTGCTGAAAACATTCTCTTGACATTGTAAGTCTAAATTAGAAAGAGAATTGACATGTAAACAGCTTTAGCACATTGGTTGTCAGCAGCTGCTAAATATATGACATGATTTTGGCACCGTTAACATTCTTGATACCAGGATTGCAATCTCGTGCACTATGACATCAGCCCAGGGGAAGACGTTAGGGTGATGGGTGCTTGTACCGAGACTCAAATGCTGGTTTAAAACTGCAGAGTGCAACTGGAGTCCCCAGCCTGGCACAGAAACTGGGTCCCTGTGTTTAGACCAAGGCACGTGGGTGAGCGGTCAGAGCTGAGCTGGGTCAGGCTGGTGGCTCCTCCTGGGGCTGCGCTCTGTGCTCCCCTGGCTTTCAGCACCTGCCCTCGCCAACCCCATCCCAGCAACTCAGCACCGTGCTGGATTCAGCCTGGCATGGGTTTTCTTTGTGGTGCCACTTTTGGCTGTGTGCTTTTTCTAGGTAAGGGCACATAGAATGATAGAATAACCAGGTTGGAAGAGACCCACCAGAGTTCAACCATTCCTATCAAACACTAATCCATGTCCCTCAGCATCTTGTCTACCTGTCCCTTAAACCCCTCCAGGGAAGGTGACTCAACCCCCTCCCTGGGCAGCCTGTTCCAGTGCCCAATGACCCTTTCTGCGAAAAATTTTTTCCTAATGTCCAGCCTAAACCTTCCCTGGTGGAACTTGAGGCCGTTAAGAACGCCCTGTGTTCTTGCCTCCCCTTGTGATACTCAGACTAATTGGGAGGGTGATGGCTTCTCCTTCCACATCCCATAGTGTTTTGTGCTGATGTGGAAGCAGCATCCTTGCTACGGCGTTCAGGGATGATGCTCCAAATGCTTCATTTCCCGGAATTCAGCACATTTTGTCACTAAGCTTATCAGGAATGAAAACTCTCTGGTAGAATATTAGCTTGGGAAAAAAAATACACAGCTCCCAAACTCTGGAGATGCTCCCTGGGTCATTGCCAGGTTAAAGCCTCCCCCTGGGTCTCCTGACAGTGCCAAGGGGCCTGCCCTGATGCTCTGTTTAGTGGGTGTGGAGGTCCCTCTTTCAGGGACCAATTAACTGTAATAAACTCTGGATTAAGATTAGTCCCAAAAATGCTGAGGAGCAGCTGTCTCTGGGTAGGAGCAGAACCAGAGGGCTGAAAAGCTACTTTCAGAAGCACTTGGGGGCTACCAAGCTAGGAGGTTCTTGATTCTTGACTAGATATTTTTTTTTTTGAGGTGCAAGTCTAACCAGAAGACACTAAAAAGCAATTGCATTAAATCAAGGACTACATTTCACTTTATGGATTGTTTATGGGGTTTTTTCTTTTATTAATTCTTTATCCTTTAATATTAGAGGATTTGTCTACAATAAATAATGTAAAGTTACCTTACATCCTCTTTGGCTTAAAATTTTAATATTCCTATTGCCCATCTCCATAAAGAAATTGTATTTGAGGTCATTGCATATGTACAGCTGCAGTCATAACCCTAATGGAATTACTATTCGAGCACAGGCGAGATTAGTATGAATGCCAAGAAACTACCCGTCTGTCAGGGGAAAAGGTAAAAGTTCAGAGTTCAGCTGGCATCCAAATTATTTATCTCCCTAATAACTTAATAGATTGAATATATTATTTGTCAGTGACCCTGATGTACAACAATAAGGACCCCTTGGTTGTGTCAGAAAATATATGAGACTGTAATAAGTAGTACTTATGTAGCGGAATAAAAACATATTCTTTATGATAATGAAGTCTCTTCCTCCAAGGACAACACAAGGACATGAAGCCATGTAAATACAAACACCAGCTTGTGTTTGACTGTAACCAGAGGTTCTCTCCTAAAGTCAGCTGCGGGGATGCTGATGTAGGAGGCAGCATCTGGGTGTGGTGGGTCCCTTCCCACACGCACCAAGGGGTGGTTTGTGCTCTTTGCTGCTCAGCCAGACGAGCATCCTACATCTCCTCTTACAACGACTTTAGGCAGAGAGTTTGTCCCTTCCTTTATCAGCGTCCTGTTGACTGTGCCATTTCTTATTATTTCCATTCTGGATCTCCCAAGCATTTAAAAGAATCGTTTAAATTAGAGCTTAGGATCAGAGGTAATACTGCAAATATGTATGTTGTAAACATACCTAAAAATAGGAAGGTAATTTCCCTGAGTGCCATGGTCTCTATAGCAGTACAATACAGTGTCTCTATTTCTTTCTGTTTCTACGTCTATTTTTCAAGGCTTCACATTGTCTAAAGGGGAAAACAAAGCCCTAGAAGGATATTGTTCCTTAATAAGGCTTATGATTATGGATTTTTTCTTCTCAACCAGCACTGAATCACCACTAATATACTGAAATGGAATAAGTCTCTCCTCCTTAATAGGTCATTTTAATCATATATTTCAAGTTTTACTTAGGGAGGAGGAGGGCGAGAGGGAAGACAAAGAGGAACTTATTTTATCTGTTTGTTTTCTAACTAACCCTTGCAGTGTGCCTGCCTGCAGTGCCGAGGCCAAGCTGAGTGCAGAGACGGTTGTGCAGCTCACTCTGAGACATGCCAGGAGCCAATCCTCCTTGCCTCCTGGAATACCTTTGGTGTGGATTATGTGGGAACTTGAAGGAGTTCCATGTCCAAGTCTGAACACCTGTCTTGGAAAACCCTGTAGCATCCTGTCTCTGAGGTCCCTGCAGTTACAAATACTTTTTTCACTCCATCAGCAGTGCCACATGCTGGGCTGAGCCTCCAGCCGCCTCCTCAGAAGTGTGAGACCCAGCCCTGGGCTGCAGAAGCACCTTGCAGGTTCATCCCTGCTTGCAGAAAGCCCACTGGAGCTGGCACGTGTGCAGTCGTGCTCCCATTCCCCAGCCACTTATCCCAGCAGCACTCACATTTTTGATTGTATTTATGGCCACTTAATCTGTGCTAGCAGCCAGGATCAAATATATCTCCAAGTATTGATCAGTTTTAGGCTGATAGAAGTTCAAGCTCATGAGGTCTCGGTCTTTGACCCTCAAATAGGATATGAATCTCAATCCAATAGACTGATATTCACATGCAGTCGCTGCCCAGGGTTGCAGGCTGCAAGGGAAAAATCAATGAAGAGTGCTAATGATTCACAATTTATAGAGCAGCTGCCATTTTAATATTAGAATAAATGTTATATTGCAAAGGGATGGGAACATAGGTGGTGGCTTGGAAAATATTTCTTTGGAGCCTTTTCTGCAGGAAAATGATGTGCACAGGATTTTATGAAGTATAATTTATTGGCCTCATTTAGACTTATAATTTAAAACTCCTTATGAAAAAGGTATTTAACTAGAGTGGATTGGGTAAGGAAACGGCAAGGGCAGAGGAGGCTCTCTTAGAGTGCTTCACGCTCATGCTGGTGGGGAAAAGGAAGCAATATCCTAATACATGAGGTTGGACCCAAGAATTCCTCTTCTACTTAAACATCCTTGCAGCATCTGGCAACAAAGAGGCTCCGTTCTCTGTCCTGGCTCTTCTGAGCGCATTTGTAAATGAAAAAATATATAGTGAATGTGCTGAGGTATGTGGAGCACATTAAATGATTGATCATGCCAGACTGGAGAGGCAGGGCAGAAAACTCTGCTGAACCAGTGTAAGGACTAGAGAATTACTGAAGCCAAAGAGCAGAGGCAGGCTGAAAGACAGATTTCAGACCATGGAAAAATAACTCATTTCTATTTGCAATGAATTAGTTTCCTTTGTTGATGGCTTTTTACAATAGCTCATGGGGACAGGTAATCTCTAGACTACAGCAGAGAGGCAGGAACAACTTGGGGAGCTGTCAGGAAAAAATGCAAGGTAAACTCTGTCCTTCTGCCTTTTCCTTGGCTGTGAGTCTCTCTGGGGAGTGCAAGGGGAGGGTCATGAAATGTCATCAGCTGCTGCAGTTCCCTGGATGACCCAAGAGCTTGTGCCAGGCTGGTGTTGACGAGCTGGAGCCCTTCCATGGGCTTGTTAAGAGGTGGTGCTTTTATTTCTCTGTAGAGAGCAGCAACCCCAAGTTGAGAGCGAGCCACCTGTACTGGACCAGGAAAGGTTTCAACCTGGGAAGACCACATCTTCCCCTCCACCTCCCAGCCAGAACTGCACACTTCCTTTGCCTCTCAGTTTTTCATGCGTAGTTAAGTCTTCACCTGTAAGTCCAGTTCATGGGATGCTATTTCAGTGTATAGTAATGTTTTTCCCTGCATGGATGCAAATGGTAAAAGGATTTTCAGCACAAAGAACACAGGCTTTTTAGAACAGACAAGAAAAGATGGAAATCCTACATCAAACTTGCAATTTATGGCACTCGTTTTGGCCATCTCTGTATTTATTTTTTTTATAGAAGTGAAAAGAACTTAAATAATTCATCTGCTTGAGAGCTCATAACTCTCTGGCCTGCGTAGAATATCTTTCATATATCTTGTAACCTAGAGCCTATTGACAAACTGTATGAAAAATAACAGTCCTTTCACTTGCAAAAGCAAAATCCAATTTATTGATTGTGATAGTCTAAATAATGGCATTTCTATTGACCAAAAGGTATTGCCCAAACAGGTTAGAGTTTACTTAACTCAGGGCATGAAATGTCCCACGCATACCACCATAAAACCAAAACTGATTGGATCCTTTTCCTTCCTTGGTTATACTGCCACTGTGACCAAACTGTTTTATAGAGAAACTTGTGACAGGTGTTTAATGAAATAAAACACAAGGTTTTTGAGGGGAAGAGAGGAACAGACCCAGAATATGAACACTCTTATATTTTTTATCAAAGGCTCATCCATAGGATACAGCTGCTGTAGTAACCATTAGGTGCTCTGAACTCACAGACTGGAGGTACAGGGTCGACCTGTGGCTGTTGGGTACCCCTGCCAGTCCCAGGGGATCCCATTAATGGGGAGCAGTTTGAGTGGAGGTAGCTGGATGTGCCTGATGGTGTCCTTATACTTTCTATGGGAAGGACTGTGGAAGAGCTCACAGACTTTCCAAGGTGATTAATTTGTCATCTGCTTGTGTGTGGATTTGGGGAGAGGGGTCAGAGGGAGAGCCAAAAGACAGGGGGGCTACTGTTCAAGAAGGTTGATTTGTTGACTTCTCTGCACTCCGCCACGGTATTTGTGCTGTTGTCACTGCCACATGCTGTCTGTGCATGGCCCACCAAGTCAGTCTGTGCTTCATTGGTGAATGAGTCACTGGTTCTCAGCTCTGGTGCTGCTTCTTATTAGTGGTTAGGGCTCTGGTGCTTACCATGGACTGTGATGCTGTGCTAATGAGACCAAGAACCATTTCTGCTGCTGTCAGTGTGAGAAAGTCTGAAAGTTTGTACCCAGATTTGACCCTAGAACTATCTGCAGTTTAGAGTGGGTTTGTTCCAGGGTCCTAAATTTGCTCTAGGTTTTGCTTTCTCCCCATCTTGACAGATTTCTGCTTTAGTTTGTCTTGCTCCCTGCCAGATTCTCTTTCCTAATTGGACAACAAAGATTGTTACAGCTTCATAAAATACTGAAAGTCCTTTCCCCATCAATTCTGCCTGTTGGAAGATGTTGTTCCCCAATCCCAGTCTTGCATACATTCTATTATTTAATTCATAAATGTTTAAATAGGGGCCTAAGAGATCCCACCTGTGTCTTTTTACATAATGAAATTACAAGGAGTCATATGTTACTACCATCCATAAACTTATTGTGCACTTTACATAAAATTCAGATCAGGAGGCTCTGCATGCATGCATATTTTACATTTTCAACTTTATTAAAGAAATGAGTAGAGTGCTGGAAAGGTTGCTTTGCTGTACAGTCAATTCAGATCCTGGGGCCCATAAATCTGGAAGCCTATGATTTGTTGTTCTTTGCTCACAATAAATTAAGCCTTTCTTGATGGAAGGGTTGGCTACGTTTGTTGTGTTTAAGTCACAGCATTTGGATAAAAGATGCATCTGGACGTGCCAGGAAGGGAATTTGTGCTGGGTCCAATGAGGCAGGGAAAACATCTTCATTTTTATGAAGATACTGGAGCTGGAATCCACAGCTGATTCTGTAGAACAGATTTTTCAAGTGAGGATGATCAAGTGAGATGATTTTCAGCTGAGGGCTGATTGCATTTTAAAGGTTTTTCATGTGTTCCTTGGGCCTTTTTTGTCTGGATGAAGCAACAGCTTAGCCAACAGGGAGAAAGCCAGGGCTGGATCAGGTATGAGTTGGGTAGGACAGGCAGCAGCTCTTCCCCAGCTGCCTGACCGAAAAGATGCCACTAGGGCAGTTCTCAGGAAAAAGGGAGAACTAAGCCTCAGAAAATCAGACAACTGCTGATAAATTGACATTTAACTATTTTCCTGGAGATGCATTTGTTGGAAACAGAATTATGCCAATATGTCTATATTAGATATAGATGCAAATATGAGGACTTAGAGCTGTTTAGGAATTCACTGACTAGCTTGGAGATATTGGCATTAATTTTACCACACCAAAACATAAAGGAGTTTAATCTTCTCTGTCATATTACTATAACAAAAGATTGGTAGGTGTGGGTGGCACGTTCCAAATCTGCTCTGAATAAATATTGGGTGAAGAAAATAAGTTTTGGTCAAGCGAGGAACATATTTCAAGTTTAACAGTAAAGTGGCCAGGCCATGTCTGTATTCCAGCCTGGAATTCACTCTCCTAGAAAGGCAGCACTGTCAATTGGAGGTTAATCTGTATTAGATCCCACATCTGTTCCTTATCAGCATGTCTACTGCTCCAGAACTGAAGTTGAGCCCTGACCCAGTGAAGCAGTGACCATGCTGAGGAGGTTTGGCCATCCTGCACCTGCTTCAGGTGCTCTGTGTAGGCTCTGCTCTGTCTTCTCTAGGTCGCACTGCACATCATTACTCCAAACTCCCCAACTAAATTGTTGTGCAAAAGGCTTTAGCTAAGCGCTACCGAACTGTGACTGAGATGCTGATGTGGCAAACCTGCTCTGCCCTTCAGTTCTGGCCAAAGATTTTGGGAGCCTGTGGGAGCAGATGTTACTGTTAACACCGCAGAAAGAATGGATGGATTAAATACAGAGGAGAAAAATGGGAAACCTGAGCTGGTACCTATGAAATGCATGAACTTATTGTGTCCCCAGTGCAAAGGGAAACAGTCTTTGCCCTCTGCAATCCACATACCTAAAGAGCTAACACAAAGCACCTGACAAACTCTTCCAAACACCAGCCTGAACCTGAGGGGAATTGCTTTTGCTGAGCAGCGATTATAATTCCTGCTGTATATCCAGATTTTGACAAGTAAATCTCATATTTTAAACACAGGATTAAAAAATTTTATTACTACAGTGGGGATTAAGTAGTAAAGCCTCAGAATGTAAGTCTGCAAAGTAGGAAACAGAAAATAAAGTGAAATCTATTGTTCAAAATAACTCAGGCTTAACCCTTTGTCACCTGGTGCAGACCCAGATTGCAATCAATAGAGCCTGGTAATAATTATCCTTGGGTCTCTCATACCATTTCACAGGACAGGTAGGGGATATGGAGTTTCTTCCTGTTGTTTTTTCAAATCCCTCCATCTCCAGACTTTGCTGCACTGTTGTCCTCAGAAATAACAGTGGCATTGAATGGCATCTGAATGAGAAATTCAAGCCAGCCAGTCTCATTTGCTGCACTGACTTGGCTGATTACTAAGTGGTTCATTTCCTTTCCTTTGTGTTTGTTTTTAGAGGAAAGTCTCTAAAAGCTCCATTGTGGAAATGCCACAAATATAATAAGTTATGAACTGAGAAGAAGTTTTCAGTCCTTTGGATGAAGCCCTGACTCCACAGGAGCCAGTAGATATCTGGCCCTTGTTTTCAGTCAGCCTGGGATTTTACCCCAAATGTCTCTTTTTGGCCCTGCTCCCCAGAAGGGTGGTCTTGGCAGTGAAGCAGACAAGGAGCTAGAAGGTGTGGGTTCTTTTCCCTAGCTGCACACTATCTAAAACCCTCCCTTTTCTGAAATGATAGATAATATTCCTGTACCTGCCAGGTGGAGGTTTAATTCATCTGGGGCTAGTAGTGATTTGAAATCCTTGGCTGAAAGCTGTTATGGAAATGGAAATAATAATTCTTCCAGGATGATCTGAATGCACAAATTTAGAGGCTGCCACCTCGCACCTACAACTTGAGAAAGTGAACACTCCAAAGGCACTGTTGTCACTCCACTCAGGTCCGTCCCCCCCCCAGATATTCCTATCCAGAACAACAAAACACTCTGAAAGAACAGTGAACTTCACCACAGGGAAACTGTAGCTGAAATACGTACTGGTAGTAACCGTCTAATGGGAAAGAAGTTGCATTCTTGGCTGAATAAAGATACTGCTTGATGCTTACTGGGTCTTTTCTCTCCCCGAGCTAACAAATATTTGATAAATTGCATTTCCCCCAGAAATTCTGGCTGTCAACAGCTGCTGGGCTCAGGACCACTGCAGAATTTAGAACTTGATGCTGTGGTTTATTATGCAAAATGCCTCGTCCAACAGATCCTGCTGTTCCTAGGACTCAGCTATTTTCAACCAATATTGCTTTTCTGAACAGCTAATGAACACCTAATATCCAATTAACTATCTGTTCCTTCGGGTACACCTCAGGAATCTAATAAGATCACAGGCACAATCCTAAATCTTCTGAATCTGGAATCATTACTCCTGGCTCTTCTAGACAGTGAGAATTCTGACAACTTTTCAGGATTTTCCAAAGGAATATTTCTGTGTCATCAGCAAGGCCACATGAACTTTTGACTTGTTTTTAAGACTAACAGTGAGAGAGTTGACAATCTCAGCCTTCAGAGATTCTCCTCCTTTGCTAAGCAAGGCAAATCTATCCAATCATAGGTTAATTACCAGCTATTTTCACAGTACTGGAACATTCTTAAAAAGCAAATCAATGTCTAATAAATGATTTGTGTCCAATAATTAAAACCCTAATACTCAGCACTTACCAACTTTTACCATGTTGAAGCTGTCAAAGATGCTATTTCATTCTAGCAGTATCAGCAGCACAATCCTTTTACATAACCCACTGATTCTTGCATAAAGAAAGAAAACTATTGAACATATGATTATTTAAACCCTCTCCATGCTTAGGAGTTATAAATCATTGGCATAATAAATGAATATGGAATTATTTTGCTTACTGGCTATGTACCTATCTCTCCAGGCAAAGAACACAGATTTGGCTCTGCTGAACACAAAGAAAGCTGCAGGCAGGAGAAAAGGTCATTCTGAGGCCAGAGAAATTTTAAGTTTTTCTTTCCACGTAATTTTAGCTGCCTTTTTGATATGGTTCTTAATTAACTAGTAAGCTTGTCTTTTCATTTCCAATTGAATGTATTGACGGTGCATTCCAACTTGGCTTGTAATCTACTGTTTTCCCTTTAGTGTAATCAACAGAGAGACACCACAAAGCTACAGGTGATCTTAAAAAGAACTTTTCTTTATCCCACATAATTAATTGCCTGTCTCCACTCCATTCCATCATATAACCAGTGTAACAAAATAGCCCAGAAAGCTGCCTTAGAGACAAGGTGGGGCTAATTTTTCTGTAGTGCTGGGCTTCCTTGGGTGAAGCAGAGCTGAAGTCCTGCAGTTTGGGAAAACAAAGCTTATTTCTTTGTATTTGAGATGGGCTTTTAAGAGGAATACACAAAAATCTGGGAAACTTTCATCTCTCCTTACCCTGCAAAAGGAGAAAGCGGTAACAACAGTTCTGTTCTCATGATAAAAACCCAAAGTTGGTGAGCAGCCCAAGTCTGCAAGTTAGGCATGCAGCAGGCAGATGTAAATTAAACTCCCTGCCCTCAATCAGAGCCTTTCCACTGCCTCATTTCTGAGTGCTCCACGAAGCCCAATTGCCCTGAGGAAGGGCTCCCTTTGCAGTGTCAGAGCCCATTGCGAGGGGGATGCATGCCACAGGCTACGTAATTAGTTTTGGAGCTTCCATTACTCAGAGGAGCTCTGCAATCGCAGGAAGAGGGGCTCTGTGTGTGCTCAGCATGGTTATGGGAAGGTAGGGTCTGCTCTGCTGGATCAGACTACTAGCTTCTCAAGTTTGGGGTCTCGCTTTTATTTCATAAGCCTAAACTCATTACAGAGTTTATGCCTCACCAGGGGTGAGACGGAGCTGGGGTGAGGAGGTTTGCAGCCTAAGGTTATCCTTCAAGATGAAGGATTTATCTTTGTTCATGATTTATTTTATCAGACTTAGCAGGTGTGGTTGTAACCTGGAAAGACAAACCCAGAGGAGGTTCTGGATGCTGTTGCTGGAGCTGAAGCCCAGGTTAGTTGAAATTGGAAAGCTATTGGAAAAAAGTTGAATTCAGACACCCTCTATGTTTAGGGGATGATGGGGTTGTGCTCACTGGGGGTACAGCCACACAGTTACACAGCCCATCAGGAAACCCATACGCGTGAGATGGGACTGAAATAGGTTGTTCAACAGATTGACTTCATAGTGCTTCTCTTGTCAACTCTAAAAGTACCTGTGGATAAATAATAGATAAATACTGGAGAATAATGTTGCTCCACTGTCACGAATTGCACAGGGCTTTTATCTCTCAATGCAGACTACGTTGCGGGGCTGTTACCTGGTTAAAAGCTCTGGGATTTGGCACAACAGAAGGAAAGAACAAAAGAAGTCAGAAAAGGCAAATGGAGGTTATGTTTTTTATTAATTAACTTCCTTCTTGGTCTTTACTTTCACTACTGCTGGCAATCCAATTCCCTGCTTTGTCTATAAAGCCCTGTAGTCACAGGTGACTGATCCTGGGGGGAGTTTATGTTACATTTAAGATAAACATAAGGCCATAGGTAAGCCGGTGGTAATGAGTTTGGAACCACTCCCTGAGCAGCTGGGCAAGGGGAACTCTGCCACCAAGTCTGGTGGGGTTAGGTTATCTACTGCTGAGGAAGGCAGCCCACAAAATGGAGCTTTTGGAAGAGTTTGGCATGGAGCACAGAGCAGCAGGGACAGGCAGCACAGCGAGGCAGGTGGTCAGGAGAGCTTGGGGGCCAGTGGGGTAGGTGGATGTGGTGTGGAGATGGAGGGTCTGGAGGATTTCTTTCCCTCTCTGATGCAGAACTGGAAATCATAGAATAACCAGGTTGGAAGAGACCCACTGGATCATCGAGTCCAACCATTCCTATCAAACACTAAACCATGCCCCATAAATGTGGCATGGTCCCTGCTATCGCCATGCTGGGAATCATAGAAGGGGATTCTGCCCCTCTACTCTGCTCTGGTGAGACCACACCTGGAATACTGTGTGCAGCTCTGGAGCCTTCAGCAGCAGAAAGAAACAGACCTGCTAGAGTAGGTCCAGAGGAAGCCAAGAAGAAGAGAGAGAGCTGGGGTTGTTTAGCCTGGAGAAGAGGAGGCTGAGGGGAGACCTCATTGTTCTCTATAACTACCTGAAAGGAGGTTGTGGAGAGGAGGGAGCTGGGCTCTTCTCCCAAGTGACAGGGGACAGGACGAGAGGGAATGGCCTCAAGCTCCGCCAGGGGAGATTTAGGCTGGACATTAGGAAAAAATTTTTCACAGAAAGGGTCATTTGTCCCTGGCAGAGGCTGCCCAGGGAGGGGGTTGAGTCCCCTTCCCTGGAGGGGTTTAAGGGCTGGGTGGATGAGGTGCTGAGGGCCATGGTTTAGTGTTTGATAGGAATGGTTGGACTTGATGATCCGGTGGGTCTCTTCCAACCTGGTTATTCTATGATGCAAGGGCTGGAGCACCTCCTGTACGAGGTCAGGCTGAAAGAGTAGGGCTTGTTCAGCCTGGAGAAGAGAAGGCTGCGGGGAGACCTTAGAGCAGCTTTCAGTGCTGAAAGGAGCTCCAGGAAAGGCAGCGAGGGACTCTTGATCAGGGAGGGCAGGAACAGGATGCAGGGAATGGTTTTGAGCTGAAAGAGGGGAAATTGAGGTGAGATTTTAGGCAGAAATGTTTTCCTGGGAGGGTGGGGAGGCCCTGGCCCAGGCTGCCCAGAGCAGGGGTGGCTGCCCCATCCCTGGAGGGGTTCCAGGCCAGGTTGGATGGGGCTGGGAGCCCCTGATCCTGCGGGAGGTGTCCCTGCCCAGGGCAGGGGTGGGACTGGGTGGGCTTTGAGGTCCCTTCCAACCCAAACTCTTCCATTATCCCCTCCCTGCCCACGCCGGGTGGGGGTGGGCGCTGAGGGGAGCCCTGACCCGAGGCCTCAGCGACGCGTGGCAACGGTTTTTAACGGCCCCAACGGCTTCTAACGCCTCCCAAGGCCCCGTGGAGCGGGCTCTGGCTCCCCCTGCCGCCCCGAGGAGGCTCTGGGGGAGGAGAAGGAGGAGAAGGACGACGAGGAGGAGGAGGAGGAGGAGGAGGGAGGTGCGAGGCCCGGGCGGCATCGATCGAGCCGTTCATCACCCCGGCGTCCCCGCGGCCTGGGGGCCAAGCCTCGGGGTTTGAGAACAGGTTCACCAAATTGTCAATTAAGTGCAAATCAATCCTGAGCCATTTATCACTGTGTTAATCCGTCCGCGCGGTCCGAGGCGAAAAAAAAAAAATCGATCGGCTCCTGTCACCGGGGACCAATTGAGGCGAGCTGGAAGAGCAACATCTGCTGGATCAGGGCAAGCGCTGAAATTTATAATCGTGGAGAAAAATTGCTGCTTGCCAAGAGGCCCATTAGGAAGTTGGGGAAGTTGAGAGTGCAGAGGGAGGCAGGGGTCGTGACAAAGAGCCTGCACAGCGCAGGAGGGGTCGTAGGATTGGAGAATTGTTTGGTTGGAAAAGACCTTTGAGATTGAGTCCAACCCTACCTGTCTGCTCCTGAACCCTCCCTGGGCTCCAACCGTACCTGTCTGCTCCTGAACCCTCCCTGAGCTCCAACCGTACCTGTCTGCTCCTGAACCCTCCCTGAGCTCCAACTGTATCTGTCTGCTCCTGAACCATCCCTGAGCTCCAACTGTACCTGTCCGCTCCTGAACCCTCCCTGGCCTCATCTACCTGGCTTCAGCCTGAGGAGTCACTGATGCATCAAGGGGTGATAATGATTGCTGTTAATCCAAAGCTCAACGTATCAACACACACAGCCTTGAGGCTTCTGGGGGCATCACCAGGGCTGGCACAGTGAGGGGCCCCTCAGGGTCCCTATTTGGCTCCCAGGGCGACAAAGAGACCTTGGGTTCTGCCACTGCTGACGGGCGTTTGCATCCCCACAATGAATCCCTCTTGCTGATGTCCCTCGTTCTGAAACAAATTTGCAGCGATCGAGGTGGTGTTTGCATAGAATCATAGAATGGTTTGGGTTGGAAGGGACCTTTGCAGGTCTAGTCCAACACTCATACATAAAGTATGTAGGTAATCTTTCCCCTTCCAGTACTGAAAAGGGCTCCAGGAAAGCTGGGGAAAGACTCTTGATCAGGGGTTGCAAGGATAGAACACGGGGGAAATGTTTTAAGCTGAAATAGGGGAGATTGAGATGAGATGTTAGGAAGAAATGTTTTTCTGTGAGGATGGGGAGGCCCTGGCCCAGGCTGACCAGAAAAGTTGTGGTTGCCCCATCCCTGGAGGGGTTCAAGGTTGGGTTTTGTCAGAGGAAATAAAACTTCTCAATTATTCTTAGGTATAGCTACCAGGACTGTTGGAAAGGGTGTCAAAATGCCTCCCTGGAGGTTTGCCAAAGCCAGTGTAGGCAGAGCCATCTTCTGGAAGAGTTTACAGAGAGAAGTGACTGTATGGGGGAGCTAATTTCTTGAGCTTTCTTTAGGGTCTTACTGAATGCAAAGCTTGAAATCATAAGCACAAGCCAAGAGCTGGGGAATTAAAATGTTGAAGTGATTATTAGCTTAAAGAAGTGAACGCAGTTATTTCCTCTGTGAAGAATGGCTGTGTGCAGGACTGTGGGTTTGCACTCCAGAGATATGGGGCCCTGGGCTGACTCTGCTGCAGGACTTGGGAGCTGGGATTCCTCATTTGAAGCAAAATGTGAAATAGATTGAGGTTGAAACAACTTTCTCTGGCTGCTTTTGGGGGCTGGCATTGCTTGGAGTGAAGAGTAGTGAGCATAAGGCTCCCATATCAGCTGAGGTTGCCTTGGTACAATACTGAGAAAAAGAGAGCAACTCTGCTAGTAAAGGGAAATTGAACCAGGGAAGAAAAAGCCTGGTCAAAACCCTTGTGTGTCTTATTCCCCTAGTCTAGGTGAAATATCTTCCCCCCCTTTTTTTTTTATAGCTGCATGAAGGTCAAGGAATTTGGTTTAAGACTCAGGTAAACAATTACAAGATAAAACTCTGCTTTAAAATTTTCTATTGGCAATTTTCACAGCTGTAATCGTGTTCAGTTTCAGTTCTAACCTAATTGAAAGCTGCCGTTATGTGTCTTTTTTTGGTCCTTGCCAGAATCATAATTGGTTAGGTGCAGTTTTCTTGCAGAAAGGAAATCTATACCCAGTCACAATTTGCATTTTTTGGTGATGCCAGCAATCTGACTATAAATAAAAACCCAATTGTTGAGTATTTCATTGAACTGTTTAGAAACCACTGTAGATCAATGAAAGGGAAAGGTACTTGCCAGCTTCTCGTGCCATTCAGATGCTCTTTATCTGTAGTGCTGTGTAGTTACTGGGGTTAATGGGAGGAAGGGAGAATTGTGTGTGGATCCTCTCACCTCCAGCAACTTTCATTGAAATCAGCTCCTGCTGGGGTGTGCGTGTTATTTTTCTTATAAAATATCACTCTGAATCAGGTTGGTCTTCGTTCCCAGATTAAGGAATTAAAGATCGACTAAACTCTTCTGAAGTATTTAAGAAACGAACCATCTGTATAAGAATCTAGGACAGATTACACTTAACCTTATTCTGAAGCAAGAGATTAAGATGAGAACAGCTACTGTAATTAAGATGCTGCAGATGCTGTTCACTAAGTATTCAGCAAAGGAGATTCTCGACCCCTGTACTGCAAGAGTGAAAAACAACGCGGGATCTCTTCTGAAAGAGCCTCAATATTCTGTGAAAACCATCTTGCTTCAATAATTCTTGACTGAACCTGTCAAGTTTTCACAGGCAGTGCTGTGCTAGTGCTTCACTGCTGGGTTGACTTCCAGTGGGTCGTGATGATGTTTGTCTCTTAGGTCTTAAACAAGGCCAGGTGCCTGTCAGAAGGTTGTTCTCTCGCTCAACCACTGCAAAAACTTCTGGACAAAGGGCTTTAGCCCATCTGGGGCAGGTCAAAGGAAACAGGCAGGCTGTGCCAGCCACCTTTACAGCTTCTCTTGGGATTCCCAGCTACAGCTGATGATTCTCTCACCTTTATAGACAAAACCTACAATATGTGATAAGGGATATGCCTTGAAATTAAGATGGGAAGAAGGTTAGGGTTCTTTTTTTTTTTTGGGTTGTTTTTAGTTTTCAATTTTTAAAGGTTAACACAATAAAAGGATGGTCTTGAGACCTTTCCTAAAAGTAAAGTAAGTAAGTGACAGCATGAAATAAGTCATGTGTAAAGTCTGCCTGTCTTCTATCTTCTGCAGTCCTGCCTGTACTTTGTGGATGTTCGCTCAGCCAAGCCTTGGTCCATGTTGTACCAAGCAGAATCGCATTCTTACACTTTGTTATTCCAAAAGCTTCACTTGAAGGGGGGGTGGTGGTGGACACGGACATCTTCAGAATATTGTCTGCACTTAATAGAAAGCAACACATTTGAAAGTGTTCCAGAAATGAGTTGTGCATTATTTAAAAAGGGAAGAGTATTACTACCTTCTCTAGATCTCAGTCTTCTTGCCCATCAGGTTATTTTTTTTCCCTGGGATGGCAGGGAGTTGCTTAAAATGAAAAATTGATCACAGTGAACAGCTGAAAACTGGTTTGCATAAGTCACAGTTATTATTCAGATATTACAATGCAAGGCAGTGAGACCCATGAATACTCGCATGGAAGCATTTAAATATAAAAGCTTAGTACTTCCAACCCCAAACAATCCCTGCAGCCTGCCAACAAACGAGAATCTTACTGGAATACACATAAATCATCTTGTTTCTGACAAATCCTGAAGAAGCAGGGGGAGGGGGAACAGAATCCCTTGCTAATTCCCCCACGCTGCTGTTTATTGAAATTAGGCAGCAAGGATAAACTATAGCTGGATCAATAATTATCTGTCTAATATAATCAAGTGCCTCCTATGAGAGTCTGCTGTTAAGCACAACTTCCTGCCAACCCCTTGGACAGTGTTTCATGCAATGAACTATTGGGCGAGTCAAATGACGGGAATGCAAACTAAGATGTGTCTCGCTGGATCACTGTGTTTCTGGAGTGAGGAGCTCTCTCAAGCTGACCGTTTGCTTTGTGCTGCCGCTTCTGCAGTTCTTACTTGTTTGTGTGATGACAGCAGGGTGCTCGGTGCAGTGCAAACACGTAGGAAGAGACAAGCAATGTCTGATGAACTCACAGGCTATGAATAACCTTGATCCTGCAACAGGCTTGCAGTTGGAGCAAGGCAGGAGTGGACAATCCCTTCACAAAACACAAGGCTCAATTTTACCATGTTTTTTTGCATTGCAACCCTTCTTTTCTGTCCATTCCTGCTCAATTCTCCTGCCACCAACTAACTTGTTTGCTCTGAGAGGTAGCTTTGGGGGCCTGTATCTGAGAGTGAATGGGTTCTCTGATGGAGAGCAACTGCATCTGTAGAGATAAGGTTAGAAGCAGGGAGTGCAGCTGCGAATCCCAAAGCACAGCACAGTTAACCACCATTCCCATCAAAACAAATGAATAGTGAAATTGAAATAAGCATGAAACTCTTCCTATAGTGAGAAAGTGAAGGGCAGAATCCATCTTGTTATATTCTGCCCACAAAACCCCATCTCTTGAAACTATGAGGTTTGCTGTTCAGATAACGGAGTTACTAAGCCTGTGATTAGACGGCTGTACAGACAGAGCTAATTGGAGCTCTCAGTGATGAGGATGAAAGCAGAATGCTTTCAGCGTTCATCAAAAACATCCTTGCATTTTTCTGATTTTTAGGCTTCCTGTTTGAAATTTCATATCCCAGAGGTATTTTGACAGACAATCCAGTTAAACTGCGAATTAGGCATTTACAGGCAACTTTCTTCTGTTTCCCCAGTTCAGCTGCAGAATATTAAAGGCTTGTAGGTGTTCCTGATAGTCATATATTGCAGCTATAATGCGTCCTACTGCTCTGAACGTCACTGCAGAATTCATCAGTTCCATGAAAAATAGTTCCACGTGCACGAGTGTGTAAGTTCACTGCAGAGCTTGTGCCTGGGCTGTGCTGACACCGCTGACGACAATAGACATAGATCACTTCATGGCACTGCTGACTGTTTCCCCACATACATATGAAAATGTCTCTCTGAAATGGAATTCATAATTTTGGACTCTCCCCGACACCCCCGTAGGTCCATGTGTTCTTAATGTATGTTCTGACAGGTGCAGCCTTATCTTTAATACCTTCATTTAAGATAATCGTGCTGGTTCTCAGCTTGGATCGGAGTGTGGTACAGGGATGGGGGTGAAATCACCTGAAGTTTTGGGTTAGTGTAGGAATTCTTATTACTTTTAGAAATTTTTCTTATAAATGAAGAGCAGTTGAGTAATGAACATGAATGCAACCTCAATATACATGAAAGTACACGCTTCCTTGGTGCTCTGGTTGGTGTCATCTGCAGATGTAGCCAGTCTCTAGATCCAGTCTGGAGGAGTAATTAAAAGCCTTTATGACTAGTATCATAAGCTACAAATGATCTCTTCTGTTGAAGGCCATTTCTAATGTAGATCTCCTTTCTCCAGAGAGCTTGCAGTAGGCGTTTAGACTTTACTGAAAGCAACACGCTAATATATCTCTATAATGCATCCTAGTTGGTATTTGTATCTCAGCTGGCAATGAAAATCAGAGCAGGCACAACAGTCAGACGCAAAGTCATTTTCTAGCAAGGTAGCAGAAGTTCTAATTAATTCTGTACAAAGTGGTTTGTTAGAGCTGCTTACTAAACCTTTTTCTGCCAAGCAGAACTGTGCTGTGTGCTGGGCAGAGATGCAGGGCTCTCTCTTCAGCCCATAAACATGTAAATGCCTCCAGGTGAATCCTATTCACCCCCTCCCAGCCAGCCTTCTGCTGGAGGCTGGTGAGCTGGAAAAAGCCCTTCAAAAGCGACTGGCAAGTGTAGCCTTTTCTTTCCTTTCTGACTAGATATCAAATAAATCAAGTCTTCTTTGTCTTAGTGAAGCTGCAAAGGTTGGTTCTACTGAAAGGTACAAACTTAGAAGGGCTTTAGGAGTGGTATTTATTTTAAAGGAGCACAAATGTGTACCCCAAATATTGCTGACAGGTATAAAGTTATGTTAGTTCACAGAAATATCCTACGGAAGCTCTGAGCTGTAGGGAACTGAGTAGGCTGAGCTCAAGTTTGCACTAAAGGAAGAATTGCTGCTAAATAAAACCTTGTATTCAGAAAAAGGCTCCTTAAAATCTGTCAAGAATAGGAGATTTTAATACCTGAGCGGACAAAATCAGCTACCAGCTTGTGAAATCTGGCTCCTCAGAAAGCGCCTACCAAATGAGTGCGAAAAACATTTAAAATTCTAATGCTCTAGGGCTACTTCCTCATCTAATTTTACACTTAGGTAAGTTGAGCTGCTTTGGATATAGCCAAGTGTAATTTAGATCATCATTCGTGCCCCCTCTCCTGCAAAGGTATTAGGCAAAATGTAAGTCAGCTGCTGAGACACAAAGCTATGAGGGGAAGGACAACCCCAACCGTGGCCTGAATGAATTAATTTGGGATGTACTTGTGCTTTTTCAAGCTTTGCTTTATCATTTTACTTTAGTTATTAGAAGTTCTGGCCATAAGGAGTTAATCGGCTTTTGGTAGGTGTTTATGATTAAAAAGAAAGGAAAATGCTCTTTATTCTAGAGGGAGAAGAATAAACCTAGTCTTCCCAATGAAACAGCAGTTTGGCTGTATAGGTACTGTGGAAATAGCCTTAAAACTGTAGTACTTGGACGTGGTGATTTGTGGTTCTGCTGTTCCTAGAGATCCTATGCGCAAAGTGCTTTAATACAGCAAGAGGTCAATTCTGGCTGACTTTTAAGTATATAAGCCAGCAGCCGTAATGTGTAAACTGAGAAAGATCTGACTTCTTGACTGTATTTACTGATAGGCAGAGGGCATCTTTGGTTGTACCTCAAAGTAGGAATGTGCAAATGATACGATATGTTAAATTTAAGCCTGACCAGCTTTTGCTATGGACCTCTATACTGGTTTATATTGAAAACCTGCTGCAAACAGAAGTCCTGTTAACAATAAAATAACTGAGCTCTGTAGGAATATGTGTAAAGTCAAACACGCACGTGTATATTTACAGGATTGAAACCCTCCACAGACATCCTACTCGGTGAATGCAGTAGTTGAAGCCATGAATAAAAGATCTCCGTTTGGCTCAATGGTCTCTCCAGGCTAGGTTCATTCTTACTTACTGATTATTACTCACCAAATGTATAGTCTATGGAAATCTAACTAATTTGTTGTTTTCTGGTGGCTGCATCCTGCTGAGTTATTGATTGTCTGGACTCGAGGTATGCATGTTATTGTAATAGGCTCCTGGGCTGTTAGCACACCATTGATTCAATGTTTCTCTGGAGCAAAAGCCTACTGCCAAGGAATTTCCAGGCACTGGGAGGCTGTAACTATTATACTTCCCTATAAATTTTCTTCTTAGCCCTTTAGACTCAGAAAAAAATCTTGTAGTTATTGCCAGAACAACATTTCTTGTTATTAGCAGTAGAAGTGGGAAGCTGATTAAAAAATGAGAGCAAGAGAAACTCCTTTTCTGATGAGAAGCTTCTAAATACGTTTTACTGACCGACCCTCTGTTCTCTCTCTTGCCAGTCCCTAAGCCAGGGAAACAGGACAGCCTGTGACTGGAGTGCAGAAGCAGCAAATAAAACCCTCAGTTTTGACCCTAGACCCTGTCCAGCTCAAGCTCTTGAGATTCAAGGCGACTCCATTTCTGTGCCTCAGTTTCCCTGCCCACAAACAGGGGTGGTGCTGCAGCTGCCTCATTGATGAGCTGTGCACAATGACTGTTCAACGGTCATCGAGCATTGAGTTAGAGGGGGTTAGAAGAAGTCAGTTTGCTCTTTGTAGTTCTGTGATGAAACCAGAGCTCTGCAGTGGAATTGCTCTGCAGGTGAAGCACCCACCCCAGCAACCTCCTTTGCTGCTGGGGTTCTCTCCCTGCAGGGCTCTTTGTTGCCAGTTCTCCACAAATTATTACTGCTGCTTCACAGGGTCACATGCAGAGGTTTTCTTGCTGAGCAAGGAGTAAGGAGGCTGAGCAATCCCTGTGCACTGTCTTCTTGTTAGTGAGGTACGCAGGCAACCAGGAAACATTTAGAGAATGAGCTGTGTGTATAATATTTACATGCACCGGTTGATTGCAGGATCGCAGCTGGGGATTCTCTAACTCCTCACAGATGCACTCACACTCAGTTAACTGCTTGACTTTATTTTTTTGGTAAGCAGAGTACTTCTGGAGGGGATGTAACTTCTCCCGTGGAACAAGTGACAATGGGTGGGGTGAGGGCTTTATAGCCGTAAGTAAGGATCAGCTCGTATTTGTCGGCACGGCTAATCCCTTGCCTGTTTCATCACTGATTCTCCCAGCTGAGCAACAAAGCCTGCAAGGAACCAACTTAAAAAAAAAAAATGAAAAAAAACCCTGCATGAAACTAAAGGAAATCAAAAGCAAATTATTTTCCAGATTATAGCCCTCCAGAGCTGCTGAGATATTGCCCATTTTTCACAGCAGACAAAAACATTTTCCTGGGGATCAATTTAGCTTCTAGAAGTCGGCTCCTTTCAACCCACAATCCATCATATTTCCCCATTTGCAATCTCTCTGTGTCTGAGTGTTTTAAGTTTCCTATGAATTATTTTATAAAGAGTATAAAGAGGCCTTTCTTCCTGCTGAAATGAGGGAGTTGCCTTTCTGCCCTATCAGGTCAGATACCATTAGACTGTTGCACGAGGGGGCCCTGCCATCCATACCCCCATATTGGCAACTACCTTAGTAGGCTCATCTGTCAAAGAGATCCAGTAATCAATCACTGCAGTGATCAATATGCAGCTTATGCATTCATCATTCCTTTGAGGAGACTATTAGGATGAAGTTGTCAGTGAAACAGGAACAAAGGGAGAAATATACTGAGATGGCTGAGGGGTGTGAATGCACGTTGGGGCGAGAAAGAGGAGCTTAAAAAGAGGAAATACAGCTCTACCGAAAAAGGGAAAAGAATTGTGCACCTTGAGGGAAAGAGAAGTTTGTGACAGATTTATCTGGGTGCCCAGGAATGTGGTGCAGAAGGTGACTCATCTTTCAAGAGGCAGAGTGGTGTAAAAAAATTCCAGAGTTGTTGATTGGTGTGTCACTATGATTTGTGGGCTGCTCTGCCAAGGTAAAATGGGTGCCACGAGGAGCTGGGCACAAGCAAACCAAGGAGGAAGATGCGGAAAAGCTCGTGAATGAATCCGTGAGAAGCACGTTGAGGCAGGGAGAGGACTGTTTATTTATTGCTGTGAACTTGAGCCTTTATTCTATTTAATCTGAGCCCAAGAATTACTGCAAACTTGAAAAACACGCCGGGGTCTCTCCAGCGCTCAGCACCACGGGCACTTAGAGGCATTTTTGATGAGCGTAAGCTCCCTGCCTGGGGCATTCTGGCCACAGCCCCTCAAAAGCACACATTAAATGTGCCTGTGAGACAGGAGTACATTGATGTGCTTGCCCTGCCAGGCGATGCTCTGTGCCCACCTGGAGCTACGTGTCTGCAGGGGCAGGGCATGTTTTGCACGTCGGAGGGGAGGTAGGTCTGTGAATTGCTGGGGCCAGGATCAATGCGTTCTGGCTGTGCTTCCCTGGGAGGTGGGCAGCCAGCTTGGGCTGATTCTGTGCCTTGGAGAGAGGGAGAGAAAGAATGTATCCCTGTGCTTCCAAGCCTTCCTCAGCCAGATGAAATCCTGGCCTTTCTGGGTGGGTACCCCAGCACAGCATATTTCTCTTCTTCCACTGCTTCATCCGCATCCTTCCTGATGCAACAAATATCTGGTCGCTCTTCTGACCTTGCTGTTGAGTTAAGCTGTAGCAGTTTGGGATCTTGCCTTCCTCTCATTGTCTCCTGTTGAGGAAGTGACCCAGCAAGAGATGCAGAGAGAAGGGTGTCTCTTACCTGGTGACTGGGAAGACAGACGCTGGTTTTCTCTGTAGGCAGCTGCAGTTGCTCTGGGGTTGCCCTGATCTGGTGGCAAGAGCATTGGATCAGGCAGGCTTGGTTCCTGAAGCCAAAGGAGTAGGGCTGGTAGCCTGCTTTGACACCAGGTCCAGTGGAGTCAGGAGAAAAGGGTTAATTCGGTTGGACCTTGGGAAGTTGCAGGTTCAGTTATGATCATTCCCTTACCCGACAGCAGAGCCATTATTTAGCCACTGTACATTATTTAGTCACTATAATAATTTTCATTAATTGGATGTAATGCATAGCATATTTATGGGACTAGGGTTAGGCTCAGCTTTTGCGTGAAACTCATCATTCTGATGTGCTGACCAAGCACAACGGGCTTGGATCTGCCAGTCAAAGGGAGAGGTGGTGCTGTTCCACGGTGTCTGGGGCAGGAGGGAGACGTGCTTGGCCCTGGGCTGGTGTGCAAACACTATCTCTGCATAGCAAGGCCATCCCAGGAGACAAACCCACTTTTACATGTACCTGGGTGTTGCTGTGAGAGTGCATTCCCTTTGTCTTCCAGCCACTTCCCTAATGCCCATGGAAGCCCCTTGCTAGTCCCTGAGGCTCTTGTCCTGGGTAGGTAACCAGTAGGTCCCATCAGATGGCAGAGTGGGGCCTTGGCCCATCTGGTGTCCTCACAAGGGAGTAAGCACAGCCAGCAAAACCACTGAGCTGTAACACTGAGGTCCTACTTTCATGATTTCTAAGTGCGTTCAGTACAATTCTTTACTGTCAACTCCATGCAGATAATCTTTTGATATGTGTGGATGAGCACTGCCATGGAGAAATGGCACACTGAGGCTCCGATCTAGGGGGATCTTATTTCTTTCCCTGCTCTCCACATCCCTTTCTCCTCCTCCAGGCACAGCTCACACCATTTGGAGAGAAGGGAATGGTTGTGTTTGCCATAGGTTGTCACCTGTCTGGTTGCAAACTGAAGAGGAAGAAAGGTTGAGGTTTCTTCAGCTGACTGAGCTGAGCCAAGGGTCTGTTGGCCAGAGAACTGCAGACAAGTGGTGACTGGGAGGCTCTGAATGGGGTCAGAGAGGACTCGGAAACAAAGAGAAAAGGGAAAAGCCTGTGATGTGATCCCTGGTGCTAATTAGCTTGACCCCAGTGATTGTGTCTTAAAGCAACACTGATGACCTCTGACCACGAGGTTCTTCTACTGTGATCCAATAAAAGTTGCAGGAATGAATTTTGCTTTGCATGTGGCCCCAGGGTATTTGTCTCTTAACTAATTTGTAAGAAACCTGGGAAAACATAGAATCCTTCCATTAACCTTCATATCCTTACTTTACAAGACGCAGTTTCCTTCTCAGACATAATGACCATTCATAAAAACATCAGTCACCTCTAACCTTAGAGCTCGGCAGCAAGACATGTGCACAGGCACAGGCTGCTCTGCTCTGTGAGGACCACACGGACGTGACAGATGCTCCAGCACACCCACCCAGAGAAAACTCCTCCAGAGGCTCTTAAGCTGACTCTTTATGGGGACAGCTGCTGGCAGAGATGTATCCCTATGCCCCAAAGTCTGGCATGCCCTTAGGACCAAGTCCTGCTTCACTGGCTATTTCCATTTTGGGCACTTCCTTACTCTGTTAACCCCATGCTTTCCCTTGCTGGAGTCTCCCTACCTTGACTGTTAACCCCAATATTGAGTCACTGCACCCTGGGATCAGCTGGAGCAGAACCAGCTCTGCATTTAGCTTTTACTGTAGGTGCTGTAGCTGTCAGCATCACTGTACTTGAGCACAGGGTTTGTGTTCCTGTAGTCTTCCCCAGGCACCTAAGTGATTATTTCACATTAAACTTCATGCTAACTGTGAAATTAACTTTCATACTTCTCTGACCTTGATGCTCTGATTTCAAGGGCTTAGTTTTTGTATCTTGCATTGCTTCCTTGAAGCAGATCCCGCATGAGGAACATGCTGTTTGCCAGCAACAGCCCAGATTTGGTGCAGATAAAATCCCCGTGCATGCATTGATCAGATTGGGATGCCAGATAGAAACAGCCTCAGTTTCAGGTGGTACAAAATACCCATCCTTTAGGGACATTTCTCCCTTGTGCTGAGATAAAGAAATGGCATCCTGGCATTTCTCTAGGCAGGATCTCTGGAAAGTGATGAAGAAACTGGCTTGGCTTTCCTTTCCCTGAGGTGTAGAGCAGAATTGCCATGTGCAAAAGCACCAGTGGCCCCAGCAGGGGCAGACACTGTCCCAGCTGCAGAGCACCACGGAAAACAAGGAAAGCGGCTGAGGTCTCTTCTGCTCTATCAGGGTCCAACCAGTGACCAAAAGTCTAAAGTCCTTCTCTCTTGACAGTCTCTTCCAGGGTGCAATGTATCTTAGTCATTTGTACTAATAATTTATTATAGAATTAAGTGTATTGCATAGGGAGCTTGCCAGTAATGCTTTGCCAGTGTGTGTACAACACTTTGTTAATTAAGAGTATTAGACAAGATCTACTCCATTGTTGTGAATTAAGCAGTTTAATTATGAAGAGAATTAAGTATCATAGTTAAAATAATAGCTTTTGTCATACGCTAAGGTGAATGCCTGGCATGTGATATGTATTTTTGTTTCTTGTAATAGTTAATTGTTGCCCATGTTCACATTTTCCTTCCCCACCACACTGCGTGGTCACCGGGCTGCTGCCAAGGTGGAGCACGGGGAGTGAAAGGGAACCTGCTCCAGTTTTCCTGTCTTTAGCAAAACTATTTGGAGTTGATTTGCAAAGGATAAAATCCACTCTGCCTGTTCTCTGAGTGCAGGCTAGAGGCTCAAACGTTTCTGAGTGCGAGGTGGCTGAAGGTTGGGCTCAGGGGAGAAGATGCTCAGGAACAAAAACGGTCGCCTGTGCTCTGCTGTGGAGGGCTGCTCTTTACCTGGCCCCTTCTCTTCTGTTCACCCTCCTTCCAACCCAGTAATTATGGCCATAGACCTTTTTTATTGGGAACAGTGTGATCTTCTTCACTTTAAGAGGACAAGATGAATTTCCTCTCTTCATTTAAAAAAAAAAAAATTTCCTTTTATTTATCTCTCATAAATCAACAAGAAGGACAGGCTCTGGAAAGAATAAAATGTTGAAGCTTGGAGATGTAAGTAAAAACTGAATCCCAAACAGATTCCAGTCGTCCTCTTGAGCCAAAGATTCATCTCAAAGGAAAATAATGAGGTGGCACGTGTTAAGGGCAGTGACAAGTGCCTGCACCGTGGTGTCACACTGCTTGCTCGAGCAGCCTGTAGCTGCAGTGGCTCTGTACCCATCCTGCTATCGGTCACTCTGACCCTGCTGTCCCCAGCTGGCAGGTATGAGGGAGACAGAAAATGACTCGTGGTGTGAGAGCAGCACTGTGAGCCCCACTGCACCCCACACCGTGCCACCGCTGCACCCATGGAGATCTGTTTGCTTGGATAGCTACCCAAACATGAGCTGTGCAACAGCTGTGCCAGGACTGAGGATTTGGTAGGAGCTGCACCTGCTTCAGGTGACAAGTGACAGGGGACAGGACAAAAGGGAATGGCCTCAAGCTCCTCCAGGGGAGATTTAGGCTGAACATTAGGAAAAAGGTTTTCACAGAAAGGGTCATTTGTCCCTGGCAGAGGCTGCCCAGGGAGGGGGTTGAGTCACCTTCCCTGGAGGGGTTTAAGGGACGGGTTGATGGGATGCTGAGGGACATGGTTTAGTATTTTGTGGGAATGGTTGGACCTGATGATCCGGTGGGTCTTTTCCAACCTGGTGATTCTATGAAGTGTGGGAATGGGGAGCGATCCGGAGGCCAGGGCAGAACTAGAGGCTGCTGCAGCTGGGAAGGGCAAATGCCCCATGCAGCACAGAGCTCCCATTTCCCTTATTTATTTGGGGGATTACACACTTCTCTCAGATAGAAGTGGAGTGAAGTGGAGTTGGAGGAGGTTTAATCCCCGAGACAAGAGGAAACCTTCAAAAAGGTTAATTGCTGGGCTTTGCATTTTGTGTAGCGTGGCTGCTCATGTTACAGCACTGATGCCATCTGCTCGGCACAGCCCGCTGCTCTGCATAATTCACCAGCTTCGCATGTCGGTGTTGGGACGAGGGTTCATGGGCTATTCATGAGGAAGTTACCTTTAGGCAGAGCTCAGGTAACCGGTTACCCGACACCCCAGACTGACTTCTGCTCTCTTGTCCTTTCGCCCTTATTGTTCCTGCCCCCAGGTTGTGGGAGTTAATAGCCAGGGAGGAGGAGGCTGTGGAGAGGAGCCTGCAGGGTGGTCTGCCCCCAGCCTCCTCCTGCAAAGGCAGAGGCTACTCTCCCCACCCTGCCCTGCCCAAGCATCATGTCACTGCAGCAGCGCTTCCGAGTCCCTTGTTTGCATGGAATAGCAGATTTGATACTATTCCCTACCCAACCCATCTCCTTGCCCTGTCCATGTGGGCATGACACAAGCCATGCAAGGATATTTCGTTTTTCTCCCCCATTAAAAGCTCCACCTGTTTGGAATTTCCCTCTTGCTTCTTTACTGGCCACGAGCTTCTGTAGGGTTTCCCCTGCTGCCAGAAGTGCTCTTCAGGGCTCCAGGCTGCCCACACACCCCTCTGCTGATCACATTGAGGGCATTAATGTACTTCAGCAGCACAACGTCATCAGGAGTTTTCATAGAATCACCAGGTTGGAAAAGACCCACCGGATCATTGAGTCCAACCATTCCTATCAAATACTAAACCATGTCCCTCAGCACCTCCAGGGAAGGTGACTCAACCGCCTCCCTGGGCAGCCTCTGCCAGTGCCCAATGACCATTTCCGTGAATTTTTTTTCCCTAATGTTCAGTCTAAACCTCCCCTGGTGGAGCTTGAGGCCATTCCTTCTCCTCCTGTTCCCTGTCACTTGGGAGAAGAGCCCAGCTCCCTCCTCTCCACAACCTCCTTTCAGGTAGTTGGAGAGAGTTTTTCCTCCCTCTCCATGCCCAGGCTTTATGTGGGGTAAGTCATTTCCACAAGGGTTTTTAACTTGATATTGAGTTGGTCTCCTCTGCCAGCACAGCCTTCTCATCTCCGCTGTGTAACCTGAGTTCTCACCCCTGGTTTAATGGCTACCTCTCCATGAATATTTAACCAAGGATCTTAGCTCCAGCTAACATGTGGCAAGCAGATTTCCAGTACAATAGGGCCTGCTAAAATGATGATGCATTAAAGAAACCCTGGAAGGAAAGGGAAGGTTTACGTTGTGGAAAGGGAAAGGCAGTTTGTACACGGTGTTCTCCATGCAGCTGCTCCAATTATCTGAGAAAGAGGAGAAAAAGCAGCACTGGGGGCTCTGGCAGAGCAGGCAAAGAATGTATGTAGTCTTTTTCTAGCTCCTGCACAGCATCCTCCAGCAGCAAGTTCCCCAGTTCATCGATGCTCTAGGGAAAAAAAAAATTCAGCCTGCTGCCTGATAATTTTACCCTGCCACTGAATTATTTTATAGAAACCAAGAATAATTATTTTTTATTCCTTTTCTTGGATACAATCATGATTCTTTCCAGCCATCTACTGTATACAATTTCTTAATATACTCTACCCAGGTAAATCTGTGGTTCTGAGGTTCATTAATCATAAGGATTAATTTCAGATATAATGAGAGATTAATTTGGTAATTTCCGTTCACCAGTGAGGTGAAAACCAGCAGTGCTGTCAATAGCGAAAGGTCTTTCTGCTGTATTGAACAGCCTGAATATTAACAACAATCTCTGCTGCTTTCCTCAGCCAAAAAAGAGATGCTCTGACCCTCACCCCCCCAAGGACTCATTAATGATAAAGGGCCCAGATTACCAAATTAAACTGAATTACTTTGACCCAAGTAAGGGCAACAGGTTAATTTTTACATAAACCATGGCCATGTTCGTGCCTGAATTGCTCTCCAGCCCCATGCCCGGGTGTGGGGCTCAGAGGACGCCGAGAGGTGAAGGTCTCCAGAAGTCTATGTGCTGCTGAAATATTGGTTATTTCACCGGCTTTCCCTTGTGAGAAGGATGAGCAGGATTTACAAGGAAGGGCTGATTTGAACTGAAGCAGCCATTTGCACAGAATAATTTCCTTTTCAAGCCCTAAATTCAGATTTTATGGCTTCCCCTACTCCTTTTGGTCTGCTGTGTATTCTCCCCCATTCCCACTTGCCATTGGCACAGCTCAAAGCCAGAGGCAATAGCTGCACTCACAGCCTGGTCAGTGTAAATTGGGACACTCGTCTCAGTTTTTAATCCCTGTATGTGCTCATATTTCAAAAGGAAATACATGACCAAAGGCAGGCAGTGAGAGTTGAGGGGCTTGAAGGTTTAACAGAGTTGGACTTCGGGTCTGTGGATAAAGGCACAGATGCTTGGGATAAAAATCCAACAACTGATGAGATGAAGGCTTGGTCACCTCTTAGCAAGTCCAGCCAGGAAGGCTCACACAAAGCCTAGATTAACTTCCACCCTTCTGGGTCTAATACACATTTGCAACAAGATTTAAAACAAATACGTTATAAGAGTGGTTAAGAAATCCCTCAGGAAAACAGGTGAGGCTTTGAAAAAAGGAGCCTCAGCAGTTAGGGCTCTTGCTCCAAAACACGGATGATGGGAACAGGGTTTGGGGGATTAGCCTGCTCCTCTCCACTTTATCTCCCTTGCTCCTTCCTAGCTGCTTGGTTTCCCAGGGCAATGAGTCCTCCAGGGCAAACCAGGCTTCACCTGTGCTGCAGAACCTGGGGTGCTGTTGGAGGTGGCCCCAAGGTGAGCAGGGTGCAGGCTGCTCCAGGAGCAACTTCTCACTTTGTGCTAAGCTCTGCAATTTATTGGTGTTAGTCAGGTTAATGTGCTGCTACTTCGCATATTAATAATATCTTATTACATTTGTTCTTAAGAGTGGTATCATGTTGAGGCAGCAAGGATTAATGGCACCTCAGTAATATTTACATATTTACATTATTAAAAAGTAATACATCTTTTAGACAGCCCTGTGCATGGTCTAGAATTGCAGATGCTGTTCCTAAGCCAAGTGCAGCCTTCAACCCCATTACCCGTCCTGCTCACAGCCGTCCATCGCAGGTGTCAGCTGGAGGGAGAAGACACGGGCACCTACATGGTTTAGTATTTGATAGGAATGGTTGGACTCGATGATCTGATGGCTCTTTCCCAACCTGGTGATTCTATGATTCTACTGGGAAGAGCCTGTGGCTCCTGACACCCACCCTACTAAGCCCACCCATACCCCTCATGTCTCCCTCCTACTCTGTGGTCCCAGTGAAGACCTCAGCTCTCATAGAATCTCATAGAATATCTGAGCAAAAGGTGCACAAATCACCCGCCCCTCAGTGGCAGGGAGATTGTAGAGGGACACCACGGGATGGTGGTTCCCTCCCAGGAATGGCTGAGGACAATGGACAAAGGAGTAAAGCTTTCTCCTCGCCAACAGCCCCCATCACTGCAACTCAGCTGGAGGCTCTCAGCTACTTCTACAGTCCTAAACTTAATTAAAGCTGCCAGCTTCTAATTAAACCACTTAATTAAGTGCCACATTGTCAGCAGGTAAAGATGGAACAGACTTAATTATTTAGCACAATGACATAGAAGAAAAAACCCACTTTAAGCGTGTGACACCTCCTCAGTGGGCAGGAGCCCACCCAGCATTACCCTGTGCCATCCTGCGGTGCCAGCAGCCCAGCCAGCATTCCCAGCAGCAGCCTGGCATAAGCAACACCTTATGGAGCTGGTTTTGAGTTTCTCCAGAAAGGAGGCATCTAAAATTTCCAATAAACACTACATGAGATGCTCTGAGTGAGGTCAGCACCCATCTTCTTGCTGGCTCCCCATCTCCCTAAATCGCCCCCGGATATGGATCATTAACCCTGGAGCACACGGGTGGCATCCTGACCCCGCTGAATCAATGAGCAGAACCCAGCTGCCTCCCCAAGGTCAGGTCTTTGCCTTCACCACCTCGCAGAGGCTGCTCGGTGGCCACTCTCCCTGCCCCGGTGCCTCGTGGAGCAGCACTCCATTTCACCCACCAGCTACTTTGTCTTATTCCAATCTGCCTTTTAAAACTTCTCTGGCTAAATGCTCCTGTCTGAAGGGGTGATGTAACCTAAGTGACTCCCAGGCTGGCATTCAGCAGGTAAGATTAATGGCAATGTCTTGTCAATAAATCCATAAAGACCCCAAACGCGGTGATGAACATGCAGAAGGTAAAGGCAATGGTTAATATTTTCAAAATAGGCCCCAGAGCCTTGGAGTGCAGGGAAGGAGGAAAGCACCGGTGACCCTTGTTAATCTTTTTATTGGCTCCAGCAGCTATTGGCACCTTTTGCTGGTCAGAAATTTGCAAGTCTTTGGGGAGCAATGATTTCACAGTCGGGGTCTCTTTGAGAGAGGAAAAAAAATCCCTTTGCTCCTAAAATGGGACCATTCTTCCAAATGAAAATTGACATTTTGGTTTGAACTTCACGACCTCCAGTAATCACACTAATGGCCTTAGCTGGCTGCCTGGGAGGGAGCTGGCTGTGGCCAGGACTGATGGGACCTGTATGGATTGCTGGAAATGGGCCGGGAGCTGAGGACAGGAGGGGCTAACGTTGGGCTCTGACTGGCCAAGGCACTGCAGGTTCTTTCTGACCTGCTCTAGAGACTTTCAACTGCATCAGGTTTGATCACGGGGCTTGGCAAAGACATTGGGAAAGCAGTCAGCAAGTGCTCTCAAGCATCCATCCATGCAGCCAGGTGTCCACACTTCCATGCCGAGATGGTTAAGCTAACAAGCACCCACATTGGTGGTCAGGAGCATCCTTCTTATCATAGAATCATAGAATAACCAGGTTGGAAGAGACCCAGCGGCTCATCGAGTCCAACCATTCTTGCAGTCAAGAGACGAGTTTCTCCTTCCTCCTGTTCTCAGAAACATCCCTTCCATCTGAAGTGTCTGTCCATCAATCTGCTTAATAAAAAGGACTGATTTTTAAGCAGTATTGAATAAATTTAAATGAAGTTGCGGTTGTCCGAAAGCATTACTCAATGTGCCTTGAGCCGGCTGCTCCGACTCTCCTGATGGATGGATGCAGCCCTGCAGTGGCTCACGAGGACCTGACACACCTCACCAGAGCAGCTCTGCTCCTCTGGCACAGCTGAAACTCCTGGAAAAATTAAACTCTGGTATCAGTTAAAAAATCTTGAACCACTCAGATAGAAATCCCTGTGGATGGCACGCTGTTATCCACCTGCATCGTGGTAGCCGGGGTAAGGAATTGGCTGTAACTAAGAATGCAAGAGGGTCCTTTTATTTTATTTTTTAAATACCTCATTTAGTAGGTTAATATTCTATGTTATTTTAGGCTGCTTTCTCTATACATCTGCCACCCAAGCCCATACAGATGTTTTAGGATTCTTTAATCCTGACAAAGGACTTAGCGTTAAGGAAAAATGGGTTACATAAAGATCCTTATCTCCTTAAGAAATAAAGCATGTTTTGGGCATATTGTGTACAAAACAAGACTAAAATAGAGGCAGAACATTCTGGGGCCACTTACCAGATGTCCACGCTGGAGGACATGAGTCTGGTTTGCCTGCAGTTTTTCTGGTTGTCTCCTGAACCAGTGCTGCTGGGGGGAAGAGCGGGACGTGGTTTTGTCAGTGGCAAAAGTACCATCTCTGATGTGGCTCAGGGGAATTATCGAGCTCTTAGAACTTCCCGCTAACAGCAGCCTCCTGGGTTAGGCAGCAGGAGTTTTGCTTGGGAGAGGACTTCTGCCAGGACAGCACCAGCTCAGGCTCATGCTTGTGCCTCTCCGAGGGCAGGGAAGGTCCCTCTGATCTATACTCCTCTCCCAGCCCCGAGGTGCCGGAGTTTCCAGGCTGACGTACAGTATTTCATCCGTAAAATTGACAAAGTTCTCACATTTTCATGACTCTGGTGATTGATCCAGCCCATGTAAATTACAAAAAGGAGCTGCAATCCTCTGGGGTCTGAGGCAGAATATCAAAAGAGCATGGGCTCCTGCTGCTTTAATTAAAACTTAGTTTAATTAAAAACCTTGAGAGCTTTATTAGACTCACTAATTGATTTAATTTTCTTGCGGAATTCTATTACAAACCACTTCCAGCAGGTTGGCTTTGGGATCCTGGCTCCAGGACCGTTCTCCTCCCTGAATGACATCTTTGCCCTCTTCAAGGGGCAAACCCCAAACTCCTTTTTGGGCAGCGGACTCCCTGGTCCTCCTGGGATGTTCCCATCCAGCTGGGGTCTGACGGCTGCTCCTGGCTGGAATAGGCAGTAGCATCAAAGCTCTCACCCTAGTAAAATTAAGTCTCTCCTTGTCTCTCAGCTAGCAGGGCAGCCAAACTGATCTCCTCCTCCTTGGAAGAAGTTAGGGCAATGACTGCGCGTGAGGCTCAAACGTGCTCTGATCTCTCCAAGGTGACACGAGAAACCCTCCAGGTTCTCCCTAGGGCTGTGCCTGCTTTGGCACTCTTGAATAACCCCGTTTTGGTCAAACAGGCTGCTTACATGGTGAAGGTAGGAAGATTTAATCCACATCATGAAAAGTTTCGTGGCACATCCCAAAGGCAAGAGGTGTCCAATGCCTCGTTGTGCTGCCGCTTGGCCTTGGTAAGTTCTTTGCTCCCACCTCTGCTCTCCACTTGCTGCCTTAAACTAAAGTGGGTGACTCAATGCTAGGAATCAGCTGCCACATTTTGCTCAGCCCAGGCTGTGTTGTGGTAGCAGAAAGGACTGGAACGGGGAAGAGCTCTGTGAATTGCCCCAGCACCCCTTTCCCAGCCAGCCAGCAGTGGATGCTCTAGAGAGATGCTTGGTGTTAAAGCCTTTCTGGCCAGGACACAGGGAATCAAACTGTAAAGTAAGAATAATAAAAAAAAAACAAACCCACCACACAATGATTGTCTGATCTATATTTATTTCATAACATCCAGAATTAATAGGATACAGGAGTTAAAGCAACCATGGCAACTGAATGCAGAAAGGGCTGTCCTTGTAAATAAATGAATTCATAAATAACTCACAAGTGCTGATATAAAAAGTCATGGGAATCTAATGCAATGCTAATGCAATTCAAGCCTTCCCTTTTTTACATGCAGCAGTATAATATTGGGTGCGCCTCGCTTTGCTCTGTGCTACAAGTGTCATTCTTAAGATAATAGAACTTGCTAATTGTACCAGGAACCAGGCTGTGATTGATGAGGGCTTTGAGTTTTTGTCTCCTCCATGTTCTTGCTAGCAAAACGGGGTAACGTGAAGTTACAAGGGTGATCTGCTGGCAATGAATTCGGGACAGTTAGGGAGAAAGAAGCACGATTCAACCTTCTGTGCTTTCTGTTCAGGGTGCTGCAGGGCTACCCGCCAGCTGGGTCCTTGAAAAGACCCTGACATCAATTGTGGCTGTGTGTGAAGATAGTTTTGTTTTATAAATGCTTTGTTCCTTTTCTCTTGATCACTTTTATCGTTGTTGATATGGAAGTCACTGCTGTTAGGATGCTGGAAAGTAATTTTCTCCTTTGTGCTACAGTCTAAGCATAACTGATGTCAAAAAGACTCCCAGAATGTTTAAGCACCAGAGGTTTCTCTCAAACTGTCAGTAAAGAGTTTTTCTAACTTGAGCCCAAACTCTTTCTCAGACACTGTGGGCAGCCAGTGCTGATTCCCCTGCGGGGAGCAAGAGGTGCTGGTGGATAAGAAGCTCAACGGGAACCGGCAATGTGCACCTGCAGCATCCTGGGCTGCATCCAAAGCAGTGGGACCAGCAGCGTGAGGGAGGGGATTCTGCCCCTCTGCTCTTCTCTTGTGAGACCTCACGTGCAGCCCTGACTTCAGTTCTGGAGTTCTCAGTACAGGGAGGACATGGGTCTGTTAGAGCGAGTCCAGGGGAGGCCACAGAGATGATCTGAGGGCTGGAGCACCTTCCGTACGAGGTCAGGCTGAGAGAGTTGGGTTTGCTTAGCCCAAAGAAGAGAAGAGTCTGGGGAGACCTTAGAGTGGCCTTCCTGTACTGAAAGGGGCTCCAGGAAAGCTGGGGAGGGGCTCTGTGCCAGGGAGTGCAAGGACAGGACAAGGGGAAGGGTTTTGAGCTGAAAGAGGGGAGATTGAGATGAGATCTTAGGTAGAAATGTTTTCCTGTGAGGATGGGGAGGCCCTGGCCCAGGCTGCCCAGAGCAGGGGTGGCTGCCTCATCCCTGGAGGGGTTCCAGGCCAGGTTGGATGGGGCTTGGAGCCCCTGATCCAGTGGGAGGTGTCCCTGCCCATGGCAGGGGTGGCACTGGATGGGCTTTGAGGTCCCTTCTACCCCAAAGTATTCTGTGATTCTATGATAGGGGCAGGATTCAGCTTAGCAAAAGGGACAACGGGTGGCAGTCTGCCCAGCACAAATGTTTCTTCCATCCCCCAGGAACCAGAGGAGGCCCAGGGGTGAGTCAGGAGTTCCCAGTGAGGGTCCTCGCTGTGTTCACCCCGCTCCCTTCCTTGCTCCATCAGGGGGGACGGGACAGGACAGGACAGGACAGGACACCCAGTGAGCCCCTCTTCTCTGCAGAGAGGCTTTGTGCAGCCTCGGGGAAGAGGCTGAGCCAAAGCTTGGGCTCTTTTGGAGTTGGTTTTCCCCAGTCCCTGCTCCCGCTGCTCCGATGTCGGCGCAGCAGCATCAGCAGCATCAGCCTCAGCATCCCTGGGGCAGGAGCACCGCCCGGCGGGATGCGGCTGCAGCGCAGCCCACACCGGGACACGGCGGGGGGACACGGCGGGGACAAGGCACCCCGCCTGCCCAGGGACCCAGGGACTCGGGGGAACAAGGTGCAGCGTCTGTACACGCACCAAGGGACACGGGGGGACACGGCGTGGAGCCCACCCGTGGACCAGGGACACGGGGGACAGGGCACGGGGACCACCCATGGACTGGGGACACAGGGGACACAGCACAGGGACCACCCACAGATCAGGGACATGGGGGACACAGCACAGGGACCACTCATGGACTGGGGACACAGCATAGGGGACACAGGAGACATGGCACAGGGATCACCCATGGACTGGGGACACAGGAGATGTGGTACAGGGACCACCCATGGACTGGGGACACTGGGGACATGGCACAGGAACCACCCATGGACTGGGAACACAGCCCAGGGACCACCCATGGACTGGGGACACAGGGGACACGGCACAGGGACGACCTATGAACCGGGGACACATGGGACACAGCGTAGGGGACATGGCACAGGGACCACCCATGGACTGGGGACACAGGGGACATGGCACAGGGACCACCCATGGCCTGGGGACACTGGGCACATGGCACAGGGACCACCCATGGATGGAGGACATGGCACAGGGACCACCCATGGGCTGGGGACACAGGGGACATGGCACAGGGACCACCCATGGACTGGGGTCACAGGGGACCACCTGTGGACAAGGGGATGTGAGGGACACGGTATGGGGAATATAAGGACTCCAGGGGACACAGGAGGACTTGGGGCTCATCCTCGCAGTGTGCTCCCCGAGATGGGAGGTGCTGCCTTTGAGGCTGCTGTTTGGGAGCTGCTCCCCTGCTTTTTGCAGCTGGTTTCAAAAAGCAATATTAACAAAAGAAAGAACTCTCAATTTACCATACAATGTTATGGATGGATATTTGCGCACCCTAACGAAGAGCAGGGGAGGATTTCTGGCCCAGGGAACCCTCTAGCACCAAAATTGCTGCCATTGCAGCTCATCCCCGTGCGTGGGGGCTCGGGCGCTGACTGATGCTCACGGCGATGCTTAAGAAATATGGGCAAACTCTGCTCACCATTGATCTCAGAAAAATGGATGCTGTCTCTAAATTTGACATTTAGCCAATGCCCAGAGTAGATGGCTTCATTGATTCACACCAGAGGGACAGGAGCGGGGGGAGCTCAGGGAAATACACCTTTGCAAAATGAAGGTTTCTCTCTACTCTCTCCTGTCACTCTCCATCTTCCCTGAACGCCAGCCCTTTCCTTACGTGCAGGTGTTGGGTAACTATGGTTTAAGCATCAGAAGAGAGGTGGAAGGAGAACCAGCTCATAAAACCTTGAGTCTGCCCGGATATCTTGATGTCATTTGTGGGTTTTTCCCCCCGCCATCTGTTTTTCTCCGGGGAATTGTTGGGAATGATGGAGTGCGATCTGTGTTTCCTCACTGCAGAGCTCAGTCTGAGCCCTCACGCATTGCCCAGCACAGGGCTCCCCAGGTGGTTATTGACATTTAGCTGGTGGTGGTTCTGCTCTGCTATTTACGTGCAGGGACTCGGCGTGTTCCAATTGCAACCCCCCTGACCCAAAGCCTTCCTGCTCCAAGTGCTGCTGTGGTTCTGAGCACCTTCCTGGGGTGTTAAAATACTTCTGCAAATAGAGATGAGGGCACTGGGAATGCTAGAGAGAACAGACATGTCCCTGCTCTGCGGCTGACCTGGGCTGCTGCTGCTGGAATGACCCTGGAAGGTCTCCTGAGGGGTTTATGCAAGGAGTTTGGGAGGACTCATCTGTTACTGCCATGACATGATTTGAGACAGAGTATTAATGAATGGAAAAACATGGAGATTCGCAGAGAAAAGGTGTTGCTTTTCTCCCAAATATCAGCCTCTGAGAAGTGCTTGAGAGAGCCAGAGGAGCTGTGTGGAGGTGTTTAAAAGACAGGTGGATGAGGTGCTGAGGGGCATGGTTTAGTGATTGATGGGAATGGTTGGACTCAATGATCCAGTGGGTCCTTTCCAACCTGGTGATTCTATGATTCTATGAGCTGGGAGCTGCCTGCCAAACCTCAGCTCCACGAGGCAGGTACGGATTGGGTCTGTTAATGCCTCACGCTTACATTATCCCTAGTCTACAAATGAACAGAAGGCAATAACGACGCTTCTCCATGAGAGTTTTCTGCATAATAGACAGTTTCTGACATCAGCCAGAGCAGGGCTCGCCAACATGATGCAGCAACAAGCTTTGGCAGGAGTCCTGTCCCTAGCAAAGTGGCCAATTCTATTTGCATTTGTTTTAGAGACAGTTTCTCCCCCGCCATATGTGTGCAGCTGGCTCCTGCTCCAGCCCCTGGAGGTCAGCAGGAATATTTCCATGATTCCAGCATATTTAAAATAACTGCCTTCCCGTTATACAGAGGTGGGGGAAGAGCTGGGATAGGGGGGCTCTTCCTTTCGCTGTGTTATCACAGCAGTTGATTGTCCCCACTACAGGATGATATATTTTTTAATACATATCCCCCTTCTGTGGGTTCACTGGGATCCCACCCACACTGGCAACGGGTTTTCTCTTTCTCCTGCTTCATGTGCTGAAGAAGGAGCAGCTTTTAGGGGCAGAGGGGAGGCAGGCTGCCCCCAGCCCCACTGAGCATCCCTGGGCTCACCTGCTTTTTGATGTAGGGAAGGTTCGTGGCAGCCCTGGGCAGGTTATTATGCCAGAAAGCATGCTGATGTGTCACAGATCCTGAATACATCAAACATTATGGTCTCACCATGCCTCACACGAATCATTGATTTCTTTAGAAGCTGCAGACTGGTCTAGTTTTATATTTCACGTCACCTGTAAAATATATATCTAATAAAGTATTACAGGAGCTGGGATTCCTGCAGGGACGCGGCAGCCTGCCCTCATTGTGCTCCACAACCCTGCCATCTGCCCTGGGATCTCCGCGTGTACCTGGCACTGCTGCTTTTCCAGCTTTGCAGCGTGTGTTTCAGTTGGGGGGGTGCATTTACAATGCTACCAAAACCCTAAATAATCCCAGAAGCTGAGGCTGTTGCTTTGCAGCCCCGCTGGCTTCCCAGGGAGGTGGGAGAGCCAGAGGCTCAGCGATGCTCAGGGGCTGCAGAACTGGGAATTAGTTCCACTTTCTGCTACACATATTTTTATTTGATTAGTCTAATATACTGCATTATTATTTACCACATGCAAATCTCTTCAAACTGATTACAGCTGACGTTTCAGCTAAGAGATGAGAGCTGGAAAGAAGTAATAAGGAAAAATTATTTCACAAGCTTTTGCACTTAAGATTTGCAGGGACGATCGATTACATTTAAAATTTAAGACCCAGACTTGACCCTAAATCTCTTTTAAGGAAAAGGAAAGACTTAATCCTTTAATTTGTTATATTTCAGCTCTACAGGCTGGCTCAGCAAAACCCCAGGGAGTTTGCACGAGATGCCATTGGTTTTGAATGGTGGTTTTGGATACGACTGGAAGGCAGCAGTGAATGCTAGTTTGAAAAATATCATGTTAACACATTTATTACCTTTAAGACCTTAAGAATTACGGCTATCTATATGGCTATAGAATTACTGGGGAAGCAGTTGTTTCTGGGTCACTGAAAGAAATTTGTCAGCTCTTTTCCTGGATTTACTTTTCAGCGCGCAGGTTTTTATTTACCGATTGCTACTGGTGACCAAATAGTGGTAGGTGCTATACATTTATAAAGCACAATCCCCGTTTCAGATAAAAGGGGTTGAAAATGGTCAGTTAGCCTCTGGAAAGAGTTTGCAGAGAGAGAGAATAAAAAAGACAGAGATAGAGGGGAGAGGAGTCTTGCAATGACAAGTTCACACCTACAGCAGCTACAGGACGTGGTTATTTTTTTGTAAAACGAGCGTAGAAAGGTTAAAGACCAAATAAACATCTCATTTTCAGAAGGCCAGGTACTTCATAGGGTCAAATACCTCACAGCCTCCTTCACATGAACCTGTAAATGAGATCCTCTCCAAAAAACCTTGCTTACGCTTGCAAAAAATGGGCTGTTTAGCTCTCCACAAGTAATAGTATTGAAAGCTTCTTCTGGACAGGGGTCAGACCCACCTCATTGTAAGTTCAGATCCATTCACAGTGCAAAAGGACTGAGCTAAAGGACATCTCAGTATTACAGAGCTCCAGCCTAAACGACTTAGGTGAGGCTGAAGCGTGAATCGGCGTCAGAAAGAGGGGCTGGGAGTTGCAGTTCCAAGCCTTGTGCTCAGAGAGCCCATTCCCCAAATCACTACAAACTGTGGAGGGAACGCCTGTCTAGGGTTGACTTCTTCACTCTGAGACTGAAATAAGCTTGACTCTATGACCTAACAGTGAATCACAAATCACCAGGTTGGCAGAGACCCACCGGATCATCGAGTCCAACCATTCCCATCAATCACTAACCCATGTCCCTCAGCATCTCGTCCACCCGTCCCTTAAACCCCTCCAGGGAAGGGGACTCAACCCCCTCCCTGGGCAGCCTCTGCCAGGGACCAATGACCCTTTCTGTGAAAACTTTTTTCCTCATGTCCAGCCTGAACCTCCCCTGGTGGAGCTTGAGGCCATTCCCTCTTGTCCTGTCCCCTGTCCCTTGGGAGAAGAGCCCAGCTCCCTCCTCTCCACAACCTCCTTTCAGGTAGTTGGAGAGAGCAATGAGGTCTCCCCTCAGCCTCCTCTTCTCCAGGCTAAACCCCCCCAGCTCTCTCAGCAGCTCCTCATAAGGCCTGTTCTCCAGCCCCTTCACCAGCTTTGTCGCTCTTCTCTGGTCATTCAGACAAGATCTATTCGTGACAGGCCTTTAAAGTCTTTACTGGAAAAAAAAAATCCCACCTAAAGTGGGAAAAAGACAGTGTTTCCATTGCAAAAATGATTGTGATGACTCAGCTGTTACTTCCCTGCCCTCATCCTAGGAAACGTTCCTCGCGTTCTCCTCCCAGCACACCACCTCAGCGGCCCCTTCATGTGCAGCACCACAGCAATTTATCATTACCCGGTCTCCAAATTATTCTAGTGTTGATTAAATTAGTAAATGCAATCACAATCTGAAGCAAGTTAATTGAGAGAATTTATTTGGCCCTGACAGTTTTATGCATGTTTGATTAAGTATTATAAGGTTTGTTTTTGATTTTGCATAATTTAACTTCAAATCCTGCACTGGAGGGGGGGGGGGGCATCAACCCTTAATGACCAAAATAAACTCTGTTAAGATGCATATATTCATGATTTATTTCTAAATGCAATATCCTCCAGATTTTTTTTTGTTCTGTTGCCAAAGTGACAAATACATTTAAAGCAATATTTTGAGCCATTCCGTTCACGCTATAAATCCTGTGAAACGCAGACAATTCATTAAAAGTTTTGAAAGAAGTACAAGTTAGCATTTATATTGCAACAAGTGACATATAAATGTGTATGTTTGTCTCCGAAGTGCGCCATAAAATATATCCGCGCTAGCCGGCCGCTGTGACGAGGACTAATGGCCCCCTCTCCGGGTTGATGATAAGTTTCATCACAAATCTTCGAGGCTGTCAACACAAAACTGTTCAATCAACAGGAATATGAGTTGTGTCTTTAGTAAAATTAGCACAAGGAAGAAATACAGCCCCGAGTGCTGGGGGGGCGGGTTCCCTTCTCCTTCAGGATCCTACCTCTTTGAATGTCAAAGCCTCAATCCACGCCTGACCCGAGGACAGGTTATTTTGTATGAAGATGGACACTCATTTCAGCAGCAACGGGGTCAGAATATTGCAGGTAGAAAACTGAATGGGACCGTCGTGCTTTTTTTTACCATCCTGACCTAAGAAATTGAACAGGTTGGTCTCGGCACCGATGCTGGCACACGTGTGTTTAGCTTGTGGGGCTGTTCTGTGGAGCTGCCTGTGTTTTTTGGAGGCGAGGAAAAAGCTTTGCTACCCCGCAGGGTTCCTGCAGGATGCCAGGAGCCCCAGCTTTGCAGCACTTGCATTCACCAGCATCCCTGTAACACTGGAAAGCCAAAGTACCTTCATAACCTTATTACTTGGGCTGAAACCCTGTCTCTGGGCTGTCCCTCCAGGCCCCCAACAGAGGGAAATAAATGGAACGTGGCTCTGCTGCTCATCTTAATCACCAAACAGATGTTTCCCAGATTCATGCTGGCAGGAAAATGTATCAGCTTCACACCTGCCCTCCTCCTGCCTCCTAGAAGGTGTGCAGGACACACCAGAATGGCAATTTGGAGGAGCACACCTCCTCTACGTCCTACGCCTCGGGGCCCTGGTTGTGTTTGCAGAATAAAACTGCTCCGCAGGGCAGTCCCTGCTGCAGGTGGGCAGGGAGGAACCAAACTGGAATGTGCGTCAGCCAGGCAGTTGGGACACTGGGAGGGATTTGGCCCCGTGCCTCAATGGCCTGTTGAGGTCACAGGACTGGCAGATGGCAGGAGTTATTATTATTTAATGTTTTTCCACTGTGGTAGTGCCTAGATGGCATGATGGGCAGGAAGCCAATGACAAGTTCTGTATTCTTTCCATTATGAAAAGTAATTCCTAATTAAATCTAAGGGAAAACAGCAGGGAGGGAGTTTCTTTTATTTGTTTTTATGTATCGCTTTTTAATTTTCCTTCACCTGGTTTGTTTTTCAGAAATTTAGTTGATCTCTCTGTCCTCCCCAGAAGTCTGGGTGTCTTCGTTTGCTGTGGGAGAAGCACAGTCCCTGCTGGGAGCAAAGGCAGGAGCGCCGTGGGCTCCCCTGGCACATGGGCTTCCGAAGAGGAGGCTGAGGGGAGACCTCATTGCTCTCTCCAGCTCCCAGAAAGGAGGTTGTAGCCAGGTGGGGCTCTCCGCCTAGGTAATAAGGGACAGGATGAGAGGGAATGGCCTCAAGTTACGCCAGCGGAGGTTTAGGTTCAATACTGGGGGAGAAGTCTTTACTAACAGGATGGTGAAGCCCTAGCAGAGGCTGCCCAGGGCAGTGGTGGAGTCTCCATCCCTGGAGGGGTTCAAAAATGCGTGTGGTTGTAGCACTTGGGGACCTGGTTTAGCACGCACGGTGGGGTTTGTGCTGGTGCCTGGACTGGAGGAGCTTGGAGGTCTTTTCCAATTTCAATGATTTTAATGATTGTGTGTCTCGCTCCAGCCGAGGCCACGGGGCAGCTGGAAGCTGTATATTTGAAGGAGGGAAGGAAGAGGAAAGGAGAGGGGAGAAGGAGGGAGGGACGAAGGGAGGGGAGAAGGGGAAGGAGGGAAGGAGGGAAGGAGAAGGAGAAGGAGAAGGAGAAGGAGAAGGAGAAGGAGAAGGAGAAGGAGAAGGAGAAGGAGAAGGAGAAGGAGAAGGAGAAGGAGAAGGAGAAGGAGAAGGAGAAGGAGAAGGAGAAGGAGGGCGGGAGGAGTCCCCTGGCAGCCCCGCAGACTCCATGGCGCCCTACGCCCTCCCACTTCCGGGGGGCGGGAGGGGGCGCGGTGCGATGACGTCACCACGGCACGCCGTACGTCACCACCCGGAAGCGGCGTGGCCCCTTCGCGCATGCGCATCGCGGCGCCCGCCCCTAGGCCCGGGCCCGCCATCAGCCCCGGCCCGGGGCGCCTGGCCGGGGCCGCCATGGGCAGCGCGGTGAGTGCGGGGACCGGTGTCCTGGAGAGGGGGGAGCGAGGGGGGCCCGGTGTGCTTGGAGAAGGGGAGTGAGGGGGGCCCGGTGTCCCTGGAGGGGGGAAGGAGGGGGGCCCGGTGTCCCTGGAGGGGGGAACGAGGGAGGCCCGGTGTCCCTGGAGGGGGGAACGAGGCGGGCCCGGTCTCCCCGAGAGGGGGGGAGCCCCGACCGGGCTCGGTGGCCCCGAGGGTGGGGAGCCGCCCCGGACCCGCTTCCCCCGAGGGGGAGGGAGCCGCCCCGGACCCGCTTCCCCCGAGGGGAGGGAGCCCCCGTGGCCCCGAGGGGAGGGAGCCCCAAAACTCGAGCTTGAGGAATGGGTGTCCAGAGGTTTGTGGGCATCGTGTGCCAACGTGCAGGGTTGGGTGCCCGCTTTTCCCCGTTCTGTTTGGGAAACGCTGGCTGTGTGTGCTGTCTGCGTCGTGTTTTGTATGCCCTGGGTGCACGGTGCTCTTGCCAGCTCTCTCTGCTAGGAGAGGGAGCTGGCAAGAATCATCGAACCATAGAATAATTTGGGTTGGAAGGGACTTAAAGATTGTCTAGTTCTAACCCCCAAGAAGTCGTGGCGATTTTCTCTTTCCTATATCTCTGTGTGTGACATCAATTAAAAGCTGGCTGAGTCCCTCCAGCACGTACCGGTGAGCTGCAAAACGCGTGTTATTGAATGTGTGATGCTTTTTAGAATCTTTATGAGATTGAAAATTCATGCTTGGGGAGGGGCCTTGTAGTTCTGCCCTTTTTAATGCACAAAACGAGCGAATTGAAACTTTCTCTCTCGTTTTCTTTTTTAGATCAACTCACATGTAGAGTGTTGTGAGTCTCTGAAGTACCTTAGTGGGTTCTTGCTTTCTTCTTAGAAGTCCAGGTGCCACGGGGAAGCATTACGAGAATTCAGTGGCATCCAGGAGCGGCAGTGGATTCCCAACCTTCTGCTGGGTGGCAGCACCGTTAAAAATGTAATATTTTAGGAAGTTTATTTGATTCTCACAATGTCCCTATGCTCGTGGCTGTTCCAGTGTTGATCTTTGGGTTTATGTACAGAGAGGGAACCTACTAAAGGCTGTTTACGTGGCGGGCACTGAAATGGGAACAAGCTGCTGCTGCTCATGAAGAGTGAGGCTCTGCAGCTGGGCCGTTTGAGCTGTTGGATTCACTTATTGAAGGTTTTATCAGAATGAAAACTGCGCTTCTAAACCAGGGCTCAGATGTGAAGGCAGCGTGTTGAGGTTGTGCAGGTGGGGTTTGTGCTCCGCCACCATGGCCTTGCCGAGTGCTCCAACACCATGCGCTGGTTTCCCTGGGGCTGCGTGGGAACTCGGGTTAAGAAGCTTTGTAACAGTTTGCTTTTGCAAGAACTAATTTTTGTGTCCTGGTGAAGAAGGTTGTAAGGAGAGGTTGCATCGTCAGAATCTGAATGCTGGATCCAGAGCGTGGGGATTTTAGTGTTTCTTGCTAGTTTAGTCCTCCGAAAATATCTCTGGAAACAAACACTGAAAGGCAGAATCGCAGTGTGTTTTGTTGCATGCTCCAGGCACAGAACTATGTTGGGTTTAAGTGGTGTTGGTTTAGTATCTGACCAATTTATAAGTCTTATAAAAGACATTCTTGTAATGCACTTCTGGGTTCCTTTCTAGAGAGAGAAAACTATAGCAAAGAGGCACCTAGAATGATGAGTGTCTGCCATAACTGAGAACAGACCTTCATTTCCTAAGTTCCTTAATCATAAGTTAACTTATGCTCCTTTTTATTAGTCCTTGATTTCTGTAGAGCCAATAGATTGCCTGCAAATTTCTGGTGAATTAATCATGAAAAGGGTTAGAACCTGAGGCCAAGCAGAAGGGATCAGAACTGCAGTTTCCATTTATGTGTGATTTGAGGCAGGAAACAGTAAAGGCATTTACCCAGAGATGCATGTTGTATTAGAGAAAGGATTTTTTTAATATAAAAAGTACAGTTTCCTGCAGCCTTATAATTTATTCTGTGGTTAATTGTGTTGGTAACAATGTAAAAAAATCCTTGAAGTAACATTAAAATAGTTTAAAAGTTAAGAGTAATAGGATTTCTGGCTCAACAAAGGAAAGATCAGCCCAGATCCGAATGCCTGGATCTGAACGCCTGGGTGTGCGAGGAGGCTGGGGAAGTCCCTGTTGTTTTCTAGCGTTATCTGATGAGTACATTGTCATCTCATAATTCCCGGAATTTGGCACATCTTAAGCCTGGGGTGAAGCAGAGAGCAACTAGCAGGCAGCTGCTCATCACTCAGAGCACAACAGTGGGTGTGTGGAAGGATGTTAAGATTATAAATTGTAAACACTGCAGAAGATCAAGATATTTCACTTATCTCTGTGGGTCCCAGAGGGAGAAGTAAAACAGTAGATGCCTTTGCAAGGCTGCAGTGACGGTGAGACCACAAGCCCCCTCTGAGCAAGGGGGCCCGTCTGCATCCTGTAGAGTGTGAAAAACACCATTGCCTCATTGTTCTTGCAAGACCGTCCATTATGTACGGTTTGTTTATTTTGTGAAGGTTTGAAATGAGCAGAAATCTAGAAGGACCGCTGTGTGTGGGCTGAAAAATTCAATTGCAAAAGTACTAGGAGAACTTTTTTTCTTCTGTTTAAAAGACGCGTGATCCAATGCAAACACAATATATTAATAGTACTGCTTGCATGGGTGAACTGGTGCAGGACGACTGTTTGACTAAGAACGAGTTGTGAATTAGCCAGGAGAATTCCAGAGCAAGGCTCTTCTCTTTCCTGTATTGACACCGTAAAGCTCTGACAGGTTAGGACTAGTGCTGACATTGCGTGCTACTAGGGAGCTGTTTGGGATCTCACTTGGTGATGATGGAAAATAGGGTTGTATTTCTGTACGTCTGCTTGGTAAATGGTAAGCAAAGGAGCAAAGCAAAGTCATTTTATGTGAAGAAGTTGAGTTTTGCAAAGCAGTTGTAAGTAAGCACGCAAGAGAGTATCCGCTGCACTGCCTTTCCTCCCGCTGAGGCTGCTTAAATGTGTTTTCCTTCTCTGCCTTCCCGCAGGTCTCTTCCTTCCTGGAAATTCAGCAAAGAGTTAGCGTTCGCAGGCTGTTGGATCTCTTTCATGTTACTGGATAATGTTTGCTATGTGCCCTGTAAATCCTGCCCTGGGACTCTGTGACCGGTGGGGTGCCTGATGCCTGTAATCCCCATTCCCCGCCGGGTCCGTTCGTTCCACGGCCCCCACACGACCTGCCTGCATTCGGCCTGTGGCCCGGTGAGGACCACTCACTTGGTGCGCACCAAGTACAACAATTTCGACATCTATCTCAAATCCCGATGGATGTATGGATTCATCCGTTTCCTGCTGTACTTCAGCTGCAGCCTATTTACCTCCATCCTCTGGGTGGCACTCTCTATCTTGTTTTGCCTTCAGTACCTTGGCATCCGAATCTTTCTGCGTTTCCAGTACAAACTCTCCATCATCCTCCTCTTACTGGGGCGAAGGCGGGTAGACTTCAGCCTCATGAATGAACTGCTCATCTATGGAATTCATGTGACCATGCTGCTAGTGGGGGGACTGGGATGGTGCTTCATGGTATTTGTCGATATGTAAATAAAACAAGCGCATGTGGGCTGAGAAGATGACTTTTCTTCTACCCCAAAATGTGTCAATATCTTCTTTTCTTTTTTATATAAATTAATTTATTTATCAGTGATACTTTTTATTGATAAATCAATGTACTTGTCTCTGGAATTTGTATTTTGTTTTCAGGATTGAGGTGCCATTTTATCAAAGTGCAACACTTGATTGGGTGGTTTTTTTCTTTGCACAGTGCAAGTTAACATTTCTTCTGGTCCATAGGAGCCTACCTTGCTGCTGTTGCTGTATTTCTGTGGGCCTAAAAAAGGCAGTGGTTTATCTGGAGTACAGGCGCCAGGTATCTCTGCACCCCACACTCTTAATCCATCATCACCCTTTTTCTAAAAGTGGTTCTTAATGTCTCAGCCATGTAATGTTTACCCTACTTGACCAATGTTATCCTTTCTCTGTCATTTGCATTATGCATAACCCGTACTAATAATATGGAGCCAAATTCAATAGAGTTTAGGGGTTTTTTTCTCTGTTTTGTTTTTAGGTTTGTGCAAGACACTTCTGACTTACTCTACTGTTGTGTTCACTTTAATGTAATTCTATAGCTCTGAGTGGCTTTGTCCTTTTCAGGCAGATACTGATGAGTAATTGAGTCTCCCCCTGATAGAACAAATCCACGGGAGTGATGGGGAGCAGAGTTTGGTATCACGTGCTCTTGAAAATCCCAGTCACGGCAAATACATTATCATTTTGCAGTGATCAAGGGGGACCTACTGCAACGAGCCCTAGTGTTTAGATCTCGGCATTTGGTTCTACTTTTCCCTGAATTGATTAGTTCCAGTTTTCACACGGAAGTAATTTTGCCTTATGGAGTATGGCAGACGGAGGCTGTCTCACCTAGGAGAGGCTGAAAGCAGAGCGCAGTCTGAAGTGGCGATAATTGTCTGTGATTATAGAAAACGTTCTTTCATATCTGTGCGGCAGTGTAAGTGGGGTCACTGCAGAGCTTCACCAGCAGCTTGAGAGGAGAGCTGAGCATTGAGCTCCGTGGTCTGAGATCTCAGACTGTTCCTCTGCAGTCAGTCAAGGAAGCCTTTATTTATGGAGAGGCTGGCCTAAAGTTTATTTTTACTCTGCTTTTGTTTGTTTGTTTTTCCTTATAATGAAATATTGCTCTTTTTCCGGTATTACTTAAACAACTGTTTAAAAACATGTTGGTAAATGTTATAGAAACCCTTTCCCCTGCCCCGTGAAATGAAGTGGATCATAATGGAATAAGCAAGACTGGAAATATGTGATTGTTCTTTTGTGATCTCCTTGGTCTGAGATGTGAATGTGGTTGAGAACAAAGCCACTTTGCACCCAGGGAAGGATACATCAAATTTCAGCTTGTGACTATTGCAGTCTTTAGCTGCCATACTTTGATCTGTAGGCTTATGTTTGCAAAATAGGGAACCTTCTTTCTGAAGCCCAAAGCTAAAGCAAACCCAGAAATGATCTCATTATCAAGTGTTACAAATAATGCAGACTGAACATGCAGAGCTGAATAAATAATGGGCCGTGGTGGTGTGAACTTTAGATTAGCCCTGCGAGAGCCAAAGGCTGTTTCTGCAGTAAAGATGTAGTGTCAGCATATGTCACAAACCCGCGTCTGGAAGTTTCCTCCTAACTGTAAAGCTCCACAGAGCTTTGTTCTGGGATTGCTCTCCAGACTGCATGTCCTCAGTGTCCTGTAGGTCTGAGCTGCAGCTTGCTCTGTGGGTGGAGGGAATTCCCAGTAATTCCCAGCCCAGTGTTTTCTTCCCCAGTACAGCTGGCAGCCTGGGGCATTGCAGCTCTGGTGTGCGGGCTGCGGGACTCCCAGGGTGGCTGTGCTCAGGCATTTATGTAGGAAGCATTACAGCTGGCCAGCAAACAGCCCTGGTGGGAGCTGAGACACCAACAGGACCCCAGCAGGTACAGCCGAGAGCAGCTTTCTCTCGTCCTTTGCAGGCGGCGCAGTGTGGAGGCCAGATGGAGGTTGGAGGGTAGGACCTTGTTTCACCTCAGAGTGGCTGTATTTCAGCCTTCCTTACTCTTTAAAACTCATCATTATGATTTGTGGTACACGTGGGTGCTGCTCTGCTCCCCACCCGTGCCTTCTTCAGCTGGTGGGTGCTCTGTGATGGATGCTATCGGCTGCTTGGCCAAACCTGTAGGAGTTTGGTTCAGGTTCTGAAGGAAATAACAGTCGTGGCTGTGACTGGGTCCCAAGCTTCTCCAGTTCCACCCTGTTCTTTGAAAACCCACACAAGAACAGGGTGATACAGTGAGCTTTGATGTATCTGAGCTTGGAAACCGGAACACCGCTCATGCGATTGACACATGAATAACAGGTGGCTCTTCCAAGAGTGATTTGGTCAGGGAACAAAAGAGGTTGTGGGTACAGGGAGTCTCATACTTACCTTTTCCATCACATGTAATTTGACTACGACCACTTTATTCCATAAATATAACAGCCTGAGTGTGCTTTTTTTGAGCTCTCCCTGCTGAGCAGCTGGCTGCGTGGCGGTGATCTCCCCCTGAGCTGGGATTCCTCTCAGGGTTACTCCGTGAGGCTGAGAGACCCCTTAGCAAATGCAGATCTTTGGGAAGTGACCAATGCTCTTCATAACCTTGTGTCACAGGGCGTTAAGATCTTGTATTGGTACCTTTGGATCGTTACTATATCCTCTGTGCAGTAAGTAATAGATTGAACCCTGCCATCGGACTTTGTTAAGCCTTGCTTTTACAACATCTTGCTTCAATAAAAGCACTTTTGCTGCTCCCTTTGGCAGTGGTTCTTTAAGCAGTCCAAGTCTGCTCTGCGACGCTCCTGCAGCAGCAGTTGAACGAACAAGGACTTCTGAGTTGCAGTTCATTGCTTTACTGCACGGACTTCCATCAGCCTTCCTCATCCAGATTCAGTGGTGCATACTGAGCAAAAAGTACATGTCCTTATGAAATCACAATATAGCAATGTTTGCCAAATGCCCAGACGTTCCTCGAGAGAGAGCTTGGGGCTAAGTTGCTTCGAAGACAGTGGGAAGTGATTTTCCTGTCTTTTACATGGGTACCTGCTGTCTGAATGCCCTAAATCTTTTGTAATTGCACACAAAGGTAGAAAACCCCGAGGTTAAATGATTGAGGAGACCTCAAAGATGCTATGAAGGCTCCAAAATGCACCAGCTCTTCTCTTCTTACTACATAGATGGCTGTAACTGTATCATCGTTTGGAATTTTCATTGCAGCATTCCTTCGTGCCCATTCCATCCTGAACACTGAGAGCAGCTGGTTTGTTTCCTCTGTTTTTTTTCTTTCCTTTCCATGTTTGGGCTTGGAATTATACTTAGGTTAAAAATGGCCTCAAGAGTAATTAGGAAAAATACTAGAAATACTGATTTAGGAGAGTGCATCCATCCCAGACCCACGCCAGCCCCTTTGGAGAACTTCTGCCGTGCGTCCTCCTCCCTCCAGAGCTTTCCAGGTGTTTGTTCTGGCTGCGTTGCACAGACTTAAGACCAGGGATGATGTTATGTGTGGTGGCAAAGCTGCCTTGGCCTGTTGTTCAACCTGTGAACGTGCGAATGTATGAACGCGACTGAAGTGCTGGAGTTCCACCTTGTTAACTCTTCAGAACACGACACCAGCTGGTGTTTGGGGTGTCTGTAAATTCTGTATGAAACACACCACCTACATTAAACTTATTTTTTTAACACATTGATGGATTGGTTGCTTGGGAAGAAAAAGGAAGAATTTTGTCTTATGATACTGGTTATTGTTCTAATGTGGGGATGTCCTGGATTCTCTTCCTCTCTGCACTGCTGCAAACAATCGGAGCAGTGTGAGGCTCAAAAAGGCTCTGGGAATAGACTGGAGAAGAGACCAGCCCCTTACCCCTAAAGGTAAGGACCTGGCTGAAAGCTCATTGTCAGTCTTCCCAGGGTCCCATAAATTGCTAATTTTCTTTCTTTCTGTCCCAGGGAGGCAGCAGACAGCACTTACCACCAGTTGTGGAAAATAACACAGCACGTTTACTCTCAGGAACAGCTTTGGCTGTTCTGGAGCCTCGAGCTCACACAGATAGCATGCTGTTCCAGTGAAGACGTTGCTGGAAAATATGAAGCCTTGTTATCTTTCTGCGTTTTTATTTAGCCAAACAAGGTTTCCATAGCTCCTGGACAGCTCTGCTGCTGGGAGGCGGGGGGGAGAAACCCCTCTCATTTCTTCACCTGCCAACTCTCTGCACTAATTTTGTCTTTGTGCTTCAGAGCAGCCCGTGTGCCCAGAAAATGTCAGTTCAAAGCGACGTTTTGTCCAGTAATGAGCCAGTGAAAATTGTTTAGTGTAAGATCTTCCTGTGCAGCTATCAAACCTGTGCTTAGGTGAGAGCAGAGCAGGGCTGTTGGGGACCAATCTGAACTCTTTGCTCAGGTGGCCTGAAATCAAGACCACGTGTGCACTGTGTTTCAGGGCTTGTTGTATGCTGGTTTACCATAGGAGTAGCTTTAAGTCCACACAGATAAAAGAAGCATCCCTGCATCTTCCCCAAGCGATAAATTCATCTACTGGGGGAGACAAAAGACGATGTGACTTGCACAAGGGCTATGTAAAAGTGAGCTGATGGATGTCGGGTTTTGGAGAGCCTCTTCCCCCACTGACCTCCACCCCACACTCCACTGGCTGCAGAGCACGTGCTTCAGGAATGTGTGATGATCTCCCAGCTGGGTAAGTGTGCGAAAGGGAGCTGTTCCTCTGCTGCTGGCTCTCCTCCTGCCAGCGCTTAGCCTTGTGACAGAGCCTGGAAGGGCTGCATCCCGACCTTGGATGTACAAGACTGTAGTAAATCAGAGTCTTTAATACATCCAAAAGCCAAATTTCCCCTGCATGGAAAATAACGTATGTAACACCAAGAGACAGATACCAAAGTCCTTAGCTGGTTCTTTAAAAAAAATTAAACCTCCCATTGGCCCTAGTGAGAGTTTTGCCTGAGTAAGGATGTCAAGATTATGCATGCTAATTAAATGAACCACCCATCCCTTCAGAGTCTGCTCTCTATTGGGAATTCCCCTCTGAGTAACTTGCTCCCAGTGAGGAAAGGAGTTGCATGAAAAATTTCCCAGATGGTGAATCCGTTAGAGAAAATCACAATCTGTTTGTGGCTTTTTCAAACAAAAAAGAGCACAGGAGACGCTGCGGAATAAATTTGTTGTTGCAAACCATTTGCTCAGTAATGGGGAGAATTTAGATGGGCAAAGAGCTTTTTTGTTCAGAAGAGTCTTATCTCCCTGCCTTGAAAAGTGAGCAATGGTTTAAAAAAGAAATTACAGCAAGGTATATTTTAAAAGCTTAATGTGTTTAATGATTCCTGTTCATTTATTGCAACATGAAGGGTGTCTGAAGCCGTTGGAGGACTGTGGCCTCGTCCATGCAAACCTCTAAAGGAACAATCGCTGCTGTGTGCTCTGCTCGGCTTTGTGTGCCCGCCCGGCACAAAGGAGCCTGTTTCATACGGAGCCACCGTGTCCTGGCCAGTCTCCTGGCAGCATCCCTGGGCACCCACACAGCCCCATGACCCCAGTGCCCGGCCAGCCCGGCTGGGTGAGCGCAGGGCTGACCCTAACGCTGTCTGTGACTTGGGGCCAAAGCCAAGCCCAGCCAGGGGAGGGGGCTTGGAGGAGCGATGGAGCAGCCTTTGGGGCTGAGGCAGGCTTGGCAGAGCCCAGCAGCCGTCCCAGGTAGGAGGATGGATGGTGCCACCCCAGCTCAGCAGAAGGGAGCATGTGCCCACCATGCAGCCACTGTTGAGGGGCGGCGGGTCTCAGCTCCTTTCTGCCAGCCCTGAGGGAAGGGGACAATGTCCAGGCAGGGGACCAGCAGGCGGCTGGCACTGGGGAGCAGCTGGGTATCTGCTTCATCCATCAGAGCCTGAGACACAGCATCCCTGTCCTCAGCCTGGCTTTGCTGCATTTCTGATCCTGCCTGGGCACATTACACTTCAAATCTGAATTTCATAGAAAGCTCCAAGCCAAGAAAAATTCTTCCAAGGTTTTCTTTTTTTTTTTTTTATTTAAACTTCAAGTGAACACTGCTAAATAGTTTCTTGGAAACGCGTTTCTTGCAGTTATGTGCAGTGTAGACACTGTTACTTCCTTCTTTTCCATGTGAGGCTGACTGCAAGCTGTCTGGTGGCAAACATGAACCCCGGCGTTGTGCAATGCGGTGGGGCTGGGGGCGAGGCAGGCGGGTGGGGAGCAGTGTGCACGGCTAAAACGGACTGAATTTCACGTGTGAGCTTTGCTCAGCAAAGCTGATGGTGGATTCTTGTTGTGCATACATTGATTTAATCAGCCAGCATCCTTTTAATAACCCAGTCCTTACTGCTATAAGAATTATATAAACATGTGCTGTCTCAGTTTTGCCAGACTCAGTTTGGGAGAGATATATCTGCCTTCAGGATTTGCACAACTTGCTGAGCTTCAGGGACTGAGGGTCTAGCGTGAGTCGCAACGGGGACTGGCAGTTCTCTTTTACTCCAACCTTTCCTAATGAACCAAGCTGGTAGCAGTGATTTATCAACAAATTTCCTATTTACTGTTCACCAGAGCATCAGTTGTGACAAATAAACAGAAGAAGGCAGCATTTCACTGAAAGCATTTTATGTACTGATTAAGACGCTGTACAAAGAGAGCTCCTTTGGGTGCATGGGAAGGCTTGGCTGCAAAGCAGCGATTGCTTTGCTTGGGGGGGCTGCTGTTAGGGCTTTCCAGCGCTTGCCAGGTCAAAAATCACAGCAATACATGTCTCTGAAATCTGGCTGTCCGAAGCCAGGGGAATGGACTTGTCGTTGCAACAGCAGAGGAGTGGTTTCCACAGAGATTGTTTATTTAAATTATGCCTCTGTTCGCACATTGTGAACGCCTGCAGAAAGGGATGAATGTGGTGCCTGGTTTTGAGGAAACACAAGATAATTTTTATGATCAGTAACGACATGGTAGCAATGTGCTACAATAAGGGCAAGCAAATTTCACGCTTCAAGGACTGTAACTGCTTACCAGAGAGGGCAGGAGGGGAAGATGCTGCTTTTTCAGTTCTTTAGGAATGTTGAGCATACATGAAAGGACTATAGGATTTTTGGTCTTTTCCTTTAAAGCATCAAGCACCAACAAAGAACCGAAGTAAGAACTAAGACCTGTAACCTGGTTATAGCTCCAGAGAAACCTCTAGTTCTGCTGGAGTCAATGGCAAACTCTCAGTGCTTTCAGGGAGGTCAAGTTTTCACCTTGTGTTCTTCTCAAACAAAACTGCCTGTTCTTAAGGAAATAAATAAAACATTTGAAAGCGATGCTCATAGGGTCAAGTTGCAATGTGCGTGCGTACAGAAGATGTATGTTGCTTTGTCTTGGTGTGTAGCACAAGAAATATGAGGACAAATCCCAAAGTCCCTCATTTCAGGTCACTGCTGTGGGTCTTTTCCCAGGCTGACTTTGCTGTGCATCCGAGCTTGCGTAGAAACACCCCACTGCCTTTGAGAGCAGCACGTGGATGGAACCATCAGGAGGAAGATGAGTTTGCTTTTCCAATGTCATTGGCCAGCACAAGGGGTTGAATTCAGCCCAGGTGTGCAAGCTGCACCTCTCTGGGGGGGGTACAAAACCTGCAGCATAATAAGACAAGAGTGGGGCTGACCCGCGTGGCTCAGTGACTTTGGAGAAACCACCCCACCGCGCTGGGTTCCACTGGGCAAAATGCACCCATTGCCCTCAGCTTGTGCTCTGCGTTAGTTCATAGAATCACAGAATGGTTTGGGTTGGAAGGGACCGTAAAGACCATCCAGTTCTAACCCCTACACCTCCTACTGGGTCCGGTTGCTCAAAGCCCCATCCAAGCTGGCCTTGAACGCCTCTAGGGATGGGGCAGCTGCAGCTTCTCTGGGCAGAGCAGTTAACACAGAGCAGTGGAGCCAGAGAGACAGAGATGGGCGATGGCTGGTTCACTCACAGCCTGCCTGTGACCTTGAACATCTTTTACATCCTCCCAGCGCATGATTCGGGGGAGAAAGCCGAGGCGGGGGCGGTGGCACAGTATTGAAACGTTTGTTCAGCAATTGCTGCAAAAAGAAAACTTGCTTCAATCTGCTGAGATGCCAACTGAATTTTGTTTTGTTTTGGTATTTTGGAGGCAAGCCAAAAGCAGGATGTTGTGAAGTCTTCAGCAGCGACTGCCTGCTTGTTCCATACCAAGCATAACTTTGTATATATTTTTATCGGCAAACCCGGTCCCACGCATCTTGATGCGTGAACAAGAGCCCTGGCTGCAGGGCTGCTCTTCCAGGGCGCTGGAGCGAGCAGAGCTGCTTTCCTTCCCTGTTTTCTGAAGTCAGAGCTGCAGAAGCTGGCCTGCAAAGGTATCTTTTTTTTTTTTTTCCTTGCCAGCTGCCAGCTGCTAAGAGGAATAGCAAGTGGTTGATTTGATTGGAGAGGGAAAGAAAAACAAGTTTCATCCCGCTGGGGTCCCCACTCCTCAGTCTCAATCCAGGGGAGATTTCGGTGTGATCCCAGCTGCGATTCTGCAAAGGTCGCCGTGAATTTAGGGTATTACTTTTTGCATTTCTTGTGGGGATGAGGCATTCCTGCTTTGTCAGCAGAAGGGCCTGTCTTCTCCCTTGCACAATAGAAAGCTGCTGGGTATAAATAGCCTTTCATGCCTGTCACCTCGGTGACTTTCATGGCGATGCCCTGATTTAAGCCCTGCTTCCAGAAGATGCTTCAGGTGTGTGTTCTCCCCACGGGAGTGAACGCGCATCTAAATTATACGCCTGTTTAAGAGGCTGTAAGCAGAGACACACTAAGCTTGTGTTTTAGTACTTTCCAGAGCTGGGGCTGGCATGAGAGGGGAGAGCTGAGCCTGTTGTCACTGCTTAAGCGCTACAACTGTTGCCTTCACAAAGAATCAGCACTCAGAACAGGGAGACATCTTAAGAGTGTCTGACAAATATATGTACATTCGGGGACCGCAAGCCTTGAATTCGTAATACAGTGAAGGGTATTGAACATGACAGAGCTCCACGGAGGATAGAGCTACGCTCTACCTGCCGGCCGTGGCAGAATCGGCTTGGACAAGCCTCTAAGATCACTGGGATGGGATGGCAGCTGCTGATGGGGATGTAGGGCAGGTGCCCAGCACCTAGTGGGCACGGAGGGGGTGGGTTCTCTCTCCTGTCTCCCTTATTCATCTCCTGCCACTTCATGGAGACCTTCGCAGTTCATTCTCCTCAGTGTTTTCCAGTGCTTACTACATTGCAGCTCCAGTGTCACTTGGAGACAGTAAGTGTTATCAATTTAGCAGTGGTAAATAAATGATTTATCTCTGGGCATTTAAGGTGCTGGGCTGGGTGCAGAATCCCACCCTGAGCGACAGGAGATCAGTGTCATGAAAAGCTGCGCAGAAGAACCTGACAGAGTGGCCCAGTCTCACCTCTTCCCTTGCCCCGTTTGCCCTGCCTGCATCCTGGTTGCCCTTTTGTTCCTAAGAAAACCATCCGAGGTGACTATGGATGCCTTTTTAAATGCTCATCGTCACATTATCCATCAGATACATATTTACAATCATTCATTAAATTAGGATGTACGTTTCATTCTTCTTTCTTGGAATATTAATGCCTACTCCTGGCTGAAATGCCATATGAATATTCATTAAAAAATCAATCAATTCCCGTGCCAGGAATGATGTCATTTCAGCAATAACTGAAGCAGTAATCGAGCATGCTATGAAAAAGCGATGAATGCCATCAGATCTAATGTTTATTGAACTCCACATGGGTAAATCACAATAGGTTTTCTTCCCCAAGCTTTTGTATGCATAAACTGGTCCCCAGTTCCACCTTCTGCCTGGCACCAGTGAGCCCAGCCCAGCCTACCCAGGAGTGGGGAGCAGCTCAGAGCAGGTACAAGACGTCCCACAACGATGGATGAGTCTGGGGGCCAGGTGGGATGTCACGTGGCTGCAGAGCTCTGAATGAAGAGTGGATTAGAAATTTGTCTTACAACAATGGGGAAAGAAAAGCACTCAGAACTGTTGTGGGAAACCTGGAAAATTAATAGGTTGAAGCCTTCCTTCCAATAGATCTTTTTCTGGCGAAGCTCTTTCTCGTCACTTAGAGCGTTGTCCTGAGGGAGTTGAAGTGATGGCTTTTCTTGGGTTGTCCTCTCCATTTTTAGTGGTAGAGCTACCAGGGAAAATACAGAATGAAGAACAATGTGCTTTGGGAGGGATCAGTTATTGCTCTAAATTCTCTTGAATCAAGAGTTCTTTGACAATAGCAAAGGAGCTGTGCCAGTGCAAGGGCTTTGACTGTGATAAGATCACACTCTCGTTGTGTGACAAATATGAAGAGTTTTGGCTTGAATTCAGCAGCCGGAGCCACTTTGGAAATCTTTTGTGTGCAATGCACCAACCACTCATACGACATTCTTACCATATCGAGTTAATTTACAAGAAGAGGTTCTGTCCACCAACACGTTGAGTCTTTAGGATGAAAGCAGATACTTTTCTGAAAATTTTATGTTAAAGCTCCTCCTGGGAAGAGCCTGCAGTCCAGGCCTAGGGAGGTCAGGAGTGTCCAGCATCAAAGCCCAGCAACTTCCGCTAAGCCAGGGCTTTTAGTCCCTGCACGCGAATCAACACAACCAGAATGGAAATGCCTCCCAGGACTGGGTTTTCTCCTCTCCTGCTTGCACAGTCACCATACCATTAGGTAATAAATAACTATTAAAAGAGGCCAACGATATGTTATTTCTGTTATTGTCCTACTCGCACCTCCTGAGAGGCCCAGCTGGAAGCAAGCTGTGTGCTGTGCTGCTGGAGCGATTCTCATGACAGGATTTGAAGGACTTATGTATTTACAAACAAGTAAAGCCTTTTTACAAATGCCCTTGTACCGGTTTAGTTAGGACAACGCGGCCACCTTGGAGATGCTCTCATTTCTGTTTGTTTTAACTTATTCCTAATCATTCTAATGTAAACCAGGTAAGCCTGGTCATAGTAAAAATAACCATCGTTTGCACCGTGTCAGCTGTGTGGCATGGGGCAATGCCTGAGCCTTGCATAGATGTCAAATGTAAAGAACTCAGAGCTTTATTTATCAAAAATAAGAACCCTTGCATCTGATTCCATCCCATTGGCTCACTCTGAGCAGTGTCTTCTCCTGTGAGTGACTTGATCCTGTTACAGGGCATGCTGATGTGGGAAAGCCCTGCCCGGAGGAGTGAAGGGCAGAGCCTGCTGGGGGTGTTACCCGTTTTCTGGTCAGCATTACATGAGCTGGAGCAGACAGAGGGTTGGGATAGCTGGGGCCGTCACACTATGTTCAAAGCTGGAAACTAGAACGCCCAGGGGAAAAAAATAACTGAACTGGACAGCCACCAAAACCAACAAATGAAAGGCTTTCTTGGGTAAGAGATTGTGTCCCTGGGTCCTGCAGCTTTGGCTGAGCAAAGATTTCAGGGGCTTGTCACGAAATGTGGTGTTAGCACCCCGTCTCCCCTCAAGCGTGATGGGTAGCAGCAAGATGTGGCAAATGTGCCGTTCATTGTCCCATCACAGCTGATCGAGCCCATCAGTCGCAATTACGAATGGTACAAGCTGGCCGGGATGGCAGTTATCTCCCAGGGTCATGGTCTGGTTCAGAGAGCTCTGACACCATCAAAATGCCAATTCTGAGCCCTGGGCCTCCCAGGAGAGCTCTGCGGGGCGGACATGAAAACATTGCTGGGCTGGAATGAGACCCCCCGTGACCCAGGAAAGATTTACTGCAGCAGGGTTAAAGCTTTCCCAGTGAAATACACGCCAGTAAGGCTCCCTAATGGGAGCAGAGTCTGGCTGCGGAGTGGGAAGTGAAATGAAGACACCACAAAGTGGTCAAGGAGCAGAAGAGCAAGAGACTAACGAGGCAGAACCAGCAGATAAATTCCCGGGATGGTCACAGGTTGTCATTTAACCTCTTTATCTCCATTTTCCAAAGGGAAAGGCAGTTTAATACCTACCTTCAGATCTGTTTGGAGCTTCATAACTGCGAGATGTGCACCTAGGTAATTGCTGCTCTTTATGGCCAGGACCTATGTATCCTCCCACACCACAACAAATGCCCCAAGGAACCAACTCTTTCCTTGCTTACGGTGTTTTAGTTTTCTACAAGGACATTGAAGATTGTCTCTGTTCTTGCAGGCTGGAGTGCCACAAGCAAAACTCATTCTGGCAAAGTTCGTTTGGCTGGTACGGTGGGGAGAGGAAAAGGCATATCCCTCTCCCATAAATAAATGAAGTATGTAAATGAGGGGTTCTGATACATTGTGTTTTGTCATTTGCTGCTATTCATGATGGTGTGTTAATCCCAATGAACTTTATACGGCTGCAATATAGCCACTGTGCCCTCTCCTCTCTCCTCTGAATACCAATTACGCTGAAGTGTTCACTGAGTGTACCAACAACGAAAGGTTTCTAGGAGCAGGTAATTGTCTCTCCTGACCAGATTGTCTCCTAGTTCAGGGTTGCATGTGTTGGACTGAGTAGACACTGTTTCTACCTATAAAGAAAACTGCTACCTCAGTTACAAAGGTTCACCCTAATGTGACAATTGATCTGCTTTTTAAAGTCCCCTGAAGGATTGCTTCAGAAAAAGGAGTCTCCCAAACAAACTTCTTAACTATGGTGTTTCTTCCTGCATCTTCTTCCAACCTGGAGCTGCTCTGCTGGGCGTACGTGGTGATTCCCAGAACTGCAACCATGTTCAGCGTCCTTTGAGTCTGGAATTTGGAGGAGGAACAAAATCTCTGGAGTTTTGCAGTGAAGGGCTAGTGTTGAACTGAAGATCTGCAGCCAGGAAGGGTTAAATGGGCGAGGGATCCTGCAGGATTATTTCTTCTGCTACACTAAACTACTGCTCAGATGAAAAAAAAAAGAGAAAAAATTAGCTTTTCTCCTGCAAGGATGTAAATGTTGGGTATTTTATCAAATGATTTCTTCAGCCCGCAAGCCATTCTTCAATTTGAAATGCTAGATTGAAAAAAAAATGCAGGGAAGAGAGAGAAAGGAAGAAAATATTTTTGTCAGCCCAAGAACACTTTGCAGACATTATGGGAAATGTTGCCTATTTTGTTTCCTCCAGTCGCTGAACCAGTCTTTTGCATTAAAATCAGCATAGTAGTAAATAAACATGTTTTCTCTAGCCCTGGAGCCATTCTGAGACATCAAATGGTACTTAAGAAATGTTTCTTTCTCCATCACAGAACATTTTTTAAATGTCCATGGCTGAAGGGAGGGAAGATGCTCTCTGGGCTGAAGCATTAGCAGGCGCTCTGCTCTCTCAAAGCTACAGGACGCCCCAGGCAAGTCACAGAGCTCGGATTTTCTGTTCTGCTTAGGCATATGGGGAAGAACAGGAGTTTTCCAGCCATGTGGCAACTCGCGGCTCACCACGGACGTGGCTGGATTCCCTGGGAAGCTTGGAGAGGTGCAAGGGGCTTCCAAAATCCACATCATCAGCTCCCGTCGCTGTGCTGAGCTCTTGGGCTCTTCTCCCGAATGACAGGGGACAGGACAAGGGGGAATGGCCTCAAGCTTCACCAGGGGAGGTTTAGGCTGAACATGAGGAAAAAATTTTTCACAGAAAGGGTCATTGGGCACTGGCAGAGGCTGCCCAGGGAGGGGGTTGAGTCCCCTTCCCTGGAGGTGTTTAAGGGACGGGTGGACGAGGTGCTGAGGGACATGGGTTAGTGACTGATGGGAATGGTTGGACTCGATGATCTGGTGGGTCTCTTCCAACCTGGTGATTCTATGATTCACTGGCCCCATTCCCTTCTCTGGGAATCCTAGAATGGTTTGGGTTGGAAGGGACCTTAAGGCCCATCCAGTCCCACCCCTTCTATGGGCAGGGACACCTCCCACTGGATCAGGGTTCTCAAAGCCCCATCCAACCTGGCCTTGAAATGGGGAGAGGGTGTCCGTGCAGGTGCTGAAGCGTTTGCAGCATCACGCTGAGATGCTTCAATGAAAACCGAGGGAGGGGAGCAGGGAACGTCATGTTTTCAGGGCAGTATGATTGCTCTGTCTCCGACTGCAGTTTCAGGACGTACTTCTCATGCATCATCTCTAAAAAAACCCAATTCTATCTTGCGCAGCAAAGAAAATGTGTTTGTCCTGACCTGACACTGTTTTTTAAAGTGTCAAGTGCTAATGAAATTCCTCAGCCTTGAGCGGTTCTAGGCACCCAGTGCTGATTTTTAAACTACGGGGATATTTTGCTGCAGATTTTTGAGGCAGCCTCAAAATGATAAATGTACAGGAGCGCGAGAGGAAAGAAACTTCCAGATTCAAAGAAGTTCTGACACAGTCTCGCATGCAAAACAGACAGAAAGAGGCTCGTGCTTTAAAGAGGTTTTTGTTATTCCTTTGAAATTTATTTAGGAGACACAGGCAAACGCCGCACACTTTAATCATGCAAATAGGTTTGCTGATTGTAATATTTTGGGCTTAGGGAAGCAAAAAAGCAAAATGGCTTTTAGGGGTTTTTTTTGGTTAGGCTATTGGATGAAATTTGGAATGGAAATTTGCCCACGAATCTGGAGCAGTCCCGCCTCAGGTAACTCCGCTGGTGTGGGGAGCGTGGCTCTTGACCGCAGGAGAAGGGTGTGGAAAAAGGGAGCGGAACCTGGGAACCAGAGAATGGATTGGGTTGCAAGGGACCACGAAGGTCATCTCGTCCAACCTTCAACTCATCAGGTTGCTCAGAGCCCCGTCCAACCCCAGACAACGTCGTTCCAGGTTTCAGGGAAGATTCTGAGATTATGGAACGTGGGGTGAAAGCGAGGGTTGGGTCCCTCCGAGAGCATCTCCTGGCCGGGAGCAGGCGGAGTGAAGGGGTCACCCCAGGGGGAAGGGAATAAAAAATGAAATAATAAAATGAAAAATGAAATAATGAAAGAATAAGGCAGTTGGCAATTGGACTAGATGATCAGTGTGGGTCCCTTCCACCTATCCTATCCTATCCTATCCTATCCTATCCTATCCTATCCTATCCTATCCTATCCTATCCTATCCTATCCTATCCTATCCTTTCCATTCCATTCCATTCCATTCCATCATAAAATAAATCAAGATAAAATTAGAAAAAGATAAAAATGAAGATATATAATACATTAATTAATACAAATGAAATAATAAAATGAAATTAAATTGAAATAGCAACAAAACAATGAAGTTATATACAGTTAAATTAGAAAATGAAATAAAATGGAAAAACGAAATAAAGTGAGAAATGAAACAATACACTGAAATAGAAATAAACTAACAAACTCAAATGAAAACTAAAAATTAAGAAAATTATTTTTTTTTAAAAAAAGTACGCTGTAAAAAAATGAAAGTAAGTAAGGAATTAATTAATGAAATGGCATTTAACCCTGCACGGTGCCCGCAGGACGCGGCCTGCCCCACCCAGGGTCAGCGTGGGGGTCCTGTCTGGTCCTGGGGGTCCTGGTGGGTCCTGGGGATGCTGGGGGGTCCCAATAGGTCTCGTGCAGTCCTGGGGGTCCCAATGGGTACTGGGGATCCTGTGTGATCCCAGTGGGTCCCAATGTATCCCGTGTGGTCCCGGTTGGTCTCAATGTGTCCCAGGGATCCCGTGTGATCCCAGTGGGTTCCCGGGAACGGTGTGATCCCACGTGATCCCAGTGGGTCCCAATGGATCCCGTGTGGTCCCGATTGGTCTCAATGTGTCCCAGGGGTCCTGTGTGATCCCAGTGGGTTCTGGGGGTCGGTGTGATCCCATGTGGTCCCGGGGTTCCCAGTGGGTCCCGTGTGATCCCATGTGATCCTGGTGGGTCCCAATGGGTCCCGTGGATCCTGTGCGATCCCGGGGGCCCCATGTGGTCCCAATGGGTCCCGTGTGATCCCGGTGGGTCTGGGGGTTCCCGGTGGACCCCAGGCTTCCCCAATGGGTCTCGGGGGTCTGTGCGATCCTGCTGGGTCCCAATGGGTCCCGGGGATCCTGGGGGGTCCCAGTGGGTCCCAGTGGACCCCGTGCGAGCCCAGTGGGTCCAGGGGTTCCCAGTGGGTCCTGTGTGGTTCCAGGGGTCCCAATGGGTCCCGGTGGGCCCCGTGCAATCCTGGTGGGTGCCGGGGGTGGGTGCGATCCCCAGCGGTCCCGGGGGCTCCTGGGGATCCTGTGCGATCCCACTGGGTCCCACTGGGTCCCGTGTGGTCCCAGGGGTCCCAATGGGTCCAAGGGATACCGGGGGGTCCCAATAGGTCCCGTGCGGTCCTGGGGGTCCCGATGGGTACTGGGGATCCCGTGTGATCCCAGTGGGTCTCAATGGATCCCAGTGGGTGCAGAGGTTCCCAGTGGATCCCGTGTGGTCCCGGTTGGTATCGATGTGTCCCAGGGGTCCCGTGTGATCCCAGTGGGTTCCGGGGGTCGGTGTGATCCCGTGCGTTCCCGGGGTTCCCATTGGGTCCCGTGTGATCCTGGTGGGTCCCAATGGGTCCCGTGGATCCTGTGCGATCCCGGGGGTCCCATGTGGTCCCAACGGGTCCCGTGTGATCCCGGTGGGTCTGGGGGTTCCCGGTGGACCCCAGGCGTCCCCAATGGGTCTCGGGGGTCTGCGCGATCCCGCTGGGTCCCAATGGGTCCCGGCGATCCTGGGGGGTCCCAGTGGACCCCGTGCGAGCCCAGTGGGTCCGGGGGTTCCTAGTGGGTCCTGTGCGGTTCCAGGGGTCCCAATGGGTCCCGGTGGGCCCCGGTGTGTGCCGGGGGTGGGTGCGATCCCGGGGGCTCCGGGGGTCCCGCTGGGTCCCGTGCGGTGCCGGTGGGCGCCGGGGCTGCCCGGGGGCGGCAGGCGGGGCCGGCGGGGCCCGTGCGGGGCCGGGGCTGCGGGCGGGGCCGCCCCCGGGGCCGGGCTGCGGGCGGGCGCCGCTGGGCGAGGTCAAACCGGCCGGTGCGGGAGCGGCTGGAATCACTTCCTGCGCCCGCCCCGCCGCCAGGCCCCGCCGCGGCCCCGCACGGCCCGCAGGTGAGCTGCACCCCCCCGGAGCCGCACCCGCACCCCCGGACCCGCACACCCCCTCCCGGACCCGCCCCCCCCCCCCCCCCGGACCCGCACAGCCCCCCCCGGACCCGCACCCCCAGACCCGCACACCCCCCGCCCCCAGAGCTGCACCCCCAGACCAGCACCCCCCCCCGGACCCAGAGCTGCACCCCCGGACCCGCACAGCCCCCCGGACCCAGAGCTGCACCCCCGGACCCGCACCCCCCCCCGGACCCAGAGCTGCACCCCCGGACCCGCACCCCCCCCCCGGACCCAGAGCTGCACCCCCGGACCCGCACAGCCCCCCGGACCCAGAGCTGCACCCCCAGACCCGCATACCCCCCCAACCCAGAGCTGCACCCCCAGACCTGCACACTCACCCGGACCCAGAGCTGCACCCCCAGACCCGCACCCCCCCCCCCCCCATAGAGCTGCACCCGCAGACCTGCACCCCCCCTACCCAGAGCTGCAGCCCCGGACCCGCACCCCCCCCCCCCCCCAGAGCTGCAGCCCCAGACCCGCACCCCCCACCCCCCCCAGAGCTGCACCCCCAGACCTGCACACTCACCCGGACCCAGAGCTGCACCCCCAGACTCGCACCCCCCCCCCGACTCAGAGATGCCCCCCCTGGACCCGCACCCCCGCCCCCAGACCCAGAGCTGCACCCCGAGACCCGCACCCCCCCCCCCCCCCCAGAGATGCACCCCTGGACCCGCACACACCCCCCCCCCACCCCGGACCGAGAGCTGCACCCGCAGACTCGCACCCCCCCCCCAACTCAGAGCTGCAGCCCCAGACTCGCACCCCCCCCCCCCCCCAGAGCTGCACCCCTGGACCCGCACCCCCCCCCCCCCGCCCCGGATCCTGAGCTGCAGCCCCCTTTGACCAAGAGCTGCACCCCTGGACCCGCACACCCACCCCCGGACCGAGAGATGCACCCGTAGACCCGCACACCCCTCCCCGGACCCAGCCCCACACCCCCCGCTTAGCACCGGCAACTGCACCCCCAGACCCGCACCCCCCGCTTAGCCCTGAGAACTGCCCCCCCATCCCCTCATCCCCGCTTAACCCCAGCAACTGCACCCCCACCTCCCTTTTCCTCCATAAGAACTGCCCCCCCATCCCCTCTTTGCATCCCAGTAACTGTACCCCCCCCCCCAGCCCTCTGCTATCCCTGCAACTGGAACCCCCAGCCCCACAGTCCCCCTCTTCCACCCTAATAACTGCACCCCGCACCTCCCTTTTACTCCCAAAGAACTCGCCCCCCCCCCCGCCCTGCATGCTCTCTTTGCACCTCAATAAATGTACCCCCCACCCCAACCCTCTCTGCCATCCCTGCAACTGGAACCCCCAACCCCGCATCCCCCCGCTTCCACCCTGATAACTGCACCCCCTGCACCCCCTTTGCCATCCTAAGAACTCTGACCCCCCCTCTTTGCACCCTAATCACTGCACCCCCCCTCAACCCGCACCCCCCTGCTTAACCCCAAGAACTGCACCCCTCCCTTTCCATCCTAAGAACTCTTCCCCCTGGCATCCCCTCTTTGCACCCCAATAACTGTAGCCCCCCCGAACTCCGCGCTCCCCTGCTTCTACCCTGATAACTGCACCCCCCACCCCCCTTTTCCTCCCTAAGAACTCGGCCCCCCCGCCCCCGCACCTCTGTTTGCACCCTAATAACTGTGCTCCCCCTGAACCCCGCACCCCCCTGCTTCTACCCTGATAACTGCACCCCTACCCCTCCTTTGCCTTCCTGAGAACTCTGCCCCCACTTAACCCCCAGCCCCCGTTTCTACCCTGATAGCTGCACCCCCCAAACCCTGCATCCCCCCTCTTTCATCCTAATAACTGTTACCTGCCCCACCCCCGCATCCCCAACTCTAATAACTGCACCCTCAGCCCCCCTTTGCCTTCCTAAGAACTCTTACCCCCATGAACCCCCATCCCCTGTTTCCACCCTCATCACTGCACCCCATTTAACCCCGTGTCCCCCCACTTTCATCCTATTAACCATACCCCCCCTTAACCCCGCACTCTCCCTTTTTCATCCTAATAACTAACCCCCCTAGCCCCACATCCCCTCTTTGCACCCTAATAACTGTGACCCCCCGAAACCCCACATCCCCCCTTTTTCATCCTATTAACCATAACCCAGCAAACCCTGCATCCCTCTGTTTCCATCCTAATAACTGTAAACCCCCCCAACCCCGCACCCCCCCTTTAGCATCTATGACCTCTGCACCCTGCTTTTGCCACCCTAACTAACCCCTCCCGAACCCCACATCCCCCTTTTTCCATCCCAATAACAGTAACACCCCTTCATTCCTCATTTTCTATCCTAATAAATACAACCCCCCTCAACCCCGCATCCCTCCGTTTCCATCCTAAGAGCTATACCCCCCGCTCAATGCCACATCCCTCTGTTTTCCATCCTAATAACTATAATCTCCACTTAATATTAAAACTTGAGATAAGCCATGCAACACACACGCATCTCTGACCCCCCAACTTTTTTGACTGACCCCATTCGCCCCCAAATCCTGCTTCCCCGGAGCACCCCGCCCCCCCCTTTCCCTTCCTTCCCCCCCTTTTTTTACTGGGGGGTTCACCCTGCACCTTTAATCCTCGTCTTCCCTTTCATCCTCCCCTTGCGGGCGCCCAGAGGGAGGCTTTGGGGGTTCAAGTTGGGGGCAAGCAGGGGGTTGGGAGGAGGGAGGGGGGGGCCCAGGGGTGCCCCAGGGTAGCGGAGTGGATGGAATCAATTCCTGCTGTTTTTGCAAGTCCTGCAGGAATGTGGGAAATGGGGTTATTATTAGGAATACCTTTCCGAGGAGGCTGCGCTGCTGGCTGGCTGTTTCATTTTTTAATGGCTAAATGCAGACGCAGGCTCCTACTTTCTCCCCCAGGGGAGGAAGGCGCTGCGAAAGGGGAGATATTAAACGCGAAACCCAGCTGAATGCTGAAATTTGGAGTTCAGAAGTGATTTGGGTGGTGGTTGGGGTGCCCGCTGCCCTTCTCGTGGGGCTGGGGGCTCTCCTTGGGGTGCCTGGTACCCCTCTCGAGGGGCTGGGGGCTGTGCCCCCGCGTCCCAGCGCGGACTGTCTGGTGTTAATCTGCTCCGTGGTGTCTCAGCAGGGAAAAAATTGGGCTAGGTGGTTGGGTTTGTGTTGGGTAAGCGCCGGCGCGTTCCCCCGCCTGCTGCAGTCTGCAGCCCTGCTGTAGTTAAAGCGCGTTTGCTGTGTTCAAGGACTTCTCCAAACACCTTCCCTGCTGTAGAGAAATAAAACGACAGCAGCGCCTCGCGCGCTGCGCTCCGCCGCCCGGCTCTACCACCAGTGAAGTGCAGGATCGCTTCCAGCCAAGTCTCCATTACCCGCTGGGTCATTAATTTGAATATTCCCTTGTTTTTTTTATTATCTCCCCTCCTTTCAGGACGCATTTGCGAGGTTGCGGGCTGCTTGATGGGCTTGGTGCCTGCCAAATGTTTGCCTCGCGCCCCATGGAATTGAGGGGCTGGCGTGCCCGTTTACCTTCTCCAGCTGAAATATTAAACAGTAGGAGCAGCTGAAATGAATAAACAAGCCGGGGATGCTTGCTGCCCTCTCAGCAGCACATTGAGCTCCGGCAGGGCTGTGCAAACCCCACTGGATGCCAGAGGGGTCGAGGGAACCCATCCTGCTCCGAGCGTGGGACTCCTAAACCCAAAGGATCTGCCTTATTCCTAGCCTGCTGTTGAATAAACCCCTTCGACTGAAAAAAAAAGCTGAGCCTTTCCTCATCAGCTGAACTGATGGGGTTTACCCAGCCTAGGACAGTAAGTCTGTGACCTCAAGGTGTGGATAATGGAGGTAATAATAGTTTGATGTGAAGTAAGCAGCAAATATAAAATAATTAGGGATCTTCTCCTCCTCCTCCTGGGAATAAATGTCCTTCCTCAGTAATAACTGCTGGGGGTTGTGTTTTTCCTCCTGTAGAGGCCTTGTAATTAAGGCTTCCTGGGAGAGAAGTTGTGCTATTTGAACATGAAAGGGTGGGGATGGATTTCCAGGACTTTAAATTCTCAAAGACGCCTTCCAAGGCTCGCTGGAGGATGGGTAAAAGTCAGACATCAGTAAGCGCACAAGGTCTTGGTGTTGTTTGAAGAGGCCTGCTGGGGTGAAACGTATCGCTCATGCTTTGGCCAAGGCTGCGTGCCCCAAAACACCATCGGTTCCCGGCTTCGCACCCCTTCCCGGGGCTTCAGCCTTTGTGCCGGACTCCACTATCTCGGCTGGTGAGGAACCAGCCCTTGGGAAGCTTTCTCTTCCCACCCCATTGGGAGCTCTCAGTGTGCTCCCCACGGTCCAGAGCTGCCGCCACCAGAGTGTTTTGGCTGTTCAGGTCTCCTCTGGCTTTTCCCAGACTCCTCCCTTGCTCCTAGAAGACGGACACCTCTAGCTAAGATGCATGGATTGATGCTGCACCACTTTGGAAGTGATGTTTTCAGTGCCCTCTTGCGATATAAAAGCCTTTTTGCTCCCCTAGCTGCGACTCTGCTTTCCCAAGGGAGCCTCCTTGGATTTATAAGGAGGAGTTTCTTCACTGTGAGAGCAGTGAGGAACTGGAACAGGTTGCCCAGAGAAGCTGTGCTGGCTGCCCCATCCCTGGAGGGGTTCAAGGCCAGGTTGGATGGAGCTTGGAGCCCCTGATCTAGTGGGAGGTGTCCCTGCCCATGGCAGGGGGTGAAATTGTACAATCTTCGAGGCCCCTTCCAACTCAAACTGTTCTATAATTCTGTGATTTGGGGCGGGGGGGCAGGTTTTGGTTCCTCTCAGTGGGTGCCAGCGGCAGGTCAGTATCCCGAGAGCATCACCACTGGGTGGTTGTGCCGCTGGTCCAGGGAGACACAGAGCATCCGTACTGCTTGTAAGTCCAGAAAAGATAAACCCCCTCTCCTTGAACTTGATGGAGCTTGGCTGTGGTGCATCTTTTCCAGACGAGCGTTCGGTTCAGATCCCAAGCTGAGGTGCCAGGAGGTGTGAGGCTGCTCTGTGGCAGTGCCGGGGTTCTGCTGCCAGAGCCCGTTTGACTCGTTGAGCTGTGGGTTTGCTTCGGAGAAACCTCTGACTTGGGATGCAAAACATCTCGCCTCGGAATGGGAATGTTTATTTTAGCTTACGAAGTCCAGTTTCCCTGCCAAACCCTCTGGAGGGCTTGGGGCTGTGGAGCTGGGCAGGGCTGGGCTGTGCCTGTGAGCTTCACTTGTTGGGAATTGGTACCCGGCCCTGGGACGCGTGCAGGACGACGGCACCGAGCGGGGATAAACATAGCGGAACCTGCTCTTGCTTTGCTCTGTTCGGTGCCTGTGTTTAAAAATACCCAAGCCTGACAAAATGGGGTTAGGAAGAGGCTTCAGGTTTGGGTTTTCCCAGCTTTTCTGAGCCAGGCAGCTTTTTAGATGGGGTGGGTTGTGCTGGGTCGAAAGGTAGTGATCCTAGAGAGCTCTGGGGATGCTGAGGAGCAGGGGGATGCACTTTAATTGCTTTTTTTTTTCCCCTCTTTTCTTACATTTCGTTGAGTTCAGTTGAGTGCATTGAAAAGTAATAAAATCCAGGCATTCAGCTGGAGGAGGTTGAGCTGGGTTGCAGGTTTTCTGCCGTACCTAATGGCCAGATCTTGCTGCAATTAGCCTTCAAACCAAGCCTGAGCCCGCGTTTGCCATCCAGTCTTCTTCATCCAGGGAAGTGGAAGCGGAGCCGATGGCCTCCAGCACCCGGCTGGGCTGGGCACACCTAGAGGGGTTTGGATTTTACTGAATCAAGGCTGTAGAGCGATTGAGAAATAGGTGAAGGCTGCTTCAAAGAGGGTGAGGCTGTTGGTTTTCTCTACCTGACTTTATTTGTGGAGTGACAGGGATTTTGACAGGCTTTGTGTCTTTTTTAGCAAATCAAGTGTCATGCCAGGTTTGCCTGTGGATGAGATCATTTGCAAAATATGTTTCCCAGCTTGCTTCAGGCATAATTCATTGTGTCAACTGCAATTGCTCATTTGCTAGGAACTGTGATTCATTAGCAGCTTATTTATTTATTTTCTTAAGTTCAACTCGGTTTTAAGCAAATGTTTGGAGGCGGAGCAGAAATTTTAGGAAAGATGTTAAATCTTACAGGTTTTGTATCCATACATGTTGCTGTTAAGGGAAAACTTGCTAAAATGCCATCGTCCCGGGGAGGGAGATGTAATCCCTGGGCGAGCTCTGCTGTGCAGGATTGCAGTCGGTTTTGTCATGTGGTTACTCCTAAATGGGGACGGAGGTGATAAAAATTGGATTGTTGGGATGGAGCGTGCCACGTAGAGCCCGGGGTGGTGGAAGGAGCTTGTGGAGCTTCTTCTTTTCCCTGGGGATGGAGGTTCAGCCTGTCAAAGGTACCACACTCTTCCTCATCCCTGGATTTAGGGATTCCCTGCAGGTGGGCAGGTGGATGCTGGTGTTCCCATCCCGCGCGTGACAGCAGCTCCTCCTCTGAGCTCCTCACCGGGAGAGGTGTTGGAGCTGGTGGTGACAGGAGCAATTATTTGTTTGGTCTGGTGACCGAGCCCCCCGAAAGCTTGCGGCTCGAGGGGGTAAAATGAAGATAAATGGCACTTGGCACAGTTTTGTGCTGTGTGTGTTCCCAGGGCTGCGCGCAGACATCGCAGTTTGGCTCCAGCCTCTTCAGAGGTCCTTAAATCAGACTTTTTAAACAAATTTGCATGTCGAGTACATTTTTGTGTTTCATTTCCTATGAAGACAAATATTTCAGTGCATTTTTTCCCCCTTCGGTGGGTGGATGGGGGGAGCAGAATTCGCTGCTGCTGCTTCAGCAGCCACAAACTGCCCTGCAGTAACGAACCAGCGTGCGGGGGCTGAGTAAATTGAGATACTTTTCACCTGAAGATTGATTTTATTTTTGTTCTAAGTGATTATGAGCCATGCATTTAAACATAAGGGACCTGCCAGGGTTTTTTTTTTTAACTCGTCTGTGCAACAATTCCCTATAAAGTACTCCTTTTTGTTATTTTCTGAGTATTTGCGTATTTTCTCTGGTCAATTTGAAGATTGTTTTTAATTATAAGCCAAAAAAAATTGGGAAAGGGAGAGAGAGAGTAGTGTGGGGAGCCTGCTGACTCCTGGCTGGCCGGTTTGCTGCGGGGGCCAGTGCCAGGAGCAAAGGGCAGCGGAGCGTGAGCGGAGGGAGGTGACTCCATCCGAGTGACCATATATAGCCGCTGGGATGAGGTTAAATTCTTCAACTCACGCTGTCATCCCCACAGCGATAAAGCCAATATCAGGATCTATTCATCAGTTGCGAAAACAGAAGGAAAAAAAAAAAATCCTCTTTTCTTTGCAGCATCTCATTTGTAGCAATCAGGGCTCTTCTGGATCGATTGGGGGAGAGGAGCCAGATGTTTTTCATCCCCGAGTGTCTGGAGACCGAATTTCGGCAGCACGGAGAAGAAAAGCGTGTGTGAAGAATTGCAAGTTAAATCTGAGCGAGCTTGTGCTTACTCAGGCTCGTGGGCTCGGTGGCAGCACGGTTGTGTGGAGAGGGTCCTGTGTTCGGGTGCCAGCGCTGGCTCGGCTCTACGCGCGCGTTCCTATCATGAGATCCACGGGGGAAGCATATGGCAGCCTCGGTTATATATATATATTGTGTGGGGGGACATGGTTTACATGCCAGTTCTCTCCGTCATAGGACAAACATTTACGCTCCGGCTATATGAAGCATTAGGAAAACAAGGGTTGGGCTTGGAAATAACAGAATTCCTTGCAGAGCTGTTGTCAGAAGCGCCTTGTAGTGATGACACGGCAAAGGGATGATGTTTCGGTGCTCAGTACGTTCCAGGGCGCTAAACTTTGAAGGGATTATGCTGCATCGAGGTGTGTCATGCAGGTGTATAAATAAATGGTTGGCATTTCAAGGTGTGCCATGTGGCCCAGTGGCTGAAAGGCACGGGGAGTGCGGTTTTATACGCTTGGAGGTGGCTAAAATGACTTGATTTCCAAGAGAAGCGGCAGATGGGACTGGCCAGCATTGAGTGGGAGATCACCAGTGGGATGGGATGTGCTCCTGCCTGGGAGAGGGTCTTGGCTCCTCCTAGCTAAGGTCCTGCTGGGATGGAATTCCCACAAACACGGGTAACCCCTCTTTGTAGGAGCTCCTTCATGGAAACCCAAGTGTTGCACCCACTGTAGCAACCTTTCTCGGACTAAATCTGAGCAGGATAATGTGCTTTTTGGTTATGTTCTGTTATGGTTGGAATCAAGCTCCAATTGCAATCTTAAGGTTCTTCGATTTGCTAACGATTGTGTGGATCTGACTGGATCTTCTCCCTCTAACAAGCTCTGATGGACAGTGGTGTAAAACCCTGTGGGTTTTGTATCGCTCTTATAGCAGCAGCCCAGCCCCACAGTCAGGTGAAAGTGTCTGTATCGCTCGGTCACTCATTCCTGCAAAGAAAAGTGGTTTGAAACTTCATCTGTCTGCTGGGCAATGATCTCCTTTTGTGCCTCCCTCCGTTTCTACATGGTAGCATCATCAATACATGCCCGAGCTTAATGAAACATAACCGCTTAGGTTTAATTGTCTTCTAATTAAGAAGTAAAATAAAATTTTGCACGGTGATTTTAACTGCGTTTTTCATGTCCGGGGCCGCGGAACCTGAGCTGGCAAGAGCAGTGACGGCAGCGTTGGGGCCGTAGAGTAGAGGGTGGTGGACAACAGCACCAGCAGAAGCTGCCTCTGAATTGAATCTGCTGCTCTGGGTATCGCCCTGGATAAACTAGATGAATTGCCAGGTTTAAAGGATGCTTTTTGGATAAATCTATGCATGCATTTCCTTAAGCTGCTGGGGTTATTGGTGCAGCACAAGCCCAATGAAAGACCCACATCTGGGGTCGTGCCGAGTGTCTGGGGAAGGCAAAGACAGGGCTCTGAATTTTTGACTCATCTGCCTCCAATCCCCACTCTTAAAGCATCATTAACGCGCTTTTCTGCATTTCATTCAGCTCCCATTACAGCGCTCGGTTCCGTCTGTTAATTTTGGTATGTTGATATTTTTGTTGTCAGCAGTTTTCTCTTTTTTGAAGCATAGAAAGCCGTTAGTGTGAAAGTAGATTAAAAAGATACATTACAATTAAAATGTTAATGAAATCGGCATCATACAACTTTTGAAACCGCTTAGGCATTAATCTTTCTTGGTCTTATGTCCATTAACTCAGGCGATTCTTATTCTGCACTGACCCCTGCTGAGAGAGCCCTGCTATAATTGGATTTTAAGAACTGGGGGGAAAGAAAAGGGAGGAGGGAGGGAGAAAAGCCTTTTAAAAAAAGCAGAAGTTGGGAAGGTTGCGTTAGCTTTCTGTGGGGGTGCCCTTGGAAATGGAGCCCGTGGAAATCAGCCTTGTAGCTCCGTCGCTCACCTGCCTGAATCGTAGAATAGAATCGTAGAATAGAATCACGGAATAGAATCATGGAATGGTTTGGGTTGGAAGGGACCTTGAAGATCATCTAGTTTCACCCCCTGCCATGGTCAGGGACACCTCTCACTGGATCAGGGGCTCCAAGCCCCATCCAACCTGGCCTTGAACCCCTCCAGGCATGGGGCAGCCACTTCTCCGGGCAACATGGACCTCCCCACCCTCACAGGAAAACATTTCTTCCTAATATCTCCTCTCAATCTCCCTTCTTTCAGCTTAAAATGGTTCCTTCTTATTCTGTCCGTGCCCTCCCGGATCAAGACCCCCTCCCCAGCTCTCCCGGAGCCCCTTTCAGGGCAGGTCTGGCTGGTGACCAGCATGGGTGGCTGGGGCAGAACCCTGGGAACGCCGGGCTGAGCTGCTTCTCGCTGTCTCCCTGTCACCATGACCTTGGGCAGGACGCTCCTTGCTGGTTTATCCGAGTGTAACGTGAGAAGGGTCGGAGCGGGATGGTGGGAAAGCCTTTTTAAGGCTCTTGGAAGGAAGGAATGGGAGAACGGCAAGTAGTCATTCGCTGTTACGGCTTCAACGTTCCCCCATTCTTCCAAAATAGTATTTCTACAGATTAACTGCTTTTGGGGGGTTTTTTAAGTAGGTTTTTTGTGCGGCTTACACAATATTTGGCCGGGGGCCATCCCCCGCCCCAGCCTGCGGGGTAGGCGAAAGAGGAGGATTGACTAACTCGCAGCCTGTGCAGTGAATCGAACAACGGGACTTCTTGACTCATCAGACAGCTCCCAGGATCCGTGCCACGGCTCCGTCAGGGCCACGAGCTGTGCTTGGCCGCTCCGGCCTCGCCAAGCATCCAGCCCATCCAGAACACTCTGTGCCGCTTGGCCCGAGCCGTGGGCTCGCTTGGCTTCTGGACACCTTCTCCAGAGCTTTACCCTGAGCTTCACATCTCCCGCACCTCCTGTTGCCGGAGAAGCTGGGAAGAGCGGATCCTTTTGTGTGGAACGCAGCTGTCCTTCCCGGAATGGGAACAGGGCTTTGCCTTGTTAACGGGGTGGGTGTGCTGCTAACGAGGCAGCGATGCTGCTCAGCACTGGATGAGCTGGGAACTTGAAGGATGAGCGCATCCCGGCGAGGGAGCTGGAGTGGAGTACCAGCCCAGCTTGCGTTTATGCTACAAGCATGATTTTTTTTTTTTTTTTAAAAAAAGAACAAGCTAAATAGAAATTTGGAGTTGGCAGAGCTGTCATCTTCCAGCCGCTCCGCTCTCCTCCAAGCTCTGTGCCGGCGCACGGCGGGGACGCGCGCGAGGGAGTGGGTGCTGGCGTGTTGGCCAGGAGGCCCTCGTGAGCCGACACATCTCCAGGGCTTGGGAGGAACCCAGGGCAGTTTCCTGGGGTTGGGTTCGTGCCTTGTGAAGCAAAGCGTGAAGCACAGAGCGTGCTGCTGGCACCTCGTTGCAGGAACTTGAATTAGGGGTGGCCGGGGCGGTGGAGGTGCTTTCTTGGAGCTGCGAGCTGGCTGTTCACCCACTGGGGTTTAGTTGCTTAATTCCCATTTGATGTGGGTAAAAAAATAATTTATATGGTGGTTGTTTTTTGTCACGTGTCCAGGCATTACCTGAGTTTATAAACTGTGAGAATTTGGATTGAGCATCACCTTCCCTAGAGGTGTTTAAGGGACGGGTGAACGAGGTGCTGAGGGACATGGGTTAGTGTTTGATAGGTATGGTTGGACTCGATGATCCGGTGGGTCTCTTCCAACCTGGTGATTCTTTGAGGACCCAAAATCATCAGGGTGGGCTGGGAGATGTCCAAGAGGTACGTGTGGGTCTGGTCCAGTCACCCTCAGAGACATCAGGTGATGAGATGAACACCTGGGAAGGGGATGAGAGATGCAGCATCTGCACACCTGTGTTCCTGCGTGGCTTCCCAAGCTCTTCCATCTCAGCGTGGCAGACGTGCAGGCAGTGAACAAAGAAATTTGGCTTATTTTATCAATGTGCACTGGTAATTGCAGGCAAAGGAAGAAGGAGCAAACCAAAGCAACCCCAGATATTCTCCTGGCCCAGCACACAGGCAGGATTTCTAGCAAGGTGGATTTCTATGTTGCAGACAGCAACCGTGCACCAGAATCGATATCTGAGTAGTCCAATACAATCTGTGGGAATTTCATTTCAAGTTGTTTCAAGCAATCTAATAACTAGTCTTTCAGACAGCTGTTGGGTTGTTTGGGTTTTCCTTTTTTTTTTTCTGTGGATGTTTTGTTGTTGGGCTGTAAAATGTAGACTGAGTCTAGTGTCTGTTGAGTGCTTTGGATTTGCAATGGAAGCTGAACCCAAGGGTGATTTACTTGGCCAGAGACCCCGTGTTGCCAGCTGGGCTTGGCTCTGGGTCAGTTTGCAGATCCAGTGATGCTTCTGCTTCCAGGTTTCAGCATGCAGGCAGCTCTTATAACCTTGCACAGTGTTAATAAGGTTTCTAGCCCTGTATCTTTGAAGGTCTATAGAATCATAGAATGTCCTGAGTTGGAAGGGACCCCCAAGGATCATTGAGTCCAACTCCTGTCCACAGGACAACCCCAAGAGCCCTGATGTGTTATCTTGTTCTGCTCCCCAGTGGGCACCAGGCTGGAGAGGAGCGCGGGAACCGAGTGCATCTTGAGCCGTTGCCTTCTTGGAGCCCGTTGCAGTTGTGAGTGAGGTCAGTTGATATCCTGCTGTCAGTACCACGTGTGTTAGCATTTATCCTTCTTCCTGGGCTACTGCAGGTCCCCACAGTCCCCACTCAAGACCCTTTGTGGACTTGGACAAGTGCCTGTGCGTTTCCTTAGGTGCTTCTGCAAAGCGCAGCTGCCTCTACCTGAACCACTTGGTGTTGTCATGAATATTATTACCCTCAAATTTAGGAAGATCCCTCATTGATCATCCCGTTGCGGTTCCAAACGGGCTGTTGTCTTGTTTGAGAGAGGCCTTAGGGGAGGCGTTCCCTGCAGTTCTTGCTGCCTGATCTGGATTCAGCGCAAGGAACGATGCGGAAGGGAGGACTTGACTCTTCGCTCTTTGGAAGAGAGCGGAGGCTGGGGCGGTGGGACAGGAGAGCAGCGCAGCATGGAGCGGGTGGAGAACCAAGTGATGAAATCACTGCGTGTCCTCAGAGGCAGCAGGCTTGGAGCTGAGCAGTCCCGGCAGCACTCGCACTGCATGGGTGGGTTGTTTGCTGCAGGTAGCCCACAGCTGTTTGGGTTTTACCAAGACTTCCAAATCAGTACCTGGTGGCAAGTGGGGGATGCCCCTGTGCTGCCACCTCCACCCTTGGCAGCGCGACACGGCTCGGTGCGAGTACAGACGGAAAAATCTGCCTTAATTGCCGCACTACCTCTAATTATATTACATCTTAATTTCCAGGTCCTTGCTTAACTCGTGCAGTACATCAGAAGCTCTTGTGAAATGTAAAGTGCCGGAGCATCGGTACAGGAAAAAGCTCTGCCTTCTGTGAAGCCAGACTGTTGCAGGGTAATTTGTTTGGTTAAGATTTTGAAAGGCAGTGTTGCAATCTGTAACAGTAGAATAGTGGGAAGATGGTCAGGTGGTTCTTGGGACTTCAACAGACAGATTTCATGTCTGTGTGTTTTTGCAACACCTTTCTATAAAGGGAAACATAATTTAAAATATGATTACTTAGTGTTGTAACAGTCTTCTCGAACGTTTTTGCATTATGCAGAGATCATTATCAGAGGCTGATATTAACTTGCAAAGAATATTATGCAAATCATTCTCCTGTTCTTCTAAAAAGAAATTTCCTTCATAATGCAAAGCGTGACAAAAAAAATTGTGCAGAGGCTTTTGGCAAAATTACATTCAGAAGATGTAACAGTTTTTCTGCTTACTAGCACAATCCATTTGTGCCTTTCTACTGGATTTTCTCAACTCAAGCTGATAAAGGATGAATTTTAAAATGAAGGCTGGCTTGGGAGAGAGGGAGTATTGTACCTCGTGGGTTCAGGAAGAGACAGGGAGGCTTTATGTGTTTAGATCATTGTTTCAAATCCATACTGATAGTCACTGTGAGCTGGGTTCGTGTTCCTCTGTCCGTCGCTCTCTGAAATCTCTCGGTGCTGTGTCTCATGTTTCCAGCAGGCAGGGGTGTGCAGCATCACCTGCACTGTGAGCAGCAGCTGGGAGCTACCTGACACCGAGCGATAGAGGGGTTTGGGTCGAAAGGGACCTCAAAGCCCATCCAGTCCCACCTCCCCCTGGCTCAGGGCTTCCAAGCCCCTTCCAACATGGCCTTGAACCCCTCCAGGGGTGGAGCAGTCACAGCTTCTCTGGGCAACCAGGACCTCCCCACCCTCACAGGAAAACATTTCTGAGATCTCAGCTAAATCTTTCAGCTCAAACCTATTCCTCCTCATCGTACCCCTGCCCTCCCTGATCCAAAGACTCTTTCCAGCTTTCCTGCGGCCCCTTTCAGCACTGGAAGCTGCTCTAAGGTCTCCCCAGAGCCTTCTCCAGGCTGAACAACCCCAACTCTCTCAGCCTGTATTCATCTGAGAAATGCTCCAGCCTTCGGATCATCTTGGTGCCCCTATAAATTGAGAGGATTGTTCTATAGGTATTGGCTGTTCTGCTCTTGTTATAGATTGATTGGCAAAAATAGACCCTAATAAATACTGTAACCAGCTTAAATGACTGAAATATTTACAGGCTGCAGATCGCAGGCAGGGTTGGAAAGGCTCATTCCCTGTAGAACCCCATCAGGCTCATTCCCTGTAGAACCCCATTTTTCAGGCACTTGAGATCTCTTTGAAAAACTGTAGCCCTTGTCCTGATTTTTTTTTTTAAGGCATTTCTCCATACAAATGTGATTGAGCAAAGTCAGTAATATTCAGAGATCTATATTGGATTATAGCATCATAAAATGAGAGAGAGTTTTCACTGGCATGGGAAATTTTCAGGCTATTTTTGTGTGTGTCTGGTTAGATAACTCAATATTTTAAAATCAAACCAAATTAGATAAATAAGCTGGAAGTCGTCGTTAGCATTCGTCAAGCAACTTAGGCTGGAGGTTCAGGCATTGACTGGCTCCACCTCTAGCTGCAGGGTTTCCCTGTTATGAACGGGTGAATACTAATCCTTGTTTATTCTCTGCCGCAGAGAAATGGATCCATCGGTGATTTTCTCTTTCTAGAAGCAGCGGGAGCGGGGTTGGGGTGCCCTGGGTGGGGGGATGTATCCGTGCCCTGTGCGTGGTGGTGCTCAGCTGGGTACCTCTGTTCGTATCTTGTGCCAACCCAAAACCTTTTGGTGGCACAGAGGACAACTTTTAATACCCCAAAAGTGGCCTCGGGGTGTGGTTGCGATGGGATAATTGCGGCGGTGAGCGATTACGAGAGCTGGCTCAGCTTGGTGCTTCCCATGGCCTCCCCTGGGCATCCCCCGGGATGCTGCTCGCTCACCCCTGGAATGAGCTGCTGCTTGAGTGTGGAGACAGACACGGGAACCCAGTTAATGAATTACTGGGAAAGCATGACTTTTTATTTTTTTACAGACTGCATGGAAGGATGAATCAAAGCAGAGAGGTGTTTTACTCTAAGCATGGTGGCAGAAAGGAATATTTTTATCTTCTGGGTTTCTTTGTTTCCCGAATGTCTCGTAGTGCAGGCTTGCTAGCAGACTGGTGTTAACCATCTGTCTGCAAATCTCTTTCTGGTATCCAAGCCCCATCCAACCTGGCCTCGAACACCTCCAGGGATGGGGCAGCCACAGCTTCTCTGGGCCAGGGCCTCCCCACCCTCACAGGAAAACATTTCTTCCTAAGATCTCATCTCAATCTCCCCTCTTTCTACTGAAAACTGTTCCCCCTCATCCTCTCCCTGCCCTCCCTGATCCAGAGTGCCTCCCAAGCTCTCCTGGAAGCTGCTCTAAGGTCTCCCCAGAGCCTTCTCTTCTCTTCCCCAGGCTAAATAACCTCTCCCAGCCTGTCCTCGTACAGGAGGTTCTCCAGCCCTCGAATCATCCTCGTCTGGACTCGCTCTAACAGGTCCATGTCCTTCCTGTGCCGAGGACTCCAGAGCTGAACGCAGGGCTCCAGGTGAGGCACTCCAGCTTATGTATGTGGAAACAGATATTGCAACCTTGAAATATCTTGTAGGACATAAAAGTTTTAATTAAAAATCTGGCTTGGTTGAGGGTATTTTGGTTTAGTCTGAATGTCTTCATTTCTTTTGAAAAAGAATTAAATGAAACCCTTGGTTTTTTTTTTTTTTATTTCTGCATATTTATTCTTGAAGTTGAAGCATTAGAAAATAATTGAGTAAAACAAAATCCACAAGGCTTCAAATTACCTCTAGCTTAATGTTTTATTTAAAAGGTTTGCTAACTGACATTCTTTATAATGAATTAGGTCACACGGCTCTAAAGAGTGTTGTGGATTTTCTTTTTTACATTTAAATTTGAGGCTGCTTCCCTTGAATCTCAGGCTCCGCCGCCGTGAACCGCCGTACGGTTGTGACTCCCCGGCTCGGGGAATCTCGCTCTAATTATTCTCCATCACACTGGTGTAAATGAATATATCCATGTTCGGAGGATCGAAGCTGTGTTGTCATGGCAATTTCCGTAAGGTCATGAGAAACTCATGGATATTGTTCACCACCTCTCCCGGGAGACCTCTCCTACCTCTGCAAAACTATGGATTTGAGGGGCTTGGGTGATAACTTTAAAGCACAGTTTTGTAATGATTTGGGGAAAAGGATTCCCTGTTTTTTACGGGGGAGCTGAAGCTGCTCGCGGGCTGCGGTTCGTGTCTCGTGTGTTGAGTGATGGTTATGTTTGGATCACCAAGCTGGTGATCCAGAGGGTGGGATTCTTATAACCCACAGGAGCAACAGAAGGGACCCATTTGGTGGGTGCTGGTTAATGATGCTTGGACGGGCTCTGGCTTGGGGCTTGTTGGGAAAGGATTTGCTTATATACAATTTAAAAAACAAAAATCCCAATAAAATAAGAAAAAAGCCACTTAAAATCCCCAACCCAACTCTGCTTTCTTAGGAAATGAGCCCTCAGGGCTGCCTCCTGTCCCCCAGTGTGTCTGGTTTAGTGTTTGATAGGAATGGTTGGACTCGATGATCCGGTGGGTCTCTTCCAACCTGGTGATTCTGTGATTCTGTCTCTGTAGCCGCGCAGGGAGCGGTGACGGTGCTGAGGGCTGCAGTCAGTGCAAAGGAATTTGGGCCATGAAATATGTGCATGGCTGGGCTGTAAGTCCCCGGATCATGCGTCCCGCGCTGCCGCTTCCCGTGCATTGGGCGGGAGGGATTCACGTCAAAACTATGCGAACGGTAAACAGTGGCAGAAGTGGCAGAGGGACGTGTGGTAGCCCTGCTCGGGCAGAGCGCTCCTCTCTTAAAAGAAAGAATGGCAGAGTCATAGGATGGTTTTATTTAGGTTTTGAGTGATAGGGAGTTGATAACAAAGTGCATCTGCGCCTGCACAGCGAGAGGTTTTATAGATGCAGGTGTGAGTCGGTGCTTTTGTGAACCTAGGTTTGTGAAAGAGGTGAAATCTTAGATTAGAATTAAAGCTAAATTGAAAAAAAAAAAACCAAAACAAGTGTAAAAGTGATCCAGAAAGTTAGTTCATTTTGTATAATAACATGTATGGAAACCTTTTGCATGTTTGATTGCAGCAGCCACACTGATGGCTTTACGAACTGGCATTTAGCAAATCTCCTTTTAGGTAATCTGGGTGGTTGTGGGCTTCTGGGTTTGTATTTCTATGTCCTTTCTGGTTTTTTAAAACAAAACAAACCCCAAAATTAAATCTCATTGATCAAGAGCCATTAAAGCAGTTTGATTTGCAGCTAAATGCCTGTTAAATCTGCATTTCTTTCACTAGCCCAGAGAAGTTATACACACATACACACATCTATGCACACACCCACCTGCCTTTGAGCCTCAGCACATACGTATGCAAATATTTTGTGTACAGGTTACTTGGTTTGAAAGAGCTGGCATTATTGAATGATTGAAATCAGTCTTCAAGGAAAATTTTACGTGTAGTTGGCTCTAGAAGGGATGTGACTGCGCCTCCCAGGGTGCTGGGTGAGTCTATTACATGATACGTGTTATCGACACTTAATTGCTTCTGGTTACCGTGCCTTTCAGGTTTTTGAACCTACCTTATCTTGTCCTGTCACACCCAAGAGGCACCTGCGCGTCAGGGGAAGAAAACAGGTTTTCACGGGTGTTTGCACCTCGCAGGTGTGCGGACGGCCTCACCCTTCCCCGTGCGAGGGCTGGAATTGCAGAGCCCCTGGGCACCCTGCTCCATCGCCTCTGCTCATCCAAGTGCCGTTTGGACCCGACCTTCTCTAGGATTTTACAAATGTGTTGGATTAAAAGGTTTTAAATTAGAATTTTAGGTAATTAGTGTAAGTCAAAGAAGGGCTTCCCAGTTTGAGTGAAGCTATAAGTTGGGTTTGAAAACCCACCAAAACACTAAGCAAGCGGAATTTATAGTTCACAGAATGGTTTGAGTTGGAAGGGACCTTAAAGATCATCCAGTTCCAAGCTCCCTGCTGTGGACAGGGATACCTCCCACTGGATCAGGTTGCAAATTAAAGGCTTGTGTTCATTTAAAGAATTATTTTAAGTGATCTGTCTTTCTCTCTGCTTTCTGCAGAGGGATGGGCAGACGCCAGACTGAAAACAAAGCTGGATATTAGGAAAAAAGTCTTTACTGAAAGGCTGGAGAAGCCCTGGAGAAGGCTGCCCAGAGAAGTGGTGGAGTCTCCATCCCTGGAGGGGTTCAAAAAGCATGTAGATGTGGCACTTCGGAACATGGTTTAGCAGGCATGGGGGTGTTGGGCTGATGGTTGGGCTGGATGAGCTTAGAGATCTATTTCTATGATGCTATGACTTGCCGGGAAGCTCTCTAGGCAGCTTTTCTGACCCATTCTGGCTTCCATCCCCAACACCTGGAGAAGTGGCCAGCAAGCTGCCATCCCATGCGAGGCACTGGAGTTGTCTGAGGTTAACAAAGGCATGGGGGAGCCTTGGATGCTTGGAAAGCGATTAACTGTGACTTCTGCATTATTTAACGTTGCTTCCAAACTCTCCAGTTATCCCTCACGTTGGCTTTTGTTGATCATTTGGTTGACTAACATGTTCCTTTCAGCTTTGGTGACGATAACGTGTGAGTAAGCAGAATACCCCAATTTCTGAACAAAGGCTTGTGGCGATTTCCTAATTTCCTGAGTGAGCGCGGGCCTCTTGGGGTTTCATTCCTGTGCCAGAAAGACTATTTGCTCACACAAAGTTCTTCATTGTAATAGGGAAAAAATCAATTTGATTACTTTCATGTCAGCATGCATGTCTAATGGCTTAGAAGTTATTGCAGCCATAAAATATACAGTATCATTTCTCTCTCACTCTGAAATTTGACAGGATTAATATAGTCAGCATGAAATCTTACTCATAAAGTCGACCATAAGTGATGGTAAAATTAGCTGCTGAAATCGCCTGCTTATGGAAAGCATCTTCTGTTTTTCCTTCTGGGAAAAAATATCAAGGGGCTGGCGTGCGGCTCGGAACGGGAGCTTTCTGCGGTTCAGGCTCTAATACAAATGTGTCCGTTTCATCTCACGCTTTTCTAATGAGAGATAGTGAGCGCTGCTCAGCTCTCTGATGTCCCAGCTAGCCTGGAGTGCAGTTCTGCAGCGTGTTCATCACCTGGCCGGGCGGTGGAAGGACTGGGTCTTGTGTCCAGCGCAGCCGTGACGGGGGTATCACAGCTCTCCCGCACCCCACCTTCCCCGGTAAGGGAGGGAGACACGGGGACCTGAAAAGCATCTTCCCCTTCAGAGGTCGGACGGTGGATAAGAAACGCAGGGAGTCGTGGTGTGACCCTTCGATGACGTGTCCAGTGGTGGCTGTTTGCCTGTCCAGGGACTGGGTGAACGATGAGCCAATGTATCTCATGGAGTGGAAGCCTTCTTGGGGTTGAACAGTTGCTTCTTTCCATGGGTCAGTGCTCTGATGACGTTGAAGGGAGGTGAGGTTTGCTCATGATCTTCACCCAAGGGCTTTAGTGGATGCTCTGCTGGTGCCTGCTGCTTTCACCCAGTGCCCTCCTTGTTCAGTCCCCGTGGGAAGCAGGCTGGCACCGTCATCGCAGTGGGAAAAATGCCTTTCAGGAAGCTGTCTTACTCCGAGCTGAGACTGAGAAACCTCTACTTGAAGCTGAGTTTCCTCTGGCCAAGTGACTCCACTGGGTGCCAGCGGAGGAGCCCAGCAGAAGGCCAGGGCAGCCACTCCTTCCTCCTCATCTACCTCCAAAACCACCCTTGGAGGTGGAGTTGAAGTGCTGAGGTTAGGCAGGGGGGTGTTTGCTGACTTGTAATCCTTCACCAGCCTGGCCTTTGAATCACTTGTTAATGCTTTTGTTTAATGACATCTCATTTCTGCTGCATTGTGCGTGGTGCCTGTAGCTGTTTTTTCTGCTTATGAAGGTGGTTTCAAGAAGAAGTAAGGAGCTGGGTGTTGAAAGCCTTGATATCAACTTTAAAATTAGACCAAAGGAAGACGGCATCTTGCATCTGGGCATCATTTACCCCCTCCCCGTAAGGTCCAAGGCGAGGGTTTCCTTGCTAGCCCTTGGCTTTGCGAGGGGAAATCTCTCCTACATCTTGAGCAAAGAAGTGCAGGGTTTTACTTTTCCAGGGGGACTCAGAGGTTCCTCCCATCGTATCTGGACGCTCCCACCTCCGCTGGAAGCTGTCGTCCTGCTGGTTTTGCGTGTTCTGCCTCCCTTGGCAGCCTGTTGTGAAAAGTTAATATCTGGTCATTGGTTTTGGCTGCATCTCCAAGGCAACTTCATTCATACTCTGGCTCCTGGTTCATACCGATCCGGACATGCCTAGATGACTAACTCTGTCTCCTGTTACACCGTCCCAGAAGAGTTGTTAACTCCTTCAGCCCAGGTAGTTGGTGGCACAGCAGGGAGTGGGCAGGTGGAGCCAGTGGGTGCCATACACACCCAGAAATCACCAGCTTTCTCTGCCTCCTCCATCCTTTCAACACTGTTGTGCTTCCTAGCCTGGAGAGCCAAGAGCTTTTCTCCATTTAAGATACTTCTCAGTGCAGAAGGGTCTCAGACTAAGTTTGTTTCTCCTGATATTATCACGCTTCGTTGCTCTCTGGTTTGGGCAGAACTTTGCCTTTGGGATCTAAACTTACTGAGAAATTTCATTTAAAAAAAAGACCCTGGGCTGCACCCTAGCAGCGCACGCTGAAATGCAGCTTAAATTTAATTTTCCTTTTCGTACAAGCCAAGGGGGAGATTTTCCTCCAAGGGGCAGGCAGTGTGGTGAGACCACTGTTGTGTGTTTGGGGTCTGTGAGCCCTGCGAGACAGAGCTGTGCGAGGTTAATTGTGGAGATGCTGTAGTGCCCGTGTCTCTATGGGTTTGTCAGAGACACATTTACAACCCCAAGAGGCTCCTTTTGATTCTCACCAAAAAATGTAGGAAGGAGGAAAATGAACCAAACTCTGGGGTTTTTTTTTGCTCTTTGTTGCTCTTGTGGCAGTGCGGAGAGATGTGGTCGCACTAGAGGGTAGTAGTAAGGCCAACGGGATCCTGGGCTGCATCCAGAGAATCGTGGCCAGCAGGTTGAGGGAGGTGATTCTGCCCCTCTATTCCTCCCTTGTGAGACTTCATCTGGAGTCCTGTGTACAATTCTGGAATCCTTAACATAAGAAGGAGATGGAGCTGTTGGAACAGGTCCAGAGAAGGTCTACAAAGACAAGCCGAGGGCTGGAGAACCTCCCGTACGAGGACAGGCTGAGAGAGTTGGGGTTGTTCAGCCTGGAGAAGAGAAGGCTTTGAGGTCTTACAGCAGCTTCCAGTGCCTGGAGGGGCTACAAGAAAGCTGGGGAGGGACTGTTCATAAAGGCTTGTGGAGAAATGATTGGCAGGAGCGTAGACACAGGTAGGAAGAGTGTATCCAATTTTACTGGTCTTATTCCTGTCCTTCCAGCCAAAGTGTGGTATTGTGGAAGAAATCAAGGGTCAAGACAGCCCTGAGGATCACTAAGATGTACAAACCTTAAACCCTGTTAATTTTTTAACGCCTAATGCGTTTGGGAGGATCCGTTATGCTGAAGCATCAGGCTGAGAATTAAACACGCTGGGAATATGAACCTGCTGGGACTGGTGACCGTGCCGGAGCGGCTGGACGAGGCTGCTCATCGCAGCGGTGCTGGGACGCTGGGAAGAGTTAATTAGAGAAATACCAGAGGGATTCCCCAAGGAGCTGGGGTACAGCTCGGTCACAGAGAGTGTGAAACCCGCTTTCCTTCTCCAAGTGCTGTTTTCCCTTTCTGGAGAAGGCAAACTGCTGTAGGACTGTTTGAAATGGAGCTGCTATAACGCTTAAGCTTTAATAATAGATTGCCATTAGGATCAGCCTTATATAATGCACACCTCATTATTGCTTACTCCGAATAATTTCTCAGCCTCCTTATAGAACCTTGGAACTTTATTTGCTGAGTATAAAATATGCAGAAATGCATGAATAGTTTTAAGACTTGGTACCCTAAACTAATACAGCCTGCTTTTTTTTGCCCTCCACACCATGATTGAAGTCAAATTAATATATTTACCTTCAGTGCTCCCAGGAGTAGCATTAAAAAATTGAAGAGGTGATTCAGAATAGTCTCCGATTTACTGTGTTTAAAGCTGGGTTTCATTTCTCAATAAACCCATGCAAACACTTGACTCCCTTTCAGCTTTGCAGCTCTTTCCTCCCCGTGCAGGTCCTTGGGCTTTTCAACAGAGGAGAGCGGAATTATTACCACCTTGTTCCCAAGAGGAAGCTTTTTGGTTTATTTTATTGGGTTTTTTAGGATGGAGGAGAAAGCAGGGCCGGAGAATAAGGAAGGGAATGAATTATAACAAATAGCACAGAAGCGTAGCTGCTGTTTTAATCTGAAATCAGAAGTATCAAGCATGATTTTGTCTCACTGCTTGCGAACGCGGGTTCACTGCGTAGTGTTGGTTACGTTATCCTGCTCTGCCTCCCTTTATCTGTGTGTGATAACTGCTTCCGAGTGCAAATCATGAAGCTCAGTTTTTGCTTGATGTTGACATCTTCCCAGGAAGAAAAGCCGTGTAAATGCTGGGGTGGGAAATGGAAACGGTTGCTTTATTTCCCAGTGGTTTCTTTATTCTTACCAACGATTACCCAGGAGCTGGCCTGCCTGTGCCACGATTTATTCCTGCACCTATAGGATGCAGCTTCTATAGCTCCCAGCATTCCAGACCCTGCAGGGGTGTCCTGTTCAGGGGTACAAATTCCTGCCCCAAAGCTCAAGGCTGCTTTACCACCGCCTCCTCCAGGGAGGCTTCATCTCGGTGCATCAAGGAAAGCATCAACCCTATCAGTTCTCCAGCCTGGGTAATAAATAATCTGGGAAGAGGGTCTGTGTCACAAGCCCTGGCACTTGGAATTGGTGCCCTCAACAACTTGGGGTTGTCCTGTGCAGGGACAGGAGCTGGATTTGATGATCCTTGTGAGTCCCTTCCAACTCGGGGCATTCTGTGATTCTATGAGCTGCTTGTAAGTGTTGTTTACCATGGACTAGAGATACTTGCAGCAGCTCTTTTCTTTCCACGCCTGCTTCTAGATTAGGAAGTTCTTTCAGCAGATGTTGTTTCCTAAGAACATGAGTTGATGCTTGGTGGTTAGAACGGTGTGGCAAAAAAGCTTATTTGTGCGAGGTTTTGGCTAATTGCCTTGCAAATGTTACAGAGCGTTGCAGCAAATTTCCTGGATTTCACAATTGCCACAGTTCTGGTTTAACTGGCCAGAAAGATTTTCAACAAAATTCAAAAATAAATGGAAAATCACTTGCCGTGTTGCTGCAAAAAGCGGAAAGACCTTAAATGTGGGGTGAGAAGTGTCCAGGTGGCTCAACAACTGAGACTGAAGAGATCTCAAGAGCTTTATAAAAGGGGAGATTGAGATGAGATATTGGGAAGAAATGTTTTCCTGTGAGGGTGGGGAGGCTCAGGTTGCCCGGAGAAGTCGTGGCTGCCCCATCCCTGGAGGGGTTCAAGGCCAGGTTGGATGGGGCTCGGAGCCCCTGATCCAGTGGGAGGTGTCTCTGCCCATGGCAGGGGTGGGACTGGATGGGTTTTAAGGTCTCTTCCAACCCAAACCATTCTATGAAAGACAGGTGTGCAGGAAAATAGAAACAGCACCACTTTATTTGCAAGAGCATCACTGTAAAAAGACTTTTACTGTGTCAAAAAGTGCAATGATGATGAACTGCAGTTGGCGGAGCTGAAAGGAGACCTCGAGCTCCTGGGCATCTCCACATCTTAGAGCATCCCAAGGATGGATGAAAGGATGTCATCCTTCAGCCAGTCCCACTGTCGTGGTGCCACAGAGAAAACCCATTTCTGGGCCGGAGTCCACAGGGCCGTGTGCCGGCGCAGCCGTGGGTCAGGGGCTCGCAGCCTCGGCCAGCCCCGCATCCCCGCGCTGCTGCTTAACTCGCTAATTAGATTCCATCCGAGCAGCAACATAAACCAGGAATAAATGGACTTGGCTTCATAAACTTAGCACTTATATACTTTCCCAGGCAGGAAAAAAAAACATTTGCTTTCCATGCAAAACATATAAATCTTGGAAGAGTTCCTGAAGTTGCGTGTTTAACTGTTCAGTTCTGTGCTTTTGGAGAATAGAAGTGGTTATTCCCCTGCATAATTATTTTTCCTTTTAAGAGGAAACTGAAATGTTTGCGAGGAAGACATTTTAAGCGGCTGCTGGGGATGAGCAAGAGCGAAGGGAGAGTCAGGTTTAATGATGATTGCTTTGCTTTGCTTTATCGCTGTTGGAAATGAAGAACCTTCTCCACATCCCCTCCCCGCAAGGATTATCCACAAATGCCACTTTTACCGTTGTGTTTTGGGGCTGTTTCTGCTTGTCTTCTAAGTTTTATTGAAACGTGCATCTAATTTTTAATCCTACCCAAATACAAGAGCCGTTACAGGAGTTTATTTAACGCGATGGAGTCTTTGCATAGTTAAAATTGTGGATGCTGTGTAATAACAGAGGCGCTCTCCTTCCTTCCCTACGGCCCTGGTGCAGAAGGCGCTGCAGCTGGATGCTCCTTTATTTAACCAAGAGCTGGGAAGAGGTGGAAGGGAATGAGCAGCCTTTGGTGCCGCTCACCCCTTTCCCTTTGCTGTGGTGGCAGGTGAGGGGTGCCTGTGGGAAACAGGGGGGCTGACCCCCAAAGCGGAGGTTCTGCCTCCAGGCTCTGGCACCACTCGCCCAGGATTCTTTTTTTTTTTTCTTCCATAAAATCCCTGTTTTACATAAAATCCCCAAGGAGATGCGGTGGAGGCTCACCAGCACGGCTGACATGACGCAGAGCATCCTCCTGTCCCTGTCCTGCGGGTACAGGGAGGCAGCACCTCCAGCCCTGCAGCAACACAATGTGGTTGGGGATGGGGATGCAGGTGTGTTGGGACTGTCCCACCTTGGAACAGGTCGGGATTTGGCATGGGGACAAGTGAAACGAGTTTGGTGGTCTCCGTTTTTGGTGGAGTGTCAAAACAAGGTTCCTGGGGGTTTCTCACAGCTGGGAGAAGTTGGGGTTGGTGTGTGCCAAGAAGGATTTTGCCCAGGGCAGTGGTGAGCTGGAGGAGGCTTTTCAACGTGTGGGCACTCACAAGAGATCTGGAGCACAGGTCTTATGAGGAGCAGCTGAGGGAACTGGGTTTTTTTAACCTGAAGAAAAGGAGACTGAAGCAAGACCTTATCGATGTCTACAACCACCTGGAAGGAGGTTGTAGCGAGGTGGGTGCTGGTCTCTTCTCCCAAGTAACAAGTGAGAGGACAAGAGGAAATAGCCACAAGTTGTGCCAGGCGTGCTTTAGACTGGATATTAGGGAAAATTTCTTTACTGCAAGAGTGGTGAAGCACTGTCAGAGGCTGCCCAGGGCAATGGTGGAGTCTTAGTTGCTGGAAGTGTTTCAAAGACAGGTGGATGAGGTGCTGAGGGATCTGGTTTTGTAGTGGACGATTACGGCTGGACTCGATCTCCAAGGTCTTTTCCAACCAAACGATTCTATGACTCTATATGGTTTGAAAGAAGCTGTAAAATGAAAACACACAACAGTCTCCCTGCAGAGAAAAGAAAAAAACAATAACCATCCTAAAGCTTCTCTCCATGAGCGCTTCCTGCTGCTTCGCTGTCATTAATCATCACCATTCCAGAGCCGGAGATGTTTAATTTATTTGTGTTCTCCTAACACCTTTCTGTTTCATAACAGCAATGCCCCTCCTGGTTTGGCCGGGAGGCAGCGGTGTCTGCCGCGCTCCCTGTAATCCAGGAGTGAATCAAAGCAACTTTTTACAAAACAAGATTCTCTCGCTGTTGTTGCAAAAGAGCTTTGGGGAAATCTGGTTTTTGTGGTTAAGGATCTTACTCTGATGCACAAGGAAAATTATGTGTAGCTTTTATTTGGCCCAAAGGATTCTTACAACATTATCCGTATTTCCTTTAATTTGTGGGATTTCTAGTAAATGGGCTTAAAAATAGGTCCGGGCAAGATGCCAGGGTACATATGAACTGCAAAAAGGCTTTGCAGACTGTGAGCAGTTCGCTTTCACTTCTCCCTCGGCGCAGGCTGGGGGGACGGAGTAAACACTCACCTTTCGGGGTTAAATTCAATGACGTCTCTGGAATTCTTTGGAAGCCGATATAGCAGAAAAGCTGCTTTAACTCCCGAAGAGAAGCGATGCAATATTGTTGTTGAGCTGGATGCAAGTCTGGGAAGGGAGTGGGATGAGCTCTAGCACCAGGGAGGGACCAGAGTCTGGAGGGACCTGGGGCAGGGGGACCCTCTCACGAGTCCGTGTACCTGCTTATTGATGCGATTTGGGGACCCTGGAAACTCAGTGTACAAGCAGGAGCAGAACATGGTGATGAGACATGGTTTGGGGTTTTTTTTCTGCTTTTCATTCTCAGAAGTCTCTTACAGCCTTTTGTAAAATGGGAAAAATCTAATAAGGGGAGAGGCTACATCTTGGAGCTGTGCTCCCAGACGGAGCGATTGCCGGTGCCCGGCTCCCTTTGGTGATATTTAGCTGACTCTTTCTTCAAAATCAGTCTCAGTTCAAGTGACTTAGAAATCCATTTTCCCCTGGGGACAGCCACCCACAACAGCCTTTCATTAAGACGTAGTGGGTTGATGCAGCTGGAGTCCCAGCGGAAAAGAGAAGGTGAGTGGGAAAGGATGCCGGGCAGCCTGCCTCGCTCCGCATTCCTCTGCTGGACAAGGACTTCTTGCGGCTTCCCAAAATGTGTGATTTTCATCCTAATTTTGCAGAAATTTAGTTAATTTGATTTGAATTCAATGTTCGGGCATAAATCTTTAAAGTGTTTTATTTTGAGTACTGTGGATGCTGCGTCTCGCTGTTGCGAGTAGCTTCTTGGGAGACAAAGAGGAGGAGCGAGGGAGATGGATGAAGAGGAGGAGCGGGGGAGATGGATGAAGAGGAGGAGCGGGGAAGATGGATGAAGAGGAGGAGCGGGGAAGATGGATGAAGAGGAGGAGCAGGGAAGATGGATGAGGAGGAGGAGCGAGGGAGATGGATGAGGAGGAGGAGCGAGGGAGATGGATGAGGAGGAGGAGCGAGGGAGATGGATGAGGAGGAGGAGCGGGGGAGATGGATGAAGAGGAGGAGCGAGGGAGATGTATGTGGAGGAGGAGCGGGGGAGATGGATGAAGAGGAGGAGCGGGGGAGATGGATGAAGAGGAGGAGCGGGGGAGATGGATGAAGAGGAGGAGCGGGGGAGATGGATGAGGAGGAGGAAGGTTCTGAGCTCCCTGGGAACAGCAGTAGCGTGTCGGATCAGCGTGGTGGGCACAGGGTGGCGTCATGGCTTGGGGAAGGGCAGGAGTGCATGGTCAGGGTTGGGTTAGGGCTGAAGCAGGTCCCGTGGAACCCACAGAAGGGTTCCCTCTGTGAGGAACCCACCCTGCAGGGTGGGTAGCTCACACCATGCTCCTGACACCACTCTTGAACTAAAAATGTCCGCTTTGATGGTGGTGATGGACTTCCATAAAGTCAAGAAGACTCTGATGCCCGTTGTGGAAGCTTGTTAAAGGGAAGTTATTTATGCCAGTGACAACAATGTACTAGTAATACTTTCAATGCGAGGATATCGAGTTGCTTTACAGATATTAAGACTTGTGGCACCTCTGGGAAGTGGGGAAGGTGTGGTTAATTCAGTTGGACCCGTGAGAGCACCAGGCCTCACCTCTGCCCTCCCAGGTGCCCTGGCTCCTCTCCTGTGCTGCACCAGGAACGTGCTTTTACTTAGACGTTGAGAACTTGAGAGTTGTTGTGGGAACCGATCCTCCAGGATGGTGGTGGCTGGGCTCTGAAGTCCCATGAACTGTTAACCAGCCCGCTCGCACCAGCGTGCGGTGCCGAAGCCCCGACCTCCAGCCGTCCCACTGCTGGAGATGGTTAGATTCAAGCTGATTCTTCAAATTCACCTCCTTGGCTGGAGATCAGCTTTCCCGGCTGCCCTGGAGGAAGAAGCTCCTGTTCTTTCTTCCAAGACCAAGGTGAAAGGAGCAGCGGCAGCGCGGCTTGGTGGTACCTGCAGGGCTTTGGGGGTCAGCGTGATGGGCTGGTTGCAGCCGGGGTGGCTGTTGGGCTCCATCACCAGGGCTGGAGCTTGGACGTGTCAGCTCCGCTCTTAAAACATCGTCATCCCCAGTACACCCTCCTGTGAGCCCCTTTGATTTTTGTCTTTAAAAAAGAATTGAATTTGTGCGTGGGGGTTTTTTTTGTTGTTTTTAACTGAGAGACATCAAATTTAGTATTTTCTGTGTCTTGGCTGTGTTGTGATTTACATTTGATTTTAGGCATAATTAGAAATGCAAGTAGAGCGCTTTGTGTTTTACCTCGGCTTCAACTATTTATGGCATGGTATGCAAATGAGGCAAGCTATGAATATTAAAGATTAGAGTATGTTACAAAGTATCACTGTCTTTAATGAGTTCGGTAATGGGCACAGGCTTTGCACACACTTTAATATGGAGGTGTTTTATGTTGTATGCCGGCTCTGCGGCTCTGCAGCTATCGATGCCGGGTTTGGTTACATCCCAGGAGAGCGGGGCTGTGATTTACACCCTCTCGAGCCCCGGCTCGGCTGCAGTAGGTAGGTGCGATATCCAAACGAGCCCATGACAAAGGCGGCTGTGGCTGGCGAAGGGTGTTGATGGATTATTTCACAGAGACTCTCTTCAGTTCTCGTCTAGGTCAATCCGTTTCATCTGCTGCGGCGTTGGAGATGGATCTGAGAATATGAAAGCGCTCGTCGACCTCTCAAGGTGCTTTGCAGCACTGGGAGGGAATCTTAAACGCGCTCCTGCCAAAATGGAGCTGCCTCTATCAGCACACAGCCCCCAAGAAATTAGTGTTGCTATTCCTCACCAATTAGACTTGTAGACAGAGAATGATTTTGGGGCTTATTGACACATTTGAAGGAACATCTTATCTACTGGATAGTAGAGGGTTGGGAAGCGGGGCTCCTCGGATTAACTCTTTTTTGCTGTAGGAGTCCGATTAGCAGGGGTTTATCGCTAAACCAGTGCACGGTTTTATCTCTAAACCAGCTTCAGAGTTATAAAAGAGGAAGGTATCTGGTTTTGGGCGCTGCGACGCACACAGAGATTCCATCCCCTGGTAATCTGAAGAACAAACTTGTGCTGGAGCAGTGGGGTCCCTGCGGGATGCAGCGGATGCTGCGGGAGGTGGGGGAAAACCAGCCACATAGGGAAAGCAGCGGATTTTGTGCCGAATGAGGTTTGGGGAGGGTGGGTGGTGGGGAGGGAGAATGAAGTATGCCCCAGGGAGCATGCTTTTCAGATTGAAGGTATTTAAATTACAAATTCTGATGAGGAAGATTGTCAGCAGTATTCAAAACAGTGCTTAAATTCTTTTGAAACACTGTCGAGCTGTGCTGTGGCGGTTGAAAAGTTTGGCACACAAGAACTTGGCCCAGAAGTTGCTGCTTGGTTTTTGTTTTTTTTTTTTTTTCCTTTAAAACTCAATTCATCTGTATTCAAGTATCCCACATGCTTAAGAAAAAAAAACAAACCCTCACCAAGCTTGCACTGGTTTGAGACAGACCCTTGTGTGCGAGGGGAGTGATGGATCTCTGACATTAGGGGGGTTCCCTGTTGGGTAAAGAGCATTAACAACTATTTATACTTGTGTATTTAACCAAAAAAAAGAGGGAATTTTATATTGCGTGTGGCTACTCATAAAAAACAACCAACAAGCCAAGCTGGGATTTAGAATATCCTGTGATCCGCTGGATTATTAATCCGTATGCATTAGCTATACCTATTTATTTTGATGAGTCGGTTGGTGTTGGCTGGTGTGGGGATCAGCTCAGTGTTCGCAGCATGTTAGGAGCATTGAGGAGGCTTTCTTACTTCCGACTTCTGACCCTCCTGTGCTGCGTGGGGCTTGGATCTCCGTTAAACCCTAACGTTTAAGCAACGCGTGTGCTTTAGCTTGAGCTGCGCATCAGCGGGGCTCCCCGGGGATGGTGGCTGCTCGGTTGTGGCGCAGCAGAACGAGGCTTGTGAGATGCAAGTGTTGGCTCTGAAGATGTATTTGACCATATGTGTGTGCATGTGTGTTTATATACACAATATTATGGGGTATTTATATCTAGGGGTATTTAGAGGGCACGTTGCAGCAACAGGCGCATTCAGAAGGTTTAGGCAAAATTGGTTGGATGGTTGAAAGGTTTTATGGTGAGAGGCGTGAAGTCAGGAGAGGAACGTCGGCGTTGGGTCTCCTGTCCCTTCCTCCTGCCTTGCTGCCGCGATGCTGAGGGTGGGAGCAGAGTCTGCAGGGGGGTTACCCCCCCGAGAGCTGGAGGATAAGGACTGTTTGCTGAAGTGCAAGCAATAAATGCAAGGTATGAAACCCGTGGGTCTTGTGCTTTGCCTCTTCGGCATCAGGTTGAGGTGACTGCCTCATGACACGTATTTTAGGTGTCTCAGGGTTTTTGCTCCATGACCAGAAACCCCTGTTTTGAGCCCCCCACGTACCCCCTAAGCAGTCTGGGCTTTGCTTCTGTAGCCCTGGAAGCACAGAGTTAAATTCCTGCAGTACCTAACTTCTCTGAGCTGCAAGCTTATGTTTCCATTAAGGATCAAGCTCAGATGCAATTGTAGCTTTGCTTTATAGAGTATTAAAAGTTTAATGTATAAAGCCTTCCTTCGCCAGAACTTTTTGGCAGTGTTGTTTTCCAGGGCTGAAATCCCTACAAAAACAGGAGATCCCGATCGCTGCAAGGGCTCCGCTGCCCTTGAAGGGTTAATTATATTACACTGACTATTTTTTGCTTTAAAGCAAGGAGAATAAGCTGTAGCCAAGAGTAAAAGTCATTAATTTTAAGGCAGAGATGTAAGCAAAGTTTCCTTCCCCTCTGCAGGTTGGTCAGGGTAGGCTATGCAGTAATTGAAAAGTAAAGGCAATTGAATTACAGGCTCCTGTCCAAGCGGAGCGCGATTTCTTCTGCTGCTTCTTCTTTTTTTTTTTTAACAACCTCCATTGCATCAGAACCAGGCAGTATTCCTGATGTTCTCATGTGTGTTAATGCTGACTCACAGACTAACTTGCACAAGAAAAAAACACACAGGCAGCTCCACCATACTAGGTAATGAGCTCTAGCGAGAAGCAGCGGCTGATGTTTTGTAAGCTTTTTTTAATTGACCTTTTCAGATATTTACTTTATTTTAAGGCTTTCTGCTCTGTAGAGGCACGGCGGTAGCACTGAGTCATGCATGTTATATATTGCTAGCTCGGCTGTTGTGGACGAGGAGCGAGGAGAATACAATTCAGCATGGCACTTGTCTTTTTGATGTGTTACGGATGTGAATTAATGTTTGCGATGGGATGCAGGCGGTGCACGTTTTGAGAAGGCATGAGAATGGGGTGCTGTGTGCTTTCTGGTGGACGGAACTTGAGCTTTTAGGTGATTGTAAGAAATTAAATTCTGCAGAATAATTGTCTTTTTTTTTTTTTTAAATCCCTTGTCTCTCCCTTACCCTTTCCTTTGCAGCAATCTGCAACCAAAGTAAAATGTTGCATTTTCTATTTGTGCTTCTCCTTGCTTTGAGAGCTCTTCAAACCAGGGATAGATTGGGGGGGGGAGGGGGGAAATTAAAAAAATAATGGCAATAACATGCTTTGTCTTGGCTGAATGACTGCTGGGTGGGTGACCTCGAGCAGGGTGTCGCGCCCAGGCTGCCGGTGACTCACCTTGCAGCAGGACGGAGCAGGGAGATGCTGCTGGGACTGGGTCCCCAGGGCTTGCTTCTGGGGCTGTGCTGGGGTCCCCAGGGCTTGCTCCCCAGGGCTGTGCTGGGCTCCCCAGGGCTTGCTCCCCAGGGCTGTGCTGGGCTCCCCAGGGCTTGCTCCCCAGGGCTGTGCTGGGGTCCCCAGCGAGAGCCCTCCAAGGCTGCTCCCAGAGCTGTGCCCTGGTGATTTCTCCCAGCCCCGGCTGCCTGCACCCAGCTAGGCTTCATCCTCATCATTCATTTAATTCACTTTTCCATCGTTTCCCCTGCCCAAGCCTCCGGGTCTTTACTTTCCGCGTGAACTTTCAGGGTTCTAAAGCGCCCGTGGCTCTGTGCTGCATGTCTGCTGCGTGTGCCTTCTCTCTTACTCAGGAATATTTGCAAATTCAGGTTTTCCCATATTAATAAGGCAGAAAAAATTCTCCTTTCACCCATCGCCACTGGCTGCTGCACTAAAAATAGGGGCTGTTAGTGCTGCTCGCCGCTTGCCACTTGCAGCATTTCAAAAATAAATACTTTGGGGCTGCAGAAGCGAATGCTGCAGGAGAGGAGAGGAGTCTCGGCATGACCGTCATTTGATTACCAAACTTAACCTTGTTTTCCTTCCCCTGCCAGAGACGGGCGGTTAAACTCTGCAGGCATTCTCGGCATTTCACATTCAGACCTCAATTTCTCTTCTTCCCCCCGGGTTTCTCTCCCCGAACCCCGACACGGGCAGAGGGGAGGCTTGAGGTGAGGGGGTGCAAAGACTTTTCTCTTTAGCGTCTCAGTCCCCGACACGGTGATGCGCAGCGTGGACTTGAAATGCATTTTATCTGACTTTATTTAACTCTTTATTTTCATCAAGACGTCGCAGCGGCTGCGTGCGCGGGGAATGGTCCTTTGCCACCGAGTTTTGCAGTTAGCCGTTGTGTATTTTCCTTTGGGCTTATGTAAAAAGCGTGTTTCCTTTTCATTAAAATGCAGGGGGAACCCCCAAATCTGGTAGCCCAAGCTGGGCGAGCGGCAGCCCTGGGGTGGCACGTGGCTTTGGGGAGGCTCTGCCTTGGCTGGGTGATGTCCCCCTGCCAGCCTTGAATCCAGAGATGGGATTTTCCCCCCCTCTCTCCTCATTTACTGAAGAAAGGGAGGTTTCCTTTGACCCTTTGGGGCCTTCAAGGGCAGGACTTTTCAGCTCTTTTCTTTTGAGGGGCTTTGGGTCCCGGGGAAAGCCCTCATCTGCTTTGTCTCCCACCTCCGGAGGGTCCTGCGCCTTTGTCCCTGCTGCCAGCACACCTTCCCGTGGGGAGCACAGGGCTCTGGGGGTCCTGGGAGGGACTGGGGAGCCTTGGAGTCTCTTTGTCCAAGGAAAAGGCAATCTAAATACATTATCTAATTATTTCTGATTACTCCCGGGGGAGCTCTGATGCCATCGTCTTATTCTAGGTCGATGCTTTTTTTCTTTTGTTGTTGTCGTCTCGCCCCGACCTTTCAGTCCTCGGAGCTGGAAAAATAGTTCAGAAAAGAGCAAACCTGCTTTTTCTTTCCCCAGGCATGTGAGCGCAGAAACCGAGGATTCTCCAACTCTCATGGAAGTTGTCTCCAATAACGGCTGCATTTTTAATGAACGCCTTGTGACAAAGGCTATGACTTTACAAAAATCATGCAGCCACGTACAAATTGTCCTGCTCTATCCAAGAGCTGGGAAAAAGAGGCTGCCACTGGAAAACAAAATGCTCTTTTGCTTGAACCATCACGTATTTCAAATGATTGGAGGGGGCTGGCTGGTTATAATCCGGTTTCCTCCAAGTTTTCCCATTTACTAGTCGGTGTCCGTGTGATCTATCACCTGTAGGAGGTGGCACCCCAAAGGGGACTGGATTATTTTGAGTGGTGATGCCACTGGGAGCTCCTCCTGCACCCTGGAATACAGCTCAGCTCAGGAGATGAGTCTCCAAAATACAGTTTACATATATAATTGCTAAGGTCATTTCTCCTGCAGCACAGTTCTTCCTGTGTCAAGTGGCCTGAAGCCATTTCATACCATTCAAAAGTTGCTTGGTGCTCTATCTATAAAAAATAATCATATTTAGTAGAGGAGATTTTTAAGGTAGACGTTATCGAGTGTTGCTGCATTCACTATTTAGTCACAGTCATATTTTGTTGCTGTTGTTTTTAGGGGATGCAAGGTCTGATGGTGAGCAGGTTCTCCTTGGCATTCAAGGGTGGTGAGCAGGTCTTCTTTGGTGTTGAAGGGTGGTGAGCAGGTTCTCCTTGACATTCAAGGGTGGTGAGCAGGTTCTCCTTGACATTCAAGAGTGGTGAGCAGGTTCTCCTTGGCTTTCAAGACTGCTTTCTTTTATTTCTTGGATTTTTGCGGGGGTTTGGCTTGTTGGTGGTTTTGTTATTTGGTTTGGGTTTTTTTATTTTTTCTACAGTCTGGTCACTAAAAGGCAAGGGAAAAGGAAGAAACAAAAATCCAGCAGCCCTGGGCTGTGGTTTATTGAAGTGGTTTGGACTTCTGCAGCTCCCTGGTATAGCTTTAACATTCCTTGGTGCTGTTTCTGGGCCAAGCACAGTTGGGTTTTTCACCATTTCGCCGTGGGCATGTCTCAAGGCCTTTTTTCTCCAGGAAAACCGGAGGTTTAGGCCATCACCAGGTGCCACCAGCAAGCTCAGCTGCTTTGTGACCTGTGGCTATGAATTCTGCTAGAATCAGAGAAAAGGCCACCGGGAGCCGGAGGGATGTGATTTTGGGGTGGGCTCCCTTTGGGGTGGTCAGGCCCGGCTGCAGTCCCGTGGGAGGCATTGGCCGGGAGGGATCAGCCGTGTGGAGCGTCTTGGATCAAACTCTCATGTCTCATGGGAGGTTTTAAATGGAATCTGCCAGTGATTTGTTAGGCTGGGGCGCTCTGGTGCTTCTTAGCGGCTTCAAGGTCTCCTGAACCAGCACAATTTTGGTGTTCTTAGAGAGAGACACGGGTTCCTCCCGACATGACTGGCTTGTTTATAGAGCAGATTCTAAGCAATATTAATAATTGATATATATTTTAAGTTGGTTTGTTCTGCGCTACCGAGCTGTCCTTGGCTGGTCCCACTTGTCCTGCCCTGTTGGGTTTTCCTGAGAGGTTATGAACAGGTTCAAGGGGGACTGCCTAGTCCCTTCAGCTCGAAGGGAGCTCTTGCTGGAAGAAAGGAGGAGATCCATCTCCACCCTTGGTCTACCATCATCATAGATGGGGCTTTCTTCAGGTGCCTGAGTGGGGAACCTTTGTTTCTGTGTGTTTCTGTGGTTTTTTTCTTTTGTTTCAGTGTTAACTATCAGTAATTTTCACAGATCCAGAGTGGATCTGCTGTTGCCAGAGCAGACTCCTCCTCTTTTCCAGCAGAGGTTGGTGGTGGTGTGGTTAGAAGAAGCTCTTGGGCTTGGCTGTCGTGGTGTCTCCTCCTCCGACCTCCTTGCAGAATGTCACCTTAGTCTCCTCTTGGTGCCCTAGCTGCCTCCTCAACACCAGGCAGAGATCTTGACCTCACACGGGGTTTGAATGAACCCACCGAGCGCTCCCAACACGTGCAGGTCCTGGAGGTCCCTCAGCTGGGAGCATCACAGCCAAGCGCTGGGAGCCTGGAGGTCCTGTGGGATGCCGGGCAGATGTGTTAGTGCTGTTTGCTGGGAAGAGGAGGGGAAGGCAACCAGCCCTTGGGCACTCAGGAGTGGCAGCAGTTTGCTGCTGTGGAGTTGAACTTAATGCATCAAACATCTCTTTGGGCACTGGAAGCGGAGGTGTGAGCGCGATCGGCAGGGAGAGGTCGTGCCAGAGCATCACCAGCCCCATCTGCGCTCCCTACAGTTATCCTTCTGTAAGGATGGCTTCACCTCTAATCTCCTAAATTCTAACTGTGTGTGACCATCCGAGCAGAGCGATTGAAACAAATCCGAGAGCAAGAGCAGAAATAAAAACGCTCTGGGCAAGAGAGAAGTGAGCAAAGTGAGGCCCCACCCTCTTTCCCAGAAAAAAAAAAGCACCAAACGTGCTCAATAAATGCGAAGGTAATTTAAAATCTGAATCCAGGAGACAATGTGACTAGGATTTCATTACTTAAGCAAATGGATTTGCTTTTAGTGGATTCAGCCACAGACTGAAAGAAGCTTTCCCCAAGGGGTAAACATTTTTCCTGCATTTGAAAGGCTTTCTGGGGGGTGTTGGTGGGAATTAGGACTGTGGCTGCCCACGGAGTACCTTGATTTTGGATAGATTTGGGCATTCCCAGAGCTGTCCTTTTGGGCGGGTGGTTTTGGGGAGCGCCTGGGCTGAGGTAGCGGGGTGTTGGGTCGGGGGGAAGCTGGAGGGATGCAGGGTGGGGACACACAGGGCGATGCTGAGGCTGGGGAGTTGCAGGAGGGATGCTGGGGGGTGCAGAGTGATAATGGGGCCGTGCAGGGGGGTGCTGGGGCAGGGGGGATGCTAGCATTATGTTTGGGGGGAGGGATGCAGGGTGCAGGATGCATGCTAGGGGGATGCAAGGGGATGCTGGGGTAGGGGGGGATGCTAGAGGTGGTGCTGGGATGGATGCAGGGTGCGTGCTGGGGGGATGCAAGGGGGATGCTGGGGCAGGCATGATGCTGGGGGGATGCAGGGTGATACTGGGGCCATGCAGGGGGGATGCTGAGGAGATGCAGAGGGATGCTGGGGCAGGCACGGTGCTGGGAGGGTGCTGGGAGGATGCTGGGGGGATGCAGGGTGATACTGGGGCCATGCAGCGGGGATGCTGAGGGGATGCTGGGGCAGGCATGGTGCTGGGGGGATGCTAGGGGGTTGCAGGGTGATACTGGGGCCGTGCAGGTGAGATGCTGAGGGGATGCTGGGAAAGGCATGGTGCTGGAAGGATGCTGGGGGGATGCAGGGTGATACTGGGGCCATGCAGGGGGGATGCTGAGGGGAGGCAGGGGGACGCTGGGGCAGGCATGATGCTGGGAGGATGCTGGGGGGATGCAGGGTGATACTGGGGCCATGTAGGTGGGATGCAGGGGGGATGCTGAGGAGATGCTGGGGGGATGCTGAGGGGATGCAGAGTGATACTGGGGCCGTGCAGGGGGGATGCTGAGGGGAGGCAGGGGACCCTGGGGCAGGCATGGTGCTGGGAGGATGCTGGGGCGGTGCAGAGTGATACTGGAGCCATGCTGGGGGGATGCTGAGGAGATGCTGGGGGGATGCTGAGGGGATGCTGAGGGGATGCAGAGTGATACTGGGGCCGTGCAGGGGGGATGCTGAGGGGAGGCAGGGGACCCTGGGGCAGGCATGGTGCTGGGAGGATGCTGGGGGGATGCAGAGAGATACTGGAGCCATGCAGGGGGGATGCTGAGGGGATGCTAGGGGGATGCTCCCCATGCCTTCCACGGGCAGCAGGAGTTAACCAGCAGCAGTGCCAGCTCTGCAGACTGTTTGGAATAGTTTAAATGCTTTGACACTCTGGATGTACTAGATGGCAGGGGAGGCAGTTTACAGCGTAATTCATATGCAAAACTGCACTATAAATTTAAAACCTGTCTCAGTTGCCGTGGCACCACTAAGCATTTCATCAGCATACAGTACAGTATTTCTGCCATCTTTGTTTGCATTGCAGTGACTCATCAAAAGTCTGTCTTGTACCAACACTGAGAGCATTCCTCTGGCACTGATATTTCTCTGTTTTTAAAGCTTCGGTTTGAAACTGGCATTTACTTCAGGTCCCTAATCAAAGGGCTCTATTCATTGCAGAGAGCAGCCTGAATGTTAATCTGCATCCGGCCTATTCATTTAGATGCTGCGCTGCCGGGGAGATTTGACTTGGTTAAAGCTTGAGCTCCAGCAGATACAGACCCAGGGCTCGATACTATATTTTTTTTTTCCCCTCCCCTGAGCGACGGTGTCCGCTGCGTATGGCGGGGCGATAGGGGGGACGCAAGCCCCTCGCTGACGGCTGCTGCTGAAGGTACGTTCGCTCCGAGCCAGCCAAGGGGACCGGGAACTTGCTTGCTCGGAAGGATTTTTTTGAACCGTGCAGATACAATTAAATTGGCTCTGAGTGTGTTCCCTTTTCTTCCTGTTACCCCGTGGCCTTGCAGATAGGACTTCTATTTTTTTTTTCCCCAGCAGAGGGAACAGAGCGGCTCTTTGTGGGTTTTTTATTTTCTTTTCAGAGATTCTTTTTTTTTTTTCCATCTTTCTCAGCTAAACTTCTTTCTTTCTCCCTCTTTTAATATTGTTTTTATGGGCTTTCAGCACAAGTTAGCCGGAGTTTTTCTTCAGCAGCGTTGAAGGCAAACAGGATTTTAAATCTCCTGGGCTCTTACATGGAGCTTAGAGGGGGGAACGTGACGAGGGGGGGTTTGGGCTCCTGTCAGTGAATCTGCAGTGATTTGCTTGGCTGGAGTTCCAGCGCCCAGGCTGCACTAACGCTACCTGCTCCGGCACCGCACGGGGCTTGTGGATGAGCTCCTTGCCAGCACCGGGCTGCGTTGGGTCGGTGAAAGGAAGAATTTATCCTCCTGGCCAAAAGGTACAGCCAGCTGCGACGGGATGCGAAGCTGGAGCCGTCGCCGCAAGCCCGTTTGGTGTGAGGTTGCTCGGAGGGTCCCCAGTACCGGACCCCCCGGCCGGGGCGATGGGTTGAGGGAGGCTTCTGGGGGCTGCCCTTGCTTTAGGGGAGAAAAAGAAGAAGAGAACTTGGTAGGTGGCTTGCTGCGGCAGGTTGGTTTGTTTTATCGGGGCTCAGATATCTGGCTTAATTTGGAGCTAAGCCTCGTTTTGTTGGAGGATAAATCTGTTGAGAGGGGGTTTAACTGTTGAAATGCTCCCTCTTTCTAGTGCAAATGGCAAGATTGCTTTTCCGAGTGCTTTTTCCTGGGAGCTGTCGCTCTGCTCTGGCAGAATGCTGTATTTATTTCAGGCAGAATGGCACATTGTTTTATAAATATCTTTTCTGTAGTTCCAGCATAGCTGCTGGTTGTTGTGTTTCTTATATAATGCTACCCAAGATCTGTCCGACTACCTTGCGGTTGCTTCACTGCTCACTCCTCTCCCATTACCATTCAGATTTTCCTGCATAAAGTGAAACCCCCCGGGGGAATAAATCAGTGGTGCTTATTTAAACGGACCGCAACTTGAAGAAAATACTTGCATTTTTGGAATGTCCTTTGCCATCCACCAATAGCATTTCCAATGCTGTTTGAAAACATCGATAAGTAATTTTTATAAGCGATTGCTTTTCAGCGTCGGCTCTCGGAGCTCAGCTTCGAGCCTTTGATGTCGGGTGGGGTGGGTTCCTCCTGCTTTGGTGAACTGTCTAAAAACGCTGTGCCTCTCTCCCTGCCTTCTCCGTTTTTCAGATGTGCCCTACTTTGAATATTCCTGCATTGAATGTCTGAGGAGCTCCAGCCGATCCTGAGCCATGTCGCAGATGTTGCACATAGAGATTCCCAACTTTGGGAATACCGTTCTGGGCTGCCTGAACGAGCAGCGACTGCTGGGGCTGTACTGCGATGTCTCCATCGTGGTGAAGGGCCAAGCCTTCAAGGCGCACCGGGCAGTCCTGGCCGCCAGCAGCCTCTACTTCCGAGACTTGTTCAGTGGGAACAGCAAAAATGCCTTTGAGCTGCCGGGTACCGTCCCCCCGACCTGCTTCCAGCAGATCCTCTCCTTCTGCTACACCGGGAAGCTGACCATGGCGGCGAGCGAGCAGCTGGTGGTGATGTACACGGCGGGCTTCCTGCAGATCCAGCACATCGTGGAGAAAGGGACGGACTTGATGTTCAAGGTGAGCTCTCCCCACTGTGACTCTCAGACCACCATGATCGAAGACCCCAGCTCGGAGCCACAGAGCCCCTGCAACCAGCTGCAGTCGGCCTCGGCGCCCTACGTCATGTCTCCCTCCATGCCCATCCCGCTCCTCACCCGCGTCAAACACGAGAACCTCGAGCTGCAGGCAGCTGCCCTCCCCGGCAAGCGGCCCCTCGAGCCCGGTGCCCGGGATGGGGCTGGCGGCGGTGCCAACGTGGGGCCCCTGAAGCTCTCCCGTGTCTCCTACTACGGGATGCCCAACCTGGCCACCCTCATCCCCAACGTCCAGCAGGTCCAGTACTCACAGGGGGAGCGGACGAGCCCTGGCGCCAGCAGCATTCCCACAACTGACAGCCCCACCTCCTACCACAACGAGGAGGATGAGGAGGACGATGAGGCGTACGACACCATGGTGGAGGAGCAGTACGGGCAGATGTACATCAAGTCCTCGGGAAGCTATTCTGGTAATGGACAGTCTCTCTCCTCGGGTTTTTTGTTCTCCTTCAGCGCTTGCTTGGTCCTTCTCCTGCCAGCAGGAGTAGTTTGGGGCTTGTTCATCAGGCTTTTGCGTTTGAGGGGGGTCTTGATTTATTTATTTACATAGTGTGATGCACATGATGGGCTTGGTGCTGGTGTCCAGGTGTGATTTGGGCAGGTTCCCTGGTGCCATCGCTCGTGGGCTGCGTGCCCAGCTGAGAGGGTTTTTAGATAAGCAAGGCCGTGTCGTCCGCCACAGTTGGCTTAGCCCTTCGAGTTTTGGCTGAGGCTGCCGACGCGCAGCCGGGTGGTTACGTGAGCCGTGGGGTGGTTACACCCACCCCGTGATGATGGCTGAGCTCACCTGCCGTGGGTCATCCGAGAGGGATGATGGTCTGTGGGAAGGGAATCGGGTTGGTCTGGGAGTTAACATCCCCGGCGAGGTGCAGTGCACGTTCCCTCTGTCCTGCCCTTTTGGAATGAAGTGCTGAGCGTACGGCATTTGCAGGAAGGGAGAAAAACATCAAAAAATCATTGGCATAGATGTTGTTAATTAGGAATATCTGCCAAAAGGAAAAGAGAAAGACTTTTATCCCCACCGCTTGAAGTGACCCCCCCCTTACGTTCTCCAGCCTTGCTTGGCATATCGCTGTCACAAAAGGAAAAGCAATTTGAGGGCTTCTTGGTATGATTTTATGTCTCTGTTAGGTGGGTCCCTGTACATGGCTTAGGGGAGGGAGCTTCACTCTGATGGTGCTCAGCCCCAGGCATGGGGGCACGAGGCCCCTTCTCTCTTGCTTCCCATGCAGGAGAGGGCTTCCAAACCTGCATCCCTTGTCCCCAGGCACCTTGCGGGGCTCAGACCCTGCTGAGGAGCAGGGGCAGGTGGGAGTATGGAGCCAGGGACTCAGGACCAGAGGGAGGATGCCCAGCTGGGTCATTGGTGTGTCTGTATCCCGCGCAGAGGCAGCTCGTAGTGTCCCGTGCAAATGAAGCTCATGGCATCCCATGCAGAGGCTCAGCCTTGGCGCTGCAGCCTCCCTGTCGGAGCTGCAGGTGTTTTGTGGCAACAGCTTTGATCCACGGGTGCTCCCTGGGGAGGGACATCTTCCCACTGCCTCTGGCAGCACAGAGCATCCTCTTGCCTGCAGCTGCTTTCCTCGCTATGGTTCTGCACTGAAAATGCTGAACTAATTTTGCAAATATTTAACTCTCGTTTGTTGAAGAGCTGGCTTGCTTTCCCCAAAGCCCTTTGGTTTTATTCCTGTGCAAGGGGGACGATTTGACAAGTACAACCCTTTCTGGGCTTTCCCTAGTACTGGGAACAGACTCATCCACACACGCCATCCCATCCCATCCCAAAGAGCAGGAGCCCAACATCCCCTTGGCATCTCCCCTTGCCAGGCAGATCAGCCACATTTCCATAGCCCCTGTTTAAGTACTGGAAGGAGTCAGACTGGGCAGAAATCAGAGTGGTTTTCTGCACACTAGTTTTGTTTCCATTTTGCTTTTGCTTCCCTGCTGTGGTGAGTAATGGGGCCGTTGCCTTCAGTGCTGGCGCTCGCAGTTATTCCTCAGAGCAGTGGGATCAGACCCTCAGACGTGTTGATTTCCTTCCCCATAACGGTTCGTGCAGTAGCAGGACAAGATCAATTCAGAAGGTGAGCGTGGGATGGGGCAGACAGTTGTCCCCAATTCTCGTGGCGCAGCGGAGTCACCCCAGTTGGAAAATCAGAAATACGAGCAGCTTTCTTGACTGTTGCTGAAGATGCTGCTGAAGATCCAACCCTTGCACCGGAGCTGGGCATCCGAGCCAGACATCCCACCGTGAAGTTTTCCTGCTTGGTTTCTGCAGGGAGAAGACTCGAACCATGTTGTGATGTGTGATGCCAAGGCAGGGGCCGTGCAGGGAGGTGGCAGACTGGGAGCTCAGCTATACTCAGCCCCGCTGTAAGGCTCTAATGTACCCGATTCCTGCTAACATATCTCTTCCACACCGGCACATTTCAAGGGAGTTTCCTGCTTTATATAAGCCAGCTCTAGTATCAGGCTTCCTGGAGAAGAGGGCACACAAAAAAAAGAGATTAAAAAAAAATAAAACCTAAGCTATTCCATTATGGTTTGGACTTGTACAGCTAACTGTGCTTTAATTACTTGGGATAAACTGTACCCTCAAAAGGTGCAGAATAATAAAACCATAAGATGGAAGAGAGAAGCCAGCTAATCCTGCTCCTGGCATGCAGATCCCGACAGCCTTACAAAGGCCTGGGGGAGGGGGGAGCCCTTTAAAATAGTGATTGCCAAGGTTTCCAAGAGCCCCATTCGTAAAAACAAAAACAAAGCCAAAGAAGAGCACAGCAGACGAAGCCCTGAATTTCAGAAAGGGGTGGGTTTCCCCTCTTTTTTATTCCACTTTTTCCATTCCCAGCTGAAGCATTGACTGAGATGCAGCTGGTGAGTGTGTGGTGGGATGCTGGTAGCTGATGTTCTTCACTCTCCTTGAGCATCATCTGCCTTGAGTACCACCACCCACTGCTCCCGAGGCCGGGGCAGTGTAGGGCAGGGGAAGATGCTCTGCAGGGCCGCACTGAGCCTGGGGAAGTCATGAAGACAATTCTTTACCCAAGGCTGTTTTTTTTGTTTATTTTTATTCACCTCTTTTCACAGTCAGAACCACACAGAATCTCCAAAGCTGGGACCAGAGAGACAAGGAGCACATCGTCACCTTGGGCAAGGGTTTGATGGTGGCAGACATCTCGGAGAATGGCAGGAAGATGCACCAGAGGAGGTTTAGGTTGGATTTTAGGAAAAGGTTCTTCCCCCAGAGGGTGGTGGAGCACTGGAACAGCTCTCCAGGGAAGCAGTCATGGCACCAAGCCTGACGATATTCCAGAAGTGTTTGTCCAATGCCCTCAAACACGTAGTCTGAATTTTGGGGTTGTCCTGTGAAGGCCAGGAGTTGGACTCAACGATCCTTGTAGGTCCCTTCTGATTCAGGGTGTTCAGTGATTCTGTGAGAAGGTGATGTGTGTCCTGCAGCGGTGGCACCGGCGGGATGGGCTAGGGAAGGTGCTGGATGTGAAAAGGAGGTGCAGATAAATGAAAGGATGAGGCCAGTCTTAAATGCAGGCTGATGGGAGGATGAGGGTTTGGGGTCAGTAGATGGGGCAGGGACTTGCAGAAGGATTTAGGAAAAGGAACATCATCCCCCACCGGCCTCTGGCTGTGTTTGATGGTCACAGCATCCCTGCAGCCACCAGGAAGGCTTGGAGCATCGCAGTAAAATGGCTCCTTCTGCTGTAACTAGGGCTGGTTGGGAGAACATGTGGGCCTTGAGGACACGAGTGAGACTTAATGAGGTTCCTCGCATCTGATCTGAGGAACGCACAACTCCAGAAAACATTAAACAAAAGCCAAGTATTTTTATCCTCGTTAATTACAGCGTCGTGGGCCTGAGCTGAAGTGGGTTTAGCAGGACTTGCAGATGCTCGGCGTTTCTCTGCACTGAACCGCATTCTCGTCAGTCAGCGTGCTGCTTAGCAGATGCAGTTAATTTAATTTTGACAGGCGCAAGTGAAGTTGCATGCGGGTCCGTCCTCCTCCCCTGCTCCTGCTGCGCCCGATTGCAGGGGAGAGCAGAAATCTTGATGCGGCAAATGGCTGGAATGTAAAGGCTGGACTTGAAAGTTCTGAAATCCTGAACTGACAAGAGCACGCTTCATTAAAAATTCATCTAAAATAGCCATTATAGAATAGTTGTGGTAATTAGCTGAGAGAATAGTTTTCTCTCCTGGCCTCTGATTCCTGACAGTAAGGAAAGAGGGCAAGAAACAACCCAGAATCCGTAATGAGCGGCTCCGGCGCAGCCCGTGCAGCATCCTGACCCGAGCCTGGGAACGACGGGCTGCGATGATGTAAATCACGGCTGGCGACGCCAGATAATTGCAGCCGCAATAAAGTGGCTGGTTCTGACTGCGGGAACGGCGATCAGATCCTGCGAGGAGCAGTGCTCGTGAGCAAAGAGGTAGTGAGTGTTTCATTAGGGAATCCAGTGGTCGGGATGCCCTTTTTATTCACCGGAACGTTTCTCCTTTGGCTTTTCGTTGAGGGTTTCCAACAGCTCCACTGCTGGAAGCCAACACCAGCGCCGACGCCGCCGTCCCGGCACAGGGACCGGTGATGCTGAGCGGCTGCAGGGAAGCAGAGCAGCCTCTGACCTTTTTTGGCGTTAAACTTCCAGTCCCGGTTTCCTCACCGTAAAACACAGATGTTTAATTTTAGGCTGGCAGATGTTTCATTCCTGGCTGAGATGCGAAGCGAAGGCAAGATAGGGGTATTTATAAACGAGTAATATTTTTCCTATACTAATTCCAGATTACCTCCCTGTATAAATAGGTCACAAATCAAAACTCTGTGTTCCAGTATGTTGTTATAAATGTACTATTTGTAAAACATAAACTGTCCCGGTTGGGACTCTATCATATATCTGCATGCGTGTGTCCTCTGTGGTGCAGGTTTATGCAGGCAGACGCTGGTGATGCTGGGGCTGCAGCAGGGATGCTATTTTTGGGGTAGTCTTGCTGCCAGTGGAAAATAGGCTAATCGGATAAAAAATGTTTATAAAATACTACTATTTTAGAAGAAACTTCATCGTGCAGGGAGCGGGGGAGAATTATCCACGTGTTTGCATACATAGTGACTGGTGGTGGAGCAAATGGAGATGGTTTCGTAGCCGTTGTGGTGGACTGGGGGTTTGTGACTTGTGGTTTCATGCTGGGGCTCCGTAACTGTTAACTTCTGGGTGAAGGTCCATCACTCTGATCTTTATATATCTCAAAATCCCATCCCTAAAACAGAAATAGTTGTTTCTTACCCATGGGAGTATGTTGAAGTTTATATCCAGTAAATAGGTCAAGAGGAGAACCCAGACTGGAGGGAACTGGTGGTTCACAAATAATTTTAAAGCTCTGGTGTTTGGGTTGTCGGGAGCTAAGGAAATAAGTGAATGCTGGCATTACACATAGCCTGGAGCCATGGAGCACTACAATTCCTGTGACTCCAGCTTTCGAAGCATGGACTGGTGAGTTGGTTGAGGCTGCCTCTTCAGCCAGGAAGAGTCATAGGATGCTTTGGGCTGGAAGGGACCATGAAGCCCATCCAGTCCAACCCCCTGCTGGAGCAGGAACATCTTTAACCAGATCAGGCTGTGCAGAGCCCCATCCAACTTGGCTTTGAATGTTTCCAGGGATGGGCCCTCCACCACCTCCTTGGGCCAGTGTTTCATCATCCTCATTGTAAAAAAATTCTTCCTTATATCCAGTTGAAGCCTGGGGTACTTCCCATTCTGGACCACTTGTTGCCAGCTGCAGCATCCATATGAGTTTGAGATGAAAACACGTATCTGAATAAATAAAATATACCAGTGTTTGGCTGGCAGCTCTCATCGCTGCCTCTGTAATGATTTCCTGCCCCTCTCCGCTAGCTGGTAGGCTTCTTTCTTGATCGAGAACAAAACTGTATTAAACAATACTTCACATTGTTTGCCCTTTCATTCAAAGGGAAGGAGCCACTGCCCTCTGAAGATACAAATTAATTAGAGGCGAATACTATCCTGTTCTTCAGAGCATAAAGGCCAAACAGACTGGCTTTCTTTGAAAACATGGGACCAAAGTGTCTCTTGTATCCTGCTTCTTTACATAACCGATTGCTATCTGCTGAATTGAGGTGGCACTGAAAAGCTGAAATCTTTGGTCGTTTTTGTTTGGTATCGTTGAATTTGTGCTAATGCTTTAATGGAAACAAAGTTCAAAAAACGATTCATGCCCGTGTTTAATAAGAGATTTATAGACAGCGAGCCAGCAGGACAGATGTAACCAAAACAGAAGAGTAGATTGAGTTATGCTTGGTCTTTTTAGCCCAGATTTTAGTTTGGTTTATGAAGTATTTGATTTCACAGGAAGGAATGTAAACTTCTCCATGGCTCCATGTGTAGGAAGTGAAATGCCTTCAAAAGCAAAGAATTCCTTCAAGGCAGGACTGTCACCAACCAGCACGGCAGCGGTGGCTACTTGAAAACCTGCTTTTCTTTAAGATTGCAAGTTTGACAGCAAATCCTTCAGCATTTCTCCAGGAAGACAGCACGAATACGGTGCTTGTGCTGATCTTTCTCTTTATTGCCTCATTGTTGCTCCCCTTGGATCTCTTTGGCCCCAAACCTGTTTTTATTGTTTGCCTATGGAAAGTGGCAGAGCAGGTAGGTTTGTCCTTGTCTGCTGTAGCTGTTTGCTGGTTGGGTTTTGTCGTGGTGAAGAAGCGGGGAGGAGGAGGGCGTTGCTGATGGACGTTCCAGGCTGAGCTCTTCTGTGTTCCCTTTACAGCTGTATTGGGTCACAAGCTGCCAGGACCTCCTGCCTCTCCTGCTCTGAACTCTGTCTCATTTGAGCTATCGATTGCAACTGCTTTCCCTGGAGACCCGCAGCCTTTATACCGCTTAAAAAATAACTGGAGGACTCTTGAGAAGCTTTCTGAGAATCCGTATCGGTCTGCCCAGCTTAACATGTGCTGGTTTTTAGGTGGTGGTGATTATCGTGGGTGCTTTGGACCTGAGTCATTAATTAAAAGTAGAAATTCAGTATCAGAAATGCAGTTTTACACAACCTGGGCGGGATTGTGAGGGATTGCGATGGTTTTTCTACTCCTGCCAGGCAGCTGAAGCTGTGACTCCATGGAGAGCTCAGCACTGCAGAGCGCTAGCCTTGACGAGCTGCCTGCAATTAGCAGGAGCCCCATGTACGGGCATGGCCTTGTCCTCATCTGTCCTGCTGCCTGATGGCTCAGGGATGTGCATTTAGCACAAAATGCTCTTGCCAAGTTCTCTTTTACCCCTAAAAGCGTCATACATCTGTCTCGATGTTGAATAAAGTAGAGTAGAATGGACTAGAACGTCCAAGTCTGGTTTCTGGGATTTATCAGCAGGACGATACCTCGTATATGGCCTCTTATTTAATTTTACTTTTTAGTTCAGCCTGTGTGCAACCCACAGAGGACTCTGGGTGGGAGCTGGTGGTGATGTCCCTACCTGCTGCTTCCTCTCATAGAATCACCAGGTTGGAAAAGACCCACCAGATCATCAAGTGCAACCATTCCTATCAAATACTAACTATCAAATACTCTCCACGGGAGGTTTGTGTTTGTGCTATAGCCCACCTTGGTGCACCTGCCTTGCCAAAGCCAAAAAACCTGTAAAGGACAGCAGAGCGGCCCCCTCCAGGTGTTGGTTCCCCTGTATCTTGTGCCTATCTGCTTTTGATATGTTCAAGCTGGAAAAAATACTATTTCATTGGATCTGCTCTGCTTATCATGTTAGAAAGCACTGGAAATGTTACAGGTCTTTGAGGCTTCCTCTGTGTGAGCAGACGATGACTTCCATCTCCAAGAGAGAGTACGGGGATGCTTGGGAGCACTGTTAAATAAGGGAATGTTGTGGTGGGTGAGAATTCTGTGTGTCAGTGGGACTGCACATCAGCACGACAAAGCCCTGCATAGAGAATCGGGCTGTGACGGCAGGAGAAGTTGGCTTAAAAACATTATGGGAGGTTTTCTGCTGCTGTTTGGTGCTTAATGGCTGAAGGGAATGCTGCTCTGCCACGGTGTGGGTCCAGAAGCAAGGGGTATCCTCCTGGTATTCAGGCTTTTGAGGGATGGAGAGAGCAACGAGGGTGGGATGCTCCCAGCCCTGTGCCTGTGCTAGGATGCCACGGCACAGCACGGCGTCGCGGAGCGTGTCCTAGTTAGAACACTGCTCCCATTGTACGGAACCATCGCCCTTTGGTTACTGCAGCAACAAGTCTACAAAACTTGTTATTTTATCTGGAGAGAGGAAAAGTGGCCCCCAGAACACCGAAATAATTGCAGGAAAAGGCACTTCGCGAGTCGGAGACATTTTGAGTTCAGAAACACTAATTGCTGAGGTTTTTACTTCTCTCTGTGGTCACAGATATTGAAGCACAGAGCAGGGGTTGGGTTTATGCACGGCCCTTGCCACATTATCAAACAGTTTGGGGAAGAAAAAGCTGGATCATTGTGGAGCTGAGTTGCAATTCAGAACTGTGAAGTCTCCCACCGCCTCCCATGTCAGCCCTCTTCTGCTGTCAAAAATTGTAGTTTTAAGCAAGCCTGCGGACTTGCAGTGTGAATGTTCATTAGAAAGCAAATCCTTTGCGTGCCCACAAGACCCAGACTTGCACGGTGCTGGTAGGACAGCTGGATGCTTCCAGTTTGCAAATGGGCAGCGATGGGCTCCAAGGAGGATACCCTGGGACACGTCACAGCCGCGTCCTGGCAAAACCCAGGAATTTGGGTTTGAATCCACAACTCAGTAACAATTTTTGGTTTCTTGGTTGGGGTCTCTCTTATTATTGAGAAGAAACATTAACTTGTAAAAGGCAGGGTAAGAGAAGGCGCTTCAGAGGGCGAGTTGGAGCTTGCAGGAGGTGGCTGGTTGGTGCCGCCCTTGGGGGAGCCTGCAGTGCCTTTTCTTGGCACTGTGGGTATCTGCAGAGCCTGGCTTGTAATTTCAGCAGGAAAAAAAACCATCAGGAGAAGTATTTGTGGTACTGATGCAGGTATTTATCATGCTCAGGCAATTTATTGCCTCTTTTAGAAACCCCAGGTGGAGTACCCTGCCATTCTTCTGGGAGCATCGTCGGGAAGCCAGCTCAGTATTCTGCACGTGCGGAGCGATGCTGGCTGCACAGTTGCCCATTTTCATAAGTGATTAACTTAATAAAAGTTAAAGCATAATTAGATTCTAAGAAACCCTCTTGCAGGACCAGAACACGCGTTTGAGACTGCTGTGGTGGGTGGTGGGGGAGATCTTGCCATACTTTCAGGTGGCATCTGCCCTGCAGCCGATAGCCCTGGCCAAGGGTTGTATTCCTGGAGGGAGGAATATTTCCAAGAGCTACCTGAAAAATTAAAAATCTGATCTTCTGTTCATGTTGTGCCTGCATGGTAAACTGGTTTAATGGGGTTCCCTTTTAATTTTAAAGTTGCTCAAGAGAAGCCGGAGCAGATCCCACTGGAGAACCGCTCCTGTGTCCTCATACGACGGGATCTAGTTGCTCTTCCAGCCAGTCTTATCAGTCAAATCGGATACCGTTGCCACCCAAAACTCTACTCGGAGGGAGATCCTGGAGAAAAACTTGAGCTCGTTGCAGGTAAGGAGGGAGTCACTTTTCTTTGCCTGAGAATTCCTGGGGATCGCTGACATTTTCGTTCTCGCAACGTGTTCTTCATCTTGCCTGCACTGTTGCTGGAGTCGTGCATCTTGTGTGCCTTTGCTGTGTCTTTCTGGATTATTCATCACCGATCATCTTTTAAAAAGTTCTATGTTTGTTAATTTGGTGATAGAAAAATGTGTCATTAACAGGATTTATTGAATTGAATTCATTTAGCGTTTTAATTAAATTCTTCAGCTTGTGTTCTTCCTGCTTGGTGTGGGCTGCATCGCAATTGCGTTTTGATTTAGATGCACGGATCGGAAAAAAACCAAACCAGAAAAAAAACCATCGTGTTATAAGATTTACAAAGCAATGGGGATAAAATTTGTGTCAGTGAACAAGCTTGGAAAAATCCTACAAAAGCTTTTTTAAAATGGGGGGTGTTACTGAACTGGGAACCACTGCAGTAGGAAGGAAGAGAAGGAATTGGTTTTGGTCCTTTATTTTCACTTTGGGGGGAATTTACAATATCAGGAGAGCTCACTGCTTCTCTACGCAGGATTTATGGCCAGCTTGAGGTGGAAGATGGTGCTGTTTAGCTTTTTATGATACTGGTGGTGTAGAGCTGGATAAGGAGTGAAATCCAGCACAGTGGCTGTGCCAACCTGCAGCCCGGGTACCCCAGCACTGTTTGACTGTGGTTTGCAGATCAAATCCCGGTTTAAATCATTGTATTCTGCTTTTATAAGTCCCCTCCAGCTTCACTTTGCTACCGTAGCCCTCTCAGTTTACAGCCTGTGCTGTTGTGGAGTGTTTTCCCTTGGAGGCAGCTCTGTTTGGATGAAGCAATCTCTGCGCGACAGCACGTACCCGCTGCCCAGGCCAGGAGGTTTAATTAATACCTGTGCAGCCCTTGGTACAAAAAGGACACGTGGCAGTGCAATCAATCCAAATCAGTTGTCCTTTCTTTCTGCTCATTTATCTCTCAGTGAGTAGCGTGATTTCATTTCAGTGTAGAAAGAATCTGGATTTCAGGGGATGCCCAAAGGTTTCCATTGGATGGAGGATGGGTCTCTGATGGAAGGCAGGAGTAAAACACACACGCTGTAGCACAGCGTGCAAACACAAGTATTTATTTTGTATCTGGAATATTCATTTTGTGCCCATTTACATTTTATGTGAGACTTCTTAAAACCATCAAGTGGTGCAGGTTATTTTCACAGTGAGAGCTGCAAATTGGCTCAAGGCAGCTCAGCTTGATTTACATTTTTCAATCTGGAAAAAAAAAGTAGATTAATATCTTGAACTGATAGCGGCTGCCTCGGCTGGTTTTTATTTATTAAAATGAAGTAACCCTCCATAGCGTCTGGCGTTCCCTCTGATGGCTTATCTCTTAAAATAGCGTGGCTGAAGAAAGCTAATTCCTGTCTCAAACCTGGTGAGACCTGGAGGGGGCTTGACCCTGGTGCACACAGGAGGGTCCTGCAGCGAGGGTTTTCCTCAATTCTCCATTCAGAGTGTTTTCCTTTTGTCTCTGATTTTTCATGCTGTGATTGGTTCTGCAAACTCAAGCAGCTCTCCCCAAGAGGGTCTTCCACAAGCCTTAGAATCATAGAATCACTAAGGTTGGAGGAGACCTCTAAGATTATCACGTCCAACAGTCAGCCTAACACCGCTGTGCCGACTAAACCTTGTCCTTGAAGCACCACATCCATGTGCTTTTTGAACCTCTCCAGGGATGGAGACTCCACCACTGCCTGGGGCAGCCTCTGCCAGCACTTCACCACTTTCTTCAGTAAAGAAATTTTTCTTAGTATCCAATCTAAAGCTCCCCTGGCACATCTTGAGACTGTAAGTCATCATAGTGCATCTGACAGACAGATACTGTGTGTGGAAGAGAATACATGGAAGATACGTGGTGAGAAGCAGGATGTTCAGAGATCTGGAGTGATGGTTGATGCTTCTGGGGCAGGACTGGAGGCAGGGAAGGTGTAGGGAGCTGCCATCCGCAGGGAGAGGGTGAGGCTCGGGGAGGCAAGGGCGGCTCTGCAGCTCTGTCTTCATCCAGAAGATCAAGGACAATCATCTGTAGGCTTTCCTGGAAATCCAGGAGGTAATTCTATTTCTCCAATAGATGTTTTTATATCTTGAGAGCAGAGCATGTTCTGAATCCAGATATGACCCATTGTTTAATCTTAATTAAAAGCAAATACCAAACCCCTCTCATATAATGGTGTGCTTGAAAAATAGGAAACCTTCTGCTATCGCTGATGCTGAGGCAGGAGCAGTTTGGTCCATGTGAGCTGTGTGCAGAGTAAAAGGGTTTGAGAAGAAACCTGCTGTACAGCACTGCCAGACCTCTGGACATGCAAAGCTGCTCTGGCAGGGGTTCCTTTTTGTTCTGGAGAGCATCCTTAAACGCAGTGTATTTCAAAGTCAGCAGTTCCCGTGCAATAGAAGGAGAATTCCTGCTCACCAGGAGTATCAAGAGGTGATGGGCTGGAGTTTGGGGGAACGTTTAGATCTGTAGTGTAACAGAGTACCTTTTCTAGGCTAGATGGGGTATTTTATTTTATTTGATTTCTAGCTATATGTTCTGCGATCTTTCACTTGAGAAAAGGCCAAACGGATTGAGGTTTTCTTCGTTCAGAGAGAATAAATAATCTAATCTGTACATATAAAATGACAATATAAAGCCTTGCACTGTGTGTCTTTGCAAGAAGGGAGTCCTTTCATTCAATTTCCATAGACTTCCTTTCTGTAGAGATAAAATTAGGAATTAGTATTACCTGAGACTTGCCAAGACACCAAGAGACTGCAATAACAGTCCCTGCTGGGTGGAATAGCTTTGTTGGGGTTTTGTAGCAGCACGTGAAGAACATTCTCCCAGCAGCATTACACCAGCACCATGACCGACCCGCTCTGGAGGAGCAGTTTGTTCCAGGCTGGGAAGAGGTGCTGTCAGCAAGACAAGGGTTTAATTCTGGATTCTCCGTCTCCAACTCTCCCAGGCTCAGGTGTTTACATCACCCGGGGGCAGCTGATGAATTGCCACTTATGTGCTGGTGTCAAACACAAGGTCCTTCTGAGACGTCTGCTGGCCACCTTCTTCGATCGGTACGTCCTCTTGCTCTTTGCGCTCTCCCAAGGGACTGGGTTTATCTCCTGGTGTTTTAACCCTGTGAACAGATGATGCATCATGACTACTTAATCCTCAGTGCTTTTTCTTAGTGATTCTTGAACCTGACCACAAGGTTTCCCCGTTCCTTACCTTAACATCGTGTAAGGTGGTGATCCCTCTGTAAGAACCTAAAGGGAAGAGGACAAAGCAGACCCCTGGAGTCCCCGATGTAAGGATCTTCCTTTCCCTTTCTTGCAGGAACACGCTTGCCAACAGCTGCGGAACTGGAATCCGGTCCTCCACGAGCGATCCCAGCAGGAAGCCTCTGGACAGCAGGGTTCTTAATGCAGTGAAATGTAAGGAGAGAGATTTATTGCTGCTCTGTTGGAACAGCATGCTGAGAGCAAAGCCGAAAGCTAAGCAGGGAAGCCTGTCTCTGTTGCATAACGTGGGAGCTATATCAGTTGAAATTAGATTATAGGAAAATTAATTTATTTTTATTTTGCATCATTTTAGGGTGGGCTGAAGCAGATTTATTTTTTGGCAGTATCTTAATATAGAACGTTATTGCCTCTTGACTGTTTTGCTGTTTAAAGCACTAATTTCAGTTAATTATTTTATTGTTAGGTGCCTGGTGGTGCCTAAGAGTAGTGGTGCATTGCGATGCCCTGGGCTGCTGGTCTTCAGCAGCAAAGTCCCCCATGAATCCAGTGGAAGGTGTCTGCAGCGGGGTTGGAACTGGATTGCTCTCTTCCAACCCAAACCATTCCCTGATTTTATGCATCAGGGAAACCCCTGGCTGCTTCAGCTTTGGTAGCTGGGTTTGATCTCCTCTCCATCTCGCTGGCAGCCTTTTGTTTAGCCTTACAGTCCATTTCCTTGAATATATATTGTAAAATTCTTTTTTTAAAGAAAAATATGTTAAATCAAGTCCTGGTGCAAGCAATTTTAAAGAGATTGCATAAAGCAATGGGAGCTTTTGTTTTTAACGTCTGAACTCCACACAAAGCTCAGCACTGTGCTGTGGCTCAGTGAGTCCGTCAGTCTGTAGAGCCGCGCCGCTCTGTTTCAGAGCCGGGGGTACAAAGACTCGGTTGTTTAACACCTTTTTGGTTCTCCTGCAGGTAAGATCCCTGTGTTTTCAGGATTACAGTGCCCTAACTTTAGCTAGGGTTGGGATGTGCAGGGCTACCTGCTTCGCTGTGCGTATTTGTACCCAGCACCCGACGTTTATACGAGAACAGAAGAGTTTTGTGACTTCATGGTTGTTTAATTATTTATGGAAGGCACCAGAAAGAAATGGTTCGATATTTGGCTCTTGCAGTCACTCCTGAATACAAGGAGTGCGCTGTGGGAGAGAAGGTACCTGCTGGTGAGTGAGGACCTGGGTGGTACAAGAAGCCCTGATGGGTTAGGGCAGCAAAGCCTGTTTGCCGTGGGCTTGATGTGCAGGGGGAAGCAATGTGTGCTCCCACCCTTGCTGGATTCTGGGTGGTAAATCTTTATGTAATTATTATTGTGCTGGAAAATGAAACTTAGAGCAACTTTTTTAAATTTATTTTTTATTTTTAAGATTTGGAAGATTAATCTTCCCTCTCTCTAATTGCTGCTGAGCTGCGGGGTCCTTCCAGCCACCCTCTTGAGATCTGCAGCACAGGGAGAAAAGGAATGAGATGGCAGATGTTCAGTACATAAAGACAAGATCACTGAACTGTGCTGTTGGTGCTTGCCCATAGCTTCTGCGTGGTGCTCTCCTGGAGCAGCCTCCCTGAGAGCAGCTTCACCCCACAGAGCCCCAACTCTGGACCTTCCAGGCTTGGTCCTTGCTAAGGGCTTGCAAAGAGTTTCCGAGGTTGGAAAGGCATCGCTGTCCAGTGACAGTGCTTACGACTCACTGTCATGTGTCAGGGCGTAAGATGACTTCATACTGACTGAATTTTACCCTGTGCACAAGCTTTAGTTGGTAATGACTCACCGTGGCAGTGAGATGATGTTGCTCCATAGCATCAGGTGCTTGGTCCCCTTGGAGGAGCCGGCTTGCAGCTGAGGTGTTTCTGGGCTTCTGCAGGGTATGTGCCTGTCGATGTGCTCCATCGATGGGCCAGTGGCTCATACAGCACTGGTTAGCCCTGCGGTGGCTGGTGCAAGGTGTGGGACGCGCAGAGGACAGTCCTCCAGGCTCCACCGCTTGCTCAAGGGCAGCTCTGACATTTCCCACCCTCACAGCTGTGCCTGTGGCTTTAAGAGCCGCTAGTGGATCTACTGTTGAGGAGGTTGTGTTGATCTTCCCCGTGCCCAGCTCTGCTTTTGGCCATCCCAGCGTGCTGTGGTCACGGGTGCTGGGTCCTGTGGGCAGAAGCATGGTACCTCTGGGGCTTGCTGGGTCCTGGTGGAGCACGTGGCTCTTCTCCAGCCCCTTCCCTGTGCCACCTGGGGTTGTCATGCCTTCTGGTTTTATCTCTTCTTGGTTGTGCCTACCTCGAGCTGAGGAGTCCTTGTCTGTAAGTCTGTCCATGCGAGTGCTCTGGCCCATGGGTGAACTCTGCTCCGTGGCATCTGCCTGTGCGGCAGGTCTTTAGGATGGGACAGCGGCTGTGATCGTGCAGCCGCCTTTTCGTTGCTTTCTGCGAATCCTCAGCTCTCTGTATCCCTGTCTTTGCAGTGTATTGTCAGAATTTTGCTCCGAGCTTTAAGGAAAGCGAGATGAATGTTATAGCAGCCGATATGTGCACCAACGCCCGCCGGGTCCGCAAACGCTGGCTGCCGAAGATTAAATCCATGCTGCCGGAAGGGATGGAGATGTACCGCACGGTCATGGGCTCCACCACAAACAGTGTCCCTCTGGATCCAGAATTCCAGCCCAACACTGCTCAGGTCTTTGAGCAGCGAATCTATGCAGAAAGGCGGAGCGATTCGGGAACTATAGTAGCCTTGAGAACTAACACAGTGAATGTAGAGCTAAGCAATGGATCCAACCAGTCCTTCGAACAGAGCGAGGATGCCGAAGGGGCTGGCTCTGTGATACAGGAGGCAGCTGCCACAGATGCTATGGCATCGGATACCCAAAGCACTCCGCAACCTTTTGAACAAGGTTCAGGCTCCTCCAGCCGGCCCGAAACTCCCGTGAGAAGACAAGATGGTACTTACGGAGGGACTTTATAAAGAGAGCAAACGTTTCATGACCTATAAGGGATCTGTATTACTAAAGCTGCTTGCATGCATTACTAATACAAAACAAAAAAATGTGATCAAGCCACTTACCTACTGAACTGCTACTGTTGCCTGAAAAAAATGTGATTTTTATTCTGCTTGTATTTAAAATTTATGAAGGAAATAATCGCATTCGTTATACTGTAAACGACTAGGTCTGTGGCGACCTACTTAAAAAACAAATATTGGGCTCCTTTTTTGATATTCCTGAGGTTAGTCGATAAGATTGTAGCTTTTTTTCTTTTATTGTTTTCCTTTTTTATTTCTTTATTTTAAGAAGGGGAGGAGAAAAGCTAGCCACCCCCCCCAACCACCACCCCCCGTCATCACCACCCCATCCATTACTCAGCTCAGAAGTAAAGCCATCGTTAACCTTGTCCTCGAAAGAAAGTTTTACCGTCACTTAACAGGAAAGTGAGGTGTGTTAGGATACAGGTGCTGTGATGTTTGTCTCTAGCAGAAGGGCTCAAGCCAAGTGGGACAGGGTGGGGGGAATTGTCAGAGGCTTCTGGTGTTGGAGGGAGCTCCTTGCCGGCTGCTGCCGGAGGTGCTGTTGTCTCAGAGTTGGATCCGGTTCCCTGGAGCAGGGATGGTTCCGCAGGAATTCAGGCTTGCACGTGTCGGGAGGACTGCGCGGGATGCAGATGGAGACCCTGGCTGGTGTAGGGGGTTGTTGTCGGGTTTTTTTTCCCCAATACGGCTGGTTTTGGGGTTTGGTTTCTCTCTCTCTCTCTCTCTTACTCTCTGTCCCTCCCAGTGACTCCCTTTTGTTTGCTTCGCCTCGCTCGCACCTTCACGTCACTCGCTTCTTGAGCAAACAGGCTGCCCCGCTGCACCCCACCCTCTCGGGGCAACGGGATGGGGGGAGTAGCCCCTCTCAGCGACCTGCAAAGGGCTTTGGAGAGGAGTCTGAGCATGGAAACCACACTGTGCTTGCTCTGAAGGGCACGGAGCTGTGAGCTCTTGGCATTGGCTCCCGGCAGCATCTCCACCGGAGGCAGAACATGGTAGAGCTGCCAGCGTGTGGGGCTTGCCCACTGCCCTCTCTCATCCCCAGGCCAACCAGACTCTCGCTTTTTAATAATTTGGGGTGTATTGGATGCAAAAAAAAACCAAAAGAGAGAGAATTTTTATTAAAAAAAAATAAATCTTGTGCCCTTCTGTGCAGAGGTCTTGGGAACGAGGGGGCGTTTGGCCTCTTGCTCCTCCTCCAGCCAAGCCCTTTGGTGGAAAAGCCCAGTGTGAGTTACTGGATGGGTCTGGTTTTCGAAAGCTGCTGTTCCCAGGTGGCTTTGGTGGCTCTGGTGGCCTTGGCTTGGTGCGGGTGCTGGGTTGGAACCCACAGGTGCCTGTAGAGCCTGGCTGGGCCGTGGGTACCAGCTTACCTGGTGCCAGCTCTGCCTCTTTTCCCTAGAAACCTCCCATGGTGGCCGTGATCCCTCCTGCAGCCCCGGCTCCTGCAGGGCTCTGGGTGCTGTCACCCACCCCGCTGGCCGCAGCTTCACGCTGGGTGCTGGAGCGAGGGATGCTGGACACCCTCGGGAATGCCGAGGGGCTTCAAGGGATGGGGGCAGTGTCGGGAAAGCCAGGCACTGCTTTTTGCTTTTCTTTTTTCGTTATTATTTTTACCGTGACTGAATGACCTGCTTTAATGATATTTGCAGCTTATTCTTTAACGAGTTTGGGACTCTGAACAAGTGCGAGGTCACTTGTGAAGGCTACCGTGGCTGTGCTCTTCTTTTCTTCCCCTGCTTTGGTTCCCAAACCCAGACAGCACTTTGCTCAGGGTTTTCTTCCTTCTTTGTGTTCCCGAGGGGAGGGGAGAGAGGATAACCCAACCTTTGGCCATTTGTTTTGTTTTCTTTGATACTTGAAGCAGTTTTTCGCATCCTAATAACAAAGCTGCCCGGCACTTAACCTGTTCCACTGCTCCTTGCCCTGAGTAAAACAAAAATTTGGTGCCAGGGTGGTTCCTGCCTCACATCTTGCACAACTCTTGGGTTTTGGCACTTGGCTCGGGCAGACGGCGACACCCCAGGGTTGGGGAACCGGTGCGGGTAGCAGCACGCTGAGCAGGCACAGGGGCACGCGATGCTTAGGGGAGTGGGGATGAGCACGGCCAGGGGCTCTATTTGCACTTTACCCACATTGGCAAACAAACCTCACGCTCTTGCCGAAGCCCGGAGCCGGTGCAGTGCGTCCCCTGCCTAGCAGCACCGCGGGAGGAGGGCAAACCTGAGTAGAGGGACCAGACAGCTGAGCTTGGGGTGGACTTCATCCCCAGGAACCCCTTAGGAGATGGATCAATTCAGTTCCTTGGCCTTGGGGTGTCCCCGTCCCCTTGGGAGCGGCTGCTGGGGTCCAGCTTTTGAGCAGCTTGACTGGGTTGGTGGAGCTCTGGGGTCAGGTTTGGCTGAGGAACCCCCAATGCCTCCTTGCTTCCCCAAAAGCGTGGGTTTGCCAAGAGTTAGAGGCAAGTTGGGAGCAGATCCAGGCATCAGAGATCAGAAGTTGTCCCTTCTGTGTGTGTCTGTCGGCGTATAGATGTATTTTAAAGCTTTTGCAGAGGGTGGGGAGGCCCTGGAGATGCTCAAGGCCAGGTTGGATGGGGCTTGGAGCAACCTGATCCAGTGGGAGGTTTCCCTGCCCATGGCAGGGGTGGGACTGGATGGGCTTTGAGGTTCCTTCCAACCCAAACCATTCTATGATTCCTCCTCCCCTTAGCACTCCCTGGGTCGGGGAGCTCAGCTGGCTGGAGGTTTTAATTCTGGACCAAACCCGCGGCCCGTCCGGTGGGACGCGTGGGTGGGCAGCAGCAGAAGTACTTGAATGGTTTAGGACAGAGAGTCTGAAGAGAGTCAAGTTGCACAGTGAAAATATATATTTTTATACCTAGCACAACTTCCTGTATATTTTTGAGGGTTTTTTTCCTTTCTTTTATTTTTTTTCTTTCCTTTCCTTTTATTTTTTTTATTTGGGTTTGTTTTATTAATTATTATTATTAGGAAGGCAAACTTCTAAAATGTGAAGGGCGTTGGGTTTTTTTTCCTTATCTGGTAGATGAGGGCAAGCATTTTGCACTAAAGTTTCCTGTGTGTGGAGGATTAATGATATGTTTGAAAATGTTATATGGAAATGATTGTATTCTTCCGAAAAAAAAAAAAAAGCAACAAAAAAAAGAGTAATCCCTTTAAAATATTGAATGTAAGGTGAGAACAGAGCAGTCCATCGATTGTATGCGGCTTTCCTGAGTGCCTTAGAATTTTTTGATCCTTTTTTCCAAGGAAAACAGATTAAGAAGATCAGATCATAACCAACTCCTTCCTCCTCTTTGTTTACGACACTATTTTAAATTATAGAATTTGGGGCTGCTTTATAATGTGAATAGGAAACTGCATTCATCTAGGTCTGATAGTGTAAAATCAAAGCATCAGTATTTATGGTATGTCTGCACCTTTATTCCTATGCTTGACTATTAGCAATATTACGTGTATATTATATATCTAAAGTTATACCAAGCACCTTTAAAGAAAATGGAGTGTAAGCATACAAGTTACCTGCAGCTGCCATATAGTGTAGAGCCAGCCCCTCTCCTCCTCGTTAGCGCCAATTAACACCACCATCCTGACATTGCAGAAGGGCTGCATGACCTTCTGCGGCACCGTGGTCCCACATCTTGGCGTCCAGCTTTGATCAGGGCTTGTGGTGAGCCCCACGCTGTCCCACAAGCCGGTGGCTTTGCCGTGGGGTGCCGGTGCCGGCGGGAGCTGCCACAGAGGGGGCTCGGGAGGAGGGATGGTCCTGGTGTTGCTGTTTCACCACCGGAAGACGGGGAGTGGGTCGTCTTTGCCACCTTGATGGTTTAATTCTTCTAACTCTGGTTTTGCCCTAGAAATTCCCCAGTAGGGTGTGGGGAGGGTGGTGGAGAACCCAACTATGGGTGATACAGGACGTGAAAGGTTCAAGCTGGTTGAAGGGTTCAACCATGAAAGGTTCAAGCTGGTTGAAGGGTTCAACCATGAAGCGTTCAAGCTGGTTGAAGGGTTCAACCATGAAGCGTTCAAGCTGGTTGAAGGGTTCAACCATGAAGTATTCAAGCTGGTTGAAGGGTTCAGTGGTGAAGGGTTCAAGCTGGGCAAAAAGGTTCAACCACGAAGGGTTCAAGCTGGGCAGAAAGGGTTCAGCTAAAAAGGGTTCAAGCTAATTGACGGGTTCAACCACGAAGGGTTCAACCCAACTTGCCACCCAAAACTGGAATTGCCCAAGGCTTCACTGGTGTATGAGAGAGCAGAGCATCCCAGCCGTGGTGCTGCGCAGGGAGCTGCTGCCTCCTCTCAGCCCTTTGCCAACGGGTTTTTGCTCAGATCGCTTATTTTTCTGGAAATGGCAAGCGGAGAAGGGCAAACAGGAAAGCAGGATGAGCCCTGGCCCCTCCCTGGCAGTAAATCCCCATGGCCACATTGCGAGTCCACAACCATCTCGGGCTTCAACTGCTGTCCCAAGTGTTCCTGCTGTCCCAATCAGTCGTGCTGGCAGCAAGCGAGCCCTGAGCGCGCGGGGTGGGAGGGGAGCGAGCGGGGGGCTCCCCGGCCCCGCTCGCCCAGGGGGGGGCCGATGTCTAATGCACTCACATTGGAAACCCCTCAACTCCTCTGATGAGTTTCTTCCACTGTTAAAGCGTTTTGCACACAAAATTGTGATTTTTATGTCAAGGTAAAAGCCAAAACTTGCAATACTATTTTTAGCAGACAAAAAAAAAAAAACCATAAATAAAGAAATAAATAAATAAAAACAACTGAATATAAATGTATAAATATTTTTGACTTGAACATTTGGATGGCACTTGATTCAAATAGAACATTAATCCTTTGGACAGAATGTTTGGGGAAAAAAAAAAAGAACTTAAAGTACAAGGTTGTTTTTAAAGCGTCTTCATAGGGTATTAAGTAGTACTGTAATTCATGACTGTTAAAAATACTTTCCGTGCTGTAAGGAAATCTCACAGTACCACTGAATTATGTTCCTCAACTGTCTCAGCCACGAACGATGCTAGCTTCTTTTTTTTTTTTTACCGTGCATTATTCACTAGTATTTATGTGCTCTTACTCTGTGTAGTTAAGACTGTTATTTTGTAGTCATGGCTGACACGATATATCAGTAACTAAAAAAACAAACAAGAGAGAAGATTAAGACCCCCGAGTTGGACCTGTGCTCATAGCTGTTTTCATATGATGAAAAATCCATTTAAAAAAAAAAAAACAAACCAACCCAATGTGATCATTAATTGTAAAACGCTTTGTAAAATTCACATTTACAAAATAATAAAGTAAATTACAATTAAAAGCTTGGCTTTGCTCTGTTTGCTTTCCCTCTGGGTCAGGGGTGTAATCAGCAGCAGGTGTTGAGTGCTGAAGGGGCTCAGCATCTCCGTGCTGCTTTGAGGGACCAGGATACACTTTGAGGTGTGAAGCAAACCCCAACTTTGGCCAATTGAATGGGTTTGCCCAAATTTAGAGGGGTTTGGAGGTCCTTGTCCTGCCCTGGGCTCTCCCCTCCTCCCATTTGAGCTGGTTTGGACTCTTCACTATGAGAGTGGGGAGGCCCAGGTTGCCCAGAGAAGCTGTGGCTGCCTCATCCGTAGAGGTGTTCGAGGTCTCGGGCAGTGAGGGGGCTCTGTGAGATGCAGTGGGGAGTCATGGAGCGGCTTGGGTTGGAAGGGACCTCAAAGCCCATCCAGTCCCACCCCCTGCCATGGGCAGGGACACCTCCCACTGGATCAGGGGCTCCCAGCCCCAGCCAACCTGGCCTTGAACCCCTCCAGGGATGGGGCAGCCACCACTGCTCTGGGCAGCCTGGGCCAGGGCCTCCCCACCCTCACAGGAAAGAATTTCTTCCTAAGATCTCATCTCAAATCTCCCCCCTTTCAGCTGAAAACTGTTCCCCCTCATCCTCCCTGATCTAAAGCCCCTCCTCAGCTTTCCTGCAACCCGTTTCAGTCCTGGGAGCTGCCCAAAGGCCTCCCCAGAGCCTTCTCTTCTCCAGGCTGAACAACCCCAACTCTCTCAGCCTGTCCTCGCTACTCCAGCCCTTGGATCATCTTGTTGGCCTCCTCTGGACTCTCTCCAACAGATCCATGTCCATCCTGTGCTGGGGACTCCGGAACTGAACAGGGCTCCAGGTGAGGTCTCGTGAGAGCAGAGGAGAGGGTGAAAATCCACTCCCTTGTGGTGCTGGTCCCGCTGCTTTGGCTGCAGCCCAGGATATAGATGGTGAAGATGATCCCGTGGTGAGAGCCCCAGGAGGTTTGAGCCCCGTTTGGAGCTCTTGGCTCAGGCTTTGCCCAGGGATGGGGTTGTTGTGGGGCTGGCGTTGTCTTTGGGATGAGGAGGAGGGAAAAGGGCTGCAAAGCCCCCAGCAAAACCCAAGAGCCTGAGGTGCCCTCGTAAGGCAGGTGGAGCGGGGTGGAAGGGACCCTGAGCTGGACGGGAGGGCTGGGGGTGTTGGGAGCAGGGCAGGCTGCGAGGGTGGTAATTCTTCTCTCTGTAATTTTCGTCTTGTCTCTTTTTTTTTTTTTCCCAACCCAATTGGCCATAAAATTGCTGAGATGCTGAATTTCCTCTGCTTAGCGGAGGAAAAAAAAAAAAAGAAGTGCCCAAAACCACTTGCATTTGGGGTTTCATTTAATCTCATCTCAGTGAAAGGAAAAAAACACAGAAACTTGGATGCTCATGTACGGCACATACCGCCGTGTTATATAAACCATTTCAAACTGATTTATTCTAAATGAGTTGTTATAATCAGAATTTTCCTTATGAGCAGCTTTCTTGCAAACGTCAGTATTTCAGGAAAAAAAACCCATCGTGCGACCGCTCCAATATTTCAAACTGATTACTTATAAACACCATTTCTAAAATTAGGTCTTTGGTGTGCGGTATTGTCAGAGTGGGTGTATTATGATCTGCAGAGAGTATAAAAAGATAAATGAGTTATTTAACCAAGTAAATGATGTTGCTGTAGAAATGTGCAGAGTGAAAGTGTGCAGGGGGGGCCAGGATGGGGCTGTGAGGAGCCGGGCATTGCGGCAGCCGAGAGGGGCCGGCACGCAGGGAAAATGGTGGAGAAAACATTGGGCAGGTGGAGAAAGGTTTCCTTGTCGTGTTATTGTTATTATTTTATTGCTATCGTTAGAAATAGGATGGTTTCTCCTTGCCCAGAGCACAGCTGGGATTTCGGCAGCACCTTCTGGGTGAGAAGGAGGAGGCTGATGGGGTCATCCATGGGTACCATCTTCCTCAGGGCATTAAAAATGACTTTTTATTGGTGCTGTATTTGATCACAGAACCATTGAACAGTTTGAGTTGGAAGGGACCTCAAAGTCCACCCAGTGCCACCCCCTGCCATGGGCAGGGACACCTCCCACTGGATCAGGGGCTCCAAGCCCCATCCAACCTGGGCTTGGACATTTCCAGGGATGGGGCAGCCACGGCTTCTCTGGGCAACCTGGGCCTCCCCAGCCTCACAGGAAAACATTTCTACCCAAGATCATTGAAGAAGGTGGTGCCCATTGCAGAAGGTCTTGCTGTTGGAGGTGTTGGTCCTCGCCTTTGCAGCAGAGGGGTGATGGTGGGTGGCCAGTGGACACCAGAGGTGTGTTCTCCCCAGCTCTCGGCTGCACTGCCAGCACCGAGCTCCCACGCGAGTCCAGCACCAGCCCTGCTCTCAGCCCTGTGGGAGAGAGGAAAGAGCAAGAGCTGCGCTTGGCCAGAGCCAAGACATCAGAAATGGCCAAGTCCATCCCAGTTCATCTCCCTTGGCCCGACCGCGGGACGGCGGGGTCGGTGCTCGCCTGGAGGTGCAGGTGCACACCTTCTCCCTCTCCCCAACTCCACGCGTGTGAATGAAGTGCGAGATTTATGTCAGAGAAGCCCATCGAGCAGCTGCTATAAATCACGGCCGCGAGCGCTCCCTGCACCAGCGGCTGAGGAACACTTCACAGCTTCTCTTATTTATATGCATCTTTTGCACCAAGCCATTTTATAATAGACTGTGGAGCGGCACTCCAGCACCGGCGCTGCCTGATATATATTGTGCAGGACAGAAAATACAAATAAAGGGTGAAGGGTAGAAACTGCATCATTCCCAGCGCACGCTGCCGTGCCCGCCTTGCTCTGCGAGGCTGACTTGGGTGCACAGGGGCTGAATTAAGATTGCCACTGGCACATAAATCAGCCCCGGCAAGCAGAGCTTTGGAGTGTTACTGTAAGGTAGCTTAATAATAGTAATAATAAAATAGTAAGGATAATGCCCTGGGGTTGGTGGGGGGGTGGCGGGGATGGGATGGGGTACGAGTGTGGTGCCCACATCCTCCAGCTTACGCTGCGGTGGTGACAGCCAGCAGTGAGGTGGCAATTAACATGTTCCTGAGGTGTTTCCTGCAGAAAGTCATTACCAGTGAGCAGGTAATTAATGTGTGGCTGCTCTCCGAGCAGCTAACGGAGGGATGTGCTGCAGGAGGGTGGCTGAGTGAGGCAGATGCTTGAAGTTTGGCCCTGGCCAGTGCTGGCTGGGCTGGGTTGGGTGGAGGTGGTGGCACCCCAAGCCCTCTGTGGTGGGGTCTGGTCCTGGCTAGGGCTGAGCAGGGTCCCACAGGGCTGGGACCTCATCCTGTTGGAGCTTTGTTCACTCTGGGAGAGGAATTACATCAGTCTAATTCAATGGAAGGACAAAAATGAAGAAATGTCAAGCCACAAAGCAGGATGACAGATAAACCCAGGAGGGGGATGTAATCTCACTCCCTGAGCCCAACCAGAAGTTACAATACATAAATTATTGCGCCTAAAAGCTTCTATAATTTCACTTCTATTTGATTCACCATAAAGTACCACAATGCCCTCTGCATCTACCCGTTTGATTATACATTTGTACCAAGACGCAGCTTATGCTTAAAATAACATTACTGGAATAGAGATGGACAAGAGAATTCATTTGAATGGAAATCAATTTGATTAGAAAAGTAAATTACCCGGAGTATATGAGCAGCATATTGCGGGGCTGAAGAATGATCATAATACAAAAAAAAAATAAATCAGTGGCAGCAAAGGATCTTAAATTCATAGAAGGGAGCCACTTGGGCAGTGACTGAGCCATGATGGGTGGTGAACGCAGAGCTGCAAAAGAGGTGGATAAAGTGGCCAGGACCCAGGGCAAGACCCCCAGTTGCTCCCCAAAGTTGCGTTTCCCTGGCACCAGCTGCGGTGCGAGAAGGCGGCTGAGTCGCAAACTTTGCTGAGCTGTGATCTTTTATAAATAATCAATCGGTATTTAATTCCCATGTGATAACTGTCTTATTAAATCTAAATTTAATGTGTATTTGGGAAACCCTAATCTAAAGTGTTACTGCATGCACCATCTGGTGTGCTCTCTAAATACAAATGCAATAACATAATTCAGAATTACATCATAAAAGTAAGTTATAAGAGATTAAAATGCACAACTATGTTCTTCAGTCAAGGCAGCTTTTATGTTTTTTCTCCTGATTTAGACACAAATCACAGCCCAAACATCCCTGCCCCGATGAACTGATTTTCTGCAGCGTTTTTTTAATGGTTTTAACGGTGAAGAGGAGCACACAGGAGGGAGGATAGAGAAGAGCAGGAGCAGGTGACGGGCTCTGTTGCCATCAAAGACACCAGAGCTGTGAAAATCCACTGCTTCCCAGCGCTAGGGAGGTTCATGGCCCAGAGCTCCCTGGGGTGGGAGAGGTGATGGGCACAGGGCACCCCAGGCTGAGCTCTCCCAGCACAGGAGAGGATCGCTCACCTGAACCATTGAGTTTTTATAGGTAATCATAGACTCTCACAATTGTTTGGTTGGAAAAGACCTTTGAGATCAAGTCCAACCAAACCTATCTACTACTAAACCGTCCCTGAGCACCTCATCTGCCTGTCCTTTAAACACCTCCAGGGATGGTGACTCTACCAGTGCCTGAGAACACTTTCAGAGAAGAAATTTTTCCTAATATCCAATCTAAACCTCCCCTGGAACAACTTGAGACCATTCCCTCCCATCCTATCACTTATTATTAGGGTGGAGAGACCAACATGCTCCTTTCAGGGAGCTGCAGAGAGTGATAAGGGCTCCTCTCAGCCTCCTTTTCTCTGGGCTAAAAGGCCCCAGGTCCTTCAGCTGCGGCTCATAATGCTCGTTCTGCAGCCCCTTCACCAGCTTCGTTGCCCTTAATGCCTTAAAACTGGTCAGAGCACCCCTTCCCGGCCCCTTTCAACTAGCAAGAGCTGAGCCGGGCACAGAGGAGACTCAGCAACCCATCAGGCTCTTGAAAACCTGGTCAAATATAACCCACCCCTAGGTGCATCAATGATCTTTTATAGTGGCAGTAAATCTAATATCTTAGCAAAAACTCCTATTTTCTCTCTATGCTGAATGAAACATGAGATTCCTTAATAGAGAGGGAAATTAAAATCTAGTTTTATTGCAGTTCCTGTAACTGGTATCTAAGCTATTAATAATCAATCCGTTCTTGCTTAAAAGCTAACATTTATCACACCAGCTGAGATGAGCTGACGGGCACTGGGGGGAAAGTACAATTGACTGCAATTACACTTTGAAAAATGTTATCTGTGCCACTGACCACTGGGGATAAATGATGAGATTTCATTTGTTTCTTCAAGCTTCAGATTCTTTTTCCCAACTTTTTGACTTCCTTTTTTTTTTTTTTTACCTATAGGTAGCCTCAACTCTGAGCTCCTCAGGGCAGGACCTGGAGGAAGGGAACTGCCTTGTCCCAAAGTCGTGGGCATCATCCATACTGTGTCCTGGTGAGTGCAGCCTTGTTCTGGGGTCACCAGGGCTCTATTAACAGAGACCCCCGGCACAAAAGTTTATTACTTTTATTCCTGCATTTTACAACAGGAAGGAAGAGGCTGGTGAAGGAATTGATTTGCTTGATTTACCGGTATTAATGAAAGAGCTGACCGTAGATCTCCCGCAGCAATATCACGCTCCCCACTATAATTCTCCAGACTCCAAACTTTTCAAATGAGTTTTTGCAATTTAAAATTAATAATTGTTCTGTCTAGAACAAGGATAATTAAATGCCTGTTCATCCTCATTATTGTCAGCCTTGTGATTTGTTGTTTTCTCTGTAATAAAATTAACCGGTTTAACTAATGGGTGCCAAAACTTGATAATTAAAGCTGAGCAAACAATTTGCAACAAATAATTTACCCACTGGATTTGGCGGGGTCTGTGGCAGACACAGGGCTGATGGCGAGGGGCTGGGAGCTGGCGGTGATGCCCGACCCATGCGAGGCAACCCAGGCAACATCCTTTTTCTTACAATGGTCATTTTTTCAAGGAAAATTATTTTATTTTTGATTTCTAAGATGTTCCCATCACAGGTTTTGTCATGCAGCTGGAGAAAGAGGTGGATTGTTCATCAAAGTGTTGTTGATGAGGAGGCCTGCAAGAATCATAGAATGGTTTGGGTTGGAAGGACCATGAAGGTCCAACCCCACTGCAGTGAGCAGGGACATGGTTTAGTGTTTGATAGGAATGGTTGGACTCGATGATCCGGTGGGTCTCTTCCAACCTGGTGATTCTATGATTCTATGACATCTTCAACTCGATCAGGTTGCTCCAAGTCCCACCCAACCTGATTGAGAACACCTCCAGGGATGGGGTAGCAACTGCCTCTGTGGGCAACCTGGCCCAGTGTTTCAGCATAAAACATTTCTTCCTAAGATCTAGTCTAAACCTCTCCTCTTCTAGTTTAAACCATGACCCCTTGTCCTATTGCTAAGGGCCCTGCTAAAAAGTTTTCCCCATCTTTCTTATCAGCCCCCTTTCAGAATTGAAAGGCTGCAATAAGTTCTCCTCAGAGCCTTCTCTTCTCCAAGCTGAACAACCCCAACACTCTCAGCCTCTCTTCACAGGGAAGGTGCTCCAGGCCTTTGATCATCCCCATGGCCTCATCTAGACTTGCTCCAACAGCTCCGTGTCCTTCCTGTGCTGAGGACAGAACTGAACGCAGGACTCCAGGTGGGGTCTCATGAGAGCAGAGCAGAGGGGCAGAATCATCACCGTGCTTCTTTGGATGGAGCCCAGGAGATGGAGGAAATAGCAGCTGCTCTCCGGTAAATCCCAATGATGTGTAGGCGGTCCAAGAAATGGGAACTCCAGCGGGGGTGGAGAGAAATTAAAATAATGAGCCAACAAAGGGAATTTGGTCAGACACATTCTTCTAATAAGAATGGACTTTAAAATTATGGTTATTAGCCAGGTTTCATTTCAGCAGCAGTTAAATAAGGTTTAGAAGGTATTGCAATTAATTTGTAAGCTTATATTACACATTACAACATGAGGGGCCATTAATGAGGCGGTGATATTACATTTAATGTTCTCAGGGAACGGGACAGTTTGTGTCTCCCTCCTAGGTGGATTCCCAGGTGGAGAGTTGGGGTTTGGCACAAGCAGTGGTGCCAGGGACTCCCAATGCTCGAGAGGCTGGGGAGGGCTGCAGGGGCATGGTCAACACCAGCAGCACCACAGTGGGTTGTCGTGATGCCTCACCAGGTCTAGGGGACGCGGCGTGGACGAGGGACTTTGGCCCAGCTCTATGGCATGGCCAACAAGGCTCAGATGAATATAAGGAGAATATGAAATGTCTCATACCTATAACTTTAAATTAAAAAAGCAATGTACTGTTTATTGGTTCTTCTGAGTGTCTCCGGAGTGGCAGACTCATAAAGATCATATTACAGTACAAGCCATTATGCAAAGAGTTTACTATATATACATTTCTAAATGCTTCAGCAAACAGCAGCCTACTTACGAGCAGAGAAGGATAACTGGTTCGTTTGGGGTAACAAATGATCCTTGATTTGATTTTAAATGCAATGACAGCAAAATTTATTTCTTATTTAATCACTTGCCAGAGCTGTTGAGGACAAGATGGTATTAAACTGCACAATGCAGCATATGACTACTGAATCAGTCGAAATAGGCATAAGAATATATTATGTTTATAGGATAAAAAAAGATTGTACAGCAATGCGTATAACTAGAATGGGTATTTTTGTCATTTATACAGTAGCTTATATCATTATTTCTTCCCACTTCCAATTTTTCTGTAATAAAAATACAGGGGATGTGATTCTCTTTGCATTACAGATAAACCATCTTGATTCTTTATTAAATATTTTTATTAATCTGAAGTACTACAAAGCATTTGAGCAGATAAATCAGGCTCCGAATAGTCATTTCCTCTCTGCTATGGCTCTATAAAGTGGATTCATTTGTGAGTGCGCAATACCAGAAAAGAAGGTTTCCATATTCATTAATACGCTCCCTTATGGTCTTATTTTTATATCCTGCTGTACCGTGCAGAAGGGCTAGCATAAACCTGGACCCCAAAATGAAACAGGTTTTGGTGATCTGCTCTGCAATCCCTGCCTGGTTTGTGTCTGTTCAAATTCAGAATCACCCCTTGGACCCACTCGATCGCTCCAGCGAGGAGGATGCCTGGGGTCCCATCAACCCCAGCTCTTCGCTCCGATCAGCAGTGGGGGGACACCAGCATCTTCGGGGTGATTTGGGGATGGATTCAGCCCCAGCACCAGCCCCTCCTTGCCAGCACCAGGTCAGTGCTTTCATGCACAGGACGTGGGAAGACTTCGCCCCATAGGACATGGGGATCCCATTATTTGGCAGAGGGACTGATGGGGGGACTTGGGGGTCAGCCCCTCCTGAGATGGTGCTCCAGACCATGGGGCTCTGCTGGAGCCTCTTCAACCCCCTAAAGTGTCTCTACCCTCTTGCTCCCCCTTCTCCTCATCACCCTACGTTCTCCCATCCCACAGAAAGCAGCATTTTGGGGGCAGCACCACAATTTTGGTCAAAATCCCCCATGCCCAAGTAGCTCTAGGCAAACCCAGGGGATGCTGGTGCGGGGAGGGAACCAGTGTGGGGGCAAGTTGAAGCTGGCAGCACTCAGCCTCCGACAGCTGACAAGTCATTTAGTCATCAGAGGAAGCTGTGGAGAGGCACAAAGGAATTAAACCTATTTAAAACACAGCCAGGTGTGCAAACAAGTTTATCCTATTGTAACAGCTAACGGTGAATCAGGATAAAGGTTACAGCAGCCGCGCAGTTACTTAGGGCTCTTTGGGAGCTGTGACATTTAGTGCCCACATTTGTTGGGGTCGTGGGACTCGTGGGACCCCCAGAGCTGCTGCCTTCACCCCACTGAGCCCAGGGTGGCACCTCCTGCCCCACACCAGGGTCAGCCTCATCCTGCCCCGTTGCCTCTCCTTGCACCCCAGGGGACTTGGCTTTGATTTCAAGTTTTACTGCAGCAGATGTCTAACATTTGTTTGCTGTTTGAAAACAGGAATTATGGCTCTCGGCGAAAGGCAGGGTCCCTCCGGGAACGCTGCTGGCAGCCGGCACAGCCCTAGACCTGCACCCTGGGGCTCCAGCTTTCCAAGATGTTCCTCCTGCTACGGGTGGCCTTTCGCAGGTGAGCTGCGATCGCATGCCGGGGAGTGGGAGATTCAGCTGGGCTTGTGCCCAGAGTGCTGCTTTTTGCTGCTTTTGAGCCCCCCTGCATCCTCACAGCCCTGCACCAGCACAGAGGGGCTGGTCCAGGACACCCAGAAGATCCCACCAGCACCGCAGAAGGGATGCAGATGGGGCTTTTCCCTGGGCTACGTAAGTGGCTTGTCCCCACAGGGAAGGGTCTGCCTGGAGAACTGCCACAGGATGGTTGATTGAAAGTGTTTCACCAACAAGATCAGAGCTGGTTTGGGGGCAGAGGAGCGGGGCTGTCGCACCTCTCCATATGCGCCTGGTGCTTTCCTTGTTGGGAGCCACTGAGGCTGCACATAAATCTGCCGTCAGCCCACAACTGTGTCACAGATGTCCCAGGACATGAATTTTTTCTCCAGTTTTAGTGCTGGCATAAAGCTAAATTATGGTAGTTGTCAGCATTAGCAAAAACTGTCATCTCCATCCTGCCCATAAAAAGCACGGTGGTGGGGCCTGGGGGCTGGAAGAGGCGAGGAGAGGTGGGTCAGCTCCTGTTTTCCAGAAATCACAGGGACTTGTTAATAAAGCAGCCACGACACAGAGCTGAGACTGGTGCTGCTGGGTCAGCCGTGGCCAAGGTCACTGGCACCATGGTAAAAGCCGTAGCAGGGAGGCAGCGTGGACACCTGGGTCATAGGAAGCCCTTCTCCATCCCACCATCTCCCTCGGCAACATCAGCAAGGACTAGCAGCAGAATCCTCTTGGGTCTGCAGCCGGTCCTCCTCATGGTGAGGATGTTGGAAGCTGCCTTCAAGATAAATCTGACCCAGAAACTCTTAAGGCACCAGCCAGGGCTTGAACACCTTGAGAAGCGCTGGAGATCCGCACCTCCACGCTCCAGCAAATCGCTGTTGGTGTAGAGCACTAGCCCCGTTTCCAGGACACTGATGCTATTAAGCACCGACTTAGGAAAAGCAGGAGCGGAAGAGTTTTACACCTTCGCAAAACAATGTTCAAGAAGGAAATGAGCAGCCAGCAATTGTAATTGAGATGGATGAAAGGGCATCCGGCTTCCCCCAAAGCGTTTCAGTCAACGTACTTGAGAAGAATATGAAGTGCTGCTGCTCTCTAAAGATCGCCACGCTGCGGCTAAATTATTAATGACTAGGAATGATTTCATATTTAATCTAAAGACTATTAATTACACTGCAGAAGAGCAACACACCATCCTGAGAGCCCCTCTTACCAACTGAATAATTTAGTGATGCCCCATATTTTACCTCAATGTCAAGACGGGAGGCGACACGCCTCCTGCACGCACAGCCGGGTGGCGTTTGGGGCAGACATCGATGTCCCAAGGGGTACGTGGTGCTAAGATGCTAACCCTGACCTCAGAGCTCCCTGGGGGCTCTGGGTGAAGGGGGAGAACGTGGGGCTTCTGTGGGGCTGGGGGCACCGCTCCCCCCTGCCCAGAAAGCCCATCGGCAGCCCCAGCTGTGGAAACGCTGAAGACAGATGTTTATTTGTCCAGGATTATTTGCTGATCACTGTTACGGTGATCCAAGATGATCATTAAAAAGTGAAATGGGCTGTTTAATAATAATGCTCAGAGCACGCAGTGCGCCTCGCATTACGAGGATGTTTAAGCATGAGCCCAATTAAGCCCTTCACATCCCTACAGAATTACCCCAGTTGTGTAAACTATTAGGCAAACTCCAGGCTCCTTGCGCTCACAGGCAATCCTGGAGCCTGGCACTCTGCTAGAGACCCATTTCTACCCTGAAGCTAAATTAAAATCCTATTGTGCCGGTACTGCTAATATTTCCTGCTCTTGTTCCCAACAATTAAATTGTGACATTCTGCCAAGGAAACTCGGAAATGCTCTCGATCAGCTGGAAAGAGATGGCAAATCCTCCCAGCTGCCTCCTGCTACCCAGACACAACGGTGATGGGCGCGTAAAATGACACTTGAGGGACAAGGTACGGCAGGTGAACGTGGGGATTTGTCGTTCTCCACTGGTGTGTGTGGGAGGTGGACTTACGAAGTCAACAATTTTTGTTTTACTTATAGGAAAGAAATCTGTGAACCAGATCTATCAGGACCAAAAAGGGAAATGCTGATTATAAGGAAGGACTTGAAGAATTATTTCTATCACTGCCGCCCCTAGCACCGCCAGTGGCCTGATCCTGCCACCCTTCCCACCAGGTACTCTCACAGCCTTTTTATAGAATCATAGAACAGTTTGGGTTGGAAGGGACCTTAAAGATCATCCAGTGCCACCCCTGCCATGGGCAGGGACAGCTCTCACTGGATCAGGGGCTCCAAGCCCCATCCAGCCTGGCCTTGAACCCCTCCAGGGATGGGGCAGCCACCACTGCTCTGGGCAACCTGGGCCTTCCCACCCTCACAGGACAACATCTCTTCCTAAGAATCTCATCTCAATCTCCTCTTTCAGCTTCAAACTATTAACCCTCCTTTAAATACCTCCCTGATTTCCAGCTCTCTTTTCCCCCTTGTCTCTCCTCCCCTGGCCACTGCTCACCCTGCTGCTTACAGGGAGGGACACTCTGCCCCATGCCACCTCCAAAACCCCAAAGTGACCCCCAGGGTGATGTCCCCAGGCTGAGCTTGTCCCTGTGTGCCCTGATGGGCTGGGCAACCAATGCTGCAGCCACTCCTTGGGAAAAAAGACCTTGTGGGGACGCAGAGGGTGGAGAGGGGACCCCTGCAGTGGGACAGACGGGGGCTGGTATCCGGAGAGCCGTGGATCCCACAAATCTGGTGAGAGCAAGTTAACTGGTGGAGGAATAGAGGTGGAAAAACAAAAGGCTGTTTAAGAAAGAAATGACTATTTGGTCACGGCTTAGGAGTTGGTACTTAGAAATTCCATGAATTTTAAAATGAAGGCATTGTGAGATTTGAAGTTTCTTTTGAATACTCACCGACTGCAGTGCCTAACGCCTTCCCTGCCCATTACAGAGCGGCGCTGGAAAGCGGAGCGCGCTAAGTACTACACTGATAGAGCAGTTAAACACGGTAATAGAATTGTGTTTGGAGAGAGTGCAAAGCCAGGTATAGAGCCCATACATAAACAAGGCCATTACCAGCCAGGGTAAGCAGTGATAGAATTTCATGAATATCCCTGCAAAAACACTGTGTATTTATAGCAACCTATCGAGTCGGCTGGAGCACAGTCAGGGGCCACACAGAGTGATTCTGGAGTTAAATTGTACAACACATCTGCTGTCTCCACACTGGGTATCAGTGTTGCAGGTGAATCTAGATGGGGCAGAGATGTCCTGGGGTGATGCAGAAGGAGCTGGAAGGGGCAGAGATGTCCCAGGGTGATGCAAAGGGAACTGAATGGGGCAGAGATGTCCTGGGGTGAAGCAGAAAGAGCTGGAAGGGACAGAGATGTCCTGGGGTGAAGCAGAGAGAGCTGGAAGGGACAGAGATGTCCCAGGGTGCTGTGGGGGGAGCGATGCAGCCCTAGCTGCGCACCCTCCTGCCCCACCACGGCCCCAGGTTGCTGCTGGTCCTGAACCAGTGCCAGGAATCACAGCCTGGCTGATCCTGCCCACAAGTTTTTCCAGCTTCCAACATAAGACGTTCTTTTTAGAAAGTTTTTTTTAAGATGATCCTCTGCCTGCAGGGAAGGGGAGGCAGAAGGGTGCTGCTTCTCCAGCTGGGATGGAGAGGGGAGCAGAAGGGCTTGCTCCTCCTCTGTCTGCCTGGTGAAGTTGCTAAGGGGTGAGAGAGAGGTTTCCGTGTCTCAGACAAAAGGAAATAAATCTGGAACCCAGTGACCTTGAAGCATCAGGACAGGGCTCTGGTAGAGCTTCAGAGCCACACACAGAGAGGGCTCAGAGACCAGGTGGGACTGCAGCGAGGCACCAGCTAAGCCCCCATACTGGGGCTGTTGGGCACAGACAGATCTCGGTGCTTCCCTCAGGTGCTTTGCAGGTGATCCTGAACATGACATTCATGGGACCAGCTCTCGAAGATGCATTCATGCTTCCAGAGCCCAGGCAAGGAGCCATGGGAATCAAGGCCCCAAGAAGCCTCTGCAAGAAATCTACACTTCCAACCCCTGCAGGTAAAAATCTAGAAAGCAACCTCTTGAGCATATTTATTGCTTTAATTTAAATAAATAGGTACTTCAAACTTACAAAAACTTTGCTCTGCAACTCCAGCAAAACCTGAAGCCAAGCGATAGGTACGCAGCTCAAGAATGAGCCATAATAAAATGCTAATTGCAATTCATAAATTATATCAGGATGCCTGGGACTATTGAAGATCCTGGATGAAGTGTAGTGTTCAATTTAGCCTGTGCATGTTGCCGACAGTGCTGCCAGCCTCCTTCTTCTCCCTCTGTGTTGTTTTGTCATCTCTGTACTATCACCAATTCATCACAAAGTCAACTGAACTCTCCGATGTCCACCCACCGGGTGACTTTGTCTTCGCTACTCTATGACTTCTAAATTAAATTGTCAAAACACATTACTGAGAAAAATATCGTGAAGGGAAAGTTCTTTACCCTTTTATCCCATCTGAAGAGGGATTCGGTTTGATTTGAAGAAAACATGTCTGGTTCATTATCCCATCCGTGATCATATTTCTTCTCTCAGCAGCAGCAGGAGAAAGGAGTCGATACACAGCTCTTGGATGAGATGATGTAGCATCCCACAGGAGCCGTCTCAATAAATTCTGAGATTGCCCAGGAAAAGCTGTGTGTCTGTGTAATTTTCACTCTCTCTTATTCCTCCCACTCTCAGACAATTTAGAAAACGTTATGGGCTTGCTGGTGTGGATTTCCCTGAGCTGGATCTCCCCACTCAACCAGCACCGGTTGGTCTGGAACAAACTCCTTGGAGTCCTTGCAGCAGAAGAAACCAGCCCAGAAGAGGAACAGCCAGCACCCTATATGTGCCAAAGAGCCCTTAGACCTGCAGCTGCCCTTAGGGTGCACCAACAACTTGAAGACAATCGACCAGTCCTCAAACTGCTCCAGCTTGTTCCAAAGACAACCCTGGGCAGGAGAACCTGCTCCCACCCCCCTCTCCTCTTTGGTTCCTGCAGGAGGCAACGCTAATGCTACTCTGTTCGCCAGGTACAGCCCAGAGAGCCCGAACTGTGTGTCTGACTGTGTGTGGCTCCATCCCTCCACCTCCCATCCTGCTTCCCCCACCAGATAACTCAAGGTAGCTCCCAGGACAATGTCTGCAACCAGATCCACAGCGGCTTGCACCCATCTTCCCTAGGGCTGGTGTCACCCTGGGTAATGCAGGAGGTTCCTGCTGCGATGTGCAACCACGGAAAACAATTCACTTGGAGACATAAAACAAAAGGAGCCGTATCTCAGAGGAAAAGAGCTGTTGATTTCCCCCTTTTCTCATTCACACGTTGGTCTCTGAGCATAATGGATCCGTCATAAAAAGCAAGTAACACATTGTGCACTCATTCTTTTGGCTTTGGACAATATTAACATAATACACACATATTGTTTATTTATTCTGCTATAGTGCAAGTAACAGAGGCAATGCCCAATGCTTAAATGGGGTATTTTTAAACGCTCGCGTTCCCTTAGCCGTTATGATGCATTAGCTATCAGTAGTCAAATTGCTTTGTATTTGCAATTTTATGGGTACATTTTATCAAGCACACAGGAGCCAGGAGCTGCATTCAAAGCATGAAAATAAAGTCTTCCACTTGTGTTAGGCAAGCACTGTTTTGACGCAAGATATGGCCAGAAAGCTCAAATCTCCTTTTTTTTTTTTTTTTTTTTTGTGCCTCAAATTCGTCTCCAGATATTGCTTCTACTTGCAGCAGTGACTGCTAAGAGCCCCCTTTATGGCTGTGTAACATCCCCGCACCCTCCTCGCACAACTGAATCCAACCTGCTGTGAAATCACCCCCGTGTTTCGCTGCTGTTTTAAAGTACCTCCCAATAAAACGTTATCGTGTCTCTCCCCTGCAGAGAAAGCGGCTGCCGGGGTCACCCAGAGTTGCCTTCCTGAGTCAGCATCCAGACTTTCCGCTCCCGCTGTGAAGCAGGAAAATTTGTAGGGAGCAAATAAGGCTGGGGAGGAGAAGGAAAGCGTGCGTCTCTGTGGGCAGGGCACCCAGTGCCTGAACCCACCGAGGGTGGCTTGGGTGGCTTCAGTGGCCTCGATGCATCAGGCAGCTGGTGCCTGGCTCGAGCAGAGTGGAGCTGGGAACAGGGCTTCCCACTCAGCCCTTTGCAAGGGGAGGATTTGGGGGTAGCCCACGGCTGCCCCCAGACCCTGTGCCTGTGTTGGCCCTGGCAGGCACCCCACAGCTCCAGGGCCACACTCCTGGAGAAAGTCACCCAGGCTGGCCCCGAAAGGAGCTGCTGGCAGGGAATTTGCTCCCTCTCGTGGGCTCTGGGAGCTGGTGTCAGTCCAGCACACCAGCAATGGTTGCAGAAAGGGATAGGATTCCTCAGCATCCTGAAAAACAAGGAAGAAACTCTCTCATTAGACTCCAAGGCAGGGAGACGAAAGCCTAAAGATCCCAGAGATGCGCTCCTGGATCGGGGCTTCAGCAGCTCTATAGCTTTGACACCCCAAAACGTAGTCTGCTTTCTGATGGGATTGATTTTGGCTCCTCAAAGCTCTCAGCCCCTTCTCATGTAACACTTTAGTGCCTTTATTGTCTCCAGGTCTGCTAATTCTGTCTGGATTTATTTCTTCCGCAGAGCTTTAGCTGCCCTTCAACCAGCTCCAGACTGGGTCTGTAACATGAATATTGCAGCGTCCACCCTCAGAGTAGAAACGACAACCTAATTCCTCATATTTTCTAGGCAAGTACAGCTCCATTCAATGCACGTATAGAAAGCCAGCAGCTATAGCTGCAGTGCCTTTATTTTTCTTTTCATTTCAAGCTTCCTTTAACAATGTATTTAACACCAAAACCGCCACAGCCCATCAGGGTGCGGCAATAACCTGAGACGGGAAAACAAGACACAGCATATTCAGCGCGTAGAAAGCGCGTGAGCAGCGTTTTACTATGGATTAGTCTTACAGAGCACGTGTTCCCTGGGAAATGAATCACCCACAGGCACGAGACGAGGATGGGAGGCGGGCAGCGAGCTGCAGGCAGGCCTGGACAGACAGACAGGCTGAACAGAGACAGGCACAGACAGCCAGGCAGGACTCAACAGACAGACAGACAGGGCTGGACAGGCAGGGCTGAACAGACAGGCAGACAGGCCCAGGATGGACAGACAGCGCTGAACAGACAGGCAGGGCTGAACAGACAGGCAGGGCTGGACAGACAGACAGGCTAGGCCTAGACAGACAGGCCCAGGACAGACAGAGAGGCCAAGAAAGACGCAGGCCTGGACAGACTGGCATGGCGGACTACAGCTCCCAGCGTGCACCGCAGCCCTCGGTGGCGGGATAGCTATGTTTCCCGCCATAAAACTACATTTCCCAGCATGCATCGCGACACGCATTACCGGTATACCCACGGCTCCGCGGAAAACTACGTCTCCCAGCGTGCACCGCGCCCCTACCTGTGGCGCGGCCGCGTCTCCAGTAAGAAACTACATCTCCCATCGTACACCGCGGCCACAGGACTGCCTTAGCCGCGCCTCCTGCGGAAACCTACATCTCCCGTCGTTCCCCGCGCCAGCCGCATTTCCGGTTCCGGCGACACCGGGCGCTGTGCCCCGTGCCCTGGGAGGGAGCGCGGCGGCGGCGGGGCCGGGGCTGCACCCAGCGCCTCCCCGAGCGCCTCCCCGAGCTCTCTAGCGCGGCCCGGCCGGGCCCGCCGCTCCCCTCGGGGTTCCCTTCATGGGCTGGCGGTAGCGCGGGGCGCTGCCCGGGGCCTGGCGTGAGGCGGCGGCGGGGCAGAGCGGGGCCCGGCCCGGTGCGGCGCCGCGGCCCGGGGCCATGTTCGTGCAGGAGGAGAAGATCTTCGCGGGGAAGGTGCTGAGGCTCCATGTGTGCACCATGGAGGGCGCCGAGTGGCTGGAGGAGGTCCCCGAGGACACCACGGTGGAGAAGCTGAAGGAGCGATGCCTGAAACACGTAAGGAGCGCCGGGGGCTTAGGTGTTTCTCTTCCCTTTTCTCTTAAGCTGCTTCAGTGATGCTCACCTGGGTTTTCAGGGGTGATAAGGAGTATCTGTGGAGCAGAGATGCAAGGTGCTAGTTCTCAGAGTGCAAAGACAAGGGAGGTTCGTGCCCCGAGGTGTGTTTTGGATTCTTTGAGGCAGGCAGATGGTTTGACCCACCCAAGCTTCGCTGTAGGGAGTGTCAGTGCTATCGTCAAATGTTTCTGTTAAGAAAAGCAAACGTAATTATTTTTCTTAGTTTAAACACAAACAGAAAGCCTCCTGGTTTATCAGGATTGCAAGTTTCACAAATAGTACTTGACATCACCAGGGCTTGCAGTTTCAGCAGCTGCTCAGGCACCTGTGAACAAAGGTTTCTCACCTGCCTGGCAGAGCAGCGTGCCATAAGTTCCAGTGGTGAAAAGAAATGCAAATAATTATGATGGAAGTGAAACGATGAAGCAGCAAATCCTCTCCTTGCAATCCTTTTGTACAAAAAGATGATTCTTTGGCTTCCTTTCACTTGTGTGACAGATGCTTCCTCTGCACTGCGCAGGGAATTCCTCTCCCCCTTACCCCTCTTCCCATGGATTACCAGTGCTGTTTTCTCTCTAGGCAGGAAGGTGTTTTCATTTACACTTCTAAGCATTCTATTTAATACAAAACCACTGTATTTTGGCAGATGCGAAGCAAGATTCTACAGTGAGACCTCATGATTAGTGGTGGTTCCTGGGGGGCTGCTGAGAGCTGGTAGAGGCATTGCCTGTTAAGATGGCTTTTCTATCTCTGAGGTGTGTTAAGATGTTTAGATTAGCCAAGTATTTTACTGAGCAGTCTCTCTGATACCTGTGCTGTCTGTATACGCCCTCTTGATCCATGCAATTGTTAACAAAGTGCTTAGAGGCACAGGAATTAGAATCATAGAATCATAGAATAACCAGGTTGGAAGAGACACACCGGATCGTTGAGTCCAACCATTCCTATCAAACACTAAACCATGCCCCTTAGCACCTCGTCCACCCCCCGGACTTCTCTTTTGAACACCAACTCGTTCCACTTATGCTTTCACCATTATTATAAGTATCGTGATTGCACACACGCCCCTTGTATGTACCAGAGGAAATATGGATAATGGGCCCGTGTCGTATCTCGTCCTGCCCTGAACATACACCTCCCAGGTCCCATTTACAAGTTCTGCCTTTTGGGTTCTGACTCTAAGGATCATACCAGCGATATTTTGAGCTTGTTGGGAGAGGAGAAGTTCCACTGATGCACTCCTGTGCGTTTTGGGTAGCTCATCAGATCAATTACAGGAGGTGCTCCCAGCTGGTTTGAGGCTGCAATGCGTTCTTTGGCGTTTGTTCAGCAGTCAATATGCTGAGGGATTAGTAAGTAGCTACTGTTGTGCACAGCAGGACTCAAACGTTCTTGCCTTCGTTTCACCGAGGCATCAGAACTGTACAGAAGTTCAGGTGAGGAACTGAAGATCCGTGTTGAAAACAAGGGCGTTATGTTTGGAAAAAGGCTGTAGCTGGTTTTTCCATCCAGTGCAGTCACAACAGAAGAGGTGATGATGGACTAGAAGGATTGTCTCATGGGAGGCTGGCAATCCATACTGTGCTGGACAGGACTAAATGCTACATCAGAGCTGGTTGCAGTGGGGTTTCTGGAAATTTCTTACATGAGGGGTGAACACAGTCCTCTGCGGACACGGTAAAAGTGGCTTGGTAGACACATATAGAAAGAAGTGACATTAAAAGCTGTTTTCTGCAAGCAGAGCAGGTGAGGGCAGTATTAAGTGTCCTATTTTCTGGCGAGAACAGCATCAATTTGTGGGTTTGGTAGGTTGTTATTTTTAATTTTTCCCTTTCTGGAACTGCAACCACTCTGCTTTCTTCTTCCACTCAAACAAATTAGCAGCCTGATGTAATGTTCTTGAAATCTGTCGCTGTGGATCTGGGAGCTGCTCTGGTGTGAAGATGAGTCAGTTCAGGGTCTGTGTGTGCACTTACTCTTTTCAGGATTTGAACTTCATTTCCTAGGGGATTAATAGATACAATTAGAGTTGTAATAAAGGAATAGAGCACAACTTTTGTATAAAAAAAATCAGCTGTATGCTGATTGCTTATTGTTGGGAAGAAAAGTTGGGAATGAAAGTTTTGTTCGGCACTTTCAGCAGGAATCCAGGTTAGGGCTCCAGCACCTAAATCTGTTGATTTTGACTTAAAACAAGGTGCAGAAACTGCCATTTCCTTCTCAGCTTAAGGTCAAGGATACCAAAAGCACCTCCGGCAGTTTCTTGTTTAGTCTTGACAGTGTCTGTAAATAATAATTATTAGATGGAGCAGAGTCTGTCTTCTGTTTTGACACAAGCTGCTCATGAGAAACAGACTTATTATAGCCCTCCCTTCCATAAACACACTGGATTCTCTTTGCAGACGTACATTCTTAGTTCATCATACTAATTGCTACTCCCACCTCTCTCACTGAGACTGAGTGACCTTTGCGATCTGCTGCAGGATTGACGTAGCTGTTGGTCCTACAGAGATGTTCTGTACCATGGAAGTAGCAGTCCTTGAGCCCTTGGTGTCCTTGAAGGGCTCATTTGGGGGTGATTGGGGTGTAGTGTTAGGTCTTCAAAACTGTCCAAAGAAGGGGTTTAGAGCATTGCAATCAATTTTAACTTAAATAATAGAATCAGAATACCTTAAGTTGGAACAGGACCATAAGGATTATCAAGTCCAGCTCCCTGATGTAGCTGTTGGTTTAACAGCAGCAAGGAAGGCAGCTTAGAATCCTTTTTTTTTTGTTGATAATTCTTCCCAGCCAGGAGCTTGGGTGTGCAGGTAGGAACCTACCATGGTGGGTAGTGTTACAGCACAAATCAAGCCTTAATTTCTTTAATAAAATACAGGCTGGCTCATTTACTGGCTTCTTAACAGCTTGAGCTAGAGGCTACCACACAGAATGTATGTGGAGAATCTCAAATGCAAAGGGCAGTGATTCATGCAGTGGGCTTATTTCTGATCCTCAGTGTTTATCATCTCTGCAGTGTCTACCTGGGAGCTTGGAGGATCCGAAAACCATGACACATCATAAGTTGATACACGCTACTTCTGAGAAGGTGCTGACAGACACAAAAACGGTGTTGGAGGAAAACATTCAAGATAGAGGTAAGACTGTCTGGGTTTTAATCCCATAAGCCTGAAAACATGTGATTATATTGAACTGTTTGACAGATTCCAAACAGTAACCTTGTTAATATCTACTCTGTGCTTTAATATAGGAAGCTAATAAGGCGGCAAAAAAAAAAAAGAAGAGGAAAAAAGAATTATTTTTTTTTTTTCCCTCCCAGAGAAAGCACCTTGAGTAGTTTGCTTTTCTTCACTCTTCCCTTTAAGAGCTGAAAATGCCTTAGGAGTGCTCATTAAGTCAAGGAGTTAAACAGATCAATTTTTATCTCCTTTTAAAGGAATTTTTTTAAAGCTCCAGGACAGGATTTATCCTTCAGAATGATTCAAAAGTAGTGATTGTGACTGAGTATTTCAAGATACAACCCAATGCTTTTGGAGGGTTTCTTGAGGTCTCCAGGTCAATCAGAAGGATTGTTGAAGCATATTTGAGTGTCTGCAGCTGAGATCTTTCAGTCCTCTTCAAACGTTAGGTCAGATACTGTAGTATCACTGACTACAGTAGAGTATGTGAGGTAGGTTTTTGCTCCTGAACTTTAAAGATGTAAAGGATTAATGTGCATTAATGGATTAATAGAAGAAGATCTAAAGGTAAGAGGTGGTGTCAGTTTTTACTAGACAGCTTAGGCTAATGACCCTTTCTGGAGATAAGGGGCAGTGGTGCAGAAAGTGAGCGAAGCAGGGCTGCTGCAGACAGAAATGCTGTCTGAACCAGAGACTGAGCAGGAGCAGAGTTCCTCGGTTTGTGCCTGAGTTCCTGCAGGCTGGGGAACTGCTGCTATGAACATGAGCAGTTTGGTGTCCCTTCCAGGGCAGCGTCACCTTTAGAGCTGAACAGGAGCTGAGAGGGCAGAGGCGAAGGACGGTGTTTTTGCTGATGAGTTGTGTATTATTTCTAGGTGAGGTGCTGGCTCCTGCAGAGTTTTGAGTTGCAGTTTGCAGCAGCAAACAGCATTAACTGTGTAGTCGTGGCCAACTGTCATGTGAAAGCCTCTCCACTCCTCTTTCCTCTGCAGCTTGCTCTTCCTTTCATGTGCTTCGCTTGTCAAGGAGACGAGATTGCAGCCAGCAGCTGATTGCCACCGGCTGACTGCGCAGGGCAGCCAAGAGTCAGCATGTGGATCCTTTCGCACTTTGATCAGCTGGACAAATGCGTGTTAACAGCTTCCACCAGCTGTTGCTCTTGGCTGTTACGTGCTGAGCCAGACTGAGGAAACTTGTTGTGCAGTGCACGCTTTGTTTGCTCTTTACCTGCTTAACTCAATGGACTAGAAACTGCTTTTTGGCCCCATCTGGCTGATAGACCACGGGTGCTGCGTGGGCCTGTTCTGGGCTCCAACTAGTGTGTCTGCATCTTTCCACCCTTAGAGTGTGCAGGGTAGTAGCTGAAGCACTAGAAACTTTCACAGCATAGCTAATAATGGACCACATTTTGAATTCACTGCGCACTAAGGGATTGCAAATACTGAAGGACAGTGTTTAAAGGTTTTAAAGTGTTAGAAAGGTCTGCAGTTACAGTGGAATTAATGCAAATATAGGAAAAAATGGATTTGTGAGGTATATGGATTTGTGAGGTGTCTTGCAAGAATTGTTTCCACATTAGAAAGTAATGTGTGTTGGTGTCATTCTCTTTCTAGATGTCTTGCTTTTAATAAAGAAGCGTGCACCGCCTCCGCTCCCCAAAATGGCAGATGTCTCAGCAGAGGAGAAAGTGAGTTTGAAAGACTTCTTGACTTGGCCATTTCAATTAACTGCTCTATCAGTGAGCTGCAGAAGGATTCATGTGGTGTGCTCTGTTTGTAGAGGCAAATGCTGGCAATTGGGTTCTAGGGAAATTATTTCATATTTCTTCAAAACTTCGAAGAAGCTGATTTTTTCCATTTTTAACCTTGCCTGTGCAACTGCTTGTCTTGTAAGACAGTAGATATACTCTGTGGGAGGATAATAACTATATAAGCATAGTTCAGCAAGTGCCTTGCTTTGTCTCTGTCTGAAAACCCAGTAGAAGGATGTTGCTTTGCTGTCAGGCCATCTTCTATCTTTATCTGCGTGGCTTGTCACCCTCCAACCCAGTCTCTACAGCTGTGTTGGCCCCTTCCTATTCTTTTTTATTTTATTGGAATGTAACTGTTACCGAGGGTTGGCAGTGCCCAAGATGATGCTTATGCACGAGTGGTTCTGCAGTTGATGTTATCGCATAAACGCTTCCAACGATGCTTGTGCTTGACATTGTGAATTTCTAGGTCTCTCTACTTCGTCTCTGTTTCTTCTTGCTTCCTGTAGGTACTGCTTTGTGTCTCTGTATCCCTTCTGTAGGTACTGGTGTATGTCTCTCTCTTCACTATGGCATTGCTGTGCAGAATGTCACTGTAAGAATGTCCTGGTTATAAGACTGGGAATTATTTATAGTTTGTACCCTGCTATGGTTTGTCCTGGTCTATGAGCATGTACAGAAAATCCGAGGCACCATCTATCTCTGCATGATACTTGCAAGCAGCGAAACACTTGCAGCGTTCAGCGGTTCAGGGTTAGTCTGTGCACGGTGTTTGAAGAGAGCGTGCGAGGAGGAGAAGGAGCAGGAGATGGTCCTGGGCACTGAGGCCTCCGCGTTCTCCATGTTTGATACATCACTTTCCCTCGTTAAGCTGGAATTTCCCCATGTGTTTAGGTCATAGAAATAGGCACAAGGACTGAAAGGGGGGCAACTTGACAGGTCCGGTTTTGCTCTGTAATTGCAAAATGATACTGGTGCTGCTAATCCATTCTCTTGCTAGACTGCTGTTTCTCTTAGTTGCAAGTTACAGAGCACTGCTTGATGGCTTGGTGAAGAATATGAAACTGCTCTCCGCTGTGCTGTGCTCTCTGTTCTGTGGATAATGGGTTATGAAACCTGATCATGTTTCCTGTCCTTCAGAGGAAACAAGAGCAGAAAGCTCCTGATAAGGATGCTATTCTCAAAGCAACTGCAAATCTGCCCTCTCGCAATGCAGATCGCACTGTGGCCCATCACAACATGAGGGATGTAAGTATTGGACTGGACTTCTTTGATCACACACTAACATCCAAATACACTTTTATCTTGTATAGCCTTTTCTCTTACATGTGAGTGTGGTTCTCTTCTCTCTCAAGAGAAGTTTAGATGTGTATAGCAGATATTAAATCAGATAGCTTAAGATATAGACACAGGTTGTACTATTTAGTGATAATAAAATGTTCAGTTCTAATTTATGATTTTAAATGTTTTATTTCCATGGGAAACCCTCAGTAAACATATTCACGACCTGGCAAATGTGAATTAGGAGGGTTTATTTCTTTGGTCTTAAATAGTTCAGGTGTTTGCAGTGCTTTTTCTCTCTTCCATGCCTTGAAAAGAGAAATTAGACATAAATTTTAACTGCAGTAATTGAATACAGAGTCTGCAATACCTTTAACTGTCTCCAGCAAGGCAGGGAATGCTTTTACCCTTCTGCACTCACAGGGTACGTAGCCACAAATCTGCCTGCATATTGCGTGCTGTCAGAGTGCCCTAGTAACCTGAAGAGGACAGTTGGCATTTAAGCTGTTTAATGGCCAACATGACCTCCTGAGCATGGAAAAAACAAACATCCAACCGAAAGGAATTAGTGGTGCTTCAGTTTAGAAAACAGCTTTGAGCTGTGTTGTTCAAATTTTGAGGACTAGAAAGTAAATGGTAGAACAAGAAGGCTCGTTCATTCACAGAGGCAAGTGGTACTGGTACAGAGCTACCGTGGCTGTCTTCTCACCACACTTAGGTGAGGTGGGAGTTGAAGTGTTTTTGTAAAGCAGGGAGTCCTAGAGTCCCTCTAGGAGGGCTGAAGGCTCGGCAGCTCAGCTGAAGTGCATTTACACCAATGCACGCAGCATGGGAAATAAGAAGGAAGAGCTGGAAGCTGTCGTAGGGCAAGGGGCCTATGATGTTGTTGCCATCACGGAAACGTGGTGGGACGACTCATATAACTGGAGTACGGCTATGGTGGGGTATAAGCTTTTCAGGCGGGACAGGAAGGGTAGGAGAGGAGGTGGGGTAGCCCTCTTTGTAAGGGAGGACTTGGACATCACTGAGATGGATTGTGGAGATGAGGAGGTTGAGTGCCTGTGGGTCAAAATCAGAGGAGCCCACCAGAAGGTAGACTTTGTGATGGGAGTCTGTTACAGACCACCCAACCAAGGAGAAGCAGCTGACGAGCTCTTCTATAAACAGCTGGGGTCAATCTCTAGATCGATGCCTCTCGTTCTGGTGGGAGACTTCAATCTGCCTGATATCTGCTGGGTGTACAACACAGCAGAAAGGAAGCAGTCTAGGAGGTTCCTGGAGTGCGTGGGAGATAACTTCCTTGCACAGTTGGTGAATGAACCAACCAGGGAAGGTGCCCTCCTGGACCTCCTGTTTGTGAACAGAGAAGGCCTTGTAGGGTATGTGGCGGTAGGTGGACGCCTAGGACTAAGCGACCATGAGATTATAAAATTTTCTGTTCTAGGTGAAGAGGGTGGTTAGCAAGACGGTAACATTAAATTTCCAGAGGGCAGACTTTGATCTCTTCAGCAGGCTGGTTGGTGAAGTCTCATGGGAGACAGTACTCAAGGGCAAGGGAGCCCAGGAGGGCTGGGAGCTCTTCAAAGGGGTGGTCCTAGCAGCTCAGGAGAAAGCCATCCCCGTGGTCCGGAAAAAAAGCCGGCAGGGGAGAAAGCCAGCTTGGTTGAATAGAGAGATCTTGAGGGATATCAAGAAGAAAAGAAATGTTTATGGGCTCTGGAAGAAGGGACAGGCCTCTTGGGTGGACTACAGGAGGGAAGTGAGATTGTGTAGGGAAAAAATCAGAAGGGCTAAGGCTCAGCTAGAAATTGGATTGGCCAAGTCAGTGAAAGATAACAAAAAATCTTTCTACAAATATATAAATAATAAAAGGCGGACTAGGGAGACCATACAGTCCCTATTGGACACAGAAGGGACAACAGTAACAGGGGATGAGGAAAAGGCTGAGGTGCTTAATGCCTTCTTTGCCTCAGTCTTTAGTCGTAAGGAGGGTCGTTCCGCCTGTGTACAAACCCAGGAGCTAGAGGAGCAAAATGAGGCTCCCATGATCCAAGAGGAGGTGGTCAGAGACTTGCTAGCCCGACTGGACAGTCACAAGTCTATGGGGCCGGACGGGATTCACCCTAGGGTACTGAAGGAGCTGGCGGATGTGCTGGCCAAACCCCTTTCCATCATCTTCCAACAGTCCTGGAAGACTGGGGAAGTCCCACTGGACTGGAGGCTGGCTGATGTTGTGCCCATCTACAAAAAGGGCCGCAGGGAGGACCCAGGAAACTACAGGCCTGTCAGTCTGACCTCAGTGCCAGGGAAAGTCATGGAACAGGTGATCTTGAGTGCTATCATGAAGCACATGCAAGAGAACCGGGTGATCAGGCCCAGTCAACATGGGTTCACAAAAGGCAGGTCTTGCCAGACTAACCTGATCGCCTTCTATGACAAAGTGACCCGGCTACTGGATGAGGGAAAGGCTGTGGATGTGGTCTTCCTGGACTTCAGCAAAGCCTTTGACACAGTTTCTCACAGCGTTCTGCTTGAGAAACTGTCAGCCTCTGGGCTGGACAGGCGCACACTCTCCTGGGTGGAAAACTGGTTGGATGGCCGGGCCCAGAGAGTGGTGGGAAATGGTGTGAAATCCAGCTGGAGGCCAGTGACAAGTGGGGTTCCCCAGGGCTCAGTGCTGGGTCCAGCCCTGTTCAGTGTCTTCATCAATGACCTGGATGAGGGCATCGAATGCACCCTTAGCAAGTTTGCGGACGACACTAAGCTGGGTGGAAGTGTCGATCTGCTGGAGGGTAGGGAGGCTCTGCAAAGGGATCTGAACAGGCTGGACCGCTGGGCAGAGTCCAATGGCATGAGGTTTAACAAGGCCAAATGCCGGGTCCTTCACTTGGGGCACAACAACCCTATGCAGTGCTACAGACTGGGAGAAGTCTGTCTAGAAAGCTGCCTGGAGGAGAGGGACCTGGGGGTGTTGGTTGACAGCCGACTGAATATGAGCCAGCAGTGTGCCCAGGTGGCCAAGAAGGCCAATGGCATCTTGGCTTGGATCAGAAACGGCGTGACCAGCAGGTCCAGGGAGGTTATCCTCCCTCTGTACTCAGCACTGGTGAGACCGCTCCTCGAATACTGTGTTCAGTTCTGGGCCCCTCACCACAAGAAGGATGTTGAGGCTCTGGAGAGAGTCCAGAGAAGAGCAACAAAGCTGGTGAACGGGCTGGAGAACAGGCCTTATGAGGAGCGGCTGAGAGAGCTGGGGTTGTTTAGCCTGGAGAAGAGGAGGCTGAGGGGTGACCTCATTGCTCTCTACAACTACCTGAAAGGACGTTGTAGAGAGGAGGGTGCTGGCCTCTTCTCCCAAGTGACAGGGGACAGGACAAGAGGGAATGGCCTCAAGCTCCGACAGGGGAGGTTTAGGCTAGACGTTAGGAAAAAGTTCTTTACAGAAAGGGTCATTGGGCACTGGAACAGGCTGCCCAGGGAGGTGGTTGAGTCACCTTCCCTGGAGGTGTTTAAGGCACGGGTGGACGAGGTGCTGAGGGATATGGTTTAGTGTTTGCTAGGAACGGTTGGACTCGGTGATCAGGTGGGTCTCTTCCAACCTGGTTATTCTGTGATTCTGTGATTCTTGAGCACTGCACGTTTTGTGGTGATACTGGGCAGCTGGCAGTGCTAGAAGTAAAAGGGCTTTTCTGCCCAGTAGCATTTACTGATGTGTAGTGCTTCCCAGGAAAGGCCCAGTGCTTTTTGAGAGACTAAAAAATGCAAATAAAGCCCTAATAAAGCAGCCTTCTGCACAGGGGCCAGACTACTGCTGCAATACTAACAATAGATAGGTTATTAAGATTTAATGATGTCTGGTAACTCCCTGTCTAAATGTTTTGACAGTTTCCTTTCTTGCAGTTCCAGACAGAACTCCGGAAGATCTTAGTATCTCTCATAGAAGTTGCACAGAAATTGCTAGCACTGAACCCAGATGCAGTTGAACTGTTTAAGAAGGCAAATGGTATGAACATATCTTTATAGTTACTGGCTTGAACCTGGGAACTGGTTTGCTTCCGTAGCAGAAGAGTGGGCTTGCAGAGTGGAGTCCAGCCCTTGATATTTATAGTAAAGCCACTACAAACTTTGTGGCGAAGATTTTGCTTTTTTGGCTATAAGTTGAACAAAACTCATGAATTTATAAGGTCCCTTTGGAACGGACAAGAAGTTCAATTAAAAAAAAATCATTAATAGTGGAAAAAAAATGGAAAACTTCAAGAATTGTGCTTTAAAGATGGTAAAGAATGGTTGAAAATGCACAAGGAGGTGGTAAAATGGGGGAAAAGCACAGCTGTTGGTTTAGGTCGTGGGAAGCGCATGACCTTGATCTGCTAGGACCAGATCCAACTTTCTTTCATCAAAGATCTATTTTTCAGTTATCTGGAATCTTCTGTATGTTTACTTATGTGGAAATACTATAGCAATGTGAGAGTCAGCTGCCTTTCATTTGAGATCTTGAACATATCTGGACAAAGTCTTTGTCCAGGAAGAATCTGTTTGAGCCTGATCAAGCTGAGTGCAGCAAAGTAAATGATGAGATTGCAGATTTGAGGCAGAAACAAAAGCAGGGATGGAAGAGAAGAATGGGGTTTGAACTTAATGCGTGCCATTCCATTGAGAAAGGGGTTTATTTTAGTTCAAAGTCAATCTGAACGTTGTATTGTTTGTGTGTGTGTAGCTATGCTGGATGAGGATGAGGAAGACAGAGTGGATGAGATCGCTCTGCGACAGCTTACCGAAATGGGGTTTCCGGAAAGCAGAGCTGTGAAAGCCCTTCGATTAAATCAGTAAGTGTACTCAGTGCACTGCCTGTGAGTTATTTGATCTGGTTGGAAACAAATTGTATTTTTTTTTTTTCTAAAGTCTTATTTGGGTCACCTAAAACTGGGTTAGAAGAAGCGTTAACTTGAAGAACAGCGCTGCCTAAGGCAGCGTGCAGGTGCAAACGGCCCAGGGGGAAGGGGAGACAATGCAGTACTTGCTCTGGAGAGTATTGCTGGGCTGCAGTTCACAAGGCTGCCAGGCTGGCACTGTTTCCAAGTAGTAAACTTACATTTTATTTACTTTAGAATTCAGAGTTTGAAGAGAAAAAAGCAAACCCAGCCCATCCACATTGGTCTTTCAGCTGTAGAAGAATACTTTGTGCTGATCTTTTAAAAACGTTCCAAGAGTATTGTAAAGTCCAGAGAGCAACTGTAGATCTGTAGGAGCCAATGTAGTTCTTCTGCCCTAAGAAGAAATGGCTTGGAGAGGCCACTCTTGAAGATTTCTAGTGATGGAGAATCCACAATATATTCCAGTTGCTCTTTTCCAGTCTCTCTCCACTCTGGCTCAGAAAGAATTTTTACTCTGAAGTCTTTTATGTTGTAACTGAAAAGCCAAACACGCTGGCACCCTTTTTGCACTGACGACCTTCTGTTATCTTTGCTTCCTCTCTCTTCACTGGGAAGAGATGTGTTGGGGCTCTTAAGGTGCCTCAGCTTCAGCACTTGCACTTGGCAGCAAGTGCCCATGTTATGATCGTGGTGTTCTGTTCCCTTGGAGTGGCCTTTGCTTTGAGGCATCGCAGGCGACTTCTGAAGTCAAAGCAGAGGAAGAGCAGAGTGGTTTATGTCCAAGTGCAATTGCCTGTGTTGAATTTTGCTCCTGCTCAAGGCATAATGCGCACCTGTAATGTTTTTCACCCTCTTTCTTTCTTATGTTGTTAATGACATTCCTTGATCACTGAATGAATGTCGGAGAGATCTTACAAAGCAACAAAACAGCTTGCATCTGAGATGTGGTTGCATGTAAATTTGGAACATGCTTTGTTTGCAGTTTTGTCAGCAGTTGCAAGTAGTCACTGTTTGCCTGCTGTGAAATAAAGCAGACGATGTGGAGAACAAGGTGACTCCTACAGAAATGTCTTTTAAAATCTGGGTTGCAGCTGTCCAAGTTGGACTTCATGCCTCTGTCTTCTTGCCTTCAGAGAAGATTGCAGTGCCCTGAACACACAGAGAATTAAGATACTCAGATTTGCTCCTAAATTTAATTAGTTGTTGAAAAGTCATAAATAAACCTGTAAGTCAGTTATGGGAATAAATGCAAAGTGTGGAACGCTGCTGTACAGCTGGAGTGCTTCTCACCCTTGTGTGTTGCTTTGCTTTTCAGTATGTCCGTGACACAGGCCATGGAGTGGTTGATAGAACACGCAGATGACCCTGCAGTGGATGCTCCACTTCCAGGTCAGACTCCATCAGAAGCGACAGCTGAAGCTGGTGCAGCCTCTGCTGAGGCGACTGCGGGTCCTAGCTCAGAAGCGGAAGGGGATGAGGCCAAGGATGAGCTGACAGAAATATTCAAGAAGATCCGAAGGAAAAGAGAATTTCGTCCAGACCCACGAGTACGTGCTCTTTGTCTCAGCATTTCTGTAGTGATGCTAATTGGAAGGAATTGTGGGCACCATGTAACTGAAATAAATGCTTAGTTAATTGGTGGAATGAGATATCTGCATAGGTGTACATCATCTTGACTCAACGGTGGTTTTTGGGACTGTTTGAATTTGAGTTACTGAGGGAACGTTACCTAATACGTGGCAGTTTCAGATACCAGTATCTAAATTACTGACCATTACTCATATGCCTAAAAATTAATTGATGGGACTGAAATGAGCTGCCAGACTCCTGACACTGCTTTTTGACTGCTGTCTGGGAAGGAAGGATTGCAAGACAGGAGCAGGTCCTTTTGGTGTAGAAAAGGACCAAAGAGCATTATAATATTGAGGGGGCAAGCAAAAATCTTACTTGCAGATTGAAGTCTCGCAGCAAGCGTGGTAGTTAGCCTTTTTTCAGAGCACAGTATTAGCTGATGACAGTCTGTGTTGTTATTGCACTGTAAACTCACCAGGAGGTGCTCTTCAGAATCCAGCACTTTGCTTTTACAACTCGCAGTTTCTTGTGATTTCAATCAAAAGCTGCAAAGGTATTGGATGACCTGGTTACTGTTCCTAAATGATGCAACATTCTGGTACCGATACCTTGTTTAAATATATAACACTCACTAGCAGTGTAATAATGCAGGAAGCAATGTTAAATTGAGTGAATACAACTATAAATGCACATGGAACTCAATCTATGAATAAGATGGGAACAGAAGCTTTTTGACATTAGAGGTGTTCTAAAGTCAGGTGTTTCTGTCCACTCTTCTTTCTACCCAGGTAACTTGCTATTTGCCTTGCATTCAGCTTTCAGTGCTGTGGATAGAAGCTACCTTCACCCTTAAGATTCATGGGAGAGGAATAATAAAGGCACTTTTGATATAGAGTATTTGAAAACTTTATAGATAAGATTTAATGGTCTGCAAATGGAAACAATGGGGTATTTTACCTCGCAGAAAGCACGGAAGATGAAAGAATGTGCCTGTTCTTTATTTCTGTTTTAAATGTTACATTTATTAAGCCGTGTAAATCTGATACAGGCTGTCATTGCCCTGATGGAGATGGGATTTGATGAAAAAGAAGTGGTAGATGCACTCAGAGTAAACAACAACCAGCAAAATGCAGCTGTGAGTACAATGTCATTTCTGTTGCTTATCAGTACAATTCTTTCCATCATTGAATTGGTTGGTGTTTTGATCTGTCATAAAGCCCAACTGTTACTGGAGATGAAATGGGTGCTATATATTCTGTGCCTCTTTTAAATTAGATGCACAATTAGAATACAAAGATTCTGGACTTCTTAGAGGAACACAGCATGCATGAGGTTGAGGCTGATCGGGTTGGGAGAGCAAACTAAATGTCTCAAAAGTTTTGAGACGGTTTAATTCTGATGGAACCAATCTTGTCATTTATTGTACCTGGTGATTTCTTTCAGTGTGAATGGCTGCTGGGAGACAGAAAGCCTTCACCAGAGGACTTAGATAAGGGCATTGACACTAATAGCCCACTCTTCCAAGCCATCTTAGAAAACCCAGTGGTACAGTTAGGGTTAACCAACCCTAAAACTCTACTAGGTAAGTCCTGCTTGGGTTCTTGGTATGTATACACTGTCTTTGTAGTTGCTAGGAAACAAGAGTCTGGATGATGACAGCACGCTTTGTGGGATAGGTGCAGCTCTGTGCCCTTTTCCTCACATTCTGCAACTGTATTGTTTGTTTGCTTCATTCTGCAACTCAGCTAAACCCAGGGCAGAACCTGGGGCTGTCCCAGAAACCATATCAATTCCGCAGGCTGCAGGATTACACTGGCTGAACTCAGAACTTTAATAGCGGCTGGCTGCAATGCTTTTGTGGATTTAGGAGACCTTTTGTGTGCTCCCTTTGGCCACAAGGGCAAAAATCAGGAATGTGTGTCTAGAACTCTGATTATTTCACAGAAAAAACAAGGCTGTCTGGTGCTGTACAGCTTATTCTGCAGAGGGACTTGATCATTGAGATGGAAGATAACATGTGGAAGAGAAACTAAACAAGAAGTTGGAGCTAAGGCCCTGCCTATCAAAGTAGAAATAACATCTGTGAAAATACAGTTCCCCTTGCTCGTGGTCAGAGGGGCTGTGAGCACAGCAAGTGCCAAACTGATGAGCCTGACAGTGAAACAAATCTCTGAATTGGTCTCTCTGACGCTGGAGGCCGGTACAAAAGAATGAGGTTAGCTCTGTGATGCATATAAAAAGTTTTGCACTTAGTCTTTGGCTTCAGAATTTATTTGAAGCAAGGACTTTATGTAAAGGCTGTGTGCTGCACTTTCAAGACAGCTTTTAAAAATACTGCTTTAAACGTAATTAGGAGAGTTTGCAAGCCTTTAAATAATTCAAGAGCAGAACCTTCCCACTCTGATTTCTGAGCAAATGGTCTCCTCATTTCCAACAAGGGTTCCACACGGCAGCTCAGCATATAAATAGAAAATGAAATGCCGTTATATGTTCTTGTAAAGCTTGGATGGACATCAGAGAATGTATTCCTAATGATACATCTGCAATTTGGTTGTGTCGCAGATTTTAATAATGAACGTTTGCATTTAATTAGATACTCACATAAGGTTGATAAATCTTCAGTTTTAAGCTTTTGAGTGAGTGTAAAAGAATATAGCTAGCGGTGAAAAGTGAGACCTGTACTTCATTGTGGGCTTCTCCCTAGGCGCGCTGCATGACCTTGAACGAGGTATTAATGGTGAGACTTTCCGAGGTGCTGGGGACTTACAGCTCCCACTAATGTCTGTTGGAGCTTTGCACACTAACGCTCCTGGGAAAATTAAGGCACTGACCTTAGTGCCGCTCTGCCAGGCTCTTTCAGCACTGACATTTTGGTGACTCCTGAATAGGTCAGCTGTGCAAGTGCTTTTTCTGTCCTGTTCCATAACCACTGCCTCAAATGTCCAGTCGCCCAGCTCAGTGTCTGTCATAAGGGTTATAAATTATTGCCTGGACTTTCTCCTGCCAAATTTGTAGCTCAGCTCCTGCAGTAGCTGTCTGTTCCTCCAGTGTAAGTAGAAGGAAGAGTGGAAATTAGTATATTTTAAAACAAAACAAACCAGCAAAGCTTATTAAAAAGCAGCTGCGTATAGAAAGAAAAAACTGCTCTTAAGTATTTGGATCGCTGTCGCTGTTCAGGAGTGGAGGTAGTTGTTCTGCAGAGACAGCTTTTCCCCTTCTGCCGGTGTCTAGGCAGGTGGAACTGACTGTCTTACTGGCATCCTCTGCTCTCCAAACACTAGGAAGGAGGAAGCATGTGCTGCGCGGAAGGAAGGTGGCGCTTCCCTTCTGCCTCTATGAAAAGACAGAGCTCCGAGATTTGTCAGCTCAAGGGTCTACGCTTGAGCTGTCTCTGCTTCTTATTCCTGAATAGCCTTTGTCACAGCTGTTTCTTTTGCTGGCTCCATTTTCCCTTTAAAGGATTTAGGAGAGAGCAGCCGTGGGACATCCAAAGGGCAGCAGGTGAAAGCAAAGGTAGCAGAGGCGAGGAGATGACAATGCTATCTATGAGCTGTCTTGGTTAAGTACCAGGAAGGAGAAAGATACCAGTGCAACAACTAGCCATTAAGAATTCCTGACTGGGATGTGGAAAGTCTTTGATCAGCAAGAACAGAGTTGCAGACTGGTCTTCCCATAGGAGTGTAGGCAGCAGACAGCCCGGTTCTAAGATGGGCTTTCATAAATGGATGAGTTGTATGGCAGGTTCCCTGCTACTGCGTGTAGACATCTGCTTAGGGTTTAGCTCTTCAAATTGGTGTCCTTGAGGTTCTGTAAGATGGACTGTAATCCAGGCTGAGTATTTAATCAGCCTCTGTCTGCAGTGAATTTAATGCTGAGGAATGGGGAAAGCAGAACAGCCTGCAGCATCCCATCTGTGGAGACTTCGGAGTGCAAGTGGTAAATGTATGAACCATATTCCCGCTGTCCCTGGGTGATGCTTGCCCAGTGCCTTTGAGTTGCAGCTATTTCTAACTGTCCTGTTGTTGAAGTATCCCAAACATGGAAACCTCTGACTAGAGCACTGAGTGTTGCGATTTCCCTCTCTTGGCAGCCTTCGAGGATATGCTTGAAAACCCCTTGAACAGCACTCAGTGGATGAACGATCCAGAAACTGGGCCTGTCATGCTACAGATCTCTCGAATCTTCCAGACGCTGAACCGCACGTAGAGGGAGACGCCAGGTCACTGTGCTGCTTCCTCCTGCCCCTCGCTTCACTGTCTCCTCAGCAGGAGGATGCATGGATTGTTCGGGGAGAGGGGCGGCTGGAAGGGAAGAGGGGAGATCTGAACGGGTCTCTCGCGCGAGAGCTTATGTAGTTATGGCCAACTGAAGTTAATTGCCTTGAGGATTTAGTGTTAGTGGAAGAGGTTTGAAGACTTGTTTATGTTTTCAGGTATTAGGTTTAAAACAAAGTATATAAAAAAAATAGGAAAAGGTTTTGTGAAAACAATTAAGAATCTGATTGTTGGAAAGAAATATGATATTGCTTGTTAAAAAGGCCTGTGGCAGTAGTTTTCTAGCCAGTTCTGCTAGCATCTGGCTAGCGTTTACAAAAGGTCACTGACCACTAGCATAGACTATTAATCATCTCCGTACAGTATTAATTTATGGCTATATCAAATTATGAAATGCTTTTCAAAAATTGACTCCTAGGAAATTTTTTTTTTAAAGTCCAGATATTGGGAGAGCAGGCGCGTTTCTATCCCAACTTCTTTATCCTGAGTTATAACTTAAACAGAACCATCCAGAGATGGAATTCCTTCAATAAATAGCATTACTTTTTCCTATTTATTTCCTGCACTAGTGCTGTTGCAATTCCACAGTGGTTAGCCTTGCAGGAGATTCCCTGTCAGCTACATTAAAGATGCAGTATCTTTTTCACAACAGAACTCCGGGACTTGGATTCTCAAGCAGGCTGCAGTGCACAAGTTGAGGCTCTGCTGTATCCTAGCATGAGCAGGGATGTACTCACGTAATGGGTTTCTTCCATTTTTATGTGCATGTTTGGAAAGGAAGACTCGTGGGGTTTGACTTTGGTTCAGAGTGTTTTCAAAAAAGCAGCTAATTTGCATGGGTTTTTCACTGGTGATCCATAAAGCAGAACCTCTTTGGTTTTGATCTTGTTTAACATATTTAAAAGCACGCTTGAAATTATTATCTTATTTGAGATAGAAGTGGGGTTTTACCTCGGAAATACAGAGAATATCACGCAGCCTCTTCCCTCCTTTGTCAGAAGGCTGACTTGGGTTTTCAGATGGGAGTTGAGAGCTTTTAAGAAGAGAACAGAACTCTCAGAAAACGGAGCTGGTTTTTATGATTGAGCTCTGCAGGTTTTACTTTTTTTAACAGTCTGAACAAAAATGGGCTTTATTTTAAAGCTAATGAAAGCTGATTGACATCTGTCAATCCCCGCCACGCCTTGCCCTTCACAGCCCTTTCTGGGGAAGGCAGGCTGGGCAGGAGCAACCTTCAAAGCTTAGAGGTCTCCTCTCAAGCTCCTGCACAGCTCCACTTTTTCAGTCTGGATTTTTCTTGTGCTGTTGGGTTTTTTAAACAAAAATGCAACACGAAACCCTACAACAAGTTTTGACCTGAACTTGGCATCCGATCTCTGCTGTTATGCAGTCAAGGTGCTGAAGTTGCCAATTTCACATAATTAATATGGAGGGTGGGGAAATCAAAACAGCCTGAGATTTTATCTTGTCTTACTATCCCAGCATTTTTTTTGTTACTCATAATGTCATTTTAAGCTTTACAGTTCGTGACTGCTGGAAAATTTTCTTCTGCATTTAGAAATTCTAAGCTTCAGAGAGGTGCTGCTTCTGCTCAGATTTGACAGTAAAAGTGTTTTCCTGGACTTGCTAAGAACAGATTGACAACAGAACATTAAATTATAACCTTGTCCTATAACTGTGAAAGCAAGGAACCTGATCCTGCAGCTCAGTGAGTTCAGCATAGTGACTCAATTGTGACTGAAGGTTGTAGTGATGTGAAAGGTTTTGATTATTTTGTCCACTTTTTTATTATTCCCTAGAGCTTTTTGCCTCTAACACAACCAGAAGATGTTATTACTTGAAGCTTTAATGTTAGAGGCACATGTCCTTCTCTACTGATTTTGATTCTCATAGATATTCCTTTTAATGAATGTTTTTTAGAGGACAAAGGTGGGAAAAGGTACTGTGAAGTTTGGTGGGGTTTTTTGGCTTCTGAATGAATGAGAACACGTTCAGCCTTAATGAACAGTCTTGGTCTTTGAATGTAAAAGGGTTGTTAAAATGTTTCTTTTGATTTCAGTAACGCATGATCAGATTCTGGAGCGGCTGTAGAGCTTCCAGACAGATAAGGCAAGGATCATGTCGGCTTTACAGTCATCTAAAAGTTTGGCATCTGGTATATATGGTCAACCAATCTTGCCTGTGCTGGCACAGGAGGAGCTGCTGCAGGGACAATGCGGATGATGAGCTTGAACCAGCTCCCCAAATTTTAGGGCACTGAAGCTGGGCACGTTCCTGATACGCAGTGTCTGACCTGCCCTGGGGGAACAGAGTCGAGCACTTCTAAGGACAAAGGTTCTGCTGCTTGTGTGTCTCTGCATCAATCCCACAATGATGGGAGCGGAGTGTGATCCTGCCAGGTCTCCTGATGAACTGGGCTCGATCTTCAGTGTCACTTTGATCAGGGTGATAAGTTATCAGAGCTGCCTCCCTTGGTGTGTCAGAACACAATTGGTGCCACTGAACCTTTTATAAAGTGAGGAACAAACTATCAGTAAAGCCAATCACACCTCTCTTATAGAAGAACCCAGGAATGCCCAGGTTCAGCAACAGAACCTGATGTTGCAGCAGCAGTTGGAGACTGTAGGGATAAAGGAGTACTGCATCTTTAAATGATTGAAGGCTTGAGATTATGTGATTATTTCTGGATTTTATTATTCCAGAATTCAACACTTTAATGTAGCCCCGCTTGTCTTTTGAGGACTTAGTTTCCAGTGGCCAATAGGATGTGTGATGTTTGCAGCAAGGCAGAGGAGCTGATTTAAAACAAACAAAACCTACCTTTGAGGTTAAATGAATGCTTAGGGAATTGATCCAGGCAGGGGTGTTAGAGTATGGATTAGTAGCAGATGAGGGAGCTGTGTGTCCCCACCACACCTGGCTGTGTTGCTGCTTCATCTTAGTAAGTGGATGGGGAATTAAGTCCATCGTGCTTGCAAAGGTATTGATTATCCCAGTTTTTACAAAACCTGCCAAAGCTGAAAGTTCCCTGCTGTTGAGTCAGAATGCACAGATGGGTCTCTAGGCACAAGGAGTGCGTGTAATAAGCTTTGCCTGGTGATAAACTGTCCTGTTCCACTGCTGAAGGGCAGGGGTCTGGTAGAGCTGGTCTGTGCACTACTGAGAGGTCCTGAAGCACGCGGGAATAGGAAAAAAAGAAGCTTTTGATAGGAAGAGTTACTCACAGGAGTAAAGATTTACACGTTCAGGTCCCATGTTTGCATCTCTGGTGTCAAAGTTATAACTAGCAAAGACATGTTGTATTTAAGTGGCTCATAACTTGGTCATGGGAACGCTTGGAAGCCTGTGGAATCGAGGAATAAGGATGGGGATGGTAGATGGCAAATACAATCTGTTTCTTTCAGCTCTAGCTCTTGGCCCCGTCCGTTGATACAGACAATCTTCTGCCTTTTGACATTACTTGACTCCTGAAAGCTAGCTTGCTATTTATTTAACTATATAACTTATGGTTTTGTCATCAAAACACTGATGTTTTTAATAGAAATGTACTTTATGGCAGTTTGTTCTCAGGGCTTCATATTTATACTCTGTATAAGGGATGCATTTAAAGGGATGTATTAGGAAAAAATGCCATTGGCCACTTTACTACTTGGACCTTGATTGTCTTGACCTGTGAGACAGAGCTAGCGAAGCTCCCAATAAAGCTCTCATGTCTGGTCCAGTCCAAGGACTCTGCCAGTCTCTCTCTCTCCCAGTGAGCAGCAGCAGGAGTCTGCATTGCTCTCTGGACACGGTCACACAAGATTACCCAGCTGCTTCACACTTCTCTGATCTTTACACCATTTCAAGGACGCTTCTGTTCTCTGTGCAGCTGGAAAATTACCTTGCACAGTTTCTGAAGCAGTTGTCACCGCGCTGCTCCCCTGCTGGGGTGGTGCGAGGTTCACTCCCGCAGGAGCTCGAAGCCTCCAGCTCATTGCTGCCTTCTGGCCCCTCACAGCTCTGTTGCAGGCATCTCAGCACCTTCACCTCATTTCTTTCCTCGCTCTCCTGGAACCAAACTTGGCTTTGGGAGATTGATCTTCGTATCCAAAAAACACTCAAGTGGTTGCTGAAATCCTTTTTTTTTTAGTTAGGACTGTTACAATTATTTTTTTAGATGCTGTGATTCATGGGCTGAGGATCTTTTAATGTAGTTTGAAAGTTGTTTAAATAAGCATTGTACCAAACAAATGTATAGTGACCCTGTCAGCAGATATTACCTGTAGGAGGGATGCAGAGGTGACCAGGGAGCTTGACTTCAGGGCAGTTTTAGAGAAGCAGTGCGCACAGGATAGCGAGTGTTTGACCCAGAGTAAATACCCCATTTTTCTACTTTTAATAAATAGCATTTTTATTGACTCGCAGAATAGCAGCGCTTGCAGCTGGGTGTTTCCATCTTATCTTCAGTCCTTGTGCTTTCAGGCCCGGGCAAAGCATTGACTGTGTCCTCCTCTCTGGGCTGGTTTTTCAGCTGAAGGGTTTGTGTTGCTCTTGTTGGAGGGAGGGCGCTCGCTGGGCTCGGCAGAGGGAACAGCAAGCGGTGTGAATTGTGTCTGCGAAAGTGCTGTCGCGGTTTTTCGCACCTACATCCTGACATCTAGGCATAACAAAAGGGTTTTTTTCAGGACCTCTTGCTCTAGATCAGAAGATCTTCAGTGCAGATCCCGTTAGCAGCACGTGAACCGCAGTAGGTGTAAATGCGTTCAATTCTTACTGAATTTGGGTATCGTTTTGTATCATGCTCTGGGGAGAGGGATGAAATTGGATCACATTTTACACTAACACCCACAAAACGGTGTCTTTGTCGCAGCAGGTAACAGGCCTGTAGAGATTTTTAATTAGCATATTTTTATCATAGTTTAATGAACAGAACACAAATGTGATTGCGACCCAGCACTTCCCACAAGGCAGCACCAGTACAGTTCTAGTGCAAGGTACTGACTGCACGTGTTCCATTTCACCTGTGTATAAAGTAATTAGGTGCAGCATAGGATAATTTTTACATGGCACTGACACTGATGTGTGGCATGCGCAGCTGTTTCAAAGATGTAATGTTACTTTTACGAAGCTTAACTGGGGCGAACGTCCCTGAGCCTGTGGAATTCAGGGTTCATTCTGGACATGCTCTGTGGGTGGCTGACCTCTCCTGATGGGAACGCCAGCAGGCTTTGCTCCCCTGAAACAAAGCAAGAAATTCTATGGTTAGACTCAGTGATCCTGGGGGTCTTTTCCAACCTAGTGATTCTGTGAAATGTGGCTGATTTATTATCCTTTCAAGCAGTCAGTGTTGTCTACTGAAATGTTCCTGGCAGTTATTGAGGTTGGTAGCAAAGCCAAACCTGTTTGGACCTTTGGTGTGTGGAGAAGTCGTACCCACGAACGAGACTAGAATGAACACTGAGTCTTTAAACCTGCTCACACAGACACACTGAGACACTGATGTTACGTGTGTTGTAAATTTATAATATATCTTAAAAATAAAGGTTTTTTGGTTTATTACCAGGTGTTCCGAAACATCATTTTCAGGAGCAGCCAAGGTTTATGAATCTACATTGTTCAATGTTCCTTGTGCCTGCATGTTGTGATAATTCTTCCTTGGAAAGTAAGATATTTCCATAGCTGTTCCAGAAACCTGTAACAAAATGTGTGCAGAAAATCTTTGCTGGTTTTGCACCTTGAAGTTATTTCTTTGTTTTCCAGGAAAGATGCGTTGGTAAGATTCATTGTAAGTGCCATGTGAAGCAAGATTTAGTGTAGCCCTGTGATGGACTGATGCCACTGCACAGGTTGCCCAGAGCAGTGGTGGCTGCCCCATCCCTGGAGGGGTTCAAGGCCAGGTGGGATGGGGTTTGGAGCCCCTGATCCAGTGGGAGGTGACCCTGCCCATGGCAGGGGTGGGACTGGGTGGGCTTTGAGGTCCCTTCCAGCCTGAACCATTCTGCGATTCAGCTAAGAGGGATTTATCTTGGTTGTTGACTGATAAATTGGAAGCCTTTTCTTCGACAACCAGGGAACTGTCATCAGGGCAAACAGCCTGAGCCAACAGCAGCTCTCGATGTGGGATGCACCAACCTGCATGCGACAAAACCAAACTGCCCTTCTTGCTTCTGTGGTGCCCTCGCAACAAGCAGGGAAGTGGCTCCGAGCTTTGCCCACGTGTGTGTGGTTGCTTGGAGGCAACTGGTTAAGAGTGTAAACGCAGGAGGGTGTCTCTAAAGAAGAGAAGGGGTTATTAGCGTTTTCACACCGTGTTCAGGGCAAGGAAGAGCACCTGTAGCAGCCTGTTTGTTCAGCGCACGTTTAACTGGTGAGGATTTCACAGTAATTTTCATTGCATCCCATAAAAGACAGAAGATTAGCGTGAGGTATGTGGATGCTTCTGGTTCAGTGCAGCTTAAAGTGTGGTGTTATTAAATGCCAGTGTTCCCTTGGTGGCCTCTAACTTGGATTTCCTTGACTGCACAGGTTAGCAGGAGGCTGCAGGGCAGTTCAGAGGTCCAGCTCGCCAGTAATTTAAAATTAGAACAAAACTGAAACCCCTTAAAGCAGCTTGTGGTGTATCATTAGATAATGGTACTTCTAAGCCCAAACTGGTACAGCAGGTCAGGGCAGAAATCCACACCTTGAACATTAAAAAGGGCTGTTATCCGAGTGACAAGATGGGCTATAATTGGCGTCATGTTGCCTCTCAAGGAGGGTGTTTTCGGCACACAGACGTGTTGCTGGCGTGCAGCAGCGATGAGGGGAGAGGCTCCCTGCTGCGCCGGCCCAGGAGCCTCCTCCAGCAAAGCCAAAGTCTGCACCGCAGCGAGTGGGGAAGGTAGGAACAGGCTGCACTTGGCTGTGAAAATACAACCTGGTGCTGGCAAGGTGAGACGTGACAACACGATGAGAGTCGTTCCCTCGGTGGCTGGGCTCCTGTGGGCACTCCCAGCGAGCTGTGCAGTGGTCGGCTTGCTCCTTCCCTGTGCTCACTCCTCTCCCATCAATCGGTGGTCACGAGTCGCATGAACCCTTAAAAACAAAGTCAAATATTGTATGATTACCTGGCCAGCTCCTCTAACGTGTCTGCCTGGAGCGGGTTCCAGTGGAAATAAAAGGGCGCAGGAGGACAACAAAGCTGAGGAAGGGGCTGGAGCCCCAGGGGTTCTGGGAGTGGCTGAGGGACATGGGGTTGTTCAGCCTGGAGAAGAGAAGGCTGAGAGGAGACCTCATTGCCCTCTGCAGCTCCTGGAAAGGAGGTTGTAGCAAGGTGGGTGTTGGTCTTTTCTCCCAAGTAACAAGGGATAGGATGTGAGGAAATGGCCTCAAGCTGCCCCAGGGGAGGTTTCGACTGGATATTAGAGGAAGGTTTTTTGCTCTGAAAGGGTTCTGAGGCCCTGGCAGAGGCTGCCCAGTGAGGCAATAGAGTCTCCATCCCCACGGGGTTCAAAAAGTGTGTGGATGTGGCACTTTGGGAAATGGTTTAGCTGGCACGGTGGCGTTGGGCTGACTGTTGGACTAGATGAACTTAGAGGTCTTTTCCAGCCTCAATGATTCCATGGAATGGCAGATGCTGTCCCTGGGAGCTCCAGATGCCCCCAGATCAAGGCTGCAGTCTCTGCTGTGACAATCCAATCGTCTGTCCTGTTCTCGATCGTGCTGTTCTTTTTTACTGGTGACTTTTACCATAAGAGAAGGATTAGCTAAGGAAAGCAGCAGCTCTGGAAACTGCTGGGGATGCTTTGCTATAGGGGAAGTGGATTTGGGGCAGAATTAATGAAGCAAATTCTTTTGCTGTTCGAAAGCTTTCGCTTCAAATGCAAAGCTTGCACTTTGGAGCTGGACCTTCGCTCCAGTGTTTTGATCCTGGAAAGCAGCTTGAAAGCAGGCAGGTCTGTAGCGTAAATGTGCAAACAGCGTCGGTACAACTGCCAGCGAGTGTGACCTGAGAAGGAGCAGCAGTGCTCGAGCCCCATGTATCCAGTGTCACCAGGAATCCAGCCCCGTGGGGAGGGACACCAGTAACTCAAGATGTGCTGGACCAGACCCCACCAGACCAAAATAAACCTGGAGTATGGACCTGCTCTCTCAAACCCAAGGGTGTAAATGAGATGACTGGCCAAAGAGCTGGTGCCCAAATAAATGGCTTGAGTTCAGAGGTCACGAGTTCCCCAGGTTCCTGGGGAGCCACCTTGGCTGCGGGTGCTGGGTGTCACCAACGTGACTGCTGCCTCTCCAGCACAGGTTGCTCGGCTGTGGGTGGTTTATTGAGCAGCTGGTAGGATGCAAACCCCGCCTCTTGGGGTCCTGCCCAGATCGTGCACCCCGGGATGCAGCGCTGGCTGTCGTAGCCAAGAGTTGCGGCTCTCAAGCAGGTTTCATTAATGATGCCATCAGCAGTTGCATAACGAGCTCTCCCACTCTGGGAAGCGGCATGCGTGCGGTGAGCTGGTTGGGCTGGTTCAGCACCAGGGCTCCGCGTGCACCGTGCAAGCGGCGGCTGCAGAGGCTTCACACTTAATCCTGGGTGAGGGCTGCGCTGCGCAGGTGTGAGTGGCCACATTATTCATGGAAGACCTGTAGCGCTTATGCATGATGTGGTTACTCAGCTTTTGAGCTGTAGCTTGGCCATAAACCGCATTTATGCTGATGGGAACCTCTATTTGTCCTCTGAGGAAGGGCTGCTCCGCAGGGAATCTGTGCCCAGGAGTCCCATACCTGCCGCAGCTCCCACGCACCTGGAGTTTGGGTGAATTATTCAGCTGCTCCTCAAGCTGCTGTGCAGGGCAGCCCTTGGAATAGCACAGCACCCAGCGCTGTGCCGAACAATGCGATCCCTGCAGCCGGGCAGCAGCACGGCCCTAGCTGGGGGGAGCCAGGCGGTGCAGGCTGTTGGACCCCCATGCTCCACACGGCTCCTCTATGAGGCATGCAAGAAAAGGAAAATAGTTCAGACCCTTCTAAATCATCCTTAAAAGGACACCAGCCGGCTATTTCCGTGCTGCTGGCTCGGCGTTGCAGCAGCTCTCTCCCATCTGTGTTTTCCCCTACACAGGCGCCCGTTGCCAGGCTGCGTGCGATGAATCACGGGGTGCTCGTTGCATTTACCCCCATGCGCCCAGCTTCCTCCTAGACGGGCGCCTTCCTCCCCTGCTCCCTCATCCGAACGCTCGCCAAGGGGAGAAAAAAAAAAGCACAATCCTCCATAAAACCTGCGCTCTGGCCCCCGAGTGATCCTTGTCCATTCTTCCTCTCCCTGCTTCCCCAGCGCAGGCAGGAGACGGCAGTAGCCGCTCCTCTTCCCAGCCCCTTCTCCCTTCTTCCAGGAACATCGTGCCCGGTGCAGCTAAGCCCAGAATGATTTGAAGCATCTTCCTTGTATTTTCATCCAGCCCAGGAGTCTGGAAGCAGGACGGTGCCTTTCCCCGTGGGAGACCCAGCAGCACAGCTCCAGCCGGGCAGCTCTGGCCACCGCAGGCTTCCCCAGGGCCACCACTTCCCAAGCAAAGGAGTTGCTCAGATTCCCATGGGTTAACGTGGGCTGTATTTATAGTTTGCTGTGCTAAAAATAAAAGCCCCAAGTGTTGGGTTCCCTGATGCCAGCCTCGTGTAAAAAGGGACGCCCAGAAGCCCTGGAGAGGGTGCCTAAAGGTGAGGGTTGAGTGATGCCCCGGTGCTACTCCCGCAGGGGGCTGGTAAAGTTTATTTCTTGGTGATCATGTCACTGCTGTATCCCTGTCTTGCTCAGCACAGAGCCTCGTGCAGGATTCTTGTTGTACTAAAAATAAGCCATTCTGGCCCATCAGCCTCAATCTAGCAGAGCCCGTGAGCGAGAGGGGATGGGGCATCAGCACTTCTGGCTGTGGCTATCAGCCTGTGCATAAGGAAGCCCCGCGCGGCACAGCTCCGAGCAAATGCGCTACCAGAACGTTCTGAAAAATGTCTGCACGTGGAGCATTTGTGTGTGGTGGCTCTAACCCCCCCATGGAGGTGACCAGCAAATATTCCCCCCTGCTTTTGTCTGCTTTCCAAGTGAGGCCCCTTTCCAGCGCCCACGGTGGGACGGTGCCAGGCTGCCGGCACTGAGGAGCTGCGAGTGCCTCCCAGGAGCAGGCAGGGTCCATGGGAATGATGTGCAGGAGCAGCAGAGCTGAAGACGAGGAGCTCAACACATCCTCCTGAAGATGACCTCCCCCTGTTTGTGTACAAAGGTGAAGCCAGTCAAGGCAAGCAATTTCTAAACCGGTTTCCTTAATCTGGTTGTGTTTTGAACAGAATTGGGGTATGAGGGAGTGGGACCCTGTCTGCCCAGGGTGTCCCTCCTGCTCTGCCCCATCGCCCTCTGTGCTGAGCTGCCAGCACACAGAGTTTTCAGAGCTGACCCAGGGGCTTCAGCGTCTCCTCTCATCCTGACTCCATGGGTCTCCTCCTAATGCCAGAACCTCAGCGAGATGCTGCTTGGAGGGAGCTGCTTCTGTGTTTTCCCTGCACAAAACATTCCAGCTTCAACCAGCAAAACCCAACGAGGAATATCCACTCCCGGCATCGCCCTCGGTCCCTCCAGCCCCCAGCTTCCTCCTCCACATCTCTGATGTCACTCATAAATGAGCGTGAGTCATTCAGCAGTTGCCATGGTGATGCCGGTGATGCCAGGGAGCGCAGCGCTGCTCAGCTCCCCCCAGCCCTTTCCAGGGAGCAGAGGGGACCAAGCCCCCTGGCACTGAGCCCCCAGGACTCACCACGGGCTCCCATGTCCCAGGCTGCTCCCCACGGTCCCTCACGGCACTCAAGGCTGCGACGATGTCGACGGCTGCCACCGGTAAGTCGGTGCCGTTGGGAATTTACCTGTTTGGGGGGCTTCTGCCAAGCATTCGTGTGTCGTGCCCAACAGGAGTGGCACCCACTGCCCCAGCCCCAAGGATATGGGGCATCCTTAGCAGCATCCCCTTCTCTGTGTGCTGCTAGCAGCCCCAGGGGTGTCGTCACCCCAATTCCCAGGGCCAGCTGAGGGGTGTGGGCTGCTCTCAGCCAGCTCTGAACCCCAGGGAGCAAGGGGAGCCCGGGGCAGAGCGGTGCCAGGCAAGCACGCTGGAGACCAGGGCCATGCAGCCCCCTGGTGTGGGAAGCATCCATGGGCCTGAGTCACCAGCGCTGCTTCGACTGGGACAGCGGGACGGGAGCACCATGAGGCACGTTGTGTTTCAGCCCTGGGTGCTGCGTTGGGGCGTTGCATCCCCTCTCCTCACTCAGAGCTGCCCTGGTGCAGGGCTGCGTCCTGCCCCTGCAGAGCCTCTACCAACCGTGCCGTGTGCCAAAGCCTTGGGAAGGGATTAGAGGCGATATCCTGCTCCTGTGGGCAGGGAGCCCTGTGTGCCAAGCCCTGCAGCAGCGAGGGACACGCCACGCACCTCGGGGCATTGGCATCTCTGCTAGGGATGTGGGAACAGGACTGGCCCCTTCCAGCCCCTCCTGCCTGCCCAGGGATCTGCTCCGAAGTCCATCAGCTTGGTCCACCTCCCTACCAGTGGCTCAGAGGTGCTGGCGTGGCTTAATTTCCTGCTCAGTGTCTGAATTACTGTCATGAAGTTCTTGCTGTAAATAGGACCTGGCCGAGCAGGATTGAGTCGTTTCAATTACTCTGACTAATTTGTACATTAACATATTGCTCTGGCTACAGATTTAAGAGCGTTCAAGCACTGCATGTGCATGCTGGCCTGGACCCAAGGGGATGAGGAAGGCAGTGTTTGTTTTGGCATCTCTCTCAAGGCAAGGTGAGAGCAGACGGGGCTGTCAGGTGAAGGGCTTGGGCACAGAGCTGACAGCAAGGTGAGCCAGGAGATGTGTCCCACCGGAATAGCCTGAGCTGAAAATACAGACCAGGAAAGAGTCGAAATGCAGTGGGAAGGCACTACCCGCCCCCCACCAGATGCTGCTGTGAGAGATAGAGGAGCTTTAGTTTGCTTTTGAGGCAGTTTCTGCTCTGTAGAAGCTCTCTGGGGTGAAGCCTCGTGCATCAAAGTCAGCTGAAGTGCATTGCGGTGCTGTCCTCTCAGCCAGGGCTGCGCAGTTTTTGAAAGGAGAAGCCTTAAAATGCAGAAATGACAGCCCTTTCATCAAAATACCCCTGTACCTCAAGATCAAAACACAAACCTGCCACAGGGAAAGGGAAACACCTGGTTTGGATCCATCCCTCTGCATCTAGGGTGGAAGAGGTGACTTTCCAGGACCCAGCAGGCAGCTTTTGCCTTTGTGCGTTCCCCAGGGACCTGGAACAAGGCGGCCCCGGTTCTGTTCCTACGCGAACACCTCCCCCTGTGCAGCCAATGTCAAACATTTCAGTGAAATAATGATGTTGTAACATGGTTTTGGAAAAGATTGGATGGAGACCACTGTGAATTGCCAAAGGTAACACTTAGCAGTGGTTCAGGACATTGCTTTTGGGACTAACCACGCACCAGCTCATGAGGAGTGAGGAGGGTTATGTGCTGTTCTGCTGAAAGTCAGGTTATCGGGGTGCTGAGGTTTTGTGCTTCTCTGGCTACGAACCCAACCACATTTATCAGGAGGAAGATGCTGAATACGTTCAGTTTTGCTCTCGGCTTTTGCACCTCACAAAACGCAGCCTGGAGTAGGGGCAGATGTTGCATTTTGGAATTCAATTAGAATTTTTTTTTCCTATTCATTTTTTCTGCCTTTCAGTTAGTCATTGCTTTCCAATAATGTATAAATAGTAATGAAAAAGTTGGAGATAAGTCATTCTATCTTTGCATAGTTATACATTCATGGTAAATACAGTTTTACTTTCCAAAGCGTCCTTAAGAAAAATGTGCATTTTAGAAAGAAATCTTCTGGGTAAGGTGAATTCAAAGTTCCCATTGAAACTGGTTTCTGTCTGAACACTACCCAAAAAGGACTGTGAACAAGGATTTAATGAATATAATGATATATGGAAATATAGAAAAATCTTGTTTGCTCATTAATTAGATCATGGCAAGACTCAAAAACCCTTCAGCGCTCACCAAGCTGGTCCCTGGGGTTCTCTGGTTGGGGTTGCGCAAGGACGAGGCATTGGAAAGGGAGGCTGGGACCCAACTTCTTCATATGAAAGTGTCTGGAAAACCTGGTGGGCTGTAAATGCTATTGATTCACCATTCTCCTAAACATAGTCCAGGGACTCTAAAAATAAATAATCTTATGGATAAAAATATCTGACAGGCTAAAACCCCTCCTATTATTAATATAGGCACTTAAAACCCACCGCCAGTGCCTCCAGGGCTGTGATTGCTGCAGATAGCTGCAAGCTCTATGAGGGAGCATCGTGCTCCCCATAGCCAGCAAAGGAAAGTCTGGCTTCCAGCGAGCCAGCCAGGCAGGGCGAGCTGTCACCCCTCCCTCTGCCAGCTCTTCCCCCAGCAATAACAGAGTCATTAATTAATGTTTGCACAGCACTTTGAAGATAAGTGTTAAATAGAAGTATTTTTTCAAATGCGATGGGGATCATCCTCACACTGTGCCCCTCTCTCCAAGGACCAGAGCTGCCAATGCTCTCTGCGTGACTCTTTTAGCCCCAGAGCAGCAAGCTCAGGCAGGGCCCAGAGGGGTGAAGCATCACTTCATACGCATCAAATGAGCATTTTAAGCAAGGGGGAAAGAAATAAAGCTGAGTAACTTGTTGCACTTGCCAGCATAAAAACTGAACTGCATGCACATTACCTTTCAAAGAATGAAGATGCATGAATGAAATAGAGTGCTGCTTTCTGTATTAATTTGTTTTCTTTATTTACATGGAAAACGTTGCTTGTTGTGTGTGGTTCCCCATGCACAAGGCCATGCCACTGCATAGTCATTATGAGAATCAGAACTGGATATACGTAATTACTGACATGGGCATTATGCCACAGAAACTGTTCCCGCGGTGTCGGTAATCGCACTGAAGTGGCCGTTCCATTACTAACAATAATATTCAGTTCTCTGCTCCTTAAGGCTGGCCCCATGATGAAATGATACAGGGAACTTTGTTGTACAAGGGAGAAAAAGACATTTTGAAGCTGTCGGAGCAGCAGCTGAACAAGGACTCCATCAGCCTCCCCTTTCACCATAGCCTGGCTCTGTTCACTTCAGTGCTATCTTAGATGCCTTTTTGACCACATCTCTTTTTCCTTAGTGGATTTATAGTAAGATATGGTGCTTTTTTGACCCATGTAGCATGTGCTGGGGGATGTTAAAGCCCAGCAGCATAGAGAAGACGGACTTCTCCTCCCAGCCAGCCTGCAGCCGCGGTGCCAGCTCAGTCCCATGCTGTGACGTCCAGAAATGCTCAGGATCTAAGCAGATCCCACCGGAGATATTAAGTGCTCAGCACCAGGGCAAACGAGGCCTTGCAGAACTAAGCACAGGGAAGCAGATACAGCGGTATTCAAAATTAGTCCAGGGCTGAAAATAGAGGTGTAAGGAGAGAGCTGAGGCAGCCTGGGCTGCAAGCACCTGCGAGCTGCTCCTCACTGCTCTGCCAGGGCCATCCTCAGCGGTTTTGACGGAAATTTTGGAAGGATAACAGGAAAAAAATCTTGTTGATTGATTTAACTCTCTTCTCTCGCTGCTCCTGAGAGCACAGGAGCTGTTGAGCAAGGCTGAAGGCAAAGATCTTTTTCCAAATCGAGCCACCCATCTTCACACACGGCCAACAAGGATTGGTGGATTCACAAAAAAAATGTCAGGGGAAGAAGTGGTTCATTTTTCTCCCAGCTGCACCTTCTCCCTTGTGTACCGGTCACCTGCTGTAGGAGCCAAATAGAATCACAGCATGGTTTGGGTTGGAAGGGACCTTCAAATCATCCAGTCCACCCCCTGCCACAGGCAGGGACACCTCCTACTGGATCAGGGACTCCAAGCCCCATCCAACCTGGCCTGGAACACCTTCAGGGATGGGGCAGCCACCTGGGCAACCTGTTCCAGGGCCTCCCCACCCTCTATGCGAAGAAATTCCTCATTATGTCCAGTCTAAACCTGCTCCTCTCCAGTTTATACCCGGTCCCCCTCGTCCTATCACTACAAGCCTTTGTAAACAGTCCCTCCCCTGTTTTCTTGTGCGGCCGCTGGCTTTCTGCAGGGCACTTAACGCCCGACCCGTCACGTAACCACAAATATTCTTCTTGAGTTTAAGGGGATTTGGATTGGGCCTTAAGGCTTAATCTGAAAACAAGAGCAGCTTGTTACAGTGATAACGTCACAAAACGACAGCCTGGAAAAAGTGTATTGAAAACCAAACTCTTCAAATGGAGATTATAAAACAACACGTGAGTTGTTTGCGAAGGATTTCTACTTTAATTGCCTACAATCGTGCAACACGGCGGTGATAGAGGCTGGGATAACCTTTGAACGCTGCGTTTCCTGCTGGCACGAAGCAGAATGCCCTCCGCTTGCACTTTGAAAAGATATAGGGAAATAAATGTCGGATCTTACGACCGATGCAAATAAATCTTTAATGATTTTGAAACATTTATGTAATCTACCAGTTACATGCAGCAAAAAAAAAAATAATTTATGAGAATCATAACAAAGAAAGTCAGGTAGAATAAGATCAGTCTGCTGTCACTGTTGTGCAGCTAAATGTATAATCACGTTTTCAGTAGCTGGATATTAAGATAATTCATCTATCCAGCACAAGTATTAACGGCTCGAACGTCTACCCACTTAATCACAGAGCTTCACTTTTGAGATGAGCCCTGAAACTCGCTCGTCCAGCGAGTTAATCTGCAGGATCTGGCTCTGATCTCACTCTGATCTCCAGCACAGGGTGAGCTGGAGGCTCTCGGTGGGGCAGGAGGACAGCAGAATGGTCTGAAGGTGGTTTTGGTGACAGAGACCAGCAACCACACATCAACTGTGTTCAGTTCTGGGCCCCTCACCAACCACAAGAAGGATCTTGAGGCTCTGGAGCGAGTCCAGAGAAGAGCAACGAAGCTGGGGAAGGGGCTGGAGAACAGGCCTTATGAGGAACGGCTGAGAGAGCTGGGGGGGTTTAGCCTGGAGAAGAGGAGGCTGAGGGGAGACCTCATTGCTCTCTACAACTACCTGAAAGGAGGTTGTGGAGAGGAGGGAGCTGGGCTCTTCTCCCAAGGGACAGGGGACAGGATGAGAGGGAATGGCCTCAAGCTCCACCACAGGAGGTTTAGGCTGAACATTAGGAAAAAATTCTTCACAGAAAGGGTCATTGGGCACTGGAACAGGCTGCCCAGGGAGGGGGTTGAGTCCCCTTCCCTGGAGGGGTTTAAGGCACGGGTGGACGAGGCGCAGAGGGACATGGTTTAGTGTTTGATAGGAATGCTTGGACTCATGATCCGGTGGCTCTCTTCCAACCCGATGATGATTCTACGATTCTATGAACCCAGCACAGGGATGACGCGAGGGCAGGGCAGGCGGCAGGGGCGGCATGGCGGCTGCCCGCGCCGCTGGGCCCCGTTCCCGTGGCAACAGTTGCCTAGCGATGGCGGCGGGAGCGGCCTCGGACCCACCCCCCACCCCTCAACGCGCCTGCGCGCGCGCGCCAGGAGGAGGGGGGGGGGGTCGGGGGGGTGAGGCCGTACGGCCTCACCCCCCCGGCGCCCCCCCCCACCTCCTCCTGGCGCGCGCGCGCGCGAGGCGCGAAGGAGAAGGCGGGGGGGGGGGGGGAGAGACGCGCATGCGCATGCGCGGCCCCGAGGCGGCGGCGGCCCCGCCCCGTTGCGCCGCGGCGGTGGCGGCCCCCGCGCCGGGGCTGAGGCGGCGGCAGCGCGGCAAGGTGAGGCGGCGGGGCCTGCAGGCCGCGCGGCGGGCACCGCGACCTCTCCTCCTCCTTCTCCTCCTGCCGCTCTTCCCTCTCTCCTCTCCTTCCTCTTCCTCCCACCCCTCCTCCTTCCCCCTCTTCATCCTTCTCCTCCGTCTTCATCCCGCTCCTCTTCCTCCTTCTCCCTCTCCTCCTCCTTCTCCCTCTCCTCCTCATTCTCCCTCTCCTCCACCTCCTTCTCCCTCTCCTCCCTTACCTCTTTCCTCCCTCCCTCTCCCTCCTCATCGTTCCCTCTCCCCCTTCATTCCTCCTTCCTCATCCCTCCGTCCTCCTCTCCCTCCTCCTTCTCCCTTCCCCTCCCTCCTTCCTCTCCATCCCTCCCTCCTCTCCTCCCTCTCCCTCCTCCTCCCTCTCCATTCCTCCCTCCTCATCCCTCCCTCTTCATCTCTCCCTCCTCCTTCTTCTCCCTTCCCCTCCCTCCTCATTCCTCCCTCCTCATCCCTCCCTCCTCCTCCCTTCCCCTCCCTCCTCCCTCTCCCTTCCCCTCCCTCCTCCCTCTCCCCTCCCCTCCCTTCACCACCCTTCCCCCTCTCCCTCCTCCACCCCCTCTCCCTTCTCCCTCCCTCCCTCTCCCTTCTCCCTTCTCTTCCCTCTTCTCCCTCTTCATCCCTCTCCTTCTTTCTCTCCTCCTCCCTCTCCTCCCTCCTCCCTCCTCCCTCTCCTCCCTCCTCCCTCTCCTCTCTCCTCCCTCCGTGCTTCCCTATCCTCCCTCCGTGCTTCCCTATCCTCCCTCCGTGCTTCCCTATCCTCCCTCCTCTCTTACTTCTCTCCTGCTCCTCCCTCTCCTCCCCTCCTGCCGGGCGGGGCGGGGATGCGGGCCGGGGTCTCGGCAGCCGCCGCGCCCCCCGTGGCCCGCGGGGATGGGGGTTCGGGCGCGGAACCTGTGCTGCTTCTCCGGGGCCCGGCGGGGGAAGGAGCCGCAGGTGCTGCCGCGGGGGTGCCCGCCCGCATTGTTCGGTGCTGGGGGTGGGGAGGGAGCCTCATCCTTTCTTTATCCCGCAGGTGATGGGTTGCGCCTTTCTTCTTCCTTAGCCGAGGGCTTTGGGTGAGCGCATCCCTGCCTTTCATCCGACAAGGGATAATCGGATGGCTTTTGATATCCAAATGGTTTTTTTAAATCATCCTTGCGATGACGATCCCGAAGGATGAGGGGCCTGCGGATTCTGATCCCGTTCACGGCCAGGTCCTCTCCTTCTCGGTTTTAAAAACGCGATGGGGGCGACGCTGCCGGGTGTCAAAGTCCACCGCTGTCTTTTGTTTTTGTTGTAGATGGTGGATGTTGACGTTTGCACGGGTGGGGAGAGTACCAGAAGAAAAATGGATGCCCTGACAGATAGTGCGGTTGAGATTGTCCCTTTGGAGCTCTATGATTCAGCCAGAGCAAAAATAGCTGCTAATCTACAATGGATCTGTGCTAAAGCCTACGGAATAGGTAAGATTGCTTTCATCACAAAGTCGTTCTTGGTTTTGTTCTTTTTTCTCTCTCCTCTGCTATTCCCAAAGTAATTAAATTGGGCGTAAATCACCTTTGTTTTAAATATCAGTAATATGACAGTCATTATCTTGTAATATTGTGTATTTCCTGGTTACCTTTGACAGGAATAATGGAACTGTATCATGTAACTGAATCAGCAAACCTAATGTGAGCGCCCGCACGCTGTGCTTTGTGAAGAAAGCACACCTCGGAATGCTTAAATGCTCATTTTAGCCAAGCAGACTTCCCACCACAGGCCTGTGTGTCACTGTGTGCAGGCCTCTGTCCCTCCACACTGTGAAGGCTTTGGTGTCCCTCCTTGTGCAGTTGTCTTGGCCAGTGGGTGCTGGGGCCTTGTTACCCTTTGTGTGCTCCATTCAGACTTGGGTTTTTTTTGTCTGTTGTGGATTTGGTTTCAAAATGAATTTAAAAGCCTTTGTGATCAGCAACATTCATGTATAAGAAATGTCAAATGAACAGATAGTCTGTGTTCTGTGACACAGAACAGCAAGTGGTAGGTGATGGAGGAGTTCTTTCCCTTATCTTGTTGTCAAGCCTTAAGACATGAGAAAATTCTTGGAGTATGATTTGTATAGTATTTTCCTGGCATCTATTGAAATGTGCTTTTTTGTTTTGAACTAGATCTGTCGATTCTGACTTGTTACTAGTTACATCTTGAGTTTAAATAGCTTCATTATGAAGAAATATGATGGAATACTTGTGGGTTTTGTTTATCCAGAACAAAGCATACAATAAAACCATGTACAGAATCTTGTTTTGGAAAATGAGGTAGCCCTGTTAATCTAAGTCTAATTCGCCAAACTCATAATGTGCTTAATGGATTAGTGCTAGCTTACTTTGTGACAAGACTGAAGAAAAGCAGTCCATTCCTGCAGTTAAATATTCATCCTTGTTGGAATATTTTTCTAAATTATCTTTATATTTTAATATTGCCAGTTACGTCAGTGTCCTCATCATCTTAATGATTGTGTGGAAAATAGGAAATGATGGCTTTGTGATGTTTATTATCAGTGAAGCATTTCATTACAAGCGACAAGAGACAAAAAAAACCCCTATTTATCAGATGGTGTTTAGAAAATGTGGGAATTTTGGGAAGGTGTTAATAAAACACTGATAACTTAAAAAAACATTTCCTCATGTAAATATTTTTCGGTTTCTGGAATGGTTTGTAGTCTTTCCTGTAGACCTTTTGGTGGTCAGAGATAAAGTGGATATACCAGACATGGAGACGCACTATTTGTGTTATGACTCTGGAAAGAAAGCCAATCCTGTATTAGCATTGACTGGCACAGCTCCTACGCTGCAGAGAAGCTTTAGGGCTTGATATTTCTTGGTAGCATCTTTAGGGGCTCCAGGGTTGTATCTGCACCTCTTGGACCAGTTAATGGGTTAGCAGCAGGTCTGTTTGTGCACTTGGCAACACGGACTTGTGTTCAGTAGGTCCTTTGCCTAAGAATTTCGGAACAGAACCCCACGGTTCATAATGGCAGTGATGAGATCTCTAGGTAAAGAAGTCTGTAGTGGTGTTTGCCAGTTCTTCGACTTGTCTTTAGGCCTGTTCATATTACATTTTAATTGAAATCAAATGCCATCAACAGTAGGAAAAAAATATTTTTGCTGAGGCTTTGGTGTCACATTGTTGGATGGCTCTGGTGAGTGTGATCTTTGGAGAACCATGGCCCATGGAAATTCAGTTTGATTTTTGAAATGGCTCCTGCAAGGCGTTGCCACTTAGTAACCATTGCTTCTGGAATAGCATTGCAAACAATGTAGAAATTTATAAGCCTCTTTAATTCATGGAGCAATGGATTTAAGAAGGTTTCATACGTGATTATTGTTTTGAATCATATTTGAACTTAATGCATTACTTGTCATCTCTCACGTCTCACTTTTTGTGTTAAAATGTTGGATGTTTTTCAGTGAGTCTTGGGCAGCTACCAAGCAATTGTGGATTTGTTATGTGAAATCGCACTATTCAGATGAATGGTTTTGGGGGCATTTTTGTTATTTTAGACTGAATTCCGGTCAATTTGGTGAAAAAAAAAATTCTTTCTCTTTTGATAATATTAAAACACTGCTCTGAAGTTATCCTTATCTGATGGGGTTTCTATAACTGACTAGCGAGTGTTTTTCTGAAGTGTTTGATTTGGAATTGGCATACATGAATTGACAGAATTTTGTGCCTTCATCTTTCAAATGCTGGTGCATGTCCTGGATTTACTTTTCATCTGAGTAAGCCTAACCTCATGCTGAAGTGTGCGAATAGTCAAGAAGAGGAATTTGATTCTAGTGTAGGCTGTTACTAGAAGTCATTCATCACTGCAGCTTTTGCCCAAAACTGTATTTTCTGTTTACAGTCAAGAGATATTTGCATTTTTCACATCTAAGCTGGAAACCAAGTAGGAGAATTCTTTATCCTTTCTTTTTTTGTTTCTCAAATTACTGGGAGTATACACGACAAATAATTTGAAATCCTAGTTCAGGCTTTTTTTCATTTGATGATGCTTTCCTCCTTTTTTCCTTCTGGCCTTGGAAAGAGAGGGTTCTGGTACAGCCACCTTCTCTCTTCAACCAAATAGTGACAGCCCCTCTGCTTGGAGGGGGATTGGGCTGGATGGTTTGTGTCGGGAAGCATGTAACTTCTCTCCACAGTGGCTACCTGGTTGTCGCAGAGGGAATCCAGAGGGAGATTGTACAACTGCTTGTCCAAATCCCAGAAGACCAGAGGGGAAGGATGTTTTGAAGGAAGGTGTTGCTCCAGTCCGTGTCACCACCCTCCCTCTCCCCAAATAAATCTGGGAGTGCTGGCATGGATCACTCCAAAAGTCCATGCACAGACATCTAGAAACCTTCTATTCACTTGAGAGATGATAAAGTCTGTTTAGCTGAGACAGTAATTTGAGGGAATGGGATTTGATTGGAACAGAATTATCTTCTTCATCAGCAAACTTTGATTGGAACCAAATGTGACCTTTAAGAAATTCTATTGGCAGTGTGAAAATACAGTACATAATGTTTAAGTGGCTGAGGAGCAAGGGTGCCATTGAGTTTGTGGAACTCCAGTTCACAGGAGGCGAGCGTGGGAGGTTTAGAGGCTTGGCAAGCTGTCTGTGGGAGAGAGCGCTTTTCCGCAGCTGGTGGAATGAACCGGATTGCCAGGCAGTAATGGCCACGCGCTGCACAGAGCTGAGCGGAGGGCAACAGCCCTAGTCCTCTGGCGCTGCTGTCCCCTTGGGCTCTGAGCAGCAGCAGAGCCAATAGGAATATGGTTTCCTTTGGTACAAGTTGGGAAAACAGACAATGACAAGGAAAAATTTGGATTTCTCAGCAGATTTAGTCAGTAGAGCATTAATTTACGCATAGAAATCGTGTTTTCCATCATCACGGTGGTAAAGCTAAAATTTAGATACGGAAGGAGCATATGGAAGTTTTTCAGTGTTGCACCTTGCTGTAAGAGGGTTGTTTGCAGCCCTCTCCATAATATTGATGCTTCTTTAAAACGGTTTGTAAAATTTGGATTTTTGAAAACGAACTTGGTGGGGTTTACTTTTTTATTAGAGCTGGGAGCTTTACATTGTTCATTACCCTGAGAAATTTGGCAAGATATGGACTAATGCAGTGCATTGTAGGAGAAATGCAAGTTGCAGATCTTTTTGTTTTCTTTGAGGTACTTAGTATTTAGCTGTTAAATAAGGTTTTACAGTATGGTAAAGCTGCCTATAGTTACCGCTCGGTAGAGGCAGCATGAGCACGTTCCTTGGGCTAAATACCCTAGATCCCCAGGTTCCCTGCTCCCATTCTTTGTCAGCTTTCTTCTTGGGTCCATAGTAAAAATATTTTTAAGAAACCTGTTGTATTTTGCAAATATTTGATAGTTATGCATTTGTTACCTTAATAAAGCCTGTTTTGTAAACACTGAATGTTACTTGTGTGAAGTTTAGCGGGGTGAAGAATTCCATAATTATTATTTTGTCTCTTTTGCTTCACCCAGGTTTGTGGCTTTATGCTGGATCAAAAGATATGAAAATGAGAGTGCAGTCTCTCTCCCCAGCAGCACGCAAAGTCTTTAGCTTGGGGTTTTTCCTGCCTGTTGTATGTAAATTTTCATGTGTAATATTGTAAATCACTTACGGAGTTATAACAACGGTTCTGTAACGAGAAACAACAGAGAATGTTTTCATTATAATACAGGTGGTCTTGGTTGCTTGAGAATGTATAGCTTCTGTTCATGATTTGCAGCTTAGAGGAAATCTATACAGCACTAAATAATTCTGTGAACAGACACTGATGCTAATGAAATCTTACTCAGAACCAGAATAAGCTTCGTTCTGTTTACCGTGATGCTTTGGCTCTCTTTCCATGTGAAACCAGTTCTTCATGCTTCTGAAGGTAAACTAAGATCTGGGGTGTATCCGTTTCTCCAGTTCAAGGGAGAAGTCAGATTTGTTCAGTTTGCTGTATTTTTTCTTTATCAAATCGCAATCAAGTAATCATCTTTGAACAGGTTTTTGTGAGGTGAAAAAGAAGTGGTCCTACCCTACAGCGAGGAGAGGAGAGCCTGGCAGTAATTGTCTCTCCGATGGTTGTTACAAGTGAAATTATTTCTGCAATCCTGTAAACTGTGGTTTATACTTGGAACTGAGAGTTCTTTTGAGAGATTAGAAGTCGTTGATATGGTGGAACAGACTGAAAGAATTGCTTCGTGAGAAGTAATGATGGTTTGAATCCTTCATTTCTTAGGAAGATGGCTGGTAGAAGAGCCTCTCCTGTAGGTTCAGTGGAGCAGGAACATTTCAGAGTTTATGCTGCTGAAAATAAGCAAGAATAAGCTATTACTTTGTGAGTGTGGGAAGCAGCAAAAAATGAGCATTTTTTGCTCTATAATAAGCTGACTGCATGCAACTAAGTAACATGGTATAAAATCTGAAGCATAAATGTGTAAAAATACAAGTTTTAGTGAATGGGAATTTTCTAATGTCTAAGTTCAGTTATAGGTCATGAAAGTAAGGTGTTGAAAAAGGTGCTTATGGAAACTGGGACTTGGGGAAGACTGGGACATTTTCTTCAAGAACAGCATCGGCACTCTGTAGTGAGGAGCAAAATACACGTGACGCGTTTGGGGTTTGCCAGATCCATAAAAACCAGGGAGAAAAGCTTTCCATAACAGCGGTGGCTACTTGTGTATCCATAGTGTATTACTTAAATTAGTGCTAGGCGAATGCTGGTGTATAATTGTTCTAAAACTGGCAATGTGTTTCTGAGATTTTTGGCAACGTGGCAGGTTTGATATTTTTAATGGCTTTGCGGGAATGAGCAGATCTGGGTGCTGGAAGCGGTTTCTGTGAGTTATGCTACAGATAAGAATAATTAGCAGAGATGTGAAAGATAAGATAGGTCTCTTATGTTGTGTTTTCAAATGTGGAGTTCAAACATTGAAGATACTTCACAGCTGGGGCACAGTGTTTGTCTGTGGCTGGCTCCGGAGGCCCTGTTGCCCTGCCTGAGATACTTGCATTGTGTACAAGGCATCTACAACTGTGGTGTTCGGGAGTTTCTCAACGCAGAGTTATGTGTTTCTGTAGCATCCTTTTTGCGTTCCAGTTTTCCTGCCTTTTATTTCTCATTGTTTTGTGCTTGCTATGTGCACAGTACAATTATGTCCAGTGTGAAATCAAATCAGATTTAATATTAAAGTTAATGTTACTGCTCTTGGGCTTCGATGTGTTTTTTATATCTTAACATTTCTCTGGGCAGGGCATCAGATAAGTTACAAAACTGTTTCTTTCTGTCACAGATAGGCAAATTTAGCTGGCAGAGGTGGTGTGAACACCAATGTAGAAAATAAAACTGGGCGAGTGTTTGCGAGTGAAATAAGTTGCAGTTATGGGAGGATTGATGTTTATGATACGTTTATGAATAACTTTTTATGATAGCATTCAAGTTATTAATCCCGGAACTAGAAGTTGTCCCCACCCCCCATCATCTTTAATCCTGGTCAGCCCAAATCCAGTGAGTCCTTAAGCACTGATCTGAAGAGCAGAAATAGGAAGTTAGAGGGTTCTTCAATGCAGAAGAAGATTTCAGATCTCTTCACTAGATGTTCAGACTAAAGGGCAGTAGCCAAAGTACAGAGTTTATTTATTTTTAATATATTGATTTCTGTGACATGTAATCTCATCACTAAGAACTCAATTCACTTCTTGCTAGAAAAGACTTCTATAAATCATGAATTTTTGTTTAAATTAGCAGTATTTTAATGTGGGAAGTCTTGCTGCTCCTGTCGCAGGGAGCTGAGCATCATGTTGCAGTTGTTGCTTCTCTTAATAATTTGTGTAAAAGCCCCAGTGCAACAGAGTGGATCCCTTGTGCATGTATTACCATTGCAGAGAATGATTTTTGCTTTCTGCAGTTATGGGTCCGTAAAATAATTGCAGAAAAGGGACCTGGAGTAAATGTGAAGTGAGCTGCCTGTGCTGATGCTCCGCTTGGGCAGCTGGGGTGTGGGGGCTGTTCAGGGTTTCTTTGTCCAGCGCAGTTTCAGGCAGTCACCTCGGCTGCCCGTCTCTGCGGGGTCTTTGTGGAGCTGGGGAGGGCAGATGTTCCTATTAAAACCCTCCTATAAGTACTTCAGGTCTCAGACATTTTGAATTTGCAGGTTTTTTGCTTTAAAAAAGCCTTCAAAAAAGCCTTCAAAATATGGAGTGCTGCTGATGCGCTCACCAGAAATGTACTTATTCACGGGTGTTAATGGGCTAGTATTCTATTATTTCCTTTCACAAATGATTTTAGAAAAAATCAGTGTATTTTTGGTTGTTAAAGGTGCAGCTGCTTATAATGAAGCTAAGATACTGAATTACGTGAGTTGCTTTACGTTTTGATTTTTGGATCTTTCCCCAGTCATTAGAAATGGCAGCTATAGTTCTCTTTCTGGAAGTGGCAATGACCATTAAATGGAATTAGCTTTCAACAGCCTTTGATTTTTAGGTCAGGTTGACTACTATTAAGAAGATTAAAAATATTTGAATTTATGATCTGTTTCACTAAAAAAGGTCACCACATTAAGAAATGCTACTTACCCAGTGAAGTGGAGTTTTATTGTGTCTCTTCCAACCCTCTTCAGTCTGTAGGCTGTATCACAGCATTCATTATCACATAAAGGAAAAATAGCAATCCTGATTTTTAAAAATTTCAAAAAGCTTTTCATTTTGTGAACTAGGGACGGTGCCGTCTGACAGGCTGTTAGAGCTGGCAAGACAAGACTGGTTTATGACATTTTTATTTATTTACGTAATTGGTAGCATTCTGTCTCAGCTTCTCTTTATGAACATTAAGTGTTCTGCAGTAGACAGTACTGTGGGGCTTATTTTGCAGTTCAAAGATACGCTGTGGGTAGGAGGTTTTTTTGAATGGGGAAATTTAATTATTCCGGAAATGAGCTGAATGAAAAGTAAATATGCTGCCAAATTAATACTGTAGATGTACATATTTAAAACAAATGAAGTGACTTCAGGGGAAGATCTTCAGAGAGACTGGATAGCATAAGATAGAATTTTATGTTTGAAAATGACGGAGTGTCAGGCTTCTATTAAGACAACACACTTGAGGCCAAGAAGTGTTTTTCCTGAAGCTGAAGAATCTTGTTTTCACCGCAAGGCTATTATAAAGATCAATAGCTTCTAGTCTGATTGCTGAATATGAGCAGAAGTATTTGTTTTGGGGTGTATCTATTTTTAACTTCACTAATATCAAGAAACCACTGCTTACAACAGCATTTCCTTCTAGTTTCAACTGATATGATAGGTTGATGTTTGCCTCGTGTTATAGCATTACAGCCTTTCACAGTGGCAGAGCTTCAGTGCAAGGCGTATGGGTTTGAAATGCCTTAGAGAGATCAGAATATTGGTGGTTGTTAGTGCCTGCCTTTCCTGCCAGCTGTGAAGCTGCACTGATTCATAGCAAAAGTCTAAGCCTTTGAGGGCTGGGAGCTCGCAGGGAAGAAGTGGATGGGACAAGGATGGTGTTTATTTTAACTTGCATGTGAATTACTGTGCTCAGAATCTCCATTCAGTTGGATGAAACCACAAGAGAGCTTGTGGAAATGGTGCCAGTCCAAAAGAAGTTAATTTTAGTGTTGGTTTAAAATTCCTGTTGAATTCAAATCCAAGAGGAATGGTTTTGCGTCATAGGCTTTAGTTTTTACATAAAGGCTGAAAAGCTGCAATAGTTGGCTTCAGTACTCTTGTCTTCCAAACACAGATAGTCAGCTTGCTTGAGACTTGAGTTGTTTCGCAAACCATTTGTAAAGTGCTCAAGGTTTTAGTCAGATATTTCAATCTTTCTATGAACTTGGGCAGTTTATAACCAAGAAATAGGTGGCTTGGTTTTCTTTTTCATTGAGAATGTTTGGACAGCCCCTTTTGCTGATGGGGATTGCAATGATTTAATTGCTGGGCAGAGATGTTTGGGGATATCGCTTGAAGTAGCTGTAAATTTTTCTTTGAAGATATACATGTTTGTGTGTATAGTTCATCTGATATACAGAGTATTTTAGCCTGTGATCCAATTAAATGAATTCATAATAAAATGAAAATGCTAATATTAGGCACTAACCAGTGGAGGTGATGGTGTGTCATTCTGAGTGAGCTGGGTCTTATTCAAGGAGTGAGCTAGACACGTAGGGGACGGTGGGTCCATGTTGAAGTGCTTTGTTGAAAGGGACTCCAGTATCTTTGACAGCTACCAGGTAATGTGTAGGATTTTTACTGAAGTAAAAGTGATTCCTTTGTTTACCACTGATGCCATGTGTTGAAACTTCTCTTTGCTCTTTTAGATAATGTCCCAGAGGAGCTGAAGGACCCATTTTACATCGACCAGTATGAGCAAGAACACATTAAACCACCTGTCATCAAGCTGCTGCTGTCCAGCGAGCTGTATTGCCGTGTCTGTAGCCTCATTCAGAAGGGGGATCAGGTGGCGGCTCTGCAGGGGCACCAGTCAGTGATCCAGGCTCTGTCGCGGAAGGGGATTTACGTCATGGAGAGCGATGATACACCTGTGTCTGAGTCTGATCTGGGCTGTGCACCAATCAAAATGGTTAGCTTAATTAAATCCACCTAATGATCTTCTTTTTAGTTAACACTATTTAAAATAGTTCATGGAATGAAGAGCTCTTAATTTCTAGGTCACTAACCTCAGGAATTTTTCATTTTAAATACAGTTAGAAAATGGGTTTTCTCTTTCTTTGAAGGATTCTGGTTTTCAGTGCTTATTGTTTTCTTCTTTTAGAGTTCTCACATGGCAATGATTGACGCTCTGATGATGGCCTATACCGTAGAAATGATCAGCATTGAAAAGGTGGTTGCTAGTGTCAAGCGCTTCTCTACGTTCAGTGCCTCGAAAGAACTGCCCTATGATTTGGAGGATGCAATGGTTTTCTGGATTAACAAGGTAAAATTTAGTTTGAGAAAGGCCTGTCTGTTTCTTACTGGCATTTTTCAGATTTTTAAAAAATGTTCTTGCGTAGTATCTTCCTTTCATCTTTCTTACCTGTGTATTTCTGTCATCTTTTCCACTTCAGGTAAAGAGAACTGCTTTAATTACTGTTTTGTTACCTCAAGTGTAATGGTAACAGATCATTTGATTCCCCTGTTACTGCAATGTATGCTAATTTCATCTTCCCAGGGTTTCCATAAGCATTGGGAAGAGAATCGGACTAGCAGGGAAATGCAATTTCTTTTTCTTAGGGATGTTGTACTAAAGCTGGTAAAGTTTTCAAGGCAAATTTTAAAATGAAGAAAATAATTAAGAACTAAATTAGGAAAAATGTAGAAATTTGGTTCTTTATTTTTAGACAAGCTGCCTTGAGGGTAATTTTAGAGTGAAACATTTAATGTTAAATAACAGGATAGACTTAATTCTGAGTAGCTTGAATACTGAAACTTTTCAAAGGGTAGAGGTTAAGTTACTGAAACCTTTTCAACTCACAGCAGAGTCACATTCCAAAGAGAATGCCAACCCAGGATTCCCTTGTTGTGGTTATAGCTACTGCTAATGAAATGTTACAGATGTTCTTGAAAACTTGTAGCACATTACTCTATGAACTTAATTATAGAATGGAATGACCATTAAGTAAGAGGAGGAAGAAAACTTGACTTATGGGAACATATTCAGATGTATTTTAGTATCTTTTCTATGTCCTTTTAGGTGAACCTTAAAATGAGAGAGATAACAGAGAAAGAGATTAAATTAAAACAGCAACTCATGGAAAGTCCAGGGCACCAAAAGGTAAAAGAAATTTGTCTTCAGTTGTGATTTTGTGTATTGATGATTAATGGATTTAAATCTAAACATCTCGGTATTTTCTTTGTCAAGGAAATGTGAGGCATCCAGTCCCTGAAACTGCTGAGATGTTGTGCATGCGATGTGTTTTGTGTCTATCTTCAGTGCCCTTCCTTACCTTTCAAGCCCACTGGTATCTTCTGACTTCCCTTTAAGTTTCAGTTGGACTAAAATAACATGTTTCTACTTAAAATAACTATCAACTTTACCTGGGTAAATATGACTCGGCTTTCACAGCACAAAATATATATCATATATTTTGAAAGCTCCTGGCATATTAATTGTGCATGGATTAATGACTATGAATATTGAGAGGCTTATTCACGTTCTATCTAGTAAGCATATTCTTGGCATTCAAGTGTTATGTGTGCGTTTGTAGTTTTTTTCCCACCTTTTTCCCGTGAAATTATATCGCAATGCACTAACATTGCAAAATACAGTACACTTTCATTTCTGGAGAATGTCAAATAGCTGTTTCTCAGACAGGATGTGTATCAGCTATTTAGGTTCCCAGTTCATCATTTGATGAAGCTTTAATAAAATCTGCTTTGTTTTCCTCAATTTGGCGTTGCCATGCAAAGGAGATTAAAGCATGACACGTGAACAAGGCACAATTGTTTAACTCTTGTGTTAGTGGCAATGGGTTTTTATGTGCTTTTTATGTAAAGTAGTGTGCTTCAATGATAAGGGGCTAAAGAGCTACTTAATTTACAAGCTGATATGTGGTCTGAAAGATGCCTTTAATTATTTGAATATTTACTTTTGGGTCTCGTTTTAATATTTTTAAATTGCTAAGCTCCAACCCCTCTAAAATATGAAAGTGTTTTATTGCTGAAGTGCACTTAAGTATTACTGCTTTTAACTTGCATTGCTGATGTTCCTTTCCTATTCCTACGTTCCTTTCCTTGCTTCCTGAGCAGTCTCCTTCCAAATGGTATTGGAAATTAGTACCTGTAAGTGAACTACTTTTACACCAGTTGTCATCCACAAAATCATGGCTTTTTAAATTTCTTCAGAGTGTTTGCTTCCATTACAGTGCTTCTTAGACGGTCTTTGAAAAAGAACTGTGTAGGGTGTCTGGTCATCAGGTGTAGTTTTCATAATGTGACTTTTGCATACTGTACGGCATACAGCATAATCACTTCACAGCAATTCAGAATCGTTCCAATGGGGCAGGAGCTGAGGGATGTGGAGTGGCAGCAAAAGACTAGAAAATTAACGACAGTCAAAATGGTTGCGTTTACTGTTTTTGTTCCAAATAGGCAATTGAGCACAGCACTAAGGTGGTATAAAATCTGGTCAGTTTAAACGATTGCTGAATCCTTGAATCCAGTTAAGATGCCCAGGTATTTGCACTAGTGCGTTAAATAAAGCTCTTGCGCTGCTCTGGTGCAGGTTTGTAAATCTGTCAAAACTAGAACACCTTGCTCATTGAGGTGGGGTTAGAAACCAGTTCAAGCCCATCATGGCATTTGTTGGAATTATATGGTATATTAATGAGACTGAAGTTGGTGTGATGGGAGGAAAGGCAGTTTGAATATCAAAACAAAATACTGGTTTTTTTTGTGGTGAAGTGTGAAAGTAGAGTATCAATTCCACTATATATAAAAACATAATAAAATAGTACTTCTACTATAGAAGCTTACTTACTTTTGGCTAAATTTCCTGGTTTTATATCAACTTGCAGAGGTTGCTCTTCGTTCCTTTGCTTTCCTTAGCCTTGACATCCCTTCTCCTGCACTTCCTGGATTTAGTGTTCATCATTTTCTCTCTGGGAAGATGAGCGCTGTTGTCTCGGTTGCAAATTCCAAAGAGCAGTGCATTTGGAAATGGCAGGCATGACCGGGCAGTCCCCTGTCCCCACAGTCTCTCTGCCTTTCCAGAGAAGGCTCAGTCCCACTCCTCTGCCTCACGATCCTTTATTTGTTTGAACCAAATGTATGGACTGCCTTAAAAACTTTAACTATCTGAAATAAAGGAAATTTGAGTGGGGACCTGCGGGCTAATAAAAACCTGGACAGAGCCTTATTTAATGACCTGTGCCAATACGTGATGAAGTACTGACCTAGTGCTTATCTAGAACTTAGGTTCTATTGTGCGTGGAGATCAAATCTGTATTTGAGGCACACATTTGATGGCCTGCTGAGGGAATCAAGTAGGTTTCTTTAGAGAGACAACTGGGTGAAACTAGAAGGAGCTACAGGAATGGGGCTGACCTGCAGGATATCATTGAGCACGTGGGTGGTAAAGGAATAAAGGGAGGTTATCTCACTGCTAGTTCAGTGCCACTGAGGTTATTCAGGTTTACTGACTGAATTTACAGTCTCCATAATAATTGTCAAACTGTGTCTTTCTGTGTTTCTTTTTTTGTTTTGTGACTTTTTTAAAAATATAACTATCACTATTTCAGCAGCACCCATTTCTGCACTTTAATGCATACAGATATCATTAATTGTATGCATGGAGCGGAACAAACCACTAAACTCTGCTTGAATATAAGAAAGAATTCAGAATTTTTCAGTATAAAAGTCTGAATGATCTTTTCCATTCTCTTCTCCAAGATGAGACTAATAGTTGAGACAATATAAGGAATTAAATCAAGTCCATAAAAAACCTCCTTGATCATAAATTTGTGTGTTTTCACCAAAGCTAAAATGAACATGGATTTTTTTAGATTTTGGTTCTCAGTATTGACTGTGGTTGATTTAAATTTCATTTAAGCCTATTGGAAAGGAAATATTTGTATCTGCTTTGCATACAGGAGGAATTAAAGTTTAAGAAGGCATTTCTGAAGTTTATCTTTACTATGCTTACCTCAGCTCAGTGGATAATTGATGAACCTTTTGAGCTAACCAGTTCACCTTAGTGTGCCTACATATCTATTGGACTTAATGACCATATTTCCAGTGCATAATGGATGTTGCTAATGCATTTGATTTGTTTCTTGTTTGAATAATCACCATCATATATCTCACTATTTCTTTTTGTGTAAGCCTGATCTGATGCATGCCATATCGCACTGCATGCTGGAACCAGTGGAATATGCTCGTGTGGTACAGTATGATTCACATTCATTACATACTTGTGGAGTGCTCCAGGCTGGGGAAGAAATAATTTGCATTTAGTAAAAGGAGAGGGAAGAATAGCATTAGCATGTAGAGATAGCTTGTAGAATTACTTGTCTTTGCCAAGGAAACTGAACAGAGCATGTTTGTATTTGTGCAATGTGAAGAAATTAAACAGGTTCTTATTACTCTGATTCAATGGGTGATTTTTTTCTTCTGAACAGATATTTTTTCTCAGCCTGTGCTATCCTAAATCGACACCTATGAGCGTGTATGTTTGAGCAGAGAGCTTTTCCAGGTTGTCTTGGAAAGTGTATGGCACCCTTGGTAAAATCCACCTTTCCTCTGGTGATTAAATACATGCTCTATATCTGCAGCTTAGGCCAGAGCATCAGTCGAGATAGTCTGTTAGGTGCTAAGTGATATTAGTACACTAAACTGTGAAAGGAATCTTTCTCTGATGCTGAAAGGTATCTCTGTTAGGTTCTGGAGTGCATTGTTCTTTTGCTTGCCCCATCCCTTTGCTTCTCAAGCTTAGATGCAGCCCGCTAGTCCAGTTAGTGTGTGGATGCTTAGTAGATATCGACACTCAAACTTGTCTTGCAAAAACTGCAAGCGGCAATGCCAAGATCTGCTCTGTAGCTGACTGGCTTTAGCTACTCTTCAACCTTGCTCCAAATTACGTGAGGGCTTGGGGTGCTTTGCAGAGGAGTGTGAGATTGATCCATACTGAAATCATGGAGAGCTTTGCTGTTGATGTAAGAGGCCTACATGCTCCTCTTCCTGACAGTTTCTGGAAAGGGCCGTGTCTTTTTCTTTTGCACTATATTATTCTTGTATACTGGCTTGCCAGGCTCTTGTTCTGAGTCCCTCAGAGAACTTTGCTGTCTGTGGAGATGGTGGCAAGTCTGTGGATGTAGGTAATGTATGAGAAATTGTGAGCTCATCTGGATTATTTTTTGCTGTGTGTGGTTTTGTTGTTTGTTTTCTTCCCAAGCTTTAAGTGCTTTCATGTCATTTTCTGTGTCTCTTTCTTTGGATCTGCTGCATTCATGTATCTGTGTGGAAGGATTATGACTTAAATCACTTGTAATAAGTTAAAATGTGTGAATGTTGCGAGGAATTCAGCAGCATGGATTGCTTCTAGATTTGAGGAGGATGATTAAAAGGGAAGCACCATATTCAGAATTGGCTTCCATTGAGACAAGTACAACCTTGTAAATTGGAGTTAGAGCAGAATGCTTTAAAGGATCCACCATAAGGAGTTTTGAGTGCTTAACAGGAATTCCTTTTTGTCTTCCTTGTTAGCATCGTATGAGTGCTTGTTTTCTGTTGTTAGGTGCGTTATCGAAGAGACCATCTCTCAAGCAGGCAGTTACCTTACTTCCCTTTGCTTGAAGATTTGATGAAGGATGGCAGTGATGGTGCTGCTCTTCTCGCTGTGATACACTATTATTGTCCAGAGCAAATGAAACTGGATGGTACGTGACAAAGGTGTTTAAAAAAAAAATTAACATTTCTTCAGTCTTGGAAACTTCAACTAGGAATACATTACCAAATAAAAACACAGCACATTTAATAGGTGGCGGAATCGACTCACATGGAATCTGCATAAAATCAGTGTATTTAAAAAGCAACCGCTCTGATTTTTTTACTTACTGTATTTAGAAGGGCCTGCCCTGTATGAGCTACAAAGTAATCCTTTCTTTTATAGATATAGATATGTCTTTCTTTGCTCAAATAACTGACCTTGGTTTCAAGAGATGATAAAAAAGGAATGCACATCCCCTCCTGTTAGTTGATAATTCTCCCATTGTTCTGTAGGAGTACATAATTTGACATTTTAAAATCTAGATTTCTCCCAGTCTTCAGCAGTTGTCACTCCTCAGCATTACAAACTTGAGTTCTCTTTCCCACAAAATGTTTTTCTTAATAATTCAATGTCCTCGTTGCATTTAACTTCTACAAATCAGCATTTGGTATTGGTTTTTAAATTCTCAGTTATGTTGTACCTTGCAGAGCTCCTGAGTGATTTCAGAATGAACCAGCACTGTTAATCCTAGAAGTAATTGTGTATGTTCTTTGTAGTCTGCTTACCTTTTCTGTCACAGTGATAGACAGAAGCTTGTGTGGATTGTAAAATTAATGCAAAATTTATGCTGTGTTTTCTGTGGGTTTTTTCCTCCTTTTCCTGTCCCTCGAGTATTTAATGGGTAGAAAAATGTCACTGGTACTCAGTAAATCCGGAATGATGGTATATAAGCAGTCCGTGAAATTCCCGTATGTGGTATTTCTCTTGTGGATGGAAGGTTAATACATCGGAATAATGTCATAACTTGCTTTTCCTCATCTTTCTAGATATTTGTTTGAAGGAGGTGACATCAATTGCAGACAGCCTCTATAATATTCAACTTCTGAGGGAATTCTCAAATGAATATCTAAACAAATGCTTTTACCTCACGTTGGAAGACATGCTATATGCTCCTTTGGTTTTAAAGGTAAGAAACATAGTGAAAGATATTTTAAAATAAAATGTGGATAAATCATGGGTATTTCGTTATTGTAAGGAATGTTTATTCTTTTTCCGTTGTAGCCTAATGTCATGGTATTCATTGCGGAACTCTTCTGGTGGTTTGAGAACGTCAAACCAGACTTTGTACAACCCAGAGATATTCAGGAAATAAAAGACGGTAAGTTTTTAACTCTTGATAAATATTAGCACCTTATTTTAAAAATACTTACATTACGATCAAAATGTTGCACAGTGCCGTTTTCTTTGGAGTTTTGTTTCTGCTCAAACTTTCTGCGTGCTGGGGGTCCTTGAAAGCAGTAAAAATGGAAGGAATGTTAGTTGTAGATATGCTTGAATTCTAATTTCTTCAATGACATGGGTAATATTTTTTCCCCCTAAACGCACTAATTATTCACTTGTAACTTTCTTTCCATCAAGGTCACCATAAAATTTTAAATAGACTAGTGCTTAAGGTTTCATTTTAGGGCTGTATCGTACAATTTTCATTTTAATGTGCTGCAGTCCAAAAACTTCCTGTTCTTGTTTTGTTATTTTAATGGCTACTACAAGTTGTGTTAACATTATAAATATATGCACAGTTAAAACAGGGTTGCAGCAGAAGAGCAGTCGTCCACCCGTTCCTATTTCCAACGCAACCAAGCGAAGTTTCATGGCTAGTCCTGCTAGTACAACTCCAGCAGACTTGCAGCCCTCTACTCAGACAGGCCCTGAAGCTTGCAACAGATACTACCTGCACCCCGAGGAGCCTGACTATCTGTAAGTCTGGTTTTATGTTCTTTAGATTAATCGTACAATCATAGAATCATTTATATTGGAAAGGATTTTTAAGATTGTATGGTCCTTAATCCAGCACTACCAGGTCCGCCACTAAGTCGTGCCCCTAAGCACCACGTTCCCATGTCTTATAAACAACTTCAGAGATTTAAACAGTTTGATTTCAGGTGGTAGGTTTGCTTTTGTATTGTTATACGTGAAAACCTTTTACTCTCTTTAAGTAACTTCTTTAACATTGAAGTTAATTGTATTAAAAGAGAACAGGGGTAACTGTTACCAGTGTAATTTTTGCAGCTGTATAATTTCTTTCATTATAAAAAAACCCAACTCTGGTAGTAATGAGCTTTTGCTTTTCTGAATTAGTGGCAAAGGAGGAAGCCCTGCCTTTAGCCCTTCCCATCCACTGCTGCCTTTGAGACAAAAGCAACAAAAATCTTTGCAGGGAGAAGACAGCCCTGGTAAGTCTGCCTGGAATTGCATTTCAGCAGGCAGTGACCATCAATGTCAGTATAGCGATGAATGAAGATATAAGTTCATAAGTGTAAATAGTCTGAAATTGAGATAAGCTGCAATCAGCCAAGTGGTTAGCATGTTTAGTTTGAGTAAATCATCTTTATTTGCATTAAAACCAGAAAGTTACTGGATTTTTAAAAAAATATTCTTTCTCAAATGACCTTATTTCTCAGAATAGCAAGTGCAAGAAATTAAGACTAATAATCTCCATTGTGTGGAGAAAAAATGAGAAGGCTGTTTGTCAGATGCTGTGAGAACTTCCTTTTTAAGGTTGAGATGCTGACAGGGACAACAAATTTGTGTTGGAAATCTAAAAATTAGATGTGCATATGTGGTCACTTTTCATTGTATTTCTTTTAACCTCTGTGTGTGGTTAATATTTCAGCAAATCTGTTTTCTGCTGCCACCTCTTGGTCAAACAGTTTATTATGTTTGCTCTTAAATAAAATTAAAAGTGCTAGTCTAAAGATCATTTCTATACAGTTAACCATTAAAAATATATTTCAGGTCATCGGCATCGTTCTAATTCTCTGACCCGTGTTGACGGGCAGCCACGAGGGTCAGTTCTTGCATGGCCAGAGAGGAAACCCAGGTAACAGATGCATTTAAGTGTTACAATACTTAAGTAATGAACAGATTATCAGTACTGTGACAATTTTATTGTAGTAATGTGGTATGACTTCCTTAGAACTGGACTGAGAACCACTTGGTTTTGTTCTCTTTTATGTGGATTTTCAGGTATGACTGACATTTTAGGATTGCGATTGAAAACACTCTAAACTTGATTTTCAGTAAGCACTGTGGAAAATTTAAGAATTTGTAGTTGTTGTTTAGTATTGCCGGTTGTTTTGATACAGGTTACATTTTTCAAATGGAGCAAAGATTTTAGCTGTATATATTATGGTTCTTAGTTCAACAAATTGTAACTTATTGTTCTTAAGTGTCATTAAACTGTTCTTATTTTTTCTAGGCCTCTTTCTCAGCCAACACCATTTGCTGTTCATCAGACTGCCAGTAGTGATGTGGACCCTGGCTCTAGTGATACCATTAGTCTGGCTCGGTCCATCAGCAAAGACAGTCTTGCTTCAAACATCGTTAATGTAACTCCAAAAAATCAGCCCCATCCTCCATCATCAATGAAAACTAATGGGAAGAGCTTACTGAGCAATGTTGAAATCGAGGATGAAGATGAAGAGCTTGTTGCAATTATCAGGTCTGAAGAAAGGCCAAACCGTGGTGATCCCGAATTGCCGAATGCGTCAACCAGGGTACCCAGCATAGTTGCAACTGCGTGGTCTCCAAAAACAAACAGCGAGACTTCAGAAAGCAAACCAGAGAGTTTTTACTTGGAGCCCTTAATGCCTGCAGTTCTAAAACCAGCAAAGGAAAAACAGATCATCAATAAAGCGGATGAATGTGGGGAGGGGAAACAAAGGAGTTTTATAACAAAGAGATTAAATGAGGGACACTTGCCTTTGATCCGCAAGAAAACAAGTAGCAGTCATGTTGACCATGACCTCAATAGAACTTTTACTCCCATTTCTAGTTCTGATTTCACTCCAGTTACAGATCCTGGTACTACAGACTCAGTGACACTGGTGGAGGCAGGGCTGGAAGCTTCCAGACCTTTAGCTACTAGCAGTTTAGATCCTTCCACTCAGGAGCTCTCCACTGGGGGTTTTTTCCTTCATGCTGCTAAATCTGATGATAATATAGCAGGTAAAGTCAATATAAGCTATGTGAAAAGTCTCAATTCACATGTTCCAGATACCCCATGGACTATGGTGAGACACGATTCTGATTCAGATCTGTTAGACATAGAAGATGCTGAGCAGGATTTGGGAGTCATAGATGACCATCCTATAGTTGCTAAATACATTGGTGAGGAAGAATCTGCAAAATTGCAAGAAGATATGAAGGTAAAAGAACATGAGGATAAGGATGATGCTAGTGGTCGCTCCAGCCCATGTTTGAGTACAATTTCTCAAGTTAGCAGCGTGTCAATGGCGAGTGGGAGTGTCCGAATGACCAATTTTGCAGAACGAAAGCTTCAGAGGCTTAACAGCTATGAAACAAAGTCCAGCACGAGTAGTTCACAAAAGACCACTCCAGATGGATCAGAAAGCTGCCCAGCGCCGCTGACCACGTGGAAACAAAAGCGAGAACAAAGCCCTAATAGACAAAATAAAGATAATGTTAATCTTTTAGCTTCTGAGTTAGTGCAGCTTCATATGCAATTGGAGGAAAAGAGAAGGGCAATAGAAGCGCAGAAGAAGAAGATGGAAGCCTTATCAGCGAGGCAGCGACTGCAGTTGGGCAAGGCAGCCTTCTTGCATGTTGTTAAGAAAGGGAAATCTCCTGATGTTCCACAGCCTCTTAAATCAGAGCATTTTGGAAAAGAATATTCTCGGCACAACGGTGAAGACTTAGATGAAGTTTCCTTGGGTTCCAAATCTGAGGAGTTTCTTGGAAAGGAGGAGGAGAGAGAAGAAATACTTAATGATTCTCAAGAAGTAACAAAAGCGAAAATGCAAGAAAGCATAGTTTTTGCTGAGCAACATAAACCAAAAGACTCTGCTGCTATACATGATTTGGAAAAAAATAAAATTATTTCTGTTGCCCTCCTAGAAGACAGCGTGACTGACGTGGACATAAATGAATGTGATCTTTCTATTGAAAAACTGAATGAAACAATCAGTACCCTTCAGCAAGCTATATTAAAGATTTCTCAGCAGCAGGAACTACTTATGAAATCTCCATCAGTGCCATCACCAGGAACCAGAAGTAGCTCTCAGGACCAAAAGGTAAAACCATCAATTCATTTTGTTGAGCCTCTGTCTCCAACTGGAATGAACAGTCTTCGTAAACCACCTCGGTTTGGTCAAGGAAGGACTCCTCGGTCAGGAAGACCAGCTGATCTAAAAGTCGCTAAAGATAGACAACAAAATTCAGCACGTGTTAAAACTCCAACACCAAGTCTAGAAACCTTACCGCATTTAAGACCATTTCCGTCCAATAGCTTGTCAAAGACACCAGCAGAAATCAGCTTGGAAGGTAGTCCTGATCATGGAAGTGGTTCTCAAGAAAAGTGTTTCTTTGATACCTATAGACTTCATGATGAGAGCAATCAACGAGCACTCATTCTCTCCACCTCCAAGGATGCAAATATTATTTCTGAAATGAGCAAAGAGGTGAATAACAGCTTCAAGGAAACAGAGCTGAATTCTTCTGATGGCTCAGGAAAAGAAAATGTTCCAGTGGATGAGCCACTGAGAAGCAAGGCTAGTCTCATTGAAGTAGACTTGTCCGACTTGAAAGCTCCAGATGACGGAGAACTTGAAAACCAGGATAGCTCTGCAGATATAATTAGTGAAGGTGATCAGAAGTCTGGTGTAGGTTTTTTCTTCAAGGTAAATACACCACCTTTCTATGTTTAGTTACATTTGCCCAGCGTTAGAACAGATTTTGTCCACTTAATTCTTCAGTCTTCTGATGGAATGCAGTGCGTTTTGGTTGCAATATTAATATTTTTAAGAAATGCCTTGGAGAAGAATTGCTTGTGAAAAGTAAGTTTTTGACTTAATGTATGAAATCCTGGTTCTTGTTAACTTTACTAGGAACCAGGATTAAACTTGCTTTTCTTCTCTTTTGCTTAGGTTTTTTTTTCTGAGAGAGAAACATGCATATATGTACATACATGTAAATACTTGGCATAAAAGAGCCACACAATGCAAGGGTAGAATTCGCTGGTTTGAAATCCCAGCATTCTGTGAACCTCTATAAACTGAAAAACAATTTGAACAGAACACAGGTATCTGATAAAAGCCTGCTGAACAGGTTTGAAAACTTGTCAGGGAGCCAAGCATCCAAACTGGGTTGGTTTTGGCATTCACATCCAAATTTATCTGATTTTGAGCAGCCTAAAAGTCAAGGGCTCTAATGGAGGATTTTGTTACGTGGTTGTAGATGGAGGTGAAAAATCAGATGATTCAGTGCTTGGTGGGAAGAAATTACTGTTTTTCATGCAGCTTTTGTTTTGATCCTGTGATGGTTGTGAATAGGGCTTATGAGGAAAATGGATTACATTTAAGTAATGTTTCTCATTTTGCACCCAACTGTGCCATGAGGGAATGGTTGTTGTTAAGATGTTGGGGTTTAGATACAGCGGTGTTTCTTATATTATTGGGTTGAGTGTTCTTTAAATAATGTGTCTACTCCTTCTACTGAACTGCTGTCGGAACATCGAGCAGATAAATTTATGTTTAGCAAGGATTATTGTAACTATCTCAAATGTGCTGACATGACAATACTTTCTTTTTTCATTTCTTTCATTTCTCTTCCAAGAAAGTAGAGCTAGGCTGTCTCAGTCTCAGCGAATTAACTTCCAGTTTTACATAGCGTGATTAATATTGACTGACTCAAAGTTATTGTTATGCTGGGGTTCTTTGTGCTGTCCATTCTAAGCCCATGTGGTAATTTCATTGTACTTTACCCTTTTGTTAAGGTTTTGTGGTAAATAAGCATACTTAAAAACAAGTCAGAGTTAGATGAGATACATTTTTTTCTCCTCTCAGACTTAAGTGAACACTGAAATTGTCCCTTAATTCTTTTTTCACAATACAGTTCTGATTTACTCATTGATTCTGAAAACCTAAAGGTTTCCAAAAGAAATAGCTTATGTTTCCTAGGGATTCCAGGAAGTTTTTAGGAAATATCATGGTGTCCAGCTTAGTATATTTTCTTCCATTCTTTAAAATGCTCTATCCTTATGAATTTTGCAGGATGAACAGAAAGCGGAAGATGAGCTCGCGAAAAAACGTGCAGCATTCCTTTTGAAACAGCAACGGAAAGCAGAAGAGGCTCGGATTCGGAAGCAGCAGTTGGAAGCTGAAGTTGAACAAAAAAGAGATGAAGCTCGGTAAGGATACTTCTTTTTTCTCTAAGATGAGGAAGATTAATATATGGTGAATATAATGTGTTTGCTTTGCAGTCGCAAAGCTGAGGAGGACCGAATACGGAAGGAAGAAGAGAAGGCTCGAAGAGAACTTATCAAGCAAGAATATCTAAGGAAAAAGCAGCAGCAAATTCTGGAGGAGCAAGGGCTTGGAAAGCCCAAATCAAAGCCCAAAAAACCCAGGCCAAAGTCGGTCCATCATGAAGAATCTTACAGTGATTCAGGGACGAAGTGTTCTTCCACGCGTAAGAAGTTTGATTTGTTTGCTTGTGCTGCTACTGCAAATCTGCTTTCACAAAGCGTTTCACGTTTTTGCTTTTATGTTGTAGCTGATAATTTGAGCAGTGCTCAGTCTGGTTCCAGTCTGTCTTTGGCCTCGGCAGCAACAACTGAACCTGAAAGCGTACACTCTGGTGGCACGCCGTCTCAGAGGTAAAGAGAGACCAGTCCCACCCCCTGCCACTGGATCAGGGGCTCCAAGCCCCATCCAACCTGGCCTTGAACCCCTCCAGGGATGGGGCAGCCACCACTGCTCTGGGCAACCTGGGCGAGGGCCTCCTCACCCTCACAGGAGAACATTTCTTCCTAAGATCTCATCTCAGTCTCCCCTCAAAACCGTTCCCCCTCGTCCTAGCCTGTTCTCCCTGATCAAGAGCCCCTCCCCAGCTTTCCTGGAGCCCCTATCAGTGCTGGAAGCTGCTCTAAGTTCTCCCTGGAGCCTTGGGATTCAGTGTTGTTAGATTCGTTTCATTGGCATGGAGGAGCAATAGTAATTAGTGAATCCATCTTCTGTTTTATGTCGCTGCCAACTCCAGTGTTCTGTACAAACTTGCAATTTTGTTTTGTTTTCTCCCAAAGGAATAGTAGACTTTTGCTTTGATAATCTAGCAGGGAGAATCTGACTATTTTGGGGGAGGAAAATAGACAACAGCCTGTTCCGTTCAGGACCAATGACTGGTGAATTTATTTAAGATAGGTAGGAAAAATACCCTGAATCTTGATGTATCTTTTCTTATTACTTTTTTCTTTCTCCCAACAGAGTTGAATCTATGGAATCATTACCGATACTGAGCAGAAATCCTAGCAGGAACACAGAAAGAGACTGGGAGAATGCTTCAACAGCATCTTCTATTGCTTCAGTGGCAGAATATACAGGTATTTGTTTTAGTTTCACTATTTGTTACAAATAACAGGTTGTAAAAAGCTGTGATGTATTTGATGTGATGCGCTGCTGTTTTTGAGAAGTTGTCAAGTGTATTTTGCTCTGTTTAATAGCTCTAAAAGTGAGTTATTGTAGAATAATATTTAAGGTGTTTTTTTTCTACTCTGAATGAAAATCTTAGTGTTCATAAATGCACAGCAAATAATTTTTACTTACTTATTTTCTTTAGGTCCAAAATTATTTAAGGAGCCCAGCAGCAAATCAAACAAACCTATTATTCACAATGCTATCTCTCATTGCTGTCTTGCTGGAAAAGTCAATGAACCGCATAAGAATTCAATATTAGAGGTAAACATTAAAATACACAGTGTGTCTGTAATGCTCATTTCATAATCCCTCTGTAGCCTGGTATTTAACGTTGTTTCCTAAAATGTACCTGTATGGAGAATCCCTTCCTTCCCGTGACTGCGTGGACTTATAGAAAGCATAAGAGTTCAATTTGTAGTTTATAGAAGGACTGAAAAATCATAGTTACCAATCTAGTGTTTCAAAACACTTTGAACACTTACTGAGCTATGTGTTGAAGCTGAACGCTTGGTGTGATGTGAGAATTTTCACCATCTATCTATGTCTGTTTGTTTTTAATGCAGGAACTAGAAAAATGTGATGCCAACCACTACATCATTTTGTTCCGCGATGCTGGCTGCCAGTTCAGAGCACTTTATTGCTACTATCCCGATACTGAAGAAATCTACAAGCTGACTGGAACAGGGCCAAAGAGCATCACCAAGAAAATGATTGACAAACTTTATAAGTACAGTTCGGACAGAAAACAGTTTAACGTGATTCCAGCCAAAACCATGTCTGTCAGCGTGGATGCTCTCACTATTCATAACCACTTGTGGCAAGCCAAGCGACCTGCAGTGCCAAAGAAGACTCAGAGTCGTAAATGACACTGAGTTCTTGGGACGAGATTGCTGAATGGGATTGCATCGAAAGAAGACACGTTTACCATTTTCCTCCAGTTTGGTATGAAATGTGCAGAACCATAAAGATTTTTTTAAGAAGCTTCAGAACAGAAACCGTGGATGCAAGCTATCAGAGGATGAAGGAACATTGCCAGTGTTTTTTATGAATGGTAAATCTGCTGTTACACCCAATGCTAACTACTGTGGCTTTCAATTGATGAGAGACTGTGCATGTAGCAAGATCTTTAACAAGTGGATTTCCTTTTACTTGAAGCTTTTCGTCGGTACAAATTGGGAATAACTTAGTTCTCTTTCCTCTCCACCTCATCCCCTCCTTTTTCCCGTCATTCTTAAAGTTGGCGAGCTCCAAACTTCAGTCGAAGGATTGAACAGATCTTGGGTGAAGTGATTTGGGTTTGGTTTGGTTTTTTAAACAGTCTTTAGGGAACTCTTCCTTTCAGACTTTTTTGAGGAACTATTTAATACATCACATTGTTGTACTGTATCTACTGCCAACCTAAGTCCAGTGCTCAGATTGCAAGGCCCCAACTTGTGCTGCTCAGAACAGAGTTTACTCGCAGTATCTGTTTAGGATAAATGTTGCAAGGATTGCAAAAGCCAGTCTTTTTTTTACAAAAAATAGTTTGCAAATGTAAAGCTTTCTGGAATACAATCATGAAGAGGCATACAGGTGCTACTGGCTGGAATATGCCTGACTGAAACTTAAGGCAAGCTGAACGGAGCGCATTTATTACTAATTTCGGTTTCAGGTAGTGTCCTAAAGATTTGTTTGCTTTGATAAAGGTGGATTCTGGTAGGTATAGAACATTTCCACTCTGAGCACGCTACTCCTGTACGATGGTGCACTTAATGATCACAAATTTTAATGTTTTTATTACATCATGAAATGTAATTCTACTTCCTTTGTCCTGTCTTTATTCTGAATGAGCAGCATGCTCGAAAATGAAGAGTGTGTTATGTTTTTTATTTTGGGTGATATATTAATATATATGGATTTGTTTTTCTCATTTAAAAGAAATTTTTAAACAGAGACATTTGCATTTGTTTCAAAAGCCCAAATAAGTCAAATGGCTTGGATTTCTTTTCATGTTGAAATATTAAATCTTGAGTTATGACCTTAAAAGTCTTTGTGTTTCAGCAGATTAAATTTTTTGTCTGTGGTAACAGGGTATATTTGCAGTTTGGTTCCATTTTTTTTAATATTCCCATCTCTCATATTTTGATCCCGGCTGGACTTCAAGTAGGTTTCTGTAGCTATGACCTAATTTAATCTGCTAACGTCGCCTGCTACAACTGACACTTCTGCCCGAGGGTCGTGTAGGCATAGAACTTCGGTTTGCACATGTTTACTTTTATTTGAAGTGTTACTTGAATACGTATCTCTGCAGTGCAAAAGGCACTTACACCATCCTAGAGATGAACTGAGCTCTACAATACTAGACAGTGTAATTATTAAACTTTGAGAAAAGTGGAGGTTACAGTTATGTACATAAGGGGAAGGTAGGGTACATGATAAAGCACTAACTAAATAGAATGAAGTGAAGGTCTTCCATTGCGATCTCTCCATTTTGTTCCCCTTCCAGTCCTCCCCGACTAGGCTGCTGCAACTGTAAATTATGTTAGATAGTTTGCTGCTTGTAAATAATTAAAGGCTTTATGGTTTCTAAAGTGCTAAGTATTAAACCGTCATGAGTGTAACTTTTGTTACCATGCTTTTCATGCTTGTGCTTTATTTCTCACTGTTTGATATTATAAACCATATTTATTTTATGAAACACTGAAATTTAATAAAAATCATTAACTGATTTCCTTTTTATTTCATGTGTACTTTTGTGGTCGTGACACTTCATCCCCTCAAAGCACTAATACGCTTTAAAGATGTGCTATTCTGTGCTCACTTGTGCTCTTGGAGAGCTTCACCCCTAAGTAGCCTTAATAACTTTATAACAAGAGCTGAGTTCTCATGACCTTGATTGTAAGAATTTGACCAAAAGGCTTTCAGAAAATTGGAAAGCAATTTCGCTGTCTCTGCAAGGATTTATTTCCTCAGTGTGCAGACTCCTGAATCTAGCTGGTGGGTTGTCTTTGATCTGTGCATGCAGTTAGTGACATAATTCCTTTTGTTGGGCTCTTCGGTATTATCTTGCTTGTGATTTGAAAAGACAAGTTGCCTTTAGAGTTTAGAAATAAACTGGTTGTTTAAGCTTCATAATGAATCCGTATCGGTTGTATAGAAGTGAACTTTGCATTCTCTCAACTATAGATTTTTCCAATGCAGAAATAATTTTCTGTGACTGCACAATAAATTTTTCAAAGAAGATAGTTCTTGCGTGCAGAGATTGAAAAAATATAATCAGTGATTCCAGGGTTGTATACTTTTCTGTGTTTCAGTCAGGCTGGAATACTGCTGCTCATAGAAAGGACTGGACTAAAGAAGGTGATGATTTAGCATCCTCCTGAATATTGTTGCACTAGATCAGTTCTTTGTTTTTCCTGCTGTTATGTGGCTTCATGTACTACTGGAAATAATAGGAGGTGACGTACATTTGGAGAGGGGAGGAAGCTGGGAGTTCTTTGTAGGCAGTGTGTAGTCCCAGGTCCCAAGCTGAGGCTTGCAGAGGAATAAGTCATTTTCTAAGAGATTAAATTCTCTGAAAGACTAATTGTCTGGAGTTTTAATAAAAAAACCCAAAACACGAATCTCAAATTCCTTGGCAAAGAATATGGTGTATTAATTTAATCTGGAAAAGGAGGAAGGGAAGCTTGTTTGTGAAGAACATAACTTAGAATTTGTGGGTGATTGTGCAGAAGAACGTAGGAAAACTGTAGATACGTGTAGGCAGCCTTGTAGAAGGAAGAATTAATTCATTTTCTTAAATAGGTTTTGTATAATCAGTGACCAAAAATGTCAACTTAAATGTGTTTGCAGCTTGGTGTCAGCCCAGGGTGAAATGTGTTCTAAGATTGTGACTACACGTCTTAGTGTTGGCATTTGTGGTAAGGTTATTCAGTTCTGAATGCATAGGATTTCTTACTGTGTGTGTAGTGCTATCATGCTTGATGCTTCACTGGAAGCAACTGGAATTCATTATGTCAGGAGTAGTTTGATGATCTGTAGGCTGATAACTGTCGAGGGAGATTGGTGCTGATGAGAACACGAGGTTTTGTCTCTTCCACAGCCACTTGAGAGCCCTGTGTAAGTTAATAGGTATTTCAGTGGCACGGTTCTGTGTTCGTGGCTGGGTGCCTCCTGCAGATAAATAAAAATAATTTGTCAGCCTGCAGCTTAAGCTGCTCGTTTAGTTTGTTTTTACCAGGATTAACCAGAGCCAAGGTTGTTCCATCTTAGCCGTGTAAAAGCAAATGGAACTAGCTTTGAATAAAAACCCCTTCCAGCTGCTTACAAAGGTTCCTATTGGGATTTTGGGCAGGAGGAGAGAGTGGTAGCTTAAGGTACAGCTACAGTGTCAGCTTTCCTACTGACTGTAGAAGGGAAATAAACTGTAATAACTGACTAAAACCAAGTGATTTTTTTTTTCTGCTGAATTATCTGGAGACGTGCGTAAGCCAATCAATCTGTAAGCTTTTTGTAGCACCCCTGAAGTAAACCGCGTTCACTCTGACCTAGAGGGTGGATTTCCCATGTAGAGACTAAGTTTCCCATATAGAACAGTATAAAAGTCAAAGAGTCTCTGACCTCTCTCAATTTCTTACGAGTTTCTTAATAATAAATACAAGAATGTACATCTTTAAAGTGCTTTTAAATGCAATTTGTTTTTCTCAGACTTTCATGCATCAGTTTGTGTATTTTCCCATGCTGTTTGCATTTGTAGTTCATGTGTCTTTGTCTCATTTTCCTTATGCTGTCCCATAGAATACGGATATAAGCAAGAATTATCTAAGTTTTGAAAATACTGACTGACTTCGAAAACCTTAATACAGTTCCACACTGTGTGCGGGGCTGCTAGAACAGTTTGAAGAGTGTGTCTTTCAGGGAGTAGCTCTAAAATCAGAATTTACAGGAAAAAAACCAACCCTTCACAGTTTTGGTTTGCTTTGTGCTGCCCAGCCACATCGCTACCACTCCTTTTTTTTTTGTTTCTAATGTATATTTTAGTGCTCTAGATTTTTCTCCGCTGAAAGAAGTTTTCAGCGTTGGAAGCTCATTTTTCTCAAGTGGAAGGCAAAGTTTTAAATGCATTTTGGTTCCCTTTGCAGTTTTTCCCTTCTTTTCCTGCTTCTCTTGCTGTGGAAAGTGAAGCAAGATAAAAAGCCACTGCTTATAGAAATAAAAAAAGCTGAGAGCAGCAGTGAAGTCCTCCCAGTGGAGACAAAGCAACTGAGAAACAGCTTTTGGTGACATGGAGAACAACAGCAGTGAAGCAAGACACAGCCCTGGAAATGGCAACAGGGAATGCTTTGAGTTTGAGAGCTGAAGGTAGGTTGGGGAGATCTCACAGCCAGGGATAGGTGGGAGCCGGAGGCAACCAACACCCTCAAGAAATGAAGGATATTGTGATGCCATCAGCACTGGATGAGCTTTCACAGCTTCACTAGAAAGACCACAGTCAGTAATAGTTGATTAAGAGCAAGTTTTCCTGCGTCTTTGGAAGAGATGACTCGAAACACAGGCTCTCGGGCGCTCTGAAGGCGTGTTCTGCCATGGGTTATTACAAAACAAAAGTTTACTCCTAGAATAAAACAGACAGCAGGCTCTCCTGTTGCTGCATGCAGCTCTTTTATTGTAATTTGTCTTTACAGAAATGTGAAGCATCTTCACGGTAATTGTACAAAACCATCTCCAGGTGGCTGTCTGCAGTGCATCCCAGCAGGACATGGCACAAAATTAGGGCTTGAGAGGGAAAGAGAGGGGAGAGTTGTCTGGGGGGGTGATAAAAATCCATGCAGGAGCTGACCTCGAGAGATGCAGGGCTCTTAGGGGAAATAAAAAGGCCACGTTCCAGCCAGAGAGGAGTAAAAAAGGGGTATAACAGGTAATAAATATATTCTAAGAGTTATTTGAATATTTGGTTTTACTTTAATGCATGATATATTGATTTAGTCCATATTTAGTGTACGAAACCGTTAGTGGACACATAACATGCGATGCAACCCTTTGCTGGTAAACCTGAAAATACCGCAGCCGTCCTTGCTTCCACCTGTTGAGTCTCTGCACCCAAACACAACTGTTCCCTTCAGAAAATTATGTTTTTCTCAGTTTATTGGCAGCAATCATTGTTCCCCTCATGCAGGACAGGGGGTTCCAGCGGGCTGGCCCCCACCCCAGTGCTCTCCACCCCTCCAGGACAGCCCTTTCCAAGCAGAAACAGCTCTTGAAGCATCAACGTTTCCAGGACCATTACAAAAATAAAATACTTTGGTTTTTTTTACATTAGTATTGTAACTGAGTCTAAAGAATTAGAAAAAGTAACCGTTTGTTCTTCGACTTGCATTGACCACAGGTAAGTATCTACAGTATTTATTTCAACATCCCAGTAGAATGTCTGCTAGAAATGTACACCATAGAAAGAACGTATGCAAAATGGTATGGTTTATACACGGAGCTTTCCTTTTAAATACATATATTTATACATAAAACAAACAGAAGCATCGTAAAATACAGTAATACTGAAGGTTGGGGTTTAATAGTATCACAAACCGTGGGTAGGTTATGCTGCTTTCGGTACGTGGGGGTCCTCTTCTGTTAAATATCCCCTTGAATTAAGGGTTAAGAAGAATTCAGAGTGCTCGGTGAGGAGGGAGAGGGGCCTCGAGCTGAGCCCCTGGGATTCTTGCAGGCTGGGGGGGCAAAACACCCCGATATTAAACACTTCGGTTTGGAGTAACCCCAGGCAGAGGAGCACATCACCCACACTGCTCAGGGCTGGGCTTCTTTCTACTTGCTTTTAAATCCATGACACTGCTCTGTTCCACTCTCCCTTGAAAGCTAAATGGGGATTAGAAAATCACCTAAAATCTAGAAAATTAGATATATTGACACTTGGTGAGGCATGTCTGGAGTTATCTGGGCACAGACCCAACATGTGCTTTTGTACTTGAACTGTGCTCACTTTTTTCAGCCTGCAAGAACTTCCTTTTTTTTACTTTTTATTGATATTTTTGGCATGCTAAATAAATAAAACATAGAAATGAAAAATTAACAAAACAAAACGACCCAAAAAAGCATCAGCAGCAGTTCTGTTTGTGCCTGAATCTCAGGGCTGCTGGGCTGGGCTCATTGGGTTTGGGTTCCTCTCCAAGCCTGTGCTGCTGGCTGAGCACATCAGGAGAAAATAGCAGTTAAAGACAGTCCCAAAGCCCATCCAGGCACAGAAGGTCTTTCCGCACACCTGCTCGAGGCAATTCCAGTCCCATGCAGGTCTTACCTGTGCCCTGTTCACCAGCAGCGACTCCTCCAGGCTGGGGTTGCTCCAGGACATCTCACCAACTGTTTAAAACTGCAATTTTAAGCAGGTTTGGCTTTTTTTTTTTTTTGTAAACAACTTTTATCAGGAGTGTCATGGAGAACAACTGGTGAATGATGACAATAAATCATTCAGCGGCAGCGGGTCGGGACGGCTGATGGGGTTTCACGGTGACGTTGTGCTTTACAGGCTTCTCATTTAAAAAAAAAAACATCACGCTGGAGTTTCCTTATATGAATGTAAAGGTATATAAAGGTAAGAACTTGGTTATTCATTTGGCAGTCAAAGAAAACCTTTACATGATGTGTAAAGTGTGCAAAAATAGATGGATAATACATCTTGGGGTTCTGCTACCGCCAGGTCGGCTGAGAGGCAGTGTGAGTGATGCTGCGGCGAGGGGGTGACGCTGCTCTGTACATTCATGCACCTTCTGCTGCAGGTAAAGCCGCTCGGACGCGGGGGTGGGCTGGGTTCTAAAAGTCAAGCGAGGATGGAGAGAGCTGCCACGGTGCCCTGGGTGGAGACAGCGTCCCAGGTGACAGGGGACAGGACAAGAGGGAATGGCCTCAAGCTCCACCAGGGGAGGTTTAGGCTGGACATTAGGAAAAAATTTTTCATGGAAAGGGTCATTGGGTACTGGCAGAGGCTGCCCAGGGAGGGGGTTGAGTCACCTTCCCTGGAGGGGTTTAAGGGACGGGTGGACGAGGAGCTGAGGGAGCTGGGTTAGTGATTGATGGGAATGGTTGGACTCAATGATCTGGTGGGTCTCTTCCAACCTGGTGATTCTATGATTGGGTCTGGACAGAATGGCGCGGCTGTCAGTCCCCTGGGGTTGGTGGCGTTTGGTCTGCGAGATGCTGAGATGCGCTGGAGGCAGCGCGGCCCCTGCCACGGCACCTGAGGGGGCTGCATCGCCCCATCCCCTCCTGTCCCACAGCTGCTGGCGAGTCCTTCCCCATCCACGTGCTCCTCACATTGACGGCCGCAACAGAAAACCAACAGATGAAGAACATCGGGGTGAAAGAGCAGAACTCTGGGTACCCTGGGGGGTACCAGGAGGAGGAGGAGGAGGGTGGTGGTGCAGTTTTGCTCTCGTATTGACAAGCCCCATCAAATGCAAAGGACCCGCATCACCTTGGGGCAAGATTAAACACGGTCCTCCTGTTCACACAGGGTTATCTGCTGTCTGGTCTCAGCCACGTCCCACCAGCACCAGCAAAGACTTTCTCACTAGTTGCGGTATTCGTATAAAAAGTTAAAAGCCATGGGCTGTACGACCAGCGGCTGTTGGTCTGTCTGGGTCCAGGCATCCCTTTTCTGCAGAGCAAAGCCAGTGTGGGCATCGCCTTCCCCTCTGGCTGCCCATCCTCTTCTTCCTCGCCTCTCCCCGGAGCCCCTGGCAGGGCTGGGGGCTGCTGCTCACAGCTGGGTCTCGTCGCGCGTCTCGGGGTTGCAGGGACCCATCTTGTTGCTGCAGCTGCTCTTGCGGCTGTGGCCGTCGTTGGCCACGTGGGCCAGCGGGTCAGAGCGGATCAGGTACCTGTGGGACAGAGTTCCCCGGTTCCTTCCCAGCAGGATGGAGCTGGGAAAACTCTAACTGGAGTTTGGGACGTGTGGGGATGCCCCATGGAGCCTTGTCAGGCGCTGCTGCTCACGGTAGTTGTTAATCATCAAGGGGAAGAACTCCACGCTCCTGGGGAGGAGCAAAGCTGGGGCTGGGGTGGACAGGACGAGAGGGAATGGCCTCAAGCTCCACCAGGGGAGGTTCAGGCTGGACATTAGGAAAAAATATTTCATGGAAAGGGTCATTGGGCACTGGCAGAGGCTGCCCAGGGAGGGGGTTGAGTCACCTTCCCTGGAGGGGTTTAAGGGACAGGTGGACGAGGCCCTGAGGGACATGGGTTAGTGTTTGATGGGAACGGTTGGACTCCATGATCCAGTGGGTCTCTTCCAACCTGGTGATTCTATGATTCTATGGTTTGGGCACTGCTCGGGGGCTGGGGAGGAGGCAGCAGCTGCAGGTCATGGTGAGAAATCATGGCAAGCAGCGGGATGGGGGCACCGGGGTGGGTCTGGGGGCACAGGGAGTGCTCCTGCTTGGGGAGAAGCCCGTGAGCGGGTGAGGGCAGCACCTACACGATGTCGTTGAGCTCCAGCCGCGTGTCCGGCGGGGGATTGATCAGGACGTAGGACAAGGTGTTCTGGTGGTCGTTCATCTCGTCTGTGAGAGGAGGGGAAAGAGCGGCTGAGGATGCCCTGACGGATATCCCGACAGACGCCCCGGTGGCCCTCGCTCCCACAGCCGCCTGCAGCCCCCCTGGCTCCGAGGGGTCACGGCTCATCCCCAGGGACAGAAAAATGAGTCACTTTATGGAGGGAGGCCACGGGCAATGGTGTTGGATAGCTCTAAGAGGCCACCAGGATAGCTCTAAGAGCATTGCTGCCTCCTCCCTCCATGCTCCCCCAGCTGCTCCTGCCTCTCAGGAGACTGGCAGGTGTGAATCTGCAAAGTTCCCGCTCCCCCCACAAAAAAAAATTAAGATCTCTTACCTTGGTTTTGTGCAAAAAAAAGGGAAACAGGTTAGTCTTGCCCGTTAGGTACAGCACAATTACTCCAACCACTGGGTCAGGGCAGCCGAACCCTCCCCGGGCCGCTCGAACGCTCTGCCCACTTCTCTTCTCGCATGATTTAATTTAGCATCATCCAGCAGGAGGATTTAGCTCCATGACTGCTTCTTTCGCCTGCCCCAGGGAAACCGCCTCCGTGGAGTTTCAAAGCCATTTGGGGTGGCTCTGAAGCGCGGTGCCCACCCGTGAGCGGCACCCACGGGCGCTGCGGGGCCCGGGGGCAGCCCTGCGCCTTCTGAGATCCCTGAGAACAAGATCATGGATGAAATGAATGGGGATGCGAGGCTGCGGGCAGCCGGGCAGGGTGGGAGGTGGAAGCTGCGACAAATAACATCGTTTACAGACTGAGTGACCCGGTGTGGATGGACAGGATGGAGAAGGGACGGACAGGCGGACACCGGGGGCAGCGGGATGAGTGCAGCGGGACACCAGCTCGCTGCAAGGCTTGTCACTGGGAGGTCTCTCCAGGCACAAAGGCTCCTCTGAGCAGCGTTGGTGAGCAGCAGGACCAGGGACCAGCCTGCGTTAACTCCGGGTTTCTCCCTTCCACCTCCTGCTCTGGAGCGGATCCCTGGGGCGCAGCGGCACAGCTGCCCTGGGCGTGGGATGGGATGGCCAAGCCAGCACACAGACCAGGATTTCTGCTGCTCTTCAGCCTCAGGAGTGGGGAGAAACCTCTGAAGTGGGGCTTTTATCCAGCCGTGAGGTGATGCACAGCAGCACAAGCCACCTGCAGTTTGCAAACACGTCCCCCTCGGGGCTGCCCCCATCGTGTGTTTGGCCAGTGCATGTCCAGACGCACCCCTGGTTTTGTGTGGATCGCACACAAAGACACTCGTGAGGCCAAACCAGACCCTTATTTTGCTGCACACACACGTCTCTGGCCCCTCAGGAGGTGCTGCAGCTGTTGGAGGGCTGGGAGCACCTGCAGAGAGATGCTGTGTGGGGTCCCCAGCCCCATAGCGGGCGCCCCAGATGCTGGCTGGTCCCTCAAGCTGCCGGAGAGCTTTGGCCATCCCAGTGCTCAGCCTCGCAGCGAAGCAGGGGCAGGGGGTGGCGATGCTGGGGCGCGGGTGGCACACGGACCCTGGGACCCACAGGAGACACGGGGTTTGCCATGACGGGGGAGGCGAGGAAGGACCCTGGCTCGCGGCGGGTCCCCCTGCTCCATGGAAGCACCTTCTCCTCACCCCCATGCAGCCGAGCCAGGCTCTGCTAAGCCCACCAAGTACATTGCCGTGTCGCCCGCTGCAGCTCCCTCCAACAATTGCTTTTTGCGGGGTAGAGGCAGCGCTCAGCCCCAGCTCCCACCCCACGCGGCCCCCGGCAGCGATGCCACCGCGGGGACGTCCCCCCGAGGGGCTCGGGCTTCGCGGTGGGACACGGGCGCTGGCTCAGCCCCAGCTCTTCCACGGGACGGGACGATGCCAGCGGGGTCTGAGCTCTGCCCAGCACCTCCTGGCCAGCTGGCAACATACTCTGCTGCTCTGGGGCTTCCGTGAGCCCCGGCTGGGGCGGCTGCTCTGATGAAGGACACGGTTTAGAGGAAAATGCCAACTTTTCACCTTAAGCGTGGGCTGGTGAAGTCTGAAATACAGCTAGGCTGGGCTAGCGCTAATCTCTAGGCTGCTGCAGCAAAAAGGGGCCTTTCCAGAGCACTTTACACCACTGCCCACTGGTGTAACTGGTGCAAAAACCCTCCAGCTCCCACAGAGACCAAGAAGGGGCTCGGGGGTGTCTGCAGCACGGGTGGCACCTGCAGCTGCTGCCTGGCACTAAGCCCCGCACCTCCTCGGTTAGAAAAGAGCATCTCCTAATGCTAGAGAGCGGTCCAGGAACGCAAACAGAGGATTAGGAAGGGCTGCCCTGCTCCTGAGCTGCAGCTGACCCTCATACAGGTGAGAGGCCAAGGGGCTGGTGCAGGACCCCCAGCATCACCTTGCAGCACACACTGACAGCTCTGCTGCACTCAGCCTCCTGCAAATCCCAGCCTCACAGACCAAAACCAACTTGTAAAACAGAGGAGAGAGAGGTTTTTAACAACAGGGTTGTGATTTCCCTATAAGAATCCAGCTAGAAAAGGGTCCCTGAGCTTTTTGCCCAGAGGAATCGTGGCTGCCCCATCCCTGGAGGTTTTCAAGGCCAGCTTGGATGGGACTTTGAGAAACTGGATCCAATGGGAGGTGTCCCTGCCCGTGGCAGGTGTGGAACTGGATGGGATTTGAGGTCCCTTCCAATCCAAACCATTCCACAACTCTGAGACTTTATGGAGCCCTGTGTCTGCATCACAGGTCTCTTTTTTTTTTTTCCAACGCCACCCAACAAATTAGTGCTTGAAAGGCTTGGGTTTCTAAGGTGAAAACCGGCAAGGGTGTGGATTGGGCTTAGCTGGCATGATCTTGTTGTACGCTGCACGCCATGAGTCACGCGGGACTCCCAGGGAAAGGGAATTACCTTGCAAATATCCCAGGTTTACCCGATTCATCACATCACTGGCTGTTAAATTTGCTACATCCTCTACAGAACATACAGGGAAAGGCACAGACATAAACAGAGAGAGAGAGAGAGGTCAGCAAGCCATGATTCGGCAAATATCAGAGACGAGCTCCTGCACTGCAGCAATTAAATGAGCAAAGGAAAAAAAAAAGGAAAGGGGGAGAAGGCAGAGCAACACGTTCTTCCAAAACGCCATGAGTGTCCAGACACTGACGGGGACACGTGGTGACAACACTGTCCTGGGTACAGCGGCCAGGGAGCTCCGGTCCCACCCCAAAGGAGATGGGGCTGCACTCCCCAGCTGCCTCATCGCTTCCCAGAGCTCCCCCAGTTTGCTCCAGCAAGAATTTGTCGCTTCAGCCGGGAGAAGGATGCAAACTCTGACTCTAATCCAGCCAACGGTCCCCGGAGCATCCCAGAGGGATTGGCTGCAGGGCGGCCCCTCGGGATCCTCAACCCAACCCATTCGGAGCTGCAGCAGCTCCTGCATGCCCTGTGTGGGGTTTGCTTTGGGGGCACCTTATTTCCCAGCTTCCCAAGCCTGGCAGCTGTGTTAAACAGCTTTTTAATGCGGCAAATGCCACCAGCCACGCTCCAGGCTCTGCGATAGAGCTGCAGGGAGATGGGAGACCCCCAGAAAAAAGCAGTAGAAACCTGTGGGACCAGGAAAAAAGAGCAAGGAGGGATACACGGTTATGAGCCCTCGCCTGGTATGCCCTGTGGCTTCTCTGTCCTGCCCCAAGCAGGCTCCCCTCTTCTCTCACCGAAGGATGTTGGCCAATGCCACCGCCAGCCTGCTTGCCCTCCAGCTCCAACCCCTCTCCTGTGCTGCATTTCTTCCCATTTTCTCCTCCTCTTTCCCATACTTGAAGGGGGAAGCCAAGAAAAGAGAGGAGGAATTCCCTCCTGCCTTCCAAAATCAGCTCCAGCCCCAGCCAGGGCGCAGTGGAGCCTGTGTGGGGGCAGGGGCCGGCGCAGGGGGGACAGACGCTCTGCAAGGATGGAACAAACAGGCAGCAGCACAGGATGGCTCAAAAGAAAGAAAGGAAATAAAACCAACCAAAAAAAAAAAAAACCAACCAAGAAAGCTGTGGGCTACAGACTTCGTCGTAACCAAGGGGTGGGGAATCGTCCAGGAGGACACAGACACCAGCACCGAGGAGCTTCACGAGAAATGCGGCTGCACGGAGGGACCCTGAGCGCAGCCGCGTGGGCTTAATCGCAGCCAGAGACACTGGTTTCACACGCAATGAAGCAAACCACTCAGCCCTGCAGCTACCGAAATGCTTCCCATGGAAGAGTATTATGAGGGATTAAAGTCTATAACCAAAGGGGGGTGCACCAGCCGAGGGGCTTCACCTTTCCCTGCTGCACTATAAGGGCTCTCAGGCAGAAGGGGTTGGTTGACTTGGAGTCAGTGGGTCCTGAACCACCATTTCTGCAAGGCCAGAAAGCGGGGTGCAAGCGGGACATGGCGCCTCAAAGCTGCACGGGGACGCTCGGTCCAGCTGCAGGCAGAAGGGCGAGAGTTACTCTGCCACCGCAACCTCCCGCCTGGACCCATCCCAGAGCCCCGAAACGAGGGGGGCTGCCTGCAGTCGGGCTCGGGGCGGCAAGCGAGGGGGCTCGGCACGGTGGGACCCCAGCCGGCAACGCGCTCGTCTGCAGAAGCACAAGCAAGCTGGGGATCGAGGCGCTGCTCAGAGCCGGGTCCGGCAGTGCCCGCCGGGTGAGGCTTGGCGTGGGGTTAGGCTCAGCGTGGGGTTGTGCTTGGCGTGGGGTTAGGCTCAGCTTGGCGTTAGGCTCAGCACAGGGTTACCTGAGGAGCCCGCGAGCAGGATGCGTCGCTGCAGAGAAGCGCAACCGAGCGGCACTTACCGTACCCGGTTGTGGGCAAGCCCAAGTGCTTCATACGGTTTTTGACGAGCTCGGAAAGCTCCTGCCTCTCGGAGCGCCGGTACAGGCTGAGGCGCTGCTGGTTGATCCACTCGGCCGTCTTGCTGGAGTGCTTGTTGCCTTTCCTGCTCAGCCGCCGTGCCCACTGCATGCTCTTGCGCCGCAGCAGCGGGTGCTCCGACTGGTCGCTGGAGCATGAGTTCCTGTGGTGGCTGGTCTTGATGCCCCAGTGCTCCTTGACATCTTTTGTATCCTCACAGTCCTCCACATTGATTGAGATCTGTGACTGGAAGCCCAGTAGGTCACGGGGGGCCAGGGGGGAGTCAAAAAGAGCCCGTCCTGTCTCTGCTGGGGTGGGGTCTCTCCCATGGGATGGGACATCCTTCCTCTGATTCCCAAGCACTCTCCCATCTCTGTGCTGCTAAAACGACCTGGCCGGCAGATTTGGGATCAGCACTATCCAGTGGAGTCTAACGAGCACCTCTAACCTCTCTACCACGATCACCCCAAGGGACAGCTGTGCCCTTGTCCCCCGCCTTTCATCCTACAGCAGATGTGCTGCTGCATCTCCGAAACAGCAACGTGCACTGGTAAGCAGGAATTTATTAATGAAGCATCTCTATGAAAGAGATGGGTTGAATTTAAGTAAAAGTCAACTTTTGGCTCACCCTAGCCGCTTTCTACAAAGCTGAAACCTGAGGGTATTTAAAACAGAGCCTGGCTCGCTCTCCTGCTCCATATCCCTGTGGAAGCTCCTTCTTCTGGAGGCATTAAAAACCTGCCTGGATGAGTTCCTGGGCAACCCGCTCGAGGTGAACCCACTTGGACTGAATGGGTTCCAGAGGTCTCTTCCAACCCAAACCATCCTATGATTCTGCGATCCCAGTAAATGACACTTCATGACTTCTGTCCTCCCAGGCTGCCGAGGCCGCCCTGGTGCCCAGGGGCTCTTGGTGGCCAGAGGAGCCGCTGGGGAAGCCAGCGTGGCCGCTTGCCCGTGGTCAACCTCCCAATGGGGGGACCGGGCGGCAGCGCGGCTCAGCCAGGGTAATGCCCCACACCCCCCACGCGGCACTCACCTGCGCCCTGATGTCGTGGGGCTGCAGCATGGGAGAAGAAAGGAAAAATGAAGTCTAAGTAAAGCAAGAAGGCAGCCCCGCTGCGCCACGTGCCCCCCTCTTCCCAAGGACTCAGTGCCAGGCTGCTGCCCAGAGAGACAGGTATTCACACCAAGCCAACCCCCCCAGCTTGGATACCAGGACAACATCACCGTAACACAGACACGGAGCCGCTAATGAAGCCGAGGCAGAGCTTCACCTCCCCTCACTCCTCCCCACCGCTGCTGCAACCAGCTCCAAGATGCCTCATGGACCCAGCCAGCCCCATAGACCACGTCTCTGCCGGGCGGCAATGCTTCGCTGGGACCACCAGCCACCACTGTGTCCCTACCTCAGAGGTTGCAAACATGTGTGACTCCGTCCTGTAAATCCCGATGGGAATCTCCGCACTGGAGGAGCAGAGTTTCTGGAAGAGGCGGCCGTACGTCCGGATCCACAGGTCGTCTTCAGTGATCTTCATCTGCGCAACAGAGGACAAATTTCAGCTGCCCTGTGCCGTGGCAGGAGGTTTAACGAGGCCTAATGGTGGGTCCTGCACTTGGGGCACAACAACCCTGAGCAGCTCCAGACTAGGAGAAGTCTGGCTGGAAACTGCCTGGAGGAGAAGGACCCGGGGGTGTTGGTTGACAGCGACTGAACGTGAGCCAGCAGTGGCCCAGGTGGCCAAGAAGGCCAATGGCATCTTGGCTTGGATCAGACACGGCGTGACCAGCAGGGCCAGGGAGGTTCTTCTCCCTCTGTACTCGGCACTGGGGAGAGCGCTCCTCAAATCCTGTGTTCAGTTCTGGGCCCCTCACCACAAGAAGGATGTTGAGGCTCTGGAGCGAGTCCAGAGAAGAGCAACAAAGCTGGTGAAGGGGCTGGAGAACAAGAGGAGCGGCTGAGAGAGCTGGGGGTGTTTAGCCTGGAGAAGAGGAGGCTGAGGGGAGACCTCATTGCTCTCTACATCTACCTGAAAGGAGGTTGTGGAGAGGAGGGAGCTGGGCTCTTCTCCCAATGACAGGGGACAGGACGAGAGGGAATGGCCTCAAGCTCCACCAGGGGAGGTTTAGGCTGAACATTAGGAAAAACTTTTTCACAGAAAGGGTCATTGGGCACTGGCAGAGGCTGCCCAGGGAGGGGGTTGAGTCCCCTTCCCTGGAGGGGTTTAAGGGACGGGTGGACGAGGTGCTAAGGGACATGGTTTAGTGATTGATTGGAATGGTTGGACTCGATGATCCGGTGGGTCTTTTCCAACCTGGTGATTCTATGATTCTGTGACTGTGGATGATATTAGTGAGTCACCATGTGACCTCTGGGGAGGGAGGGGAGGATGGTGGGTGATTCTGTGCTTATATGACTTGGCCCGATGTTTTCAACCCAGAGGAACTTGAGCACCTACCGCACAGAGGTAGCCGGAGCCCGGCGTGGTGTCCAGACCCAGCAGCAACCGAGTGATGGTGATCATGTAGTCCTTCACGAACGACTGGAGGAGACGTTGGGGCAGTTATTCACTGGGAGACGCAAAGGGGCAGCCCCAGCTGCAGGGATGAGTTACCCAACGCCCATCGGGCTCTCACCTGGTAGAGCAGCGTGTCCAGCATGCTGATGCTGAAGACCCTCCCAGCCGCAAAGGGCAGCCGGAACATGAAGGCCAGGTTGGAGCCGTTCTCACGCTCTTTCTGGGAAAAGAAGGGGAAATGGGAGCACTCACAGGCAAACTCCTTTGACAGGGGCTTGCTCACATCCTTCCTGAGCATTCAGCAAAGAAAAATCTGTGTCTCCACTGCCCCCCTCACTGCAGTCACAGCATTAAACCTCATTCAGAGGTCCGGTGTGCTCACCGCAGCAGTAAACAAATCCAGAAACACACAGAAGAAGGTAGCTAGTCCAAAGATTGGCTGCCCACTTATTTGTTTGCTGCAGGTTATCTCATGTAGACACACACTACGGTGGCTACAGCAAGCAGAACAGCACAGAACCTCGAGCAGCTCAAACATAATCGCTCTTAGCATTGACTTCCCAGACCTTGTGTGCAGGGAAAGACCTTCTCTTACCTTTTCTAGCTTGGAAAGGGCTAGGGAGTAACTGTCCTTTGCTCTGAACTGCATGAACCTCATGTTGGAGGGGTGGGTGAGCTCTGTGATAATGCTGAGGCTGGGGAAGAGCCTGCAATGGAGAGAGACCTGTTGTCCTGCAGCTCACTCAGAAGTGAGAGCACTCCCTGCATTTAAAGCCTGAAGAGGATCAAACCCACCCCTGTTCCTGTCTGAGGTCAGAAATAGCCAAGTTTCCTAGAGCAAGCCCAACGGCAGATGTGTCCCACCGCCTACAGCCACCACCACAACCACCAGTCTCCTTCCCAGTCTTGCCTCCAGCAGAGGGAATTGGCTGTGATGGAGCTGGGGCAGCAGTTCCCTCCTCACCTGAACATGGTCTGGACGTTGACGATCGTCTTTGCGTCCGCCATGTAGTCCTCCTCGGCGCTCATCGTGCTCTCCTTGTCCACAACCACCAGGTTGTCCGCGTAGATGATGCCGCACTGCAGCAAGCTGTCCAGGCTGGGCAGTTCCCAAAGAGAAGAGCGCAGGGTCAACCCTTGGAAATGACACAGGGAAGCTGCACACTGCGACGTGCAGCGCTACAGCAAAGCCCAGGCTGCTCCCAACCACCTGCTCTTCACCTGCTCCCATCCACCACGGGGTGTGCGACAACCCGAGAAGCCAAGGGTGGACTCAGATCTACAGGACTAACCCTGGGGCTTCTCATGGGATGACCCGAAAGTCCAGACCGAGGGAAACGCAACTCATTTAGGCATCACCGTAAGTAATGACAGCCACACGCAGAAACACCTACTTGTCGATCGTGCCCTCCATGTAGTAAACCATGGGGAAACAACAGATGGCTTCCAGAAAGTGGTGCTCAGGCCTGGAGGAAGAGCAGCAGAGAGCAAGGTGGTTCAGCAAGTCAAAGACAAAACCTACCCAGGAGTCCCCAGGGCCAACATCAGCCAAGGTATCCAACACTGGCACTGCCAGGCCCCCTCAATCCCATCCCCACAGTCCGAGATGCCCATCCAAACACAGGGGAATCATAGAATCACCAGGTTGGAAGAGACCCACCGGATCACCGAGTCCAACCATTCCTATCAAACACTAAACCATATCCCTCAGCGCCTCATCCACCCGTGCCGACAAAGGCTCAATGTGTTGGAAAACATCTGTGGAAAAGTACTTGCTTGTTGTCCAGCAGCAATACAATTGGGTTCAACTCTTTGCGGGACCGGTAGTAGGCACGAAGCGGGACAATGAAATTATACAGTCCGTTCCCAGCCGTTTCTGCTGAAACGATGATCAGTTTGTTCTTAAATCCATAGGCTTTGGCGTCTTCGAAGCTGTTGTGCTTGCAGCCCTGTGGGGTGAAAAGCAGCACAGGGACTCAGAGCGTGGCTCTCAGCTGCCCACCCACCACCCCAGGCGGCCGCCGGCATCGCGGTTTTACCTTGTCCAGCCTCAGGCAGCAGAAAGGGGCTTTCTCGGGTAAAAGATGGCACAGAGTCGGGGAGCTCCCGATGTAGGGGGAGTTTGGTGGGTAGCCCTTCACATACCTGTAGCAGAGAGAAAACTCAGCAGCATGAGGAGGACACAGGGAGAGCTTTTCACACATACAACACTCAGAGACTGGGAAAAACATTTAAAAACAGCAGACCTAGGGCTCAAGCCCATCATAGAATGGTTTGGGTTGGGAGGGACCTTAAAGCCCATCCAGTTCCACCCCTGCCATGGGCAGGGACACCTCCCACTGGATCAAGGTTCTCAAAGCCCCATCCAACCTGGCCTTGAACATCTCCAGGGATGGGGCAGCCACCTCTTCTCTGGGCAACCTGGGCCAGGGCCTCCCAATCAATGGCAAATGCTTTGTGAAACTATCCCACAGCAGCTGGAATTTTTCCAAAATACACATATTTAGGAATTGCTTTTGCTATGCAAAGGGTCTGGAGATCACAGAATAGGCAACATTCCCAGCACAGGTGGAGGAGGCAGCAGATAGGACCATCGAGGGCAGCTGAAGAATAATAGAACAGTGAGATCCAGGAGGGGAGGGCGATGCTGAGCCAGATAAAGAAGCAAAATTTTGGTACTTTTTCAATTTGTTTTTGTGAAAAGATATTTTAAAAATCACTGTTTGGTTTTTTTTTTTATGGAACCAGAAGCAGAAATTTTCATCTAAAGAGCAGCTACAAGTAGACATGAATTAGAAGCCAGTTCTTGAGTTTGCAGATACTCAGTAAACTCCCTACATCGCTGTGACAGCATCCGAAGAGGTAACCAATAAAGCAAGTACTTCTCTGGCTGTCGTAAACTAACAGCTTCAAAGCTGGATTTAATAATTATTTTGCATTTTTTATTTATGTGCAATAGAGAGGAGTGAAGTGAAGTGAAGCCGGTGAGCGTAGCGAGAGGACTGACGGAACAACCCTGCCCATTCCCAGCTGTGTCTGGCTCAGTGCAACTTTGCTGATACCCAAAGGAGCCTTCAGGAAGGGCTCAGGGAAAAGCAGAGATTAGCCATGTTACAGGTGTTGGTGTGGTCAGAAAAAGCTGGGAACAGCTCAGCCTAACCATCCCTTAGGTACCACTGAACGCCCACCAGTGGTCTGCATCTCTCTGAAACCAGGGACAGCTCGACCGGGTGGGCAACTCACTCTACAACTGCTGACCCCTCCTCATCCGACTGCGTCATCTCATCTTCTGACTGGTCGCTGAGCAGGTCGCAGGGCAGCAGGGACGAGGTGTCCGCCAGCTCGAGGACGGGCGCGATGCTGGGCCGGCGGTTGCCCGAGCCGTTCTCCGCGGGCAGCGCCAGTTTGCTGCTGTTGGCGGGGCGGCACTCCGTGTTCTGCAGGTCCATGGCTACTGTACCTGGACACAGCGGGGAGGAAGCACAGCAAACACGCTATAAGGAGGGGAAGGGATCTGTGTCAGCAAAGCATCACGCCCAGGCGCTCCCACACAGGGATAAAGTGGAGCATGTGGGACTGTATGTCATGCCTATTAAATGCAACCTGCATGAAGATAACCTGCTTGTGGGCACAGGGAGAGCTGGCACAGCACCCACCAGTGACCCCTGCCTGGGCGTTGCTGCGTGGAGCATCTCCCCGGGACACAGCTCAGGCAGCTCCTGTGGGGGCTGCAAGCTGCTGGCCCCAGAGAGAATCATAGAATCACCAGGTTGGAAAAGACCAATCAGATCATTGAGTCCAACCATTCCTATAAATCACTAAACCATGTCCTTCAGCACCTCGTCCACCTGTGCCTTAAACCCCTCCAGGGAAGGTGACTCAACCCCCTCCCTGGGCAGCCTCTGCCAGTGCCCAATGACCCTTTCTGTGAAAAATCTTTTCCTAATGTCCAGCCTGAACCTCCCCTGGTGGAGCTTGAGGCCATTCCCTCTCGTCCTGTCCCCTGTCCCTTGGGAGAAGAGCCCAGCTCCCTCCTCTCCACAACCTCCTCTCAGGGAGTTGGAGAGAGCAATGAGGTCTCCTCTTCTCCAGGCTAAACAACCCTGTTTGTCTTGGCCAAACAGCGATTTTTGGATGGTTAGGAAAGCAGGGAGCTTTCCAGTAAGCAAAGCCCAGGCACTGGGCTCACTGGGCATGTGATTTCTCTCCCTCCCATTACCCTTTGCCAAAGGTCCCTCTGCCAACGAGCCCCATAACGAGAACACTGACAAACGTTGTTCAGCAAAGTGCTTATGGCTTGCTGGGGGATAATTCATGCAAATTGCTGCTCATGAGTACAAATGCATAAATTATTTTCCTGAAATATAATCCGCTCGCGTAGCGCAGTCTCTCCGGGCGGCCCCAAAACTCACTTTCCCCAAATGCAAGCGGGAAGTAATGACTCATGGTATTTTTGATTTGCAAAAATGCACCACTCGCTGCCGAGCAAACTACACTCTTTGTCGGGTTGTGAATCATGAACACGATTTAGGACACAGCCAACAGCATTTGTTCTTCCAGTCAGGGCTTGGGGGATTTATGCAAGTGCTGTTAATGATAATTGGACATCACAAGCTTTAATAATGATATTTGAACTTGCTGAGAGCAGCCAGGGTCCAAGTAGCAGGGTGTATTTCAATGAGGCAGTCAGGACAGGGAATGGAAAGGGATTTTTGGTGGCTTCCAGCAACAGAATCATAGAATGCTTTGGGTTGGAAGGGACCTTTACAGCCCATCCAGTTCCACCCCCTCCACAAGCAGGTACATCTTCAACCAGACTAAGTTGCTCAGAGGCCAATCCGACCTGACTGAGGTGCAAGGCATGGCCAGGAGTTTGCAAAGTAAAACCAAACCTGGGGAAGGAGATGAAACCAAACCTGGAGAAGGTGCCGAGTAGCGTGTGCAGGATCCTACCCTGCCCTCCTGGGAGGTCCCCCCGACTCACCCATGCTGGCGATGATGCTGTGCACAGGCAGGCGGGATGGGCCGTCATAGGTCCCCCTCCCTGCAAACCCCTTCTTCTTCTGCTTCTCCTCCTGCTTGAAGATGAAGGCGGAGTTCTCCTCCTTGGTGATGTTGATGTAGAAGCAGGTGTCGGATGCTGCCATGATGTGCCGCGGGCCGGGGTTCAGCAGGATGCTCTTGTTCTCCTCCCTCCGGATGCCAATCAGGCAGACGCCGTACCTGTGCCAGGAGCACAATGTGGGCATTCACGGCTGGAGAAAAGTCCCTCTGGGGCTTTGACACAGCACAAAGGACCTTGTGGCATCCTCCAGTCCCAGTCCCAGCCCTCCAGAGACACGGACTGGCAGGTACCCCCTACCCACCACCTCCCTGCCCTCACTTCTTGTGTGCGTGGAAGGCGGCGTAGGTGAAGCTCTTCCCCTCGTACTCCATGAAGAACTTGCTGTCTCCCATCCGGATGTGGTAGACCTCATTGCCCGAGCAGCGCCCGTACATCCGCTGCCACTGCTCCGGGGACTCCTGGCCCTCCCTGCAACGACAGCAGCAGCGCGCTGGGACGGGACCCCATCACGGTGCTGGGTGGGACCCCATCACGATGCTGGGATGGGACCTCATCACGGTGCTGGGAGAGGACCTCATCACGGTGCTGGGATGAGACCCCCTGGCACCAGCACAGATCCCAGCGAGCTCCCAGAGCAGAGCGACACAGCAGAAGTGCTAATAAGCACCAGAGCTCTGTTTAGAGCAATGGGGGTGATGTTACAGCAAGGCATTGCCACAAGCTGTCAGTGTTCACAGGGTGAGGACAAGCTCGTTTTCATTACTGATTTTAAGTGCCTTTTTGTTTAATGAGGGCTCCTGGGGTGCACAGAGACTGGGTTCAGAGCCTGTGTTGGCAAACATCTCTGACAGCAGGGCACGAGTCCTCTGGGAAGGATGTTCTGTAACTCTTTAATCTCACATTACCCAAAATTCAAACATTTCTGACTGACCAAGAGGCACAGGACTCACACCACTCGCTTTACTGGGCTGCTGAAACTCCTGCCAGCTGTGCTTTGTATAAACCCACCAAACAGCCTGCAGGTCCGGGTTTGCCTAGGCTGTGAATTTAACTCCCCAACAGCAGGACCATGCCAGTATAAAGGTGATATTTTTGTTCTCATTCTCCGGAAAGGTGGTGTCAGCCAGCCCATCCACACTGGTGTTTTCCCTCTAAGAGATCAGCTTTGGCTCCTGACCCAGCTGGGGGTCCCAGGTCCTGCTGTGCTCCCCAAAAACCCACCCAGAGCCTCCCCCAGTAACTTTGCCATCGCTCCATGCTCAGGGATGGACAGGGATGGAAGGGCAGGGATGGGTAGGGATGGGCAGGCAGCACTTACTGTCCCCGGGATGTGTGCACCAGCAACGTGATGAGGGTGGAGGTGGCGGGGCAGACGCAGTTCAGCGCCAGCATAGCGTATTTGCACTCCTCTTCGCAGACAACATGATCTGAAAAGCAGAAGGGATGGATGGTCTCCTTGGCACCCAGGGATGCGGGAATTTCAGGGTGGAGTTAGGGGCTGGGTGCTTCCTCCCCCTCCCACTGCTGCGCAGCCCCTCCGACTCACCAGCAAACTTGACGTGAAACTTGTTTTCGGGCTTTAAGATCTGAACGTAGAGAGGGCAGTTTGGAGCAAAGTCTTTCACAGCCCAGGCTCTCAGGATGGTCTGGTGGTCCTAGCCAGCAGAAGAGCAAGAGGCACTTGTCTGATGGCTTCTTTTCCCTAATGCTTCTACACTGGGATGCACTGCAAGGCACCCAGCAAGGGCTCCTCCAACACCCACTGCTAGCGGGGGATAATTGCCCTCCCCCTGTTCCCCAAAACCCGGCACTGATGGGAAACTGAGGCAGCAGAGAGAAGGTGACCCCGTGGGGTCTCAGATGGTGGCACGCCCCCACGAGTCCCTGTGAGGTCCCCAGGCCAACTCTGGGTTTCTCTGCAGTCACTGCGTGCCCACAGAGACCCTTCGGCAGCATCATTAGGAGTCCAAAAGGAGGGAAGGGCCAGGCAGCACCTTGGCAAGGGAGGGAGTGTGGCACTCCTTGCTCCTCACTTTACAGCAAAGACCCCTCCAGTGGGGCCACGTGGGCTCAGGTGGACAGAAGCCACCTCCACAGCGTGGGCAGCATCCCTGGCACCGGCTGGCAGTGAGACCTGTCACCGCTGCCACCCCACCCCTCCCCCAGGGCTCCCAAACTGACATCTTCCCAGCTAATTCCCTGCCTGGGCTGGGGTAAGATTGCACCAGGCAAGGAGATTTAGGGGTGAGTGGGGTGCCCAGGGGACAGAGCTCAGTCCTCCACCCCACGTTCTCACCCCAGCTGCCTCCTGGCACGATCCTGTGCCAGGCAGAGGTGAGACGCAGTGATCATCCTGATCCCTTCCAGCCCAAGAAATTAATAATCCCCAACCATGCCACCACCCAGCCCTGGCTCACCGCCGCAGTGCGGTCCACCTCGTTTCGGCTGCTGAGAATGAAGCAGGCTTCTCCGTTGTCCATCCTGCAACCAGAGAGCAGAAACCACATGAATCGCAGAGGCCGGCCAAGCCAGGCATCCACCCGCCCCAGCCTGGGCACTGCCAGCCCCTCTGAGACCCTAGGAAAGGCACACAGGGGCATCCATCAGCGTGCATCTGGGCTGACATCCCTGGGGACCCTCTTGGCTCGGCAACGCGGCAGGACCGGCCACGCCGTGGACGTGCAGGATGCCCCTCTTGGCTCTCTTGATGCTCACTTGGCTCTCATGAGGTCCTGGTCCTTCAGCGCAGAGCCCTGGAGGTAGATCACCCGCTGCGACCACAGAGGGATCTGCAGGACCCGCCGCACCTGGATATCCATCTCCGTCGGGCAAAGTATCACCACGTAGTAATCCTGAAAGAGAGAGCCCGGCGTGAGTCCCGCATGCACAGCGAGCTGAAGCACGGGGTTTTGCTCCTGAATAAAGGGATTTTTGGGGCTTTTGTGTAACACTCCCTGTTCCAGAGTCCTGGAATGGCCTTGGAGACCCATCAGCAGTTTCTCTGTTCTGCATAATAAAGGCAAAACAGGCACATCTGACTATGGAGTTTGGAAGGAGCCTCTTGCAGTTACTGCAATGAGCAGGGTTTTAAAGCTTGAATGTATGGAGTTGAGGCTAAGCGATGGTGAAGAAGCATAGAGGAGTGTTGGAACGAAACACGAATCTGTAACACGTCTGTGATGCTCTTGTGCTGCAGAGCAGGAAAGGCACAGGCACTTGAAGACCACTTATTATGTGGGGAACCTCCAGTAAGAGCTGCCTGAATCCCACTGAGGTTTAGCGATTACACGCCTGTCTGAGATTCTTCATCCAGCAAAGAAAAGTCCCTCTGGTCCCTCTCCATGTGCCCACACAGTGCTCTAACAGCCTGGCCCAAGATCAAGCAGAGAGAGCCCCATCACTGAGGTGACAAAGTGAGGTGTCACCTCTGGCCAGTGCAGCAAGTGCTTCCCAGGGCTGGGCTGGATGGTTTTGACCTTATTCCTCACCCCACCCACTGTATCCAGGCAGGACACTGGCCACCAGTAGCACCCCGGCCGTGCCCCTGGCAAGGGCGAGCGTTGACCAAGCACAGAGGGCAACATGCCTGGTCCTCACCTGCAGGCGCGGGTGGGCATAAAACTCGTTGAGGAAGTCCATGAGGAGGTCGATCTTGAGGGAGCTGACACAAAGGACGACGTGTTTCTCTGTCTGGGCGCGGTGACGGCTGTAATTCCCTCCAGACTTCTGCCGCTCCATCCACAGGTAAACGAGCTCCTCGAACTGCAAACGAAGGCAGAGAGCTGATGTCCCCATCGGCAGGGCTGCCCGGGTGCAGGCTCTGCGTCCCTCTCCATCCGTGGCCGCTCAGGTCTAACCTGGAGCGGCAGAACGACCAGGGCGACACAAATCATTATCACGACAAGGAGCTGGGAGGGCCAGATCTTTGGTGTCACATCTCCGTAGCCCACAGTGGAAAAGGTGACGATGCAGAAGTAGAAGGACTTGAAGAGGGAGAGCTTCTCACCTGCTCTTTCTAAATGCTGGATACCACAGGTCCTGAGGGGAGAAAACACACGTCACAGCCAGTGCTCCCCTGCTTGGGAGACAGACAGCGCCCACAGCACCTGCTGAGGTCAGTGGGGAACTCCAGAAGGTGACTTACACCCATGTTCATGGAAGAAATCTGTTTATAACATGCTTCCAGCATCAGCAGTGGATTTGTCATGAACAGAAATGATTTAGCTAATGGCACTTACAGATGAAGGAGTTGGTGGCCACCAAAGCAGCGTGGGGAAGTCTAGGTCCTGGGTGATGGCTCACAATGAGACCATTGGCAATAAGACCACCACGGCAGCACATTGAACATCACCCAGGGGCTAAAAACCAAAACACCGAAGCCAGCAGCCGTCCCAGAAGGCTCCGGAGGGACCTGGCCAGCGGGAAGGGCTCTCGGTTACAGGGCTGGATGTGCTCCAGCAGGCAGGAGGCAGATCCCGTCGCTCACTCCCTGCCCTTGCAAGGCTGTGCTGCATAGCCACCTCGCTCCCCGTGGACAGGCAGGCAGAGTTAACTCCACAAACCTGCAGTTTGAAAGTCATCTTGCTGAACACAAGTGTCATCGGAGTTGTCCTGGACCCGAATTGTAGCCCTGCCACATCTGCCAAGAAACACATCCCTGGCCCCAAGGGGCAGGAGGTGCCACAGGACGGGAGCAGCAACGAGCTCCAAAATTGCATTAGTCATTCACATCAGAGGATCATCTTTATTGCCAAAGACTCAGGAGCCTAAAAGCTTCATTTCCTGCCCGTTTAGCAACTTAATGGTATTATGTGCTTGAAATCCAGACCGAGGGAGCCAGAGGAAAATTCAAGAAGTCTAATTCAAGGCTAAGCACCAAGCGATGAGAACTGAATCCTTCATAAAGCGATGCCCTTGTTGGCAACGTGGGAAAATAAAGGGCCCAGTTAATTAGCAAGAGCCCCAGTGGCCTGTTACACAAACGAGCTCAGCAGCCGTGGTAACGATGGGGAAGAAGAGCATGGTTGGAGCCAGCAAGTGCAATGGGTCATAGTGAATGAACCAAGGTCCCCACGGCAAGCTGCTGTCCTTCCCCTTGACCCTGCAGCACTTGCAACCCTGCTCTGAGCCTCATGTCCACATCACCCATCTCACTCCAAAGCCCTCATCCTTACATGCGCCCATTAGAAGGTTTCTGTTAAAACCATACAGTTAGGGATAATTAGTTTCCAAAATAGGAATCGATCTTCCCAGTGCTCAGTGCGCCGGGGAGTGAAGCAGCACAGAGAGGACCCTGGTGCTGAGATGTTGGTTGTGCAGGGGTTCTTCCCATAGCGACACCAGACGTGGCGGTGTCCAAGCCAAAGTCCATGGACAGGAGTGGAAATCCAGGGTCCACTCATGACCACGGCTCCCCCAGTTCCCAAACTCAGCCCGAGGAACTGGGACTTGCCCCTTTAGTGAAAGAAGAAAGCCAGAGACTTGGGAGTTCAACCCAGTCAGCAGCCCCAAACCTCTTGGGCTGAAAAACCAGGCTAGAAGACACTGCCTGAAGGCTGAACATCCCCTGCCTTCCCAGATCACCATGTTACATCCTGGCAGTGCCATCCCACCACGGCTGGGAAGGTCCCACCCCATCCAGCTCCACCAGTCACACCTGGGATGTTCAAAGCTGGTTTCCCCAGGTGAAGGAGATGGTTCAGTGAAATGAAGAGCAACACTCACCCCGTGAAAACGAGACACAGGAGGGTGCAGATCAGAATAAGCACCTGGTTGAACATCGCAGACTGGGTCCTCTGTATGGCTCGGTGCAGGTCGTTCTGGGAAGAGAGGAAAGGGCTTTCACCAGCTCAGAGAGGCTGAGGGCAAAGCACTCCCCCAACACCAACTGCTCTCTGGCTGCCTCTAGCAGGACCCCCATCCCGGACACGCCACCCTCAGCATCCCCGGGGCGGAGGGACCCAGGGCGAGAGGGTTGGGATGTGACTGGTCACTCACAATCATGTTCTCCAGAGCGTACTTGGCAAGCCAGCAGTTCAGAAACACAGGAATGAACAAATTCCGCAAAGGAGGCCAGAATATCTGTGAAAGCAAGAGTTATTCGCAGAAAAATCCATGTTCTCTATCGGAAAAAGCTATAAGCAACCAATTCAAGCCCTGTCAGGAAGGCTCCATCTCCAAATTAGGCACTGGCCTCTGCCACCGATGCTGCCCCGCTCCCTCAGCTGCAGCAAAGGAGCTGAAAAGGGAGGATGGGTTTGGGGATAACGCTCCACTGGAAGTCATTATGTTGAAAAATATTGAAGAAAACAAATCTCCTGCCAACTTTAGATACTGCCTGGCCAGACACCCATTTTTCCTCATTTCGCCACCAAAACTACTGTACTTATTAAACTTCAAGCTGCTTTAAAATGTCACTGGGAAACACTCACTGTGATAATAAACGGCACCGTGTTGATCATCTCAAGGATGAAGGAAATGCGAAAAATCTGTTCCCAGATGTTCCCCTGAGGGATTGAAACCAAATAATAATTAAACAAGTTTCAAAATGATAACTAAAACACTCCCACTCTGCTGCAGACCCTGCTAGATGGAGGAAGAACACCAGAGCAGCAGAAACACGTTCCAGTTTGCCTGCGGTGCTGGGGGTGGCTACGCCGGAGTCGCTAACACGTTTCCAGAGTGTCCAAGAGGGAATGGCCTCAAGCTCCACCAGGGGAGGTTCAGGCTGGACATTAGGAAAAAATTCTTCACAGAAAGGGTCATTGGGCACTGGAACAGGCTGCCCAGGGAGGGGGTTGAGTCACATTCCCTGGAGGGGTTTAAGGGACGGGTGGACGAGGTGCTGAGGGACATGGGTTAGTGATTGATGGGAATGGTTGGACTCGATGATCCGATGGGTCTCTTCCAACCTGGTTATTCTGTGATTCTATGATTCTATGACATCCCTCTCTCCATCACGGCTGCTGCCCAAAGCCACAGGACAACAATGCTTTGTGAAAGGAGTGAGAGTGACAGTGACTGATACAGGTCACTGGCATCCAAACCAAGCGGGTGGCACAGGGCTGGAGTCTTCTCTGCCAGCTGTCCCAGGGCCCCTGAGGAGATGCCATTTGTTAAGGTCACTTTTCATGGCCATTTTAAGGGGCTTGGATCCAAAGGAGCCAGCCTGTGCCTCTCCCTGTCTGGCTCGGAGCAGCGCCGGCTGCCTCCGGAGGCAGCAGACGTGGCACAAGCAGGGGTCACGCTGCCAAGCTCAGCTCCAGCTCCTCAACCGTAGGAAACAGCGTGTGTCAATCTGCCCCCGCATTAAAAAAAAAAAAAGCAGTGACCCTTTGCAAAACAGGTCTGAATTTAAATGAAGGTGGCAAAAGAAGAGATTCCCCAGCTCTGCTCTGACAAACACTTCTCCAGCAGCCCGAGGGGGAAGGAGAAAGGAGAGCAGCCGCAGATATCTGAGACGTTGGCGAGACAAACGTTCTCTCAGGATGCTTCAGGCTTCCGACAGCTCAAAGACAGAAATGAATTCACGCCGGGGGGTCAGACCCAGCCTGCGCATCACTGTCCACCGCCCGCCCAGGGCGCTTACCTTGTAGCTGAGATAGATGAGCAGCATGGTCTCCAGAAAGCTGATTAAAGCTATGCTGACCTGCAGAGACACACAGGCGAAGGCTGCTGAGGGCTTGTTCGAGGCAGCATCAGAGGCTGCGAGTGCCTCTGCTGAGCCCTCCCTGCCTCACACCAGGAGAAGCCCATGGGTATGGCAGACACAGCCCTGTTCCTTTGGTTTCTCTGCGCTTGTTCGTGTGAATGTCCATGATACACAAGCAGCAGGGATGCAGGCAGCCCCGAGCAGAGGTGACGGGCGCTCAGCCCTCCTGGAAGTGATTCCCTAGGCAGCTGCCCAGCCTGAAAACAGCCCTTAACTGGTACAGCTCCATCCAGGCTGGAGAGTAGCTGAGCCACCCTCATGATTTTATCTTCGTAGAGCTTTGTCCTCTCCTATCAGCCCCCAGGATTCTCACCCAGGGCCATGTGGCTGCTCCCAGCAGAAGCCCTACCTCATTCCTCATTGGAATGGTTGGACTCAACGATCCGATGGGTCTCTTCCAACCTGGTTATTCTATGATTCTATGATTTTCTGCTCACCCAAAAGAACCCATTGCCCCGCAGTGCTGGGGGCAGAAGATGCCCAGAGACCCCCTGGCAGCAAAGCTCAATCCAAGGTCTGGGCACTCACCTGCACAGCCCACAGAGGTGTTTTTCTATCCACCCAGAAGATGTGTGACCTGCAAAGAAAACGTAAGATGGATCTAAACTGCAGCCCAACCAGCAGTGCCTTTACCCCCCACCAAATCTGCATCACTGATGCAGAATCCAGCACAGGACTGGTACTGGTGCTCCTGATTGCCATGTTTATTCAAGCAGCCACAGGAGTTTGTCAATAGATTTGATCCTGGGATGCTGCTCCACGTTCCTTGAGCAGCCCCATCACCGTGAAACAACCACGAGCAGCTGCCAGCCCCAGCAGCATCCGTCACTGCATCCTGCAAGAGCCAGACCCCAGCACGGGAGCAACCCTCCACTCACCAGTTTATGTTCGTGGACTGGTTGAACGCTGTGTAATTCTGCTTTTCGCATTCCCAGCTAGGAGAAGAGAAAGACAAAGCAGGGGAAAACAGTCAGCAAGGGCGAGGAAGGAAAAGGGGGGCTGGTGTTGACTCTCTGGGCTCATGGGGTGTTCTGGCCCTGGTCTGATGCTGCGGGAGGTCCCCAGATCACACTCCCATGGGTCCAAACACACATCAGTCCCTATAGCCAGGGCTTTCCTCAAGAGCCTGTCTCACAGAGCCAGGTTTTGACATCTTATTACTGGAGAAAAAGACCCATCAGGTACCTCAGCCTGTACCAGGGATGCTGTGAAACGTTGATGCTCACCGGGCAGGGGGCTCCCTGTGCTCAGTGCTCAAATGCAGGGCTGCAGCTGGCAATTAACAGGTTACAATCAGCAAAAGCTGCTGAGCTTCGGCTTCTGGGACAAGGCTAGCTGGGTGCCAAGCAGCCAGGCAGGCAGCAGTGAAGCCAAACTCTCCCCCTACCTTGCTGTGAGAGATGCGTTCCCTCTGGCCAGCCTTTATTTTGCCACAAAGCCTCAGGGAAGTGGCCTTTCCCTGAACTACAGCTGTGACAAACCTTTCCAGGACGTACAACCATGTCACACTTAATTCCTACAGGTTTGAATCCCCTTTTGGACCACGCAGGTGTACTTGGTAACCTGCAACCTTTACAAACAGAAAATCAAATTGCTAATTCTCCTAGCTCTTGGTAAAAGCCCTACACCGTACACGAGCTAAAGAGAGCAAGGACACATTAAAAATAGGCTTATAACGAAACACAGAGCAAAGCTGATGAATGTAATCATCTGTCACCTCAGGGATCTAAATGGCAAAACATATTTCCTTCCCAAACGCTTAAATGGGATTTAGCATAAACGTCTTCAAGGGCATCAGGATTCAGTAAATACTTGCACGGTGATGCCCTGTAATCATGAGATCTCGCCCGTGACCAAAGGCCACGTCGCATCCCTCATCGTTTGAGCCAGGCAGCACTGGGGAATGAACGTGACCCTGAATTTTTCTATCACCTCCCCTTCGTGTGCCGCGTCGGGCCAGCAGACGCCTGTCCCCAGCGAGCAAAGCCCGCCAGACCAGCAGGGTTGGCTTAAAGTACCAAATCAAACAGCTGGAGCAGATAAAACGGGGCTGTGCAGGTGGCCATGGTGGCACTCACCAGCCGATGCCCTCCTCCGGGTTATCGAGCAGGACGCGGACGATGTACAGGAGGCAGGTGAGCAGCTTCAGAGAGAAGTTGAACAGCCGGATCCTCAGACCTGTGGCGGAGGGGGATGCAGCGTGGGCCGGCAGCGCACCCCAGGCACCCCATAGCAAAACCTCTTTAATTCCCCACGAGCTCTGCAGGGCCCCCCAGATCCCCCTCGGGATCCCACTGAGCCCCAGGGGAGCTGCAGGAGCCCCGGGGCAGCACGCAAATGCTGCTCACGCTTTGCCTGGGGCTCTACACGTCCTACCCGGTGTCAAATATATAGAAGACTAATACAGAAATAAATAACGATGAGTCAGCTCCTTCCCGGCCCCAATAAATGTGACAGGCAAACGAGGGAGCTGCTGGAGTGAATCCCCTTCATTATCAGGAATCCATTAAAAAGCATCAGGCAGTCAGGGCCAGGGCTCCACTCTGCTCTGTGCGCTGCTAACGGCTTTGCAGGACGAGGGGTGGCGAGCAAAAGCTGCTGCTTCACCCGCTCTCCCTCCCGAGCCAGTTCATTGGGTCATTACTCAAACTACAAGTGAGAAATTCATCACATTTTCATTAAAAACTTCCCCGCGGGCATCCTGCCGTGCTGCGCTCCAGCTTTTTAACGAAACGCCAGGATGCAAAGAGGGAAAGAAAATGTGAATTTATAAATTAACGAGTAGGCTCCCTTCAGACAGCTAATGACGTCGCGGAGAAAGAAAATAACAACACCATCAGTCAAGTGGAGGCTAATCTGGAGGGCTGAAGCTGTGAGCAAACTCACCGCCTGCCCTGGCTGTCCCCACAGCCACCAGCATCCCTGCGGGCACGGGGGTCATCGCTGGCTCCGTGGTTGGGATATTTGCTCCCTGACCAGCCTGGGCAGCTCCCAGTGCTCACCCTGCTCCCAACCAGTTTGTCCCAGCTGGTTCTGTGCTGCGTTTGTCCCCAGTAAGCAAAGGTGACAGGCAGCATCGCCGCCTCCCCGTGCAACCACGTCCCCCAAGCTCGGTTGGCCAACACCCAACAGAAAGAACAGGCGGCAGCAGAACTGGGGACCTGGGGAAACAGCCACCAGCAGATGGCAATGGTTTCTGTTCCCAGGAAGACCCAAAGCAGCCCTCGAGCTCTGGCAGGGTTTGGTTTCTCCCAGCACACCCTCGGGCTCCGTGCGGGGAGCACTCACTTGATCGCTGGTTTTTGATGAAGAAGAGCTTCAGCCGCTCCTTGAAGGTGTTTTCATTCACGTAGAACTCGACCTGCACCCTGTGAGGATAAAGCAACCAGAGGAGCCCATCAGCAAAGTGGGAGGTCAGACCCAGAGCCCCTCTGGAGTCCTGTCCGCCCACCCCAGCTGTGTGACCCCCCACCTAGGGCAGCTCAGAGCTCAGCCCTGGACCTCCAGCTGCTCTCGCTGTACCAAATCAAGGTACCACCAACCATGAGCACCAAGACATGGCACACTGATCACTGCCAAAGTGGCCAATGTGACCTGCGGGGACAGGTCTGCTTCAAGTTAAGGGCTTTTCTTTCCTTCACGTGCAATCAGCTGATATCAGACTTGCAAACTTCTCCTTTCCTACACGCTTTACAACATTCAAAGCCTCTCAGAAAAGTGGTGGCCTTGGAGCAGTTAACCCCAGCGATGTTCTGTCTTCTCTGAACCCCACGGCTGCAACAGAGCTGGAGCTGGCAAAGGGAACATCCCCAGGATGCCCATGTGCTTGCTCTGCCCAGGCAGGAGAAACGTTCAGCATCGAAGCTGTTAAAAAACAAATGTGATCTAAAAGGAGAAAAAGTCCCTTTGTTGCTAAGATACCACATTTGGCCATTTCAGAAGAACCCAGGAGCTGCCAACCAACTCTGAACGTCACTTGGCATTCGGGACAAGGCACAGTGGCAGAGAGCCACCCACCGGGGCTCCGCGCAGAAACCCACGGGGAGGAGCTGCAGGGGACACTGAAGATGCCCCATCCACTGCTGCGACCACCACGGGCCCTTCTTCATCTTCATCTGCTCCAGATTCCATCGCTGACCCCATCCCCAGCCCTCCTGCCGGTCTCCACGCACCAGCTGGATTCCCACAGCCCCACGGACAGTCAAAAGCCTCCCCGAGGCTAGAGGTTCCTCCCCACCGATGTCAACGGGGTCTGGGATCCAGCACACCTGGATCCAGGGTGTGCAGGCAAAGCTGGTCCTGGCTCGGTTCATCTGCTACCCAGCAGCCCTTTACAGTCTCCCCCACACCAGGCAGGGCTATAAATTATGCTCCTGCCTGCTAAAAGGGATTGTTTCCCAATGTCTTGGCTTTAGACTCTGAGCAAGACAAAGTGTTTATTACTTTTACAGCTGATAACAGAGTTAAGTGCAGCAAATTAGCCATTTCTCTTATTTCACTCTATCCAACAAGACCCTTAAACTAAATGCCACTACTATTACTAATTTTTTAAATGCTTGGAAGAGGTCACTGAGATCGCATTAATCAGGCATTTTACCAAGCCAAGGCATAGGCTAAGGTGAGCAAATTCGCAGAGACGGTCATTAAACCCAGAACCCTTTTAATTTTGCCTATGCAACGCCCGTGCACAAGCGACGGCGGCTCCAGCCGAGCGTGCAGCCCGGTACACACCACCAAACCGTGATTTATCGGAAAGCAGCTGCTACTCCCTCTGACAAGAGAGATAAACAAATATTTACCGAGCGTTAATGCCAAGCTGATCAGGCAGCAAATTGGAAAGGGGTTTTATGAGACCCCCCGTGTTCAGGAGTCCCTCATCCTCCTTGCACCCACTGGCCTTTCACAGCCGGTCTCACCGCTTGTGGGGAAACTGCTCGGCGTGTAAAAAACACAGCACACCCCTGAGAGCTCCTCAGGGCTTCTCGTCAACTCCTTTATGGGGTTGAAAACTCAGATTTTTAATTTACAAGGCTTTTATGCATGAAAAGCAAATGCACAGAGAGAAACCCATCACCTCGAGCACAACAGCTGAGATGAAATTGTATACAGACTGTTAAACTGTGAGTGCTTCTGCCACAAGCCAGTAAGTGTTTTCTGGCTTAACCTGCCTTGGGGTGTCACAGTGGGAACCCCCTGGCGGCTGCCAGGAGCCGGGGATGGGCTCATGGTGGCTGATCTGCTGTAAGAGCCCATCCCTCAGCATCACCCTAAGAACCTGGACCAGGTGCAGCCCGGCGGGGGGTGAGACGCATCTGCCTGAGCCCCTCTGTCTCTGGAGCTGCTGTGGGCAGAGCCAAGAGGCTCCACACTGCGGGGTCAGCTTGTCCTAGAATTGTAGAATAGTTTGGGTTGGAAGGGACCTTAAAGATCATCATGTTCCGAGCCCCTTTCCATGGGCAGGGACACCTCCTGCAGATCTCACACACGTTCCACGCATCCTCATGGACGCAGCCCAAGAGGAAAGAATCAGGAAATTTAACTGTGAAGCAAACATTGAGCATCCTTTGCCCATGAAGGGGCACACCCCTTGCAGACACTGCACCCTGCCCAGGTCCCTTGGTGGGATGTCACACACAGAGGTGACGATAACCAAGAGATACGGTGGGGCAGTCACCAACCCTGCTAGGACACTTGGTCCTTGCGCTGGTTACAATGCCAAGGGGAGGGATGCCCAGGCACAGCTGGCAGCACTCAGCAAATCCATCAGCAGCATCCTCATCGGGATGCTGAATAGCATCAAGAGAGGCAAAAGCTAAAACAGAAAACGCACCTGAAGCAGCAGCAGCAGGACTGCACCAAGAATTTACCACACTCCAAACGCTCCCAGCCAGCAGCAGCACAGACAGGGGTTGAATCTGCATCTCCCCGGGGGCCCCAGCCCGGCTACTGGGCAGGAAGAGCAGCCAGAGGGCTTTACACAAAACTCAGCGCGTCCTCACCAGCCTCACTCGCTGGCGTGAGGAGGGAGCAGGGAGGTGGGTGGGTGACTACGGACCCCGCGGAGGGGATGGCGAGCACCGAGGAGCGAGTGGGAGAGAATTGATGAGCGCCAGCTCAGCCAGCACGATGCTTTAGGAGCAAGCGGTTATAAACAGCTTTAACACGTGTTAAAATGAATCGCTTCCAAAGTCAGACTTGGCAAATGATTTATCTGTGTCAGAGCATAAATCAGTTGGCCGCGGCTGCTCACGACACTGCGCGCACAAGCTAATTGCTCCTTCTCCTGATTAAAAATGCTCAGGAAATGCCAGGAACTGGCTGACAGCTCCGTCGTGAGCGCTGGGCACCCCATTCATCAGAATCCCTGGGGACTGAGACTCCAGGGAGGACGATTCCTCTCCCAGACATTCGCCTCCGTATCGAAGAAACAAACAGCAACATAAATCTCTGTCGCCAGACAGATGGTTTGCTGATCTATAGCGTTGCAGCCCACCTCAAGACTATGAATATAAGCACTGATGGATAAAAGAACTGAATGATTAGAGGATATCTAACTTTTTATGACAAAGTAGCCCGTGTATTCATCCGTCACAACGGCCGCAGGAAGCAGAAACTCTTGGAGATCAACTGAAGCGGATCTTGGAGAGGAAAGGGGGTGTTTATCACTGCAAGGAGATGAAGACATAAAAGCATGTAGCAAGAACATGTTCCTATGGAGACAATCTGCCCTTGCTGCTTCCTGGGCTGCACCCCTGGAGCCGTGTGGGACCCCGGAGCCACAGAACCATGGAATGGTTTGGGTCAGAAGGGACCTTAAAGCCCATCCAGTGCCACCCCCTGCCATGGGCAGGGACACCTCCCACTGGATCAGGGGCTCCAAGCCCCATCCAACCTGGCCTTGAACACCTCCAGGGATGAGGCAGCCATGGTTTCTCTGGGCAACCTGGCCACGCTGGTCCTCCAGCCAAGCTCCAGAGAACCTACGGGTTGACCACCCCACGGGGCTTCTGTCTGCAGGAGAAGGGAAGGCAGAGCCAGGGCTTGGCATGAGAGGGACCAGGACACCACGGTAACACGGCACCACAGAGCCAACCCACGGCTGAGCGGGTGATGGCTTTTACCAAGCAGCAGCAACCATCTGGAAGTTTCAAAGCTTCTACTCCATTTCCAGCTGAAGGAAGGAGATTAAATCATCTAAAACGTATCCTTTAATTTTGTTGTCAAGAAGTTAACTTCAAATAAAACCCAAGCTCTGACTGCAATACTGCCCTGAGTCACAAACCGCTCTGATTCCACAGCATCTCAGCGGAGCCGGTCCACTTAAACTGCCTTCATCCTTGTCCCCACAGCCTGGCAGGGTTTAATGGTCAGACTCGATGATCCGGTGGGTCTTTTCCAACCTGGTGATTCTATGATCCCTCCAGCCTGGCAGCGCCGAGGGGCACAGGCAGCGACAGGCTCTGCGGGCAGGGAGCAGGCTGAATGCCGCTCCCCTCGCCTCACCCCGGCTGAACCTCCCGTGCCGCACAGATAATCATCACAGAACAAGTTTAGTTACAAGCCCTTTGCTTAGAAGTGTAATTACCGCTATTATGCACTTCATAATGCCTGAGCAATTTCATTTTCTTCGCTCCGTTATTTATTGTCCCTTATTAATCTAAGATTAGAGGCAGTTTGTTCTAAGATGATGAGCTCCTAAAAAAGACACAATAGTTTGTTCAGGAAAAGTGCAGAATGAGCACAGCCCGGCTCGCCAGCATTAAAATAGACACAGAGAGCACAGCCCCAGCGCCTGCCTTCCCCAGAGAGCTGGGGATAAACACGCTCCCCTTAAACACAAGTGAACCACGAAAAATAGCGACGCACACCCAGCCCCACGCACTGGGGCAAACCCGTGCGGGCAGGGATGGGGGGACAGAGATGGACCCCGAGTTCTGCGCCCCCAGGAGACTTACATGGGCAGCTGGGTGCAGGCAGCTCCCCTCCGGACCCCGCGGCGCGTGACAGACACCAGGCATGGCCCGAAAACTGAGCCGGCTCCAAAATCCAGCAGCCGGCCAAGAGAGCGAGCAGCCACCCCCTGTGCCAGGACGTTGACCAACAGCTCCCTGCTGCTTCCTAAAGGGCTTAGGTACACAGGGAGCTTTTGTTCTGTTTAATAATAGAGACTTCTCGCCATAAGAAGCGTATTTTCCAATAGATACGGCCCTTGAAAGGCAAGAAAATATCTCAGCATCCCTGCACAGCTCCGGTCCTTGCTCTCACACTCTGGCTGGGAGGGAAATGCTGTTCTTGTTCCAAGAAAATTCTTGAGGAACGTCCCCCGTCATGTGGCGGGGGGGGGTGGTGGTGGTGGAAATAAGTTTGGGGGTTTTTTGAGAAAAAACAAACCAAAACAAACCCAAAATCCCTGCAATCTGATGGCTGCCAACACCCACCCCTGCCAAGAGAGTGTAGTTTCAAATGAGACCCCACGTCATCCCCCAAGCCTGGCTGAGCCCGCGGGACGACTCTGCCTCCTCCCTGCAAACACACATGGGTCAGATACATAAGAAACGCAGCTGTGGCAAACAACTGAAACTCCAGATGGCCCAGGTGGGCTGGGCTGTGGGTACCAGATGCAGCCCCGGGGAACGGGAAGGTGAGGAGCAGCCCTGGAAGTGCAGCTCTGCAGTGTTCCCTGCTGTGCAAGGAAAAAAATTTTCACGGAAAGGGTCATTGGGCACTGGCAGAGGCTGCCCAGGGAGGGGGTTGAGTCCCCTTCCCTGGAGGGGTTTAAGGGACAGGTGGACGAGGTGCTGAGGGACATGGGTTAGTGTTTGATAGGAATGGTTGGACTCGATGATCTGATGGGTCTTTTCCAACCTGGTGATTCTATTCTATGGTTCTCCAGCAGCTGCCAGCCTTCCCCATTTCCTTAGGAGATGCTCTTTCCTTTTTGCCACGGTTTTCTTGATGGCAATAGGTATTCAGGTGCAGAAACTACAGTGAGACAGATGACCTGAAGCAAGCTTTGCACACTGAACACATCCCTGTGATCAACAGTTTGCCATCCTCCATCTATCCCAGGGCGAGCAAAGGATCGGGAAGCTACAGCCCTTCCCACCTGAGCTCCTGTCTCGCTGGTGCAACGAGCTGCTCGTGGTTTTGAGATGGAAAGGGGGAACGACTGCGCGGCTCTGTGTGTGTGTGTGTATAGAAAACCTGGGCGCCTGCCAAAGCGAGAAACAGGGAACAGGCTGCCCCCACGCTCAATAAGCGGTAATTGAACAATTACTCAAAGGAGGAGGGTTGTGGATTTCCACAGGGCTGCAAGGAAACGGCTCACCAGTGCTGCAGCCAGGAGCTCTCCTCCATGAATATCTCGGCTTCTCCAGGGGGTTTGCAAACAGCCCTGAACGTCTCTTGCTGCAGCAGCTTCTGGCACATTTTTAAAACAAGAAAGTACAAAACAGCCACAGAGGGACCGGGAGCCACGGCATTGCTTGCCTCTCCCACCTTTGGGGGACAAACCCCCCACCCTAATAATGCTGCTGACCTGCAGAGGGAAGGGGAAAGGGCAGAGTCCCAGCCAATCCCCATGGCTCGTGGTACCAGCCAGCTCTGAGGCACCCAACACATCCTCCACCAGCCTCTCACAGGCACCATCGCAGCCACCGCGACATCAAACGATGATTAGCAAAATTGAGTTCCACACCAATAGACGTGCTGCGCTGGGACCCACGATGCTGTGGCAAACATCACCCCTGGATCAGCTCAAAAACTAGTTTCTTCAAGATTTCATGCATTTACCGTGATTATAAACCAGTAAAAAAGCATCTCCTGCTTTATTACCAAGTGTGATTTTTGCCCAAGGAAAAGGAGAGCTATTGCCAGCCACTCTGCAGCAAATTAAACACAGCTGGATGCAGGCAATGTCATCCTGGCTCCAGCAGTAACACCGCAATTTTATTTTATGGGGATGAAAAGCAAGCTCCAATCAACTGCTCCTGGAAAAACTCTGCCCAAAACTGAGGCCACTCATCCTGCACCAGGAGATGAACAAAACCCTGATCTCAGCCGCACAAGCTCTCCCGTGTCTGCAGGACAAAGGCAGGAGGCACCGCACCGAGGGCACATCTCTGCGGAGCTGGGGATTGGCCCTGGCACATGCTGTGGGAAAGGCTTCACAAATCCAGAGTGATAATAAAGAAATCCTCTCCTGGACCTGTCTTTCCTGGTTTTTTTTTCATTAGGAAGGAGACACTGCAATGAAAATGGGATTTTTACGTTGCAAGAGCTCATCGATTCCTCATTCCCCAAAGGCAGCTGTGATCTGTCTCCCTGATGCACTCAGGGGTCAGAGCTGAAGATCTCTCCATGCAAATGCCCTCGGTACCAAAGAGCAAGCAGTGATGAGGTACTGACCCGGCAGCCCCCAAGAACACAAGTTCAGCTCTGGAGTGAAGCAGGACACGCTGCTGGGTGCTCCCAGGGCTGCTCAGGTGCCTCCCCAGGCTGGGAGCCCCAGCTCGGGGCTGTCCCTGAAGGACAGAACTGCTCCTGCTAACCAGGAACCGCAAGAAGGTGGCACAAGGAGAGCATGGCCAAGAGGAGCATCAAGGGGCTCCACACCGCGCCTGCGTACAACCCTCCCGACACGCCTGCACGCCTCGCTCAGCACTGTCCAAGCACATACGCCTCCAAATATATGACCTGGGCTCATTGCCCAAGTCATCTTCCCACTGCGTCTCCCATCCAAGGTCCCAGCGGCCTCACGGATGCACGGAGAAGCCCCAGCGCTGCTCACGTACAAATAATGGCACCACTTGCTCTTAAGAAAATAATAATAATAAAAAACCTTAAACCCCAGGAAGAGCAGAAGCACCAGAATAACACGCTGAGTTTTGTTGGGCTCATTTGTTTTGCAACATTGGAGATTGACACTCATGAATCGGCTCCTGTAATTGCTTCTGCTGATGAATCTGGATTGTTTAATTAGAGTCTGCGCATGGAGCTCATCGCTAATGGTTAATCATCAATTTGCTGCCACGGTTATCACTTCTTCCCCAAGAAACTTGTCTGCCTCTGAGCACAGATAGTCCTCCCCGTGATGGAATTGCTCTTTCAGAAGGGTTTGCTGGTCCTGTACACGACTCCTGTATCACAGAAAGGGTCACTGGGCAGTGGCAGAGGCTGCCCAGGGAGGGGGTTGAGTCCCCTTCCCTGGAGGGGTTTAAGGGACGGGTGGACGAGGTGCTAAGGGACATGGGTTAGTGATTGATGGGAATGGTTGGACTCGATCTGGTGGGTCTTTTCCAACCTGGTGATTCTACGATTCTATGATTCCTCAATGCCAAGAGCAGTGAAGGACCAACCTCATGCTTATCAGCCCCCTTAAAAGCAGAATAACCCATCACTAATTAACAGGCGAGGCTCACCACTGCTCTTGGCCATGAACACTGGGCTCATGAGACACCATGCACACACGCCCCGCACAAACACCCCAAACTGGAAGGAATTTGCTCTCTGGAGAAGACAACTAGCTTTTCCTTGGCCACCGGGCAATGGTCCCCGGGACTGGGGGGGTAACGGCAGCCCTCGCCCCCTCCCCGCCGCGCCGCGGTGCACTTACTGTGAGAAGGAGGAATCCATGCTGAAGTCCTCGGCGTGAGGCCTATAGAGCAAGAGCATCACAGGGGTCAGGGAAAGGTACGGAGCTGAGCCCTGGGGAACAGCAGCACCAGAGGGACAAACGGACACCCGGGAGCCCGTCTGAGGGTTGCACCGCGCTGCGATCAGCCCCTGCTGAGGACCCCAGGGTGGGGATGCTGGGGACTCGGTGATGCTCTTGTGGCTTTGGCCCCTTTAAAGACTCAGCTCCATGGATAAAAACATCTTTTATGCTTTTTCGATATTTTTTTTTTTGTAATGAGTGTCTCGAATTGCATCACAGCTCTGCCTCAAACCAGTGCCACACTGCAGAGAAATTACAATTTGAAAGATGCTGGTCGGGGTGATTTTAGGAACCTAACATCGCATTTCTCCTACACACACCCTCACAGAGCTGATTTTACACACACAGGTGATGACCAGAAAAGGGAAAACACAACAAATAAACTCAAAATAAAACCAGAAAGGAACAATGAAGGTAACACTGGGGGACATGGAAGGGGTTAGAAAGAACACAGAGATGTCCAGGAGCGGGTGGGAGGTGAAGGGAACGGCTCTGCAAGCAGCTCCCGCAGAACTGGTGCTTGTGTACTGTGCATCCTGAACAGAGGCAGCAGCACAGTGCTGAAGCAAAATAAAAAAAAAATCCTTTTGCAAAACCAACACAATTTTCAAGGTATACCCACCCCCGGTGATGGCCCTGGGTGCCCATCCCCATGAGCGTTATCCTCCTGGAGCAAACTGGAGCCCTGCCCTGCCTCCCAGTGCCCTCTGTCCATCCCTTGTTTAACCTGGGTCTGGCCAGTCAAGGAATACAACCAAAGCAAAGAGGGCGCTTTCAGCTCATAAAGGTTCTTCTTTTACATTGCTTTGTGCTTTATGAGTCCGCCGCGCTCCAGAACAGTTCAAACTAAATAAAAGCAATAAATTTGTATTTCAATTAAAACCTGAGTCCAAAAGGAAAGCTAATCCATCCCCCAGCTACAAGACGCACAGAGCAGCTCCCTGCGACATGATTTAGTTTGCTACCGCTCTTCTTTCATTATCTGAGTGAAGGCTGCAGGGAGGAGCTCGCGGCCCCGGAGCTGAAATGCCCGTGGAGTGCAGGCTGTGCCAGCCGAAGCCACCATCCCAGGTGGCACCGACAGTGACACCCCCCACGGCAGACCCAGAACACCCATGGGAGATGCTCACTTAGGAGAGATGCTCACTTTGGAAGAGACGTTGGGGACCTTGTGGGGAGGGAGTCACGGAGCTGGGATGGGAGCTGAGAAAGGGGTTTGTCTAGACAAGAGGCTCCCACACAGCCCTGCTTCTCATGAGTAGGCGACTCCACGCCAAGCCCAGCTGTGAACTCTCCATGGGAACCACCAGGACTGAGCCTCTGCCTTGCTCCTGGCCTTCAAGGTGCCCACAGAGCCTTCCACAGGCAGCCCAGCACCCTTGGGTTTGGGCCCCTGGGGCTGCAGACCCAGCCTTGGCCACAAATAATGAACTTGTGAAAAGAAAGTCAGTGACCTGCCGTCTTCCCCCTGCTAACTTTTAACTTCCCTGTGCGTTAGTTCACACCTAAGTGGTCTCTCACACCATCCCCCAAGCAATAACAGACTCTGGGGTGTGTCCATCAGCTGCACCATCCCTCAGAGCAGCCGTGGCGTTTATTAACAACAAACGACTCAGACTTTCTCCAGCTGCAAAGCAGAGGCAAGTGCAGCCCTGGGAAGGAGCCCTGCCAGCTCAGCCTCCCTCCTGCTAAATTGGATTATCCCACATTAGCAGCAGGGGCTGTTCAAGCCCCTCCACTTGCATTTGGTTTTGAGCAGGAGCCTTTTATGCATTGCAAGAGACGTTTATGGGAAAGAAACAGCAAATGATTTGGTTTTCTCCTATTCCACTGCCAGCTGGCAACCGGGACGACTGTACCAACAGGGGCTTATTTCAGCGGCAGCTCCCCAAGGCGGAGGAATGTTCCTGAAAACCAAACAGCCGTGGCACAGTTTATCACAGAGCTTGGTAAGGTCCTGCAGCCCCAAATCCAGCTCTGGGATGAGCTGGAGTTATTCCCCAGACAGGCAAGCGATGGGCTCGAATGGCAAATAAACCTCTTGCTCACAAAAAGGTGCCGTGAATCAATGGGAATCCAAAGTGGTGGACAGACCATAAACCTCCCCAGCTGCAGCTGTGGTCACTCTGTGCCACTGTTAAAGCACATGAGATAAAATAGTAACAAAAGGGTGCTCTTGGCTTCCAAATGAATGAACTCCTTTATGCCAATCACAGGGGGTGGAAGTGACCCTGAGGTGTCACACTGAACCCTCTCCTTCCCTGAATTCTCGTAAATAGTCCAAATGCTGAAAAAACATGGAAAAATTTAAAAAAAAATAATATCACTCGCTTTCTCATCTGAAAAACAGTTGTTTCCAAAACCCAAACACTTTTTAAAAGCTTCAGTGTGGAGAGCTGGGTTTATTGGGGCAGAGCCATGGGATGCTCAGCATGGCCCCGTGGCCGAGCCACCCCGCTGTCTGCCAGGCACCATCCTCAAGCCTGGGTTTCCCACCTGGCTCCAGTGACCAACATTGCACTGGTCCCAAAGCCTGGTCCAAGCAGAGGTGCCAACCAGCTCCAGAGGGGCTGCACAGCATCCCCTGCTTGCTGCTCCTCCCAAACCCCACCCTGGCCTTTATGGACTCTGTGGTGTCACTTATCTCACAATTAATCCAGGTTAACAGCCAGAGGGGACTCGCAGAACCCTTTTATGCACAGTCTCACTTGAAAGGAGGGAGTAGATTTACAATATAAAGATTGAAAGCCATTTAACTGAGTCAGAAAGGTTACGCCAGCTTTTAATGCGTTTTAAATAACCTACTTCAAATTCACCTCCTTATTTCGCCCAGATCTGCCTCCCATAGCATCCCCGTGCAGAGGAACCTGGATTCATCTCATTCCTATCGTGGAAAGTAACTTCAACACAGGAGTGAGCCTGACCTTGTCTCCTTTCCAGAGCCCTGGACTGAGAAAGCCCTGGCCCCTCATCATAGAATCACCAGGTTGGAAAAGACCCTCAGGATCATCGAGTCCAACCATTCATATCAAACACTAACCCATGTCCCTCAGCGCCTCGTCCACCCGTCCCTTAAACCCCTCCAGGGAAGGGGACTCAACCCCCTCCCTGGGCAGCCAAACATTAAACCCCGATGCCAAGCCCCCACCTGGCACAAGCAGCATCTCTCCGAGAGAGAGGCAAAGGAGAGAAGAAAGAGAGAAAAGAAAGGAGCAGAGGGGGAAGAAACTTTGCTGCTACAGAGACAGGTCTGTCACTGCACTTGGAGGTGCAGCCCCTTGCCAAATGGAAGGGTTTTTTTAGAAGGTGAAGAGATAATGGTGTATTTATTATTAGCACAAAAGCCACTGATAAGCCTTGCTTATGTACAAGAGAGAGCAATCACCTGCCCACCCACGCTCGCAGCAGCTCCTCGCTGAGCAGCCCCCAGCTCACCCCATCCTGCCTCCTTGGCTCCAGCACATCCCAGGCAAAGGCAGGTATCCCTCGAGCAGGTAGGGATGCAGGCAGCACCCCTCGGGCCCCTCTCCCCCAGGATTCGGGTTGTGAATCCAACCCCCTTCACTCCAGAAGGGGGAAGGCAGCCAGCCCAAAGCCCCAGCTCTCCTCCCAGCTCTGCCAGGACCCTGCGGGATCTGGGTGGCACTTGGCTCACCTGCCTCAAGCAGATAATTTGAGGCTAAGAACTTCCCCGGTGTTTAAGTGCTTGAAGATGCTCAGATGAAGGAGAGAGCACCAAAGTACAAGAGGTTTGCTTTCCCAGCAAACTCCCTGCCAGCTCCTTGCCTTGGGCGTCGTCTCTTGATTTTTCTGGGAGGTATTTTGGTAAAAAAAGGGTATAAAAAATTCATTTCTTGGCGTGCAGTCCTATTCAATTTACAGCCATCATTTCCAGGCAAAAACTAAGATATAAAATCCCCTTTTCCTTAAAGCTCCTGGAAGGTACAAAACAAATACACAAGTAATGACCTGCCAGCACCACGCTTGGCTTCAGGCTGCTTAATAACCACCTGCAAGTCCCAGAGGCATTTCAAGACTCCATCTCAGAGCCGGAGGCGAGAACTATCAGATTTAGTGCCCTTAGCCCCTGGCTTCAAACATCTTCAAAAGAGAGACAAGGCAGAGGGGGTTAAGATGAACCAAGCAAGGTAACTGCTAAGGAAGGCTTCCCAAAGTGGTGCTCATCCTCTAAGACACAAGACGCACCACGGTTCCTACCATATTGACAGTGAGGAACTCATCCCCAAAAATAGCCTGATGTGAGAAGGACAGATGGGAGGAGACAAAAAAAGAAAGTAAAGAGGGGGAGAAGGAACGAGCAAGAGGAAGGGGAAAGAGAGAGGAAGACGCACGTGCCTTGCTTGCAAACATGCATGCAAGGAGAGGGCAGCCAACCTCCCCAGAGGGCACAGGGGTGACCCCAGGGCAGGGACTCGGGTCCCCAGCACCCTTGGACCACAGGATGCTCAGCAAACTCTGCTGGCAGGGACGAGGCAGAGCCACCGACTGCTCCAGGTACACGCTGCCAGCTGCCCAGAGGTGCCACAGGCACAAACCCTCCTGTCTCTGGCAGCAAAACGTGCCACCCAGCTGCCTCCTCCCCACCAAGCGGCACCTCGAGGGGCTCGTGTTGAATCACAGAGGTATTTTTTAACTTGGCGTTCCTCTGCAAAACCTACACCGCAATTAAAATGCACAAAGTTAGAAACAAACAAGGAATGGTGCCAAAAGAAAAGCACTGTTTGCTGCAGCTCCTGTGCTGCCTGCAGTTACCTTCCAGAAAGTTTTGGCTGTCTCAAAGGGGCAGGCACTGCTAAGCCTGGGCTCTGCCTGTAGGGCAAAAGGGCCCTGCAGATGCTGAGGCTCCATCTCCCTCTTTTGGTAGGAATGGTTGGACTCGATGATCCAGTAGGTCCTTTCCAACCTAGTGATTCTATGATTCCCTGCTTTTCTTAATGAGCTAAATGATTCCCTGCGATCCCCTCAAGCGACTGAGCCTTGCGGAGGAAGGACTGTGCATGAGCTTGGAGGTGGGATGCGAGACGCGGCTCCATCGCAGCCCTGCACAATCCCGCAGGCTGGGCTGGCAGCTGGTGCCCGCTCCGAGGGTGGTCGTGCCTGGCATCCCGCTCTCACCACAAGAAGAAAGCCTCCACTTGAGGAGGAACGTGCTAATCCCCATGCCCTGATGGAACCTGACCTGGGAATGAGGGTCCTAAAATAAACAGAGCAAAAGCCCAACTGCGTGTTTCGAGTGTAGGCATCCTTAGGTTAGGCGCCTCGTCAGCATGTCAGCACCTATATAGGGCACTGAGAATTTCAGCAGCGCCTGCGTCTCACCAGCAGCCGTGGGAGGAATGCTCAGCACTTCCAAAACTCAGCCTGGTCCCCGCAGGCGCCCGGCTGCAGCGCTGCCAGCTCAGGGGTCAGCATCGCCCCACGCCCAGCTGGGTGCTAATGCTTTCCAGCAGAGTGTGGCTGGGGACAGGCACCACCAACACGGGACCGGTCACCAAAACACATCCAAAACTCACAAGAGGGAGCTCAGAGCTGAGCCCCGAGCGGGACACAGCAAAGTGGGTCTTGTCCCCATGCAGAGGAGCGGGTACAAAACAGGGAGGAGGAGCAGAGCTCGAGGACCATTCCAGCACATCTCCCAGACAAGCACAAGAATCAGTTGGGCCAAGCCCCTGCGCTGCATCCCGGGATGAAATCTTAGGCTGTGTTTACGAACAGCTCTGTTTAGTGTGAAGGATGCCAGCTGTCAGCTCGTTGTACCGGCAGCCAGGATCTGGGATCGCTTCCCGTTCATCGGGATCAAGCGGTGCATTTGCATATTGCCCTTAAAACAGAGTTCAGCAATCGAGGACACGCGGCAGCGCTGCCATCACAAAGTGCACAGAGGGTCTGGCACAGACGCAGAGGTCACCCCACCAAACCACCTCAATACTCCCACCTTCAGCATTTCTCAGCTTCTGGTATGAATCCTGCTCGAGGACAGGGGGTTCAGTCCTTCCAGTGGAGAACAGTCCCGGCAAAGCAGGGCTTGGAGGTGGCCAGGTATGGACTGACCCAAGCCCTGCAGCACAACCACCCAAGGAAACTCCTTTTGGAGGGTCAGGAGCAGAATTAGCAAGGCTGGACCATGCATGTTGGCAAGGGTTGGAGGCAAACCTCTCTCAGAAGCCACTGCCACAGCCTGCACAAAACCACCTCTCTGAAAGCTGAAGTGGCAAACCAGCAAATGCTACTCACTGAAGACAGGGATACGTCTCCAAAAGCTCTTTGTGGGGAAAAAAAGTTTTGTTAAAGAGAAATAAATTAGCTGTTCACTTATTGTTTCCCCACTGGAGAGGATTCAGCAACACAGCACAGCGACGGTTCAACAGGGGAATTGTGCCCGGGTGATTCTGGGTACAATACCGAGACCATCACCGTGAAACCCACCTGCTAGGACAAAGCGGTGGTAAAGGTTTCAACAGACCTTTCCCTTGGTCTGTTTATGTATGAACATCACAGGCAAGGAAAACTCATTTAGCAAGACCTGCTTGTTAGTGCCTGTTGCCTTGGGGGAACAAACATCGATCGGTCAGAAATTACATTTTCAGCCACCTTTGAGTGGCTTCCTCGTTCTCCAAAGTGCTTCACTTTGGAGAAACATTGCGTTAAACTCACCCCAGCAGAGTGCTGCTATTTCTCACTGCACAGACTCCAGCCACCTTGTTGACTGTGTCACGGCTGAAGCAAAGTCCCACTTATTCCTGCCAAAAATATCTCCAACTGAGAGACAAGGCGAGGCTGCGGGAGCTGGGACCACGCAGCCCGAAGGAGAGAAAGGGAGGGAAGGATCTAATTGCTGCCCTCTGCTACATGATGGGTGAGGTGTAGTCAGCCTTTTCTTGGATGCTCACAGTAAAAGGTCAAGAGAGAACAGGCACAAAATGCAGCAAGGGAAAAATTAATCCCCCTGAGAGCTATCAAGCCCTGAACCAGGCACCCAGAGCGGCTGAGAAAGCTCCAACATGGGAGATGTTCAAAACTTAACTGGCCTGGTCCTGAGCCAGCTGAGCCAACTTTAAAGTTAGTCCAGCTTTGAGAAGGGGTTGGACCAGAGCCCTCCAGAGGTTCCTTCCAACCTCAGGGCAGGGAAAGGACATACAGCCCCCGGCCCTCCCAGGGCTTCAAAACCAGATATCTGAAGGGTATGTTTATAATCCCTTAAGAGTATCAGTGCACCCCAGGGCCATGGTCAGAGCTTCCTCTGCTTCCAGCAGGGCTGCAAAAACAGACACGATTACATTGTAAAAATGTTTGTTTGTGTTTTTCAATCCACATCTCCGGTATTACGGAGAGATCACCAGCCCATGAAATGTGATCCAAACACTGATATTTACACATCCTTATGCCTGCCGGCAGCTTCATCCCAAACACAGAGCTGCTCGATGGAGAGCACAGCATTTGCCTTTTCTATGACTTTGTTTCTTACCACATCCTTCTCTTTCACATTTCCACTCCTCCCCATCCATCACCACAAGCCCTACAGGACAAACTTGCCTCCAGGAAAGCCTAGGTCATAGACCCAAACTTCATGGTTTGCTCTACCCTCATGATTGCTGCATGCACGGACAGCTTCAGTGCCTCTCTGGAGCAGCCAGGAGGCTGCATCCCCTTCTCAAAGCAGTCCCTGATGCACAGAAGTAGCTCCAAGCATCTTCAGTGAGAGCTATTTCTACATGAGCAGCCTGGGTTGGTCCATCCCACCCACAGCTCCCCATCCTGAAGCCCAGGGCTAGCCCTGAGCTCCCCTTTTTGCCTCCAGGTGCAGGACAATATGTCTGTAGAGTGGTTTCTCTTCAGACTAATTCAAATGCTTTCCTCCTGTTTTGTCTAAGAATCCCTAAGCTTTGAAATCACGCAATGACCGAGAGTAAGGAGCAAATACAGTAGGTGAGAATAAACTTCACTGGCTTCAGTTGTCTAGAGAATTCATTTGCATCCCTGAGAACATCCTGTAACACAGCATCTTCTTCCACCATCACCTGGTAATTTCACTCCCAACTCCCAGTGACAATTGTCGCCGCTAACTTGATAATGCTGCTTGTGTCTGGCTTTGGAGGAGACGAAGCGTCTCAAACACACTATTCATCATCTCTGAAGCAATCTTCCTGCCTTTGTTGCTTGCATATGCAGTGAAAGAGAACTGCACACATCTCAATCTTAATTGCCAACTCAATTGTCGAGAAGCAGCACGCAGAGAAGAAGACAAGCCCAGCATTTGGGAATTTAGACTGCAAGTGGCAGCTTGCCACACTCTGCCCGCTGCCAGAGGAGCGTAGAAGTGTTCTCATCAACTCCTCTACCTCTCACCATCACTCCCTTACAATAAGACTGCAGCAAAACACTTGGAATTCCAGTGAAACCCATGGAACTGGGTTCTTTTATAAAGCCCTAAGGAACCATGGTGCGTTCTGCATGCTTGGGCTTCTGGTAAGGGTCCACCTAAATGCTATGGCTATGCAATTTTTAAAACTGTTGCCCCTGGTCCCCGAGGCGTTCAACAACAGCTGATTAGCAGTGGCTGGGACGTGTTTGTAAGAGCCCCTCAGTTGCAAGTAAGAGCCTTTTCCTAGCCCCAGCACATCTGGATGTGAACATCCTGGCACTGTTATGAGGGGTACATCAACTAACTGAAAGGCACAGGGAAGGAAGCAAATTCATTCCAACGGCTTCTCTAACAGAAGTGTTCAGGACGTGCCTTCAGAGATGTAGGTACCTCCAGAACAGGTCAATCTTTTATATCTCTTTGAAGCAATGAAAGGAAGACATGAAAAGAGAGCAAAAGCCATCTGATCAACACTGGGAGCAGGTACAGATTGCTTGTCAAAATGTGTTGCTCAGGGATTTAGTTCCACTGCACCCACATGATGCCCATTTGCAGCTTTTCACATGTTTAAGCCCTTGCCTCAGGAAGCCAGAAGGCAACAACCCACAAGATCCATGTGTCTGTTCACTAGAGAACCAGCATCAGTGCCATCCAGAGAGTTGACACACCAGATATTACACCAAGACAGGTACTCTCAGTTCCGCAAGTACACCAGGACTCTGCCTCCCAGACCTGAAGAAGCATGTGCCCAGCACAGCTCAGCACTGGGGGAATGACCACGCCGATCCCTCAACACACACCTCCCTCCTCACCCTCGCCAGTGGGGACACCACCTCTTAATCCTAGCTTGTTGCCACCTTCCCCCCAGCCCACCAACAAAACACACCAAGATACTGAGGCTGAAGTGGTTAATTCCTTCCAATCTAAAGCCAAACAAGTAAAATTCACCATGAGCAGAAGCTTTCCTACAGTGCTGGTTTGCACTGGAAACCAGAGCTAGAAGCAGCGCCAAATTACATCCCAGAAGATGCACAGTACACAATCACAGGTGAGGGAATTTTTTCCAAAAAGGAATACAGCATGGATGAGCTGAAAGGCTGAATAGACAGGGGAAAAAAAACCCAAAACAAAACAGAAAATGGAATGAACAGCACAAGAGCTGAATTACTGACATATGCATCCTCATCATAACTAGGGGACCTGGCTTCTTCTGAAAGAAACTGTAATTCAAGTGCAATTTTATCCTCCTGAAAAGCAGCTCATTTCTTTCTGAACACATCAGCTGTGTGTTTGCAGAGAGAGGCTGCAGCATTCTGAATGGTAGCTTTTTTTATGTGTGTGTGCGGTTGTAAATAAATTATTCCTCAGATGGGGGATTGAGCATCTCTTCTTCCATGCAAACATGGTGCTTATGTACAGTGCAGCGTTAGCAGTGTAAATAAGCTTCAGTCTTAAACTGCATAGATAAGGTGCAGTGCAAGTTAACAGTGTTGTGTGGCAGCCCCACAGCCTCAGAGCTGCCATCCAGACATGCTTTTGGCATATAAAAAACAAGAAGCACTTATGAAAAATTTAAAGGAACTAAATTTCTTCTGCTCCAGCTACCTATTTCATAATACAACTTTGGAGCCGGTGTGGCTCTTTTAACATACCTATCAGAAAGATTTGATCCACCACCCCTCCAGCCCACGGTAGCACTCATCCTTTCCCTCTCATTTAAAAGATAAAAGGTGCTGCCTCCCCCACCCAGCAAGCCCCATGCACCACTGCAGTCCTGCAATACCTTTGTCCAACATCGCTCCCCAAGGATCCCATCCTCCGAGCCGGTAACAAGGGGCTCACCCCATGGACATCTTCCGTGGTCGCTGGTGGGACAGTTTTCACATGGGCATTGCTCTCGGAAGGGGAATTCTTCAGCTTGGCTCTTGCCATCCAGCGAGCTTTGGCTGCCTCTGTGACTTCCTCCTCTTTCCCCCCTGAACTCTCTCATACATAGCAATCCTCACCGCATTCAGTTTAGAGCTGTCGGCACGTACCATCTCCTTCCGTCTCCAATCTCCCCACTCCCGGCTGCTCAGTGGAACAATCCTGCCCTGTACATTTATTTTGGTAGTGAGGGGAGTCAAGGCAAACTCTCTGGCCTTGCTGCTGCAATGAATCTGCTGCAAAACAACCGAGAAAGCATCCACAATGCAGAAATCTCTGAAATGGCTTTGTTTAGTAAATAACGTAATTGCCTTGGCTGCCTCCTTTAAAAAATGATTGTGTTGCTCTTATCACCACAAGCAGAGCAGGGTCTGAGGGATTATTTTTTCCCCATCCCTGTTTTTCAGTAGCAACGTGAGGGGGAGGAAGCTATTTTATCTCATTCCTCCGTGCAAAGAGCAGCGTGTGGACTGCGTGCCAGGGAACAGACTCAGCATGCTTGGCTCACAGACACAAAGCAGCAGAGCAAGGTCCCCTCCTAAATGCACCTGCTGTGAACCGAGAAGAGAGGAACTCACTGGTGCTTCCCCCCTTTTGAGCTGCCATCAGTCACGGGGGCTCAGTCACTGCTCATCTGGCCAGAGAGGTGCATGCTACCTGTCCCAGAACAACCCAGCTTTCCCTCTGTAGGTGAGAACAAAAACCTGCTGCTCTTTGAACACACTCGGCATTGATTTCTCAAACGAAAAAGGGAATTCACTGTGGCCAGGGGTGTCCTGAGCAGGAGCAAAACCCCTGAGTCATCCACGTGGGACTGGAAAGCGGGATCTCCTGCATCCTGCCCTCTTTTTGGGATGCCACTAGCCCATAGCTGTCCAAGCTCCTGCTTGATAGCAACCCTCAAAGTGGGGCATCTTGAAGTGGACCATGAGGGTATCACATGGCAGTGGGACGGAGCCGCGGGCCAGGGCACTGGGATCAGCACCACGGACAGCGGAGCCGGGCCCCGCCCCATCGAGCACCCCGGCCCCACCCACCAGCACTGCCCCATAGCAACCCTACACTGACCTATGGCAACCCTACACTGCCCCACGGCAACCCTACACTGACCTATGGCAACCCTACACTGCCCCACGGCAACCCTACACTGACCTATGGCAACCCAACACTGCCCCACGGCAACCCTACACTGACCTATGGCAAGCCAACACTGCCTCATGGCAACCCTACACTGACCTATGGCAAGCCAACACTGCCTCATGGCAACCCTACACTGACCTATGGCAACCCTACGCTGCCCCATAGCAACCCTACACTGACCTATGGCAACCCTACACTGCCCCACGGCAACCCAACGCTGCCCCACGGCAACCCTACACTGACCTATGGCAACCCAACGCTGCCCCACGGCAACCCTACACTGACCTATGGCAAGCCAACACTGCCTCATGGCAACCCTACACTGACCTATGGCAACCCTACGCTGCCCCATAGCAACCCTACACTGACCTACGGCAACCCTACACTGCCCCACGGCAACCCAACGCTGCCCCACGGCAACCCTACACTGACCTATGGCAACCCAACGCTGCCCCACGGCAACCCTACACTGACCTATGGCAACCCAACGCTGCCCCACAGCAACTCACCGCTGACTTATGGCATCCCAGCACTGCCCCTCGACACACTGATGCTGCTCCATGGGGTGCCAGTGCTGCCCCACTGTATTCTTTAAAGACTAAATTCACTGTCCGATCACCCGCAAGGCATCGTGATATGAAAAGCAATGCTCTACTCACTGTTTCTCATCCAAAACGGGTACATAAAGGCAACTTAATCCATGACACAAAGCAACCCCTGGCTGATCTGGGAAAAGAAAACAACTCCCTGCTTCCTGTTAACCAAACCCTTGTTTCCCTATTCAGAGTATTATTTCTTAATGAGATATGTCCGTAAGACATACTTTCTTTTATCATTTTGAAATGTAAAATGGATAAAAACCCACAGCCCATTTACTAATGTGCCGGCTTTCAGCATACATTTAATATCTCCTTTTGCCTAAAAATGATTCATTAGCTCAAAGCATTCATTTTCTAGCAGCCATTCCTTTCTGCTTCATGGTTCGCTTCAGCCCCTTCTTCAACTTATTGCTCCATATCTGTTTACTTCAGGGTGTTGTTCTCAAGCCTCAGATATAATTACTGCTGTTTGGATCAGTCCGTGCCCAGCTCAGGGCTTGATGAATCCTCCTGGACAACAAGAGTCACTAGGACTGGGACAATAGGGTCTCGCTTTTAGGGAGCTATTTGCAAATTCTACATTGTATTGTTTTCCTAATTCCAAAAGAACATTAATTTCAGGATGGAAGTTTGATATGAAAAGTGGCTTACGCTTAAATTATCATCGCAGCACTAATGCCATCAAGCAGCAGCACTGAACGGAAGTATTAGCGGAAAAAATGGAGAATTTTAATAGAAAATGGAAATTCTCCTGTCATACTTATTGATGGTGACAAAAACCATATAGGCGTTGACAAAAAAAACACATCAAAGAACTCCCTGAGCAACTCTGTTCCTGCTTGCAGGACTCTCTACATGATGACACTTTTTCTGTCCAGCACTTAAACACAAATCAAGACACAAAAAGCAGAAGAGTGGAGCAATCCAGTGCAGGGGCACGAGAAACTGCAAACAGGGCAGCTGGTCTGAATAGCGATTTCCCTTCCAAGCAAGAAAAGAGGTTGGCTGACGTTGAGGGCTCCAGTGAGGATGGATAGTTCCAGAGTTACTCAGACTGCTCAGATCTGTGCTGAAGAAATTCCTTTGCTGTAGATCTGTCAAAAAAATATTCCTCTTCCAGGCAACGCAACATGTTCACTCTTCACCTAAAGACCTAGAGCCCCAGCAGCGTCTCTCCTCCCAAGCCACCTCCCAGACAGACAGCGAGTGCTGTCATGTCAGTAAGAGCAGTTGAAGGAAGAGGAGTAACGCAACACAGAGTTTTCTGGGTCACTGAGCCACCAGGAATGCAGGAGAAGTGCCCTGGTCCTCTCGGCTGGGAGGTGGGACGCCAAGGCACTGATGAGAAGAAAGGAAAAACAGAAATACTTGAGTCGCTGGGTTGTTGGTGGGGCATGTCCTTGTCTGTCAAAGGATAAAGGATCACACGGACTGGACAAAACAGCCTTCCTCTAACTCAGAAAGTGAATGGCTGTTATTTAGGAAAAGATATGGACCCGATGATCCGGTGGGTCTCTTCCAACCTGGTTATTCTATGATTCTATGATATTAAAGAGTAACTGCAGGTTCCCTGTGCTGGTTTTGCCTGTGTATGGCTGCTACCTGCTTAACCCAGAACTCAAAAAACGTAACAGGTAAAACCCATCACTCAGCAACCCCAGGACGCTCATTCTCGCTAGGAAACTGCATGTTCCTAGAAAGAGCCATGGCTTAAAGGTAACCTGAGGCAGAGCTTGGTGAGTTTGCTCTGCAGGGACACGTCTGTGTCTCCTCCCATGGTACCCAAGGGTAGGATGTACATCAAACACCTTGTTTGTACAGCGTGTTCTCCGAGGGAACCCACGAATGAAAACTAACAAAACGCAACCTCGGTAACATCAAAGCCCAACTAAGAATTCCTCTGGTCCAGAAATATTTGTCCGGCTAAATGAATGCCAACCATCTGACCGTGAGCCAGGAAACTGATGTTTAATTTTAGTTTGAGAGCCCATTACAAACTGCTGATTTCTCATTTCAGTGTCTGCCTAATGCAGATACCACTGCTGTGCCGGGGGCTGGGGAGATGGCTGGGAATTGCTGAGCAGCAGTTGCAGGGGTAATAATATTTCTGAAAGTAAGGTTTAGAAAGAAACAGGTTTTTCATCAGTCTTAATTGAATCCACAGCAACTGCTTTGTCAAATATTCTTCTTTTATCTAGGTAGCTTTCAGTCCCAACTGCCAAAGCTCTTTTTAAGCACACATTCAATTTATTGTCAATGAAGCATGACCTAGCCCATTAGAACTACTTGATAAAACAGGAAGGGGTTGGGGTTTTTCTTCATATTCTTCTGGCAAACAAAGCTGTTATGTTGAGACACAACCCAAAAGTGTGAGCGTGCAAAGCCTCCTGGAAGAAAAGCCAGTTTAATACACTTGATCTTGAAAAGTCACCCTGAAAGGCATTGACGATGCAAAGATACTTCAAAAGCACAAAAGGTAACCTCTGAAGGAGAGTATGTTTTGCTAGAAAACACTTGTGCGCACGACCACATCAGCATCACACGAGAAGCTTTAACAACCATGGTAGAGCTGCTGCCTCTGCGGCAGGGGCTGCGTTCATACAAATACTTCAACGGATGCCTGATAATTCAATGGACTCCAAGCTGAAAAGTCATTAAGGCTCATTATTATCTCTCTAGCAACCCCCCCGCCTCAGTTCTGCGGACACACTAGGAAGCTGCTCTAGGAAAATCACATTTCCATTTGAGCTCTCGCCCAGCTCCCAAGGATCAGTGCCCCGCGCAGCCCTTCCCATTGCTCCTCTCCTCATCAGGCTGGTTTGTGTTCATGCTGCTTTTGCCAGGCAGCCCTGACCTCCTTTTATTTAAGAATTCCAAGGAAAAGCAAGGTCCCATGCAATTTTACCACCACAACCACTTCCTACATTTCGAGACCCCAACAAACGCAATAGCATTAATGGCTTAATCAACTTCAGAGCACCATAAATACTTTGACAAATGTTAAAACCTCTCTGGCTCAGCCATTTGCTGACCAGTTTTGCCCTTTAGCCACGAGGGAATGCCCTACATGGTCACCACGCATTTTGCAAAACAGCTTTTTAAACATTGCCAGTGTTTGGAGGTTGCCAAGGCTCATGCACAGCCCTGCAAAAACAACTCCACGCTGCACCGCGAGGCTTCTGCAGTCAGGCATAAAGCAGCACTGCTCAAGCACCAGCAGAACCACCTTCCTTTAACAGAGCTGGCTGGAAATGTCAATATTTTTGAGGAAATTTAAAGTCATTTGTGGTTTTTTTCCTGTGTACTAATCATTCTCTTCCCCAATGGGAAGTTGAAATCACAGAAGATGGAGCTTCTGCTTCCTCACCAGAATATGTTTTCCACTGACACTTTTTTCAGTTAAAATAACAAATTTGCCAAAAAGAAAAAAAAATGTTGATGATCCATCCTCTTTCTTTCTGTAGGACTTGACCCTTCCATCCTCACGGGGTGCTCCTCCACACAGACACTCTCAGAGACCTCATAAGACAGGTCATTCTGTCCATATTTTTGACTATCGATTAGCAAGTGGAGTTGCAGCTAATGAGAGGGTTGAATCCAAAAAGTTTTAGTTCCTTTTACAGTAAAAAACACACCACCAATACATTGATTATTTCAGAGTGCAGAGTTATGAGAAAACATAGGAGATGCTTGGGAATCCTCTCTGAACAGCAAGGATGCATGTATTTATTAACAAAAGTACTTAGAAAATATTGTCTGTATTGATCCGGGGTCAATTTAAAAATTCTCTCAATTTTCTTTCCATTAGCCTGGAGCAGAAGGTCCTCTCTGGCACATGGCCACCAGCACGAGAGCTGGGACCTCGGCTGCAGAGAGACAGCAGATCTTTCTCGGAGTTGAGTTGTGCAATGAAAATCAGAGTTTAAAATACACAGATGATCCAATCCTTCCTGAAGGTTCTAGGGGAAAACCAGGGATGGGTGGTGACTCCTACCTGCTGTTCACAGAGATGTATATCCAGGTGGCCTGGGGCTTCCCAGAAGATGCTCCCCATGAGGAGATGCGAATCCTCTGATCAGCCAGTGGCTCAGTGCTGCCTGAGCGCTGCTCCAGTCAGGTTAGGGCCGGGTGAGCCCTCAGCAGCACTCTGAAATTCAAAGTACTTGCAAATATGGTCTGAATTTATCTCCTGTATCTGATGGATCCCAGTTCCTGCCTTCCCCTCTCCTGCAGTGCCTGGGAGCAGAGGCCCTCAGCAGCGGATTGCCAAAGATAACAGGAGGACTTCCCAGGATTTCAGTTTTCTTTGAGGTGAATCCATGTCTTGGCAGCTCCACAAACAGAACCTGTTATGGGCTGTAAGCAGCAGGGCAGCGACACGAGAAAGCATCTCAATGACTCTCCCACCTGTGCTCACCGTTATTCACCACATGCGTTACCATCACACCAAGAGATCCCAGCCAAAACAAGGCTCTATTTCTTTGAGCTTAGCACAAGAACCCTTTTTTCCCCCATAAGCCTTTTTTCCCCTGCAGTCTCAACAGGGCCAAGATGCAAGAAGGGGAGGTAAAGCAGGATAGAGAAGGAGGAACAAAAGCCCGACTCTCAGTGACTTTGCCCGAGCTTGCTCAGAGGTTACGGCTTCTTTGAGCCCCTCAGCTAAGAATCTACAAGCAGCAATTTTGATTACAGTGTAATTTCTCCATGCACTACGCAGAGCACACCAAGATCATGGGGATATTTGGGAGCTGGGAGAGGTTTCCCAAGGAACGGGGCTCTGAGTGGCCAGAGAGGCAAAGTGCAGCAGGAGCAACACACCTTGGGAGCAGGGTAACAGCAGCCCGCGGCAGTCCCTGCTCACCGAGATCTAGGGCACCAGCAAGTAAACAACGTGCCCTGTCTTGCATGTCTTTTCACTGGTTTCTGTTCCCTCCACACGCTGCCTTGGCAGGGTTAATGCCTTTGCACCACAGGCATTGACGAGTTCCCTGAGAAGCCGTCAGATGGATTCACACCACTGCGAGTTCTCCTTTGTATCTAGGACTCTTTCCTGACGTTTATCTTTAAAAAGCAACACCATTCATAGGAAAAGTTGATTAATTCCACTTGTTATAATTATTCTCACAAATAAAATCCAGCTATTTCCCCCCTGCCTGTGAGCATGGGGGATAATGGTCCTTACCCTTCTCCGTAAAGCATTTCAGTTCCAGGGGTGAGAAGCTCTGTACCCAACACTAAGTGTTATTATTAAATTGTCATTAAAAGCATTTCAGGAAAAGTTCACAAGCTGCAGGGATTTCTCTCATCACAGCAGCTGGCTGGGACGACAATCGGGCTGAGCGGTTACTGCCAAAACCACAAGCCCTCTGGAGAGCCTGAACCCATTCAGGAGTCTCCACTGGAGCACGTTAATTGCAGGTGATGTCACCATCGCAGCCACGTCTACCTTTGGAAGGGTCTCCCTGCTCCATCTCCCACCACAGTGGGCTCAGGGGCTCCATCCCCTCTTCTTTTCTGGAGGCTGCTCAGCACCAACACCAAAGAAACCCAACGGGAGAGGTTGGAGCAGGGGAACACCAACACCTGCTGACAGCATCACACGGCTCTAGAAACCTTTGGGCAACCAGCACAGCAGAGACACTCAAAGGTGCCTGGATGATTAGCATGACACAGGCAGAAATTAATTGGCTGCATTTTATTCCCTCACTTCCCCTATTTAGTCTTGGCAGCAGAATCAGGCAGTACATCTGGCAGCAGCTCATGGCCTCGCCCAGCGGCTCCTCAGCAGAGTTGGGGAGACTCCTCTAGTGAACTGGAGCACTGGAGCTTCAGGGAAGAAGGAACATTTCAGAAGCACAGAGGAGAGCATATTTAGTAGCAGCAAGAGATCTGGAAACAGAAGGAAGCCTTTGAAGAGCCGGGCTGATGGAGAGAGATGGAAAAATTATGTAAAGTAAGAAAATACATACAGAGCTTGCAGGCAGGCTGCAAGCCCAGAGGGGGACGGTGCGTCTGATAGCAGAAGAGTCTTTGATTTCCCACCTCTTCCCCAAGTTCTCTGCATTAACATTTCAAATGGCAACAATTACAAAACGTTAGCGTTTAGAAGAGAGGAGAGAATCTCCCTTACAGACCCAGGACTTCAGAAACTGCCCAGTAACAGGCGTCCTGCCCTGTGACTTCCACCCCAACCACCCCAGCCCCACAGCACCCGCTGCTCCAACTGCTGGGGGGCTCAGCCGATCCCCCCACGGCCACAGCGTGGTCCCCACAGATGGATGCAGAAGACTTGCAAACAAGTCCTCCCTTGGCTAGCCTGGAGGAAGGACGGCAGGTCCCCTTCGCCAAGCAGCTCCCCAACTACCCAGAGAGTTGGCGACAACCATTATGTAACCGCGACGCAAGAGCCTCGCGCGCTGAATCCCAGAACTGTCATCGCAGCCTTTGCAAACCCATTTTTACCTCTCTAAGTGTGGCTCGTCAGCGAAGAACATGAAAGCTGCAAACCCAGCACGTTAACTTGGGACTGCTTGGCAGGGAGAAGAAATAGAGCAGACCCAAGCAGATGCTGAACAAATATCTCTAACAAAGCCGCGGTACCTCCGACAACAGTTTCCTATTTCTATGCTGCATTTTAAATGCTTACAAGCAGAGCAATGAGACCCTGAAGCTTTACAGTGACTTGTAATCTCTTCCCACTTTTTAACTAGGCTGATGCCAGGAGGAGAAAGGGGAGGTATCTGTATACCTGTCACAGCTGCTCAAGCCAGTGAGGAAATTAAAAGCCCTTGGGTAAAATCTAAATATATATTTGCAAGGGAAGCAGGAAAAGTCTCCAGGCAGAGCACAGTCATCAGGCACGGCCGAGTCACTTTTCCAGGTGAGTACATAACAGGGTCACTATCTGCTTCCCAAGATTTAATGAGACCAGCGCCAGGCTCCTTAGCCCGGCAGAGCTGGCAGGCTGCGCCAGCAGCCACGGGCAGCGCTTCCCAGAGCATGAGTCAGCCCCGGCTCTGCGCAGGGAGGCAGAGCAATGCGGCGAGCGCAGAGGAAAGCAGGGATGCTCAGGGAAGGTGGCAAGGCAGGACCCAAACCCAGAGGGCACAGGGCTGGCAGAGCTGAGAGCCAGGCATGAGCAGGCTGGGTGACGGCTGTCAGCTGCAATTTATTGCCTCCCAGCTATAACAATCTCTGCAGTATAAATGTTTATTACTCTAAGTGTTCATACAGTACTTTCCACTCATGGATCTGAAGACATCTTGTAGTCACCCCTCAGTACTACTCAAGATACCCGCAGGAGAGGTCCCAGCGCTCAAGCTGTTGGTCAGGAGGCAGCTGTTAATCCACGCTGTGCGGCGTAACTACCACCACGATTCTCTAGTTTCCCAAGGGCCCGAGCCTGCAGCTCCCCTCCAAGGCCAGAACCTTCCCTTTGCTTCCCTCCTTCTGCAGGCAGACGCAGAGAAAGGAGAGGGATGCTGTGAGCATCCTCAGCCAGCGGCTAAGAGCAGGTGGACAAGAGCGGCACGCTCACCCCCAGCTCCTGCGGCACGCGAGCCAATAAATCTCTGCTCCATGGGACACCCACTGCCCCAGATTTTCCCAGGGGATGCGCCAGGCAGCAAGAGCTGAGAAGGCACCGAGAGCTGAGAAGGCACCTTGTGCCTCCCCACGCAGCCTCTCACCAGCCCTTCGAGCGCTCAATTTCCAGCCCAGCAGCCAAGTGGCTTCAGGAGCCGGCGACGCTCCGGATGGAGACACAGCACGGCGTTTAATGAGCCAGGAGCACAGGCAGCTCACTCGCTGCTGCAAAACACCTCACAGAGCTCCCTGGCAGAGCTCACCAGGAAACATTTTCACAGTGTCTTTCAAAATGCCAAAGTGATTCCTATTTTTTTTGCCATTTTAAAGGACTCTGAGCCTTCTCTGCGTGACATTTTCGTGGCAACTTCATCACTAAAGTATTAGGATTCTAATAAAACACTTGGTTAAACTGCAAAGCAGTGTTTAATTACTGAACAGACCTGACAGTTTCTGCTAAAAAATGTGGAGAATCTAAAAACTTTCTTGAATTCTATTCTTGTTTTTTATAATGGTGACTCTTCAAAGGAGAAACTTCAGCTTTGGGGGTCTCCATCAGCTCTGCCAACTGTCTCACAGCAATAAATTTTTTTTCCCTCCCCAGGATTGCTGGATCATGCTAGGTACCATTTGCCATACGTTTTCCGTTCCTGACACCATTCCTTTTGTAATATATTATATAAGACAGAAAATGGCACGTCTGCATAAAGAGAAATTCACAATGTGCTGCAGAAATGAGGCATGAACTCCATGGAGTCTATGACAGCCTCATCATGTGTGGGAAGGACTAGAACAAGGGGTTGTACCAGACCATTGATCTTCAAGTACGTTTCTTATTTTAACTTCAACAAGAAAAAAATTGCTCACCAATCAATAGCACGTGGTAGCTGGAAGTTCTGCCGTGCGATAGGAGTCCTTGCCAGCCAGGGGGTGCGCGATGCCCAAGCCAAAGCCCAGATGCCACCAGGGACAATGAGGGTCTCTCTGTTTACACATTCAGCCAAAAGCAGAGGTCAGCACCAAGGCATTTAAAGGAATAGAAAGGTTTCTTGTGTCATATTTGAACCATCCAAACAACCTGTGTTCCTAAAACCATTAAATACTGCAGTTATGCAATGGCAAAGGGCTTTTGCGATATCAGGTCTCTACTCACTTTGCGTATGCTGTAAGGTGTCCAAATCACAGAATCATTGAATAGTTTGGGTTGGAAGGGACCTTAAAGCCCATCCAGTCCACCCCCTGCACTGGGCAGGGACACCTCCCACTGGATCAGGTTGCTCAGAACGACATCCAACCTGGTCTTGAACATCTCCAGGGATGGGGCAGCCACAACTTCTCTAGGCAACCTGTTCCAGGGCCTCCCCAGCCTCATAGTGAAGAAATTCCTCCTTATGTCTAGTCTATACCTGCCCCTCTCCAGCTTATACCCATTGCCCCTCGTCCCATCACTACAAACAAAGATTGTTTCACACAGGTGACTGTGTACGTGTGCAAGAGCTGCGCTGCCTTCCGCCACGCACACCGCGTCAAGAGCAAAAGTTGGACTAAGACCATGGAAAAGGATTTTAAGTCAGGTTATTAGACATCGTTGGTCATATCTGCTTGTCAGCCTCTGGTTTAACTCCCATGACCAAATCATCTGTCAGGAAGGGAATAATCGCTCCAGGAGTCGGTCTGACAGCAGATGCTATTTCACGGATGCTGGGTCTCAACTGCCTCATACATTTAAAGCAAAAAGCACAGTTCAAAAAAAAAAATGCCTTGGCTTGTTCGCATCTCTCATATAAAGACACACAAAAATAAAAAGCAATAGGCCCCAATTTTTTACACAGCATCTCCTTAAAGACTGAACTGCAAAGATCATCCTCTCCATTTATATTCATTCTGGCCAGGCAGAAGCTTTTAGGAGAAAGATTGTTTAATAAACAGACATTTATAACAAGCGTCTGATCTTGCAGCATCATCATCTGGAAAAGAGTCCATTAAACCAAGTGAGAAACTCTCTGATTATTAAGGGTGTTTAATGGGATCAAGATTAAATTGTATCATGATTGTGTTAATATCTGCACCAGCTTGTTCAATTGTTCTCCTTTCTCTCCCTAAGATCTGTAGAGGGAAACAGGGCAGCTTAGAGGGGAAATAAGGCTTTAAAAAGGTGGGATAAATCATAGAATCATAGAATAACCAGGTTGGAAGAGACCCACCAGATCATTGAGTCCAACCATTCCTATCAAACACTAAACCATGTCCCTCAGCACCTTGTCACCAGCTTCTCTTGGAATAAACTGCACGTCACAGACAGAGAAGATGACACTTTACCTCCTCTATGCCCTAGCACAGCTCTTCCTTCAGCAGCACAGCTTTGCTATGCAAACAAAGGCTTTGCATGTACTTAATTAACCTTTTGGGCTTAACCTGAACCTGCTGCACCAGCTGGCTCTGCCAGGCAGGGCTCCTTCACAAAGCTGTATGAGGCTCTGGGGAGCAGCCTTCGGGGTTTGACAGCTGAGCTTTGCCCTTTTTCATTGTTATTGAGCTGGGAAGGGATCCATCCCTCATACATGTGCAACGTGCTTTACATATGTCTATGAGCAGAAATATTTGTACTGCTGAATTCTGGGAGGCTGAACATTTCTTAGCCACAGAGCACTGCATCTGGCATTAAAATGCATTTACAAGTTCTTAGCAAGAAAGAAATAACTCCCATTAGAGACCATAACGACAGCTGACTAGAAATTGGTTTTCTTCTCAATTTTAGCACAATAGCTGCTGGCCACAAACCTCTCCATCAGCACTGGGCAGTTCTAAGTGCAGATGCTGTGTGGGAAGACTCAAAACAAAGTGACAATATTCGGCTTTAAAAGCACTTTGGAGAAAGATGAAAAGGAGCAATTGTTGAATGTCAGCTCTGAAAGAGGCTGAGGAGATGTAATGGCTCTTTGTGTCACCACCGCTTCGCCATGAAACACTCTCAGTGACCCAACAGATTATTAACTGCTGCAGCAGAGCCTACCAGCTCATAGTATTCCCAGTACCACATCTCTGGGATGGCAACATGAGAGATCTCCGCTCCAGAATGGGATTATCAAGTCTTTCTCCAAATGGGAAAACCTCATGTTGCCAATTTACTGAGCTGGAACTGATGGCCTTGATGAACTTCAGCCAAGCAGGGATGAACAGGTAGATAGGGAAGATGAACCTCCCCTTTCCCACTTGCATTCTGGCACGTGGGCGAGCGCCCTCACGCACGTACGTGTATGTGAGCAGCTCAGGAAGGGCATGTCCCTGTGCCAGAGAGGCTCAGGTGCTCCTGCTCACTAGAAAGACCCATCTCAAGTCATCCAAAGTGTCAGAAAAGGCCTTCGCTCTCAACAGCGTGGGTGCAATTGCATCAAACTGTAATGAAGCCAATCCATCTTCACAATCCAAGCTCAGGAACAGTGACTAAATAGCTTCCTCGAACAAACATCTTCCCAGAGACCAGCTGTAACTCACTGAGAAAAACGGGCACCACCAAATACTCATTTCTCTGTCCTCAAACAAACAATGTGACTGTGCATTATAAATACCAGACTAAATTAGCACACTCATGTCCATGTCAATTATTTCAATTAAACTCTCTTCTATTACCTATTTTATTAAATTAGAAATTTTTCAAACTATACTCCCATATGGAGCTATTAGACCAGATGTAATTAAGCATTTCAAATGTTGACACATAGACACGGGGCAAATGAGTTTTGCAGGTCTCTGCAGCTCTCCCTCTCTTAGTCATGAAATCACATCCATAGCTGGTCTGTTTTAGCTTTGAAAAAAACTGTATTTAGCACCTGTCTGCAGGGAACCTTTCTTTTTAAGTATTTTTGTCACATACAAACTAGCACACTACATGCAGTAAGAAGGCCAATTTCTAATTAATCAGCTCTAGGGGACTGATTAAGGCATTCAGAAATAATGTAAAGTGGCTTGGCCAGATGCTTATGTCCTAACAGTAGTAGTTACATGACCAACTCAGCTGAACCAGCAAACTTGACAAAATCTCTAAACTGAAAACATACATCACTTCTCTCCCTGCCGTGGGGCACGAGCTGCCTGATCTCTCTGGTAAAAAGAGAGATATTGCATTAGGACCAGTGCTAAACGGCAGTGCTGGATGAGCCCAAGCTCTGTGAAAAATGAATTTACGTGGGTTGCAAGGCCAAGCCTCGCTCATCAGAGGCACCTGCATCTCACTGAAGTTGCTCGCCTGGCATCACCCCTGCCTGGCTGCTGCTCGGAGCAGAAGGGGAAGGAGGTGAGATCCTGCAAAGGCTCAGAGGCTGCTTCTTGCTAAAACCCAGAGAGAAGCCAAGGGAGCCAAAAAGCCCAGAAGAGAAGGCAGGAGCCGTGGCTCACGAGTCGGCAGAGGCTGGCAGCCTCTGCTCAGGAGGGATGGTGATGCGCTGCCTGCCCGGTGCCGACAGCTCCTGCCTTCAGCCTCCGCAGGAGCAGGATTCCCACTGCTCCAAGGCGCTCTCGCTCCATGAATCTCAGGGGTGGAAAAACACCCACTTTTGGCAAAGCCTTGCCTTGCTCGTAAACATTTAGCTGGTGGATTTTTTTGTTGCTTTCTGACAGGATAACACATCTCTCAGCAATGTCACTTATGCCCACAGGATGGCAAGGTCTCAAGCTGACATTTGCTAAATATCTTCACCACCTGCTCCCCAGAAAACACTCCTCTCTCCTAGACGGAGGAAACATTTTTCTTGACAGCTCCTGCCATCGGGGATCTGGCACGGGCTCTGCCTCTGAGCGTGGTGTTTGTGCTCCGTGCTCCAACTGCTGCTCCGCACCGCGGTGCTGGATCCACCAGGGCGCTGACCCACAGCCAAGGCCCACAGACCAAAGCAGCAGCAGCAGCATGGCATTTGCAAAGTCCAATTCCCAAATCAATTTGCCTGTATCGATCTGAAGTCAGAAATCGATTGCAGCACAGCTCAACCCAAGCAATAGCTTTGCTAATAGTCACCACCGGCGTACGGGGAATGGATATGAGACACTCAGAAAAGCTCGATGACTTTAACCCGCAGCCCATGAAGTAATTGCTCCCCACCTAAAGGTAGCTGCTAAATTTGCAGAGCGACACTCCCGCTCCTGCAGGAGCCTGCGTGGGCTGCAGGAAGCGCGGCAGAGTCACTAATCCAAACACAGCCGCGTAGTACCGCTCGCTCCGCAGCCTCCCTGCCGCTCTCGCCCACGGTTCCTTCCCAAAGAGGCCACCGACCCGCTGCCGTCCCCATCTCCAGCACAGGTGGATGGTGGCTGCATGAGTCCATCGGCTGGGGACAGCGGGTCTGAGCAGCGTGGAGCCCCAACAAGCTGCCAAAGGCTCTGGAGAGCCCTACGGAGAGCCCTACGGAGAGCCCTACGGAGAGCCCTACGGAGAGCCCTACGGAGAGCCCTACGGAGAGCCCTACGGAGAGCCCTACGGAGAGCCCTACGGAGAGCCCTACGGAGAGCCCTACGGAGAGCCCTACGGAGAGCCCTACGGAGAGCCCTACGGAGAGCCCTACGGAGAGCACACATGTGGGTCACGCAGCAGAAATCGCCCCCCAAAGTTAACAAAACCCAGAGCCCAATCACAGAAGATGCAGTGGGCTTTCCCAACCTTAAAATGATTTTTTTTTTTACTATTCTGCTATTGTACAAGATAGGAAAGGCTGGCAAACATACGGCATCCATGTCCATTCCCAGTGTTGCAGGAGGACAACAAGCCCTAGCATGGAGCTCCTTCTGCAAGCCAGGACTAGGAAATGGCCAGCATGGGAAGCAGAGCAAGGAGCACTCGAGAAAGAGGGGATACAAGATGCAATGCCACATTTAACTCCAAGAGAGCCAGGACCTGCAGACAGGAGGGTAACAGCACCTTCCTCAGACCCTCACATGTGCCAGGCAGGATGAGGCTAGATGAAGGATCTCTGTCTCCAGCCTTGGCTAAGCTACCATGGCAAGGGGAGCACGAGGACTGCTGCCTGGACAGGAGACACTGAGATATCCCCTCCACGCACCCCTGCACCTCACAGACAGCGTACCCAGCATCTCACAGGCAAATGCACCACACCAGTCAGCTTTATGCAAAGCTGCAACCAAAGCTACAAGGCAGGTGACAGCAAAGAGTCCCGGAGAGAATAACAACATCACAATTTTGCCGTGAGTTTGGGAGTTTTGTTGGATAGGAGTCATGTTTGTGTTGTCCTCAAGAGGGCTCCGCCACAATGCTATGAAAGAGCAGCAGCAAAAATCATCTGTGACAAAGACATTGTTGAGAACAGTAGACACGATATGTGGCTCAGTAAACCAAACACGACGGGGCACAGAACGAGGTCAGACACTGGGTCTGATGTGAGTCAGGGGAGCAGCCAGTGTCAGAGACGGAGGCCCCCAAGCAACAGGAGGCTTGCACTGGCCACAGCAAACACCTGCACTCCTCTCCATCAGTTCCTTGCAACATCCAACCCCTCCCCAGGCAGTGGAAGGCTGCTCCACTCCCCAAGAGAAGAAGCGAGGGCTCAACGCTGCTCCTCACACCTCAGCTGGGAGCAGCTCAAACGCGGAGGAGCCGGGGAAGCTCCAGTTCCAGCCTGCTGGAGCACATTGAGGCGCACAGCAGCACGCCAGGCAGCCTGCACCTCACCTGTGCCCAGCTTCGCGAACAGCAGTTGCACCCTGAGCAAATCATAGAATCACCAGGTTGGAAGAGACCCACCAGATCATCGAGTCCAACCAAAAGCAGGTTTTTGCTGAACCAACCCATTCAGGTACAAGACCAGCCCTCACACCGTGTTTTATCTCACATCAGGCAAGACTTTAATACATCCAAACAATAACTCTACACAGGGGAGAGGTGAATGAACCCCCTGGTTCCACTGAGGCTGCACCTCACTGCATGCATCCTCTCTCTCACCACACTTCAGTCTTTCACCCTTGAAGAAAACCACTTATCTCCCTTAATTCATTGCCATTTTGCTATTTACATTACCCAGCTGACCCCATGAGCTACACACCCTCCAGCTAGTGAGCTCATTCGGCGTCTGCTGTGAGCCTCAGTCTTCGGTACAATCCCTTCTTCCGTCCTTCCCTCCCTCCGGCTGCGCCCACGTCCTGGCCCAGCTCTGAACTCTCAAAGGCTACGGCCGTGGCTACTTGCACATCATGCCATGTGTACATGCACACCCACACAAGTGCTGCAAAAAAGGGAAAAACAGTGATGGCATCAAACTGGAGACAGCGTGAGCAAGCTGCACCCTCTCCACTGCAAGAGGATCCTATTCAATGGGCAAAATATCATGGACAAACCCAGGGGAAAACGCACCCGTGTACCCTCACGCAGAGCAAATGCCATCTGACTGCAGAAATTTTCATTCCCAAAACAGAGGGTTAGCACCCAGCACATTGGAAGCGAGCGCAGAGCAATAGCTTTGGAGGATGTCACAGTCCTAACGTGTTTCACCTTCGCAGCTTCCACTCATAGAATCATAGAATTGTACGCCCTGTTTGCCTGTCAGCAAACTGCACAGCCCTGGGCCACCCCTTGAAAAGAGATGATCACAAGAGAACCAGATGGTCTGTCTTGAGGAAGAAGTCACAAGCAAGACCATGCAAAGGTTTCCGAGTTGGAGAGATTTGGAAAAACGTGCCTTTCTTTTCACTTCAAACTGCTAACAACACGCTAACATCCACAACCTATGTGCCCCACCAAGACTTAAGCCTTGAATTTCAACTCTATCACCGCAAACTCTTTCATTATCAATTATTTATTGTCTAGAATAATCAAAGGGGTGATGCTGACACCCACCCATGGGCTCTGCAACCTCTGAAACCTCCTCCGAGCCCTCTGGCTACGCGGGGGAGATTAAGACACTCACAATAAGGTTGCTGGGACATAACAGGAGAGCAGAGGCTGCTTTTCCCCACAGACCTTTACTCCCAGGGACCTGCGTTCTCCAGCAGGCTGGACTTTGATCCTCTCCCTGCAGTAAAACAGCCAGCCATGAATTTGCTAAATGTTCCACAAAGAAAAGAAATAAGGTCACGATGGCAGATGAAATTCAGCAGTATCGTTTTATACTAAGTGTCACGCACCAATGTAATCAAAACTCGGAATGATAAGAAAGAATGGAACATAGAATTATTTTCATTGCAGCAACACAGCAATTTAATAGACTGATAATAGAAGAAATGTCCCAATTCAGGGACTTGAAGGCTGCTGTTGCTGCTCAGCTTTGCCCTGCCCAGCAGCCTGTCCTGCCAACCCTTCGCAGGCAGGAACAGGAGGGATTCTCTTTGCAAATTAATACCTACATCTTCGTTATGATCCAAGCAAGAGCCAGCAGAGGAGGCAAATGCATCACGGCAAGAAAACGTGCACCAGCTGCAGGGCTTCGGCAGGCAGCGTGTTCACATCTCTCTTGATAAGCAGAGTTGAAAAGAGTAGACGATAAAAAATTAATCCTCTCTATTGGTGGGAATTCTCAGAAACAGAGATGTTATGATTGAAATTACAGGCCTTTTATTCCTCCCTAAACCCCTGTGCTGCGTAGTGTACCACAAAATGAAGTCTCTGAGATGCTCTGCCTTAACAAGAGAATGCACAGGGGGGATTTACTAACCATTTCATTTAGGCTTTGCTTGTGGTCTCTTTTTACCTTGACCACACAGGGGTCTGTGAGAGCAGTTTGCACCCAAGCATTAGGCCAGGGCTGGCTGCAGAAAGTAGTGATGGCACAGCAGGAGTCGAGCCCCCGTCTCCCCCAAGGCAGCGAGTGGGGGATGCCTGAGCCCCGACGCTCCCCACGCCCTCAGTCACTGAACAGGTTGTGCAGAGAAAAAGGAATGAGCACCACCTTCAGAATGGCAATAAATTATTTCCCTTGGGAACAAAGATGCAACTGTGATGAGATAAAGCAAGAGGAAAACAGAGCAGAAAAAAGAAAATTTAATGCATTCTCTGCAATTACAGCTACAGTTGCCAAGTTGTTTCTCATACTGTCACTATGGCAGCGGTGACAGCTCCGATCTCAGCCTGACCTTCCACCCTCACCGAAGCCAACGGCAACACCTCCGTTGATTTCTGCAGACACAGGGTTTTGCCGCGATGACAAATATCTCTGATTCCTCACCAGACCTGTGGTCACAGACTCACCTGCACGATACTTCCCTAGTGCAAATGGCAATCATGGCCCTTCTAGATCTGTGCCAAGATCTTAGATACAACCAAGCTTCTTCCACTGGCTCACAGGTAATTTATGTTCTCTGCTCTTTGTCATCAAGCTCAAGCAGCTGTCTGAGCACAGGAGCTCCAAGAAGCCCCATGCAGAAAGGTTCCCCAGGCCCATGCACAGCTGGAGCAGCTGGCAATGTCCCCACCAGGCTTCAGTCTCACACCAAAGAAGGTTTTTCCTAGTTAACCACAGTAGGACCAAAGATTCCAGCATTTTTCAGGCCACTCTGCACTCCCTTCAGTCTCACCGCAAGAAACTTTTCAATTAGGACTTTCCGCAAGTCCTGTACAGCCATTCAAGAGGAGTGAAACTTTTCACTTTGCCAATGGGCTCATTTTTCCTTCAATAAGGCCAACACCCTCCACCACCCAGGTGCTCCCACCTCTAGGAGCACCTGGAGGCTTAGCACTTACTGCTGGATTGAGAGGTCGCTTCTCCCCACGGCCTTGCCCTTCCCCCTTGATCTTGCACACAACATGAGACAAAAACCAGCTCTTCATCTAGCGTGAGTCTCCACTGGGACGACACCCATGGCTCTCAGCAGGGATGTGACCCTCTGCTACCCTTGCTCATGCTTCCCCCTTCACTTGGACAGGTCTCTCAGGTGCCTTGAAACGCTCCATTTTCCCCTTTCAGACCCACCCTCCCAATAAATCAAATAGAAACCGAAGTGAAAGTAGATCAACTGAGAAAATACACCAGGGAGGGATGGAAATTTGAGCCCAGAGTGTTAAATTGCACTAAATAACCGAAAATCAATGTTGTTCTTCCTTCTCACCAGGGCACAGCTGTACGTGCTGCAGCACTCCGGGGACACCTCCACTCATTCCACCAGACTGCTATGTGTGCTCGCTTTTATTGCCAGCAAGGGTCTGTTACTGACAGTAAAAGCAATATCCCTGAAAAGAGAGATGATATTTTTTTAAGAAATAATAATAGATATAATTACAAGTGCGTTTCTTCTCTTGTTTTATTACTTTTGTAGTTTTCCTCTAATTTCTGTTGATGTCCAGAGGTTCTGCCTGAAGATGAATACTCAAAGGCACACCAATAACTACAGGAAAATATCCATTTAAAAAACTCCAAACAGCCCTTCAATTAGGACAACGCATTAGTGAACAACATTGCAGACTTTCAGAATGACTGAAAAAGCAAACTGCGATGAAGAATGCTATGTGTCGCTACAATAACAAAGCCACAAACACAAGAAAATCCATAAGGTTTTTATAAAGCTGCTTCCAACAGGCTCTTTACCCCGGTATGTCCCATCTGGAGCTGGGCTGAGGAATCCAGTGGTGATATATGTTGATTTTATCTCTGTTAAGGGACAGGACCTGCTGCAGCCACCTTCACTGGAGAGGAGCCGGCCACCCAGGACTGCAGACATCTAGGTCACCTTTCCATGCAAGGTGGTGAATTCACAGCAGATTTAAGTACTCCAACACGCCCTGCACCAGGAGCTTTTTCTTTACCTTCTGATAAGCTCTGCTACCCTCAGCCTAAGGCATTGTGCTTCAGATCCATGCCTGATGGCCTGGGATGTCCCTACCCACTCATTCAGAGAGTAGGAACAAGCCCCACCAGAGGAGTGCCATGTGTCTACTTTCCCACCTCCCCCAAAAGCTCTTGCAGCTGGCAGCTTCTCCAACAACTTCAACACCGCCTGGGGACTGAATCCAGCCTTGTCCACAGCCTTTGTTGCTGACACAGCAAAGCTGTAGGCATCTACCTTGGGAAGAACCACACCAGTATGTGTCACCTGCCCGACTCACCGTGCTGCCTGGCTCAGGAGCAGGAGCCCACGCAGAGCAGCAATCGCTCCAGCCGGGAGCGGGGTTCCTGCCGCAGGCTGCCTGAGCATACGGAATTAGACACTTGCTCGTGCACGGACAAAAACTTTCTGACAAATTGTAGGCTCAGGAAAACAGCCTAATCCAATTAACAAATGCCTTGGGTTTTCTTTGCCAGGTGGCAAAAGCAGAGGAGAAGAAATTCAAGCAGTCACACAGGCACTCCTGAGTTTCTGCTTTGGCTCCCACCATCTTCACCAGTGTCGTTACTTGGTTTGGAGCTGGTCCTAGTTGCGGTGCCTGAGCCACCCCTTGAGATTCTACACACAGGGGACTGGATCTGAACTCTCTTGCTGAGAGAATGACTATTAGCCAATAAATACCTTCTTTCACAAGCAAACTCCCTGCTTTCACAAGCAAAGGATCAAATTGCTGGAAGATGAAGAGCTTTTGCCAGAGGAATTTTGTAGCACACAAGCATCAGAGCTGGATCTTTTAAATCCAGGCATAAACCTTCACAAGCACAGATGGTACAGCCTGAACAGACACTGCAGTCCAGAACCTAAAATATTGGCCATTACCTCACCATCACAGACAGAAATGTCTCTAACTTCTGGAATTTTCAAGTTAGCATCTGCATCTTCCAAATAAAATGAGAGAAATTGCCCATTAAATCAAATGGCAATGAAGTGAGGATTCAGCCGCAGACATATTCAAGGAACCTGACACAGGGACACAAAACTGCTCGGATCCATTAATGTAATGATGCACTTGATGAGGAAGTCACTTGGGGCATGTTAGCATGAAAACTGCAAGGATGAGATCCTGTAAGACGGATATTTCAGCACTTTGCTTTGCTTGTGCCAAGTATAATCCAACCTATGATGCAGAACCACCATCCAGTGACAAATTTAAGAGACAAAAGACCAGACATCAGTTAACAGAGAAAGTATTTTTCCAAACCTACCTAACCTGGAAGTAGAAGCTTAAAAAATTGCCCTACTTGTTAAAAACCTCTCTTTTCTTGGTTATGTAACATCTGAAAAGATCTTTGATTTGAAACAGGAGATGTTAAAATTTTTATAGAGATGTTGCTGAATTCTTCTGCACAAGCAGCTTTTCCAAACATCCTCATCCATCAAAATGATTCTTTGCTGATAATTAGCCTCAGAAAAACCCACTTAATCAAAGTGACATCCATTACTTTGTGCTACTGTAAATAGGACTGTGGCTTCTGATGACGATTTTCTGGAAAGTATTCAGACTATTTAAATTAGGCAACAAATAAACTCCTAATGGCACTTCTCTGAGATACGGCTTAATTTTATTTATGGGCTTTTTTTATCCACGCGCCAACCAAGTTGTCAGCACTGCCCAAGAAAAGAGAACGCAGCAGATCAAAAAACTGCCATAGTCAGGGCAGCAAAGATCAAAGCGATGCCACAGCTTGTGGTATAAAACAATATTTATCAGTTCAGCAGATGTGCTTTCTCAGCTGCCTTTAATCAGCAAATACCAGCATCACTTTAGAACAGAAGCCTTCCTTCCAGAGCCCAGACTTGCAGCACCGATGGGACGCTGCGTTCAGCCCCCTCCGGCCCCCCTTGGCCTGGCCCCTACACACACAGGTATCATCGCACAGAGGATTCCCACGACTGGAGGAGTCACGGGCCAAGCGTGGGAGAGGGTAGCCAGGCACAGCAGTACTTGTAGCCCCAGTTCTTTGCTTTCTTTTCAACATCTCAGACTCTGCCTTCACTATTATATTCCCCTGGCTCCAAATGCTTTCCTGACAACAAAACATCAGTGAGATAAGAAATGCAATACCGCTATGAGAAAGCGGAACAGATCTCTTTTTCTTCCAGTATTGACATTGACAGAACCTTCCAAAAAGAGGGGAAGGAACTTTGGAAACAGAAAGGACTTATGACAGACAACTGAGGCAACTTCAGTTGTTCCTAAAGAGAACCTTCTTTCTCCAGCAGAGAAATCACCTCCAAGTTCTCAGCAGTCAAATTTATGCCTCGAGACAGTAGTTTGTATCTTTTGGGAATTTAGAGCTGAATGACAGTTAATCCTCTTTCTATAACCTAAAGAGCTGCCTCGCGAAAATGGCAAACCTAGCACTGAAATAGTCGCACTGCATTCAAACACAGCTAAGCCCAAAGCCTTCCAGATGCCTCCTGGTAGTGAGTTCCAAAGATGAATAAGACTACTTTGGAAGGAGCACTTCCATTTGACAACTCCAGATTTGCTTGTCATTGGGCTTTTCTCTCTGTGTTGCAGAAATCCATCTGCCTCCCCCATTCCTCTTCTAGTCGGTCTTTTCCTATTTGCTTCCTGACTGGTTTATTACCATCCCCCACACAACATTCAAAGTATTATTATAGTTCTCATGTCAATCAGTCTACCTGCCGAAGAGTAAGCCGCACTTAGCTAGACCAGCTGTCTTCACCTTCCACATTCTACAAAGAAAAGAAAAATAAGAGCAGCCTATTTTACCTCTTCCACTTCATATTCACTGCTTAGTTCTTTCAGTTCCGTGGGTTATCTGGACACGCTCTCTCCTCCTCCTGCCATGCCACAGCTCTCTAATTATCTACTTGTTCCAGCAAGCTCTCACCTCCTCAAGCTCCAGCATTACCTCATTCTCCCACCCCAGGCCAGTGTTGGTGTTTCTCAGCATCCTCTGCTATGAGTATGGATTAATAAATTTCTAGCAGAAGCAGCTCTAATTACCCAGAAGCAGTGAAACCTGGATTCCCCTATGGCCTCCCATCCTTTTAGTCTCCTGCTGACCCCAGAAGCCTCCTCACTTTCATCAGCATGCTACTGTTCTAGAGGAGTTTTTCAAAAGCAGATATTTGAGATGTTAATGTTTTTGGCATTACTTTTATAAACAAATGAGATATTTAGTGCTATGGGTGTTTTCCTCCAGCGTTACATCTCTTAAGTGCAGTGGGCTGTATTTTACTGTTTACATGGGGGAATTTTCCCCAGCAGAGAGATACCTCGTTCCTGTCAGCACTGTAACAAAGCACTTCAAAGCAAATCTCTGAGCTGCTTAGCATTTATAAAGAGCCAAGCCAAGAGCAAAGCCAAAAAAAAAAAAAAAAAAAAGGCTTTCTGCTTCTCTTTTGCTAGCCTAAATCAGCTTCTTATTCAGTTGGTTTGGAACAGGCTAATATACTAATCATAATTACTGAAGGGAGCTTGCTGCATCTGTAAGGTCCCACTGTTATTAATGACTTGGACTGAAACTGAGGCCTAGCAGCTACGTTCCCAAAAGCCTATGGCACTGGTTCATCTCAGCCCCCACTGAAGTCAGGAGGACTACGTGTGATTAGCAGATGTATGCTCGTAGATTTGTATTCTCAAATACACTGTGAAATTTTTAATATTTTCTAGACGAAGGTGAAAGTCAAGCAACTAAAGATAGCAGCACATAAAGCCAGTGAAACACAGGTTTCTTGAGAAAAAAGACTAATGAATTTAATAAAACAGTCCAGAGTATCTCCGTCCTAAAATCAGAGAGATTCTGAATTAGAAACACTCAAATCCGGATGGAAATGAAGGTTAAGGGATACATCACTGAAACACAGAAAAACCACAATCTGCAATTGGCATCTTCTGTATTTCAGATCCATTCAAATACTTAAATCCAAAAGCCATTAGAACTCTCAACTTTAAACTTATCCAAATGAGTCAGATCATAGCGATTCTGAAATCCAGACATTTTCTACAGCAGGAATTTCCTATCAACCTCCCACCTCATGCCATAAAACTATATTAATGTTTAAGTGCCTGCTAAGGAAATTTAGGCTTTAAAATCTTAAGGATCACGGACTCATTTTCAAGACAGATCGATTCTTATGCAGCTATAAAAGTTAGGAATACGTATAGAGAACATTTGTAAAACGCACTTTCTCAAAGGAAAATTCACTTTTGTTTTTTTAATAACACTTGTACATGTTAGAAAAAGAATTGAAATTACCTTTTAACACAGATGCACAAAAGTGTTGATGTGGGTGCACCAAACACACAGCAGCCAGTCAAAGGCTAATTCACCAGCAACTGAAGTGGTTTTTCAACAAGAGATACCTCTATCTCTGATTACATCATGCAATTAATTGGTGGGAAAAGAAGACAACCTAACTGACTCCTCATTAGCACTGCAGCTTCTTGATTTTTATTATATGAACAGAGTTGAAGGGAGGTTCGTTCTTGTTCCTCTTCATTTAACTGCTCTGTTCATGGAATTCATTCGCCACTCATGGCATTCTTCCTTTTTCTTTAGCTTACTCAACCTGGTAACAAATCCCTGCCAGCCAGGAACAGCAGGCTTGGCGCTCAACCCAAAAAAGCCATTTCTCTAGACAGCCCAAGAAAGGAAGAGTTGTTCCACATCCACAGCATCTCTTTAGAGTTACTCTGCTCCCATCAGCATCCCCTGCTGTAAACACAGCTTCTGAGAACATCCTAGATGTGCCATACATCCTAAATAAATGTGTGCACTCAGCACAAACTCTGCATATAGCTTAAGAGGGAGTTTCACCAGCCCCTTACTTTCCGTATCTACCAGACAGCGGTTCCTTTTCCTCCTTGCCAGCCCCGATGGGAATCCCAGACACAGCCCAGCATACCGACAACTCTCAAAGCCCAGCCGCTCCGGTGTGTCCACCATCCCCACACATTCCGGAGCATACCCACACGTATCCCTCGTGCCTCCTCACCCGGACACGACCACCGCTTCGCACCAACACATCCCAACGCCTGCGGATTCCCACATCCATCCTCCCTCCCTCCCTTCTCCCTCCCAGTGCCCGCACCCACCGCGACGCCTCCCGGCCGTCAGCACCACGGACAGCTCCGCACCGGCGAGGTTCAGCACCGCGGACAGCTCCGTAGCCCACGCGGAAAGGTGGGGAGGGGGGGCACCTGTGTCCCAGGTAGGTGTCCCCAATCCCAGCTGTGTGTCCCCCTCCCCCAGGTGTGTGTTTTACCTCTCTCCCCACCCTCCTCTCGCTGCGTGCGTGTCCGTCCCCCGTGCCCCCCCACCTCCCAGCCCCGCTGCCCCCGAACCTGTCGTCGCTCTGGAAGGACTGATCCCCCAGCAGCAGATCTCGAAATCGGTACCGGGGCGGCAGGGGCAGCACCTCGGACTCCAGCTCCGTCATCTTCAGGGAGGCGATGTCCAGAATGACCCCGCTTTTGCGGCTCCCGCCGCCGTCCCCGCCTCCGCAGCCGCCGGGCGACGAGAGCCTGCAGGAGAGAAAAGGGGGGGAGCGGCAATGAAGGAGGGGGGCGCCCTGCCTTGCCCTGCCCGCCCCCGCCCCGGCACCTCCTCCGGGGCCGGCCCCCGCCGCACCCGCACCCCCGATTTACATGGTGGGGCAGGCAGCGGCGCCCCCACTGCAGAGCGCTCCCCCCGGGGGCATTGGGTGGCGAGGGGGGCGCCCCCCGGGCTCTGCTGGCCTCAGGCGAGGGGCCGGTGGGGTGGGCACAGCGCGAAGCCCGCTCCCCCGGAGCGCCCCGCAGCCCGCTGCGCAGGGCAGCGCTCCGCACAGGACATTTGTTCCTCAGCAGGCGAAAAACGGAGAGCAAGAGGAGCCAATGGGGAAGCCCATTGGCCAGGAGGAAATAAAACCGCTCGCAAGGAAGATCTACAGCTGACAAGCAAAGCCAGATCCACCCCCAGCCTCCCCCCGCAAAGAAAAGTATGGACGGGAGGCAGACGAGGCGATGGCTCCACAACCGTGTTGGAAGCAGAACCACAACCTCCTCTCTGGGCTGCCAGCATTTAAATCATCCGAACAGCCCCAGTATTAAATGAGAAACCACGAACACTGATGAGTCAGGCATCAGTCCAGCTGCCAAGTGTCATGGCCGGGAGGATATATCACCCCTCCCTTGGCACGATGATGATGTCTCTGATCAAGGGTGGGGGGATTGCAATGCCTGGGAGAGACCCAAGGTGATAGCTCAGACAAAGAGCTGCGTACAGACACTTACAGGCAGTCTGTCCTGCCCCGCAGAAAAGAGATGAAACTCAACCAGCTCTTAAACTATCATTTCAGAGGGTTAAGAGCTAATCTTTGGTCTCCTTTTTCAAACCACATTTACCAGCCAGAACACAGCTACGAGACTAGTCACCATGTCAGCTAGAGCTACTAATTATAGCTGATAAGGGTTAAGCTGAAACTTCCCTTCACAAAGCAACAAAGCCATTCAGTGCTGTAAAGCCAGTGTACCAGACACACAAGGCAAGATCACAGGCTCTGAGCCTTTGGGTTCCGACTTCATCAGTGAAATTCACCTCACTAGAAATTCATCATGATTTTTTTAGAGCCTTTGTGGAAAGCGGGAAGCACAGGGAGAGCTTAGAAGAGGAGATGTGGTGCTTCTGCAGCGAGTTGGTTCTTTGTCCCTCACATGTAACTTTGGAGTGTGAGGCAGGCAAAGAACCAAAAGGCTCCAACTCCTGACAAATGTACTTCCAAGGGTCTCACCCAAAGCTTCTCCAGCCCACTCCTACCACCTTCCCACACCTTTGTCTCCAGTACATACTGCATAAGCTATATAGAGGCAAAAGAGCTTCAAACAGCTGAATACTAAATTGGCAACAAGCAGACACCCAGGGCTTTTGCTGCTGGCTGCAAAGATGTGATCCGAGGCTCCTCAGACTGCGTTCTATAATATAATACCTTTAACAACTCAAACCCATGTAAATACATTCCCAGCAGACCAGGTTCCAAAGTCCTGATCAGCTGTTGTTTCTGAGTTTCTGGAAGAGCAATCAGCATGAAAAATTTCTGCTGAACGCAGCCCCAGAAGATAACACAGCTCGCTCTCAGCGCTTTGGATGGTTTTCACTGATGTTATTTGCCACTTAATTCTATACCCCTAGAGACTTTCAATTCCTTTTAGCTGCCATATGCACACTGTGGCCAAGGCTCTGCACCGAGTAATGCATCTGTGCAGGCTCTTGGGCATCAGAGAGGTTATTCTATGATATACATCCATCTAAAACTTGGTCTTTAACAGAAATCAAGCCAAACACCTGTCAGCTCAAGGACTCTTTCTGGATCAGCTGATCACAGAATCACAGAATGAGGCTAGAAGGGGTTGGTCGGGGTTGGAAGGGTCCTGTGAAAATCATCAAGTCCATCTCGCCAGCTAAATCCTCAAACAGGTTGCGCGAGATCGCCTCCAGGCAGGTTTTGAATATCTTCAGAGAAGGAGACTCTACTCTCTCTGGGCAGCCTCTTCTAGTGCTTCATCACCCTCAAAGGAAAGAAGTTTGCCCTCATGTTGAGGGGGAACTTCCCATGTTCCAGTTTGCGCCAGTTGCCCCTTCTCCTGTCACTGGGCAACACTGAGCAGAATATTTGCCACTGTTCCTTCTTAGTGTTAAGAAATTGTAGTAAAATCCAATTATATTAGTATCTTGGGAGACAATTTCTGCTATGTATTTGCATCCAAGTTTCTTTTCCCATCTGCAATAGCAGCTACATTTTTAATATATTCTGTTTTGTTCTTGCATATGAAATAATTCAGAATTATAAAAGTTTGGCACACTTGTTTATTCTCGAGGAAGGTTCAGCAAGATAATACTGCATGCGCCTATTTGATAAAGCTACTTTAATCAATTACACGGCAACTTTAAGATAAGTTGCACATCAGCATCTTAGGAAAAAAAGTGCTCCTGCACTGCACACAGATCTCCTGACATCGGCACAGAGAATTTCCAACCCCCCTTTCCACCCAAACGCAGGGATTCTGAGCTATAGAAACACCACGGCAACCCGGCTACTTCTTCAAAGCAGTAGTGGTATAAAATAAAAAATTCATGAACGAGCTTGTTTATTGCCTAGTCTTCAAATACTACTGAAAAAGAAATGTCCCAAAGTGGTCTATAGCTAAATACAGGACCGCAGCTTTATTTTTATCTTCCCTTTCCCTCCTTCCTCCAGAACCATGTACCACTAAAAATGCACACTGTAATCAGCATATGGAAACCTCAACACTATTCCACTCTCTTGCTACGATACCGTCTCTCCCCCAGCTCCCTAGCAGCGATCGGCACGCTGGAAGGGGGACACCCTACTGCTCAGCCTCTTGGGAACACGGGAACTGGGATCGAGCCGAGTGTGATCCAAACCAGATCTCCCCGCTGATCTCTCCTACCGTGAAACTGCAGCGAGACATCATTGCTGTCCCAGTTTAGCAATCACAGCTGCTCCTTGGAGCGCGTTCTAGAAGAAGCCTCAGAGCTGCACCAACCTTGAGTTTCTTCAGGCAGCTTTCTCATGCGTGGGCTGCCCGCGATCCCGTTCTTCCCGTGCTGTATTTGCGCCCTGGGCACACAGCAGAGCCACGCTGCTGACAGACCATCCCCTGAGGCTGGAAACACAGGGCAGAAGAGCAGTGGCAGCCCACGCGGCTGCCTGTGCCCGGCCAGGGGGCTCTGCAACACGTGTGCCCTGGGGAGCTCCTCGGAGGCAGCCCAGGTTCCCAGCACCCGACAACAGCTTTGCCTCAGGAGAAATTCCACAGGCTGGGGGCTTCCCGCAATATATTTTAGGATTTTTGATATTATATTTGACTGTGTGTGTCAAAGCAGAGGAAGGACACAACCCAAGTTCCTCTTCTGCTCCCTTGCACGCAGTGCATCATGGAAACCACAGAGCATCCTACCACAAACCAACCCCAGACTGCCTGGGGTCATTAACAGACCCCACATTCTGGTACCTGCGTGATGTAACAGCCCAGCCCTGCCAGGCACCCGCAGGAGCTCTGAAGCTCTTGATGACACCTGCTGCTCCGTTGGCACCAAAAATTATTGAAGACCCTTCCTGCCCTCCCTCTAGGGGCTGGGGTGCACAAACAGAAGAACCACCTGAACTTACATTTGGTGCAAACTCTTGCATAACTTACAGTCTAAATCCCTAATAAAGGAGCTATAAATCCCTAATAAAGGTGCTATATAAGGAGCCAGCAGGACCTTGTCTGTCCCAACTCCATCCCTACCCCAGGAGGATGTCTGGAGAGTTTGGATGCGTAGCCAGGAGAGCAATTACCTCACAATCTCAACATCCCTTTTGCAGACAAAGCCACTTTTCCTCAAGCTCCAGGATGTCAACACTGCAGGCAGCTCTGCTGCTGTGCCTCCTGCCCATGGAGATGGAAAGGACAAGACCTTGCCTGAGAGCAATAGGGGAGCAGGAGGGTCTGATCTTTGCTGCTGGCAGAGACATGGGGCTGCAGCACGACCTGTGCCAGCCTTGTTATCATCATAGCTGGGCTAAACCAGCCTTTAGGGCAGCAAACAGGCTGTAGGGCAGGAGCCTCCGGCTGCTCTTGGCTGACCCAGACCCATCGTAGGGCAATGGTGTCTAGATCACACTCAAGAGACGGAACGCTTCTCACAAGGGCGCTCGGAGCCAGGCTCCCCGGGGGCAGAAAAGACTCTGCCACGTCCTCTCCTCCCTGCTAGTGTTTTACCAGCCGTGGCTGCACAGTCTGGCCCTGGTCCATCAGCAAAGGTGAGCTCAGCTGCTGCCAGGCTCTCAAAGCCTCCTCGATAAACAAAGCCACCCAGGAAATTCTGCCCTTTCTTCTTCTATATTTATTAAAATATATGCAATCATCTTCTATTTGCTTCTCCTCCCACGGCTCTTATGGTTACCGGGTTACAGTTGTTCCCCCATCTCTTTCTGTTTTGTGTTCTGAGTGACATCCGTGTGGGGTCGCGCAATGGCCCGAGCACGTGGGGAGAGGCGTGTTTGGCCTCTGGAGCCGGCCAGGAAGGCAGCACCCATCCCGCACGGGTGACGCGCTGCTGCTGCAGGCGTTGGCACTGCTCTCCTGGCAAGGAGGGGCAGCGAGCTGGCAGGGCAGCACAACACAGCCCAGCAGAGGAGAGGGCAAAGACCATGCAGGAAGGAAAGCAGAAGACTTTTACATGTGTGTGGGCTATGTCCCACGACAGGCGAGCCCGGCGCAGCCTCACCCTTCCCTGGAAACAAACTTCAGCAGCTTTCAGGGCAGGGGTTCCCTGCAGGGGCGTCTTTGTGGAAGTTGAGGTGCTCATTCCAGGCACAAAGACGCTTTCTCTGCCAGCGCCTCAGCAGCGCCTCTCCCTTATCTCCCCGTAAGCATCAACTGTTGGTCACACCTCAGTTTGCCAGAGGAAGAGCCCCAGACTGCTATCCCACCATCTTCCCCTCCCTCCCCAGAGGTCACATGGTGACTCACTAATATCATCCACAGTCACAGAATCATAGAATCACCAGGTTGGACAAGACCCACTGGATCATCGAGTCCAACCATCCCCATCAGTCACTAACCCATGGCCCTCAGCACCTCATCCACCCAGCCCTTAAACCCCTCCAGGGAAGGGGACTCAACCCCCTCCCTGGGCAGCCTCTGCCAGTGCCCAATGACCCTTTCTGTGAAAAAAATGTTCCTAACGTTCAGCCTAAACCTCCCCTGGCGGAGCTTGAGGCCATTCCCTCTCGTCCTGTCCCCTGTCACCTGGGAGAAGAGCCCAGCTCCCTCCTCTCCACAACCTCCTTTCAGGTAGTTGTAGAGAGCAATGAGGTCTCCCCTCAGCCTCCTCTTCTCCAGGCTAAACACCCCCAGCTCTCTCAGCCGCTTCTCATAAGGCCTGTTCTCCAGCAGTCCTGGTGACGCACCCATGGGAGGATCTTCTGCACCAAGACGTGGCCATATAAAAAACATCTCTTCCATTTTCTAAGTGCAGCTCCCACGGTCAACAGATAAATTGCAACCAAAATTATTCCCAACCTTAGAGATAATCAACAAGAAGCACAAATGCTGCCAAGTGGCACGAGCAGGGCCTGCCCCTGCCTCACCTCTGTGCGAGAACAACTTGAAAGGAGCATTTATTGTGGGCAGCTCCACAGATTAAACCAGGGGAACAGAAATAAGGAACTTGGAAAGTTACCTTCTAATAATGTATGAGCAAGAACTAAAAAAAAACATCACTAAAGACCCAGGCACTAACACCTTGAGCTTGGTACAGAAAAGAGGAATCAGGGAAAGATGGGAGGCGTTTACTTCCTATAATGAGATCATTTTCTTTACTTTACAAGCTCTCCTTTGTCCATAATCAACCCCTTTCCATTTCACTTAATGCTTTGTCATCTTCTTGCTACTTGGATGACAGCTGTGGATTTAACACCGAATGATTCAAAAAGTTTAAAGCGCTCCGAGGGATGTGAACAGCCCCACCATAACATCCAAGTCATTTCATAGAAAGGTTTGGGGGTGGAAGGGACCTCAAAGCCCATCCAGTCCCACCCCCTGCCATGGGCACGGACACCTACCCCTGGATCAGGGGGCTCAAAGCCTCATTTCCAGATCCTCTGAGCAGCTTTGGCCCCATTCGTGGTGGGTACAACACACACTATAGGAAGTGCTCAGTCTCCCACATTAAGCTCTCGCATCCAAATCTGCAGACTAGCCTCATCAGAGGCTGTTGTTGCTCAAAACTTCTACAGAACTGCTAAAGCCCTGTGACAAATTCATCCATTGCTTCGCTTTCAACAAGCGGAGGCAATTTAGCACCACAGGCCTCATGGAAAAATTAGCATTTTGTGTATTTCACGTTGAAAATGAACAGGAAGCGTGAGTCAGTGCAAAGCTCCACAAGCCTTCACCCCGCTGGCAACGCTATTTTCTAGAAGATAAAAGTAGAAATTGTACCTTCCACGTCCAGAGCCGTTTTTCTTATTAGACAACCCCATATTAGCAATTCAGCCCCATGTCTCCCCATTCCCTTTTTGCAGGATGCACACCTACACTTGGTACAACAAGGTACAACTCACAGAAGGAAAAGCCCTGCTGAGAAGCCTTTTCACTCTTCTTTGATCCCAACAGCAGCACATGGAGCACACGAGTGACGCCGGCAGGCAGCTCCGCTCTTCCAGCGCTGGGAGGCCAGCGAAGCGATCCATCCGTGGCCCTAGGAAGGGAGCTGGGAGAAGGGAGACAAGCCAGCCCCTTCCTCAAGAGCATCCTGCAGCGAGGGCCAGGCGGGGCTGGGGGGGTTCCAAAAAGCAAATGTAAACAAGTCATGCCTAGAGGAGAAGGACCTGGGGGTGTTGGTTGGCAGTGACTGAACATGAGCCAGCAGGGGCCCAGGTGGCCAAGAAGGCCAATGGCATCTTGGCTTGGATCAGAAATGGCATGACCAGCAGGGCCAGGGAGGTTCTTCTCCCTCTGTACTCGGCACTGGTGAGACCGCTCATCGAATCCTGGGGTCAGTTCTGGGCCCCTCACCACAAGAAGGATGTTGAGGCTCTGGAGCGAGTCCAGAGAAGAGCAACGAAGCTGGTGAGGGGGCTGGAGAACAAGAGATGCGGCTGAGAGAGCTGGGGGGGTTTAGCCTGGAGAAGAGGAGGCTGAGGGGAGACCTCATTGCTCTCTACAACTACCTGAAAGGAGGTTGTGGAGACGAGGGAGCTGGGCTCTTCTCCCAGGTGACAGGGGACAGGACGAGAGGGAATGGCCTCAAGCTCCACCAGGGGAGGTTCAGGCTGAACATTAGGAAAAATATTTCACAGAAAGGGTGATTGGGCACTGGCAGAGGCTGCCCAGGGAGGGGGTTGAGTCACCTTCCCTGGAGGGGTTTAAGGGATGGGTGGATGTGGATGAGGTGCTGAGGGACATGGTTTAGTGATTGATAGGAAAGGTTGGACTCGATGATCCGGTGGGTCTTTTGCAATCTGGTGATTCTATGATTCTATGCTGATTTAAGGACCTGGATCAGTTAGAGTCACTGCCAGAGCTCCATCACCACAGCAAGGGTAAGGAAAACACCAAGCAGGGTTCATGCTCCCATCAGAGCGACAGCCGTGCACTGGAGCATAATGGTCCACTTGCAACTGGTTTATTCGATTGTGTGAATATACAAATAGAGCATCAATTAGCTCCGATGATCACTTGGAGCACAACATACCAAGCCCTGCTTTCCTAAGGCAACAGCTCTGCTCCACATCCCAGTGCCCTCAGGGGAGGGTCTCCAAAGGGTTTGTTCCTGTCACAGGAGGACCCGCAGGACCCTGCTCGCTCGCCTTCCACCAGGAGTGGAGATCAAAGTCCCCAGGGACAGGATGGGTGCAACATCCTTGCCAAGTTCTGCCTGCAACCCCCCATCCAGCCTGACCTTTCCTGCCAGGGACGGAGCACCCACAGCGCTCTTCCCAGCATTTCCACCATGAGCACCCTCAGGAGGTGAGCCAGATCCAAAACACGCTCGGCCTGAGCCAACGTCACTAACTGCTGGGAAATTCCTGACCCAGCAATCTCCAGGGCTATTTATGGATTCCAACATTAAACTGTATCTTCCTTGTAGGAGCTATATGCTGAGAAGCAGGTTTCCCGGCGTACCTGGCTCTTCCCCAGCAAGGACACAACCTTTTTTTTCCCCTTCTCATGGTGCTGGGTTTGCGAGGATGCCTGGGAGCATACGCAAGCTCCTTTAAAAGAAGAATCATCCCTGACACTCCAGAAACCAAGCAGCGAGGACTCATGCTCCCGGCAGTGAGAAACAATCCGTCCCTAATGTCCCTTCACCGTGAGGCCCCAGATGTCCCGCTGGGGATTTCAGAGGCCACACACACCAGGGACCTTGGGAAATCACCCAGCCCGTAACCACAGGGCGCTGCTGCTCACAGGGATAGCGCCAGGCTCATGATTCACGCCAACCAACTGTGAAAAACCTTAAACCTAAACAGATTATTAAACTAAAAAGAGAGCAATTCGCCAGTCACAGCCTCCGGCTTTGTTCCTGCATCCAGTCGCCAGCCCTCTCCTGCTTAAGAAGGGGAAAATAATCCCTACTGACACCACCGCAAGTCCTCTATTCACAGTCATTAGGTATCGTTTATCATAGAATCATCCCAGACTCACGGCCCAGCCGCAGCCCTTGGCTGTCCCACGGGTCCCAGCTCCAGCAGCTGGCGTCGTGAGGAAGGTCAGAAAGACAAGTGGGTCTTGGTCAGTTATAATTCTGCCACGAGAACCCTTCTTAGTCCCCACAAATCCATCAGTGTCACTCCTGCCAGCGCATCCTTCTGCAGGCAACAGCAGCTCTCCTTCCTCCAGCCCCAGGGATAGAAAAGCTCCTCTCTAACTCAAGGGAGGTGTTAAGGTTCTTTGGTCTCTTCTTGTTGCCCAATCCATTTTTCCCTGGGGCTTCCCCTCCCACACGGAGCTTACCTGGGACCAACATCACCCTGGGAACCAGCCAAGCCCCTCATCTTGGTAGATGACCAGTTGCAAGCAGGACAACGCTATCTGTTCCCAGCTCTCATCAGGAAGAGCAAGGAGATGCTCTCAAGGCAGAGCTCATCACACTCTAGAATAACAATTCCCAGGAGCGGATCTGGTATCCGCACACGGTCCTCTGGTGTGTCACTCCCCCTCACCCCGAGCTGTTATACCCTCTACCAAACCTGCCAGTGCCCAGCATTCTTCAGGCTCACGTCAGAAAAAAAAGGAAAAGGTTGCAAGATCAGAGAAGTGCTAATTCTTGCTAATGATCTGCTGGGAAAATTATCCCTTCTGCACAGCCCCAAACGGCTCGAAGCAGCTAAGGATGAAGCACGGAGAAGAAACTTCTCCACACTCCAGACCCCTGCAGAACACTCCCTCCGATTGAAAGCAGAGAATAAGAGACCCGTGGGAGGAGGAAGAGTCTTTTCACACTGTTCAAGAACACAAAGACTTACAGAAATAAACCCCAAAAGGCAGGCTTGTCAACCCACCTGCCAGACCAGGATGCGATGGGACGAGCAGGGAACGTCTCCTGGGTTAGAACGGAGGAGCCAAGCAGAAGGGGAACACTGAAGCAAATCTGTTCTGTGGGGTCCCACTAGGCTCGCTGATATATAGGTTTCCTCCGAGAAAAGATGATTATTTTAAGGATGACACTATAAAGAGCCAATTTATAAGAGAAGTGATGGTGATGACTGCAAATTATCCAATACGGCCAAATCCAATCCTGACTGTAAAGAGTCGCAGAAAGATCTCGCAGCACTGAGCAACCTGGTGATAAAATGCCAAATAAAAATTATCATCAATAAATGCCAACTAATCCAATAGAGAGGGGGGGAAAAAGTGACCTTCCTGCACTAAAAGGTCTGAATTAGCACCCAGAGAAGAGCCAAAGTCATAGTAACACTACAACAAAGGCAACAGCTGATTGTCAGGGGTGGTCAAACCCCCAGAGGATAGGAGAGGCTGTTAGGCTACAGCTAAACCCACCGCAGAGCCACCCACGGTTCTGGCTCCCCTCCTGGGAGATGACACGGCACAGAGAAGGGCAGCGGAGGCAACTACTGGGTTATAAATCATTTTGTTCAAGGAGAGAATAAATAGATCAGTTCCTGGTAAGAGACGCGGTGAAATCAGAGCGGGCGACCGGGGAGCAAGCACATCACAGGAGCTGTGGGGACTCAGGGAAATCACAGAGCAGCAGGATCAAAGGAAAAGCAGCATGTTTTCTCGCAGAGCAGCTGCATCAGAGGAGTCACATCCTCTCGTGGAGGCAGAAAGTACCAGCGGGTTCAAGAGGGACCAGGCAATTCCCAGGGGAGGCATCCATCCACGTCTTTCAAGCTCAGCCGCTGGGTACAACCTCCAGCTCAGGACCCTGGTCCGACAGGCACAGTCTCAGGAAGGTTGTTCTGTTCCTGCCCTCCGTCCTCATCACCGGCCACTGGCAAAGGACACGGGGCCAGACAAGGACACCTGTGCTCAGCCCTAGCATGGCTCTTTGCCTGTTTTTATTCACGAGATGGATGAATGAGACGTTCCACGCTCTGACACGGCTTGGCACGCGTGCAAGAGAAACGCTCACAAGCTCCAAAACAAATTTCACGCAGCACTTTGGAACCAGGCGTGGAGGTCGGGAGGAGGTCGCTGATGGAGAACTGGGGAGGATTCAAATAGATGCTGTAAATATTTTTGCAGAGCAGAAAGAGCCCTTGAGCACAGGCAGTGACCTACTTTGCTGTTCTCCAGCGAAGGGTGACACAGCCGTGCCAGAACCCAACGGCAGTTTCTAAGGAGGACATTGAGCACGTTGTGGGGATCTTTCATTAATCGGAATAGCAGGGGGGGGTCCCAAAACCTCCTCCCCCTGACCCAGGTGTGCTGGCGGGTGCTCTCCTGCAGCGGTTCACACAGCATGACCTGCTGACTGCCCTTCCAAGACCTGGATTTCAGATTTCAGCCAGGGCTGCATGTTTCCCTTCCCTAATCAGCTGGGGAAAACAAGAGCAGAATTCCTTCTTATGTCAGCCACATAAACACTCTGAAAATACAGGGTGTTAGGCCCTGTAGTTTTATGGCTCCTTATCAGTTTCTCCTGGAACAGTGAGGCCAGGATTCCCATGGGCAGCCAGAGCAACAGATCTTGCAAGCCACTTTTTGGAAGGTCATAAATGTCTAAGCTACTCATCTTGCTTACAAAGACTGGTTATTAATTAGCTGCAGAGTCTGGTTCAGCGGAAGCTCTGCCGAAGAAACATCTTCCCATTCGTTTCCAGAACATGGAAAACTTAAAAGACAATGAGAGGCTCTTAGAGGCAGGGATCATCCTCGTGCTAAACTGAGACAGCCCGTCTGATACATCCGAAACGCGGCAGGAGACGCCGTGGAAGAGTCAACCCAAGTCTGGACAAGAGCAAGAATCTAAGAATCCAAGAATCCAATGCTTTTTTTTCTTTTTTTTTTTTGCATTGATATCCTTCACAGATTCAGAACAACTTTCCCAGGCTCCCTCATAGAGACACAGAACTCACCGATCACCCTGGGTTCAGTGAGGACAGCAGGCAAACACCTGGCTTTGGACTCAAAAAACTCGAGTCTTTGACGAGAGCAGCAGAAGGTGCCTATATAGGTATTTTCTACCTTGCTGCTACTGCTCCAAACCTCGCTGTGATTTCTGGGGCCAGAAAGGATGATCTGTCCTGGCTGCCCAGTTTGGAGTGCGGCTGAAGACAGACCCCATCCAGCCAAGCCCTCTCCAGCTGGTGCTCCTCAAGCACGCCCGGAGCTGCCACGCCAACAGAGCTCACAGGTCTCTCTAGTTGCCACATCCCAGCCCCCAACCTCAGATTCCCAAGCGCTTGCACTGGAGCTGCCACTCCAGCTGGGACCCACTTTCCTTCCACCTCCTGCTCCCAAACCCATGACAAGGAACCCAAACCCGCCCCTCTCGGCACAGGGCACCTAATGTTCACTCCGAGTATAAACAGCAGCACTGAACCTAAGCACAGCGGTGCAGTCTAGCAGACAGACAGATCTCCTGTAAGAGACATTAAAAACAAACATGAGAAAAAGCCACGTACGTCTAATACAAAGACACAATCTTCGTAAGCAGCTTCTCCAGGTCTTGTCATGCGTGCCACCTCCGTTCACCTTTTTCTTCTTAAATAAGCCATAGTAGGGGGAGACAGCGGAGAGAAACCCCAAGTCTCCTCTCGCACATCCCTGCTTCTCCCACAGTCCTCCTCGTTACTTGTGCAGGATATTTTTGCGTGAGTGCTTCCATATGGCCGCTCACCCATCGCTGCCTCTCCCAGAGTGCCCTTACATGGGCAAGGCAAGGGAAGCAGAGCTGCTGGCCGGAGGAAATCCTCGATTCCCCTAAATGACAGACGAGCGCCTTGTACAAACATTTACCCAGATTTCCCACGAGGTAGGAAAGGAAAATTTAGGTTATTTGTACCCTCTGGGTGCCAGAAATGTGTATTTGCTCTCCAAACATACTTCCAAGAGCTTTTACAGTTAACCTCTCGCTTTCCATCATGAAGGGACCTTCAGGGCCATTGTCGCCTTATTAAGAGAGCCAGGATAAAGCACACAGACAGCGACACCCACGTCTCCACACTCAGGCAACTGAGAAAATGGAATTTCTCTTCAAGAGCTTTTAAGCCATCTCTGGCTTTGCTAGGCAAGGGGATAATTGAGGCTTCCATTTATTTTAATGGAGCCAACCCAGCTGAAATCTCCTCGAACGTTTAGCAGAAGGTACATGGAGCATGTTCTACATCTTTGCTGCCTCTCACGTCCTTCGCACACATCTCTGGTGACAGGTCTGCTTGTCACATCGACAGCAACAAGTACACACCTGGAAGAACAGAGTGGAGACAAACCAAGGAGTCCCTGGTCTCCCCAGCGACTGCACATCCATCGGACACAAACCCGTGTCAGACACGGTCAGGGTGCTGCCTTCACAGCCTTTTCAACTGAACAGGGGTAAAGCCACTTCTCTTTAGCCATTTTACCACAATCACTTTCTGCTTTTTCATCTAACAGCACTGAGATCCAGGCTGCTCCGAGCTGGAGTTGGAGAACGTGCAGCTATGGACAAAGCTGCAGAGTCCTGAGGGCTCCAACCAGTTTGCTCAGCATCTCTGGAAGGGCAGCAAAGGGGCTGAGCACAGAGGCAGGCAAGACAAGCCACGGAAAGCAGCCGCATTTCAACCTCTCTGGAGCCAGAGGGGGTTAGAAACACACTGAGCTGCATAATAATAATAATTAGAAAACAAAGCTCTTCTATTCAGACTGAAAGAAGCAGACGGGAACACCTTTAGAGAAGGATTTTGTTATTGTGCATTAAAATAAGGACAAATGACCCCGAGCAGTACTGCAGTGCAAGCAATAAGGAGCAATAACTGCTGTCTGAGCCGAGCGACTCGTCATTTTCCCGTAATGCTGGAGCCTGAATCCTCCCCAAGCTGCCGCCTCTAGCTGCCGCTTTGATCTCCCCCCACAGCGACGTGTTCAATAGCCGCCTCAAGAGCAGAGTTTCTCCAAACACACCGAGTAAAGCTGTAAAATGAGGACATTGGGTTTGGTGCAGGCACAGCGGCTCCACAGCACCCCAGCACGCCCAAAACCCCCGAACGGTGTTCTCAGGAGTTCAGCGGTCCTGGTTCCCAAGGGATATTGTGCCTCTGACAGAGAGGACAGCCCGAGTGATGATGAGGGACTTAACCCCAACAACCAATATTTTACCAATCACTCAGTCAGTGGCAACGCACTGAAAGTTAAGGAGTTCACTAAATAGACCGACCCTTCTTTTTCCACCTAGGTTTTCAGGAGTTGAGATGGTCTCCCTAAACCATAGCGAGCCAAAGTCAACACGGCTGAGCAGCCCAGGGCACAAACCCAGCCAGTGTCCTTGTCTGCGAAGAACAAAGTGATGCACACGCTTCATTTGCCCAGTTAAGCTGGCGTTCGATGAGCGTGACAATCAGAAGAGCCACACTAGTAGATATAATCAGAATAATGATAATAGAAGAGAATTATCAAGAAAAGCTGGAATGCTTCAGCAACAAGCACTCGTCCCCTTGAGAGACACGGCTGCTACTGCCTGGGCACAAGAGGACAGCAGCACCAGGTCCCTGCAATCCCCTTTGAGCAGCTCTTTGCTTCCACATCACATCCCCTCCCTCATACCAGGCATCATAACTTTGGCATAAAACCAGCTCAAAACTGAACGCTCACAGACTGAACCCCTCTGGCAGCCCCTGGGGCCCCCTATACCCACTGACTGACTCCATCAGCAGCCCCCAGGGACTGAACCCCATTAGCAGCCCTCGGGCTGACCCTGACACTCACAGAACCCCATCCCTGGTACCCATGGACTGACTGACACCAGCAGCTCCCAGGGACACCCATCCTGGTACCCAGGGACCCCCGTCCCGGTACCCCCAAACCAAACCCCTCTGGCAACCCCTGGGGACCCCAATACCCATGGAGTGAACCCCACTGACAGCCCCTGGACTGATCCTGGTAGCCCTGATACACACAGACCGACCCTCATCCCAATGCCCATGAACCCCTATCCTGGTACCCACGAACTGAACCCCTCTGGCAGCCCCGGGGATCCCAATACCCATGGACTGACCCCCACTGGCTGCTCCCAGGGACCCCCATCCCAATACTCACAAACCAACCCCTATCCTGATACCCACAAACTGACTCCCATCCTGATACCCACGGATCAAACCCCTCCAGCAGCCCCCAGGGACCCCGATATCCACAGACTGACCCTATTCCTGGTACCCACACACCCCCATCCCAGTACCCACGGACTGCCCCCCTCCAGCAGCTGACGGGGACCCCGATACCCACGGACTGACCTCCACTGGCAGCTCCCGGGGACCCCCATCCCGGTACCCATGGAGCGAACCCCTCTGGCAGCTCCCAGGGACCCCGATACCCATGGACTGACCCCATCCCAATACCCAGGGACCCCCATCATCCCCATCCCCACGGACCACCTCCCAGGAGCCCCCGGGGACCCCGATACCCACGGACTGACCTCCACTGGCAGCTCCCAGGGACCCCCAACCCGGTACCCATGGAGTGAACCCCTCTGGCAGCCCGTGGGGACCCCAATACCCATGGACTGACCCCATCCCAATACCCAGGGACCCCTATCCCCATGGACCACCCCCCCAGGAGCCCCCGGGGACCCCGATACCTATAGACTGACCCCATCGTGATACCCACGCACTGAGCCCCTCTGGCAGCCCCCAGGGACCCCGATACCCATGGACTGACCCCATCCCAATACCCAGGGACCCCCATCATCCCCATACCCACGGACCACCCCCCAGCAGCCCCCGGGGACCCCGATACCTATAGACAGACCCCATCGTGATCCCCACGGACTGAGCCCCTCCGGCAGCCCCCGGGGACCCCAATACCCATGGACTGACCCCCACTGGTTGCTCCCAGGACCCCCATCCCGGTACCCACGGACTCCCACCCTGGTACCCAGGGAGCGACCCCCTCCGGCATCCCCCGGGACCCACAGCCCGACCGCATCCCGGTACCCAGGGACCCCTATCCCGGTACCTGTGGGCGCTGCCATCGTCGTAGACGAAGGAGCGGTTGGTGTAGCCCTGGGCCGGCGTGTAGATGCCCTGCAGGCTCCGCTCCTCGCCCGCCAGCGGCATCGGGGCTGGGGGCAGCGCCGCAGCCCATCCCGGGGGGGGCAGCAACAGGTGCGGGGAGCGGGGGAGAGGAGGAGGAGGAGGAGGAGGAGGAGGAGAGGGGGGTCCTGCCCTCCGCGATCGCCTCCTGCTGCCGACGGAGCCCGAGCGGCAGCAACTCCCACCCCGCTGCCTCCCCCCGCCCCGCACCGCCCCCCCCCCCCAGCCCCGCACCGGGGCACCAGCACCGCCCTGGACCCTGCCCCCCCTCCCCAGTCCCCCTCCAACACCATCACACCCCGCACCGGGCTCGGGACCCCCCAGCTGGATCCTGTCCCACCCTGCCCCGCCACCCCCTGCCGCCCCCACGATGCGGGCACAGCCGGGGAGCCCATCCTGGCCCTGTGCCAGCCCCGCCACCCCACAAAAAGGGCACAGCCAGGGTGCCCACATCACCACCACATCAGCCCCATGATCCCAGTACAGCCAGGGACCCCACATCATCCCCATGACCCCGGCACAGCCACGGTGCTCACGGTGCTCACGTCACCCCCACATCATCCCCATGACCCCAGTACAGCCAGGGACCCCACATCACCCCCACATCATCCCCATGACCCCAGTACAGCCAGGGATCCCCCCCTCCCAGCCCCACACTAGGTGTCCCGGGTGCATCCCCCTACCCCTCAACCTCTCCCTGCAAGCCTCACCCGTGGGGGTTTCAGTTGTCTTTTTTTTTTTTTTTTTTTTCTGCTATTATTTATTCTATTTTCTTTTCTCCTGGCCGTACCAATATTTGTGTTGAGCGCTGCAGCTCCGCGGGGTTGTGCCGAAAGCAAACAGGGCGGCCAAGCCGCAGCCTGCTGGGCGATTCCTGTGCCGTGCTGCGTGGCCGGGACGGGGAGCGTTGATGTTCCAGGGGGTCCCTGCTGCAATAACACACCCCGCTGCGGGCACGGCCCCAACCCCAGGGACAGCCTGGAAACGAGCTGGACACCTCCAGGAAAGGGTTAACGGGATGGAGCCCAAGGTGTCTTTCTCTCCCCTCGAAGTTCAGGTGCTGGGAGCCAGGAGGTGCCATCCATGGGTTAGTGTTTGATAGGAATGGTTGGACTCGATCTGGTGGGTCTCTTCCAACCTGGTGGTTCTATGAATCTATAAGGATGTGGCCAAGCCCAAAGAGCCCCAGAGCTGATGCTGCTGGACGAGCCGCTGCGGGCACAGGCTCATTACAGGCTCCCACCGCACACCTACCACCCACGCTGGCCCAGGGCCATGAGTGGCCATAGAATCACAGAATCACCAGGTTGGAAAAGACCTCGGAGATCATCGAGCCCAACCGTACCTATCTGCCACTAAACCTCATCTACCCATCTCTTAGATACCTCTAGGGATGGTGATGCCACCACCTCCCTGGGCAGCCTCTGCCAGGACCCGATGACCCTTTTGGTGAAAAAAAATCTTTCCTAATGTCTAATCTGGCCGTTCCCCCTTGTCTTATCACCTGTCACTTGGGAGAAGAGACCAGCACCCACCTGCCCTGGGGCATCGAAGCCCTGGAGGAGCAGTTCTGCCCCAGCTCTAGCACGCTCCTCTCTTTTTTCACCTCTTTTTTAACCTCATTTCCAGCGATCACACTGTCACGCGGCACGTCACCATCTGGAGAACCCCGGGGCAGCACGCGTGAGCAGGTATCCCCAGCGAGTCCTGTTGATTACAGAGGAAACGCTCCCATCAAAACAGGGTAGCCAGACAGCTCTGTGCCTCATGGAACACCCCTCTACCACCCAAAATACCCACACCAAGCAGACCCTAAGGGATGGGGACGCCACCCAGGCCAGGACCTCACTGCTTCCACAGCAGAGGATTCTCTCCAACAGCTCCGGGAGCCCTGGACCTCGCGTGATGCATCAGCACACGGTGCCCGCTCGCTGCCGCAGCCTCCGGCTCCATCGGGAGGTGCCCACTCAGATGCACCGGGATTTACGCTTCTCGCTAGAACCAGAGACTTTGTTTCTCCCGCAGCATCTCTTCCTCCTCCTCCTCTCTCTCCATATGGACTCTCCTACACTAGAAGTCATTTGAGAGAAAAGCAATTAATACTCCCCGTGCAAGCCATCCATGTGATGCTTCCCGACCCATCATGCTTCTAAGTAGGAAAGTTATTCTTCATTCACTAATTGCCTCACATTGTCGGGTGCGAAATGTTAACGTGCGGCTCTGCGAGGAGAGGGGTGGGCGGCACAGCGGCGTATTGACATGCTGGGTGATAAGGAGGAGGAATTATTTAAAACAGTTATGGTGGGGGTGGGGACAGCAAGCAAAGAGAAATGAAAAAATGAAAGAGGGAGCCAGAAGGAAAGCGAACGTCCCCATCCAAAGGCTGCAGCTCGAGCAGCTCGGTCAGCCCGCTCCCACCCGCGATGGATGGGCCACGGAGATGGGCCTGGAAGGGTGCTGGTGCCTCCCACCACGGAGCAGGTGGCACCGAGGCTTGGCTGCACAGGGACAAGCTGTCCCGGGGGTGGCACTTGGTGGGATCCTACCTGAGAAAGGAGAAGCCCTGCATGGGGGGGTCCCAGCTCGGGTATGATCAGCCACGCTGGGCTCGCAGCCTTGGCTTCCTCTCTCACTGAATGGGATCCTCCACAACAAACCAGTTTATAATCTGTATTTAGCAGAATAAAAAGGAAAATTAATTCCTTCCTCTCCTCCTTCCTTCCTCTCCTCCTTCCTTCCTCTCCTCCTTCCTTCCTCTCCTCCTTCCTTCCTTTGTTGCCCCCACCCACCCACCATCCCATCTTTTTTTTTTTTCTTGCCATGTCATTCTTGAACTCCAGGAACTCTTTCAGGGCACAACGTGTATCGTAAGCAGAGAACAACCAGGGGATGGGGTTATTTACCCTCTGACACTGAGCAGCAGGGCAGCAGTGGCAGCCCCCAGGCTGAGCTTGCTCCTTCGTCCTCTGCTGCTCAGCAGAGCACAGGCTGACACTCAAGTTGGGAGCCCAGATAGTTGAATGGATTTGGGATCTGGGTGCCTTCAGATAAGGTCAGGGTCCGTATTGGATTCCTACTCCCTCACGGTGCCAGGTAGGACTCCTTCATGCTCTCCCTGCCAGAAGATGCTTGGCTCTGCTGGAGCCCAGGGGCGCTGACCTGGTCCTCTCAGCCCTTCCCCAGCGACTGGAAGCGATGGCATCACACCCGTGGCCATCCCCGGGTCCGTCTGTCCTCCAGGGAGGCATTTCTGGATGCTGAGATCTCCCTCCCTTGGCACTTCTTTCCCGTGGCTTCCACACACGCTGCCTCGCTTGTTCGTTAGTCAGCCACACGCCCTCCTCCTAACGAGGATTTGTCTGAGTGCAGTTTCCAGCTGCGGCAGCGCCTGCCTCTTCCCACTAGATCAGGAGGCTGCTTTTATCCTGTGTTTTCCCCCCACTGAAACATATTGCAACACAAAACACCTCTTCCTTTTCTTCATGAAAAGCTGAGTGCTCTCCCTCCTCCCCAAGGCATCGTCTCCAGCCTCCAGGTAATTTATAGGGCTCTCTTCACGCTCTCCCTTTTCCACCTGTTCATCTGAGCACCACCCTACCTCTTTGCCTCTACTCTTCCGAGATCAATAGCAGTAAAAATCGCTTCCCTCTGGAAACTCTTAGGTTTTTTGGGTCCCAGACAGCATTAACTTGATCAAGACCTTTTTCTTCCCAGCTGCTGTGATTTATCATCCTCTTTAAGCATTAATATGTGGCACATGCTCAGCCACTCAACCCCAGAGATGCCGCAGGCTGTCACCCCTGCCCAGGACTCCCAAAGCCACAGGGGAAGGCAGAACCGCACTCCGGGCAAAGGAACAATTTGGCATCTTGGGGACACAGGTCTGGCTCAACAAAATCATAGAATCATGGAAAAGACCCACTGGATCATCGAGTCCAACCATTCCCATCAATCACTAACCCATGTCCCTTAGCACCTCGTCCACCCATCCCTTAAACCCCTCCAGGGAAGGGGACTCAACCCCCTCCCTGGGCAGCCTCGGACACTGCCCAATCACCCTTTCTGTGAAAAACTTTTTCCTAATGTTCATCAACACTACAATTCCTTGTTTCCCAACAGTCACATTAACAAAAAGCCAAATTAAACAGGATTCCACGTACCTACTGGGACACCGTGCCTCCTCCTCTCAGCGTGGGTGTCCCGCCCGGGCAGGGAGCACGCAGCACCCCGGGAATCGAGGCCGTTCGCGGGTGCCAAGCGCCACTGGCACGGCCACGTGTGCGTGCACAGGAGTTCTCCATCGCAGAACCAGGCTCACGTGGGGCTCCCAGGAGAGGAAAACTCCCCATCTGTGACCCACCCCGGGCTGGGCAGAGCAGAGGGCACGGCTGCCCGAGGAGGGGGCTGGCACTGGAGACTCCACTCTGCTGTTTCTGTGTCTCAAGGAGCAATAAATAAACCTGTGGGAGGTAACGCGGATGAGTCAGAAGCGAGAGAGGGAGAAAGTCATCGTCTGAGGAACACGTTACCCAAGTCCAGCACAGCACGGGGCTCCGGAGCCAAGTGAGGATCCACATCGGAGGGTCCCCTTGTCCCTTCCCAGCCCCAGCTCCACATCGCTGGAGTGCAGCTGAATCCATCCAGCCTGGGAAGGACGGGCTGGGGCACTGAATGAGCTCTGGAACCTGCACTCAGCTCCCGTTTCCCTTCGTGACTTTGGGAAAGCTTTGTGTTGGTGGGTACAGCACACGCACCCCTAAGGATCCAGCTCACCAGAAAGAAGAAACACCCCAGCTTGCAGCATCACTGCAGCTTTAAAGAGGCCGTGGAGCACAGCAACACCTCATCTGCTCCCCATCACTAATATTGTCAAAGCACAGACTGAATTTAATCAAAGCAGAGCTTAATTCAAGCCTCAAGCTCTTCAGATGTTGCGTGTGTCAAATGGATTTCACATGAAATCTCGATTTGCCAGGCACAAACACAGCCGGCGTCGAACTTCGGGGAGTGGAAGGGCAAGCAACCTGCATAAAACACAGTGAAAATTAGCGACAAGGGGAAAACTTCTGGTCAACTGCAAAACAGACAATTTTTCTGCCCAATTGATGTGTTGGCAGGGGAACAAACTCTTGGGAACCAGTTTGGCCCAAGGGCTGGAGCCCCACTGCCTCATAGCTCGACATTTATCACAAGCTAATGCTCTCTCCATTCAGCTCCTTATTTCTGAGGCTGAATGCAGCACTTGTGGAACGCACAGAGAATTTAAGCCGTCTTTATCAAGAAATATAGCAGTACTTAGTTGTCAAAGCTGTCATTAAACTCCAGAAGTAATAATCAAACATACCCATTAAAAAGATAGAGCTGTATGACTGCGAGACTGATGTATGCAAAGAAAAAATGAATGCTAGAGGAACTTGGCTGTAAAAACGTGTTTTTAACCTAGTCAACTGAGCTATTAAATAGGAAGAAAAGACACCCTCATCTGTGTACCCGGGGTGGCTGATTTATTTGTCTTGTGTGCCAGCACTGTGGCCTGTCAGTTTGTTTTTTTCTCCTTCCATTTAACACCCGAAGGAATATTAAATATCAAACCCCAAAGGAAAGGCGCACGGGGTAACGCTCATAAAGCCTCCTCCTCCATCACCTCCCGAGCCTCATGGGGAACTAAAGGTGAAGAACTGCCTGCAAGAGCTGAATCATCTTTACGCAAAAACATTGCTATTAGGTGACTAAGACCAAAACAATTCCTCTCCCTTTTATTTATCGCAAGCGATGCTGTTATTAAAAACCAGACAAGTCCCTTCCCAGACCCTCGCACTGTCAGGTCTGCGTGTGCTGGTGAAACACCACGAAATGCAGGATGGAAATAGAGGGGATGCTTTGAGGAGGGTGTGAGACACAGGGGTGGGTTTGTGCTCCCAGGAGCATCCCGGCTGGGGAGCTGGCAGACGATGCCTCGTGACAGGGGTCGTCTCCAACCCTCAAAATAAAACAAGCAGCCACGTGAGGGCACGGGGAACGCCTCACGGAAAGAGGCTGTTGAGTAAGAAAAACCATCTGCCCATCAGGGAGCTACGCAAACAGGATCTGGCACATCGCTGGAGCAGGAGCAGTCAAGGGAAGAGCTGAAATTCTGCCTGCAGGAATGAATCCAGCTTTTGGGAGCAGCCGCGATGGTGATGGAGATGGAGAGGGGCGTCCACCTTGCAGGGAAGGATAATGCAGGGCACAGAGCGACTGCGCAGGCACCCAGGGCAGTCACGGCTTGGGCTGATATATTGGAACAAATTTATATTAGCACAAATTTATATTGGTAAAACCAATTTTCACTGGTTTTCCCCAACAAACACCATCCGCCCCTCCTCGCCTGCACCAGCGAACAGTGCGTCATCCAAAGCCTTCGCATTTTCATGAAGCGGAGTCGAGCAGAACTGAAACAATCCAGGCTCTGCTCCCCCCTTCCAAATGTTCACCCTGTTGGGAGGGAAGCCAGGAGACTTTAAGAGACATAAGAAGCTACGGGTACAGCTGCTCCTCTGCAGCACTTTGCGCCACAGCTGCCCACCCTGGGCTTGTCCTGCTCCACAGCATCTCCCACAGCCCTGCAAACATCTCTGCTTTTCTCTTCGGATATCACGGGAGTTCAGAGCCCTGCCCTCTCCAAGAAATCAAATCCAGATGCCGAACACCCTTCAATCTAAACACTTACGGTTTGTTTGGTAGATCTGCAGCGTTATCGGTACCTCCCTGCTCCCACGATGAGGTTTGCTTGGACATAAAGTTTAAGGGAAATGTGAAAACATCCTACGTAAAGCAAATTATAGCCCTGTGGCTCAGGAAAACGTGCTTCCCGGCTGTTTCCTTAATTGATACCTTCAAGATTCATAGAATCATAGAATCACCAGGTTGGAAGAGACCCACCGGATCATCGAGTCCAACCGTTCCTATCAAACACTAACCCACGTCCCTCAGCACCTCGTCCACCCGTGCCTTAAACCCCTCCAGGGAAGGGGACTCAACCCCCTCCCTGGGGGTTGCCAGTGCCCAATGACCCTTTCTGTGAAGAATTTTTTCCTAATTCATCAGGGTTTGAGTGAAGCTGTAGGAACAGTGCTTCTTCCCCCAGACTGACCTGGCTCGAGCCACTCCACGGTACCGAATTCACTCTCGGATTTCACAGGGGGTGATGTTTTCGCTGAATGCGTCTGATTTTACCCATCTGAAAAGGTCAATAAGGTCGTGCATGAGCTGTCATGCATTATCATAGAATCACCAGGTTGGAAGAGACCCACCAGATCATGGAGTCCAACCATTCCCATCAATCACTAACCCACGTCCCTCAGCACCTCATCCACCCGTCCCTTAAACCCCTCCAGGGAAGGGGACTCAACCCCCTCCCTGGGCAGCCTCTGCCAGTGCCCAGTGTTTGCCTGAAGCCTCGGGTTTTAAAGGCAATCGAGGGATCACCCCTTGGCAAACCCCCCCGAGAGCTGACGGTGCTCGTGGCATTCACAGATGAGTTGTTTTTCCCTTCAGCAGTCTTTTCATTTCTGTTCCTCATCTTTCTCCCAGTGGGACTCGACCAGGCTCTTCGGATAAACAAAACGCCGCGTCCGAGAGCTGCCCACGCCCCGGCTGCGGTTGGATGGCGTTAACCTCACACGTGCTGTCAGCGACCGTTTGAAGCTCCTGCCGCCACCGCAGAGCAGTGCTGAAGAAATGGCTTGAGAAGCGCTGCGAGCACCACGCTGCGCGTAATTGCAACAGGGATGATACACATGTGGGTTTCGTTATTATTCTAAAAACTCACAACTGGGAAAGCCAATATTTGTAATGGAAGTGGTTTCAGATGCCAGTATTTATTTGCTTATTAAATGGTTTAGCTGGAGACAGAGCATCTACAAAGGAGGGATTTTTTCCCCCCCCAGAATGAGTATCTGGGGCTATAGTGCTGTATTATTATACATGAAAAATAGTTCCTTATTAGCTTTTTAGTTCAGGGAACACATTTAACTGACACTTCCCATGCTGACAGCTTGCCAAGCTTCAAAGCACAACTTCTGCAGGGGTTACAACGATTGTGAAGAAGCTGTAGCCCAGCTGACAGAGAAGCTTTGCAAAAGGAGTTTTCCCTGTTCTTGGAGAGCCTAAAGCCGATGTCCACGTTGGGACACACACAGTGTGTGCTCAGGGCACCTTTCAGAGGGGCAGAAGGCACTTCCAAACCATGACCACATTCTGGGGACCCGGTTTCTTCTGTAATTGCAGCTGCTCCCTGCGTCAACCCAGATTTCCCAACACTCTTCTCCATCTCCCAGGGACATTTGGGTGGAAAAGGCTCCTCTAAGGATGCTTCAAGGAGTATTGCAGTGGTCAGAGCCTCACACCCTGGCAAGGCACGCAGCTAAGGCAACTATAGCAGCGCTGCATTCCTTTTGTGCCCTTGCACCCCAGGATGCAGTGACAGAAATGCACCCTTACCTACAAGAAATTCATTGAAAATTAACCAAAATCTCAGTCTCTCTGCTCTGACGTGGCATCTGGAGTTTCCAGGCTCCTGCTGACGCAGGCTGACACCTCCCAGCACAATTTGCCCATCGAACAGCATCATTGCCATCCTCCAGCCCCTCCACCCGCCCTCCCTAAGGGGCTGATTGGGACCCGCCAGCCCCTCTCCCCTCAGTGCTCTGCAGGACCCACATCTTACAGACCGGCCGCAGACTTCACTCTCACCCTGCTGACACCTCCATCCTGTTTGCGGTGTCTTGGGCACTTCCCCCTCCAGCACTTCCAGTCCCCTGGGGCTCCCCAGCCCACTCGGCTCCAACATCAACACACCGAGGCCACCACCAAAGGCAGGAGCTTCTCCAGGGGTGGATCAGCACAGCCCTTCAAGACACGCAACCACCGCAAAAGCATAAATCCATAGAGTCATTTAAAACCCCAGAATGACACGAGGACAGAAAGCAAAGGACCATTCAAAACAGCTCACCAGGGTTCACACCCCTGCTCTAGTAAATGGATGCTGGAGGAGCAAGAGCTTGGGGAACAGCTCAAAACAGAATTACTAGATTGGAAAAGACCTCCCGGATCATTGAGTCCAATCATTAACGTTCCCAGCCTCCTGGCCACAAGCCCTCTGCCTGCAGAGCCCCTCGCTCTGAGGGTCTCGCTGAAAGCGTACCTGCTACTAAATGATGCCCTATATCTTCCTTGGGTCCAGAAGTAATTGACACCCAAGCAAGGCCCCTGGAGTGGGGTCAGAGCTCCCAGAGCTGCATCCCAGCACAGGGAGAGCCCCTGGGCATCACTCTCCCTGCTCAGTCACTCCCCAGGTGCCAAACCCCAAGCATCAGAAATTAATAAAGGGAAAGGATAGACTTGTGCTTTCTTTGTGTTTTACGCAGCTGCAACCTGATCATCCCCCGGGATCACCTTTCCTCCCCACCCACCGGTGAGGTGGAAGCCACTGTCTCTGGGTACCAGGCAGTAACTCAATCCCGCAGACCCAGATCCAGACACTGCCGGAGAGAAACTGCCTCTGCCGCGAACGCAGACCCTGCTGCGGGGAGATCCCCCACCACCATGCAGGTAAGTGTTTCGGCTCGTTGCTCAGCCGCAGCAGAGGCTGCACGAGGCTATTCCCTCCGGGACAGAGGATGAGAGCTTTGGCTTCTTACCCTGTTGGCTTCCACGAGGCTTTTTAACATCACAGGTCCTCCTTAGCATTTCAGACCTTCAGTAACAGATTAAAAACAGTCAGAAAATATTAATAGCGAGTTATTCTTCAGTAATTGCATGCATGGATGCATAGAAAGGAGCAGTCTAAACTACAGCATGGTAATGTCCTTCTCAGCTCAGGATCTCTCTGTGCAACAAGAGTTAGGGTTTCTTCAGTCCCTGGGAGGAAGCAAGCCTCACACTAATAATACAAAGATCATGGTCTAAAACTTGTCGTTCTGTTTTGCATGAATGCATTATAAAATGAAGGAAAGCCTTTCTGTTCTAGTAGCAAGAGAATTCAGCATCCCTGTCTTCTCTTCCCAGCCGACACTCTGCAGGCTCCGGACTCACCAGTGGTGCTTCATTCTCTTTAATGTCTTGCTTTTCCACATGCTGCTTTTTGGAGCAGATTTACTGGAGGAATACTTCCTGCGGTCATTACCTCTTTCTTACACCGACGCAAAGGCTCTTGAAATCAGGGAGAGGGCCAGGAAGCTAGATTTGGATCCTCTAAAGGCCAATCTCTCTCTCACTGTCAGCAGTGAAGCAACATGCCCCGACCAAGAGATATTTTTGCTCGTTCTTGTCTGCAGTAGCCCAGAAAACAGGACATGGCGCAACGTGATCAGGCAGACATGGGGCAACGTGACAGACGCCAGAGGTTATGCTGTCCTTACTCTGTTTGCTTTAGGAAAGTCAGCTTTGGTAACCACCCAGCTGGAGATCAATGAAGAGTCTCAAAAGCACAGAGACATTATTGAAGGCAGCTTCATCGATTCTCCCGAGACACAGACAGAGAAGATGTTGATGAGCGTGGAGTGGACAGTGACTTTCTGTCCCCATGCAAGGTATATTCTAAAAACAGATGAAGACATGTTTGTCGGTATTCCAAGCCTGGTTGGATACTTGCTTAGCTTAACGCAGCTAGAGGACATTTACATCGGGAGGGTCATTCCCCAAGAAGAGCCCGACAGAGACCCCGAGAGCCCTGGCTTTGTTCCCCTCCATCAATACTCAGAAGAATTTTACCCAGATTACTGCGATGGAAGCGCTTTCGTCATGTCCCAGGATGTCGCTCGCAAGGTCTACGTGGCCTCCAAGGAGGTGCCGGTTTCAGTGCCCCCTGATATCTTTGTTGGAATCTGTGCTAAAAAAGCTGGCATCACTCCCATTCACAGCTCTCGGTTTTCTGGGGAAAAGCACATCAGCTACAATCGATGCTGCTATAAATTCATTTTCACCTCTTCCAACATGAGAGAGGAAGAGTTATATAAAGACTGGAGGGAAACAAGCGATGGGAAGGATTGCTCCTTATTGGAAACTTACTACAGTCTGGTGTCCTGCAGGGTTTTGACCTACATTGATAAGTTCAAACAGTTTAATTTCGACAGAATTAAAAACGAGGTTCTTCATTTCACCAATTAAGACTTAACTTCTGTGAAGAAGGCCTCAATTTTCCTTTACCAGCCTCTCTCTCCTGCTCACCCCCAGTAGTAACGATCGCCTCTCAGTCCGCTCTCTTCCTTTCAACAGCAAATCAATTCTCAACGCTACGGTTGTTTCAGGCGCAAGAGAACTGGATGTACTCCAGCTACCTAAGCACCTACAAGTGCATGCACACAAGTAAAAAAAGTATTCCAAGAAACTTTGTCTGTCTCCACTGTTTTCCAGGCCTTTGAAGTCCTTTACTTTATGCCAAAAGTCCATCCGCATTTCTATCAAGCGAGGCATCACCTACTTCTCAAGTATTTAGTGACAAAGGGAGCTGCTTCTGAGCAGCCTGTTCTACAGCACCAGTAGAACTAGGGAACAGGCATTGGACCATCACGGGAATTGCTCAGGTAAACAGCCACGGGGGATTCTAGATAAGAAATCCCACTTACCTGTCCAACAATCTTGTATTTCTGTCAGTCGTGGCACCCAAAACGCACTGACACAAGCAGCTCAACTCCGTCATGTTATGCTGTAAGCAGCACCAGCAGTGAAGCCAGCACAAATTCAGCACTGTGCTGCTAACACCAGCCTTATTCCAAATGCGAAAATCCCCCAAATTTGAAGTCAGCCACATAACGCCACCTTACCCACACCTACCCCCTCCAGATTAAGTCTTCCATATGAGCTCTTCCAGCAGCACAAAGAATAGCTAGACAGGTTTGTTCCACAGTCCTGACAGACACCTTTGAGAGCACCACTCTTGCAGCTCTGACTGCAGGATATGTGCTCCAAAGGATCCAGAGTTCTCAAATACCAAGTTACACTGCTTGTTAACCAGTCATAGAATCAGAGAATAGCCAGCCTGGAAGAGACCCACCGGATCACCACATCCAACCATTCCTATCAAACACTAAATCATGCCTCTTAGCACCTCATACTCCCAATGCATTTTGGTTTGGGGTTTTGGTTTTTTAAAACCAAGTTCATCAAATTCACAAGAGCACTTCCCCATCCCTGGAGGTGTTGAAGGCCAGGTTGGATGGGGCTTGGAGCCCCTGATCCAGTGGGAAGTGTCCCAGCCCATGGCAGGGGGGGCAAAACTGCATGATCTTTAAGGTCCCTTCCTACCCAAACCATTCTATGGTTCCAAGTTTAGCGTGTTATCTCAATTCTCACTCTCCACCATTCCATTTCTGGTTTTAACTCAACTATCTCCACTGATTAATTTGGGGAAGAGGGGCAGGCTGGGGACACCACACTTAATTTTTCCATTGTACAAAGACACCAGCAACAAGTAAATCACATGGAGATATGCCAGATGGGCAGGGAACTACACATGAATAATTAGGGGTAAGCATCTGATCAATTAATCAGAACATTGAGCTCCAAGCTCAACAAAATAAAGCATAAGCGCATACATAAAGAAATCCCTTTGCCATCTCTGTATATTCTAAAATATTGTATTTGGCAAGTGTACCATGCAAAGCAAATGCTAAAGATTTAGCATAGAGAGTAGCCTTCAAAAGCAACAGCTGAAAACACACAGGGAAGAGACTCATGAATTGCAGAAAAGGTTTACAGATTGATTTCTTTTACTGAGATTTTAGTACACAGCTCATACACAGCTATGAGAACAGTCACCTAAAATAACAAAGCTGAACTGTCCGATCTGAGTACAAACTAAGGACTTCGATACTCTCTTCATTTCCTTCTTAGTGCTTTTGTGTTTTTTCTGGAGACGGGTTTCATGCAGCTTCCGTGCTCTCTGTTCACAAATGAGACGCTGTGTACTGCGTTTCCCACTAGCAGATGTTTATTATGCACATCTCGGATGAAAGCGTCAGCAGAAGCATAATGTTGGATGACAACTTCTGTACATATTAGATCATAGGCAACAAGGCAGATCAACTGCATTCATAACTTATTAAACATTAAAGGATCTTCCCAACCACCCGACTCCTCTGAGCCCTAAGCCCACTTTGACTCCTTGCCAGCAATTTTTGGCAGGCAAAACCACCACCTCTGCTGCAGCTCAAAGCTGCTACAAGCAAGAAAAAAGTTACCATGACGAGATCATCCTGCTTCACTTGGCAGCACAGGGACATGGGACAAGTACTTTCCATAGAGGCGTCTCTACCTTGATACACTACTAAAATAACCCCAAAAGTACTAATTTTATGTTTTATTATGCCCTTCCCCTGCTATTCCTCAGATTTGTTGCTTATGTCCTCAACAAAAATAACATAAGCCTCTTGTATGAAGCACACTGTGGTCTTCGTTCACAGACCCAGACACATCACGTGTCTCTAGAGTGAGCAGTGGCCCAGCCACTCCTGCATCTCACCTGCACCAAGGTGACCACCTTCAGAGGAAGGTGCACAACTTGAGGTACAACATTTCCATCCACCTAATTCAGTTCAGACCCTTAAACACAAAAGCTTCATCTTCTTATCCCTTTCATTCTAACTCAGGCAACTAAAATCATATGCTTTTTACATAACATCTAAAACTAAAAAAAAAAACAACACCTTAGCTGTTAAAAAATAGTGTAAACAAGTTAAGATTTGGTTCTGAAATAGATTTGTAGTGCCACAGCTCATGCTCCCCTTGAGCGAGTAAACCAAGCTGCCGTACAAAGTTGCAGTAAATGAGGGAGACAAAGCTCCCAGTTTAGTTTTTGTACACTAGAGCCTGTATTCACTTGTTTTTAAAAGGGCTAAAAGCTTTTTTTTCATCCTCAGCATAAAATGTAAACAATATTCAGGATTTTTATTCAAGCAAAACATATCCAGCAATCTGAAAACAGAAGAGAACCCAGTTCATACTCCCTCATGTGGACAGAATGTTACAAGCTTGTTCTTACCAACAGGGTTTCTGATAGAACAGAACTGGCTGAAGGAGCACATTCCACCCAAGTGCCAGCTTCAGCAGATATAAAAACATTAAAAAAAAAAAACTGTGGCAGCATCAGGTTACAAATCTTGAGGTGTTTTGGTGTCTGTTTTTAACTGAATGGTGATCTATTGAGATAACATGGTAGGAACTCCAAACCCACAATCAGTTTAACTAAACACTGATAAATTCTGCAAAATAAGACACAGCCCACGGTTAACAGAGCTCTTACCTTGGGTACCCATCTCATGAGGGCACAAAGAACTTCTGCCACGACATTCTGTGGGAAATTATCCTGTGCCTTATAGGTTTTGATTCATTTTTATGACTCATTTCAAAGTCAAAGTGCTTCAAATTCCTTTAAAGAGACAACCAAAAGACTCCAGTGCAGGGAGTCTACACGCACACGTCAGTAACATGGTTTGCAACAAGGAGGACCAAAACACCAACAACATTATTCTGCTCCCTCCACGGCTGTAGTAGAAACTGCCTTAACATAGTAGGGGCCCTCATGCAGGTAGGCCCTGAGCCTCAGGTAATACTGATTGCCAAAGATTTCCGCGATAGTTTTAGAGTTTACAAGAGCCTTAACCAGTTCATATTTGGCATCCTTTGAGGCTTTGTCGGGCTCCACAGATCTGTCTACTATGTATTCCACAAACCCGGGGCTGTCAAGCATCAACTTCTGGGCCCATGGTTGATTTGCAATAGCCTAAAGATGAAGACAAAAGAGGAGAGAGGGGGGGATACACCCCATTTTAAAAATCAAAAAACCAGTTACACAGGAAGCTGTTACACAAACAGCCAAGGAACAGAAAAAAATGAAATGGGATATTCATTCTACATAGTATTTGCACAACCACTGCTCAAACTGAGCGGCAGGGTTTAACCTTGTAGAAGGAGTAGCTCAATGCTTATCTTTAAAGTCTTAAGTGAATTATCACAGCACTGCCCCTGACATTGAAGTGGCATCCCAGCACACAGCTGTTGCTTTTTTTGCTGTCTCCAATTTATAAGAAAATAAGCACTACAGACATAACGTGTCTGCTGCATTATTTAAATGGTCACAATGAAGAATTTGAATGTTTCAAGGCTTCAACAAGAACTCTGTAGCATTCACTTAAAAACCCGAGACTGAACGGCAATACAATTCACTACTTGACTAAACAAAAAGCACTTACAGTAAATACCCGCAAAGCCCCACAGTGGAGATCAGGGAATGGCTGAGTACTGATGCTCCTGAAAAGTTCCAGCGGCTGGCTGGACAAGGATGCGAACCAGGATTCAGTCATCCTTAGAAGGTCTTCTGTCTGCTGCTCTGGCTACACACAGCATGTACAAAAATGAGAGTTTGGTTAGGGTTATGAAAAGCTTTCAGGTCCGGAGTACACGTTCAATAGTTAAAGAAGTTATTTTAAACAAGTCACCAGTAGATTAAGCTCAAAGAGTCTACATTTTCAACCTATTTTCATGAAGGAAAAAATGGCTTTCTGTATTTCATTTAGCTTGGAGGATGGATTTAAATACATTGGTTTCAAAACACAAGATAAGCACTGGGCTGAGATATGAAAATGGCTTACTCGGTCCCTTACAGCTACACTACTAAAACCAGAATCACTGGATCTAAACAACATACAGAGGGATTAGAGCAGTTCAGCACTATTCCTCTTAAAGCCCAAGAAAATTAAACTGCTTCCTCCGATTCCCTTGCCAATGTTGTCTTAATTTCACGTTTTATAAACAGACTGCAGAACACCTGGCTTCCTACAAATAAACACAAGCTTTACAGAAAACAAATAAACCAGGGAATTTCAAAACAGTGAAGTTAATGACTCTGAACACTACAAAGTTACCACTTCTACCTAAGCTGGACACTGCAAAAGGTCTTCACACAATCAGTGAGGTGCACAATAATTTCCTTCTTGTAGATTTAAAAAAACCAAACAAAATCCACAACAAACCAAACCACAAACTTACAGGCAAGTAAAGAAGAGATGAAATCGCATCCAAGCATCGAAGACGTAACTCGGTGGGGGCATTCTTTGCCTGGTGCCCTATCCTGTTTAACAGATTTTGAAATCTGGTTCCTTTGAAAATAAAAACAAAGTGCTTTGCATTAATTCAGACAGATCTTTACAGGAATACAGAGCTACCTGTCAGTCACATTAAATCTGAGAAAGGCAACTTTTTGACGTACTGCAATGAAAAGCAATGTAAGATTCTCTTTGCTTCACATTTGTCTAAGATAGACATATACAAACGGTTGGACTCGGTGATCCGGTGGGTCTCTTCCAACCTGGTTATTCTGTGATTCTGTGAAACCTTTTATGTTAATTCTCCTGTGTATCTAAACTTACAAAAAGGAAGTTGCATCACAGATGACTCAGTTATCCAGGGAAGTGTGGACCCTACTGCACTTGTAATTCAAAATCTTCAGTCACATGCTATAATGCTTCAACAGATATCCACTGAGACAGATTTTCACTCAAAAAAACCCAAAGTTTGGACTAGCAGCAAGAAGCCCAGCATCTATTTTGAATCCTCTGAACAGTTTTATGTTAAGAAAAACAACACAGTCTTTACAGAAAGCATCATTACACAATAGTTCATATGTTTCTAACCGTGATGAGGTCATGAAAACGGTAGAAACAGTATTCTGAAATAACATGACTAATGGTAATTTATATGCTGCAGCTCACTAGAAAAGAATAATTCAAATCATGCCTGCAATACTAGAATTCTAGCTGCCAGGCATTCACACTGCCATGCCTGGCCAGACACCTTACCTGCTATACTATAGCTCTCCAAACACACTTGTTCATTAGATAAATACACTCAGTTTTTATTATACCAAACCACTTCACTCTTGTATATTATGACATACCGAGAAAGTTTTATTAAAGAACAAAAAAAAATACTAACTGGTTTTCTCTAAAACCTGTTTGCCTTCCACATTTGATCCCAGGATTCCCAGTGTGTCCACAGCCACTCCAGTCATGGTCGGATCGTGACTTTCTGCCATTTCGAAGACTTTCTCCATAAAGACAGGGTATCGTTCACAGATCTGCTGCGCACTGTCTACAACAGCCAGATTCCCAAAAAACTTAACAAATCCTGAGAGAACAAGACAACAAAACCATTCAGCACAGAGGAACAATAACTTTAGCAATATCACGTTAAACATATGTTACTGTACAACTCTTTCACTGCTAAATTAGTGTTATTAAATCTGAAAACTGTTTGTAAAAGGCACTGGAATAAGGGTAGAGCTAAGGAACACACCAGTATTTTGGAGGCTACTTAATTCATGACATAGACTGTGTTCTTGAATTCACAAAAACCCTACACTACAATAACACAAAATTCAATCTACAGCAGAGTCTCTCCAGAGCCTACCTGTACCCCCACTGCAACACTGAACACATGCCTGTCCTTCAGCATTTTTTGTACAGATCCAACACATGTGTTTCCCATATTAAAAAATTAGCATGAGCTTCCAAAATAGAGACTTAATAATCCTCTCAGTTTAACTCATTAATAAAAGCAAGCAGTAAACACCAGAAACAACAAATGCATTATGTAACCTGGCAAATAGAAGCCCGAGAAAGGATCAGACTCTGCACCAACGATGATGTTCGAGATTTTATCGATAACTCCTTGTTGAGCAAGATACTGACGCCCATGGGGAGTATGGGCCAGCGAGGTCACCATCTCTATACACGTCGCTCTGTAACAGACAAACAGTTGTTTTGGCCTACTTCAGATGGGGTTTTGAAGTACTCTGTGATTGAGAAAATAACAGGAAAAAATAACAAAAAAAAAACCCCAAAACAACTAAAAACCCAAACCCAAAACTACCTCAAACTGTCCAATCCTCCTCCAAGCTCACTCAGCTACTTTCCTTTAACTGTACTGTTGGTTCTCAGATTTAAACGTACAGTATTTTACACTCAAAGCTGTTTAAGAAGAGACAGAAAAAGTGTTTTCTTGAAAAGGGTTTCACAAGAAATCCACAAACATGTTTAAAGAAGGTTATGCTAAGACTGTACATCAGCATTTTAACAACAGGGAAAATCCCATCTAGCAACATACCTGACCAGCATATCATCTCCAGTCAGCTCTCCAATTAACTCCGATATTAATCCACTCTTCGCACAGTAATTTAGCGATTCTGCTGACACTGAAGAAATCTCAACAATTAACTGAACACAAGCACAGAAAAAAGAGGACGGTTTATAAAAACATTATAACGGTAGCAATTCACTGTAATGCCATATACAACTGAGTAGGCTGACTAGCAATTTATATGTTAAATCTAGAATTTCATGACCGTTTTCATAATTAACCTAAATGTTTGCCTGGAACAAGTAAGTTCATACAGAGTTCCAAGTTTACAGCTCATCCATTTGATTTCCATTCACAGTCACCTTTTCTTCAGAGCCCAAAAGTTTGTAAAGCCATGATGAACACTAATTTAGAAGCAAGCCATAAAAAACAGGCTGCAATTCAGAAACAGTTCAACAGCAGTATCGTGTCATTCAAATGTTAACACTGATCGCATTCCTACCTCATACACTCTATATCGAACAATATCACTTGTTGCCATGACGTTCTTCAAGTCACTCAACAAACTGCTCACAAATAAAGCCTCTAAGCCTTCTTGCGTCTGTGCTATTCTTGAGAGAGATTTGATGGCCTGCAAACAAAAACCATAAACTTCTTATAAGAAAAACGGAGAAGAAAATTCAAGATGATCTGACTTAGTAAGGAACAGTAAAACTAACGGGCTAAATCATGTCACACAGCTAGAATTTCAACTGCAATTGGCTTTTCAACAAGAATTACTGTATCACTGACAAGAGCCAGTTACAGTGAATGCAATACAAGTCTCTGGCCTTAAACTCAGATCTGAGTTCACTTTGGCATTGAGAGCTACTGGAAGGTAACAGTTCTAAAGTTTCTATCACATCAATAACTTCTGATCTTGGGGCACCTACAAACTAGTAGCATCTTTCAAGCAACACAAGCTCTCTTTTCTTCAAAGACCTGAGGCTGTCATCTCTGACACAGCAGGAAAGGCATTTTGTGCAGTGTCTACATCAGTTTGTAGAAGGAGGAAAAAAGAAAGCAAGGTTTACCTCTTTAGCCACTGCTATTTTCTCTCCACCAATGCAATTTATTATTTGTCGCAACAGTTCAGGACTGTTTAGAATTTCTGTAACAGCATCTGAATTTTCAACAATCCTCCCAACCTAAAGACATGATTAAATAATTACAGAAAATAGCATTAAAGCAAACTGTTTTCACTAGAAGGATATTAAAAAAGTGGAACAGCCACCCACACAGAAGTAGCACTTTTTGAGCTACTTTTATCCAAAAGTATAAGTGTGTAAGAGCACAATTCCTGTAAATAAAACTCAATGTGGTGCTTTTCTCACAAATGAGGCCACAGAACAGCAGTAGCTGATTAGGACTAACTCAGCCTGGCTCAGACAGAGCTCTGCCTCCACTTCCTAGAGAAAAACCCCGTACCTGTGATATGGTGAGGATCTTCACAGAGTCATCAGGGTGGAAAAGCCCTTTCTGAAGCTCTTCTCTGAGGTTCTGGATCATGTAGAGGGGGTCCAGGGCCGGAAGAAGCCTCTCCAGGATGGAAACACAGGCAGACACCTGCTCCCTGGGCAGGAGAGAGATAAAACCAAGCCCTTCAGGAGGGAGACACCACTGATATGCTCAGCTAGGCCAGTCTTTAATACAAAAAACGCTGGCAAATAAACTCTCCAAGACTTGTTTTGCAGTTTTAGAAAGCAAGCACCCTTTAATCAGGCCTGGGCAACACAAGGAGTGATCTCCAATTGCACAGTGAGACAAGAGCTGGTGACAGAGCGTATTGCCCACTTACAACCATACGTATAGATTTTCCCAGAAATCTTATTCATATTCTGTTACTTTCCAAGGACCAATTTTAATGATATAATGAAGCTCACAACAGTCAAAACTCTTGCTAATTTGGAGCTTTGGAATGAGCTGCCTGTCTGACCTTGTCTTTGAGATGGGGAAAGGCTGCAACAATCGATGCCTGTAGAAGATATTTGTTCAGCATAGAACATACTTCACACAAGACACTAATACAAGATGTTAACACATTCTTAACACAAGATTATCTCAAAGAACGTGCAGTATCTGGGGAAATAACAGTGTTTGAAAGAAAACATGTTGTCAGAGGGCCATTCTAGCTTTCAGAAAAATATAATTACGTAGATGAAACTGAACTCAACTTTAGCTTAAATTAAAAATACTCCACTTTTGTGGTAGCAACTACTTATTGCATTGTGAACTTCACAACAGTCAAAAATCTTGCTAATTCAGAGCCAGCTCTGTCTGACATAAATCAAAAGAACGAGCAGTGGTTGGAAAAGCAGTTTGAAAGAAAAAATAGTGTCAGAGGGACATTCTAGCTTTCAAAAAATATAAATACGTAAACGAAACAGTAATTTAGCTGTCATAGCAACTAATTATCATACTGTGGGCTTCACAAACATCAAAAATCTTGGTAATTTGGAGCCACCTCTGTCTGATTTGAATCAAATGAACGAGCCAGGGGTGGGAAAAGCGGTTTGAAAGGACATACGCCGCCCGAGGGACATTGTAGCTTTTAAAGACTATAAATAAGTAGATGAGTAATAAGTTAAATCAAAGATAGTCCATTTTTTCTAACCAAACCCGATCCCTGCAGGCAGGGGAGGGTACGGTCCGCTCCCCGCCTCAGCGCCGGGGACGAGGGGGGAGCAAGGGGCAAAGGGAGCAGGGAGGCGGCCGCCGCTCACCGGTCTCCGGCGCTGAGGAGGTCGAAGAGAGCCGTGAGGTGCCGTTCGGCGAGGCGGGGGCGGAGGGCGGCGGGGGGCAGGCCCTGCAGGGCGAGGCGGAGGGACCGCAGCTCCTCCGGCGGGGCCGGGCGGCGCGCCGCGCGCTCCAGCAGCTCCCACACCGCCTCCGCCATCTTGGGCCGCGGGGGCGGCGCCGCGCGCACCCAGCACCCCGCCCGCGTAGGGGCCGCTTCCGCCTCCGCCGAGACAAAATGGGGGCTGCGCCCCGCCCTCCCCGCTCTGATTGGACAGAGCGGCGCGGGGCCCGCCCCCTTGTGCTTTTATTGGACAAGGTGAGCGGAGGGGGCGGGGCCATGCATCGTCCGCTTTGATTGACAGGGTAATGAGTACGCCCCCTTATCTCTGATTGGATTGAGCCAGGCCTACTCGGTTCTGATTGGACAAAGCGGGGCAGAGGGGGCGGGGCCAAGGTCCCTCCGCTCTGATTGGGCAATGCGGGGCGGGGCTTCGCCTCACAGGCGCCTCGCGCGGGCTGGGCGGGAAGGGACCTCAAAGGCCACCCAGGGCCACCCCGGGAGCAGGGACACCTCCCACTGCCTCAGGGGCTCCAAGCCCCATCCATGGGATGGTTTGGGCTGGAAGGGACCTCAAAACCCACCCAGTCCCACCCCCTGCCATGGGCACGGACACCTCCCACTGGATCAGGGGCCCCAAGCCCCATCCAGCCTGGCCTGGAACCCCTCCAGGGATGGGGCAGCCACCGCTGCTCTGGGCAGCCTGATCTTCCCCACACACACTTTAAAAACATTCTTCTTTCTATCCCGTCTAAGTGGATTCATGTCCTCCCTGGGCTGAAGGCTCTAAAACTTAACCTAGGGGTCCAGGTGGGGTCCCACCAGAGAGAAGCAGAGGGACAGAGTTTGCTCTGTTTGATGTTGGGGAGAGATTTCTCCTTGAGATGTTGTGGAGAGGTTTCTTCATCAGACCCTGGGGAGGTATCTTCTTTAGATGTTGCAGACAGGCTTTTCCAGCAGATGCAGGGGAGAGATTTCTCCAGCAGATGCTGTGGACGGATTTATCCAGGAGACGCTGGGTAGCAATTTCCGCATCAAGTTTTGGGGAGAGGCTTCTCCAGATATTGGAGAGAATTGTCCCCATCAGATACCGGGAAGAGGTTTCTCCGGGAGATAATGGGGAAAGATTTCCCCATCAGATATCAGGGAGAGGTTTTTTCCAGGAGCTGTTGGGCAGAGATTTCTCCACCAGATAGTGGGGAGAGATTTCTCCATCAAATATTAGGGAGACATTTCTTCAGCAGGTGTTCAGGAGAGATTTCTCCAGATGTTGAGGAAAGGTTTCCCCATCAGATGCTGGTGAGAGGATTCTGCAGGAGATGCTGGGCAGAGGTTTCCCCATCAGATATTGGGGAGAGATTTCTCCAGCAGATATTCAGGAGAATTTTCTCCATCAGATGCTCATGAAAAATTTCTCCAGCAGATATTGGGAAGAAGTTTCTGCATTAGGCATTGAGGAGAGGATTCTGCAGGAGACACTGGGCAGAGATTTCCCCATTGGATACTGGGGAGAGGCCTCTCCAGGAGCTGTTGGGCAGAGGTTTCTCCATCAGGTATTGAGGAGAGGTTTCTCCATCAGATCCCAGGGAGAGGTTTTGAGAGGTTTCTCCAGGAGATGCTGGGCAGAGGTTGCTCCATCAGGTATTGAGGAGAGGTTTTTCCATCAGGTATTGAGGAGAGGTTTTTCCATCAGGTATTGGGGAGAGGTTTTGAGCAGTTTCTCCAGGAGATGCAGGGCAGAGATTTCTCCATCAGGTATTGGGGAGAGGTTTCTCCATCAGATGTTTGGGAAAGGTTTCCCCATCAGATCCTGGGGTGAGGTTTTGAGCAGTTTCTCCAGGAGGGTGCAGGGCAGAGATTTGCTGCGGATTTTGCCCTTGCCATGTCCCCAGCCCCATTTCTGGGGGATACCCGGCATCTCCCCATCCCGACGCAGGGCAGGCAGGCGGGCAGGAGCCGGGGAGGCAGAGGAGGAGGAGTTAGCAGGGATCTCGGGCAGGATTCCCGGCTCGGGGCAGAGCAGGTGGAGGGGAACGGGCGATGGAGCGGCTGAGCCAGCGCTGCCCGAGCCGCGGCACCGCGCTGCTGGTGAGTGGGAGCCGGGGGCTGCATCCTCATCCTCACCCTCCTCCTCATCCTCACCCTCACCCTCACCCTCCTCCTCCTCCGCGCAGCCAGCCTCTTGGGAGTTTTATCCCTGTCAAACCTCACAGCTTGCTCGAAATTGCCAAAAGGTGTGATTGGGTCGGGTTTTTGTGTGTGTGTGTGTGCAGAACCTCATCAAAACTAGGCAAAAAGTCCTAATGTGGTTGTTTCACCCCCTTTAAAGATGTTTTTCAGTTTGCCAAAGCTAAAATGACCCTTGCAGAAATCTTTGATTCCCTCTAAACCCAGCTGTCATTTTGCTGGTCGGTGCTTTTTGGTGAAATACTTAAACTGTCAGAATGTGGGGTTTGGGTTTTTTCAGTTTTGTTCACTTCGAGGTTTTTGCACTCATGAGTTTATTTGGTTTATCAGGCTGGAACCCCGAAGTTTCACTCCTTGGCTTTTGCACCATCCTTTGGCAAACACAATTATTCTGGGATAAAAAAAAAAGGGGTTATCTTTCTTTCCAAAAAAAAAAGCAGAGGAAACGACCCAAAATCCAGCAGATGGTTACGGTTGTACTAACATTCAGTCACAAATGTTTGAGGGGATTTCCTTATCACATGCAAAACATCTTCTAAGGAGATTAATGATTGCCGTGCTGAACAGGTTGGATGTTTTTCTCCTGAGCAGGGAGCATGATTACATTCTAGTCTGCAAAGTAGATACACCAGCATATCTCTGGCTTCTAACTGTTTAAGTAGCTGCTGGGATTTGTTGCATAGTATTTGTTAAATGGCTTTATAGGGGAAAAAAAGGCACAAAAGAAGCTCTAAAAATTATCATGAGAAACATTGTAATAACAAAGAATATTTCCTCAAATGGATTGGAAAAGAGGAGACAACCAATACAGCACATCAGTCATTTTTCCAAATGGAAACGAGCTCCTGTCTTTGTGGTGACAAGTGAGAATTCTTTTTTTAATTCAATCTTTTAAAAAAACTCCAAACCTCTCTGATATTGGCTCTGTAACAGAAGGTTTTTCAGAGGACAAAGGAAGGCGGAAACAAGGGAGAAAAAGGAATATATTCTTAGTGTTATACGCATTTTTTTACCACTGTGGTTGAATAAGGGCCAGATGCTGTTTATTTCGAAAACAAGACAAAAGACAAAGAGAAGAGCAGCTGTGCTGAGCCAGCAAGCGCGGCAGCCCCGGGTACGGGCACCGTCCTTCGGCTGTTACTCAGCACACCAAATTAACCTTGCTATTCCAGCACCATCCCCACTGAGATAATGATATATTTTTTACATGATTGTGTTTATGGCATGGGAGTAGAAAGAGCAGGAAAGCGGCTCACGAGGAATAACATCTCGTGTACAGCAAAACCAACTGTTGCCACTGCACTGCCAGGCCCCGGAAAGCGTGTTGCTGATTTCTGCAGCCCTACAGACCCGGGCTGTGTCCATTATGACTTCTGTGCTTGAAAGGATCCAGTTTCGCAGTCCTATTAGATTCAGATAATTAAGGTGAATTCAACTTAAAGCCTGCATTTAAGTCTTATCTCCCCTTGCCTGCTGTGTGAGTCTGTATCATAGTCTGTATCAGCAGCAGAATAGAGTGATGGTGCTGGGCTGACGGGGTGGAATGAAAGCTCTCTGTGTCCCCAGGTTTCCTGTGGCTCTGGTCCTACATCAGGCTCCAGCCCAAATCTGTTTTCTGCAGCCAGATCCCTACCCCTACCTGACATACCGCTCTCCTCCTTTCCGCCTCTCCCGGGAGGCAGAGGGTCCCATCCCCACTGTTTCCCACACCTCACCCCAAGGGGTGCCTGCAGGATGTGTCCTCAGGAAAGGTGTTTGCTGTGGGAGCCACACCTGGTGGTTCCTTTCTCACCCCCTTTTGCAGGAGAAATGTATTTTAACAGAGGCAGCCAGTAACTCACCTTTTTATTCTTCTTCAGAAAACCAGGCTGGGGTGGTCCCTCCTGCAGCCGAGGTCTGGCACTGACCCTCTACCTCCCCAGCACTTGGCACAGCACTAGATCTGCCCCATTGGAGAGGAATGACTCTCCCTATGAGCAGTTCTCATTTAAATTACAACTACTGTTACTGTAATGTTGAAAGAAAGAAGATTGGAGACTTCCCTTGAGCCGCAGATAACATAAATGCTTAGTTTTACAAAAACGCAATATTTCACCTGACTCCATCGCTCCTGTATTTTGAATTTTAGGTGGTGACGCTGTCTCTGCTGATGTACCCGGTGCTGAGGAGCCTGGCTCTGCAGCTGCACTCTGCCATCACCGGCAGCTACATCTCTGGGACACACTCCGTTGCCTTCATCAACTGTCTCAACGAGCAGATTGCCAAGGATATTGCAAGGTACAGAGACAATTCCCCTACTTATCCGCTTGAACTGTTCAAAAGCGGCTTCCAGTGGAAGAAAGCCTTTCCTTGTCCCTCGAGAGGAGCTGTACCGCTCTGTACTTTGCACTTCCACCCGCATGATGTTCCTTTTCTCTCTCTCTGTACCACATCACCACTTACCAAGAGCTGTGCTCTCTGAAAGAAAGCTGACAATTACCTCTGAAGTCAGCACCACAGTAAAATCAAGCCAATTCTCAGCTTATTCCACTGCCATTCATTTTCCAGACCTATTTTAAAGCCGTGGCCCTATATCTGTGGGTCCCCAGATGGATCAAACTCCAGCCCCATGTTCTCTGACCTGCCACATTCTGTCTTCTTCTCTCGAACAACACAGACAACAAATTCCAGGAGAGGTGTTTATGGAGAGGGACAAAGCACAATACGCTGCCGTCAAAATGAATAAAAGTGGTCCACAGCAAACACAAAACAGGCACTTGTGAGGCCTGCACTCTGCTCACCAGACAAACCTCAGGGAATGAGGGCTTTACCTTGATAGGGTTTTTTCCTCTTTTAATGTAGGGGATGCTTTGCGTGATAATTTGCATGCAGGGTTTTTTCACCCATCTGTCAGGCCCTGACTCAATAGATGGTTTGTTCAAAGTACTGAAACTGTTGACTGGGGAAATGTTTATGATGGACCGTTAAGTTTCCTGCAACACCTCCTGCGCTGTTTTCCCTGCTACCCTGCCGCTTGCCAAAAATTCTCCATCTTCTGTAAAGTGCTCCCAAACAGTCGTTCAGGAACTGACAGGCTTCTGAAAGGGAGTTTGTGTCACCTTAAATGCTGCAACTGTATTAAGAAATTGAGATAGAATAATATCTGCACTACTTGATGTCTTCTGAAAAAAAAAAAGGAGTAACTGTACCTGGCTGGTGAAAAGAGCCTCAGTTCCTGAAAATGCTTCAACTTAACAGCTTTGCAAATGTTTTCCACTCTTTGTTCCTTATCTTGCAGGGAAGGGAGTGGAAATAAATCACTCCCCATTGCTAAGATACACGTATTTTGGTTGTCTTTTTACTGGTGGAGTAATTATTCCTTTGTTCCTGAATTTGGGTGAATGAATGATGGTTGTAAAGGATGACATAGGGCTTCTACACTCATTTTCCCACACGCCTTTTTCCTGTGCTGTCATGTTTATTCCTTCTTTACATTGCTCAGTGGAGCACTCACTCTGATGGATCAGTCTGCAAGGAAATATTCTGCTGTTTTTAAGGAAAAGGAGTTGAAGGTTTGTGAAAGCAGACTAGCCGCAGGTAGAATTCAGCACCTGGCTTCTTTGTAGAGTCAGTTCTACCCCAGTTTATCTCAATTACTATCAATTTAAAATCCTCAGTAGAAACCCCCAGGTCTGCACAGGAGGTGTGGCTTCTCCCCTGTGGCCACTGTGAGCAGCTGATCCCTTTGGGCTGGACCTCATCTAGCACCCAACCAGCCTGCCAGCCTCTGGTTCTGCATCAACTTTGTGCATATCATTTTCTTTGCCTTTCTCAGCTTATTAATATTTCATCTGTCTCAATTCAGAGCCTGTTGCGAGTCAGGGACAAAGCAGCGCGCATTAAGTACCCAGCCCAAAGTTATCATGTATTATGCAGATGTTTTCCACACATCATGTTCAGCTGCTTCTAACGTTACCCGTTCCCATGGTGGCCACTCGTTTCCGCCCAGCTTGCTAGAACAAAGTTCAGGATCTCAGCGAGGATCACAGTTTATTGGGACAAAGCAGAAGCAATTAGAAGGTACTCACCCAAATCAAAAGGTTCCTGCGCTGAAGTGACTTGGAAGTTGCAGGCAGCAAAAACAAAATGATTGGTGCCATGTGTTTGACATGACAAACGCAGCATGGATATCTCCGCTCATGCTGCTGCAGTGTGTTGGTCTACAGATTAACTCAAGATGTTCTACAAGCGTTAAATGCCTGAAACTGGCTGCACGCGGTGAGAGCAAACAACCTGGAGCCTCCTCAGATGGCTGTCCTCTCAGGCCAGGGGTGCTCTGAGCCGTCGGCAGAGAGAAGGCTGTACCATACCCTGGATGTAACGATAATAAATTTTTAACTTGCTCTAAGCCAAAAGCATTTTGGAGAACATTTTGAACTGTAGTTAACTGGAATGGTTTTAATTCTTTAGCTCACTAAGGGTTAATTTTTGCAGGTTGTTGAAATGAACATTCCAGTATCTCATAGCGCCTGCCTTCTCTGCAATTCAAGGTCATCTAGAAGTTAAATGTTTGCACTGTCAAAGTATTTGGTACCAAGTAGTGCCTGGCAATGCCTGTATTAAAGAAAACCAGCGCAGGGCCTTTAACACATCTGCCTGCAAGAGGGACAGAGTTGCCATCTCTGTGAGAAGGGCCCGGACGTTGCTGTGGTCAGAAAAAACAACAATTGACCTAGTTCTTCTAAAAATCCACCCTGAGATTGCTTCAGTTCTCTTCAATCACTTAAATTCCACTCCTGCTGGCAGACCCATGCAGCTCTGCAATAACAAATCAGCCCACAACTAAAGGAGGAAGCCGGAGGGAAGGAACTCATTTGGGCTTTAGATTTATAGGATGTTTTGGGTAGAAAAACCTCGATGTTGTTAATTTAACAAGATCCCCATTTAGTCTGCTCTGCAAGAGGCACGGTTTGACAGCGTAAATACAGGACTGGAAAACAAACACCTTTGCATCCATCCCAGCCCCGGTTCTCCTGGCTGGTGCCCTGCAGCGAGGTGGGCACTGGTGGTGGGCAGGGTCCTCGTGCCGTGCCAGGCACAGGTCCTGCATGATGCTCCAGGCCAGAAGCAACACCTAAACCTTCCTGCTTGGCAGGGAGAGACAGTGGGGTCAGTCCCAGAGCTGTGCCAGGAGGACCTGACCTGAAGCAGCTGTGGCTGGAGGTCACCTTTGCCTCTGTTTTCCCAGGGTAATAATTAACCCCAAATCCTCTGTTTCCAATGTCAAAGCTGCCGCGGGTGGTCAGGGGCAGCACAAGGGAATGTGCCCACAGCTGGGGGTGAGCACTGAGCAGCCGCAAGCTGGGGACAGGCACTGACTCCTCCTCCTGTCTCATCCAGGGCCATCATGGATAAGAAGCTGGCTGCCTATGTGAACATCCTACCAAAGAGCTCGGCTTTGTAAGTTAAGCTAAATATTCTCCAGCAAAGGAGGCAAACCCAGGCTCCCGGGGTAGGAAGGAGGTGATGGGCACCCCATAGCCCTGGGGAGAGTTGGCAGCTTCCAGAAGGCAGCTGGGTCCGGTTGTTGTTGCAGATGGTAGAGATGATCCTGGCCCATACAAAGTGCAGCAAGTTCATTAAGGAGCACAGATGCCCCAGCTGCCAGTGGGGACCATTTATTCCTTGGTTACTTAGCTACATGGAGATATAGCTAAAAGCAAGGTGATTTATGGTCCGGAGGACATCATGCCTGGTTTTAGAGGATCTAAAAAGAAGCTAAGAAAAGCTTCTGAAAGGCCTTTACAATATTAAACAACACTCTCAGGAGGGAAGCACAGGATCTTTGACCTTGAAATACAAGCAGCCGTGGTCTCTGCAGGTATCCTCAGCCATCCATACAAAGGGATTGTGCTTTAGAGAGGTTAGAGAACAAAGCCCCAGAAGGCCATTTGCTCATAGGAGCACCCTGGCCTGGCCCTACTGGAGAGGGGCAGCGGGTCCCACATTGCAGCCTCAGGATCCTGCGAGGAGGGGTTCCTTACAGGGCACACACTCCCCTGCAGGCTGTCCCATAGCCCAGCTGGGGCTGCTGAAGTAAGGCAAACCCAATAATACCCCTCTTGCCCTCCTGCTCTGTTCCCTACAAGTCCCAACAGCTGAAGCAGAGTCGCTCGTGCCCAGCCCTGCTTGCTTCAGCTGGTTTCTCCTCCATACCCTGCTCAGGCAACACCTCTGAGTGCCTCCTCGTGCAGGAACTCAGCGTGCAGATGAAGTCACCGTGGCCTTCCGTCAACATCAATGTTATGAAAGGTCATATCTGACTCATGAGAAGTACATCTCGTCTCCTGCGGGGAAAGAGGAAAAAAAGGCGTGACAATGTGTGCTGAGCCTCCCAGCTGCAGCCACGCTACAGTCCCTGCAGGCACTGTCCCTGGCCCAGCTTTTGAGCAAGGCCAGTACCACACACACCCCACGGCCACCCCAGTCCCAGCTCCTCTGCCCTGTCGTCACCCCCGGGCAGCTCTGGCACAGCCAGGGAGGCTCTGGGCTGTAAATCTAGGCTGCTCAGTCACAGGCACCACAGCATTTTGGGGCCAGGGATGCTCTTCGAGCATCACTTGGTAAAGGAAGGGCTGAGTACAGAAAGCACCAAGCAGGGAAACTGAACCCCGCTGGGCTGCACCCAAAGCTGTATTTGCTGATGTTTCTTTTCTTTTAAATCCAGGTATTTCTGGAAAGGGGAACTGGAAGAATCCAGTGAAATATTGCTGGTAAGTAACAATTCCCCACATCAGGAAAATCCCTGTCACACACAGCCCCACCCCAAAGGGGCTGCAGGGTGGTTTGGGGAGGGTGGCACCAACCTGCCTGAGAACCAGGACAGTACCCAGGGACCCTGAGCACCCACCTGTGCCCTTTGTCCTGCCACCACAGGGCACAATCCCTGGGGAAGAGCCCAGGAAGGGCTCCTGTCACACGGCTGGGTGCCAGCAGTGTGGGATGGGCGCAGTGGAAGTGTGCGTGCAGGATTGCTCTGTTCCCTTTACTTCTCCCTTGGCTTTTGTTTAGTTTAGTTTTGTTTTCTGCTCTCCACAGTTAGTGAAAACAAGGACGTCCAAAATAGGCGAATTGTCCGACTACGTCAGGTGAGGCTCTGGCTCTGCGGGAGCGCTGGGTCTCCTGTCCAAGGTACGCTGCCATCTGCTCAGGCTTTGGGAGTCAGGTTCCTTGAGCCCAGGGGAGGCTTAAGTCCTCCTGATGCACTTTGTAAGTCAGAAAAACTCAGACTTCACATCAGAAAAAATAAAAGGTTGGCAGGAATATCAACCCATACTGGGTACAAGGATTCTCCTGCTCCTAACACGGTTGCCTCCTGGCAGATTTCCCCGCGTTTCCCAAGCACTGAGTGATGAGCACAGGCAGTGCTGGGCCAGGGCCCCTGGCAGGCTGCTGCTCTGTGGTAAACCCCAAACTCAAAGCAAAATTCTCACGTGGCCAAAAGAAGATGCGGGTGCTTTGAAGTCAGTGGAGAGCATGGGGCAGGGCTGGCACGCACAGCTGGGAGCAGAGACCTCTGCTTCCTGCGCCTGCGAGCGGGTCTGTTCTGGTGCAGCACTGTGGGTGACACTGTTCCTCTCCATCTGTTTCCACTTAGATCCATCCATCCCTTTGAAATTCCTGAAATCATCAGCCTGCCTATTGACCAAGGAAACCCTCTCTACCTCAAATGGATAGAGGAAAGCGTCCCACGGGACTAACTGAAAGGGGCAGAAAGCACTTTGCTTTCATGGGGAGCAGGAGAAACCTGCTGAGCCGCGCTGGTCTCCCTGTGCAGGTAGGAGTTATACACACAAGGGGAGGCAGCTTGTATCTTCACGGGTTTGCTCTAACACAGAAGCTGGGGATTCAGAATTTTGTTTGCACTCTAAATGTCCTGTGCTCAGCCTGACCCTGTGCTCCAGGGAGCACGGAGCAGCCTGGAGATGGCAGAGGCCAGAGTAGGGAAGGGCTACATGCACCAAATTGCAGCATTGTCAATGAGGATACACAGAGATGCTCGATGTCAGAACACGGCAGCGTTTGGGGGCCGTCTCAGGCCCCCAGCAGCAAACACTAGCTGGCAGCCGTGGCCTGGCAAACCCCGGCAGCTCCTCCAGCGCCTGAAACCCATCCTGGCCCCCTTGCTTCCCCACTGCGGCTGTCGCAGCATCCTGCCCTGCTCTGCCTCCCGCTTCCCCAGCCCGGAGGCAGCAGGATGTGGCCAGGCACCCCGCGATGCGCTGGCTGATGCTCTCTCCTGCTGTCATCCAACATGCTGGTTCGAGTCATACAGAATCCAAGGAAACATTAAACTCGAGCAGATGCTGCATTTACCAGGAGCCACAAGCAGCACACGCACTGACCTTGCTCTGCCTGCTGAGCCGGGGAGAGCTGGGCTGAGCTGGAAAACATCCACTGCCCGCGCAGGGAAACCAAGCGGCAGCAGGACCAGGGCATCACCCCAGCCCGCGTACCCTGCCCACGCCTGACAGTGGCTTCTGCCCAGACAAATTTAAGCTTGTAAAAAGTTGACGCTTCAATGGAATATAACTTAAGGAACAATACTGAGTTATTTATGTGACTAGAAAGGGAATAAAGAAGAGCGTTTCTTACCTGGGGAGGCTCACATATTGTCGCAGCTTGCGGGCACGGTGCACAGTGAGCTGGGCAGGAGGAAGGGCCCATCGTGGGTTTGCAGCGACTCTCTCCATCATCTCTCCAGCCTGATGCTGGCTCACACCTGCTCATCTTGGGCTGATGGAAAGGTGGTACAGGCTGCTTTGCAGGCATTGAGAGCTGTCCCCATGGGCTCACATGGCCCCATCAGCTGTCAGAGGGAGCACAGGGAAGGTGAAAGAGATGAGGGAACTTTTCAGTGATAAATCCAAAGAACCGGGATAGCAGCTCGGGACCTTGGACACGAAGCGAGCAGCAGCACCAGGGCTACGTACTGCAATGTCCAAGCTGGGTAGAGGCCATTTGGGCCCTCACCCGCCAGCAGGGCTGACAAAGCCCATCCCTGCCAGGGGTGTCCCTGTCCCTCGTTGTCCCCGCACCCTGCTGGGCTGCACCCACACTCCCTCCTCCGCATGTTTCTGCCGTTCTCGTGTTTCACAGCAGCTTCTCTCCAGGCACGGACACACCTCACCCCAGCATGGGGTACAACCCACAGCATCAGCTGCATCACGGCAGGCACTGAGCGCTCGCCCGGGAGCACACAGTGACCCCAGCACCCAAGTTCAATAATCCTGATGAATCCAAAGAACCAGTGATGTTAAAAAAAAATGACAGACTTTTTAATTGTACATCAGACATATTAATTACAACTTGGGTACAACAAGAGTTGGTTATTACAAGCAGCAACCTGAATTCATAATTCTTTAGAAGGTGCACAGAGTCATTATAATATCTATAAGAGCTAATGCAAAATATACTCTGCAGCAAAAATACTTTTAAAGGCTCCACATTCAAATCTCTGCAAGAGGCCAGGAGGAGAGAGAAGGGAGAAAGAGGAAGGGAACTAGGGCCACACCTTGTGGGTGCTCCCACGAGTGCGATGTCCGTTGGCGCATCCCGCAGGAATCACCCTGCTCAGCCTTGGCAGAGCTCCTGGCAGCTCCCATCACCCCCAGGCAGCAACTCAGACGGTAACAAGGGCTTCGTAGGCACTTGTGAAAGGGAAATACTTGAAGGGATCCTTTGGTGACGAAGCCAAGGCAGGATAGAGCAACCCAGCTGGCTGAGGGAGCTGCATCCATCCCTGCCAGGGATGGGGGTCCCAGCAGCAGGTGTCCCAAAAATGGAGATTCACCCCCTGGACGAGCTGAGATGCAGACCGTGAGGGTGCCGAGCTCCCCTCTGACCCTGCTCGGCTCAAACCATCTCATGGTTGGAGCTGGATGGAGTCTCCTCTCCCAGACCTCACACCACACAAGCCGCCGACAGCTTCTCTACCAAGCACAACACCGGCTGCACAACACTGGGCAACTCATCAGAAAGGAATTAAAATGCTTTTACCTGCCAAGCCAAATATTCTTGCTCCTAGAATGGGCACTGAAGCAGCTCACGCCTGGCCCAAACGATACAAGCACATCCTGGGGCTGCAGAGAAGCTGCTGCTCTGCACCACTGCATCATCACCAGTACCAGCCCCTCACAGCCATGCACAGGCCTGCTGCCTGCTACATTAATTAAAACAACTGATAACCCCTCTTCATGAGTGTCCCACAACGTTATTTCAGCAGTAGCTGAAGTTTTTAAGTACCATGCTTTGGCCTCTGGTTTGCAAACATCACCTGCTCCCTCCTGCTGATCATGATGATGAATTTTTCTTAAGTCTTTTTTCAACCAAACCAGCTTTTCAGGCAGATCCCGTGAGCGCACGTTTGAACAAGGAGGGGGCTGTGAGGATGGGCTGTGCCGACAGAGCAGGACCACACAGCACCCCCGGCATCCCTCACCCTCCATCCCCAGCAGAGAGCCACGATGGCGATGGGGGAGAGGTGAGGACAACATTAAAAATATATCTATATATCTCTCAGGAAAAAAAAAATCTAACAAGTAAATCTGATATTAGATTTTTTTAAAAAAGACAATTGCTTTGCCTTGAACAACCTGTCAGTATTGCTTTACTTGAAGAAGGGGGCTGCCCCTTCTCTTCTGTAGACAAACCAACCCAGCATACTCACAAACACTGACGTTACCCCACAAACAGAAAGCCTGGCCGCCCTCCAGCGAGACACAGCCACGAGGCCACGGGGATGGCCGCGAGGACCCTGCTACAACCCCCTTTCCATGCCCCCGTTGTCCTCTTCAGCCTTTTTGGTTTGTCTGCTGATTTGGCACGTTCAAGACAAGGATTCCTGCAGGAATAAAGGCCTCGGGCTCCAGTCTGTGAAACGCCCGTGGTGGTTTTAAGGCAAGGGTGTATCTCTTGGCTGATGTATTCCAAGACCGTGATTGTCAGAAGAACAGGAACGAAGTTGGTGCATCATCACACGCTGTCTTGGTCACAAGACGCAGGCTGTTTAGGGGGCATTTTCCCCTCACTTGTAACAAACCACGTTCCTTTAACGAATGGATTTAGGAGGAGGAAAACCCCATACACCGGCTCTGGTGATACTTGCCCCACATTTGCTACAGGCAGGAGGCCGGGCTGTGGAACAGCGGGGAGGGAGGTGCTTTTGGCATTAGCAGCAGGACCCCTCAAGTCTGCTCCGTAAGGCTTGGATGTGAGGAGGAGTTAGGGTGCACCAGGCACCAGCACAACGTCTGCCTGCGTGAGCAGGTCGTGTCCCCAAAGGGGTGTCCCCAGGGCCACCCAGCCACGCTGGGAGAACCCTTCTGGAAAGGCCAAGCTCACCGTTCCGACCACCACCAGGATGGTGCCTCGGGCTCGGCCAAAGGCTCCATCCGGAATGCGCGGCTGGGCCACGCTCTTTGCATATACACGGCCAATAAAGTAACTGTTAAAATTTAAAAAATACAGCAGCAAGGCTGGGGGGTTCAGCCCTGGGCAGCGCTGGGTATGCTGCTTCCACCCGTGGCAGTTCCTGGGGAGCCAGCCCCAGCTGAGACCCCCAAGCGTGGAGGGGTCTCAGCCCTCTCCTCTGCTTCACGCCGAGGGTTTCCCCATCACCCAGATCTCCTCTGGTTTGGCTCCGGGAGAGGTTTGGGGTTGGCGGGGTTCAGTACGGGGTCGTGCCTTCCCACTCCACCAGGTACTGCACCTTCCCCTCCAGCGTCACCCGCCGCGCCAGCACTTGGTACTTCTCGCCGCAGACCAGCCTGCCCGCCGCCCCGAAGTAGCTGCTGATGGAGGACTTGAGGTGGGAGAGCGAGGAGTCGTCCTCGCTGATGCTCTCGAAGGTGTGGCTGTCGATGCCATCGTCCGGGCGGTCAGGGCCGCCGGTAGCCTCGCTGCCCTCGGGGGTGGCCCCGGCCGGGCGCACCCCAGCCTCTCCGCCTCTCCTCTTGGCCCCCGCCGAGGCGTAGGCGGGTGCTGCCAGCTTGCGCTTGCGGCTGCCCACGGTCCTCTGGCTGCGCCGGAGGGGACAGAGAAGCGGTGAAGGCAAAGCCCGAAAGGTGCCCCCACCGTGCTGTGCCCGCCACCCTGTGAGCCTGCAGGGAGCACGCCAGGAATTCAAGCAAGCCCAGCAAAGACCCGCAGCTCCGACCCTGCACACCCAGCAAGGAAATGCGCCTTTGGGACCACCAGCCTGTTCGGGAGGCAGGGAGGGAAGGCTCCCTGGTGCAGGACATCCCTGTGCCAGGACGTGGGTGCTGCAGGGGGAGGAGCGGCAGCCCCTCGCCCCGCTGGCCGTGCCACCAGGACCCCTCTGGAAGGGGGTGAAGGGGCAGAGCCCTCACCTGGACTCGTAGGAAAGGCTTGTGGTGGCCGAGCCCGAGGTGCTAGCAGCATCCGTGGAGTCCACGTCCGACAGGAAGGTTTGTCCCGAGCTGGCACTGGGGACAGGAGGCAGCGTCGGCCCCAGCCCGGCACAAGCAGCTCCCACCTCCCCAGCTGCTCCTGCTCCAGTCTCACACGCGCCTGCAGCCGGAGGCTTTCCAGCTCTGCCTCACACTGGGGCGTTCAAACCACCCCGCCCTTGCTGCCCGCGCTCCCGGGCCCAGCCGCACAGACCTTTTCAGGCTCTGAATTTCATCCAGTGTGAAGTCAAAGATGCTGGCCAGGTGGTGGTTGGTGCTCCAGGCGGAGGTGAAGTCGCTCTGCCCCACAAAAACACGCGCACTCGTCAACGCTGCGCGGAGCGGAGCTGCCCACGACCCCAGCATCAGTGCCCTCTGCCCTGGCACCACCGCGCTCCCTCCCACAGCCCCGCAGCCCCCGGGAAGCGGGCTCGGCACAGAACATCTGCAGACCCCAGGGTGAGGGACAGGAGCCCCTGGGATGGGGGCTGCAGGGTCCCACCCAGTTGCCAAAGCCCGGGATGTTCCCGCAGAGGAGGAAGTGAAGGACTCACGCTGGGAATGGCATCCTCCAGCAGGAACTTGGCCCTCTTGCGCCGCGCTGCTCGCCGCTTCTGCTGCTGGAGCTGCCGTGGCAGGAGGCTGCAAAACAAGGGGGTGAGGCTGCCGGCCGCCCCAGGGGAGCGTGGCAGTGGGGGAAGCCCAGGTGAATTTGGCCACTCACTCATCTTTATGGATGTATTTGCTTTTTCCCCTCTTTTTCAGCTCACAGGAGCCGCTCTCGCCCACGCCAGGGGCTTTCTCTGGCAGAACCTTGCTGGGGGGGTTCGGTGGGACACGGATCCGCAGGCGAAAGATGCATTTCTTCTTTTTGATTTCCTTCCCACACAGAAACCTGGGCGGCAGAGGGGAGGAAAGAGCCCCAGGAGCATCCTGCATCCCATCCTGTCCCGTCCCTCGCCCCGCACTCCTGGGGGCTCACCTGCTCTTATAGCTGTTGAGTGCGTTGAGGAGGTGGGGGCCGCGCTCAGCGACAGGGGTGCCCGTCAGCTGCAGAGAGACGGCAGAGGTCAGGCAGGGCTCGGCCCCCGCAGTGGTTATGCATAAACTAAACAGACGGGGGAACCCGAACTCCGGGTTTCAGCTCCTGCCCGAGGTCAGGGAGCGAGGGATGCCAAAGCTCAGTCGCAGGGGCTTGGCACTGGCTCCGTGCAGGGGAAGGAGGCATTTGCAGGGGTCTGATTCAATGCAGAGACAGGTTTCCAACACACCCTGATTTCAGCAGTTCTCCCAGCTCTTGCTCCAGCTGGGGACCTTGTCAGGTACAACCCCCAGACAAACAGAAATTCCAGCACAGGGAAAGTTGAAGCTGCTAATTTTGAGCAAGAGCTGCCCGTGCTGAGCAAACACCCCAGGCTGGGTGATTCTGCTCACCCAGAGACCCTGGGCAGGTGTTTTTAAGTTCCTTCCAAGTGGCAGAGCTCACTGCCCCACCCTTTCACTGCGAGCACTGCCCTCCATAGAAGGGACCTTAAGGCTCATCCAGTTCCAATTCCAAACCAAGGGACACTTGCCAGCCAACCTGCTCCAGCCTAAGCAGCTCAGCTGCAACAGGGAAGGAGGATCCAGTCTCTCTGAGCCAAGGCTTTGGGAACAGCCATTCATGACTTAAATCCCTGGAAGCACCTCTCCCTCCCAACAGCCGCTCTCCAGCCCAAGCCCAGGCTGCGCATTTTTACCTTTCCGAGCTGCAGCAGATCCCAGTGGTGGTTCACGAAGGCCAAGATCTCCTCAAAGTCAAAATACTTCTTCTTGCTCTGCACACCCAGATTGTAGAGGGCGAGATGGACGACATCCACCCTGCAGCGGCAAAGAGTGAGAGGGTCGGCAGCCTGCTGGGTGGTGCCCACCACAATGCTCTGCTCCACCAGCACCACTTGAGCGTAAGCCCTAGCATGGCCCTGTCTAAACCTCCCAATCTTCTCACTGGCAGCTGGGACCATTCCCACACCCCACAGGGGACGCAGCCCTGGCCTGGACACACGTCCCAGGGGATCCTGCCACAGCCAGGACAGCATCCCCTGAGCTTTGGGTAGGGTTGGGATGCTGCCTGCAGCTGGGGAAGCCCAAACACCAAGACCCCTGAGCCCAGGAGCTGGAGGACATGCTGCTCCCAGGACAAATGCCCAGTCTGACAGCTTTTAAGAAGCCCCAGGTGTCTGCTCTCCTTGCAGCTGGGTACGGGAGCTGGACAGCTCTTGTCCATGTGAAAACACTCTGTCTATTTTAACAACCCACTCCATCCCGTGGACTCCACGCTTGCCCTAACAATGAAAGCCAAGCAACATATCCTGCAGGATTTCCCTCACTCTTCTTCCAGCAACGTCCCCCAGGCAGCCGCGTACCAGCAGCCGCGTACCAGCAGCCCATAAGCACCAGTAGCGCATCCAACACGGCTCAGCAGGGGAACAGCAGGGGAAACCAGGGCTGCTGGTGCTGCTAACGCACTTCATGAAGTGCTTTTAGACTAGCAATGTATCCTAGAAGGGACCACTTCTAAACGTGTATCTAATCACAGCATTTGATGACTTGTCACCGATTGCCTTTTGCAATAATCTTCTGGCAAACGTCCACCTTGGCTCCTGGGCCGATCCCGCTGCCTCCCCACCGCGAGGGCCAAGCTCTGCTCTTGGTCTGCAGCCAAAGGAGCCTTTTAATGAGGCAGCCTGGGCTCGAGGGGAGCTGGGTCAAGGACACACGAGTGGCCAGAGGCTCCACTCCCCACCCTGAAACTTGCACCCACGCTGGAACGAGCAGGAAATGCTCCGAGAATACGCGCCGCCTAAACCCGGCTCTGGGGCTGGCCCCAAGGCAAGGGCTCGGCGGCACCAGAACCGGCCAGCCTGGCATCTTACAACCACCCCAGCTGGACCCAAAGGAGCCAGGGCCATTTCTTACCATCTCAAGGGCAGACGCTTGATGTATTCCGGTCCCTGGTTGCATACGGAGCAGAAAAACACATAGAACCTAGAAAGCAGTGGGGAGCGGAGAGCTGGGGGTCATCCCCACAGCCCAGCAGGGCCTGGGGACGGGTTGGGGCGAGGACAGTGCTCTGGGTGCCAATGGTGACGGCACAGTCAGGTGGAGCAGGGCTTTGCGGGACAGGGCCACCCGCCTGCCCCCGCGGCAGCTGATCTGCCCCCACGCCACAGCAGGGTCGGGGACATATAGAACGGGGCTGTGCCCTTGTCCCACCCTGGGAAGCCAGCTCCGATTCCCAGCACCACATCAGCAAAGTCTGGAAGGGACGTACCGGTCTCCGAACATCATGGGGTCACTGAGGCACTGGGTGCAGGCTTCATGGAACCACTGTCGGCAGCGGTAGCACTGCAGCATCTTCAGGTACCACCTGGGGAGGGAAAGGAGGTGGGTGACAGCAACAGCCACTGCCCCGGCCCCCTCCCAGGCACAGAACCCCCAGCCAAGGGAGAGAAAATTGGCCCTAACTTCTATTTTCCGCAGCTGCAGAGGTGGGTGCGAATGGTGCCTCTGGGAATGACTGGAGACGTGGATGGCAGAGGCAGCACAGACAGCAAACCCACCAGCCCCAGGACTTCTCTCTTGTGGGAAAAAGCTCCCCAACCTGATCGCAGCCGCCTTTGCAAACGCTTTTCCCCACAGAACTGGACACGACAGCCCCCCCAGCCAGCGGGCAGGCGGCGGCTTACTCGCCAGGGCCCCCGCAGTAGCAGTAGCACTGCTGCTGGTTGGTCCGGTGCGGGGAGTCCCACTCCAGCAGGTCGGGGTTGTAGGACAGCACCATCTTGACGGCTTGCAGCGTCTTGGCGATGGCTCCTTTCTTCAGGGCACCCCCTTTCTGCAGGGCCAGGATTGGGGTGGGGGGTCAGCACAGACACTGGAGGTGCCACATCCTGCACTGCTGTGCTGAGGGCAGGCGGCACGCGGTGACCCCGGCAGCCCCACTCACCCGCACGGCCAGAGCGAATATGCAGCGGCGGCAGAACCACGGCGTCCCCAGCGGGCCCTCGCCGCCGCTCGCCACCGGGATGTGGCACTGCTGGTGATAACCTGTGGGAGGGCTCGGCTTCAGCGCCTCCGGGCTGGCCAGACCCCCAGCGCTGGGGCCCTACGCCCGCACTCACCCAGCCCGCACTTCCCGCAGATGAGGATTTCGTTCCTGGGACCCGTCGTCTTTCCCAGGCAGATGTTGCACTTGAGCTCCTCCCCGGGGACACCGGCTGCGGGGTGGAGATGGCAGAGTCAGAGACGTGCACGGCACAGCCAGGTGGCACCGGGAAGGACCCTCTGGCACCGTGGTTGAAAGGGAGGATGCGGCAACACTTACCATGCTGGATGTCCTTCCAGAGGACCCAGTACTTGGAGTTGTCCTCAAACGTGACGAGGCAGCTCTGCTTGGAGCCGCTCACCTACGGGGGGAGAGAGGAAAGAACCTGTGGGCATCAGCTCCCACTCCGAACGCTTCCCTGTTTTCCCTGGCGACCAGCCCAGCCCTTCGGGGCTGTGGGAAGTCCAGTTTGGGGTGTGATACCCAGGGATCATCAACCCAAAATGCCCTGCTGATCAAAGACACATTTCAGCGCAGGACAACACCCCTCTGAGCTGCACGCCAACCCAGAGAACAGGGCTAGCTACATGTTGGGTGCCCATCTTATCTTTTTGGGTGTCCACCTTATCTTTTTGGGTGCCCACCTTACCCTTTTGATCTTTCCAAGGTAATAGAGGCCATCGGTCCAGCGGCACAGCACGTACTGCCCCTCCGTCAGCTTGACCATGAGCTCCCGGCAGCTGCCACCCCTCCATGCCGAGGCAGCGGCTGGTGCTTGCTGGACACGACCAGCAGCAGCGTAGACGTCTCGGATGATGGGGTTGAGCTTGGCGGTCTCCATCAGCAGAACCTGGAGGGGAAGCACGTGCTGATCACCCTGCCCTCACATCACACCGCAACACATCCCTCGGCCAAGCCTGGTATCCCAGAGGGTTCCACCTGAGAGCGCCAAGCCCTGGGATGGTTCAGCCCCACCAGCAGGTGCTCAGGATCCAAAAAAAGAGCATTGTTGAGCCAGGATCCTCCACCAGTAAGCTGACATCAGAGGGAGGAGCTGCAATCTTCGCTACTCCTGAGCAAGGGGGAATTAACCCTCAGCTCCCGCAGCACGAAGCCATCCCGCTGTGGGGCACAGGGACACGGCACCAGCCTGCAGAGGTGAAGGGGCATCTGAGGGACAGCAGCTTTACATTTAATGTGATTTTCAATTCATAGAATCATTTGGTTGGAAAACACCTTTGAGATTGAGTCCAACCGTAAACTTAAACCACTCTTAAACCATCTCCGAGCACCTTGTCTACCCATCTTTTAAACCCCTCCAGGGATGGGGACTCCACCGCTGCCCTGGGCAGCCTGAGAACCCTTTCACTGAAAAAATTTTCTCAATATCCAGTCTAATCCTCCTCTGGCACAACTTAAGGCCGTTTCCTCTCATCCTATCGCTGGTTACTTGGGAGAGGAGCCCAGCACCCACCTCGCTCCAACCTCTTTTCACCATTTCCTAGCAGCTCTGCAGGCTCCCAAACCAACAGCCCCGCTGCACGAGCGGGGAAACGGCAGCGCCACACGCAGCGAGCAAAACCCAGCAGCCGAGTTTCACTACCGGGAGGTTTGAATCGCATGAAAGCAACCAACCACGCTTAGCCAGCATCGCCAACAACCCTGCCGCAGGTGCTGCCATCCTTCCCAGCCCTCCGTAAAACAACCGAAAAGTTACTTTTCCCTTCTTTTTGCGCTGCCATCACAGTGAAACGACAAGAAATCTCCCCGTGCCGTACGCAACTCCGCTCTGCCCGCACCGGGCTATTAATAACATTCCCATTTCTCCAAGAATGCCCTGGCTGGGCAGGAGCAACCGAACTCGGGGTAAAGGAAAGGAGGCAGCTCGCCGGGGTTGGCGGGAGCAGCGAGCTGCGACATGTCACCCGCAGAGCATCTCCCCGTGGGAGCGGTTATGGAAGCGGAGGGGAAACGCACGCAGGGAATGGGGGGGACGCTCACAGAAAGTGAGGGGGACGCGTGAGAGGGGGGAAATGCACCCATGAGAATGGGGACACACACACACACGGGGACATGCACACGAGAATGGGGGGACACAGGAGAATGGGGGGGACACAGGAGAATGGGGGGGACACACAGGAGAATAGGGGACACACAGGAGAATAGGGGACACACACACACGGGGGGGACACGCATGAAGGAGGGGGACATGCCCAGGGAGGCAGGGGACACCCACACCGGGGGGGATGGGACACAGGAGGGAGACACACACACATATGGGAAACTCGAGGGGACACACACATGGAGGGGACACACACATGGAGGGGACACAGGACACACAGGGAAACACATGAGGGACACAGGGTCACACAGACACATGGGGGGGACATGACACACATATAGGGGACACGGGGGGACAGATGGGACACACATAGAGGGAAGACACAGGGGGACACACTCATGGGAGGGGACGGGGACATACATGGGGAGGACAGGACACGGGGGGACATAGGGGGACACACATGGGTGGGAGGACACATGACACACAGGGGGGACACACATAGGGGACACGAGGGGACAGATGGGTCACACACAGAGGGAAGACACGGGGGGACACACAGGGGGAGGGGGACAGGGACACACATGGGGGGGCGCAGGACACAGATGGGGGATACATGACACACACACGGGGGGGACATGGGGACACACACGGGGGGGATATGACAGACATATGGGGGGGGGGATAGACAGGGGACAGGTCGGGGAGACACGGGGGGGCCAGACGGGCCGGGGTGCGTTACCGGGGCCGCTCCGGGGCCGGGTCCCGGCTCAGCGGGCGCTCAGCGGGCGCGGGCGGCGGGCGGCGCCTTCGCCATCTTCCCGCGCTTCCCCCGCGCCGCCCCCCGCCATGACGCAGCGGGCGGGGCCACGGGCCCCTCAGGGCCCCTCAGGGGGCACCCGCCCCCCCAGGCCTCCCAGGCCACCCCTTACCCCCCCCGCTGCCCCCTCATGGGTACCTGCTGCACCCCCAGGGCCCCCCGGGGGTGCTTGGTGCCCCCCGACACCCCCCATGGGCACCTGGTACCCCCCCAATACCTCCCTATGGGGTACCTGTTGCCCCCCCGGGTACCTGCTACACCCCTCACCCCCCCGCCATGGATACCTCCTGCTTCCCATGGGGAACCTGCCATCCCCCCTCACCTTGGGTACCTGCTAATCCCCTCATAAATTCTTGGTGACCCCATCATGGGGTACCTGCTGCCCCCCAATACTCCCCGTGGGGCACCTGCTGCCCTTCCCACCCAGGTGCCATCACACCCCATCCCTCCCCCAGGGCCTCCTTGTCCCCACAGCATCACCCCTCCACCCACCAGCCCTCTCCCTGCACCCACCCCTGGGGGCCCTCAGGGTCACCCACCCATGGAGAGGACACCGTCCCCCTGTGCCACCCACAGGGGACCCCTTGCCTGCCCCCATCCCCAAGTGGTGGCCGCAGCCAGGTCACAGCATCCCCCGGGATGGGGGGCAGGGGGTGCCCTCCCTGCCTGGCATCGTCCGGTGCAAGGGAACAACCTGTGCTCACCGGGATTCCTGGAAGCGGGGCAGCCTTTCTCCGAATCGCCTCGGAGAGAATCAACCGCTGCAAAAATGCTTGCGGTCGGTGCCAAGAAGAAAACTTAAGGATTTGATGTTTGTTGGAAAGCGCTGCCAAAAAAGACATGTTTGCAGGCCTGCTCGGGCGGCAGAGAAGCCGATTCCCGGTGTGGGGTCCAGGCCAAGTGCGAGCAGAGTCGATAGGAATTTTATTGCCTGTAAACGGGGGGCTCTGCGGGGCGGCTGCCCCCACGCTGGGGTTCAGAGCAGCTCCCCCGGGCGCCAGCAGTGACTGGCACAGCGCTGGAACGCCTTTTAACTCCCCCGCGGGTAATTCTGTCATCTTAGAAATCGTATTTTTTAAGCAAACTTTCCCATAAAGCTCTGGCAACGGATTGCTGCCTGCAGTGCCACCGGCCCCCGGGGCTGCGTCGGTGATGCCACCCCCAGAACCTGATGGGGGACGCGGTTCCCTAAGGGCTGAGAGCAGCCAGGAGCTCTCCTCTTGGCTTCGCACGTCGTGGTGTGTAAGGCAAAGCCCCGTGCAACATGCTGAGTGGCAGGAGAGGGCCCAGCACGCTGTGTCAGGCTGTGCCAAACCGTGCCAGGCTGTGCTTGCACCCAGCCACTGGGCCCACGTTTGCAGAGTTTTAGGCAGCTGAAAAAGAAACGGCCTCTCGTTCCCTGGCATAAAAACACCATCTTTCACAGGGTACCTGACGCATCTTCAAATCAAGCGACCAAGCTCCGCGGTGAGTCACGACGTTGTAGCTGTGAGTCACCGTGGGATTAAAATAACTCTTGCACCGTAACTCTCCCGCTGGACAAACGCTGCTGCTCACTTCAGTGCAGCTGGTGGTGCTGGGCTTGACCAGAAGTGAGTTGTTTGCTCCCATTCCCCCCGTGGTGCTGGTAAAGCAGCAAGCAAAGTCGGGCTTACACCCTCCTCCCAGCCACCAGGAGTTGTGTTTGCAGCATTTTAGCCATTTGCCATGGGAAGGGGGATTATGTGACACGTAAATCAAACACTGGATCAAGTTCACCCTGGGTGTAAACAGGGATAGCCTTACTGAAACACTTCCAGCACGGAGCAGACACCCAAACCCAGCATCTGCCAATGGAAAGGAAGGAGTAACATTGCCTGGAACAAAAGTTCTGAATACAAATTAAAAATCTTAGAATCATAGAATAGTTTGGGTTCAAAGGGACCTTAAAAATCACCCAGTCCCACCCCCTGCCATGGGCAGGGACACCTCCCACTGGATCAGGGGCTCCAAGCCCCATCCAACCTGGCCTTGAACCCCTCCAGGGATGGGGCAGCCACATCTTCTCTGGGCAACCTGGGCCAGGGCCTCCCTACCCTCATCATGAAGAAATTCCTCTTCATGTCTAGTCTAAACCTGCTCCTCTCCAGTTTATACCCATTGTCCCTTGTCCTGTCACTACAAACTTTGTAAAATACAGGCGTTTGATTTGAATGAAGCCCCAGGTAGACAACTACTCCAACACCCTCATTTTGTCCTTGAAAACTTCTTGTCGCCCATCCACCCCTGCACTTGCAGAGGTGGGGAAGGCTCTTTCCTGCTCGCAGCTGGAGAATCACAGGATTCAGCCCTGGGGGAGCCCCGGCCGGAGCAAAGCCCGTGGCACACGCGGGGCGAGCAGCTCCCAGCGCTGCTTCTCTTTCTGCATTGAACAGCGCCCAGCAATCGGGGACCTTCTTTTCACAGTGTTTTCCTTTCTTTGAAAACAGGAGTGGGAGGAGGGGTTGTACGTTGGCTTGTAGTCTTGGAAACCGAAGCCGAGGAATATTGAATGGGAACCCAAACATGAAGCTGCCTCTAAACCCCAGGCCTGATGTGGAGATAGGATCTGCAGAAACCACTCGCGCTGGCTGCAGCCGCCCCGAGCGACACAGGGCACAGCTCTCATATGTTCAAAACAATTCACAAGTGCTGTTTCCAGCTGGAGATTCAGCTGGTAAAACGCGACACATGCGTGCAGAGTAAAGCAGCTACAACCAAAGCAGCTTGGCCACCTCTCCTGGCCAGCGCTTCCCGCTGCTCCACAGGTCTCGACCACCTCTTCTCTGACACCACCTGATGGACCAACACAACCAAGCTAAGTTCAAAGCAGCTGTGTGCAAGGTTGTGGGTTCTTTTTCTGTCCTGAAGAAGGGCTTATAAGCCTAAAACCTTGTCTGTTGTTTTTTTTCTGCTGTATTAGTCAATTCAAAAAATATCTTTCCCTACAGACCTTGTCCTCCATTGTTTGAGACCCTGGTAGCCACAGAAGCACTAATACTCCTTGCCAACCTAGCTATTAAAGACGGAACATCCAGTCCTGATTTAGCTCACTAGAACTTTTTTTGACTTTTTCTGCATCGTTTGATTTGATCCAGACTGAAAAAAAAATCCCTCTGGCTGCTCATTTCCACGACAGAAATGATTTGCTGGATTAGTGAAGTCTTGCTACTGCTCAGATTTCAGCTTCTTTCCCGGGAGGTGTCATCTGTTTCCTTATCGAGACGTGTTTGCGGCTGAAGGTCTTGGAGATGAGAGTCAGGAGCCTGTTCCAGGAACAGCAGAGCCCGGCGCGGAGCCCCGTGTTTGGAAAGCGCAGCAGCTCAACGCATTCCACATGGACACAGTAATGCTCCGGCGGTGCCTCTTGCGCCGCGGCACAGGGGGAGTTACCCCTTGTTTGGGCTCTTTTAGAGAGAAGAGCTGCAGCGCAGGGCATCTTGGAACCAAGGTGTGGCTGTTATTAGAATCAGAATCCTTAAATCTGACATTCAGCTGGCTTATGCCAGCTGTGCCTTTAAAAGCAAGAGCACTTAGGCATTAGGTTTCACATCTTTTTATTATTTAGCAGGAGGTTAAGCCAAATACATATTATTTTTTTGTAACTTAGCTTTTTTTTCTGTGCTTCTATGCAATTGTATAAGACCTGAAGAGCTTCTAAGTGTTCTCACAGCTGTGTGAGTTTCATATTCATGGAACCCTTGCATAATTTTGACACAGATATGTCAGGTACAGGGCTGCAGAGCCTGAGCACGGCATCCTCCAAAAAGAAAGGAGGGAGGGAAGGAAGGAGGGAGGGAGAGGAGGAAAATCAGTGTAATTGTTCCCAGTAGAATCACACTAAAGAAAAAAACAGAGATGTTGGGTCATTCACTCTCTTAGTCTGGTGAAGAGGAGGCTGAGGGGAGACCTCATCGCTCTCATCTCTTCTCCCAAGTAAGAAGTTGATAGACTGAGAAGAAATCGCCTCAGGTTGCACCAAGGAAGGGTTAGATTGGATGTTAGGAAGTATTAATTCACCAAAAAGGTTCTCAGACCTGGCAGAGGGTGCAGTCCCCACCCCTCGAGGCGTTTCAAAGCCGTGTAGGTGCTTAGGGATGAGGTGTAGCGGTGGAGTTGGCCGTGTTGGACTCAATGATCTTAAAGGTCTTTTCCAACCTAAATGATTCTGTGATTCTGGATGTATCTCTCAACCTGCACGCACACAGAGGCACACACAGACATTTTTGCTTCCCTTGCTGCAGACACATACACAGAAATCTTCTCTCTCTCACACACACATTCACCTCTTCTCTCCCACACACTTTCTCCCTTTCCCCAGCTCTTACCCACACACCGTTTTACTCATTTTCCTCCACCCTCTCTTTATGTCTCTCACACACAAGGAAAATCCTATTTTTTTTAAGAAATCACAGCTATAAGTCATCTGCTCCAAGTAGCTCAATTCCCTATTTTACAGTGAAAACAACACAAAAAACCTTTTTAAGTTAGTGAGATTTACTTATGAAATAAATAAAATGGTAAGAAAATAGGAATGATTGTAATAAATAACAGCAGTTGTCCAAATTGCACAGCCATGAGAAGCATCATATTTTTAGACTTATTACTCCAGTGTGGTTACAGGGTCTGGCACATTCCTGGAAAAATAACTTTTTGTCCCTGAAAGAACATTTTGAAAATGGAAGAGAGAAAAAACAGAGAGAGATAGAGAGACTGCATAGGCAATGGCAAAGAATAGCCAGTTCCTTCCCAAACAAGATCTGACAGAGATTTGTTTATGGGGTAGGTTGTTTTGAAATTTGATACTTCGCCACAACTAATTATTTTAAAGGATGCTGTCAAGATGGAAATGAGAGATTGGAAACCCCTCTTCCTATGCCAGCGGGGCTGGGGGTTGGTCCCAGGGTGTGACGTTTCACCAGCTCCGCTGTACAGCTGCCGCTCATATGGTTTGCAAAATATAAGGTGGGCAAAGAGTTTCTCCTTTCTCATGCAGAGGGCACAATATTGTCTGTTGGGTTCGTGTTTTTGATTGAGACGCACAGGAATTATTGCAGAGGGAAAATGAAGGAAGGCCCTTCCCTTACACGTACACCACCTGCCTTTGCAGGGTCAGGCTGGGGTTTGCATCCCACGGAACCACTCTGAGTCCTGCTCAAGGAAGTCAGTGGAAGTTTGGAAGCTGCTGCACCAAACCCAGCTCAACCCCACACAGATGTTAAGCAGGGAATGGTGAGCGCAAGCCCTGGTGGGTTTAGGGATAAGGATAAGAACTTTACAAACAACCAGACATTTCCAAGTTTAACTTGTTTATAAAAAATTATTGATCCCTTCCTGATATTCAAAAAAAAAAGACAAAACGCTTTCTAGAAATTCCTCCTATTTTAGCGTGTGAAAAGACTTAAATATCATAGCACATAAAAAAAAGAGTTAAGCAATAAAACCAAAATCAATACTTTCTAACAAGTCACTTGCCTTGAAGGCTCAGGAAGTGATGGAACACTATAACAAAGCTACCGAGGGGCCCTCACCACTGCTTGGAGCGTCAGCTCTAGATTTCCTGGGGCTTTAACAACCCTTATAGCTCCGTATCTGAAATGGGAAAGTCAAAGGACTCCTCTGGAACTGCAAGAGGTAATTTCCCCAGAGCACAGTGTAATCTGGTCACCGGTTGCTGATGCAACAGAACATCTCTTCACAGAGCACGTAAATAGAGGTCTAAAATAAATAGCAAGAAATAAATCATCTGGTATAAGGAAATCAAGCTATAAATGCTGGCCACAACTCCTGGCTTTCAAGGTCATCAGTGAGCACAGCGACACCCAATCGGTGCCTCAGGGAAGGAATCTGCCCTTGGCCCTGGTGGGGGAACAGCCAAAACCCTTCGGTGCAGTCGGACAGGGGCTCACTCCGTGCCTCGCAGGAAGGGGAGCTGCACACACCGCGGTGCTGCTGGAGCATGGGGAAAGCTCACAGCTGCAGCCCTTGTACCCCAAAAACCTTAAGCCCCAGGGTGCTGGAAGAGCGCTCAGGCTGCCCTCCCCGCCACCCCTGAGCAGAATGGCACTGGGTGCAGTTTTGGGATAAAAAAGGATCTAAAGCTACTGCAGAACGCCCAGAGGAGGCCACAAAGTTGGTGAAGGGGGAAGCCACATGAGGAGCAGCTTAAAGTCACTTGTTCTGTTCAGCCTGGAGGAGACTGAGGGAAGATCTCATCATGGTCTGCAGCTTCTTCACAAGGGGAGAAGGAGGAGGCGCTGATCTCTTCTCTCTGGAGATCAATGATGCCACCCGGAGGAATGGCAGGAAGATGTGCCAGGGGAGGGTGAGGTTGGACATTAAGATGATGTTCTTCCCCCAGAGGCTGTGGAGCACTGGAACAGCTCCCCAGGGAAGCAGTCACGGCACCAAGCCTGACAATATTCCAGAAGGGTTTGGACAACACCCTCAGCCACACGGTATGAATGCTGGGGTTGTCCTGTGCAGGGACAGGAGTTGGACTCAGTGATCCTCGTGGGTCCCTTCCAACTCAGGACGTTCTATGATTCTATGACCTAGGCCAAGTGTGAGGGAAAACCGCGCCTCCTCCACAAAAGCGTCTGCAGGGGGGTGACTGTAACCATCGAAACCAGGAGCACGGGCTGTGTTGATGAAATAATCACAGATCTCATGCACAACAGCACAGTTTGTGGGGCACGGGGCAAAGCACTCAGCATGCTCAGCAGCAGCAAACTCCAGCAGGTGGATCTTAGCTGATCTGAATGGATTCAGTGAGGCTCAGGCTCTCTGGGATTTCTTTGCGCATGAAAACCAATACAAGGTCTCACAGTGATGGGTCTTTTTTCTTGTAAACTAATGAAATTCAGTGAGTGATTTACCAGACACCTCTATTTCAAGATGAACTAATTTGTTTCTATAATACATTTAAGGAAAAGCGTGTCTTCTTTCACATAGGCATATTTGGGAGACTGCAGTTTGGACAAAGGGAGGAACATGGGGCAGCCACTGGCAACATTCATATCATTCACTGGCCTCTGAAATGAAGCAGAAGTCAAATCCGGGCGAAATGCATCAATAACGTGTTCCCTGTTATTTTGGTCAAGCAACATAAATGTAACCTGAAAAACAGAGTGCGGAGTTATTGAACTGAAAAACAAAGCAGAAACTACCAGAGACGGAAGGGCGAACATGCTACAAAAGCAGCTAGATGCTCTATCAATAATTAAATACAGAATATAACTAACGTTTCACAACCTGCAAGGTCAGTTAACGTGAACAAGGGAGATTGTAACGGTTCCCAGATGAAGTATTTAAAACTTTGCCACCCACAAAATAAAATTATGGGTTATTTCTTGGCAGAGAACTGTACAGTCCAAAGGCTTTTTACCTTTGTCTCCCAAGAGCTTAAACAAACCATGAGTTTGGTTACAGTCATTTCATTCACTTAGTTGTTGTGGTTTGGAATCAAAAGGTACAGCTCAGTTGCCTGTATGCAAATACGTGAAAACTCAATCTAAATATCAGTATAGAATCTCCCCATCTCATTACCACTTCTATTAACTCACTGGTTTTTAGCTTGAAACAGCAAGTGTATGTAATAGGTTTTTAATACAGTGAGGATTGGGAGCTTTTATTTCTATTTTTTTTGGCTGCTAAATGGTAGTAAAGCTATTTATTACCACACGAAGGCAAGTGCTAGAACAGAGACCTTGTGCGCACTTTCACTGCTTTTCTAACCATTGTTGCCATCATCAGAATCATAGAATCATAAAAACACCGAGTTTAGAAAAGAACTCTAAGGTCATTGAATCCAACCATGTTCTGATTGCACTTGTAACAAGAGGAAAAACAAGATCGGGATCACGTAAGACATCCCTGGCACATCTGTAAGCAGAACTCTAACCTCACATTTCTGACACCTGTGCTTCAGCCAGCAAATCGTAATTCTCCTCATAAACTGATATTATTGATGTCTAGCAAAAGCCAGGAAAAAATGTGTCTCTGGCTTTACCCCAGGTGGACACAGGTTGGGACACATCAAACACCAGGATGCTGGTGTTTGAAAATCTTACAAAGCACAGTATGGAATCTCAGTAACTCACTCCATTAACAGTCAAGTTATTATCCAAGATTGGAGCATGGCTAGTAGCCGTCAGAGACGAAAATGGAAAATTGCTCCAACTTCCACTAAACTTAGGAGAAAAAGTCCCCTCGTGTTCACTAGGGGAAGCAGTGGGTTTGTGCAGGGATCGGATATGAAAAGGTTGTCTGTCTTACCTTGTGTCTGAAAGGCCATGGGAGCAGAGCATCGTAGTCTCCTTTCATAACAACAAAGAACAGGGAGACGTGCGTTCCTTTTCCCGTCCCATCTCCATTGAGATAAACCCTCAGACAGACCTTGTAGCCATACTTTGCTGTGTAGAAAGCTGAAAACCAGAACTCTTCATTAGTAAAGCTTTTAAAAAAAAGACATAATGAGTATTCTGACTTATGAGAAAAGACAGTGCATGATGTGTTTTGCCATCTCAGAGATGAGAACAGACAGATCAGGTCACCCCGGAGATTATAAGCAATGAAAGTCCAGTGCCTGGAACCCTTTAGTGCCTCACACCCTGAAGAAAATTACCTCTATTAGCCACACAAGCGTATTTTACCTAACCTAATTACTTCTCCCGCAGGAGGTAACTGCTGCTGAAAGCCTCTTGGTACCACAGGCACTGAGGTGTGGGTTAGAGGAGATGGATCCAGCAGATGTCACTGCAAGTAGATGTGGCGGAGAGCAAATCGCAAAATGAAAGCCCAGAACAGAACACAACTCTGTGGAAAAGCACATCACAGCTGCCCTGAATTACACGCAGGAGAGCATGACGTCTTCGCATAAACAACATCTCAGTTTGAGGAGCTATTTTAAAGGACCTCCTGCCCACTGGAGCAGAAAGGAGCGCTGTTCTAGAGAAATAAGGGGGGTTTCTAAAGGACTGAGGTTTGGTAGCACACGTATACATCCTGTGCTTTACCTGGTGAATACAAACTGACTGTTCTTCCAGTTACAGAGTCTTGTAGCTTCCTGCCAACATCCGTTATTTTCCACAGAAAGACCCCATCATAGGAAGCTTGCTCAGAGAACAGAAGGCTCTTATGAAGACTGCTCAGGCTGGCATCCTTCTGCGCCAGGCACCGGTGCAACTCTGCAATCTAGAAAAAACAAACCAGTTCTCATCAATCCCTCCTCTCCAGCCTCTTGTGCTGTGGAAGCAGCAGAATTGTTCAGGAGACCTCATGTTCTGGAGAGTCTCCTTCGATTCCTTTCTATGTGACAGCTACAAATCGACACATAAGGAAAACAGCCGGTTGTTTTGTCTTCTAGGAACAACGCTACTTTAAGAGGATCCATCAATTAAACAACTGTGCCACATGCTCACAGTCTGGTCATGGCAAATTCTGAACATGCAGAACTCTAAGGAATATCTAGATAACTAAACCCAGATTTAGATAACAAATACTAGAGATCTGAAAATCTATCCAAAACAACAAAAGGATCCTGTAGATGTGTCCAGAACTTAACAGATCAAACGCCTGTGCCCATCCCTGCCCTGATCTATACACCCCATCTCTCTGATATATGTAAATATTTATTATCTGTAGAACAAGCACTCAGAAAAGGCTTATCATAACTATTTACCTTCAGTTCAAGGCCTCGTATTATATTTTGATCGAGTTCACTCTGTCTCCGAAAGGCTATGATTTCCAAATTAGAGGTCTCCACTTCTTTATTGAGCACTGCCACGATATTCTCAAACACATGCAGCTTATTTTCTAGCTCAGAAATCACTTTCTCCCTCACAAGTTGTTGCAGAAGAGGTTCATCTTCAGAAAAAGAAGATCCAGGGAAACAGTCTGCTTCTAGATCCCCATTGCTTTCCAGCCCTGCTGGGATCTGTAGATCAGAGATGCTTTTTCCTGCACTGTTCACATTCAGCTCTGCCAGTGGGATGAAACCATCTGCAGCTTTGGCAGCAGCGCACAGGCTCGCCTTCAGCTGCCTTATGTGCTGCAGCAGAAGCAGCATGTGGGTCCCAACTGAAGATCTTTCATGCTCCTTTATCTTCTCTTTGCTTCCCTGGAAGAAGAAGACACTGTCAGTACACTCTCTGCACCTTAACTGCCCTGGGGCCAAACCAAGTGATATTCCCTTAAACTTCCAAAGCAGATTAGAACAGCGTATCTGATAAATCAGCAGAATTGTAATAAACACCCATCTTTATCTGAAGTGAATGCACAGTGTGGGATACAAAGCATCACAGGCCGAACTGTGCCTTACACCCGCTGGGTAACCACGGCAGTTCCAACATCCTACTGGAAGTGGATAGCACTTCTCACTTTTCTTAAAGACATATTTGAATCGAGGCTTGCTGCCTTGAAGACAAAGGCTGGCCAGACCAAAGGGACAGTGCTGAGCTGTACACCGGTTGAGACCTTCCTAACGGCTGCCCTGTCACTCACCCAAAATGAACAGCCGACCTCAGAAAAACGACACACGTCCTTGATGGCTGAGGGTGCAGATCGGTTCTGCTGGAAACAAAAGGCAAAGAAAATAATCAAATACCAATCAAAAAGGATTATTTTAGTAATTTGCAAACAACTAGGCCACAATCCCAGAAGCTATAAATCAGGTTAATTCAAGTCAAGGCATTACAGCTTACAGTGTCCAACCAGCTTTGAAAATTCATAGGTAAATGGATCAAAAGTGTGGTTGATTGCAAGCACCTTGAATGCAGCCTGGCAGCTAAGCATCCATCTAACAGACTCTATAATGATATAACATAGTTTAACAAACCACAGTGATCCCCTGAGAACAACTTCTCATAAATAAGATGCCAAAAAGTGAAGTGGCCACCACAGGAGATAACACAGCCACATCAATCCCCTTCCTGCTCTTAGAGAATACACAGAAAAGCTGTGTCATACAGTACATCCAGGGAAAGGATGGATCTATCAGACCAAAAGCCCTGACCGATGTTCCAGTCAAGTCCCCTTCACAGCCAAAAGCTTGTCTCTTCAACCCTACTGTTATACAACATATTCTTTCGCTTCCTCAGCATTTGAATCGAAAAAAAAATTCCCTATTTTTGTAATATTAATTGTGAAGATAATTTAATAAATTTAATTGTGGGAGCAGGGAAGAGAAGGTAGCAGCAGAGCTATGTTGAGATGTAAACGGCGCCCAGATACGCTGCCATATCTGAAAATGTTCTCAGATGTTCATTTAATCTAAATGAACAAGTGATACTTCTATTAGCTGAAATAAAGTGCATTTCATTCAGTCATCTTTTACTCACCTTCTCCACAAATGATGTTTCTGTTTGCACATGTGTTTGTTCCTTACATAAACTGCCTTCACATGAATGTTCCTGTCATTAAAACAAGAAGAAAAGAACTCGGTACGTTATTAAAATCATTGAGCATCTCTATTTAGGAGCCTTTGAAACAAGGTTTGTGTTTGGAAATGCCATTCACACCTAACGGAAACCTGGAGATTTGGGAGGCTTTTCTACAACAAGAAGAAAATGTTTACAATAAGTTTCTTGCTTTCTTCCCGGAAGGTGTAGATTTAGGGAAGAGCAAAGGAAGGTAGGGTAACTTCCCCAGGAGCACCACGAGCTCCACAACACATGGTGCTAAATCCTGCCTGCCCCGAGCCTCCCGCACAATGGGCTGCACTCTGGCTTCTGTTTAGAGGAAAGAACGTTCTGAAATTTGGGACTAAAGCACATCTGCTAAAAGCGGGCGCAGTCCTCTGTACAACAAACTGCAGACTCAGTGGTTTCTCAGGCTAAGCCTCTAAGCTGATTACTCTTCTCAGTGACGGATCTCCAGATGCAATACCCGTTAAGTGAAAGTACTAAGTGGGATCTTCCGCTCACGGAACCTAGAGCTTTCGGAAACCAATCACAGATGCTTTGGGAAATTGGAAAGAAGATTGGCGATGCACAAGTCTTGCCCAGCTCAAACCATAGTTATGTGCAGGCACACACAATGGACACACACATACATAAGCAATGACATGCAGGTGGAACAGAAAGCAGATATGCAGGAAACCCAAATGTAAACTCATCTTGAATTGACTTCACTCAATTTGCAGACCCTTCTTGCATCCTGCTTATTAACATTTTGAAGGCTGGAAGCCAAATTTTCCATCACGATGTGCTAATGCAAAATGCATTACCGCTAACAGGAGACTTCCTGCCATTTCTGGCTCCAAGAAGGGTAAAGTAATCCTCCTGCCATTGGTTTGTGTGACTGTAATATGTGTATTTAGCACAGCAACTGTCAGCTTTCAATTCATACTGTTCATATAAACACCTTCACATGCCAGGACATTTCCTATAGCAGCCTAGAAACTTTTTGATAAAACCATTCCAGCAACCTTGTCTTCCCTGCAGACTCCTGAGATTTCTCTTTCGATGCTCAGAAATACAGACATTGTTTTTTCTCACCCTCTTACTCATTTTTTAATACTCTAGATCTAAGCTATTGCACAAAGCATGCCTATTTTCTTCCTTCTTGCTATTTGACTCCTTCAGATAGCTGACTTCTTGAGGGGCTGGAGAGAAGTTTCTTTAAAATATGGAAATACAAAAACCTCAAGACCAATAACTGATTGGCTGAGATGTAGAGAGCAGTGCCCAAAAGTTATTATTTGCTCCCAGAGGATTCTGGATACGGGGAATACACACAAATAAACAAAATTCACATGTCACATAACTCACATAACTGAGTTTTATAAAGCAGATCATGTAACCAGCTAAATTCCAATTTCACAAATACTAAGGCAGGCAGAGAAAAATCAACATCTCAAGGCCAATCCTCTCCTTGGTTGCCAAGGTTTCCTAACCAAAAAATTAATTAGTTGATAGCTAACCGGAATGAGCGGGAGCAAAACTGCTCTTCATTGCAGGAATGAAACCCGCTGAGGTGGATCTGCAGTATCACAGACCTCTGAAAAGAGAAAGGTGCTCAGGGAGCGCTCACACAGCTCAGGTTTCCTCCTCCAGCCTGCCTACTGCACCCTCAGAAGGTTGAAATGGATTAAGTGTTGCCACCTTCTGGTATTTACAGTCTCTCCGAAACACACACTGGATTTAGCTCTGGTAAAAAGTGCCTGGGGTCCAGATATTCTTCTCTCTCTGTGAGAGTTAGTAAGATATGAAGAGCACACGCAAAAGCGTCCCAAGAAGCACGTTTTAGCAAGAATGACTTATTCTTACCCCAGAAGGGCTATTACCCCAGTGTGGAGTAAATCTCACAGCTCAGTAGTCAGAAAGGCATAAATCTGTGATGGTTACAACATGCAAAGCTCTCCATCCCTACTTTCTTCAGGCTACGTTTTTGAGACATTCATAACCCTCCTGCCATGTAGGTCTTACATCACTGTGCTTCCATTCCAGGACAAAACTCCAAGGCTGGCAATGATTCTCTTTAAATCATCTGGAGGGAGCAACATTAGCTATGGTGCAGCCCAGCATTTTCTGTTTTAACAGAGCCTGCAGGGTAGGGCTGGGAGAAGAGTATTTTCAGAGCTTTCAAATCCAAACACACATCGCAGTGTTAGCAGGCGTGCGGCATCTCTCATTCATGCTGCTATTGCTTTGCTCCAGGAGTTTTTAATCATAAAATGTCCTAACCAACAAATGATGTACTTTGATTGTGAGGCTGAGAAGTGTGACGCTGAAGCTGCATCTCTTTATATAAGAACAGGCACCTGTCTATCACTTTTCATCTGCCCCACCACACCATTTCCTCCTTCAGCAATACAGAACAGTTTCTATGAGCTCACTCCGTGCCCTCGGACCACCCCCAGAACCTGTACCATGCTCTACCTTCAAAAATGGGTAAAAATAAAGAGCACATTTTATTTAAGTGAAAATGCACGTACAAAGGCACTTAAAAGCTGCATCTCAGTTACTCTGCTATCATAATTTTGAGAATCAACTGAGGAAGTCATTACTTTTAAGAAGGAATGCGATATATTTAGTAATATAAACTTAAAAGTTTGATGATCAAGTACAATCTTGTGGGGAAAAAAAGGTTGTTTTAAAGAGGATTTTGAGCAGATGCTGGGGACAGGCTGGTGTTACCCTGTGTAAGGTTATGTATAAAGGTTATACATTTTGCAAGTCCCTGTCACCACAGTGGGAAACACAACTTAAACATAACAAATGCAAAGTAAATGCATTTAAATAGTCACTGAGAACTTCATGGCAGGTTCAGAGTATGCTCTTCCTGGTCTATATGGATACTGCTGTTAATTTGGAGAGTTATTCTTGATGTATCTAACAGAAATACTATCTGACAAAATCTTGTCTTTCAAATTTGCAGGCAGCTTTAAACAAACTCCAGTCACTTTTGAGGCCTCTTCCCTGCCACTATCTGTGTTCTTCTGCCTCTTACCTACATCATATGAGGACACACGCTTTGAAACAGGAGCTAAAATAAGGCTGCCCAGGCTCTGGATGAGCACAGACTTCCTTCCCTGGTGTAACATCACAAGCAGATTATCCAGTACAGCTCATTTTCCCCTCCAACACATGCACGGAAAGATTGGCAAACTCGAGAAGATCAAATGTTCTCCAACTGCACTTGGAGCATTCATGAAATCAGGATGAGAAATGTGCTCAGAGATTATTTAAGTCATTAACACAAAGCCCTGATTTGAAACAGAGAAACGCTCTTACTTGGTACTCGCTACTAGATAAACTCCGCTGACACTTCTGACACGTTGTCACGTTATTAACACATCCATTTTCCAAATGATCCGCGAGTTTCTTTCTCATCACCATGTGTCCACAGCCAGTGTGACAAGGGATTAAAGCATATTCACATAAGCTTTGATGTTCCTGGAAGAAGAAAAGTCATGAATCAAACTGTAAACTGCAAATACTCACTTCGCTCTAAGCAATCTGCGTTCTGCCAGCCTAGAGCTTCGCTTTGCAGTTCTGCTAAGCTTGGGAGAAGTTCCAATCCACAATGTTACCAAGATTACTGGTGAAAAATTAATCAGCTTCACTGGGACTTTTTTTTTGTTAATTCTGAACTTAAAAAAAAGCCCAACAAACCACAAACAACTTTTGACAGATTCAAACACAAGGTCTCCCTTGAACCGTCTCTCTCTAGTGTTTCTGTTTGAAAATAACTTCATCCTGCTCCCAGCTTTTTTACTTGTCTTAGAGAATCCCTAGCTTTAAGCATCATTTTTTTCAGAGTGGCTTTTTGGTTTTTTATTCTTTTTTTTATTCTTTTATTTTTTATTATTTTATTCAAAATAACTTTGAAAATGTTTCCTCTTTGCTATTTGCATCCTCTCATCTCAACAAGGAAAAAAATCAGCATTACTTCTTTCATAACTGCATCCAACAGGTCTGCTTTCTGGTTCTTCAAAACACAGAATTTAAATAAAAACTATTTACTCTGACTCCTTTCAGGGCAGTTTCAGGAGGCACCGTGTCACAACTGATTTTGTCTTTAAAGGGAGATGGCTGTCCCCTACAGAACGGGCTCAGAAATGCCAATTTCAATCACACGCCCAACCCTCAAATCAACTCTGCCATCTATTCATGCTGAGAGGGGCTCCAGTTCTCAAAACTATAAAGCTAAGCAAACTGGGTAGGTTTTTGCCAAAGGAGGAATACACTCAAATAGAAAAATTGTGCAAAATTAGCAAAGAAAAGGCAACAGCGCCTCAGGTGTTTCTCAGATACAGTCATACAAGGTACACAGCAGATATAAATGCAGGGAGACCTTGTGTTCCTATACCAGGGGACCAAAATCCAGCTATTCTAATTATCCCTATTTTTCCATTATCTTAATTTGCAGATTCACAAGACTCGTCATTTAAATATTTTACCAGGGGCATTTCACATCAGTCTGAAAAGAACAATGACTCAACAGCTTTCATTTACACAGGAGGAAATTATTTCTCTTATAAAAACATACAAAGGACATTGCCTGTAATGATGTCCTGGAAACAGAAGTACTCTGGTCTGTCAAAATCTGATTGTAGCATCTTTGCATTTAAGTAATAAGAAAATTCACTGGAAAAGAAAGATCAGTTGATGTAAATTTGTGCAACATTAACTACACAACCACTCCAGATGTTCTGGATTTGGTCAAAGCCCCTCTAAAGTTCATGGCACATTTTCAGATACCCTGATGGTGTAAATCACTACACCTTCACTTATTCTAACACTGTTGCACTAATTTGTATTGTCTGAGAAACTAGTTTCTTTGCCTTTCTGTCCCAGTTCAAGTAAGAGCGCATGTTAATACATTAAAAATAAACTGCCTTTAAACATACTTCAAAATTTCTCATGATCCCAGACCAACTGCATCCAAGGGTCACACAATGTACTTTGAGTTCAGAAATCTCTTTATTAATGGCAGCATCTCCAAAAGCCTGGAAAGTAAACACAGTAAGGAAAAAAACACTGGTCAGGAAGTACTCCAGCACGCATTTTTGACATGAGAATAAGGTGACTGAGTCAAAATTTCAGATCTTGATAAATCTCTTACTTTTCAAACTTTACTATACTGAGAGAAGACCCTCTAACCCAACACGTTAATCTTAATGTAGTAATTATTGAATCATTTCATGGAATCATTTTCATGGTTCAAAAATAACCTATTTGACGTGATATAAATTTACTGAAGCCCTGCCTAGCCAGCTACAGCTATTATTTTAAGTTTCTTTTCACAGCAGCTTGAAATATGTCACAGGCATTGAACGTGCTGACAGGACCCTAACTATAGGCTGCCATGTGCCACTCTTAATGAATGCATCTCATTATTGGGGTCATTAACACCTCCTAAACGTGTTGCAGAGAGGACTAAAGACTGTTCCTGCAGTGAGAGTACATTTCTCAGACCACTGCTGTTTCTATTTAGCATGGCACTGCGCACTAAAGAAATGTAAACCATATGTGAGGGGTTTTTTTGTACTATGTAGATTTGTTTTTATTATGTTAACCATGAAAAATTGCGCAATTATTATGTAAACTATGAAACGCTACACACTTAATATTACAACTTGCACAATCAAAATAAACACACTGAGACAAGAATAAGCCCTATTAAAGTAAATGGCTGTTGGTAAGTACACGATACCAGATCTCCCGTGTAACAACACAGAGCAAGGCAAGAACTCGCAGGGAAGAAGCTTTACAAATAAAGGGAGGAAAATATTTACAAGCGATGCCCATGTTGCAACAGTCACTGAAATTCTACACGATGAGCGAAAAAAATAAGCAAACTAAATTATGAGAATCAACATTCCTGATTGGTTTTTTTTTTAATCTAGATACAAGATGTTTGTACTGCCCTATATTTGTCACGTTAGATCACACAAAAGGAGCATGGCCAGTTCTGTGAATGGTAAAAATAAGATGCATTTCTATACACAGAGTATCACAGAAAATCATTTCCTAATCTCAATCCACAAGCAAAGTCCAGAACTTTGCACACAGATTGCAAACAATTCCACAACGAATTAAAAAATAATAGTGTAGGCTGTACAAAACCATTTATGGCTCCATCTGCATGTACGGAAGAGTTTATGCGATAAGCTAGCAACCCATGTACAATTAGTTAAAGCACGCCGGCCCCATCCTCTAAACCTTCTAGTCTGATTGATGAGCAAATCCACACAGAAGAAATGCAAGTTATCGGGTACATGGTGGCTTTCCCCCCTGTGTCAGAAGAGAAAAACTCAAGGAATTTCCTGGCATTATAAAACAGATCATTTAAAATACATTCAACTATAGGCACAGTCCCAGCAGTGCATGGGGTTCTGACTGCTGTGGGCATTCCTGGTGCTTCGTGTGTCACACTTGTGGGTGCTAAATCATTGTGAACGCTAGCTGGGTAAAAGGCAAGGCAGGAAACCCTCATCTTTTATCTGCACAGGTCACTGCTTCAAAATATTCACCTGAACCTCTGCCTTCTTGCATGGGAACCTGAGTCTGCGCAGAGCTTCCTCGGGGACCCTCGCCAGACCCTCGCACGGTAAATGAGACCACTCGCACTGATATAAAAGTGCTCTGGGTCAAACAGAAGGAAACAGAAAGTATTTCTCCCTGCTTTGATTGACTGCCGTCACAAACCTCCCCTCTTTCGTTTTAGCTGGTTCAAAGGGAGATGCTGGTGCAGGGGCTGCTGATGTCAATCATGGGCGGCTGCTGAAGCCAAGACCTGCCTGTCCCAGCTCAGCTGTGACATGAGCACAGTCCCCTGCCACGTCCCACATGCCAGGTGAGCTCCTCCTTGGCACTCTGACCTTCACCATGTGTATCTCACAGCTCTGGCTAACGGACAACTCTGGTCTACAGCTCACATGGTCATCTAGCAGTAAGTTTAAATGGATCAAGCTGACCAAAAGCTTTCTAGAGTAAATCCAGTGGGTTTTTTCTCTCCAGAGAAGGCTGGCCCTCTGCAGCTGAACCAGGATCTCTGGTTGCTCTAACACACGAATGACAGTAGGCAGAGGCTCAAAGGATACCCCACTCCTCCAACTGATTTCCGTGACAGACACAGATGCTTTTTACTGATACTGATGAATGACAACCTGATATGACTCAAAGTGTATGCTGCAGAACCTGACAGACCTGGAAAGTCCTCAGGCTGCCGTTATATCCTTTTAAATCAAAAACTGTGGGGAATCGTAATGACAAAAGCACAAGTTACAATGTGCAACTATTAGTTGCTATGGAATTTTATATTATTCCCTCCTCAACTGTAGTCCTGGGATGACTGTAGAGTAGCCCAGAGAACGGCTAATGATAAATTAACAAACTGTGAGCTACAACTTACCCTTTCTTCTGCCAATAGGCTTTCCTCACTTACAGTGCTGGGATCTTCCTTTTTGCATTTCTGGCAAATAGCATTTTTATTGTTTCTGGCAAAAAAAAAATAAGAAGAATGGAATAATTAACATGCAGTGACCCAGCCGAGCTATTGAAAAAACAGCTAATATTTATTAAAATCCCATAACACCACGTACCAAAGAACTGCAACTTGCCATGCAACCGTTCAGTCAGCTTTGTGCTAGTTCTTCAAGGTTAAATCAGCATCATCACCTCACAGTTACACACAGAAAAAAACAATGTCTGCCAAGCCCAGCAACCCAGCCTTCCCTACCCCGCGGACTTTCACACTGGGAACCAGAAGGAGATAGAGAGTAGCCTGCAGGTAAGTTCTTCTAAAAGTAAAGTGGCTGTGGGCCAGCAGGGCCAGGTAGCCACAGCCTCGTCTCCTGAGTACAGCGGCACAATACGGCTCTTGGGAGCGTTGGCAGGCACAGAATCTGCATCGGTGGTGTGGCTTTCTGCAGCAAGGACCTACCGCACGATCCAGGAGAAGCAGGCAGAGCAGTACCTATGCCCACAGAGCGTTTGCAGGGCTTTCTTCAGGACGTTGTTGCAGTTGCTGCACAGGTACTTCTGGTCAGGCGCATCTTCACAAATGTTACTGGGATATCCAAAAGGAAACTCATTTTCATCAGGAGAAGAGCTGAGGACATCCTGTGGGCCTCTGGCTGCTCTCTCAGCCATCTGAAGAGATGAGGGCAAAAAAGTTAGTGCTCAAGCAAGCAGAGACACACTCACTTTGATGTGAGAGAATGTTTCAGGCATCAAAGTCCACGAGCAGCTCTAAGCCTGTGCAGTAACCTAGTGATCTGTTTAATTGAGTCTGTAGCTGACATGCGTGGCTAAATGTCACAGCGGGGTTTGACTAGGTTCCAGCAGGAAATTACGGTATAGATTTAAAATTTCCCTCAAACACAACATGAAAATGAACAATATATTAAAATGAAGGGTTGGGGTTTTCTTTCTAGGGTTTTTTAGCTTGTAGAAAGGTGAAGCAAATATTACCATCATCTTAGAGCTACGCTGCCATCGCCCCACATCACAGTTATTTCCTGTACAGTAAATCCCCAACCACCTTCAATTCCCAGCAGCCAACATCCATGTTCACACTTCAGAGATGCAGAAACTGAGCAGCTGATGTGTTTACAGTGACTTCCCCAAGGTCATAAAACTAGTGTTGAAATGAAAAAGGAAATCTCAAGCCTGCAAAAGGCTTTACGTTTGTGCTCTAACCAGCTACACCCTGAGCCACGCAAAGCGTCAAGCGTGTTTGGTTCTGGTTTTCACAGACTCGTGGAATGGTTTGAGTTGGAAGGGACCTCAAAGCTCACCCAGTTCCACCCCTGCCATGGGCAGGGACACCTCCCACTGGATCAGGGGCTCTGAGACCCATCCAACCTGGCCTGGAACGCCCCCACAGATGGGGCAGCCACAGCTTCTCTGGACAACCTGGGCCTCCCCACCCTCACAGGAGAACCTTGGGGCAGCCAGCATCCTTTGGCGCAGCCGGGACCCCCAGGGCACCCCTGGGGCAACCAGGAGACTTTGGGGGCACCTGGAATCGTCAGGACAGCCAATATCCTTTGGTACAGCTGGGACCCCCAGGGCAACCAGGGGACCCTGGGGACAACCAGGGTCCTTTGGGAGCAGCCAGGAACCCCAGGAACCAGGGGACACTCAAGGCAACCAGGATCCTTTGGGAGCAGCCAGGATTCCCTGGGGGCAACCAGGATCCTCGAGGCAGCCAGCATCCTTTGGTGCAGCTGGGACCCCCAGGGAACCAGGGGACTTTGGGGGGCAGCTGGGATCCCTGAGGCAACCAAGAGACTTTGGGGGCAGCTGGGACCCCCAAAGCAACCAGGGGACCCCCGAAGCAACCAGGGGACTTTAGGGACAGCTGGGATCCCTTGGGGCAGCCAGGATCCTTTGGTGCAGCTGGGACCCCCAGGGGACCCCCGGGGCAACCAGAGGACTTGGGGGGCAGCCAGGGCCCCCAGAGAACCAGGGGACCCCCGAGGCAACCAGAGGACTTGGGGGGGGGGGCAGCTGGGTCCCCCCGAGGCAACCAGGGGACCCCCGGGGCAGCCAGCATCCTTCGGGAGCAGCCAGCATCCCCCCCCCGAGCAGCCGGGATGCTCCGAGGCAGCCCCCCCGCCGCCCTCCGGGTGCCGCCGGGCCCCGGGGAGGCGGAGCCGCTCTCCTCCCCTCCCCTCCCCGTTACCTGAGCCCCCCGGGCCGGGGCCGGAGGGGCCGGAGGCCGAGGAGCCGCGATGGCAGCCGCCGGGGCCGCGGGGGCAGGAGCTGCAGCGGCTCAGCCCGCAGGGAGGAGCGGCCGAGGGCGAACCCGGCCCTGGGAGCCCGGCAGGGGAGGCAAATCCAGCCCTGGGAGCGAGCCCAGACCCGGGATAGAGGAGGGTAATTCCAGCCCCTGGGGATGAGCCCAGTCCTGGGATAGAGGAGGGTAATTCCAGCCCCTGGGGATGAGCTCAGTCCTGGGATACAGGAGGGTAATTCCAGCCCCTGGGGATGAGCTCAGTCCTGGGATACAGGAGGGTAATTCCAGCCCCTGGGAATGAGGCTGGTCCTGGAATATAGGAGGGTAATTCCAGCCTTCAGGAACAAGCCCAGCCCCAGGCCAGTGAAGGGCAATTTCAGCCTTCAGGAATGAGGCCAGTCCCAGGCCAGTGAAGGACAATTCTAGCTCCTGGGAATAGCAGGATACGAGCCAAATCCAGGACCGAGGGAGGATAATTCCAGCCCCCAGGAAAACAGCCCAGCTGCCAGCCCACGGGAACAGGGGTCGGAATGAGCCAAGGGAAGGCCCAAGGGAGTGAATTCATACAATCATTGGATGATTAAGGTTGGAAAAGATGTCTAAAATCATCAATTTCAACCATCAGCCCAACCCCACCGTGCCTGCGAAACCATATCCCAAAGTGCCACGGCCACGTGCTTTCTGAGCTCCTCCAGGGATGGAGACTCCATCACTGCCCTGGGCAGCCTCTGCCAGGGCTTCACCACTCTATCAGTAAAGAAATATTTCCCAATATCCAGTCTAACCCTTCTCTGGTGCGACTTGAGGCCATTCCCTCTCATCTTGTTACCTGGGAGTAATGGGACAGCTGCAGGGGTGGATCTGTTCAGAAAGTGCTGTGATTGAGGCTACCTGTGGTTGAGACCCGGCCCTGTAACACCTGGAGCACGGTTGCAGGGCAAATGCCCTTTCCACACCTCTTTCTGCTCAGAGAAACCTGCTGGCATAGTAGCTGGCAAACTCAATTTCCATCTACACCGTGCTGGGAAACCCACCAGTCCAGGAGTGGGAGCCCTGAATTTCCATCTGAATCTTGCTGGGAAATCTGCTGGCCTGGGAGCAGGAGATCTCAATTTCCCTCTGAACCCTGCTGGGAAATTCACCAGCCCGGGAGCAGAAGCCTTCAATTCCTTCTGAGCCCTGCTGGGAAACCTGGCGCAATCCCCGCTGTGCCTGGTCCTCCAGCTGCCCTCCAGCACAGATAATATTAACAGCTCAGGGCATGTTAAGTAATGTATGCAAATCCTTGTAAGATGCCTGCAGTGCAGTAAGGATTTCTAAAAAGGAAAGTCCCGCTGTCAGGAGAAGGTTCTGTTTCGCCCTAACAGCCAGTTTACTACAAAATCCCGTGCTGCAGCCTTATCTACTGGGATTCAGTCAGAAGAGAGAAAGTTGCAGATGCAAATCTGTTATCTCCTCCTTGTGAAAGAAGCGTGGGGAATACCACTGGGGGTGAGCCCGAGCTAAGAATTAAACATAAAAAGCGGAGGTGGTTCTCTAGATGCTTCACTTGGCTTGTTCCTCTGCTGCATTTACAGGCGTTCGTGTCCCTGTACCTTGTGACTGCATGGAAGTCGGCAAGGAGGTGGTGAATGAATATCAGGGAGTGTCTGCCTGAAGCCTCACACCTTCCCCTGTTATGTGTGCACAGATAATAGTTACATATCTGGAACAGCTGCCTGTGGTAATCTCATCTAAATCTCTCCTCTTTCAGCTTAAAACTCATCCCCTTTGTCCTACCCCTGCATACCCTGATCAAGAGTCCCTCCCCAGCTTCCCTGGAGCTCCTTTTCCTACTGGAAGGCTGCTACATTGAAATTAATTCCAGAAATTTTTTCTACTCACAGTTATAAACGGCTATGTTCATGTTTTGATAAAGAAGCAAAGAATATCCACCAACTCTGCTCCCACAGCTCTTTGTGACTCAGCTCTTACACTTGCTTGTATGATGCAACATTTTTCTTTTTCATGTGCTCCCCAGCTACACGTGTACTGCGTTCATTGAAGATTTCCTAGAAAAAATTACCATTAGACTTCTACCTTTTTGTCTCAAAAGGACAAAAGCACATCAAACAAAGCAAGAATAAACAAAACAATTTTCTAGACTTCAAAAAGGGCAAAACCCTAATACACCTGAGGGAAAAAAACCTCTAAAGACAGCCGGGTCCAACGGGTAGGAGAGATATTTATGCTTGATAGAGCTGATACACTAGAAGTCTGTGTACACACACAAAAAAATTATTTCCTAAGTACACAGTACTGTGAGGATATTATAAGCACCAAGCCTGGCGCTGTTTGCAGAGTAGAGGCTAAAGAAACACGTAATATCACCAAAAAAACAGGATGAAAAATGTTTGCATAAAGGACTCCAGACTGCAGATTTCAATTATCTTTGTGGTAAATTTAAAATAACAGGAAGCATTAAAAATATATTCCGAACACGGTCTCTTTAAGGCAGAGGGTGGCTTAGTTCTCTACCATTTCAAGCTCAGCTCTCTGCAGCAGAGCCTGCCTAGCTCATTTGCTGCACCGGCAGTGTCTGCTCACAGCTGTATCCTAGTTCATCACAGGGCTTGCAGACAAATGACGTCCTTCGTTCATGGGATTTTTAATAATAAAAGTCCCATTCTTGCCAGCAGTTCATCCAAAAATTTCCCACATTTACATCCACAATTTATTTAACCCTTCCATTAATAATTCTCCTATGAGCCAAATGTTCTTTTCAATTCCATCCTGTAGTCCCACAGGAATCAGGATGCAGAACTGTTTCCAAGAGAAGGATTTGATCCTTCACCTTGTCAGAAAACCCTTTATTTACTTTCCCTTGAATCAGACAGTCTTTTAACAAGCAACAAGATTTTTGTCTGAAGGCTTTTACAGTTTAAAAAAGACGCTGCAAAGGCAATTGTCATTAGAGAGGGGAGAAAGCACGAGCCTGATGGAGCCAACTGCAAGGTCAGTTGTGGGGTATCCATGGATTTACTGCCATACATCACTGGATAAGCCCCCAGCCTAGTAAATGCTTCCGCTTTCCTCTGTAAAGAGGGAATAACACTTGCTTCCTTTTGTTAAACTCGCACATCTCACCAGATGAGAAGCACCATGTGCAGTTCCGTAAAGCTGTCAGCACCGTGACTCATTCAGCAAGGTGGGTGTGTGATTATCTGATCACATGCAGCCACAGTTCCTGCATGTGGAACCTTTTTTAAGAGCTGGGGTGTTAATAAGGTTTGGCACTGAAATTGTGGAAAAGGAAAACGATGTCAGTTTTATTAAAGTTATTTCTAAGGCTTCCAGTTTAAACGTCAACATCGCCCTGTGTGAGTGGGAAGATTTTCCCTATGAATACATGCAGAATCATGCAATGTCTGTTCATTTCCACTTCCTTCTCTCTGCTTCTCTGTGCTGTAAATGTGTTTGTGGATGCTCTGATTGCAGAGTCATCAGGGCCGTGTATTAACTGCAGTTACAAGTCCTTGGGGAACGCACGACAGCCTCCGTGGTGCTCACAGCCTGGAACACTGGCTTTCATTGTTTTATGATTAGGGCTGTTAGAATTCACGGTAAGTGAATCTGGCACAGGGAGATTCTACCAGAATGTGAGTTTGTTTCTGAACAAGTTCTAAAACTATTCCTGGATGTGGCTTTTTGAAGCTTTCAGAATATAAAGGGGCATGAGTTAATGGTTTCAGAAAGGTCGGTGCTGCAGCAACAGGGCAGTTTCTGTTTTGGGATGAAGGGGCGTCTGTGCCTCCTCCCTGTGCTCTTAGCTCCCTCCTTTGCTTTTGCTTTGAGGCTTCTCAAAAGTATCACACCTCTGGCTTAAAAGGTGCTGAATTACACTAAGAAACTAAATTTTTGGTACTTTCCAAACTAGAGAGGTTTCCTCTGGTGAATTTCCCCCATATGAGATCAGTTAACCGAAAACAGGATGTGGCTCGACGCGAGATGAAAATGTGAAGCTTAACTGTAGCGTAGAACCATTCCACGCATGCTCAGCAGTGCAGGGACTTCTGTTACTATTTAAGGCGAATGATCATTTTCTACATCCAAGGAAGAAAGCTCAGAAGAGACTAGATTTGAGAATTTCTTAAAATAAGCCAAAGATTTGAGATTTTTAATGAAACAGATTTCTTTCTACATTTAAAAATGAAATTTAGGCTCAGATGCTAAACGTTTTGAAGAATATAGTCGAAGTGCAATAGTATTTCCAGGGCTGAGAACCTCATTTCAGAGACATGCTCGAGATATAGAATAAGGCATTTCTGAAATCATGATTTTCAATTACTATAAATTACCTGGAAATGTGCACATGTTCTTGGAAACCCTGAAAAACTGGTGAAACAGGAAGGAAAAACTGTTAGGAAGAGAAGCTCTGCTTTGTTATGGTGACATCTTAAGGACGCAACCCAACTTGTATTACAGGAGATGGAAAGTTTCTCACCAGCTTCCATAGAGGTCAGACTGTAATCCTCAAAGAGACATCAGGAATCAATTTTTTCTTTATCCTCACTCAAGATTTTTCCAGATCATATTCTCTGTAACATCATATTATCCACAACTTCCCTGTAATTATTTTTTTTCCTCTTTTTCAAATAGTAGACATTCTGGAGCACCTCTTCAGCAATTCTCAGAAAAAAAACCACCCATAAAATGGATGCTATATACCAGCCTCAGGAGGCTGAGAGAGCTGGGGCCGTTCAGCCAGGAGAAGACAAGGCTCTGGGGATAGTTTTTTTATGATAGTTTCAACGGATTAAGCTCTACTTTCAGTTGCAGCCCGTCTACATTAAAAGCTTATGCTGCTACTCGTGGTTATGCTTCTGCTTCTCTTATCGTGCCCAGAGCCTGATCTAAACTGGAAAATTCTTAGCTGCTTATTTCCATTCTTAATGCTTTGGAGAGAACTCTGAGAACAGGAGCTGTGCCCACGGGAAAACTGCCAAAACACTCTTCCAAAGCTCTGGATGTAACATGAAAAAACAAGTTAAGATTCAACTTCTTTCGACTCTAAAACAGCTGGCAAAATATGAATATTCTATCAATAGCTCAGGTCACTCATACAGTGTGTTACAGAAACCTCTGCAAGTATCAGAAAATTCAGTGCGTTTGAGTAGGACTAATTAGTGGAAACAGAAAAAGGAAACAACAGGTTTCTTTAATAACATCATCATAAATTCTCATTATAAACAATAACAGAGGGGAGAGTGAAGGGCATGGTAAATCTCCACTAATCTTTCTAGAAGCTACTCACTTTGCTAATAAGAAAGAAAAAGAAAAGAGGTGCTTAGAAGATGTTCTTTTACACATGACAGAAGCAGAAAGAGAATGACTAAAACTTGTGCCTTTCTTCCACTGAGGCTGTAACTCACTTCACTATTGCAGAGTGACCAATAGCACTGGGCTTCTTTCCAGTGGTATTTTTCAGCATAGTTTCTAAATCTGAATTATTTGCACACAACTACTGACAATGTCTGTTTGTACCAGGTGTCTTTTATGGGCAACAAACCCAGAGAACGCAGAAGTTCCAAGTGTTATCCAAGGTTTCACAGGAGGAAAATGATATTGCAGAGAGAACCAACAAACCATTGCCCACAGAAAGAAAACTAAGTGTTCATGAAACAACACGTTTTTAAGGAAGAATCTAAAGGAGAAAGGAGAATACATTGTACACTTAGGAGAAGCGTGAATGAAAAAGTAAAGTTGGAGGTGGGAGAAAGCAGGCATAGAGACAGGTCTATGTTCTGAACAGAGGCAAGCAGACTTAGTGTTCAAATTCCTGAATAGACAGAGTCCTCTCATGAGGCCAAGTATCTTGGCAGCTTTGCCAGTGATGGGACTCCAAAAGCACATCATCACATAAAAGTTCCCAGCAGCGTCCTTGGAACTCAGCCAAGAAAACTAACCTTGTAACTCCACGTCAAACATCTGCATCACAAACTGGATGTCGAAACCCCCAAGCAAGTGAATGGGGTGCAAAGTGCTGAGGAAGTGAATGCTCCGCATCTGTCCTGGTTCAGTAACAACGGGTCATCCTGGAAGAAATCAAAATACAGGTTAGCATCAGAGTGCAACAGTTTGGAATTGTTTTCACAAGCTAAGATTGTATTTTCTTTGTGGCAAGATATGTGCAGGAAGGAAATCCAGCATTTTTTAACCTGGCTACCTAAAATCACATATAAGGCTTTCTCTTATGGACATTTTGCTTCAATACTGAGGACTGGTAGGCAGGACTCTGGGAAGTGTTTCTAGGCTGGGCTGCCCTCTGCTTCTCACGCTTGAGCTGCTCAGAACTGGGTGTGGAGATCAGCAGGACGGCTGCAGACACGAGGCCAGAGGGCACAGAAAACGGATATGCAGGAGTGTGGCTATCCAAGAATTTGATTTGAACTCACGTGGGTTTAGATACGTTCCCCCACTTTCTGGTATGAATCCATGCAATCATGTTAAATTATGTCACAGATTAATTTAATCACTCATGTTTCCATGGGAAGCTTTTGATCCCAGCTTGTTTTTTGATTAGTGACCAAAACAGAAGCTTAGCTGATCCTGCCAGGCTTCTTTGGTGTCATATGGAAACTGTGAAATAGTGAAGTGATTTAGCCTTGATAGGAAGCCACAAATGACACCAGGGACATAAAGATGATTCCCCATCAGCCTGGTTGAGTAACTGCGCATAACCACAAGTTGGGCAAGTTTCATGGAGTTTGAAGTTTCAGCATGAAAATACATCTCTAACCACGCAAAAGCACTTGGTGCAGAAAAAAAAAAAACCCATGTGCTGCCTTTTCAGCCACTATGGACTAAAACATTCATCCCAGGAGATGAATCTCTGCCACAAATATATCTCCAGAGTTCTCTAGTCAATGGAAGTACAGGATTCTACAAGAGTCCCTCCACCCTGTCCCTCAATTTCACCATGCCAATGCTTTTCACTGGCTGCTTTGAAAGCTCTTACCTGACAGCAAACACTGAATTTTAGGGATTAATGCTGGGATTATCACCCAGGCAGGTTCTCCGCAAACCGTAAGCACAGCATGAAGAGTGCCTGGTGAAAGGTTAGTGAAAATCATGACCAAAACAGACATCCTGAATTCCAGTTCTATTTTATAGCTCTCTCTCTGGATCTTCCCCACTTGCACCAAAAGCAAATGCAAAAGTAACTCAAAGCAATTATTCAATACCTAGTGTATTAACATAGCAAGAGCTGGGGTTGTTCAGCCTGGAGAAGAGAAGACCTTAGAGCAGCTTTCAGGGCTGAAAGCGGCTCCAGGAAAGCTGGGGAGGGACTCTTGATCAGGGAGTGAAGGGATAGGATGAGGGGGGATGGTTTTAAACTGGAAGAGGAGAGATTGAAATGAGATTTTAGGAAGAAACGTTTCCCTGTGAGGGTGGGGAGGCCCTGGCCCAGGTTGCCCAGAGAAGTGGTGGCTGCCCCAGCCCTGGAGGCCAGGCTGGATGGGGCTTGGAGCCCCTGGTCCAGTGGGAGGTGTCCCCACCCACGGCAGGGGTGGAACTGGGTGGGCTTTGAGGTCCCTTCCAACCCAAACCATTCCATGACTCATTCTATGATTCTATACCCCAGCTAACTGGGGAACAAAACACCTTTTCATATTGCGTAGACTGGTGACTCCAAACTTTAGGAATTACAGTAATGGAAACCAATACCTATTTCTGCTTAGCTGTCAGAGCCTGGGGCTGCATGTTCTCTCGGACTTTACAGCAGGAGGCTTTAATGGAAAATTTTATGATTTGGGCAGTGAAAATGACATTTTTATGGCATATTACTTTTTATAAATAATGAGGGGAAACTGGCTAATCAGCCTCTGGCAAAGCCAGACAACGTGGGCACAGAGTGAGTGCCAGTCAGCAGGTACAGCTGCACTTTATGCTCAGTCTGTCACCAGCACTAGTGTTTACGTCTATATATCATAAATCACATTTCAGCAGGTAGAACCTGGCATAGCAAAATGGGATTCCTCATCTGCGGATGTGCGAGATGTTTATAAAATAGTTTCTCTCTGGAAATATATTTTCACATTTATTTTGGGGATTCAGTTAAAGGAATACTGTATGTACGGATCTAGATAGCAAGAATAAGAAGTATAGCTCCACCAAACTAGCTGCACGACGCTGACGTGCATTCGCTGAGGATGTGATGTGCTCCACGGCCTCACGGCACAAACTGCAGAGAACACATAACAGCCAGTGGAAAGAATGCGCTCTTGAGGTTACTCTTGTAAAGCCAAATTAGACAATGCGAGTCCCTGACAGAGCTCCTTAAACCCAGACTCTGAACCTCACTCTGTTTCCTTTGGATTACCCTTAACCGGCGTCAGTGGGGCTGCTGTCATGAACAGAAAATTGATTTTCCATTGTAACCCCCCATTTTTCTGGTTTAATATCTCAGCTGATTCCAAGTGCATCAAACAGAACTTTGTGTTTGCTTTACTTGCAAAAGAAATTGCCATTAGTCAAAGAGCAAATAAGTAAAGGAAACAGTCTGAAGCAGAGTGCCTTAGAAATAATCTGCATTTCATGACTTTTAGCTATGAAAATGGGTAAATACAACTATTTTATAAATAACAACCTTTGTGTAACAAGGATTTGTTGGGTTAGAAAAGGAAGGGTTGAACAGAGCAATATTTACTCAAGATTTCCCTGCTATTGTTTTCTAAACTTGAATGTTCTTTTTATGACAGTTGCAGTATTTAATTTCCAGGAAAGCAGTTGCTGCTTAAACGAGCATCCAAATTCAAAGTTCATTCGGAACTTGAAAAGCAAAATTTAGCATGAGGAATGGAATTTTGTAATGACCCAGCAACTGGTTCTCTGAGTTCCCAGGAGAATAGAAGTGCCAAACCCAGATATTTCTCCTAATTAGAAGTGAAAATATTATTAAACATCTTAAAAATGGAAAGCATATGTAACTCCTATAAGGTGTTTTTTACTGGAAAATAACTGATGGACATGCCAAATTTCAGTGTGTTCTGCTGTAAGAATTCAGTGGGAGATTAAAAACACATTTTGCTGTGAGACAAGCACAAACGTTAACATTTACATAGACTGAAAATAAGCCTTTGTAGGTAGGGTCAAGTGAGAACTCGTGACGGATGAATACCAAACTGGCAGCCCTCACAGAGTGATTTTTTTTAAACTACAAAATTATATTCACTCAAAAGAAAAAACAGATTTCCATAGGACGATTTCGTGTCTCTCCCACACCCCTAATATCAATAAATCCATTGACCCCCTCTCAGCAGATTTTGTGGAAATGGGAGTTTGAGATTTAGGGAAATTATTTTTTAACTCGACAGAAATCTTCCTAAGGATTCGATTCTAGGATTTCAATTCTAGGATGCTCTGCCCAGAGCAGGATCCCTCCTGCTGACTCAAGAGTGCCTGTGCCTGTATGGAACAGGTTTTTTGCTACACAAAGAAAGAAAATAGCATTGTGTGGTATTCTGGCTTTACATTGTCCAAATACACTGAACAAGCAACTCTGTGTGATGGAGTATTTCTCTGCTTCCAGATGATTTCAGACTCTGAGTCTACCATCATAACAAAATAAAAAACTACATGGTAACTTGTACTTGCGTCCTACCTGCTCATGTAAGCTATTTTCTCTTTCCCTTGGTATTTAATATGTTTTCAGGTCAGCCAAGACAGAATTATGGCAGTCACTTAGAGGTATTGAGGTATTAAAAAGCAAGAATATTAACTTTCTCCAGGGATTTAGCCTTCCTCTTCTGAAAGTGTAAGGTATTCCTAATTAAAAAAAAATAAAAAATTACAGAGCATTTGCCTGCCTAAGGCTGCTTAGAGCGTGTGGTACATCCTGAAAGATTAGAGACACAAAATCATTCCTGTACTGCTAGCACAGAGAATGGCACCTTTTGGCTCTCTTCCTGAATTAGTCACACTAGTAAGATGCAGCCCAGCAGCCTTCCTGCCCAGACGAAAAGAGTGAGAGTTTCATGTGTCACTGTGCATAATAGGGTGGAATTTGGTCTATTCAAGCCACTTACTGGCTTGGATCAATAGATTAACTTCTGGTTGCAGTGAAGTGAAAAGAGAAATTAGTTCATTTTGTGACACTTGGCTATCTAAAAATCACTAGAATACAAATGGAAACTTACAGAAATATCTATTTTTTAAAAGAACTAAAAGGCTTACACAGTGTTACCCTTAGAATTGTTATCTCAGGAATCCAACCAATTTGGGTGTTACAGATCTGCCAAGGGTATTCAGGGAGAATCACATTAGAACGGCATCTGGTGTAGTTTCTTATTCAAAGGCCTATCTGGGGAATATATTAAAAAAGAATAAAAGTACAATGACCAAACTCACGTAACGATGTTATTGGGTCCTGCTTTCAGAGATTACCTGTGCGTATCACTAGGAGTAGTTCTGAAGTTCACCTCAGAGACAAGGTTGACTATGTTGTGCTCTGATGTCAATAAACGACAATAAAAATTGTGTTTATACATGGCCCTGGGCACCTTGCCAGAAGGGACAGACCACACCAGTTCTCCCTATTCTAGAAGATGGAAGAATAAACTGGGACTAAAGTACACAGCTTTCTGGGCAAGTGCATTAATCCGTGGGCAGCCAGCAATCCCATACAGGGGCTGGCTGCCCACTGGGCACGGTACAAATGTGCAGCAGTCGAATGCGTGTTTTTCTGAAACCACAAAAGCTATTAGCCAGTGATTCAAAGCCTGGAACATTCAGAGACTTACACATTATATATATAAACAGCCAAGGCATAGAAAAACACTGTGTACAATTCAGATATAAAAGGACCTTTCTGATGTCCAGAGTCCCCAGTAAGCATGGAAGTACAGAATGTGTTCTGAAATCATTTCCATTTCCTAATACAGATGAGTCATCTAAGCTATGATTATTCCAAGAATTTCCATCTTTGCTGGGATTAATCCTGTGAGTTGCTTAGTACCTCAGAACTCCCCGACTACAAGTCACTACGGTGAGCATGGCAGTGGGTTCCAAAACCAATCCCTTAGCATTTCTTATAAGTCTTATCTTACTAACCAGATCCAATGGAAATCTGCCAACATACTTTGCATGTGAAACAGATGAAGACATAGACACACCTTTCACATCTCAGCAGTGTGGCCCACGGCTATGACATCTGAATATGATTTGCTCTTTTTCATAAACTGACATCACTGTGCTTTAAAGAAACCTTCAGGCTCCACCCTAGCACTAACAGCTGAGTCAACATCTCTGCGTTCATCATCAGGTGGGAGAAACAGGGGTTTATGAGAAGATGGAGAGATCATTATGCCTTGCAATACAGTTAACCTCACAACAACATTGTACCATTCAGAAGGAGAAATGTTTACAGGTGGACTGACCAGACAACCTCACTAAGCATTGAGGTGTCACTCTCTCTGCAATTTGATTTTATATCCAGTTATTATTGGATGCAGTGTTATCTTCTCACACTTCTTAGAAAAGTTTGGAGGATTAAAAAAAAAAATTATAATACTCACAGGGCCAAAATTCACAAGTGCATCTTCTTTCCACGTACTAAACCCTCTGGATCAAGGAAATTCCTAAGAGAGCAGGAAAACAGTAATTTTAAAGTTCTTGGACATGCCGCTTTTGGGCAACTGTTCAATAAAAATAAAAACATGTGCAACTGTACTTTGTGTCAAACTCCCTTCGCCGTTTTACTGGGAACCAAGAAGTTTGTGCCAGGAGCTGTGAGAAGGAAATCTGGCCCCTCATCTGCCACTTTCCTGGAGGGCCAGGCAAGCTTTTAACTGGCAAATTCAGTCATCAAAGGCCAAAGTAACATTCGTCATAAATCTACCTAAGTTACAGCAGCCATTCGTTCAGTCCATTGTGGCTTAAAACACAAATTGTGAACGGCACATATGTTATTTAGGAACATTTTTTAACAATAGAGAAGAGAGTAAGCCAGCATCAGTCTGTGTCAGAAACGGAAATGCAGGAATTTAAAAGGAGAGTAGAAAATTAAAATTGAGGGACAATTAAAATTGTGGCTCTACACACGAAAATACAGGTTTTTCTATCCACTAGCAAATGACTGCAGCGCTTTCAGCAGCTGAACGGTTGAAAAACATCTTTTAAATGATTGGATGGGGCGAGTAAAGTAGTAATATTTACAGGACCTACATGAAAATGAGGTTCTTGTGCTCCCTCTGCTGTTTCTGCACAGCAGCAAACTGGAAGCATGTCAAGAGCTGTGTGTATTCCTTCACCCACCGTAATTCTCATGTCTAAACAAAAAGGGAAGTAGTTTCTCCTGGCAAGAGAATTTTAAAAAATAAAGAAGTGTGGTGTAAAATTTAAGGATAAGCAGCATTATTGATCTGGAAAGCAAGCTTTTATGCATAGTACGCTGTCATGGACATACCTGGGCTTTCCTTGCATTAGCATTAAAGTCTGTCACATCATGAAGACCAACAAATAGAATCCCACTTGAGTTCTGAATACAAGGTAGCAGACTGCTCAACTTGCTTTCATATATATATGAAAATATATATATATATATAAAATAGATTACAAACAAATTCTTAAGTAAACTAACACACTCCTTAAGTTTGAGATGAGTGGGAAGTTATTGTGTGACTTCATTATTTGTAAAATACCCACTTTTTTATTTACCTGGAATTTAAAGTTTCAACAAAATTATTTTATAAACAATTTTATTTTTCCCTTTTTTAATTAAGGAAGGGTTACGTTTTAATAGGACATCAGATTTCAATGCTTCTAAGTGTCATTCAGGCACAAGACAGTACTTTTGGTGGTTTTTTTTTTTACAGTTGGATCCACTTCATCTGACTTCAAATGTCTTTGCAGAATTCTGCACCATTCTCCCATCCAACCTTAAAAATCATGCTTCAAACACCACTGTTACAAGAAAATAGCTGTGAAATGCAAGCAAAGACCATTTTTCAAGATGAACTATTGGTGGATGTTAAGTGTGGGAAAGAATTATTAAACAGGTGAGGATTTTTTTTTTATAATGAGATTTTATCTGTATTTTTCATTCCCCAAGCAAATTAACAGCCGCTGATAATGAGATCTTCAGCAAAATCGTCCATCGTATTTAAAAACTCCTGACAAGAAGTGCATGCTGCATTTGAAGGCCACCACTCAATCCAGGTGCTGGAGTCCAAAGGGTACTGGAATCTAAGAAGAAAACAGAAAATTATCATTTGCAGCTGAGATTTGCGAAGAAAAATGTCAAATAGAAAAATAATTACAATATGAAATTGCCTGCATTGTGTTCATAATCCTATTTGAAATATACATATCTGAAAACACGTGATGTGTAACTATTGGTCTAATTCGTACTTAGAAAAATGGAACCAGTTATATTTTACATAAGAATTATTACAAACATCCACCACTTCATAGCACACTAGGACTAAATCTCTGCATATTCTGATGGTAAATTACTTACTTGAAACTGTAATCAACGCTTATCTTTAAGGCTTCTTTTCCCATGATCAAATACTGCTCTCCTGGGCTCAATTCAACATCTGCACAGGTCTTCTTTTTGACAAAGGTTATTTCATTGTTTCTTTGAGCAAAAGCCTGCCCTGAAGTAGAAAGTCAAGAATTGGAAAATGTCATAAAGAGAACTTCCAGCAATTCATATATTAGACTGAAAACAGCAATATATTCTACAGCGCAACACAGCCAAGGGACCTGTTTGCCACTAGGTATTGGATTAAGAACAGGACACTCACCTCTTTTATAGAGATCCAGAAGAGTTGCAGAATACTTTACAAAATAACCTTCTTCACTGCGGGATAAGACGTTCACTTTATAAACTGCAGAACAAAAACCTTTTGTTATTCCTTGTTTCTGCTATACGTCTTACAGCTGCTCAGATGGAGAAGATAATGTCTCTTCACAGTACAGCTATACACTGGAAGGCTAAGAAACATTAGCAAGTTCTACCTGTGCCCTCTTCTGATTGCCTGCAACTTCCTCTGACTCCAGATTCACATGGTCATGTTAGAACAGCAGCAAGGAAAAGAAACCCTGTGTTTGTTTATTAGCAGAACTCATCAGATCAGGCTGACCAGCATGCTAACCCTGGTGACGTGATTTTCATTCAGGAGAGAGTACAGACAGCATTTATTCTTCTCTGCTTCACATACCACATGCTGCTCTCAAGCCTACTGAATTTTAATCACTAAAGATCTAATTGAAACAAAATATTTTGCAGCCACAGTAGACAAGCGTTTCAGTCAGAGCCTGTGAAATAGGTACCGACAACTCAAATATTACCATAAGCAATATCGTTCCGGCATGCAGCTTCTCTCCTGGCAGCAGCCGTTATTGACCCATCCAGTCTCTTCTGCACTTTACTACACTCAGCTACATGGAGAAAGAGAAAAGCCAGTGTTAAGACAATGCTGTTGCATGTCCTTAAATAAAATATCATGAACCTCTACCTGTCTGGGATAATCTATCAGAACTGAGCTATACTATAATTATGGGATTACATACCAAAACAGAAATACAAAATAACACCCTCGGTCACCTGAACTTAAGCCAGTCGGACACCTATGACCATACTGTACTTGGATTTTTTTTTTTAAGTTTTAAATGTATAATTTGGAGAGGACAACAGCTGTGCTCTTAGGAGGGCTTTCTTTCCTTGTGCTTAGCATTTTCAGAAATGGGAAAACATCCTGAAAGTAGTTTACCTTCCATGCACTTGCATTCATCCCCTTCACACAATTTCACAAGTTTCTCATTTCCATAGGGGTTATAAAATATCGTGCACTTTTTATCTAGAAGATCCAAAAAGAAATAATAAATACACGTAGAAAAATCAAAGCCCAGGAAGTCAGCACTGAAACTTTGAGTCAAAAGTTAGCCAAGTGTAAAATAGTAAGGATTAAAAAGCTGTTGAAGAAGAAAAAACATAGACTTTAATGAGGAATAGAGAGTTAAGATAAAGATGAATTTGAAGACATGGAACACATACCTGGTGCATGATATTCATACACAGTGAACGTGCCAGGATTTAGCATTCCAACCTTGAAAAGCTCACTTATTCGGAACCCAACACAGAGAAAGTTATCGGCTGGCACCTATTTGAAAGACACAGGAATTAAGGAGATCTATAGGAAACAAAATAGTTCCAAAGAGTTAAAATAGTGCTTACAGTCAAGAAAAGGATAACGTACCGAGTCTATCTGCATAATAACATGGCCATCTTTTATCTCATAATCTGCTATCAACTGATCAACTCCACTTGCAAGCTGTAAGGGAGAAAAACAGAAAAATATTTTATAAAATTTAAACATTTTAGATGACCTTGAAGGTTTTGTAATTGGCAGCTTTAACACAATTCTGAGATGTAAAAAACACCTTATTTTAGTTTTGCCTCTTTATAGTGCTCATACTCTCACTTGTTCTTATGGTTCTCTTTAAGGGAAATCATCCTTTTACTCGCTACATGAAGACGATAAAGAGCTAATTATCCTTGAGAGAATACTTAAGCATCCATAGAGCATCCTGTTTTAATCCCATAACTCTAGTTGCCTTTGACTAAAACTTGCATGCTTGTCAATAGCAGCCAGATGAACACAAGCCCTACTGTTAAAATTCAATTCACAAATTTTAGCCAACTAATAGTTAGGTGTGTATACGAGCAATGCTCCCTTTAAAGTTGGCACATACAGCATCTCCAGAGGCTGATTCACGCTGCCCTAATGCAGAGGACAACCACTATCTGCTCTTGCCTTTCTGCAGCAACAGAGGGAGCCTAGGTATCAAACCTTAACCAGATGTCTAGCTTCTCACTCTGTCAAAAATCCATAATCTAGACTTAAGCAGATTATTCTCATATTAGATGTGTTTAGATGAAATAAGGATATAATGCTGTACATCTACACTACTACTCTAAAAGAAGAACAGTAAATATTATAGTTCTGTCAAAAAAAAACCAAACAACAGTAAAAGAAAAAGGTTCTCTAGTACTTACAGTAGATAAGTCTTCTGTATTTGCTTCCAATCCACTAACCAAACCTATGTCCATCACAGCATGAGCAGACCCTGACTGTGGCTCTCTTGCACCCGGCTTGTACCTACAATAGGTTAAAAGTAATATTAGATAAACATAACCATAATTAAAAAGAATTCCTCAAATGTGATTGCAGAAAAAAATAAGGAAAATTCTACTAACTACACTAAATTATGGACTTAGGCTACACTAAATCCATAATAAACCAAAACAGTCTAGATGAATAATTCCAGATTTATGCCAACATCACGCATAAAGAAGCTTTTCTTAATACTTATGTTCCAAGAGAACCCGTATAGAAATTAACTCCCTCCCAAAGAGATTATGACCTTTGCCTCTAATTCTGTTTACACACGCATGTAAAAGTGAAGAAACAGGGGAAAAAAGGAGATCAGAAGATGAGGTGCAATTGTTAACAAAACAAAACCACAGTAATCTCTCAAAAAATACAAGAAATTGAAAATAAACGTCAGTCAATGTAGTATTAAAACAAAAACTAAGAAAAAAATAAAAGAATAAAAGTTTTTGTAACATTGTTAGATTGATTTCATAATGCACAAATAGCTCCACAGTGCATTTATTTTGCACTGCCCCAATTCCCTAACATGTCAGCTGGGAATTTCCCCTTTGCAAGGAGGAGCGCTGAATGTCAGGAAATCCATCTCATTTAGAGCCAGCATGTAGTCAAATTAAATCTTTAAATGCAAAACATTGGCTCAAATCACTGCAGAAAGAAAAAAACTAACCAACCAACTCCAAACCCCACCAGCTGTACTCACTTTGCACAAGCCTCTAAGCGCCCCAGTGGGTCACCTTCTCTTCTGTAACCTTTTCCTATCAAGTAGAGTCAGATCAGTAATTTTAGGACTTTCCGAAGCAGCAATCTAACATTCTCAGAAAGCATTTTCATAATTGAAAGATAATTCTTTAAATTGCTTTGGTGTCTATTTCCATACGAACTCATTGTCTAGCCACAAACAGGTAGCTTTATCCTTCTTTTATAATTCAGGTGAAATGACAGTTCTAATGCTTAGTGTACTTTATTCTGTATTTATGTTATTAAAACTACTTCACAGTGAAAGCTCTGAATGTGGTTATATACTCTGCTGTAACTGGACAAGACTCTTAGTGCCTTCCAGAACTCACTGTAATCCCCTCCGTTCCTCATAATATTCCTCTCTTCTGCTACAAGCTTATCCCTCACCTCCCCAACTGCAAAAGATCTTCCACAAATGAGCAAAAATACACCTAACAAATACATTTAAAATTAATTGTATCCACAGAAAGGCAATGGTTTCAAGAAGGGCTAAAAGGCTTCTAGCAATTTCTTACACGGTTTTGCATTTAGAAAGTTGCAAGATTTATTACAGTTTCACTCTTAAGAAACACTTTGTTAAACAAAGTAAGGAGGTTTTTCCCGCCCTCCTTCCTTTGCACTGACCTGAGTAGTAACATTTAAGACCATATTAACTCCTTACCATCATTTCTCTTTGGAACAATCTTCAATTCGAAGTTACACGACTCTTCAGAAGTACCTATTGTATTATACACTGTCTTCACCTACACATAAACAAATCAGACAAAATAGAAGCAATAAACAATCCTCTAAATGGGCACAGAAGTATGAAAACTCATAATATGGAGAATATAATACCAGTAAAAACAAGTCTGTACAGCATGATTAGTTTTGATGGACGCAGAGCAGAGTAAATAAATGATCAGCACAGGAAGAAACTGGGAATTCTTGAGCAAAACCACACCCATGCCTGCTGGTTGTATTTAGAAGATTAAAAATATTATCCAAAGAACTGATAGTTTATGCATATAAATCCCAGTTCACAAGCAAATGTACAGTTCAGATGTTATTAAGATTGATGCTAGAAGAGGCTATGAAAGAGTAGAAGAAAATTTATCATGGAAATAGCTTAATACTTAGGCATACAAAAATTATTCCTTTAAATATTGGAAGAAAAAAAGTTTCTCCATGACATTGCTTAATAAGCTAAGGGCAAACACCAGAACATCAGCGAATTGAGCAATTTCTCAAAACTGATCACTAAATTGTGTCTTCCTGCTCTGGCTGCCTGAGCAGAGACAGCAACAATTGATGAGCACTAAAACAAAGTTGATCATCTATTTAGATTTATGAAACAGAAAACATCTGATGAAGAGGAAGAAATTTCCCAACTTCTCCTTCATCAGCCATAAATCACAGAATGGTTTGTGCTTCATCTAAAAATACAGGTATAATGACATTCATCACTTTGGTCTAAAGGTAAGGGGCAACAAATAGAGCAGCTTATGAGAAATTTCAGCTTCTTTTTCAATGGTGATATTCACAAACCAGAGATTCAATTTAAAAAAACTGGTTGTGTGCTTACATTTACGGTAGCTATGCCAGTGCTGCTGCCAGTGCTTACATATATGTCATCATCCAATGGCACCTAGAGGATTGATATTAAGCAGAAAGTTATAACTTAATTAAGACAGCACTATTAACAACAATTCAGGTCAGACGATCAGCTTGTCTCTTCTACATTTTAAGTACACATTAAGGTCTGATGCTACAAAATATTCTGCAAAAAATAATTCAAAGGAATAAACAGAGAGGCTAAATTTAAAAGAACATACAAATGCACTAAGTCTAGTAGAGAAGCAAAGTCCTTAAACATTTGCTATACCAAACTGCTAACAGTTTATTGAAAGAGAAAGCTACTTTAGCAGCAATTTCAAAGTTCACATAATTATTTAACAAGTTGATAAGAATTCTGCTTTCACTTTTCAAAAACAATATTATTCACTCACTGTCATAGTTCTTCCCACAAAACTATCTTCTGTCAGTTTAAACAGATTAATGTTTCCAGAGTTCTTGTAAGCCACCTTGACACTCATGTCCAGATCAAGCCGTTTGACAAGGAGGGAATATTCAGTCAAGGCTTCAAGGGCATTAATCGTGTCCTGCCAGAAATCAGGTATGAAGAATTAATCCCAGAAATTAAAAAGAACTGGGAATGTATTACAAAGCAATTTATTTTCCACCACCTAAACACCATTACAAACAATGGTAAGCAGCTTAGCAGTGTCTCAGCAGTGCACATCGCAAGGTGGTAGTGTATTTAACACTGAACTCAGACATATTTGTGTAACTAAAAGAAATACGTGCAAGTACTCAAAAGGAAGCAAGCAAACAACAATAATCAAAAAGCACTCATCAACTTCTTCGCAGATTTTTAATGATTTTAAAAAAGAGAGGTTGAACGAACTGGAACATTCTACACAGTATGAAGAGCCTTTTGGTAACAATCCCACACAAAGGACGTTGTACTTGTCCATGGGGTCTAACATTATTAACCTTCAGACATCTCAGATTCTAGTATTTGAAGAATGAGAGTATAATATTTAAAAGCTCACCTGAGTTGAATAAAATCCCCCACCATATCTTTGTCCTTCTGACAACCATTTGATGATGGGATTCGCATAGGTTTTGTCCCCTCTTAGCAAAGTAGTAAGCAAGGCATACGCTGTAGTTTCAACCATTTGTGCAGTCACAGAGCTGGGAGTGTGTTGGTCGAGTGCTTTGAAAGTATCTTTCCAAAAACGATAAATAGGAGGGTCACCTGAGAAAGTATAAAAGGAAGGTTTGCAATTGAAACGTAGCAACAGCTCTTTCCAGGCTACACAAGGTAAACTACTGCCTGCTCAGGTCAAGGAGGAAAGGAGAGATCCACTCTGTGTTTGAGAGGATGAAGGTAAATTCTTCTTACATCATTAAGTCTGATGTTTATACTGGAAACTGGTGACAAACAGACTCAATGCAAAGCATCTGATGTCTATCTGAATATTGCTGGTTCTGAACAGCGATGGAGTGGCCAGATAAATAGAATACAGACCTTAAATTTGGCGTCTGTTTTTTTTTAAAGCCAATTTCAACAGACAGGACAAAGGTTTTTTATTGCAGTAGAAATCATTACTTGGCAGAGAACAGTCCGAGTCACTTGCCTGTGATGAACACACTGAAAAGGAACAGCATTCACAAGAGACTACTAAGTCCTTCATCAGCCAGTGAGAAATGAAGAAAACTCAACACAACAAAAGTGAGAGCCAGCTACAGTACAGGCCCTATTTAATAATACCTATGACATATGCCTCCTTCTTCAGTGTCGAGAACGCCGACCGTGCAGAGTGATGGTTCAGATCCACAAGAGCCAAAGCATACGAAGTTATTGCCAGAGTAAAGGGGCTTTGAGCAGACTGCACATTTTTCATCAAATAATCTCCCGCTTTATTCTTAGCATCATGGATTTTCTGAAAAGATGAATGAGTTTACATCTAGTAGACTTACTTTTATAGAAACATCTACCAAGGCAATACAGGTATATACAATATCTTCTACAATATATCTTATAATAAAGTGATCCAGAATTTCATCATTGTTCTTTTACAGATTTTGAAAGATGAAGACTAACTGAGAAAATAAATCATGATCTTTAAAATTGAAAAAAGCCTCTTGATTTCTTTGACCAAGTGTTAAAGAAAATTGAAAAAATTAGAATTCCAGAACACATCTGCTGGCAGAAATAAAATTATTTACCTGAGTAGGACATATTTTAATTGATTTTTCAATTCCAATGACACAAAATGCTGTGAGATACAAAGATTTTTCTTTAGTTTCTTTAGGTAGCGTACCCTACAAAACCAAATACATAAATATAATTAAATAGAAACAACAGTTAATTTAAATACATAGAAATTTTTACAGTTTAGGTGAGGAAACAAATAGAAATTCCAGTAAGAAACATCAGTTTGATTTAAGATGAAGACATGCTGACTCTTTTGAAGCTAACAGCTTATTTGTAAAAAAGAGACAATATTGTATAAAGTTCTTGGCAAGCCAGGACTATTACACTATACAAGTGGCAAGCAGCTACTATTGTGGGAAAGCAGAAAGGTTTGCAAGACTATGCTATTCTTTAAATGAATTTAGAAAAAAAATGAAAATTTAGCCAAGTTGTCTTGAAATGGTGAAGCGCAGCTTAAAATATCTTGCATTCCTAAAACACGTTACCTCCTGGTGACTCAGCTTTTACTGTATAACCACAGAACAAATCTGGTTTTCATACCTGGAGTTTCACTGGTTGGTAGTTTGAAAATTCACTGAACGACCCATCTGGCATTTGGCAGTTATCAATCAACCACAGAAGTGAATTACAGACAGAAATTTGATCAAGGTTTATATATTGATTAACTTGGCCGAGAATCCTTAAAGCAAAAGCTGTCAGCCTGCCAAGGGAATCAAACAGATCACATTTGTTTCAATAAGCACATAAGGTGCTGGAGACCAGACAGAAATTCACACTGTTTATGACTGAGGTCTGCTACAAATTGCTAAAGAATCAAAGGAAGGAAACAAGCCCTTTCCAACTCACCACGTGCTGGCTTGCCCATTCTTCCACATGCTGTATGAGAAGTCAGGATTTCTGAATGACAAGATGCTTACAATTCCTAAGGGACATATGCGGCAGAAAATAAGTTATGAAAAGAGATTTATTAAAATGTTATTTGCTCTCATTCAGAAACTTTATGTACATCTACAACTCCGAAGCAATAGAAGTAGCTATAGTTTTCTACCTTCTTTCATCTTCCTCCTCATCTGAGTTCTTGAAGTTAAGGTTTCAGGACCCAGTAAATGCCAGTTATTTGACTCTTCCAAGTAGTGAAACACATAAAATACTGGGGCAATACTCATCAACTCTGCCTCTGCACTGCCCTTCGGCAGATTAGTAAGACTGCTAAGACCACTAGGACTGAGGATTGTGGCAATCACTTCCCCCATAAGATGTCCTGTGGAAAGGAAAAAACCAAGATTTTTTTAAATGAGAGGTCATAGAAGTGAATTCAAGGGCAGAATCTGGCTGATCAGTTAATAAGCAATAATTCTACATGAAATACTTAAAATTCTACCCAAAAAGGTGATGATCTTTTCTCAAAAGAAGGAGAACTTACAAATAAATTCACAGAAATTTAAAAAAAGGAGTAAGAAATAGGAGAAGATTGACAGATGTACAGAAAGTACATGTGCGGTAAAAATTAAAGTTTCAATTCAATTTACCTTTTACACTTACACTTCTATCAATTTTTGTTTTAGGGACAAGATTCAGAGGGATTTTATATCTAAATTCTTGTCGTCTCTTGATTGAACCTATAATTGAAAATGTAGATATAAATCACACTGCACAATCTAAAGCAGTAGATAATTCAGATATAACAGCCAGATTTAAAGGTTACAACTATCTGAGAAGTCAGCAACAAGAACACATGATAATGTGAAAACTAGAAATATGCCTAGATGCACATGCAAACAGAATCAACACAAGTGCAAACACTTTAAACTTCCTTTTGCCTTCTTTGTCAAGAAAAAAAAATCTGATCTGCACCTAAACTTCGTGGTTGGAGAGCCACCTCTGGTTAAAAAAGAACATGCTCTGTTTTCATTAGTAGATTCATAATACATCTGCTAACTGGTTTCCAAGCTCACTAGAGAAGCTTGGTATTACACCACCACAGAAGATACATGTAAAGGTTCCCTAAAGAAATGAAGCAAAGCATTTTTTTGAAAGACTAGTTATTTTAGGATGGATTTGATAGTCAACAGAAGGACAAGAAATCCTTGGAAGGAACATATGAAGACTATTTCAGGAAAGAGAAATGCTATTTTTTTTTACATTACAGAAAACTTGATCATAACGAATCAAGAATATGAACAAATAAAGTAACAGCATAGATCTATTCTCTTACCATAAACACCCTGTGGATCCAGAGTGAAACCTGTGTGGATTTCTTTCTTAATGCCTTCTGGCTGAAACCATTAAGAGGAAAGAAGTAGAAAATGAAAACATTTTTGTTTAATCAAGTATGTTAGCTGAAAAAGTTGATAACCATAGTATTTTTATCTTCTATATCCTTCTTTGTAGTTGAATTTTACTTAACTGTTCTATATTTATTCTACATAGACCTCTAGCTTAAATGTATCTCCCAGAATCCTAGAGGAAATTTAATAAAAGGTTTTTTTAAATGTTTAGGAAAGTATAAAATTACAGAAAAGTGTCTCTCAATGAAGCAACCTTAAGCAGCTGAAAATCCAAACTAAGTAACTTATTCTCCTTGCTTACTAAGCAAGGTACAATCAACTTATCCAATATCTTTTCAACAATTCTTCCATGGAAGGTTTAAAAATGTGCATCCTCAAATACTCAGCCGTGCATAAACCTCTGAATTTAATGATACCCCTGTGATATTTTGGATTCTGATAATACTAAAATAAAGCAATATTTATATATTGATTTAAAATATTTGCATTTCTTGTGACAGAATCAATATGAAATTCAAAACCACTACAAACATTTTGATTTTTTCCTTACCATTACACGTAATGTTTTAACTACAGTTTCACTGTTCCGGGCTGTCAGCAGTGTAAAGTTGATAGTGTGAAGACCTAATTCCAAAGGAAGTATTCTGAACGTAACTGCTGATGAAGAACCAGCAGCTAGATTCTTTAAGTTACAACTGCGTATCCTCGATCCAGTGATGGCAGAATCTCCGAAAGAACAGATTCCATTTCCAACTGCTATTTTAACACAGAACTGAAAAGGTAGAAGTGAAAATCTTCCATGACAGGTACAACAGAAGAGAAATATTAAAGCTACTGAAATCCTCTCATGAGCAATACTACTTTTCTGTTTACAATGAGCAAGTGTTACTAACAGTTTTGTGCAACAAACGCTACCTGAAGAATACATACATAACGCTACCCAAAGAACAGGAGAAACCTGATCCAAGGATCCATTTGTACTTGTTATTGCAGAGGAAATATAATTTAGTTTATTATATTAATCTTTCCACAGAACTCACTAAGACCACAAGTTACCTTAATTGCAGAAGCTTTATGGTTATAAACTGATCCTTTTAATTCAATTTGTTCTCCTCGCACCACAGAATAAGGAACATAAACGCTCAGGAAGATATCTTTTACAACTTGCACTTCCAATGGCGCAGCGACACAGATACCTTAAAAAGTCAAAAGCATTAAAGTAGGCTCTTACCCACCCTCTGATAAAAAAGTTTGAAAACATCTTCAAATACTCGCCCCTTTACTGATGACTTATTGTTTTTCAGTCTGTAGTTCGAACTGTCAAAAGGTTTTTTTTAGAAGGGACCAGGCTCTTTTTCCAATTTGCCATCTCCCACACTTCACATACACCTGCTGTTATACCAGTCCTTTGGGCTGCTTCTCCTTCTTCCCAAAGTGAGAAAGATTTTCAATTTGGACTCCCATAACTATAGGGAAAATTTGTTTCTTCCTTTCCTCAGATCCCTGAGCTATTGACAGCAGGATGCTGTAAAGCTGTGCCAGGGAGGAGACACTGACTGCTTGTGCTTATATTCCTTAGTCAGTTATCGCAGGCAGGCTAGGCAGACCTTTGCTTTCTCGGCCACTTATATTCATAACAAGAAAAGAAGGAACTTCCTTTCCATAAAATATATATTTGATGTTTTCTTTTCATACTAATCAATCAGAAAATGAACATTTTAGAACACGTGTGTCAACCACAATGAGAAGTTCTGCAAAATGCAGATGGAAAAGCTCTAGCTACAATCTAATCGGGTTGCAGTACCTACCTTTATCAGAAATGCCAACACCTTGTATTTCCCAGGTAGTCAGCGAATCAGGCAAGGTGATAGACAGCGTCTTTGACCTGTGTTTAGAAGTGTTACTACATTTATACATTATCAACAGCCATCTGTCAACACCAATAGCTAATTAACACAAAGACATTACATGCCCAGAGCAACTCCTGTGTCTAAAAGAGGGAATACAAGAGATAAGAGCATGTCCAGAAAACAGGACTGGATCTCTGTTTGAATAAACTTGGGTTTAGCAGACTTTACAGAAGCTGATGTTTAGCCAGGTGGAAAGTGAAAGGAAAAGTGACTCAACAATCTGGGCACCAGAAAACACATCCTGCAAGGAGGACAACGCAGCAGGAATAGTTAGTTTGTGTAAAGCCACATTTTAGCACGTCCCGAGTACAACTAAGGCTACCCAGCTTACCTCAATGTCAGCATTTACTTTCTGTAAAACTACGACTTGGTCAACTGCTGCTAATCGATTTGAGAAAAGTAGTACCTTGGAGAAACTTGGTGAACTTCCCATAACCAGCTTTCAGGGAAGTAGCTGCGAACTTCTGCCTCATCCAGATCGAAGAAAGCCTCAAAATCTGAAGAAAGTAAATAAAGTAAGTTAAATAAAATAAACCACAAACCACCTGCCAACAGCCTTCAACCAAAGGTTACCTTTTTCTGTTGTGACACCGTATTTTGTTACACACCTCAGGGTAGTTCTCATACAAGTTAAAAGGTATCTGACTACCTTCAATCTGCGTTAATCCCACCTCAACTATTTACACATGTGAATACCTGTCCAAAATCCAGACAGATTAACTTGTTACCATGCAATTATAGGGAGAGAATGGGATACAAGAAATTTCACAATCCCACTGATCTTCCCTGAGATGTTACTCATTGGCTGCTTTGGGCCTGGGCAAAGGGTAAGATTTAACATTTAATATATTGAATGCTGGATATTTAGCCATATTCTGCTGGAAGTGTTTCACCTTGCAATGGAAGAGTTAAAGCTCTCTCATACTCACGCATTCTCGCCAATATTAGAAGCTTGTTAGGCTCTTCCTCCCGCAGCCTGTTTGCAAATTCACAGCAATCTCTAAATGCAGAAATGCACCTTGGCTTCCTCCGAACACGCTGAGCTCGATCACTGCAAGTCTCAGTGACTGGATATGCTTTCACCCCATCCATGCAGCACTGTCGAATTTCAGGTTGTGTGTATTTGTATACTGAAATAATAACAAAATAATTCCCTTGCTTGAGATGAAGTTTGTTTCCAAATGTATCTTAACTTCTTATACTGAACATATTGTTAAAACTTAGAGAATTTCAAGGCACAGATTTGAGGATGAACAAGCTTCTTGTTTTTCAAAAGACAGTGACATGCAGTTCATCACTACTACTCTGAATTAAAAATATAAAATAGTTAAGAGGAGTTGAATTACATTTTAACAGCCTTTTGCAGGCTTTGTCCTTGGCAGGTGGTCACTGAGAAAGACTGTCATGTGGTAGGGTACTACTGTGAGTTTTCAGGCTATTTCTCTTCAGAAAAAGACAATAATTTAAACATAGGCTGTATTTTTAATGTCTACTTAAGTCTTGCTGACTTCAGATTCAGTATATGGCTCAGAGGCTTTATAAATGGGGTTGTCTATAAGTCATGTTTCATTTGCCAGTCTCTCTCCACCACAGCAGTAAGCCAACCCTCAGATTCTTAATTTCTAATGGATATGATCTTTTTTATAATTATATACTTTAAAAATATTGTTTCAACACCTTCTTTGAGTATCCGCTCCCTGAAGTTGGACCGTTTGGTTCTTAAAAATTCATTGCAAGTTTCACCTGTTCAAAAATAAATAAGTAAGTACAACAGACACAACCTTTTTCTGTAATAAAGTAGCTCACTTGAAAATAATTCCATAAAATCACTTTCCAAATTTGTGAGACTCTTTCTGTTTACTATTTTAATTACTTAAAAGTACTTTTATTTAAATAACAGTAACTGATCCACAAATCATAACATTTTCCTTCCTCAAAAATCGGTGTATATATTCCCTATTAATTCAACTCATTTCTAACATAATAAACTGAAAGTCACAACAGAATATTTCAGAAAAGGAAGTCCACGATTTCATGCTTAAAACAAAGGAATATACCTTCCACATTTGAGTCATCAGCATTCGCGTTAGTTAAAAATGTAAGTCCAGCCATTCGGAACACATCAACATTGTCCTGCCCTCCTCCAGCACCACAGCCAAGGTCACTCTTTTCCAAATGTAGCATTATCTGAGGAAAAAAACCACAGCAACAGCTAACAAAAGAACTGAGGAGAACACAGTCTCCCTGCCTCTCTGAACAAGTTGCTCTCTAACACTGCAAGCTACTTCTGGCCAAGTTTGAAGGGTTCTGATGAGGTAGTTCAGATCTGCCATTAAAACCACAGAAGAATTCTTTTTATAATTTTGAACTGCCAGATTTAAACCAGCACCTTTCATTCTGGATTCAACTTTTCTTCCTATTTTGAGGCTTGCTGAAGGCATGATACAAACAGCTAGCTGAATATGAACATGAAACAAATAGCAACTTCATAATCTTTTGTTGCTACTACTTAACTTTTTCCATTGCTCTCTTTCCTCTTCCTGTGACTCCATAAACTGCCTTGTCAATGGATGACAAGGCAACAAAGGAATTTAATTGTGTTTTCATGTTAAGTGATACAACTTCGGCTGGACTCAGTACATCTTCGCTTGATTGCAGCTTAATCTATAAATTGAAAAGAATTATTGGTAACTTCTAAAAGCACACTGTTCCAAAATAAATGCATCTTAAGGCAGACACTTGAATAAGCGGAGGAAACGTTAAAAAACTTGTGTAATTCCAAGTTAAAGTCAGACCATAAAATGAATGCACACCCACAAACGTAGTGCTTATTTTGCTACTCACATTGAGACTATTCCCACATTTCTGTTCCACATTCAGCCACACCGAATCAGCTACTAACTCAGCCGTTTCTTCTCCCATGACTATGTAGTAAACAATAAGCCGTGCTGAAGGAACCATTTCTTGGGTTATCTCAAAAGTCAGATGTTCATATTCCAAATCCTTAATTCTTTTCTGAGTTCCAAAGCTTAGAATCTTCCCTTTTGACATGAGCTAGAATAGAAAAATGATGGAGAACAAAGAAGTCATATTTTACATTGAATACATTTCTTACATTTAATAATTACTCGCATTTATTATAGATACAATCCAACACATAAACATGCATTTAGGACAAGAGGATCTCCCTCACCCCCTAAAAAGAAGTCCCGTCTCTGTGCATCTTTTTGTCTCTATGCATCTTTCTTTCTGACTGTTTCAACTCGTGAAACAGCTTTTGAGACTAGCATCACTTGTTCTTAAGCCCAGCCTACGTCAGATGAGCATTCAAATCAACCGAGACTTAAAACATAAGACTGGTAACTAATTTTACTGTAAGATTGTACATGAAAGGAGCAATTGTCTGAGCTGCACACGTTCTGTGCTGAGGAGAGTTCTTGGTTGCTGAGGTTTTACATCCAGGACCATATATTTAAACAAAACTCAGTATTTTACGTGCAAACACCCATTACTTACCAAATAGCTGTATTGATCTATTTTATCAATATACTGACTATGCGGGTATACATTAATATTTATGAAATCCCCAACTTCCAGTATTTTGTGGTTTGAAGCCCAGCCAATATAGAGATAACTCTGACTTCGTGATGAATAAGCTTTTGCTTCGTAGGTTTTACTTGCTTGATTTTCATATGAAAGGTGTGGATCTGCAGTTTTTACCTGAAAAGGTAATAAAATGTCTGAAATTATTTTTTAATAAAGAAGGAAACAAAATCTGTGTCCTGACTTCTTAATAGTTGAAGTACAGAATTATACTTAAAAGAAATAACTACAATATGAAAAGCATTTTGTAACATATTATTCAGAGGGATTAAAAAAATAAAAGCCAACTCAAGACTTCATGTTTTCTTTAATAAAAAGATCTTTAAATATCAAGCCTAATATAAAATGGTAGCATAGAAGCAGGTACACATGTAAACAGAACAGAAAAGGTGAATGATATGCCTCCCTACGTACTGAAGAAAGCACTCCAATTCGTTTTCACACAATTCATTTAGACATTTGTTTATTAATTATTATGAAATAAATGTGAAAAATTAGGATATTTTGTTTCAGAACAATATGGAATTTAAGACAAGTCATGTTTCATTATAGCACTTATATTTTATAAATGATTCTTTGTAACAGTCTCTAAGTTTATAAAAACTATTCACTTTTGAGAGTAAAATTTTTCCATCAGTGTTGCATATTTGCAAAAGTACAGAATTTAGTCCTTGAAGAAATAAATTAATGGAATTATTTAACTCACTTGAAACTCCAACATTCTACTGTCAGATGGGATATTAACAACGAACAAAGCAGTTCCATCATTCAAGCTTGTTTGTCTTCTCCCAGATTCCAAACCCTCCGATATCAACTCAGTCTCATCCATTTGCTCACTAAATGATTTTGCAGTGACTGTTACAGGGATATTTCCAACAAAGTGATTTCCTGTGTCTTTCACCTGCACCTGTTCCCCAGAATAGATAACATTTCTCAAAAACATGGTGACATCAGTCAAGGAGAAAACTTTCAAGCTGCTAAGCAGCTTCTACAACCGCAAGTGAAAAAAAAACGCAAATGGTCAATGGAAATTAAAAGCCTGTTAAGACCTCCAGTAACACATACAAAAAAGAACAACCCCATAATGCAGAAGCCTTGATGTGGCAACATGCAACAGTACCAGTTACATTAACGAACCTTAATGAAGAATGGGAGTCCAGGCTTCACAAAGAGAGGAGTAGCAATCAAACTCAGTGTGTAAGGAGATACAGCAAATTTGACTCCGGCAAATTCTGCTTCACCACTGAGGCCACCTAACAAAATATTATGACCTTTTAGTAATCACACCTTAGAGTCTTTGTTTTCACCACTTGCCATCAAAAGGCAACATAATCTGTCTCTTAGAGTGAAGTCCTTGCATCTAAAGAGTCATTTCCGAGCATTGTTGTGAAAACAGCCAATTAAAAGCATTTTTTAAAAAAGCTTAATCCCTAAATGTTTTTACAGTGGCAGATGGGCTGTACTTTTAAGTTCTTGGAAGAAGGATTTCTGAATATTAAAGAAATCATGACTCTAGGAAAGTTATTCATACAAGTTTGTTCTCTGTTTGTTTACAGTTGCAGATACGTTAAAACAAAATTATTAAAAAGCAACTTACCTGAAGACTCCAACACTGACGCCACAATATATAAGTATGAACCATCCAATTCTTCTAGGCTTTGAAACCCTATAGAACTAACTGCTTCCTTACTGTTAAAACTGACCTCAGCAACCCCATTTACAATCTGGAAATAAAACATAAATCATTATTTAATAATTTAGAAATAAGGTATAGATAAACAACACGCAAATTCTAAGTTCAACTTGTTTCTGTTCACTGTCTGTGTCTAGAGGAATTTAAAGGCAGAGGTGTTTTAATGAAGAATTCTTTATTCCCTAACGTTATCAATAATTAATCGGCTTGTGGTACATATTGCAAAGTCTGCATGCAGGCCCAACAGGAGGTAGAAATAACAAATATATCTTCATGAAAGGAGGAAAGACAATGCCTTTTATCATTCCTCAATGACTAAATCAAAAAGGCAAGACTAAACGAGGGAAGGTTAATCAGCAGAGAACAGGATCTCCACAATACATCCATATAATTTTGATGCGTCTGTCTCCTATTGTGATTCGTTGTCACTAGATCCATCCTGTATTTTATTTCTCTCATTTACTGAGTATGAGATAGCATAAAAGTGATTTCAGAGACAATTCAAACACAAAGTTTGCTCAAGTGAGTAATTGAACCAGACTGAAATTACATTCTGTCTCTGATGCTGCCTCCGAGTTTCATTTTGAAGTGCATCTCTATGACCCTGATGATAGGATAATATAGAGGAGTGAAATAGCTGTCAATGCAAATTAGGAATAGGAACCCATTCCCATCAAATTTAATGGGAAAACTTCAGCAGAATTGGATCAGCCCTGAACTAAGCATATGAAATCTACACAAAGTAGGCCTGCTTCTTCTTACCCTAGTTATATGCATTGCACGAGGCATCATTCTTTTTCCAGTTTCTTCAATTATTCCAAAACGAAGAAAAACATCAGCACTTGCAAGCTTTTTATTATAAAAATAGCTGAGAACAAAACAATATAAATACTTTAATGGCTGCAACAAAGCATTCAAATCTGCAGAAAAGTAATTTCGCAGGACAGAGACAAAAAACAAATGTCCGTGTAGCTCTAAACACTTCTGTTGAAAAATAATCACTTTGTAAGAATTTTAAAAGGGTCACTTAGTTGCCTCTCAAAGCAGAAAGGATCGTGATGGTAAGAAACTTCTGCACATGCAAGATGCTTTCTTCAGGTAAAAGAATAAGATACACGCACATATTAAGAAACCGGAGCCAAATTTCCTTACCTCGCTTTCACAACAATCCTGAAGTTCTCAAATTTATCAGAACTAATAAAGTTACTTTCTGGCTCTATGATGATGGAAAAGCTTGGCATGGCTGAAAATTGAGTAGAAAAGAAAGTTGCTTACATAGGTTTCTATACATTAAGCAATAGGTACTCGGAAAGATGCCTCTCTAGCCATCAAAGAACCATGTTGATTTCAAATTATTTCAATTACAATATTATAAAATACAGCTGTCAGCTTGTCCACAATGAAGCTCTAAGGTATCTGCATTTCCCTTGGCTCCACATTTTGCATCAGTGTAACCACATCAAGATGATCCAGCATACTAATGAAGGACTCGACTCAGAGGCAAGTCTTACCCTGATGTGACCGACTAGCTTGAACAACGTACGTAAGCAGGTCAGTGTTACCTCATGAGCTTCAGCATTTTCCTTCCCTGTATTCTACAGCTGTCTATAAATTTCATAAAACAAAAATGAAGGTTCACAGTATGGGCACACCTTACCATATTCCTTAACTTCAAATTTCGCAACAGCTGAGGTTATGAAGTTTTTCTTGTACTTGGCTTCAATCTTCCAAATTCCATATCTACGAAGCGGCAACAATCATATTTAAGATGAAGATTAAGCTCAAAGACAAAAAAATATTGCTACTTCACAATATTTCATGGTAATAATTAGAAAAAATCTGCACCGAATATTCATGTGTTCAATGCCTGCTTTGAAAAAAATTTAGCATTGACATTTTAATCATTACTTGAAAGTTATTTTAAAGCAGTAAAATAAATTGGAAAATAATATATCATTATTTATACTACAAAAATGCTCCAAAGGACTCATGCAGGCTTCTGTCAAGGTCCTTCTCTCTCTGTAGAGAGCACTGAGGCACAACCACAACTTACATAACACAGAAAATCAGTTCCTACTATCTCCTGGCTGTATAGCACCAAGATAAGAATTGTGCAAGGCTGCTGTGAACAGATACTCCGTTCAAAGGACACAAAAATAATTTTTACTCAGACTGAAATTGCTGATTTCATAATGAAAAGTAAATCAGTCAAAAAACATTGTTTCAAGCACATGCCAGCATCCTTCTGCCAACTCAGTGAATCTTCAGCACCCTCTCAAGACTAAAAGGAGAACTGAAGAGTTTTATTTCATATGCTGCTGTTACTGGAAAAATGCTGGTGATTTGTATGGATGAACGTATGAAATATGGAAGTTTCCCCTCCTTGAAACCAATAAATCCTTGGCAATGCTTCTACCTCTGCAGCAGAAAGCTCTAGTTTTTATTCATCTTCCTTTTTAATCAAGCATGATAAATGAACCACTAACTGTTCTTTAATTTCAGTTTTACCAGCGGTATTCTCATTTACTGCATCTCCTCACTTTCTCTCATTACACAGAGCATTCGCCATCCCTTTGAAGATGCAGAGTTAGCTTCCCACTTGTCTTTAGGAGACAAATGTTAGTTTGGAAGACAACTGAAAAGGAGAATGCTTGGTTGTAAGCTCCTTATTTACACCATGGTTACACACTACGTGAAATGTCAGAAACCTCCAAGTTTCAAGCCATGCACACACCGTGTATCAAGCAAAAGACACTCTTGACAGCCTTTAAGAAAAGATGGTATTAGGTTAATAATTCTCAAAAATTAAATAAATCTACTTAGGATTAGGAGGAATCTTGAAGTCAGGAAAAGAAACTATTCCAGTAAAATCTTCTTCTTCTAGAATATCCACATTTACTCCTTCAGGATCCTGTAAATTACAACAGGAAAGAATCAGGGAAGGAATCAGCAGTTACAGGTTGTTCTTATCAAAAGGAAAAGAAAAATATCTTAATTTTGTGATTTCAGTGGGACCCTGGCCATAACATATTTTTCTAAGATTTTTTCCCACTACACAGCATGAAAACACAAACATTTTTAGCAAAAAACTCAGACCGAAATTCTGATTCTGTTATGTTACCAACAATTAAAAGCTGTTTCTACACAAAGGCTAAAATTGCTAGAAAGTTACTCTAATAACAAGCCTGTTGTTAAAGACTAAAACCGCAGGATAGTAGGTACTGATTATTCATATCTCTTAAATGAACTAATATCTGATATCCATACTGTTTATTAAAATTCTCTCAAAAGTCCTTTCCCCACATATTAAAGATACTTAATATTTTTTTTCTTCTATCCATGTTTTTAACTTCTATCCAACTGTACAAAGTTTCAGATCCTTTAAAATATGTCTGGCTACCTGCAAGAACACCTAACAGTTATTAAATATGATTGCAACACTGATTTTCTGACTACGTTGATTAGTTTTGTGAATATTAATATTAAACTCAATTACAACTTACCACAAAAGTTAGGACAGTTTCTCGCTGAGCTGGCCGCAGCTCTTCATTCAAAGAGTAAACCCTGACTTTCACTGTAAGAATTATTACAATAAATCTCAAATTCATACCATGATAGGGATATTTTGAAAAGGAGAAAAAAAACCACCAAACCCCACCCTTTTATCCTTACTGATTTTTCAAGGTTTTAGTATTTATAGAATGCTCTTAACCTTTGGTCAGGATGGTGCCCCAACAGCTTTTATTCGTGTGAGCAACAGGAGACCCTGAACCATCACACCTTTGCATGGAATCATCACAGTGCAAATTAATTTTATACCATCACAGCCCTAGGATATCACTTTCGTAGGAAAAGAGCTCAACCTACATGGAACCAATGATTCAGTCACGCTTTCTTCACAAATATTTTTAACATATTCCCAGGAAAATCTTTCATGCTTTGTGCCACAGGTGAGGCACTGAGGGTGCAGGGGCTAAGAGGACAGTGGGAGAGAAGGGATTAATTTCTACAGTATGATCAAACAGAAAAAAATTAAGTATCAGCTGATGTCAATACAACATAATTAAGAGCATAAAGGACATTTAAATCCTAATTCCTTGGCAAAATCAACAGACTTCAAAAATTAAATAGCAGCCAAGACAAATAAGCATTATTTACCTGACTGATCGGGGGTATAAACTGGTTTGTCTGTATGAATAAAAAGAAACCCATTCTCATAGGAAACGGGAATTTTTTTAAATCTTGTAAAATGTGGAGAAACAGCTTCCAAATACACATACTTGACTGAATCATCTGTCCTTGGTAAATCTGTTGGTTGAAGCTGGGGGCGAGAAAATGAAGATTTTTAAAGAATATTAAAACATGTTTTTCAAGTATTTTTTTCCTACAATCTTTTTTGAGAAAAGTATCTGAACAGCAATTACTATCCTGTTGTAAATTATTATTAATTTTATTATTTATAAATATTATTAATTAAATAAAATTTATTAATAAATAAAAATTATTATCAACTCCCACAAGGGTTTATTCTTGCTTACATCATAGATGACAGTCTACAGCATCACATTTCAAATAAGTATTTTGAAATTAAATTTATCAGATTTCCATTTCTACACACAATGAATCATGGCAACATTAAAATTGCTGTTGTGATTGGTAGTTTGGCAAAACAGCTGTTTTGGCTGAGAAGGAAAGCTGAGTGAGAAGCATCTCTTGGGAGGCATTCAAGGAAATCTTCTTGGTCCTCACCTTTCAGTAAAAACCTCTTTAGCTTCCTGCACTCTTTGCTTCAAGCAAATTAGTTAAACAAAGGTTTATATTGAAATCTGGGCCCTTTTGGAGCTTGTTGCTGCAAATAAGACTAATCTTCAGTTTAGTTACCACCTTAACGTACTCTGAACCCTCAGTTGGCAGATCTTGTCCACATTCCAGACCTCTCTATTCTCTCCCTTCTTATTTTTTAAAGTTTTGCACTTAAAAGAGTGTTTCTAAAGTAGCTTCATTGTATGTTTAACTTCGGTGTTAATCCTTTACACTAACTTTATCAAGTGTAATTTCAAACTAAAACTAAATAAACTGCATGTGGAAAACTGATAAATGAGGGAACAAGACCGCTTACCGGCTTGTTTGAACAACTGAAAACTTACCATAATATTATTGGGTTTTTAACATTTATAACTAAATGCAACAATAAAATCACTGCAAGAAAGGTCTGAATTCCTTACCATTAAAGTCACAGCATCCTGGAACTTGTTGGCTGCAGTTAAAGAAATACGGCCAGAAGAATAAAGAGCAAGCTTATCCGGAAAGCTTTTTAAGGCAATATTGACTTGAAATTCCTTCTCATAACCAAAAGCTTGAACTACAACTTTCTCAGATGCCCCAACGCGGAAGATCTTTGGTGCTGTAAGGACATATCTGTACATGGAACATAAAGCAATGAAAGAGCGATGGAACTAGGCTTCTTTCGGGTTTCTTATTTCTAATTCAGTTATGTACACACTGTTAAGGTAAACAAGATAATCAGGTTAAGTTATTCTAACCCACTAGTTAAAAGCGGAATGATTTTATATGCAAACTAATATAACACGATCCAAAAAAAAAGTGAGGTAGAAGAATATTAACAGATTTCATTTGGCAGACACACAAAAGCATGTCTACCAAACAAAGCTGTTAACATGGAAATAATGATTCCTTTTGCCAAATGAAACCCAGAAACACTTAATCTTCCTCCCACACTCATTCTTCCACCAGGAAAGATCTTACTGAAATAAATGGGGCAACTTACAGTAAAGTTCAATGTGAACACATTTTTGCAGGATTGCTGTAATTTCTCCAGTGCTTTATGAATTGAAGTTTGCACCATTTCACAAAAGCCAGGCTTTGGTACCTAACCACAAAATTTTTCTAAAATACATAAAGTGCTGTTGAATAAAGCACCTGGTAGATGTTCATCTTCTTTCTCTGAAATCCCAGAAGCACTAGGGTTTCTAGACACCATTTTTAACAGATATAAGAACCAAAAAAGCAGCGCAAAGTAGAATTGTAAAATATATATTTAAGTAACAGCTTTCATCAAATCTGTAGCAAATCAGCTTTTCTGCACTGCCTGAAGTCAGATAACGAGCACCAGCTTTTTTTCTTAATTTTTTTGCACTTTTATCTTGTGGCACCTAGGGAGATGATTCTACCTCTTTCTTTGGCAGCAAATACCATAATTTCAGAACCAACAGTCCTTTTTCCAGCATTAGTCTCGCATACAGTAGTTAGAAATTTGTTTGTGAAAACGCATCAATTTGAATAGTGCTTTTTGTATTGGCTCTACTTAAATTCTAAATCTATTTACCTAAAATAGCAGATAACAAATAACAATTCCAGTAAATTCTATATTTGCTTTACTTACGTTTTCTCTTGGCCGAAAGTTGCTCCAGAAAATAGCAAAACAGAGAAACATATTAAAATAGTCATAGTGCCTATGAAAACAAAGAGCAAACCATAGATGCTGATGGTTCTGGGTTAAACTGTGTTTGGCGTCCGCTGCAGAAGATGAGAAATATCACCGACACATTTCACTCATGGTTAATAATTAATTGCAGACCAAGATTTACTAAAACATTCTCATCCCCTCCCAAGGAAGCCAGAAAAGCTAAACTTAGGCTTTTTTTTTTAATGTAGGATTTCAATTTTTTATACGTCCAGAGCAATCCCTCATCCATCCTAACTTTCTCACTGATAGCTACAGCTAAAAAAAAAAAAAATTGTTTTCCATAAGTAGCAAAAACCCCAACAAAAATATCAGATTCAGTTTGTCCTTCTGAAAATATTGACTGATATGGTTAGACCAGAAGTTTCCTCTTTTATCCCCTTTGAAACAGCATTTGGCTTGCAAATTTCTTTTAATATTCCCAATTATGCCCAATTCCTGAGTTTCTCCACTGCAAATAAAAGTACATTATGAAAATATTAGGGCATGTTACGCCTACACCAAGAACTATTTTAAACAGCATTTGGAATAAACTGTTGACAGCAGAATAGCCAATATCGAAGCAGGGACATCAACAAATAAGTTTATGAAAAGTTAAACTAAAGTTGTGCAAGACATCCCAAGTTTAAACAAATACCGCAGCCAACCTTTACTGGAAAGACATTTACAAAACCGTTTCAGATCAATAAAAAACTGAATTAAGGCCAACGCAGGCTTCTCAAGAGATGCAACAAACTACAATGGAAGCAACAACATATAGAATAAAATCTTACAAAATCCAAGGTGCTTAATGTCATTAAAAATAACGGCTGTGATACCTAAATACAAAGCACTGAGGATTTGCACAGTAAGTTGACACAGGTGGTTTGGAAACAACAAGGAGCAAAGGGTGAAGAACAGTAGAAAACAGTTTAGAAGTCTAATATTATGAAGTGTTTTTCAATTCTAACCTCACTGCTTTGCTCCATCCTTTCCCTGTTGATTTTCCAGCCCTGCATTCCACGCCTGTTTGATTGGATTCCAGACAAATACAACTCAAGGTGGGCACAGGAGATCATGGAACGGTTTGGGTCAGAAGGGACCTTAAAGCTCACCCAGTTCCACTCCCCCTGCTTAAACATCTCAGCCCCACACCCTCACAAGAGACACATTTAAATACAATTGTATTTAAAACTCAGCATTTTGGCAAATTAGACCTGCAGCACTGAGTTTACCATCCCCAAATGCATTCATAGAATCACAGAACGACCAGGTTGGAAGAGACCCACCGGATCATTGAGTCCAACCGTTCCTATCAATCACTAACCCATGTCCCTCAGCACCTCATCCACCCATCCCTTAAACCCCTCCAGGGAAGGTGACTCAACCCCCTCCCTGGGCAGCCTCTGCCAGGGACCAATCACCCTTTCCGTGAAAAATTTTTCCTAATGTCCAGCCTAAATCTCCCCTGGCGGAGCTTGAGGCCATTCCCTCTCGTCCTGTCCCCTGTCCCTTGGGAGAAGAGCCCAGCTCCCTCCTCTCCACAACCTCCTCTCAGGTAGTTGGAGAGAGCAATGAGGTCTCCCCTCAGCCTCCTCTTCTCCAGGCTAAACCCCCCCAGCTCTCTCAGCCATTCCCCACGCTACATACAACACTCCAGAACAAAACCTATTTACAATTTCACATTGACATGGTGGTATGTGCACACAGAACAAATAAAGAGTCACTGAGGTTGGAAAAGGCCTCTAAGCTCATCCAGCCAGCCCCACCGTGCCTGCTGAACCATGTCTACGTGGTTCTTGAACCCCCCCCTAGGGATGGGGACTCCCCCACGGCCCCAGGCAGCCTCTGCCAGAGCCTCATCACGCTTTTAGTGAAGACATTTTTCCCCATACCCAATCTAAACCTCCCCTAGCGCAACTTAAGATCATTCCTCCTCACAGCTTCTTATTTTTAACAACTACCAGCAGCCGAGCTCTTTTATTTATACAGCGACTTAGGCTTTAACGGGAACGAGAACCCCACACCCTCCTCCTCCGCCATCACAGGCGGGAACTGAGGGCTGAGGGCGCGGCTTAAAGGCGGGGGGGGGCGTGGATTTAGGCGAGGGGCGTGGTTTACTTGGAGCGCGAGGGACTTTGGAGGGGGCGTGGCTTCATTGCGCGCCAACCGTTTAGGGGCGTGGTTTAGCGAGAGGGCGTGGCTTTATATACAGCAGATTTCAAGGGGCCGTGGCTTTATGGACGTGGATTTTGCGATGGGCGTGGCTTGTTTCGGCCCCGCCACCAACCACACAAAATGGCGCCGGCGCGGCGGCGGGTTCTTAAAGGCGCCGCGACGCTCCGGGCTCGGTGAGGTCGGCGAGTCGGGTGCTGCGGAGGGGGGGAGACAGCGGAGAGAGGAGCTGAGGGACGGTGCTGGGGTCCCCCCTGTTCGCCCCCCGTCCCGGCGGCGCCGCTGGAGCAGCGTGTGGAGCGGCGTTGCCATGTCAACACAGGTAATCAAAGCGAGGGGAGCGGTCCTGGCGGGAGGAGGCGGCGGCCGCGGGCGCTGAGGGGAGGCGAAGCTGCCCCTGAGCCCTTCCCAGGCTCCGAGGAGCCGTGCGTCCGAGCAGCGGGGACGGGAGAGCGGCTAAAATGTGTTTTAGTGAGGAAAGTGTTATTGAACGCAATGAAATCGCCCATATGGGATGGTTTGGGCTGGAAAGGACCTCAAAACCCACCCAGTCCCACCCCTGCCCTGGGCAGGGGCACCTCCCACTGGATCAGGGGCTCCAAGCCCCATCCAACCTGGCCTTGAACCCCTCCAGGGATGGGGCAGCCACCCCTGCTCTGGGTAGCCTGGGCCAGGGCCTCCCCACCCTCACAAGAAAACATTTCTGCCTAAGACTTAATCTCAATCTCTTCTTTTTCAGCTTAAAACTTTACCCACTCGTCCTATCCCTGTTGGAAATTCCCTTCAAAGTGTGTGTCTTTCTCTTAAAGAAGTTCTTTTTGTTTACTGGATCTAGGGTTTAGTAAAATCCTGTCCCTTGAACATGGTCCCTGTGAGGGCTTGTGTGCTCAGAAAGCTCATGGCTGCTTCTACACTTACTCGTAAGAAAATAGGTTTGTCATTGGGGAAGTTACTGTTAATATTGCCTGGAATTTTCCAGGCAGTCACGGAATAACTTGTTTGTAGAAAGGGGAATGCTGAAGGAAAGCCGATGCTTTGGGGTTTTTTTCCCCTCTGTTGCCTTTTCTTTTTGGTAGCAGGAAAGCAATTACAAGCGAAATAGGTGATTTCTAGCTCTGGTAAAAAGAATTGGGATCCTCATCCTCTCTTTCTGTCCTCTGCCAGGTAGGTTAATCAGAGCTGAGAGCATCTCCAGACCTGACAGACTTTGCGTAAGCCATAAATTGTAGGACAGTTACCAAGACGAGTTGCGGAACAGAAAGGAGGTCGGTCAGGCCCTGGTGTTGTGCTGTAGCGTGGTGCAATGACCAGGTGTGCTGTTAGCCCCTGAGAACTGGAAGCTGTCACCCATTGAAGAATTGGCTTCAGATGTGGGTTTTTTGGCATCATAACATGGCTGGAATTATTTTCTTAGACTAAAAACCCAATTTTGTTGGCATTCAAACCATTAAGATTTAGGTTTGCATGCAGACCAATGTTTATTTCTATTTTTCCAGATGTCGGTCGTTTGATATTATTCTGTATCTTTGGCAATGAAGAAAGGCTCAGTCAGAAAAGCATTATTTAGAAAACCACAGACGTCAGCTTCTCGAACACCTAGTCCAATGTCTCCTGTCAGTTCAAGTACCAGATCGCCGTCTCCTCTTAGCCAACAAACATCTCCATCTGCTCGCAGAAGCACGGAGCTGGAGCACCAACATCTCAATATTACAGCACAAAATATAAAAGATGCTTTTGAGTGTAAGTTTCTTAAAGGTATAAATAACTACTGATGTAGAAGTACATCCTAAAAGCATAAAAAGCCAGTGTTTTGTGAGCTGTGTGATTGAAGATGCGTAACATGTTGGAAAGAACCCAGAAAAAATTGTTTTCATCTTTTGGTACTCAAATATGGAAAAGATAGTAATGAAGGCTGTGTAGAATGAGACTTATACTCCTTACAATTCTGTGCAGGCAAGAAGGCAGGCGATTGTGCCTTTTTCAAAAGGCTGCACCCGCTTTCCTGAACCTGTCAGTTCCTGTAAATGCTTCTGGTGCGCTGCTGCTTCTCTTCCTTGGGGTGAGGGGAAAAGAATTGTCAATGTTTTCCCAGTATTCAGTAAAAGACTAATATAAAAATCACCATTTCTTTCACTACTGATGGTAATTTCTCTGTTTAATTTTAGATGAAAATGGTGTTAGTCCAGGAGTCAGGTACATCACCGAACCCCTTATAAAAGGCCTTTCCAAACAGGAAAATCTGGCATGTATAACCACACTGAACCTTTCTTCCCCAAAGGAGGGGGAAAAGAAATTTAAGGTAATTTATTGAAAACAACTGTTAATTCAAGAGTTTAAAATTCTGATATATTTTTTAGTAAAAGTCTATTTTTATGTGGATGTAAGCAGCTAGATTATGTTGCTATAGTTGTACACGCAGTCTCAGTTTAAACAAAACATGTTGACGGAGACTTGAGCAAAGGATAAAATTTTGGATTGTTTAGAATGCCATCTATTTATGTCACTTTTTTAACTTTAAGATTTTTTTGTTTGGGTTTTTTTTTAATGGCGGTTTCTCTTTTATGGGGATCAGTCTCGTTCACAGTAAATTTAAAATCTAGTTTTCCTCTGACAGTACTATAGAAAACTCTACCTGAAGCAGGGCTCTAGAATGCAACAGTGAAACTGTGATTAATAAAATGTCAGAAGATTTTGTAATTTTTAATGAGTAGGTGGTTGATAAAAATAGAAATATGATTTTCTAATACAAAACAATTATAAAGCTGCAGTGCTAATGGATTAATTTTCTGTTCCACAGTACATTGAAAACTTAGAAAAGTGCTCTAAACTAGAGGTACTAAATCTTAGTAGGAACCAAATAGAGAAGATTGATAAGCTGGAAAAACTGATAAAGCTGCGTGAACTCAATTTGTCTTGCAACAAAATCAGGTAAGCAGAAATGGTTTTGGTAAGCGCAGATATGGTAAAGCTGACATTTTCTTATTGCTTAAGGTGTGAGAGAAGGTTTTCATGAGATCTTCTTAAAAAGCACAAGCTCTTGGGTATTGGAAGGATAAGTCATTCTGGGAGGTGCTGCCTGTGGGCCATGGCTGCAGTGAAACTTGTTTTCCTAGAAAACCAATCCAGAAATGCAGGCTTCCAGATACAATAACTAAGTGTGCACAATAACACAATTAAATACATTAAAAGATTATTTTTTTACTGCATATTATTATAGGTAAATACAAGATTTTTTTTTTTTTTTTTAGGAGAGGAAGTCGAACAGACTTGATCAGGCAGGCTGCAAACTCCCTAAATTGAAAGTGAAAAAGCACTAATTTGACAGTTGTATCTTTTTTTCTGAGTGGTTTGAAAATGCTGAAGGGTAATGGTTCAGGCAATAGCAAAATACTTTGTTTCCTTTAATTTTCCTGTTAGTGAATTGTGATCTTTACACGAGACTGACTTTGCAGTAAAGGAGCTGCCATTTCTGTAGAGAAGTTAACAATAGGAAGTAAGGAAGACTCATTTCTACACGCTGCATTCACGCAACTTCTGCTCTCAACAGGAAATGAGAAGGGCAGAGTAGCTATTAGTTACTGCTGTATCTTTTCAGGCTTTGGTTATCTACCAGTGGTTCCTTCTACATTTATTTTGGTTCATCTGTGTCCCGTAACTTTCTCAGGAGAAAAGCAACAAAATTTCTGTGTTAAAATGGAACTGCCACACATTAAAATGATTTTAATATTAAAATTAAGAGATGTAAAAGTGAAGGTTGTGCCACAGTGAGTAACAAATTCTTGCTGTGAAATTATTTTGTCTTCTTGGTTTGTTTTTGTTTGGTTTTTTTTTCAGTAAACTTGAAGGTATAGAACACATGCAGAATCTACAAAAGCTCAACCTTGCAGGGAATGAGATAGAGCATATTCCTGTGTGGGCAGGGAAGAAACTGCGGTCCCTGCGTGTCCTTAATTTGAAACAGAATAAAGTATCATCAGTAAGTAATTATTGTTAGGAAACTTTTCATGTTCAGAAACGTCTCATGAAGTGAACTGGTACATTTACATTGATTGTCTTGCCCTGAATAATTGCTCAGTGTCTTTCCACAAACTGTGGTGTGAGATACGGCCATTGTGAGCCTAGTAAAGTTGTCTACTGGGAAAACTCTCCTTCTATGCCAGGTATCCAAAGCAGAAACCTATATGCTCTCAGGAAATTATAAGTATTTGGAAACAAAAACTTGGTGAAAATGTGAAGACTTCTGCGTGTTATTGGTGGTGTCCCGTGGATATTATGTGGTTTTGGAGACCTGTAAATAATCTGTTCGCTTATGTTTTGTATTTAGGGCATGACTAGATTTACTTCTGTTGTCCAGGTTAATTTCCATGTCTTGCAGTTGCAAAAGAGTGTCTATGAAATTAAGTCACTTAATACAATTTCTGAAGTCCTGCTTAGGAGGAGAGATGACCCAGCTCTGTTTGAGAACTCCTCATGATTAAAGCTCCCTTTTCTTATTAATTAGTCTGGGGGCATGGAAGGTTATATACATTCACAGCCCTTATTATCTGGTTTTGGTAGGATTTTAGAAATTCCACTTTAGCATAAATGTTAAAATAGATCCTTTGAGATGGATCTAATGCAAAACTTTATATACAATCAGAAATACGGTAATGAGGGTTTAATTGTTTGTGGAAGGACGTCTAATCTTTGTCCCATTTGTCTTTTATTTAGCTCCATGAAATAGCTAAACTAAAGCCGCTACAGGACCTGACTTCTCTGTTCCTTGCTGATAACCCAGTTGTGAGCCTGCCTCACTACCGCTTGTACACAATATTCCACCTGCGAGCACTGGAATGCTTGGATGGACAGCCGGTGACAAATCATGACAGGCAGAAAGCTCTGGAGAGGTTTAATTTAGGTAATGGCGATATGTTAGAACTGTAGTGAATGACACCAAATTCAAATTTAGGTGAAAAAGATTTCGATTTGAAGTTTATGTTACTTTGTTTTTCAGAAGAGGTAGAAAAATTGGAAAGAGAGTTGGAAAACACATTAAAGGAGATAGAGAACCTTAAACTTAATGAGTCCAAAGTCCTTGAGCAGCTTCACCATCAGGATGAGGTCAACAGATCATTAAAGGAAAAGACTTTGCAGCAGAAACAAAGCTATGAAAGCCTGCAAAGGGACCTGGACACCAAAAATGAATTGGTAGGAAAACCATTTGTACTAAGTAAATATTTAGAATAGTTTGTTGTGAGAAACAGAGTTGTCAATTTGAGAGTTCAAATGGCTGGAAATTTATGTTTACAATTGAAAGACAAAACTTGTTCCTCAGCTTTTCAGAGAGTCATTATTCCTTGACCAGTATAGCTTTTATCTTACTAGATTTGTCCTCTACAATCCCTTCAGAATCTCTGTAGGTAATATTTCTATAGTTGTTACTTCTGTGAACGCACTAACCAGCAGTCCAGTTCTAAGATGTAGTTCGCGGTATAGTGAGATTAAGCAACGTATATCTTGTACCCTAACCCACTCTTATCCTTTGGATGACAAACTTTGCTTGCTTCTTTCTTCCTTTAGCTGGTGTATTGGTTTGTCACAGTTCCCTTTCCGCAGAGTCTTTATTCCTCACTAAAGGTAGCCCCACTGTGCTCCTGGGTTGCATGGTTATTTTTATTTCTAGGATTTATTTGCATGTTTACTGAAGTGCAAATGCTTGTATGAAGTGTTCCAGTGAGACTTTATATTCACTGTGGCTTTTGGATACAATTTTCTTAATTTTTCTGTTGGTTTTTTTTCTCTGAACTACAGTTAATATTTGCATGACACTTATCGAGTTTTGAAATCTTTAAGTCTTTCCTTTATTCCAGTCTGTTCAATCTCTTTTCCTCCATTAGTCGTGCTTTCCACTGTCTGTTGGAGTTTTGCTGCATGTTCTCCCTCAGGTATTCAGCGTGAAAAGTTGATTTTAAAAGAAATCACATGATAGACCTCTATTGAAACAAACCCTCATAACTTAACTAACAAAAGTTTGAGCTAAAATGAAATGCATGGGCTCTGTACGCTTGAGTTACCTTTCTTTTACAGACAATGAGTGTTATAGTTCTCGGTGCTTATCAGCAGCAGTAAATACATTTGTTATTTGGCATAGGTTTTGCTAAAGGGTTGTTCCCAAATTATTTTTTATCCGAAGTTAGTGACAAATTCATTTTCAAAGCTTTGCATGTAAACTTAAAAGGCCTTTCATGTGATCGTTTGTGTTATTTTAATTGTGAGGTTCTTGTCTGCTCTTAGTTGTCATATTGTATCTTGTAATGAAGTTGCACTCCCTGGTATTCTTGATTCAAGCTACACCATCTTGGCTTTTTCTGATGTGAGCTTTGTTTCACAGTTGATGTCTCTGCCCTGCTCTCTACTGAATTGAAATATATGCAATAATGACCCTTGCATGAATGCAACTTACTTTGTTTACTGGTTTATTAGTTAAAGCAGAAGACAATGGAGCTAACCCGAGCTTGCCAGAAGCAGTATGAATTGGAGCAGGAACTGGCATTTTATAAGATTGATGCAAAATTTGAGCCATTAAATTATTTTCCGTCAGAGGTAATAATTTTAAAGTAATGGGTCTCTTCCTTACTTTTTATCTTGCTTTTCAGCCTGGAAAATGGAAGACTTCATAGTTTTTCTATAATTCTGTATAGATACCATGTTATTAAGAGTTATTAGTTACAAAATAGAAACATTTTCTTTTAGAGTTACAAGAGTGGAACTAAACAATCTGAGCAATATCTAATGTGTTAAATATTGTATACATACCTATACAGATGTTTTAGCTATGTAGAGTTGGTGAACATACATTTCATTCTTCTTGTTAACCAAATGAAGGAAAGTCCTTTTTTCTGGCTTAATTTTGAAAGCCCTTTCACTTGGAGAAATGCCACAAGCCAGAATGCTCTTAAATTTGACAGTATTAGAATTTCTGTCCCTCTTCCATTGCTTTTCTTTCCTAGTAGAGTTAAACTCTGTCATACTTGGAAAAAAATTGTAGAGATGCCTGAATAAGAAGACTCTGTACAAGAAATAAAAGATTAGTAATTGTTAACTATGAATGATTTAAGTTATGTTCGAGTGAAGTTTAAGTGCAACAATGTAATGGACTAAATATAAGCTGTATTACTGTTAAATCTAAAATATTAAAAACCCTTCAATTAAATATCCACTTGCATTACCGATTTGCAACAAACCGATCACACTCCACTTGGGTTTGTTTGCTTTTAATTCCATTATAAAATGGAATTGTTTTCTTGCAATTATTCTCATTTCAAGTTGGTTTCCTTGCTTGTTAAGGGACTGTAATGTATAATATGAGTCGGCTGCAGCCGTGCTTCTGAGGTAAAGACATAGCACTTCATACATTTCAGGATGTTGAACTTGACAACGTACCTGGTGAAAGCCCATACATTGGTAAGGCCAGGTATAAAAGAAATATGTTTATAAGAGAAGGCTGGATTGCGAACAAAGCTCAGCAGATGGAGACTGGAAAAATGCAGCTAGATCAAGATGACTTCTATAGGGAACCCCAGCTGAAATCACAGCTTCAAGCCCTAGATGAGCTACTGGAGGATAAAGAAAAGAAGATCGATTCAGGTAAAATATAATTTTTGTCAAATAAAAATTAAAATATGTATATTGATGTAGCTAATTCCAGTAATTAAATTTTTGAGACTTATTTGATATAAGAATACCAGTAGTGTGTCAAAGGCTGTAAGTGCTGTAAGATCTGAACACTCTACTGGATGCATTTTTGGTCAAAACTGTTACAATTTCTTTTTGCTATTGTTTTAGAATAATCCAGGATGAAGGGATTAGATATTATTGAAATGCTAGGGAGGCTTCATATTTGATGCGTTTCACTATATAGGGCTCATTGGAAAACTTTAGGTATACTTTTTGAGGAACCAGATTGTATTCACTTTGATCACTGTTTTAGAGAGGTGTGTCAGTGTTATACAGAACGTTCTAACGTATTTTGTGGGATTGTGGTTTGTCTTTTTGCCTGCAGCACAAAGAAGATTAGAAGAACTGCAAAGTGCAATAGGAAACGCAGAGCAACAAGTTCTGGAAGTAACAGGGGAACTGCAACAACTGGAGCGTGCTCTGGCTCAGAAAAAAGTATGCAAAGAGGTTGCTACATGAATAGCAAGGGAAAGCATTTAAAGCGGTGTTGGCGTAGAAAATAGATGTGGTTTCTCCTCATTCTTTGTTAAGGAGGCCATTGTACATATGTAAATCCATTTTTCATGCATCAGAAAAATCTCATGGGATTTAGATAGCTCGTTTATAAATCAGCTATTGGAGTTCTAGGGCAGTCGATTGCATCTAGACGTGTTCCATGTGATGCTGCTGCTGCTTGTTAACTTCCCCCAGAATCCTTTGGAAGAACCTAAATACAGATTTGATTCGTGCGGTGGCTGTTGGGGATCACTGCATTACGCAGGAGGCGTGGATTTGGATTTCAACATATCATCTCTGTTCCAGTAAACATGATCTTACAGCTCCTTAAAGGCTTAGTAGACAGAGCAGAAAGTAACACAGTGATGGTGTGACATTGGAAGCAGTGCTGGTGACATGACATACGTGCTCGTGAAGGAGGAAGTTTTACCTGAGCCTCTCAATATAACTGCATGAATTAAATATATTCTGGTTTATCAGAAAAGGGTTTTCAGGAAGGACTTTATAGTCCTGTGTAGGTTTAGTTGTGGAGCTACTAATAAGCAATGTAGCTACATAATTGGTAGCAAGAATAAATTGTAAAACGTTTATCAGCATTAAACCAAACTGTAACTTCCACTTCTTCAACAAGTGTCATGAATTACTCCTATTTTAAGTCTTAAAACTTGCCTTAAAATCAATGACCAGGATGTTCCATAGTTTAACTTAAAAGTCATAACTAAAAGGCATTCCTGATAGTCTTCCTAACACTGCAGGAAAGAATTATACAAGATACTTTTGAAGTCTTGTTTGAAAACAAATCACTTGAGGTGCTGGTCAGAATGCAGGTTCTGGCATTCACTGGGGTGGGAGCCTCAGGTTATGAAACTTCTAGTTGCCCTAAGCAAAGTTTTTATTGTCTTAAGAAAAAGAAGATTCTAAACATTTAATAGATCACTTTTTGGCAGTTTATTTGGCTGAACCAGCAGCCTGATTTAACTGTGGTTGATCAGCTGTGTATTTCCAGTTAAACTGTCAGACCCACCTCCCAATGCTGTCTCCAGGTGTTACAGGGAACCAAGGAAGAGCTGGAACAGCAACTGAGTGAAAAGATACAGGCCCTGCACCAGCTACGCAAGGAAGCTTTAGAGCTGGAAGAACAAATAGAGAAACTGCAAAGAGAAGCAGGGAAAAAACAGAAAGAGCTTGAAGACTTGCAGAGCTCTCTTGCTTTGCTAAGTCCTGAAGATCCAAGACACGTGAGTAAAACTGAAATCCTACATTTTTAGTTACTGCGAGACGGCTGAGAGAGCTGGGGGTGTTTAGCCTGGAGAAGAGGAGGCTGAGGGGAGACCTCATTGCTCTCTGCAACTACCTGAGAGGAGGTTGTGGAGAGGAGGGAGCTGGGCTCTTCTCCCAAGGGACAGGGGACAGGACGAGAGGGAATGGCCTCAAGCTCCACCAGGGGAGGTTCAGGCTGGACATTAGGAAAAAACTTTTCGCAGAAAGGGTCATTGGAGGGGGTTGAGTCCCCTTCCCTGGAGGGATTTAAGGGATGGGTGGACGAGGTGCTAAGGGACATGGGTTAGTGATTGATGGGAGTGGTTGGACTCAATGATCGGGTGGGTCTCCTCCAACCTGGTGATTCTATGATTCAGAGTTATTAACTACGTTCAGGGGCAGCAAACATTTACAGAAATTTTAAAGTGAAATGAAGGGGAGCGCTGTAAGAAGCGTCTCCCTTTAAACAAAAGCTTTCCAGCCGGATGCTTTTCAGTTTGCAAAGAGAGAATTTTAGGCTGGGTTCCTGTTTTCAGCCGAGGCCTGCGGACACGTTTAAAAAACGCTTTTCCAGCGTTTCCCTTCAGAATTTCCAGGCGGAGAGGGACCGCGGGGGCCGGGCCGCCCCGCTCTGTAACGCCCCTGGCCCCGCGCCCGGGCGGCCTCCGCGGGGTCCGGCCCCGAGCCCCCCGTGAGCCCCCCTGAGCTCCGGCCCGCGGCCGGGGGCGCCTGGCGCTCGGCTCCGGAGGGAGAAAGGACCAAGGCAAAGCTGTAAGTCTTTTGGGTTTTTTTTTTTCTTTTTTTAAACCGCGCTCTTGTGACGTTCGGCGGTAAAAATGACTCAGCAGCAGCGCCTCTGCCCGGGTTTTACTGGCTGTAATTTCACTTTTGAAAGGCAAACGGGGGTTTGTCTTTAAGAAGTCGAGCCGTGCTAATGTGAGTGTTAAAAATAACTGACGGTTCTATACGTTAAAAATACAAAAAGTCGGGTTTTGACCTGTTTTATTATCGATGCAACTTCATAAGTGATTTTTCGCTTTTCACTTATGACTTATCACTTTCAAATCTCTACTATTAGCCAGATCTATTTTTTAGCAGTAAGAAAAAGGTGCTCTTCATCGTGGCAGTGTAATTTGTATTTTTCCAGGTCTTGGTGTTTGAATGCTTTGTGAGTAATTTCAAACCAAGGAGAAACAGCGCTGTATTGTGTGGATAACCAAGTTTTTTATCCAGCTGAAACAATCAGTTGAATTCATATGAAATGCATGAAGTCAAAGTCTGTGAGCTGCCACTAGGGTGTATTTCCCAGAAATATGAATAAATAAATATTTCTTAAAAAGAAGAAAAAGTCTGCTTTAAGCAAATCTTAGCCATGATTGGCCTGACTTGCTGGTTGTTCCGAGTATTTTCCTTCAGATGGTGAACTGACAAATTCAAAAGCATCATCTGCTGTGAAGTGAATGCAGGATGACGGGATTAAAGGCTCTGGAGGAATCGTGTTTGTTCTTGACTGAAAGAGGAGGTGGTGTTACAAAAAGTAAAGGCAGGAAGAAAGGTGGTGGCCATGAGTAATACCTTATAAACGCAGGCGTTATTCATCGTACCTGGGCAAGGGGGAGACTATGAAGGACACCGTTGGTCACACAGATCATGTGCCTACCTGGGGGTTCTTTGTGGGGCAGTAACGAGGGAATATAAAAAAAAACAAAACGAACCCCAAGCACTAAGTTTGCTGCATTTGTGACTTTTACTGCAAATAGCTCAGTTCTGCAGTGTCTTACTAAAATACTGATTTGACTGTTTACATCTGTACTGATATTGTCCCCCTTCCCCTTTCCAACTGTTAACTTACAGGCACACATGAAAGCTCAAAGAGCAAGCAGAGAACAGCAGTTCGAGGTAATGAACAAACATTGCAAACAGCTTGAGAGTCGCCTGGATGAAATGCTGTCTAGGATTGCCAAGGAAACTGAGGAAATCAGGGACTTGGAACAACAGCTCACGGATGGTGATATTTTTTTTTTCTTTTTGTCCTACAGTATTTTTTTATTTAGGATAAGATGACAATTGAACTGGAGATTCAGTTTTGTTTGCCTTTGCTTAAATGAAATACAGAATGTGTAGTGAAAGATCAAGAAAGTATTCCAAACTGAGCTAAAAGGAGACTGGGTGAATTTTATTTTTTGTACATTCACTGGTTGGAGAAGGTCATTTGTGTGGGAGGTTTCTTTCCCCCCTTTCCTTAAGGTAGGGGGAAGGTTTTAGAAACTGACTTAATTTTAAGTCAAAGAGCTAAATTTATGGATACCTTTACTATACATGTGAAACTAAATATCCTAGACAAGAATACAAATATAAAAATTGAAACAAAATTGATTTAGGTGTAAAAGTAGCAAATATCATCTTGGATAAGGGCAGAAATACATGAAGAACTGCAATTAGCTTTTAACTCTTCCAGCAATCAGGTTAATACAGCAATATTGGGTCTCCTCGCCTTGAAAACACATAACAGGCATTTTCTGATTGAGTTCTAGTTGTTTTTTACTATGTATTCCAGTAGGTAAACATCTTAATGTTAAGAAAGGCAGTTTTGTTTGTTTTGTAAATAAGTGTGGTTTCCTAACCATCTCAAATTTGATTTGCATTTCTGCAGGTCAAATAGCAACAAATGAAGCACTGAAGAGGGATTTAGAAAGCATTATCACTGGATTACAGGAATACCTGGGAAGTGTGAAGTGTCAGGCAAAACGGGCTAATGATGAATGTAAGGAGTTGCAGAAGGATAAAGAATCTTTGCTACAAAGACTGGCAGATTTAGAAGAGGAAAGAAACAAGCTGGAAATAGTTGCCATGGATGCAGAAAATATGAGAAAAGTAAGGCTTAATACTGTCTTTCTTCCCAAATTCAGATACCTAAGAAAGAAATTAAAAAAGCAAATGACCAATTTGAGAGTAGCAAAGCACAGTTTGGTGGATAAAATATGTTTTTGATATAGTAAGTTCAATTAGATGTGCCCACGCTCATTAAGAACAGAATTTGGCCTTTAAAACCAGTTGCAAGATACAGTAAATCTGTACTTTATGGAAGATGTCTCAGAAATGCAGACTTTACCTTTCAGATGATACTAAAAATGGGTTTGCAGTCAATATCATAGTGCATGCTGCCTGGATGGTGGCCAAGGGTGTGTATATTATTAGTTTGTATCTGTCCTACCAGCCTGTTACTTAGAGCTGTCTTAGTATCCAAATGTGTTTTACATAAAACTCAGTATCATGGACAAACATTTATCAGTTTAAGCTACATCTTTCTAACCTGGGTGTGGATTTTGTACAGCAGCTCCACGGACTTGACCGCTGTGGGCCATAGTTTCACTTGGCTTTTGTGTTTTAATGTTTAGTGATTAGGGTTAGCTTCTCTGTTTTGATCTATCTGCTGTCACATTGATGAGTTCCACAGTGACTGAGGAAGAGAGACAATGTACTGCTAGGAAATCCTGGGTCTCCTGTGTATGTATTTCTAAGATCAATATAAAATTGCAGGAAATTACAATGCTAGAAGGTGCGCTCCAAGAGCAGCGAGAAATAAACGACTCGCTTAGAGATGCGCAAGGGAACATCAGTGCCTATGAGGCTGAACTGGAAGCACAGCTGAGGGACAGAGATGCTGAAGCCAGTCAGCAAAAAGAAGAACTGGAAAGACTAAAACAACTTAGCCAGGTAAGAACAGAGCTGTCACGCTGCCAAAGGGATAATACAGCCCAGGATGAGGGACAACCAGACTTTCTCCGTACGGTCAGGGGACACTCTTGACAATATTCACCATGTTTAAAGGGAAAATAATAATCTGCATCTTTTTGGAAAAGAGAGAACAGACATCAGAGAAACCACTCTAAACCACTCCTGGGGAAAGTAGCAGGTGAAAGACAGAGTTTGCTTTTGCTCTTTGTTGTAGAAACTGAGCTTTGTAGTAAATCTTTATTTTGTAAAATTTTGTAATACGTCAAAAAGTTGTAGCTTTCTGCCAGGGCAGAACAATAAGTGCTTCAATTTGTACAGCCCTGTTGTATTTTACTGTTGGGGATCCTCATTTGGGTTGGTGTACAATGATGATTTACAACAGCTACTGTTTTGGTTCAGTTTCCATTCCTCAGAAATCAACATGGTGGGTTGTTGGGGTTTTTTTGGGTTTTTTTTCCCAAGTCTTATTCCAACTGCACATTCTAGATTGCAGGCAGAAATGAAAGTGCAAAACAGTGCAGTGTGGTGTCTTCATCACCTCCAAGCCTTTTAATTTTGATGTTGTAGGCGAAACTCAAAAGCTGTCTGTAGGACCCTGATAAAATGTGAATTCAAGCTACCTAGTGGGTAGGACAGGCTCATGCTAAGTCTAGCTTAGAATTTACAGTGGAAGTCCCAATGCTGATGAGTTTTTAGGAAATACCCGATAACTATACACAGTGGTGGGTTGATTTGCGATTGTTTGGGTTGTTTTATTGGGGTTTTCTTGGAGGTATTGTCATTATTCTAAGAAATACAACTGCACTGTGTTTTGATGATGGGCTGGGAGTAGAGATATTAATCTGAAGAGGTTTTGTGTTTGTAGATTGAACTGTCAGCCCTGCAAGCTGAACTAGAAAAAGAAAGGCAGGCGTTGGAGAATGCTCTGACCAAAGCCCAACTAGCAGAAGAGAAGGAACAACAAAATAATAAGCTACTTTCTCAGTTCAAACAATTGCAGGTGAAGTATTTGTTACCTTTAAAAAGTTACCAGATAAGCAGAATGTTTCCCCACTTCCCCCATGGGGCAAGTGTAATGATTTTAAAGGATTCTGTATCAGTCTCATTTTGAAGTTCAGTTTTATCATTTGTGCATTTGTTTGCTTATGGTTGTGTGGGTGTGTTTTTCTTTGTTTTTTTAGGGAGACAATAATCACTTGAAACAACAGCTTAAAGACCTTCAGAATCAGCTAAACCACGTGGTTGGTAACTTAATTCATCCCGAGGAAGTCTTAGCTCATATAAATGAAGTCAAGGAGAAGCTTCAGACAGGAGTTGGAGAGATTAAGTGAGTGAAATAAAAGTACCGCATTAGATTTGTTCTGTGAAACTGCTGAGCACGTGAGAACAGCGAGATGCTTGTGCTGCATCCTTCTGCGTGCAAGGCAGGGCAGCTCAAACATGAGCTTCAGCGCCCTGTGGTTGTTAAGAGAGCATCACCTGAGCTCAGTAGTTATGTTCTTGAGGGAAATGTACAGTTCTTCTGGGTTTCACCACAGGACACAGGGCAAACTGTTTTCTCCCTTTGTCCCCAGCAACAAATAATGGTAATTAACAAAGACAGAGTAGTATGAATAGAGCCAGGGTGGGAGTCTGTGCATTGTAATGTGTTCTGTGCTGCACCTGAATACCTTTACACTGGATGTCTTGAGCTTGCGCTGTTGTATTAGGCTTTGTTAATTCAGTATCTTGCATCACTATTTAAAATGATTATTTTTCCTGTCTTGGGATCCTGATTGTTTCTTTTTCAGATATCAGAATTCAGCTGATGTTTTAGGGAAAAGCTTTACAAATCTGCAGAAAGAATTTAATGACATCCTTGCTGAAGCTCGGAGAGGAAAAGAGAAAGCGCGGGCTAGAGAGAGACAATTGAAGGAAGAAGTAGTGTCCTGGCAGGAAAGACTGGAAGAAGCACAGGAGAAATACAAACAGGCATGTATCAAAACAAGCAAGAGTTACACAATTTCAGTGTAGTCTAAAAAATGTAACTTGCTGATGAAGGTCAAGTTTCACTATGTATGTCAGGCACTAAAGTGGCAAAGCAGTTCTTTCTGGTACAAAGTATGCTGGTAACTGTGCTTCCCAAAAACTTATGTCTTTATGGCTTTTGGTTAAAATATATACATATATAGGTATATTTCTGGCTGCTCATTCCAACCTATTTCACTTATAGGTTAAAGCTGAAAACAGGCAGAATAAGAACAAGGTCCATCAGTTAGAGAATGAAATCCAACACTTGCATGAAAAAATAAAGAGCATGGAAGAAATTCAGGGCCTTGCTGATCAACAGCTCCAAGAGGCGGATGAAGAAAAAGAGACGATTCTTGCTCAACTGGAAGAGTTGGAGAAAAGGGTAGGGATAAGTAAGGGCAAGTCTGGGCACTGTTTCCTCATGAAAAGGACATTTTAAAACTTTTGAGTTATTTTGTTTTCTAAGGTCAAATGCAGGAAGGAACATGAAGGTTAAGTAGAAGGTGTTTCTTTTCCTTAAATTTTATTGGTTGTTCTTAGTTTAGTTTTTTTCTGTTACTTCTACGCATACAGCATAAAATGGGATGTGTGGGGGAAAATGTGATACCAGCAGAAAGCCTTTCTTCCATGCTGCTTTCTACTTGAAACTTATAAATCCTGGTTTTGCCCTTGTTTCAGAAAAAAGTAGAAGAAGCCAGGGCACAAATACAGTTCGTCAGTTTAGATAAAGAACTGAAGGAATTAAAGAGAGCAATTGTCACTTCAGATAAACTGGCAGCCACGGAGCTCTCCATTGCTAAAAATCAGCTGAAGGCTCTTCATGGGACTGTTCTCAGAATTAATCAGGAGCGAGCTGAGGTAAATCAACATTGATAATTAATTGCTTGTATATAAGCGGTGCTGTCTAATTCTGTCATAATGGGATAAAGTTGTATGTTTCCAACATGGTGAGACAGTGGCCTGGGTTGCCCGGAGAAGTGGCTGCCCCATCCCTGGAGGTGTTTGTGGCCGGGTTGGGTGGGGCTTGGAGCCCCTGATCCAGTGGGAGGTGTGCTGATGCTTTTTATTAGTCAGCTTTTCCCAAAGCTGCGTGAGACATCTGCAAACTTGTGAAGTAATCTTACAAATTTAAAGCTCAAACTAAAATTTCAATTGTAGGAGATCGAGGAAGCTGAAGAGTTCTGTGCTGAGGCAGCTCGTGCAGCTCGGGATCTTGCCAGAGCAGAAGCAGAAATAGAATTGTTACAACAGCTCCTTAAGGAGAAAGAAGAACAAGTAAGTTGCAGATCTTTGCTCTACGTTACATGAAGAGGATAAAATACTCGGATATGTTGGTTCAGTGAGTTTCTGAAAATGCCATAGAGGTGTCTGCCTGCCCTTTCTCCTATTTTCCCTATTACAATGTGTTTCCCCTCCCCTTTGTGGGGTTGGATGGGCATGTCGGAAAAAGTTTTAGCACGGTCTAACTTAAACTGAAGTGCTTTGCCTTAAACTTGTGTTTTAAATAGCTTCGGCGTGAACTGGAGAAAGCTGGTGAGAAGTCTGTGGCATCAAGCTCTCAGAAGCTTGAAATTGATAGGTTAAATGAAGCTATGGAGCAACAAAAAGCAGAAATTGACCGTTTAAGATGTTTTTTGGGTAATATCGGGACAGGTAATGTCTCTTCTCTATCCAAATGCACATAGATGGAGAAGACTTCGCTTTCTTCTCCATATTTCTTGCTGTTTGATCTGAAGCTGTTCAGTGCTCTGGGGGTTTGTTCTTGGCACCAGCACTTCTATATTTCTGGCATTGCCAGCTGGTGGGACCTCTGGAAACATAGTTAAATTCTGCCTCAGTTTGAAAATCTGAATGACAGTGTTCATTACTTTGTGAACATTTTTGTTAACACAGCTATTTACAAAACACTGATTGCCATGCAGTCAGCTCATAGACTCTAGAACATTGCCAGAGATCTGTATAAAAGGAAAAATGAGTATCAATTACTGCATACAAACTTGTCTTTCTGCAGTCTTAAAATGGTAAACGTGCATCTACATCACTATATAATAATATTTAGTTTTCTCCTGGAAATTCAGTTTTATATATTGTTTCAAATTAGCAGGATAGCAATGAGGGAAAAGCTTTAACTATTACTTGAAAACTGAATGCAGTATTTATGACTTAATTATTTACCTTGTATGCCCACAAAACTGTGATTTACTTACAGGTAACAAGGATGAAATTGATAACTTACAAGATGAAATTGCAGCGCTCAAAAATGTGCTTTCGGACCAGAATGATTACATCACCAGCATAGCGGATCCATTGAAAAGAAGAGGATACTGGTGTTACATGCCATCACCACAGGTCAAAAATAAAAATCCAGTATGGGGAAAGTTGCTGGATGCGGGGAGAGTCTGTTATAAACTTGACAGGTTTAGGAGGAACTTAAGAAAAAATATTGGCTGTCATATAAGAGAAATATGGGAACAATTCATACGCCAGTGTTCCCTGATAAAGCCCATTACTCTGTAGCAACCGGGATCCAGCATACCTAAAATCTGCAGACAACTATTCAAAATGCAGCACTGTAAATTCATTTAGGTGAATGTTTAAAAGGAGACAGTACAGACAAACATTTCTTAGAAATAGCGTTTGTCTGAATTGAAGAAAATCACTGGTGGAATAGATCCAGTGCTCTCTTTAAAGCAACCTCATGCTTGGAAGTGAGACAAAGCAGAATCTGTATAGCCTGCTGTCAAAAAAATCAGCACTGTAGTGCTACAACTAATTTTTTATGTGATTTATTGTTACTTGATTAATGCATATTCATTCTTCTTTAGGCTTCAACTGCTGCTTCTCAGAGCACAAAAGATTCTGGAGTTTGTTTAGTGTGTTCTGGCACATCCGCACCGCAGAGAGGGTGCAGTGAGGACAGGCAGTGCAGGAAGGAGGGCTTGCCCGGCCAAGGAGGATGTTGGGTTTACTCACCAGTCAGGAGTAGGTTGTACAAAACAAATCCTGGTACAGGTAAGTCAGTCTCATGGTCTCACAAGGTTTAGGAGCACACTGAAGATGGGCTTGCTTAGAGTCTGCAGTGGGATTTTCTTGATGTGCACGAGTGAATTATAAGTGTTTATCACTGTTGAACTTATTATTTTAACAGTGTTTATTACATTTCTGTACCATAGCTAGAATGTGTTATTCTTCAAATGAACATTTTAAACTCTTTTACTGAAAAAGCAATTTAAAATAACTTTTCCCCCCCCCTTTCTTTTCTTTCTTTTGGTAAAGACAAAAGAGTGAAAGAAGACAGTGAAAGAAATGAAGAAACTGGTGTTCCCCAACCCCCTGCCTTCGTACCACCGGCCGGGACAGTTATTTACACAGTCCTTCCCGACGGCGCCCCTGTACCTCAGGGAACGGCGGTTTACGGGCCTCCTCCTGCTGCACCAAGTGGAGGCTGCGTTGCTCCTGGATCTGTTATCTATGGTCCCCCTCCTGTGGGAGCCCAGGTGGTTTGTGGCCCCCTGCCTCCCAGCTTCACTGTCCCGCTCATTCCTGTTGGAGTGCTTCACTGCAACGTGCCTGAACATCATGATTTGGTAAGATACAGAGCTGTAAGCTGTGGGTTTAACCGCCAGCAAGTGATTAGAAACCATCTTTTAACATCTGCTTTCTCAAAAACGTGCAAGAAAAACCCAAAGCCTTGTCTTCACAGACTGGGTTAGTCCAGTTTTTCAAAAGAAATAAGTCTTAGCTCAGAAGGTTCTGGGTCCAACAGAGCTTGGCTGATAAGAATGCTTTGTCTTCAGTGCCGATAGCACAGTCTTTGTCTGTAGCGGCTCCTCTGTCTCAGAAGGACTGAGATAGAAAACAGGTCTTGATTTTATTCCATTTTCTTGGATGTAGGAGAGTGAAGTCTCAAGGCTAGAAGACACTGTGTATTATTTGAAGTCTCGGAAATACAAAGAGAAATGGTCAGAGGCAGCTGAGCACAAATACAGAAAAGAGGTGCAAAAATTGAATCAAAACATTGAAGAACTTCTGCAGGAAAGAGAAGAGTTGGAACATGAAATAGTGGAACTACAAAGAGCAGCTCAAAAACGTGACAAACGCAAGTAAGACTATTGTCTGGATCAAATGTGTAATGGACTTCACAAGGCTCCAGGCCTCTCTTTTAATTCCATGCCTGTCTTCCTGACCTTTTAGGGCCTTTATTGAAGGGTATACTGACAACCTTATTGCAGAATTGCAGTTAGAGAAGTCTCTTAAACATCATGAAGATATTGCAGACGAAATTGAATGTATCGAGAAGACTCTGCTGAAACGACGAGCAGAGCTTAGAGAGGCAGACAGGCTGCTTTCAGAAGCTGCAGTGGAGCTTGAGAGTACACGGGGTAAAGTAAGTAAGACAAAAACTCTAAGCACGGAAGGATTTGTGGGTTGCGTTGTTAAGACTGTTTTAGACAAACCAAAGTCCTCTGCTTAAGGAGTTTTATTTTCATTTTGATAACCTGAAGCCTTTAAAAATGCCTCTCTTGGAAATAAGTCATGGCATAATCTGTGCTAAAAGAAGATGTTTCAGCCCTCGCCAAAGAGGAGGAAGCTTTTCTGCTCCAGACGGGAGAGGAGAAAAGGTTCTATTTCATGGCATACGTGAAGGGAGAAAGCTCAGGTGGAATGAGCTTCTCATTCAGGCCAGGAGGAGGTTGTCTTTTTTGGATATGGAAACCATAAGATTGGAATGTGTTGTCTCAATAATCTTCAATTCTTGCTCTAGACTAAAGACACAATTCAAAAGTACAATCGTGCCAAACAGCATTTGTCCTGTACTGAAACTGAGGCAAAAGAGCTAGAGCGAAGGGCTCAGGAAACGGCCATTAAACTCGTGAAAGCAGATCAGCAATTCAGGTACTCTTGTGGATTTGTGTCATGGGGGCGAGGAGAACAGCAAGACTTTTAAATGTCAAGGTGGTGCTTTTGGAGAGGGAGAGATGTTAAAATGTTAATGTGAAAAGGCATAAATGCTTCTTTAGGTTGTTACAGGCAGATACAAGGGATTTAGAGCAGCGCAAGAGGGAACAAGAAGGTAATTTGAAGGAAATCACCAAACTGGTGGCTGCAAAAGACACTGAGTTTCAGTCATTAAACCTGAAGATAGAAATGCTAACAGAAAGGTAAGTATTACAATTTACCACAAACTGTATTAGATACAGATGTCCTCCTCTAATAAGTTACTGCCTCAGACGTTATTGTTTGTTCAGAGTCCCTTTTTATCCTCACTGTCAGCCTCCAGAAGCTTCAAGGAGATGTTAAAATTGCAGCAGGTAATGAAGAACATCACTTCCAAATCCTTAGAGAAGCTGAAAACCTCATTCAAGGGAAGAAAACTGAACTGGAAAGATTAAAAGATCAGGTAAGGCTTATCTTTCTAACCCTGGACTATCAGTTTGGTTTAGTTTGATGTAACTGAAAGACAAGCAGAGCCTTAAGTTCTGGACTGCCATATCTGAAGAATTTTGGTTTTAAGTTTATTTTAATGTTGGTAATTTGAATTCTTCTTGTTTTGTCTCATAATAAGTGTGATCCCAGTCTCGCTGATGTTTCTGCATAGCAAGTGTTACTGCAGAGTTCTCTACAATTCTTATTGCATCTCAGAATAAGAAAATTCACTATGTCAGAGGTACAGGACTGCACTGTCCAGAGCAGAACATAGTCCTTAGCCTTGGCTTTATTTTACAGGGTGAGCAAAGGAAGCTCATTGCTCCAGTGAGATCCTTACACCATTCTTTGCATTGTTATTGCACGAATTCTTGTGCACGTGTAGCTGCATGAATTAAAGTCTTCAGATGCTTCTTCTGCTTAACTTCTACATTTTAGGTTACTGCTCAGCAACAAGAGCTCTTGTTTCTGGAGCAACAGTTAAATCAAAGAAAGGAAGAGCTCCACGTCGTTCAAGACTGTATTTCTCAAAAGAAAGGTGACCTCAAAGAAGCTCTTCGAGATGGAGAGGCTGAAGTGAATGAAAAACTGCGCCAAATAAGAGTAACTTTTCCAAATGAGTTTTCAATTCATTATATCTCTGAAGAACAGCAACAGAATGAAGTATCAAAACCAACCCATAAAGCTTCCACAAAATCAGTTTTTTCTTACTACAACCTCCCCAAACTCACTGAAAAATAGAACAAGCAAGTTTACAGTTCTGTGTTACTAAGAGCTTGGTCCAGACGCACAAATAACAGCTCCCTAGTTCCAGTAATATTTACAGAACTGGCGCCTTGAGAACTAAATTTCATTAAGCAGAAGTCTCTGAATGACCCGATTCTATGACTTACTCTGCTGAGACAAGCAGCTGCTAAAGCAATCGGTCTGATCAGTGTGTGTAAAACACAACCAAGCTGGCTGAAGTCAGCTGTCTTTCTCCATCCCCATTTACTTTGAAAGAACGCTGTACTTGCTTCCTTTCTGAAATAAAACCAAAGCGTCAAGGTTAATTACATTTTGTAGGGACTTCTCTAACTCTGTTTTAAGGCCTACCTGTTGTTCACTTGAATGACAGTGTTATGCTTAGAATTGGAGATCAGAATCTTTGCAAGATTGCTACCTTAAATGGTCAAAAAGCAAGACTTTAACCTAAATAGTCTATTATTTTAACATTTTACACCATTAACTGTAATTATAAATTCAAATTGACCAGGATATTGCTGTTAGACATTTTAAATTTTACAAATATTTAGAACTTCTGCTTAAAGGAAAACTTTATTTAAAATGACATTGTTTTAAAATGGCAGTCCGTGTAACACTGCTATGTTTCTGCAGGAAATAAAAGTACTTCTGGAAGAGCTGAATGCTGAGAGGAAAGAACTGGATATCCAGATTACTGAGAAGAGAGCTCAGCTTTCCTTCATAAAAAAAGATATTGGAGAAGAGGAAGAAAATCTTCAAGGGGTACTTGGGCAAATCACCAGGCACAAGATTGGTACATGTTGGGCTTTACTAGACCATATTTTGTTCAGATTGGAAGGAAATAGATGCTGAGCTCCTAGCTGTACGTGGCTGCAGCCTTCTGTGTCTTGACACCACAGCTGGAGATGTGATGAGTACTTACAGGGATGCTATCAGTTTAGTGTCACTTAATTTCTCCTTGGTGCCTTTTTTTTTCCTTTTTGCAAATAGAATGCATTTAATGTGCCTGTAATAACCTCCGATTTCTTTCATCTTACCAGAACTAAAGCATGTTCTGGAAATGCTGGAGCTTGAAAATAATGAACTGCAAGGTTTGAAGCTACAACATGACCAAAAGGTCGATGAACTTGAAAAGACTCAGGCTGCAATTCTAGAAGTAAGTATTTCTTCTATAGTTAATATTGTAACTGGGAGATCTGTGTATTCTGTGGCTCTGTTAAGATCTGAGTAACAGTGTCCCTATGCTTTTAAATCAATCTGTTTCCAGTCCGATTTCAGGTTGTCACAGGGAAGTCTTAACTCTGCTTAGGCCCTCTCAACTAGCGAGACTTCTCTGGCTCACGTGAGGGAGAAGAGGGTAGAAAGACAGCGATGAATTGTGCTTCCTTAGCATTAGCTTCCAGAGGCTTTTTATCTGGATTCTATCTGTGTCCTCACTTGCAAAGAGTAAGTTCAGAAGACAGTTTATTATCCAGCCGGGTTAATCTTCTCTACCATTAGAAAGGCATTTTAACTCAGCTTGCCTCTTCTGCTTTTGACAAATAAAGACATTCAGCTTTGCCACCAGCAGGCAGAGATCAGCAGCATCCCAGTGGCAGTCTTGTAGCCACAGGATTGTTAGGTTGAACCCAGGATAACCCTCCTTCACTAAGTTGTGCGATTCCAGAAAATCTAACATGCTAAGAGAGCATTTCTAAGTGTGTGTAAGCAGGTATTACCTGCTGCTTACATTTAAGCCTTTCTCTCTTCTCTCTGTGCTCCTTCTGTGAAGGACAGAGAAGAGAAGTGACCAATAGACAGGCTCAGTACCTTTCTATTACCACGCAGAATTGCACCTCTATCTTCAGTCCTCCTCCTCATAGTCATCATAACCTCACAAACACACTCACGTTAAGCTGGCACTGCAAGCAGTTCTCCCTGTTATAATGCAGCTCTTGGAGAGGGAACTCTAGCCCACATACAACCTCCGGGATGAAAGGGGTTTAGACTGCCGCTGCTGAAGCTGTTAATGAATTGTTCTGCTTCTTGCCCGTAGCAGGGTGTTGTTCACGATGCCTTCTTTTGTAGGAGAAGTTAAAACTGGAGAATATTCAGAGATTATTTCAGAGTCAGCAAGGGGAAGTGGATCGGCAGGAACGACTGCTTGAGAAAGACCGTCAGGAAAACGAACATCTGGCTTCTCAAATGTGCGCTCTGCAAAACAATATTGAGGCCTTGAATAAAGAAAAGGAAAAGCTTGGGGAAGACTGTCAGAATTTGGAAAAGAAGTTGTTGCAAACCAGAAGGTGGGGGAAATGTTTTTTTCTGCAGAGATCAGAAGTGATGAAAAGTGCGTTTATGATAATTAAAAACATCAGCTATAACTTTGAGGTGCCCAATTATACCGAATATGCAGTTTCCTGTATCCTGTGGAGGTTTATTTTAAGCATGTGTACAGCAGACACACAAAGTGTTCAGCAGCGTAGCTGATGAGCGCAATAGCGCTTGCTGATCATGGCAGTGTGATGGGAAACGCTATGAAAATCAAAATATGCAGTCTTGGAACAGGACAGCTGTCTTGCTCTTATCACCACTGTTTGATCCCCTTGAGCTGAGGAGGCTCTTACTGAAGTGCAGCTGGGTTTCAGAGTCCTCACCAAGTGCTTTCAGCAAGATGAGAAAACACATTCACATTTTACAGGGATTTGACTGCCTCTGAAGAGAGCAGCAGAGCTGTGTTGTCCAGCGTAGAAAAAATGGGATTGGATGTTAAAAACCTGGAGCAGGAGATCGATCTACTGAACAAACAAAAAAAATTGCTGAATGGAGACATCGTTGTTGTACAGAAGCATCTTCAAGGTAAAGGTCCATTTTTGGTGTTAAGCTGGAGTATTGGGTTATAAGATAAGCTGTAACTGAACTGTAGGACAGTAAATATCCAACCTGCTCAGGCAGAAAGTATTTAACATGTTAAAAAGATGGAAATTTCCAAACTTGCTTTTCTGTTGTTTTTCATTCATGAAGAGATGATTGATGTGCATGGGTGTCTCGCATCGCTGATGGAAGTTTTTTGTTGTCAAACTTTTTTCTAGAAAAAAAGGAAGAACTTGAAGCACTGAAAAGAGAATTAAATGGTTCCAGGCAGCAGCTTCAGCTGGTAGTACAGGTCAGTTTGGGGGAGAGATGTAGTGAGTTTCACGTAGGGAGTGGATGGTCGCACAGAAACGAGGGATGTTGTTCACCACAGCTCACAGTCCATGACTCGGTTTTCATCAAGGCCAAACCAGCTCAACCCAGGCCCTGGTTGACTGCGACTGTAGGTACCCAACCAAACGAGGGCGATGCTGGGCTTCTCTGTGTACAACGCAACTGCCACGACTCTCCTCATCAGGCTGTTGCTGCCCAGTTGGAGTGTGCGGCTGGGTTTGGTTTTGGCTTTGGTTTGTTTATTTTGGTGGGGGTTTGGGTTTTTTGTGGATTTGTTTGGTTTGGAATTTATCTTCTTTCTAGAAGATAGTCCAGATAGAGGAAAAATCACCGTGGTTTGTTTCTTAGAAAGAAAATGCTTTTTTTAAATTCCCTCTATGGCTGATTTAAGTAGAAGGTAATGTTCAGTGTGATTAGGGGTGATCAGTTAATGTTGTTTCAAGTGCAAGCCTTTTGGCCAGAGAGCTGTCACTCTCACCAGGTAGTTGTCGCTTTTATTTTATGTTTTATATTGCAGGATTTGGAAAATAATAGCAGGCATCAGGAAGAGTTGCTTAGAGAGCAGGCGGCCCTGAAAGAAGAAATCCGGCAGTACCTAAAGAAGCGTAAGGATTGCCAAGAGATGCAGAGAAAGAGGGAGGACCAATTGCAGCAGCTCCAGAAGGAGATAGAAGAGAAGGAAGGAGAACTTGCCAAACAAGAAGCGGTAATGAGCCTGCTGGGCTTATCGCACTTTCGCCTGACCTGTAAAATAGTGCAGGCAACTAAGTTTCAGGTTCAAGCTTACAAATAATATCAGTGGTTTGAGAAACGCGAAGCCTCACTTTTAGGTTGAACAAAAGGCTTCAGCGTTCAGTGGTGTTTTAGTGAACACTGGTGTGTCACAATAGACTGTGGCCTCTTTGGCAGGGTCCTCTTACACTGAACTGATAACAAAATTGCTGTGAAATCAGTGACCCCAGAGGGCTAGTGGGCACTGGGCAGCACTGATCTTGGCTGCTGGGGCAGCAGGGGTGGGTGAGGAGATAGACTGGTGTGGATTCTTCTCTGCAATCCCATTCTGCCAGCAGCTGGATATAGCTCAGAGAACTTGCCATGCTGTTCGTTTCTCCTGGGGGATGAGCAAACTGTAGCGGACTGAAATGCTGCAGTGAAACCAGTCGCATCTTAACTCCAGCTGAATTCCCTAATTCCAAAATGAAGCAGAAAAATATACAGGGCTTTTTTTTTATCCTGAAGTTTCCTTTTGATTTCAGAGAGATCACTATTGGCAGCTAGCTTTTGTTCTCTTCTAGAGTATTTCTGTGCAAAGACTATCAGCTGTCCATGAAAATCGGAGCTTAATCTTAGATTCCTTTAGTAAAATTAATTGACGTTGCCTGAGCAGTTTCAAGAAAGTTTCAACCAAAAGAAAAACCTTATGAGCTGTCCTGAAAATGAGAGGCAAGAACTGATAAACTTTTGTTGTTAGTGGGGAGTATTAGACTACGGTTCTTCCCCATTTAATGCTGCTTTAACTTCTATCATATCTTCCTGGTGGTGAAATTCGCTCTCACTGGGCTGGTAGTGGTTAAAGGTTGAAGTGGTGGGTTGATTTTTTTGAACAGATTCTTCATCACCTCAAGCAGAACGCCGAGCATGAAGGAAGAAAACTGGAAGAATATACTGCTAACATGAAAGATGAGAAAATGCTATTGGAGAAGGAAGTAACGTATCAACAAAAGAAACTGGAGCAGGCAATGGCAAAAGTAAAGCTGACAGAAGAAAACCTCAGGAAGCTGGAAAGAGAAGAGTCCCAACGTGCAGCACTTGAAGAAACTGTCAGGAAAAGCAGTAAGATTCATTGCACAAATAAAATTGTTTCCATCTGTGGGTTCAAAGTATAATGAAACCAACAAATATTTCTGTTAATCTCATGTGGTTTGACGTGGATTGACTCTCAATCCTTGACTTGCTAAAGGAATTGAAATTCTAAAGCCAACTAGCATTCTGGCCCCTCTCACCTTTTCTCAGTGTTTTACAAAGCGTTGCTCAGCAGATTAATGTGTTTGAAAAATACCTGATGTGTGTGAAACTTGCCAAGACTTGGACATTTCTGCTAATCAGGCTTGGTTTTAAAAAATGTCAATTGCAGAACATCAGCTCTCGGAAAAAGAATTACAGTTACAACAAAAAACCAGAGAAATACAGGCTCTTCAAAGGGAACTAGAAGTCTCCAAGTCTGAGCTGAACCACCTCCAAGATCAGATGGCATCAGAGAGGAAGAAAGCACAAAAACACATCTCAAGTCTGAAAGGAGCAATGAAAATACAAAGGGTGCGGCTGGAAAGAAAACTGCACGTAAGTCCTGGCTGAGGGGAGAATGGGGATCTGAGTTATTTTTAAACAGTAAAATTGTAGAACAACCATTTTCCATACAGGAGGGACAAAGCAATACGTGAATTTAATGACTAGACAGAACTTGAGGCAACCAGACTGTGCTGCAGAACACCTCTAGTTACTCTTTTTTAGTGCTGCTTCTGCCTTTTAAATTATAGAAATTGTGTTATGTGATTCACTTCCCTGCAGTGGCTGCTCACAGTAACAGCCAATGTTTCTGCATTCCCTAGGAACAAAAGCATGAAAATAACTGTGTGCAGAGTGATACCGCAGCTGCTGAGCAAGTAGAACACAGTAACCATGACCGAGGCAGGCGCGGTACGAAGGACCGTGGCCAGAGCCAGCAGGACTACGTGGATCCCCAGACTCAGGTATATATAACGGAGTGGCCAAGAACAGACACGTTTGAAGGAAAGCCACATCTACCAGACAAGTATATATTGTATTGGGCTTGAATCTCCTCCCGCTGCTGTGTCACAGTTAGAAATAGACCTACTTAAAATTGCCGTGTGATTTTCTCAGCTCCGGGGAAGTTAAGCTTTGGTAACGATCAGTAGGATCAGGCAGCTCAGTAATCCTGGCTTAAAAAGGAACAAACCAACTCCAGCCGTTCGGCCATGTGCGGAGCTGCTGGCGCAGGGCTGCCACGCTCGGAAAGCAGCATTCCAAGCTTCAGATCCTGAGTAGCACAACGGCACAGTCTCCTTCCCATCATGTTTGAATTACAGCCACCGTTTAGGCCAGTTCAAACGGATCAACCCCTCTCACCCAGTAAAACGAGGCCTGAAGAAGTCGTAATTTAAATGAATCGCTAAATGCTATCAAAGCTCAAAGCTGCTCGGTAGACACCTCACAACTTGTTGGCACCAACCTGGGCCAGGGTTGTCTTCTTTTGATACTTTAATTTAAATGGCGATTCCATGTTGTCTAACCCTTCCTTGTCCTTTAATGGAAGCAAGTTGCCTCTGTTGCCATTGGAGGGGCTTTGTAGGCAAAGTTTAATTACTATCAGGCTTAGGGTTGTGACTTGTGACTGTGATGGTTAACGCATAACCATTTCCCAAGTAAGCCTTGTTCAGTTACACAGGAACATCCCTCTGAACTGCTGATGTATCTGTAAGCTGAGGTCTGAGTGGTGAGAGTGTTCTGTGATGCAGGTTAAAACTCAAGACGACCTGGAAAAAAGACAAAGGGAAATTGAGGATGCAGCAACATTGCTTAAACTGGAGGTTGAAGATGAAATTAGGACAGAGTTCAAATCTTCAAGCCTGTCTTGTCTGGAACCACTGGAAGATTTGGAAGCATCTGCCGAAGCAGAGGGCAGTCTGCTGTGTGGATCAGATCACTGGGAGGAGACCAGCCCGTTTGCTGCTGCTGACAAAAGGCTCCTCTCACTAGAAGAAAAGCTGAATTTTTCTAAAGTCTTCTTACTGGTAAAATGCTGCTGTGTGTGTCTGCGCAGTACCTAGAACTGTGATGCTCCATTGCTGAATGTGCTTTTCTTTCCAGAAGGATGAACAGTGGCGAGGAGAGGCTCTCCGGGAAAAACTGCAGCAGTATGAGGATCGGCTGAAGGTGGGATCTCTCTTCCCTGTCACCCTGGTGGGTCCTTGGGTCCCTTTGGAAAATGCCTTCAGCAGCTCTGGGGGGTCCCCTCTGTCCATGTGGCTGCCTCCCCAGCGTCTTTGGGTGTCAACACAGACCTAGTAACTGCACGCTGTATCAAGATGAATAATTTTAATTAGCAGTTAATTGGATTTTTGAGTATTCCAACAAGATTCATACTATGGTGTGTTGGCACTGTGACAAACGCCAGCTCGGGAGCCCCAGCAATCACTGTAGCACAGGTGATGGACAAGGGCAGTCAGAGCTCACCTGTTGCTCTCACCTCAAGCAGCTCAGGGTAAGGCCATAAAACCAGAGTTTATTTTTGACTTGGGAGGAGGTGAATGATTTAAACCCACTTGCAAACCTGCTGCCATCTGCTTGTGGTTTGACTCTAGCGTTACCTCCCTTACAGCTTGATTTTAAGAGCATCAGACTCTTCAGATACTGTTGAACCCAACCCAAACTGGCTTTAAACACAACTCTGGGTGTATTTAGGCGCAGCTCCGGCACTGCCTGTCCAAGCAAGTGGAAGTGTTGATCCGAGGGAAGCGGCAGACGGAAGGCACCCTGCACAGCCTGCAGCGGCAGGTGGATGCCCTGGATGACCTCGTCAGCAGCACCTCTTCAGAGTCGCAGTTTCTCTCCTACAGCTGCAGCCTGCCCTCCCTTCACGATGCTGTGCGTTTAACCAAGCCCCAGGTGATGCTCTGCTGCCTACAGGATCTCTGCAGGGGGTTTAAGGACTTCTAGCTCACCCGCGGTCCAGTACAGCTGTGTGCTCGCCCTCTGGGAGCACTGGGTGGGGGTCCAGCAGCAGCTGCTTCTTTGAAAAGGGCGTGTTTTCCTCATATTGCTTGGTTTGGGTTTTTTTGTCTTTTTATTGTTTAAAAATTCAGATTTTTCTTGGTTTTTTTTTAATGTGACTTTAATTGAACCCATTGGTTTATGACTCAGACTTACTTTTCCTGCTTTTCCTAGGCTGCTCTGGGGCACTTTCCCCATGTTCCTGCTTGCGGGGAGCATCTCGGCGAGGGTCAGAGGTGAGGGGTGGCTGTGGCCCTGCTGGGGCTGTGGCTGGAGCCCTGGCTGTCCTGCGTGCTGGCGTGGGTTCTCAGGCCCTGTGGAAGCTTTCCTGTGGTAGCCCCGTGCTCGATGCTGGTTTGGTTCCTGGATGGGTATTTTCAAACAAATTGCTGGCGAGAGCTGTTCCTGGGTTGACCATCTCAAGCATTGAGCTCCTGCCCTCCTCGATCTTTCAGGAAGGGTTTTCTGCTTTTAATAATTGTCCAGCCTGAGCAGCTAGAGCTGTGTGGGTGGGACCTGGACCATTGCCTCCCACCTTTGAAGACTTCTACCTCACGGGTTTTGCTACCACTGACAAGAGCAGGGTGCAGGGCTGCTCCCTACTGTGAACTTCTGTGTCAAGTTGTATTTATATAAGGGTTTTTAAAGACTATCTTAAATGTGGATTTCAATCAATGTCCGGACCAATTTCTCCTGTTTAAGTGTACGTGCTTGGCAGTTGGTACTTCAAACTTCTAACAGAGTTCTCAGTTTCCCTGTTGCCAAATATACGGTTGTCTTAAATACAATTATTTTTGAATACTTAAAATAAACTTCAGTGATGGATGCTTGCTTTTAGCCAGGGCTGTCTGGTGGTTGTGTTGGGGGTTGCGCTGGTGTTGGTGTTTGTGTGGCTGCTGTAGCTGTGACCAGCTCGTTCAGAAGCGTAGAGCTGTGTGTGGCTACGGTTAAGGGTTTCATAAACAACCTTCCAAGGAACTTAGTCTTGCTTAGTAGTGGAAAAACCACTTTGTAAAGCATTCAAGGCAGCAGGAAATGGGACAGTTGCTCTTCCAGGCAGTGAGGCTACGCTGCCTCCATAGAGAACAGGCCTGTACCAAAGAACCTCTTCACCCTCCAGCAGGATCCTCACCCACACTGACCCTTTGCCAGCACTCTCTGTCTGTCCAGACAGGCTCTGCCCCTTCTTCTTCTCCCTACCAATCACTATAAACCTTTGCTCCCTTTTCCCTGGCAGTGAGAAAGACCCAGCGCTGCCCAGTTGTTCAGGCCCTGGCCTCTTACATCTTAACCAACATCACTGGGCTCCAGAAGAGCCCCGCAGCCTCTTGTGAGCAACCCAGGAGGCTTTTACCACTGATGATCCATCTTAAAAGATTAAACAACAGCAGGTAAATGCAAACCAGCAGGAGTTCTTGCACACCTCTGCCAGCAGCTTACTGAGACGCGTTGCTGGAGCCGTAGCCCGACTGCAGGCAAACAGGAGCCGCTGCGGGGCAGCTTTTGGGCTGTGCGGTAGATGGAAAACAGCAGAAGTGAGAATCACAGCAATCCCTGTTATAAAGAGCCCCCGCAGCAGGGGGGCAGCGTAGGTGGAGAGGGCCAGAGCACACAGCACACGGCACCGCGGTTTATCTAGATACAGGAACTTTATTTACAAATATTTAGATTAATAGCATCGTTACACCAAATGAGTACAGCAGTCCAAACAGAGCCTCTCGCTGACAGAACGGGAAGAGCCACTGTAACGTGCTCGGGAACACCGGCATTGCCCCTCAACCGCTGTAGGCATGGGAACGCTTGCTTCAGGCAGCAGCGGTCGTGGTCCCTGGGCAAACCCTCCGTGGTGCAACCCCGGGCTAAGCAGATGCATGGGCTGGAGCTCCTGAACAGACCCATCTACTGAAGGAGAGCAGTTAAAGGACTGACCAGACAGAACAAAGGGACAGTGCACAAGTTACCCAGCTCCTATTGTCTGCACATTCCAGTTTGGGCTTTTATTTAACATTGACTGTACAATAAGCTGGTACCACTGGTTACACATCTGAACATAGTGTAGTGTTAGTGTCTAGAGAGGGATTTTAACACTGCTTTGTATTTTAAACGCAGCAAGACCCAAGTTGGACATCAATTATGGTGAAGCTCTCACCCTCCTCCATTTTTAAACCATGTGATGTTAAACCATGTGGATTTGACCAGGTGAAGCTTCCCATGAGACACAACTGTGCACAGAGCGCCACACTCCAGCAAACCCCACCAGGTGCTCAGTGACATCCCCACCCCCAGCCTCCCTGTCACAAGTGTTACTGGCTGTGTCACCTGTGAAGGGCAAACTCGAAAGCTTTGTGAAGAAACCCTCGCACAAGACTGTGACCAAATACAAGAGCAGTTAAAACCCCTGGAGAGCGCACGCACTGTCCGACTGCCCAGCTCGGCTTCTGCCTGTCAAAGGTAGAAAAGCGTAAGGTGTGCGAGAGAACCAGCCTTTGTACAGGATGCGAGGAAGTCAATAACGCCAAACGCTTACCAAGGAGAAAAGCAGGTTAGCGCACTGCCGACTGCACCGAGCGGGGTTAGTAACATGGCAGGAATACACCACAGCGCGGGGATGAGAGATGGGTTCCACTAGTGTTAATTTTTGCACCGGAATTAGAGCCCAGCAGCCACTACCGACAGCGCAGAGTGAAGCCAGGTTAGTGCTCTGCATGATATCGCGCTCTGTCCTAGCAGGGCAGCGCGGTCAGAGCTCGCACTGTACAAACTGATATAGTCTCAAATACTGTCCTAGTGCCAGTCATCATTTTCTGCATTAAAATCATTTACACAAGATGTATTTAACTGTTAGCTCGGTTCCTTCTGATTTTATACATATTTACGTTCTGTTAACAAATGTAAAGGATCAAAATGGCAAAAAAAGACATAAAGCTATGAGCACAAGAAAGAACGGATTGTTTCCCTGCGCAAGCCCACCTGGTCCCTGGGACACGCCACAGGGAATTCCTTCAACAAAAGCACATGGATACAGAGCCCCTTGCTACCATCGGAGTCATTTCACAGCAAAACTCACTCTGTACTACGGACAGCTCAAACAGTTGGAGGTGGGGGAGAAAGGCCAAGAACCATAAAATTAAACCGTACGAGACAAAGCCCTGCGAAAGTGTGAAATCATGAGTCCAGCATCAGTGCTCCGTTTAAATTATGGATCGGTGACACTATCACAAGGACAATCAAGGAAAAAAAACTTCTAGATTTACCATGCAGGAGAGGTTTTATTACTCTACTTGCCTTTGATAACCTGATTACATCTAAGGTTGTTTAGCAGTTTAGTACTGTGTTAAACTTGTCTCAGAGTTTTAATTAAACCCAGTAAGATGTACAGAAGACAGGGAAGCGGTCGAAAGCACCACTTCCAGCAGACAGAGGTGAAGGGTCAGGAATGGAGCCAGGGAAGAGGTCACTAGCAGCCACAGCCTTCTCTCTGGGGCTGGGGTTCGCTGGTTAGCCGCCCCCCCTGCGGCGCCGACGGTTTGTGCTGTACACCTGACTCTGCAGCGTTCAGATCCAGGCTTCCGTCTTGGATATTCTGGTAGATTTTCTTGGCAGCCTCCAGGAACGCATCCTCAACGTTCTCTCCACTACGAGAGAGCAGCAGGAGTTAGGGGGTCACACTCAAGCAACACCATCATGTTATGAGGGCAGCTGGTGGGGACAGGTCACCAACTACATGCGGCTGCTACCCAGCCCTCTGACATGCAAGAGTTTGTGGTACATAAAGCAGATGTATCATGGTCACTTGTGCCCACACGCACACATTGTATGCTCCAATGATGTCTTTGCACCAAATCAGCTCACTTTACTTCAACTGGTCTTTGCCTGAAGTGGAGCAAGTGGTCTAATTTCCCTACAAGTCCAAGCTGACACGATGGAAACTGCTATGCACACCTTACCCTGGAAGAACTCACAAGTGCTTTAGGCTTGTATTTGTAGAACCCTCCTAACACCTGAGCTCTGTAGCTGTACTTAAGTCACAACCAAAATATTCCTCTTACACAGACCTCATCCAAGACATACTCTTAACAAAATTAACTTACGTTTTTGCACTTGCTTCAAGGAACAATAAACCTGTTTGGAAACAGAGGTTGAACAGTCAATGCACAATACACTTCAAAGAGCCCCAAGCCAGTCACATCGAGACCTTCAGATCACGTGCAAGAGACTATTTTAGCGCTAAACGGCATTTTGTGACTAAGTTAAGGCATCACGACAGAAGCTGATTTCTAGAGCTAAGAACAGTTAGAGCCAGACTGTCAGAGGCACTGTAGAAGTTTATACGTATAATGACATTACTCTAGCAGTGAAAGCTTGCAGCTATCAGTGCTGAGGATTCACTTTAACACTGCTATCTTGTAGGAAATGTAACAGCTCAAGAGAAAAAACACACCATTTTCTTCAGCAAATTGTTTGGCTTCTTCATACGTAACATCCCTCTGTGCTTCCAGGTCTGCTTTGTTTCCTATGAGGATTATCACCTAGTTCAGAGGAGAGAAAGTTAGTCTGGAACAAAACTCATTAGCTTTTCCACTACCCTCACATGATGAATAAGACAAAAGCCCAAAGGAAATATACAGAAATGTCTAACAGCAAAGCCCCACATCATCAGGAACACGCTGCTCCAGCAGTGCCCCCGCTGTAAAGTCAGGGATAGCATCTCCCACTGGCACTTCCAAGTGTGTTAGGCTGTTCTCGCGAGGTGAGGTCCTAACCAGCAGTGGGCCTACTCTTTATTCACAAGCGCTGTACTCTGCGTAACTTCTAATTGTTTAATCATCTGCTGATCCAGCCAGAATCTTTAAGAGTTCTCTTTCATCACAGCAGAGTCTTCCCGGGAGCCTCATGCTCAAGTACTTTAGGGGCATTCAGAAAAAGACTGAAGGAGAACAGTCTTGTGATGTGGCCAAAAAGATGCAGAACCACTTCCCCCAACCCCTCCAGAGAGTCTGATCAGCTCTGCTGGAGTCCAGTTTGTTTTCCAGTCTAAGACAAGACTGCATTCACCTCGTCACTGCCACAAAGCAGGAAGGAGTAGCAACAGTTAAGGTTTTTCTGAGTTAATCACAGCTTTGTTGCCAGCTGCTGAGCACAGGCCCCTGAAAGGCAAGCAGCACAACCAGACTCCTAGAAGAAACCACTGCTTTCCTGCACAGGAGCCTACGCATTCCCTCCAGCTGCATGAAGGGAAGAGTCACCGGATACTGCACAATGGGGACAGTGGGAAACTCAGAGCTAAATAACCGAGTGAACACAGGCAGCTTAGTTATGCGAACACTGCTACCACTGCAGATGCTGTGGCCTAAGCCTTCCACCTCAGAGGCAGCCATCCTCCTTTGAAGCCACACAAAGCCCAACTTACAGTATTTGGATTGGTGAGGTTCCTTGCATCTGTCAGCCAGCTGCTTAAGTGATTATACGTACTTCTTCTGCAAAGAACCAATGGAGCACAGTTTCAGCTACAGCATTCCTTAAAACACATACGTGCTAACAGCACAGTTGGCATCCATTCAACACCCAACGTCTGCCACCCCTGTTCTCCCCAGGCCCTACAAAGACAAAGCAGCAGTCGCATCTTCTTTGGACTCCGACCTAGGTTTCAACAAGTCAACTTTGAAGCCACAGAGCAACTCTCAACGCACGTGGGAGGAGCAGGTCCCCACTTCCAGTGCTGCAGGTTTTAAACTTGCACAAGGACAACATTTATACAGTTCTCTGCAGAGCACATGCCAGGGTTTCCTGACAAATGCTCTCAGGCAACAGCCCACAGCAGAAAAGATTACTTAGGTTTTAATCAAGATGTAAGCAGATATACCTACGCATGCAGAAAAAAAGGTGCTTTAAGAATATCAAGAACATCCCCAAAGTAAGACAGGAGACATGAAAGCCAAACTATTTCATGCTGCGCATCTGATTAGTTTGTATTTTAGCATCACCTATAATTTTCATCTATAAGAGGAAGGCAGGACAGCTTCAATGCAGTCTGGTTTTGTTGGAGGACCAGCCTGGAAAGGGGCCTGGCAGGCAGACTTCTCCAATGCTCTCACCCACAGCACGTTCACACAGCCCACTGCGACAGAGGCAAGGTTCTATCCTGTGTCTGCTCCCATAATACTCCTGCCAGGACAGCAACAGTACCCATTGCCTCCCAGGAAGGAAAAAAAGCCATGTACGGAAGAACAGACTTTAAGGACAAATCCAGTTCTTTAAACAGCCTCAACATAGGCAGTCAAGGCCTGAAACAGTGCGATCCTCAGCAGAGAAGTTTCCCAAGAAAAGCCTGTCTGATAATTCTTTATGTTTCATTTTCAGTTCTCTGAATACTTATGTATTTAGATACAGTGTGGTAAGCTTCACACAGAAGGGCAGAGACAGAGTCCATTAGATCAAGCCAATGGAACAGACCAGACTGTACGTAAGAGGTTGTGGCATCCCAATCGCTCGCCCAGCACATGGAGCTGTGGTACAAGACGCACCAGCCAACGGCGCCTTACCTGGTAATGTCGTAGACCATGAGCGCTCCTGCTGCTCCTCTGTAGTAGCTTCGTGTGACAGCCCTGAACCTCTCTTGTCCTGCTGTATCCCAAATCTGTAGTTTAATTTTTTGGCCACTAACTTCAATTATTCTTGTGCCAAATTCAACACCAATTGTGTGGGGACAGTCCGCCATAACTGCCATGAAGAACAAGAGCAAAGATCAGATCTTTCTCGCACAAGGCCTCCTTGCTACAAAGACATCGCTAGCGCCAGCTGTCAGGTCTCTGTACTAGATTGTCTGTCTCTAAGAATGCATTTTTACAGCTACAGTACCCAAAATGTATCACTCAACTAGCACTAAAATGTGGGATTTCCTGAACTGCTGTTATTTTTAAAAGCAGGTATCTGGTCCCTTGCATTCCCTGATGCGTGTACACAGATGCTATTTGGCCACACGTATCAGATGGTACCAAGTCAGCTGGTTTTCTGTCCTTGCAAGAGTGGGCAAATATTTTAATGCAGCAGGAAAAGACAACTTCGAGGGAATTACCAAGATAGAGTTAGTAGTCTGTAAAATGCTTCAAAACCAGATAACAGCATTGTTTCAGACTGCACACAAGAAAAAGCCAGTTCTATAAGTAGCTATCGGCATAGCAAATCAAACCCAAAAGAGCATCTTTTCAGTTATAAGAAGCCCATTTTAATAAGCTTTTTTTTTTTAAAGATCAAGAAAATACAAGAAGGATGAGCATCCATTGAAGTTATCTACAGTCTGTGACCATCTGGCAGCAGAGGTGTTCACCATGTCACTCTGTTGGGTTGTGCTGCTTTGGCTAAAGAACAGGACACAGCTCCACCAACGATCTGACCATATGCAAAGCAGCATTTAAACAATTAGCTGACATGGATTTTAATTAAAAGCGTCAGGTAAAAAGACCTATTTCTACTAGAAAACAGAAGTGTTTTAAACTGTAGCTCCTACCCACTTACTGCCATACCTTGTGTAGCACACAGCAGAGGGTGACTTTGTACTAATTAATACCTACAGACTTATCCATTGAGTGCAAGCTTCATGGAAAGCTGTAAGAGCTAATAAGCCCCTGCAAACCCCAATGCAACACACATTATTAAGAAGAACTGAAACTAGCTCTTCATCAGTCATGATAGCATACACGAAAAAAAATGTTACAGCTGAGACAGTGCAGGAAGCCTTAAACCTCATCACACAGTGCAGCCCCACTGTCAGGAGTCACAGCGGCTACAGAGGAGGACAGGGTGACTTCGAAACAAATCTTTTCTCTCTTTCTGAAGTCCTTGAAGCACCAAAACACTCCCAACTGCTTGTGCTCAAGCTACACCAATACTGAAAACATGCAACTTTCAGACAAGAGATTTCACTTTGTTCCATATCAAAGTTCCCCAGAAAAGCTGTTTGAACAGACTCCGTCTTCCCACTCATCCCAGGCAGGACTGCCTGAAGCAGCAGTCTGGCCATTCACGTTTTGTTCCTACATCTGCAGGAGTGAAAACAATTCTGACCAAGGACAATACAAACCCATACAGATTAAGACAGACACCACAAGCTCATGCATGATGGAAGAAAAAGAGGCAGGAAAGAGGGATGAAGCACGCCAGTTAGAATAAATATTGTGAATTTAAATACTCACACTTCTTTTCTGTAAACTGATGAAGCAAACAGGACTTTCCTACACCCATGTCCCCTGTTACAGAAAGAATGGTTAAGGCTGACACCACATCACTGTTGCAACAAGCACATTTTCTTCACCCTCAAACAAACAGTAAAGAGACAGAAAGTGCTTCCTTCTCAGGCCCAGTGGGCAGAGTTCTACACCTGGCTATGGTCCTCATATTGGCAACTTCTGCAATACAGCTTTGGTAACAGGCACAGGGTTGCAAGCAAGGGTGGAGAAGAACATCCAAAAGATAAGTTAATCTGTATTGCTGATTTTGCAGCCATATTTTACAAGAAGCAGACCTGTAAGAAACATTGAAATGTAAACCCACCTTTTGCGTGTTTGTCCTGCTCCTGTCTGACTTGCAGTTACTGGAGAGGACACCAAAAATACTGACAACTATCAAACACACCAAGAAATCACTCTACTTCCATCAATCTACTTACACAACGCTAACAGTGAGAAGCAGCAAGATTTTTTAAGAACCACCTTTTCCACAGGCTGCCACTGTCACAGCAGCCTGACTTACAAACCATTACAGTAAGATTGCAGATCACTTACACCTGCACAAGATCATTAAGAATTAAACAATTAACAAGACCAGTTCTTCCAGGACAGTAATAGATGCAATCAAGTCCCCAACTCTAAACAGCCAAAGAAGCCACAGCTAAAAGCAACATTTAAACACAAAACAGAGCCCAACACAGGTATATAAGCAATGGATTCCAATTAGTGCTTTTGCTTCCAACATAGATTCTAAGACCTTTCAGGCCAATGATGCAGAGGCAGAGTGCTATATCAAACCTGAATCAACACAACATCCCAGCTGTGGTGATTCCCATTAATATTTTTCCTATGTCAAATGGATTTAGCAATTTTTCTAAATATAAACTTAATTTGGGGATAAAAGGACCGCATGCACATGTTTTTAGAATGCCTTTTTCTCTAGTGCTATGCAGAAGGCTGAGCATCATGACCATAATAGCAAAGATCAAGAATAGTGTAGCATGTCAGTCAAGAAGAACAGTTACTTTTAACAGTAACTCAGCAGTAAAGCTTCGGAGCACGTGTGGTCTGTAAGGAGTTGAGGTTGGACAGGAATCACTACTGTTCAGCAAGCAACATGTAAGAAAAGCCAAGAGCAGCAGAGGCACAGGTTGTGGGCAGGCTGTCATGCAGATACACACTGACACAAATAGGTACACGCCCTATGATACTTACCAATAATGATGTACTTAAAGATGTAGGAATAGTTGTAAGGTGCAGTTGCCATTGTGGCACTAAAACAAAAAACAGAAAACATCAGAGCTGCTGCTTGTTCACTGAACTCGACTCAATTCAACCAATTTCCTTCACAGAAGCAAACAATGCCCCTCACCCTTCCTCAGCCCCTCCACTACATTCACAGTAGTTCCCCACAGTCACTGTATTAGTGCCAGAGACCTTCAGCAGAACTCCCAAATCATTTGCTCTGCAGCCCTGTCACAGAGGCCACCAAGTAGGAACATGCTCTGCGTTGTACTGATACTCATCCGATTGTATGCAGAAAGAATTACAGGTTTTGAAAAGCTCTGGTACCTCCAGTAGAGTCCCTGAGTAGACCAATGCTCAGCCAAACAGCTGATACATGAACTGCAAGTAAAATCCGACTCCAGAAGAAAAATCTGAAGATGTTTAATACCAGCAATTTGGTACTACCTCACACTTCTGAGACTTGCAAGAGGAACAAAGGAAACAGTGCAGCTTGCATCAACCAGTGGAGAATTACTTAAAAAGACAGCACAAAAACGCTGCAGTAGCCATAACTGGGTCTGGACTGCCACATGTCTCTATAAGCCACAAATCAGATGTTCAGGAAGTTAGTTAATATCCCTGTGGCTTTGTCAGCAAAGCAGCACTACAACAAGGTTTAGCAATTTCTCTCTTTTATTTCCTTAAATACACCTCAGGGATCTGGTAAGATTTACTCACTAATCTATACTCTAGAGTGGATTGAAGTAATAGTCAAAATTAGCTTAGCGTAAATACTTCCAATATTCCAGTTTTCCTATGCCTTCCTAGATGCAGGAGGAATTGGAACTGTCTTCAACTGTGTAAACCTGCAAGAAGTACTAGTTGGCTAGCTTGCCAACTAATACATCAGTTAACCAGGACTATGAAGTCTATACAGGCCAGACACTGCCAGTTAACATAACGGATGTGAAATGTCCGCTTTTGTCCCAGGTTTTGAGTTACACTAGATATAGCATTATCAGCTAAGCAAGTGGAAAATTTCTACTAGGAATTCACCATTTCCTTTCCTGCTCCTGCATGGCAGATGGCCAGCCACCAGAACACCGCAGTGGTACTTAACAGAGAACACTGCTCTAGCCTAGGAAGATTTTCACCCAAGTCATGTGTCATCCACATGACAAATGCAACCAGCAGGGTAAAGAAATAAACATGTAGGGAAGTGTGCAAGCCTGTAACTTTTCAAAAGCAAAGTATTGTTTCTGCAACCTCAATTAATCCCCAAGAGTGAGCTGCAGTCATAAGGAGGTGCCTGACAAAAATCTCATTCACAGCACACAGCCAGCAGCCACCACTTCAGAGCAGAGGTTTAAAGCAAACGCTCTTATCTAGACTTTGGCAGAGGAACAACTCCAGCTGGTCGTTAAGAAGGGTTTACTGTGTGCCAGTCGCTGATCTGCACCTTGCCTTTCCTTTGTGCTTGGCTCAGGATATGGAAACTCTGCAGTCCTACCCCAAGCAGTACACAAAGCATCTACGCTGTCCTACATACACACACCCTGCCCTACTGAACCAAGGCAGTGAGCAAAAGACACTTTGGAACAGTAATTCCTGTATGTGTTGGCAAGACGTAACTCCACTCCATGTGCCACACAGCTCCCAACAACAGTCATTTTCAACAAAACACTTCTAGAGGAAAGTCTTTGGCCATAGCAGAGGGGAATGCCCCACAGCCATCTCGCATCACCTTGTCCTCCTCAATCTCCAGCAGCAATCTCTTCGTGGACAGAGAGCTTCTGCTGTGCTGAGTAAGAATTCCCATCCATGATGGAACATCCACTGCCCTTTACTGAGCAAGACAACAACTTCACCGCCTTATTTCCCAGAAGCAGAGATTCCAGGGTTAGTATCAGCTTCGATATGTGCATTGATTATTTTCAACACCAGCAAATTAAGACAAGTAACATCTTCACAGAGTCCAGAATTCCTATGTCACAGTGGAAACATCCAATGCTTCAAGTATTCTGAATACACCTTCACATGTCATGTTCTTCCTCTTCTCCAGCATATCCCAACAGCAGCAACATTCAAACTGAGCATCCCTGGATACAATCCAATCCAACCCAACCCACTTGTCTATCCAGAGGACACTGCTTGCCACTTGCTTTCTAAGTAAACCTAGGAGGACTCTGATCACAACTCAATTCAGTCCAATAAAAGACAAAGCTGAACTGGAGGATTAGGAGGTATGGAAGTGACAGTACAAACAAAAACCTCAAAAAGGCCAATCTACGCACACAAGTACTTCAGGAGGAGAGCAGGAACTGTTTTCCACAGAAAACAGCAGGTACTACAGTCACAAAAGAGAAAGGCGAAGGCACTGAGAGCACCAATACCATCTGGTCTGACAGATCTCCAGTGTGTTCCGAGGACGGCAGTATCAAGTGACTTCCACTGCTTTAAAATAAACTCAGCACTGTAAACTCCGAGAGAGGCAATCACTCATGTGGCCATGAAATCTGTCCTGCAGGAACACAGGTGACCCTCTATTCCTTCACAATTCTAGCTGGGACACTGAGCACTCAGAAATGCTCAGACAAGTCTCATGTTTCTGAGCGCCTGACTTCACAGCACTGCTGTACGTAACAAGTGAGTGAACACCTCTTGGTATCCAAGCTTGTAAGCAGCGTTACTGGAAGGTGAGGAAAACTTTAAAATAAAGAATGGACAAACTGGAAACTCTGTGCAGGCTCTATCAAACTGAACTGGAAATTAGTTTCTTCACCACAACCTTTACTGCTAGATATTCATCTCTATTTGACAGGCTGGTTTTGTTTGCTAAGACTCATTACACTCTTTAAGTAAAGAGGACTGACTATGCCATTTTGATATAAAAGAAACTGTCACTGCTTTGTAACACATGCATCAAAATCAGCTCTCATTTCAAAGTGAGAGTTAGAAAAACAAATTCTGTGCTAGGCAACAAAATCTGTTAAGAAATGGGTGGGAAGGGAGGACTAACCTCAAGCCAGGTCTCGTTGCTGAAAAATCATGCCCACTTATTAGGTCCTAAAGGAGGCAAGATACCACCCCACAATGCGGTCAGAACCAGCACCGTGCCTGTTCTACAGCCTGAAGAAATCAATTATTAATGGCAATATCAAGAGAAATTCACTCACTTGATGAGACCAGGCCTTCTCTCAAGTGCCAGAGAGCTGCTGCAGCAGTTGTGCCTGACACAGACAGATGTACAGAAAGCTTGCAGAAGCACAGATATCAAGTTTAAACACAATTACTGGAGTTAACTGAACGATAAAGCAACCAAGAGTCACGTTACAGAACAGGATTCTGAAATACTCCAAATTATTATTAAAGGTCAGGAATTTCTCCTGGAAAAGAGGTGACTTCTTTGAAAAGACCCAACCAAATACCAAACTTTTAAATACTTCAAATTCCAATAAGGCTTAGCAGGAATTTGAACTGAACTCAGATCTTGGAATAAAACTGATATTCCTGAAGGAATCTGAGCTGACGGGGAAAAATGAATGCAACAAATTAAACATAGTAGCCAATGTGAGAATTCAGCCTCAGGAAACTTCCAGCTTCAGCACTGACTACAGATGAAAGGAGGAAGTCTGAAGAGCAGTCTGCAACAGGATTCAGCAAACACAAAATACCAGCTGCATGTTAACATGAAGGGTTGATAGATGCTGATAGCACCACCCATCTAGAGAGCCTGGAGATCCACCTCCACTTCACAGCCTTCTGTTCCAGACACGAATCTCAGTAATCCCAGTACAGGGGCTGGGGCCTTCCTCTGGGGAGAGCCAGTGGACGTGAACTGCAGGACTGAAGAAGCTGCACACGGGTACAGGTAGCTCACCTTCAGCCACCGCTGACATCATACAGTGTGACACCAAGTCAACCAACCGCGAACTCACTGTTAACAGAGAGCAAAGCAGTTACGTCTGGAAGCTTGGTCTACCTGCCATCTTCCTTCCGGGAAAGCCTGCCAACTCTGAATAAGTTCTGGCTCCCTTTTCAGAGGTAGCACTTTCCCAGAGTTGAGAGCATTATTTCATGAGGGCAACCAGCCAGAGGACCATGCTTCATGATACACAGACTTCTGCTGCTTTCAAAGCCCGTACAACTGATTTCTGTATCACAGTTGGGGCAGAAGTTTTACAAAGAACAATGAAACAATAATCCATTTTTTACCCATCAACTTCTCCCTTCAAGGCTTCTTTTTATTCATAAAAAGTTAAAGATGACCTAATGACACACTGATGACCCCTCTATTTCCTCTAACCAACAAGCACTACACAGGTACTGACACCTCTCTGCAGCTGTATTTCAGGTATCAGCACACATCTGTATACACTGAGATAAAGTTGTTCCAGGCATACTGCCCTAACATTCTTTATCAGAATAACATAACCGTAAATATCGTAACCGCACCAGCTTTTGCAAGACCCATGCAGTCCCTTCCAGCCCAACTCAAGGACGCAGTCAGCTTCACCTCTACACTGGATACCATTTGCATGGAGAAATTCCAGAGCTGCATGCTCAGCATGAAGCGGGTGTGTTACCAGAAGAGAGAACCTGTATGCACAGGTTTTGTCAGACACCGCATGAGGCCAACCTACAACGCGGTGACACCCCTGAACACAGTCACCGGTCTCAAACTCAGACCTGTCTGGTTATTACAGCTCCCCTCACAAACGTACCACTCCGCAGCCGGAGGATGGCTGTTCGGTTACTGTGAAGCAAGAGGAATTTTGTACTTCACTTGCCCATGCTGGTGTTCTTTCAGTCATTCCTCAAGGAGAGGCAACACGAGAGGATCTCACAGTTGACGCCCAGTTCCATTCTCTAGAAGGCAATGCCACCACACCATTCCTTTCACAAATTTAAGCAACTTTTAAGGAGCTGTTAGTTTTTACACGTGGAAGAAACATCAGCTGCATACAAGGGGAACTGTAAGCAACCAGTAATAACTATCAGCTTCTAAATCCTTACACAACATGAACAGGTAGTTATCCTCTTTCCCAGGGCAGTCTTCCTTCTCCTCCTTGCATATTTACATAGATGTTAATTAATAGTGAGCAGTGAGAAAAGATGAATAAGGTGGGGAAGAACGGGGAAGAGGTAGAATTGTTTCAATTCATAGTTGTACCATTCCCCTGATGAAGACTTTTGTCAGGCATATAAAACAACACAGTCCAACTGGTATCCAACTTTAGAGTCTGTAATTGCTTCAATTGTGGTCGTCTGTCAAATCACACCATCCTGGAAGGCAATATCAGTTCTGTTATCAATTAATACACCCAAGCAGTGAATTTGTGTCAGTCTGCTGCCCACAAGCCATGAGATCTATTACAATTAAATTTCATTGTGGCTCTCACCAAGGACACTTAGGTCCTCCTACACATATAAACATCTTGCCCTCTTTAAGATGACAGTCCTGCAGCCTCCCTGGCCTGTTTGTTTATTTTTGCATGCTTGTCTTTAGAAAGCCCAGAGACTGATCCCTCAGGAGTCCCACTAGCAGCCCAATACTTTCACAGCTATCTAACATCATTACTTGTTGCTGGCCAGTTCTTTACTCATACTTCAACTCTTCTGGTGTCATCCTCTCCAGCTTTCCCCATGTGGTTTTCATTAAAGCATCCAGTTAGCACAAGACAGCAAATCTTAGATCAGACAGCAAGCCAGCATGCTCCTTATGACCTGCTGTTGGAGATCCCTTTGCATTTCCTTATTATTTCCACATCCAGTTACTCTTTCCCCAAAAGAATAACTACGGGGCTCAGACTAGAACACATTTGCTATATTCTTTAACCCTATGAAGCACCTTACCTCAGCCTGAGGTCTAATGAGCATTTCTAAAGACTTCACAGGCCTTTGCTGCTCTTCCTACACAAGAACTTTGACTTTATTCATACCATCATCTCCTTTCTGATTTTCCTCAACAGCTCTTCAGTCATACATACACTGCATTGGTTATCCTTCCTTTTCATGGTTTCACATCCTGCTCCATTAAGTTCCTCCATTTTGTTTCCTAAACTTCCTGCATTTATATGCACACACCTCGTTTATTATAGACCACACCCCAGCACCACAGCTACATTTAATATTGCTTACCTGTCCTCACCACTTTCTCTGATGACCCTTCTCTCAGCCATAGTTCTTTATCCACCCGCAGATCCCCCATTTCTCCTACTTTCCTCTCCCTATGAAAGCCTAACCTGTAGCACATGTCTGTGTTCATAGCAGGAGAACCAAGTTCCAGAGGCATCAGAGAAGTTTAGAGACGGCAAGAAACAAGGAGAGTTCTATCAAACTCTCAGTCTAACAAATCAGAACAACATCCAACTGTCGGGAGCCATCGCCCTGGAAAAAATAAATCAAACGCATTTGAGAACAACATTAGGCGAGGTCTGCCTCTGTCGTTGCAGGAAGGTACAGGGAAATGAGAACAATCACAAGCAGGTTCCAGTAGATGCACAGGAGTAAGCAAGTAATTTTACAAGATCTATTTACATTTTAAATCCTAGTTCCTCCAGTATAACAAGTCTGTTTTCAAACCACCATCCTTCACAACAGCTTTCTTTTTTTATTATTATTATTCATAAAATGGAAAAGGCTTTATGACAGATTCATGATATTTTCAAATCCCCACAGGAACCTGGCAAATTCCTGTTTAATCTATATCAAACTACGTGATATTTAGTTATTAAATCCCCCAGGGCTGGGATTTTCTTCCCCTTCCTAATGCCCAAGCACAAGACACCTTCAATCCAAACCACGACAGAAATCAATCCCCAAACCAATGCATTCTATGTGATGTCACCTGGCTACTGGAAAAGTCAAACTGCCAACTTGGGATTTAAAATGATCTAACATACAGCCATCCTAAGTAAACCTTGTTCGCAAAAGGGCACTTTTACCTCTGTGAAAAAATGTCAAATAACAGCAAAGCCACTCTACTTCAGAGGCCTGGAAAGCAAAGTCCACATCAAGTAACCTCCAGAGCCACAGAGCCGCTGCCAGAGACCCCAACACAAACACACACCATTTCTGGCTTTACTGCAAGGATAATTCCATACAGTTTTAATTCAAGACAAAACTCTCCTCAGATGTTATAAAACCCTCGAGTGCACTGCAAACAGGCACTACACAATCAGGTGACAGAACAGAACTTCTTTGCTCTGTACAGCCCTATTAAGCACGGAGAGAATACAGTGCACAAGTCCAGGATCATTTAGTTGGAAAAGACCTTTGAGGCCCTGTCCCAGGCTGTCCAGAGAAGCCGTGGCTGCCCCATCCCTGGAGGGGTTCAAGGCCAGGTTGGATGGGGCTTGGAGCCGCTAATCCAGTGGGAGGTGTTCCTGCCCATGGCAGGGGTTGGAACTGGGTGGGCTTTGAGGTCCCTTCCAACCCAAACCATTCCACGACTCTATTCTATGATTCTATCATTGAGTCCAACCATAACTGGCACTACCAAACAACCTCTGAGCACCTCATCCACCTGTCTTCTAAACCCCTCCACAACGCTGCTGGGGCTTTCTGGAATAAGAAGTGCCATTGACCTCAGGGAAGTTATTGTTCTGCTGAAGTTCACGGGTCAACAGGGACTCAAAGCGCAGGTGACAGGGCCCACACACAGAGTTTGGCCTGGCAGCCCCCTCCCTTCTGCCAGGGCTGCAGAACCCGGCCCTGCCGAGAGAGGACGAGGAGAGATAGAGGGGGAAACAGAGGGAAGACAGAGGGAGAACGAGGGGAAAGAGAGGGGACAAAGGGGAAAAGGAGGGACAGTGTGAAAGAGGGGGGACAGAGAAGGAGCAGAGGGAAAGGGGGGGGGAGGGAGGGGACACAGAGGGGGGAAAAGGGGAACGACGAGGAGCAGGGGGAACGCCGGGGAGCAGAGGCCGAGGCCTGCGCCGCTCGGGGCCGGGCGCGGTCGGGGCCGCCCCTCGGGCCGTACCTGGTCTCGGGGCACTGTCGGCCGTGCAGCGTGGCTGTGTGGGCGGCGGAGCGCGGCGGCGGCGGCTCAGCGCTGAGGCTCGGGGCTGGGGCAGCGGCCGGGCCGGTGTCCGCCTGCGCGGGGGCTCCCTCAGGCGCGGCTCCGCTGCGGCCCCATCACCCCCCGCACCCAAGATGGCGGCGCCCCTCGCACGGGGTCTCCCCGCCCGCTCTCGAACGGGCGCCGCGGCTGCACAAAGGTGGGCGCGAGAGCCCGCGCCCGCAGCCAATCGCCGCGCCCCGCGCCGCGCCGAGGCCACGCCCCCCTCCGCCGGCGCCAGGGGCGGGGCCGGGGAGTGCGGAGGAGGGGGCGTGGTCTGTGAGGGGGCGTGGCCTCGGAGGGCGGGAAGGGGCGGGGCGCGCGCCGAGGGGCGGGAAGGGGCGCGCGCCGCCGCGTTGGCGCCACAGGGGGTCCCGCCTTTCGCAGGGCCTGAGGCGGAGCCGGGCGGCCTCGGCCTCGAGGCGGGGCTCGCGCCCCTTGGCACTCGCAGCCCGGCTCCACAACGCCTTGCGGGAGGGTTTGTGGGGCTGGCAGTGTTCTCCTCCCCTTCCTCTTCCTGGATGGTCTCTGGGAGCGGGAGCGCGGATGAAGTGTGGTGGGAGAGTTGGGGTTGTTCAGCCTAGAGAAGAGAAGGGTCCAGGGAGACCTCAGAGCAGCTTCCAGTGCTGAAAGGGGCTCCAGGAGAGCTGGGGAGGGGCTCTTGATCAGGCCGTGGAGGGACAGGATGAGGGGAATGGTTTTCAGCTGAAAGGGGAGATTGAGGTGAGATCTTAGGGAAAAATGTTTTCCTGGTTGTCAAGAAAAGCTGTGGCTGCCCCATCCCTGGAGGTGCTGAAGGAAGCTGGTGCTCCAGCAGAGTCCAACAATGCTCAGGAACCATGGGGAGCTGTTTCTGTCTCCAGTTTCCAGCAAAATCAATGCTATAGCTCATGTATTTTACTCTGTCCTCTGATGGGCTTTACCCTGATTGTTAGTTTTCGTTTTGATTTTTCACACGTGCTTTTTAAAAGCCCACAGCAGGAAATATGAAAGACCTAAAAACACAAGACGCTGTAGACATCTCACAGATCATGTATGAAAAAAACCAACCAAACAAAACAACTCGGTGATCCAGGAGATGGAAAAAAGGAAAGAAAAGTAACACTGAGGATCTTCTGTGTCTCCTGCTCAACAAACTTCCCCAGACTCTCATCTCGACATGCAAATCGTCCTCAATGTGAACACAGAAATTATGGAAATGGGTAATGAGTTCAAAAATTCAAAACAGCGACTCCTGGCATTCCAGATTTTCAGTTGAACATTGGGTTTCACCGAAGCTCCCGCAGGATTCTCTGTGGAAAGCTTTTGGGTCTGCAGTCCTGCTGAAGGTGTTCACGGCTCCGTGTCAAGTGGGATTCCACCAGGAGCTGCTGGAGGGCAACCACCAGCCTGTGTTCAGTGGAGGATTTACGCTTACTTGGGCAGCTTTAGTGCCACAAAAGTGAAGAGCTTCAGCTAAAGCAAGGGGAGGAGTTTTACTTAATTCAGAATTGAGTGTCAGTGAGGGCTTGGGTGCGGTTCTCCCTGTCCAAATACGTACGAGACATTGAATCCAAATAATGTATTCTCTTCTCTGAACAGACTACTGGAGGACAATCAGGATTTAATTTCAGTCCCACGCATTATGGAAAGCACCAAATTCTGTTGCGCACCAGTGTCTCCTCCCCGTAAGGCAGCAAGCCACTGACACCAACATTCCTATGGAAATCTCCCTAAGAATGGGCATGTTCCATCTCCGTTACAATGACATGACTAATTCCATTTTCCTAGTACAGCAGCATACAGGGAATCCTCTGCTTTCTACTGCTCCTGCTCTCCATGAATCACCAACGCCTAATTATGACTCAGCCCCAAACCAGGAGGCCCTGGATGCTGCCTCCTCATCCACTCCACCTCATCTGGGCAGAAGCTTCACACACAAGGAGAAAAGCGCAGAAGGAAAACAATGAGGTGGGTTGTCGGTTTGTTGGTTTTTTTTCCCATCTACATAATAAATAATCAATCTCTGAATAATAAACCAGAAAGACTCAGTAGAAAGATATAAAGTCTGCTGGTAATCTGTGCCAGTTGTACAACTGCTGTCAGTGTTGTCAGGGTTCCAACTTTTGCACAGATAACCCTTTTCAAGTTTTGCGATACCTTATATGGAGTGACTTTTACTACAAAAAATAGGTCAAAACAAGTCAGTAAGAATGATTTCCACAAGAGGGAGTCTTTAAACGGAAAATGATCTGACTATTTTGACCCAATTACATTTCGTTTACTGTCTTAAGAAAACTACAGTTCCTTAAAGCACTTGGTATTTCCCCAAACATCGTTCTGTTCACACAGACCCAGAATATTTGCTTAACAGGTTTTAAAATGCAAAATTGTGAAAATATCACACAAAACTCCCCTGACTACGTTTCTAGTCATGGTTGTGTCTCAGTAGAGAGTCAGACAGTATTACCTTGCCTGTTCTTACACAATGGAATTCATGACAGGTAACCACCACTGTTCTGTGATGCCCTGGACAGGGTAACAGACTGCACAGCCTGCAAGGGACATGAGCAGGGTGTGGGGTCTTCTTTTCCAGCAAAGATTCCAAGCAGTCCTGGCCCTTTCCCCCTGCAGGCACAGACACTGAGGCCACATTTCCTACAGGCTTCAGCACCCTCCTCGCCCTGTTCAGAGCTGCTTACCTCATATGGAAGCAGAACAGGGCAGCGTTTCTCCTCCCCACTGCCCACAGACGCATCTTCAGAATCACTCAACACTTCTCAGAATCACTTTAGTGGTTGTGGAGAACGTATTTTAATCCCAAACAAATGAAAAGGCATTTTTGGAATATAATTACTGCTTTTTCTTATCTGCTACAAAGAAAATTATAAGCCTTTACCTAATTATGAGTAAGACTGGTCTTTTTGATCTGAAACTCTTATTTCTGTGATTTAGTCTCAAACATATTTTATATAAAACAGCCTTCATTTGTCAGATGAGGTAAAAGGCAATACAAGTTTTCTTCAAAAGTTCTGCATTTGAATAATTTTGCATGCTTTTACCAATATTCCCATAAATTACACAAAAGATGTGAGCAAGACAGAGATTGAGTAAAGGCATCTATATTTCTTTCTTTGATTCTTTTATTCTTGTGAGTGCTTGAAAGCTTGCAGAAGTTTTTCAACAACTGTTATTGAGAAAAGGCTGACTTCAGCCTATTCATGCTGAACATCTGGACAGAACCTAACAACAGTAATTAAAACCCACTAAATTGGTAACAATACTCAATTGCTAGAGCTGGAATACTGCCTATCGTCCCACCCTTCTCTGTGGATTTCTGCTCAGTCTATGCAGCCTGCTCTTGAAAAGCTCTTTCTACATGTCTCTGAAGTCCTGTCGAGAAGGAATGGCATCTAAATTTTCTGGTCATGTGAGCTTTGCTCTTGGATTTACTATTTTACCACAAACACCATGAAAAGTAAAGACTCAGAGTTAATACAGTTGATAGAAGGTTTGAGGATTCTGTGCTTTTCAAATAAATTACATACAACGATCTATAATATCTGCTTCCCTGTTTTAGAATGCATCCTTGGAAAATACTTTTAAAGTAATGGTTAAATTAGCTGGCAGCATTTGTGAAGAGCATGGAATTGAACAATACAGAAAGTTACGGTCATTTTTTTTTTTGTCCAAAACACTTCTTTTTAACTGAGGGCAGCAGTAAGAAGGGTTGTTTTAACCTTTCCACTTGGACAGAGACATCTCCAGGCCGGGAGGGTTTGGTCCTCCCTCAGTCCATTCAATCCTTGCCGAAGGCTGCTGTCAGCGATCACTGGGGGGCTGTTCCACATACATGAACAAACTAGGGAACAGTGCATGGCAGCCAAGCTCAGCAATGCGGAGTCAAAGCACGAGTCAAACAGTTGGGCTCTCGTTCCGTCTCTGCGGCCACAGCAGCTGCCGTGAAGGCCTAGCACAGTGCTCGGTATTGCTCTCACTGACACAGGTTTGCTCATCCTACGGGAAATAGTGCCTCATACAGTGCAGGAGAAATCTCATTATAATAGAAATGATCCATGAAGCGCAGCTACAGAAAACCACCGCTGCTGGCACTCCCAGGACAGCACGGAGGCAGGAATTAGCACCTGTGAGGAAAATGTCAGCAATGACCAGATTGTCAGAATTTAAACATTTGCAGCATAATCTCAGCCGATACAAAGGCAGCAAAGGGAAGGTGTGTTTGCTTAGACTTGGTTTCTTTGTCTTCTGCCCCTGAGCCCCAACTTCTTTTTCTGGCTTTCTCCATCTTCTTCCCCTGAACCTCAACTTCTGTTTCTGGCTTTTTCCATCTTTCTGCCCCTGAACCTCAACTTCTTTTTCTGGTTTTGTTGAAGTTTATGTAGGCAGACATAGAAAGAAGCACTGCATTTTTCAGGAGCTATTTTGGAATGCACTTCTGCGAGAGCTGATCCCATAACACTGGATTGGTCTGAAATGACTAACTGCTCTTTACTTCTATTTTAATTTTGAGTTGCTAGGTTCTTCTTTCATAACTCACCATTTCAGTTTTGTGGTGTCTGTAGAAATGTCCCAGAGCTCAAATTTTTTTTAGTTCCTTCTTTATAGTTTTTAAGTTCCTTCAGCTCTTATAAAATAGGAGGCCCAAAATCATGTTTTCACTGGCACTTATACAGTCTCAAAGCTTCAAAATAAATTTCTTGATAATATAAGAGAATTTGGGCCAACAGTAATTCTGTGGGAGGTAGATGGAGATCAGCTGAGTTCTCTGTTAATGTTATAGATCATTGAAGACAGGGAATGGAGGGACAAATTGGAAGGATACCCCTTTGCCTGCCTGTTTTTCAACGCTAACTTTCAGGTACATATAGCAGTGACTCCAGCTGATGGGGTCAGTGGTCAGCATGATTTCTTTTATCCTGACTAAAGATGAAGCTGAGCTGCATTGACTTTATTTGACTCATTTTGGCAATTACATTTAAACTCTGATACCTGCTTCAGTTCTTCAGCTTAACCCTCAATGCTGCACTCAAGCTTGTCTGCATCACTTAGCAAGTACCTTATATCTTGGCACCAAAACCAAGATGTTACAGCAGTAGAACTGGCTGTGAAACACTGGCATCATCCTTTCAAAGCCACACATTGTGTGGTTTTCCTGGTTGATATGACAACACATGCATAGACCAAATCTTAGAAGTGGTGAAAGAACCTATGAGTCAATCGTCTTGCACAAATCAAGATTAGATCCATGCAGAGCTTCTCATGAGCAGAAAACAATGGTTGAAATGAACAACCAACACCTTTAGATACTTGTGCACAGTTTCAAGGTATTTTCTTGCTGAAGGGCAGTTAGGGAACAGTACTTTGCAAGTGCAGAACGTAAGGCTGGCACAGCACAACAGTTTGCCTCAAAAAGTTTCCACCCTTCTCATTCACGGTACATCCTGAGGCTCTTCCTGACATCAATGCACTGTCTTGACTCTACTTTAGCTACAGATATAATTCCACATCCCACTCCCTCTGTAGTGAGAAAAGTTTCTTCCTGAAAAGTGACTCTCTGCTGTTTCAGCATGCCAAGCACCCTTTTTCACATGGTCAACAACACAGCTGTAGCTGCGTTTCCAGTTGACTAGGTTTGTTGTGGAAAACGGAACCAAAGATTCCCATGGAAACATTATAATTTTAACAAGACTTTAAATAAATAAATAAATAAATAACCCACAGTGGTTTTGAAAGGCTGAATCACTTTACATTAATCAGATTTGACTGACAGTTAAAGAATTTTTGGTTTAGCTGTGTAACAATTGTTATAAATGCAATTCATATTACAGATTATAATGTCTCTATTTTTAATTAAGAACAGAATTAAACATTTACATTTGGAATGAAAACACATTTTGAAAGAGCAGAATTTCCTGTAGTTATAAGCTCTGTTGAGGAGCAGGTCTTGACTCAGCCACGTTGGTGTCTTTCTTCCCTTTCCTGAATTCTTACACCAGGGCTGACGCTTGCCCTGGTTATGCACAGTTCTACCAGGTCGCACAATCAAAATGGCAGAGACTTTTTAGCCTTTCTAAAATATTCTGGATAATAATGTTCTCATAAAACAAAAGGATAACAGCAGTCTTCTTCAGTTACACTGATGACAAAGGAGATATATTTGCCATTGGCTTTCATCGTTAACCACGTCATTGTTCATTTCTATGCAATTCCAGCAGCAGCCAAAGGCATTGTTGACGGCATAGAAACCGTTTTTGTAAAAACCCCTGCCAGGGTGGCACTGTCTCGGTACAATGCTCTTCTCAAGAACACAAGATGGTTCTCTGATTACACGATGTAGAGAGAGAAAAAAAACAACAGCTGCCTGTGGCCTGCCTGTCTCCGATTCACCACAACTTGTAGTGTCTAGGAAAAACTACAGAAAAATGCAAGAAGTTAGACTACTCAGTTATTTCTGGGTAATGTTGAAAATATATTACTAGCTGTCTGACGTGTTACTGCATACAATGTTCCACTCAAAAAAGTGGTTAACAGTAAATTGATTTTAAGGATGAATTTCCTTTCTAGAGCTTCAACGCAACCATGGGAGGAATGAATCTTCTCTGCAAGGTATGTGCCAAGTACTTGAGCGATACAGTCCAAGTCTTCATGCTGAAACTGTTATAACTCATCTGCTGCTGCTAGACTTGTATCAGGATTTGAAGAGGTGGGGAGATGTTGCAGAGGCAAATCCATGTAGAAGAAGTTGGAGTAATGTATCAAGAAATAGGGCAATATTTGCTAGTTAGTGCAAAGTTTTGCACACCACAAGCAAAAATTCAGCTAAACAGAAAAAAAACTCAATCCATCTGACTTGGATGCATTTCACCAGACAGGGATAAAGCCAGGAAAAAGAAAACTAGTAACATCCAGAGAAGAGAAGAGACCTTAGCAGATCTTAACACACTCAAGTTAAAGGTAGGAAAAAAATGTGGAGCAGGATGAGGTAGGGGGAGGCTGTGGCCAGGCAGAGCTGGAGCGGGTGAAACGGAGTTCAGGGAAAGCAGCTTAGCATCCCGCAATGCCCTGCAAAGCGGCCGTGACCCTGTGTGCTCACAACACAAACACGGCTCTGGGCAGCTCACAGTGCTCACTGTGCCTTCATTTCCCACTTTGTCACCCAGTTTTGGGTGGGGAACCAAGTCCTGCAGCAGCTCCTTGCAATGGGGTGACCCAGCTGCAGTTTTGGGTGGGGAACCAAGTCCTCCACCGTCTCCTTGCCGTGGGCGATGCAGCCACCAAGCCTCCCACAGGACCAACGTGAATGAAGGGCCACTTTGTTCCGCAGGTTCAACGGGCGCCTTGTTCCATCTGGAGCAGCGAGGGGCGGCCAGCCTGGAGGGAGATGGGAAGAGGGAGAGGAGCACTGAGCTTTCCCAGGTTTGCTGGTGACTATGTCCCTGAGCAGGCCCCGGCATGGGGCACCCTGTCAGCCCTGCCTTGGGGTGAGGTGTCAAAGCCAAGCGAACGAACGAGGCAGCGTCTGGCTGCAGCAGGGAGGCTGGAAGGGCTGAGAAACCCGAGACGGGCAGGGGAGGCTGGAATGGCTGAGAACCCCAAGATGGACAGGGGAGACTGGAGGGGCTGGGAGGGCTGAGAACCCCAAGATGGACAGGGGAGACTGGAGGGGCTGGGAGGGCCGAGAACCCCAAGATGGACAGGGGAGACTGGAGGGGCTGGGAGGGCCGAGAACCCCGAGACGGACAGGGGAAGCTGGAGGGGCTGGGAGGGCTGAGAACCCCAAGAGAGGCAGGGGAGACTGGACGCTCTGAGCCGGGCAGAGAGCCCCGAGAGGGGCAGGGGCCCGGGGGGGCTGGGGGGGCGGGAGGGCCTGGTTGCCCAGCCCGCGGCGGTGGCCGGAGCCGGAGCAGCCGCGCCCCGGGGCGGGGTCGGGGCGGGTCGCAGCCGGAGCCGCCCCCGCGCTGCCCCCGGGGCCCCGGCAGCCGCAGGTACGGGCTGGGGGGGCTCGGGGAGGCGGGGTGCGGGGGAGGAGGAGGAGGCGGCTTCGGTCTGGTGTCGGCTCCCGGCGGTCGGTGAGTGCCGTCAGCATCCGGCTCGACGCCTTCTCCGAGTAAGGGAGACCCCGCGGGGCTCGGTGCGGGACCCCCGCGGGTCGGGGGGTGCCGGGGGAGGAGGGGCAGAACTCACTTCTCCCCTTCTCTCCCTTTCCCTTTTTTGCCTCTACCCCTTTGCCCTCTTGGCTCCCCCTTTCCCTGCGTCGCCGGCTCCCCTCTCTCTGTTCCCCCTCTCCTCTATCTCCGGCTCCCCTTCTCCCTTCTCTCTTCTCTCTTCGTTCTTCTTTCTCCCCCCCCTTTCTCCCCCCCCTTTCTCCCCCCCCTTTCTCCCCCCCCTTTCTCCCCCCCCTTTCTCCCCCCCCTTTCTCCCCCCCCTTTCTCCCCCCCCTTTCTCCCCCCCCTTTCTCCCCCCCTTTCTCCCCCCCCTTTCTCCCCCCCTTTCTCCCCCCCCTTTCTCCCCCCCCTTTCTCCCCCCCTTCTCCCCCTTCTCCCCCCCTTTCCCCCCTTTCTCCCCCCCTTTCCCCCCTTTCTCCCCCTCTTTCCCCCCTTTCCCCCCCCTTTTCCCCTTCCCCCCCTTTTCCCCCCCCGTTCCCCCCCCTTTTCCCCCCCCGTTCCCCCCCCTTTTCTCCCCCCGTTCCCCCCCCTTTTCTCCCCCCTTCTCCTTCCCTTCTCCCCCGTCTCCCCATTCCTCTCTCTCTGCTCCCTGCTCAGTTTCTGTCGGTGCCTCTAGGTACAGTCTCGGGATGGGAACAGCCGGGCTTTGTTTGCTTTGTCCTGTGCCTGCGGGAAGAATGTTTGAAAGCTCTGTTTGTAAGCTCTATTTGAACAGAAATTCAAAAAAATGTAGAGACTTAAATCATATTTAAAATGTTTCCTAGGAAGAGTGGTTTAAAAAAAAAGTTATGGGGATGACTTGTTTCAAGGAGGCCTCGTTAGTAAGTAGATCCCTTTGAATACAACTGCTTGGAATGTTATTTGCTTTTGGATGTCAAACGTCCGACTTTGCTAACAAGGATGACTCTAGCATTGTTTCCCCTCAAGTCTCTTATGTTTCTTACTGATTGTTACAACTTCCATTTCCCACTATCAACTTTCTGCATGATGCAAGTTTATTACCAAAAGAATTCCCTTTCCTGGGGTATGGCATGGCTCGGCTTAGGGTGTCCTGCTCCAAAGCCAAAGGGGGTGGGGATTCCTGACACGTCTCTCATCCTTTGGGATCCTCAAACTATTTTACAGAAGTCTGTATAACATCTGTCTGGATGTGAAACCTGAGTACCGAGGAGTAGGTCTTGCACAACCTTGGCAATTCCAAGTGGCCTCTCTGTGTTGTCCATGAGATAGTTTGTTCCGTAGTCCCTGCTGCAGAGAGGCAAGAGATCAAGGTTTAACCTGTAGCACTAGCAGAGAAAATCTGAAGTCAGCCCTGTTGGGCACCTGCTCTGTGTGAAAGCTGCTGCAGGCGTTACAGCCGCTTCCCTGCCCACCACACACTATATATTCCAGGTGTGGCTCCAGGCTCCGGATTGAACTTGGCTTTTTGCCTCTGGAGGGTGCGGATGGTGACACCGTTTCTGTCCCCTGTGCTTAGGCACCAGCCCTGCGTGTTGGTGTTAGTTATCTCTACTGCCAATCCCGTCACAAGACCCCTGCTGGAGCAGGGAGAAGTCCAGCTGCATGGATTTCACTAGAATTCAGCAGGAATTGTGTTTACACCTCATTGGTGGGTGGTTGACTTCTGAAGTGTTAAGTCTTAAAATACAGGGAGGGATTTTCCAGTGTTTGTCGGAGTGTTTAGATCACAATTTGCTTCAGTGAGAGCAGAGTACTTGCAGTGTCCCCAGGAGAATGCCTCCTGCTCCCAGTGGAGTAGAGGCTTTCTCCAGCTGGATGAAGTTCCAGTACTGTGGGGAAAACACTGGGGAAATTGAACCAGCCATTAATCTTTGGCTACTTCTGAACATCTAAAGAATGACCAAGCAAAAATGCTACTGCTAGTCTCAGCTTTGATTTCCCAGGCACAAGTCCAGCAGGTTTGTGAGTTTGTCCCTTTCATCACCAAAGCGGGGATGCAGATAGTGTTCCACAGTTGAGTTTTGTGCATCTGATCGTGTTACCGAGGGGCATTGCTGCCAGCTCCAGCTAAAAGACTGGCTGCCTGTTCCATTAGGAGGCTGCATTTGGAGATAGTTTATATTCTTACGTGAGTGCTTCAGCACTTGCTGGATTTGTAGCATGGTCAGCAGTGTCTCTCCGGGGGAGTGCGGCTGCTGGGGAAGAAGAGAGGCATGAGCCTCCCTACAGGACAAGCGGAATCAGCAAGCTGCTTCCAGAGACCTGGACTGAGCCAGGGCTTCTCTCCACCCTGTGTTCAGCTAAAGTAACTTTTTGTTGTACGTTGGATGTTCTACAGAGTCCTAGTGGGAGCGCAATCATTCTTAAAATAGCGCTGTGACGTATTTTATTACTCAGGATTTTTATCTGGGTTCAACTCTCTTGACAAATGCAAGCTTTTTATTTTAATTCTAGTCTGGGACATCAATGTGGCTACTCAGTCACGTGTATGTGAAAGAGGATGTTGGAACAGGAATGTGCAGCTCCACAAACCAATCATTTCCCAGTTTTGCTTTGAAATCCTCACTCTTTTTCTTTCTTTTTAAATACAAGTTGGTGTGACCCCGTTGCAGATTGGTTGCAGTAAAGCCAAACGTGGTTAAACACAGATATCAAGTAGCTTGAGCACAAAAACTGACTACTGTCAAGGAAGAAGGAGCGGCTTTTGGTTTTTGTTTGCTTTCACAGCACTCGGGAGTTGTCGTGTGAGTAACCAAGTTCTTGGTGTGTCTCTGCCTGGTTGGTATCAAATGGTTTAAATGAAAAGGCAGAAAATACTGGTATGGGCAATTTGTCAGTAACAAGCAGTGTGTTGTTTCTGTTGATCAGTGGTTGTCTAGTTCTCCAAGCCAGATATTTGATAGCCCTTCTAGAGATTTAAACTGAGAAGAAAAATTAATATATTGTTATTTTATATGCCTACCTCTGATGTCTTTGGAATCTTTTCAAACTCAAGACTCAAAAGGCTTCTTGTGCAGTGGCTTTCAAAAGTCACTGAGGTTTTATGTTAAGAAGAAAACCTCAAGTTACCTTTTTTTGTGCAGCTTATCGCTTTGTGTACTGCTGCCATGTAATTTGTTCTGCTTCTAACATCACTAGTTCAACTCCTTGTCTTTTCAGACTCTTTATCATTAATTAATCACTTCAGACATTGGCAAGAAATGCTCTGGATGATTAATGCTTTTCCCATGAAAGCAATAAATGTGGAGTTCTCAGCTACCAGCCATGCTGGAATTTTTTCCCCATGACAGCCACAAGCTCTCTAGGTGGGGATAGTGCGCAGCTGTTGAGCTGAAAACTCTGTTTGTCAGCTTGGGAAGTGTTTTTCTGCCTGCTTGTCCAGGAAACAATGGCAGTGTGGGTAGGGAACGCAGTTGGACACAGTCCTAGGGGCATGGGAGCAGAGAGGCTGTCACAGGGTCCATCGGTGTCTCCTCTCTCGTGGCAGTTTAGGCAAAGGAAGAGCATTGAAAACTGCAGGGGCAGTTTTTCTAGGTCTGTGCTTGTGAGTTTTGGCAGTCGGGATCCGTCCTGATCAGGCATTTCCTGGACTGAAGGCTGAATTCAGATTGTGTTTTTTCTAAAGTAAGGAGAATAAAAGAGTTGGGGTCAGGAGTGTCTGAGCAGACTTTACTTGCACCAGGCCTGGATTTCAGGAGATACGCATCTGCCTCTTCTTTGCTTCCCAAGAAGTGGCAGACATTGGCACATTTCCAATATTTACACTGCATCCTGCAGCCTTCAGCTCCCTGATAGCAAAATCGCACTGACTGCTGGAGCAGATTCATCAGGCCTCCTGCAGCCGTCTGGCACCGCTGGGTGACTCTGTTTTGTGCACATACTGCTCACCCTCCAGGTACAGCCACGCTGCTGGTAGCTGCCTGGTGACAGCAGCGATGCTTCTCCAGTAGCACAAGTCCTCCTATGTCCATCGCCGTGTGGAGGTGCTCAGAATATGTAGTGCTGATCCAGGTGTGTATCCGGGGCACGGGAAGAGAGCTGCCTGATGGTTTGTTACTGTTAAATCTGTCATAGGTGAAATCAGGTCAGGCAGCGTTCATAAAGTATCAGCTCCCAGTGCCTCCCACCTGCTCCATGAAGGAAAGTTAGGTCAGAAAAGTTTGGAGAGGAAGTAGCAGCCTGTAACAGCGAGCATTTGACTCCCAGCGGGTTTGCCAAGTGCTTATCTCTACTGATCCACTGAGGATGAATTTGCAAGGTTAAATAGAGCTCTGACATTAGTGGAGTTAAATAGAGCTCCGGGAGCTTTTTCCTGGGGTGCTTGGCAACCTGAAGGTGCCAGATGGGAGCAGCCCTGCTGGATCACTGACGTTCAGCTGAGGGAGCGGTCGTGCCACGGGCGTTGGATTGCTGGTTGATTTGCTGGGTGTTCTGGGGAGTTCTGCCTGTGCGCACTTCGCTCTGCAGAATAAACTTTGTTTTAGTTTATCTGTTTTTCCCTGCTTTGGGTTGGTCTGGGACTTCGTTCGTAACTGCATCTTCAGTCACGATATTTGAGTTGTTGTCTTTTTCTCCTCAAAATTGGGATGTGGTGGTGACTGGGTGGAAGGGTTAGATGATACTGATTGAAGTTTTGAATTTATTTTTCCTTTTACCCATTTCAAAGTGTTCTTTTCTGACTGCAGGCTGTGTTTTTGGTCTTCCCCTTCCTCTTTTGTCCTTCATTCACCTCTCACTGAGAACCTGAAGAGCTGGAACTGATCTCAGCTGATGTCCCAGCACAATTGGGAGAGGGAGAAACAACTCTTTGTCTGTATTAGGAGCTAGTCAGTCAGTGGGACGCCATCCAAAAGCAAAGTTTAAACATATGTTATTTACCAAATATTTCCACACACAGTAAAAATAAAGCTACAGCTCAAAACAGCATCTTTAAAACACTGGAGGAAATGAATCATCAGAATGGACGGAGGCTGCTGCGATGAGAGCTATCACCATTAGGACTTTTCCTTCTTTCTAGCTGCCTGTTTTGAGAACGCTTGTGGTTCCTCATCGCCGAACACCGAAGCCTGAATCCTGCTAAAAATAAAACAAACCCACTCTGATCCCCAGAGGCAGAGCTGCGACCGCTTTGCGATGAGGAAGAAGGGAGTATCTCGGCGTGTCTGTCTATGGCATTGCCCTCTCGTGGCTGCGCACCGCAGGGATGGGAGCTGAACACCAGCCTTTGCGAGAGGTTCTGTCCCTGCCAGCCAGAGCCAGTAATGTCGTGGCCACACCTGCGTGTGCTTGGAGAACCCATAGCTGAATGGGAAGGGGAACTCTCGTAACTCTGCGTGTCTCCAGGTTGATTTATTATACTCAGAAGACAGTGTTTGTGAAGGGAAATGGGCAAGCCTCGTCCCCCTCTGTGCAGAGCTGCAGGTGTGTGTGCTCGGGGCTGGAGGAAGCTTTGGTGGCAGCAGGAGGTCAGTCAGCAGGTAAAGGCAAGCACCAAACCCCTCCATTGGTTCCATCTCTTGGCTGTGCCTCAAGTTCTCATCATCGTCCCTCATGTAAAAGCCATGCTTCTATTTTGGATGTACATTAACTGAACTAATTTTTGTTAATTCTGAGTTGCTTCATGTTTCATATGTAGGTTTTTGAGAGGGAAAGCTAAATTCTGTGCAGAGCTGACTCAGAAGGCAGGAGCTCGCTCTTTCCCTGCAGTCACCCCAGGTTCCAGTGCAGCGAAGCCTGTGGTGAGTTTGCTGCAGGACTTGGACATCCTGTGCGTCATCAGTGTGGCGTGAGATGCTTCATCTACACGATTTTTGCTCACAAATCTTTTATACTCAACCTTAATATTTGCATGTACTTCTCCTGTTGTTGCCATACGTGCAGCAATGGCTTCTTGTCCGTCCTGTCACCTCATCACCTGTGTCTGGCACCACACCTACAGTGCAAGGCTGTGTTTTGTGCTTTCCTTTTGGACTCATTTCATAGAATCATAGAATCACGAGGTTGGAAAAGACACATCGTATCATTGCATCCAACCATTTCAGGCCATCTCTTCTGGTTTCCAGCTCTTCTTCTCCAGTAATAATTTATTACTGCCTTCTTTGCGTTACAGATAATGGATAGAACAGGCGTCTGTGCTGCAGAGGAATTTGTTGGCTACTTGTTGGGGGAAAACCACTTTGCTTAGAGTTGCAGGTCACTTCCCCTGTGAGCAGTCGGGATGGTGATGGGAGGAGGAACATCTGTGTCATTTCCCTGCCCTGGCCACAGGCAAAGCTTCACTGCCTGTGTCTTCACTGCCTCGCTTTGTGTGTTCTGGCTGTTGCCACCAGAGCTCTCTATGGGACATAATGTGGGATACTAGTCATATTTTAATGTGCTGGATTATGTCTTATGGGTTACATAAGCATTCCTCTTAAGACGTGTTTTCAGAACTGAACAATGATTTGTGTTCGTGTATAATTCAGTATCCATTTTGGCTGAGAGCTGAGTGAAAGCTGTCAGTGGTTTCCACTGATCCGCACTTATCTCTGCTGTGTGTGTTTAAGAGCATGATTCAGCTCTCGCCTATGCTCCTAAGGCAGGGCTTTTAAACAGTTGATTGTATCAGCAGATTTTCTCTGGGTGTGTCAGATGGGAGACTTATATATTCTCCAAAAGTTTTATCCGTGTAAGCAATAGTCTTCCTGATTTACATCAGTGCAACTGAGAAGGAGCTCAGGCCTTTGTGCTGGTGCATGAGGCTGAACCCTCTGTTTGCAAAGTGGATCGTGTTCAAAAGGTAGAGAGACCAGAATAGGGCTGTCATGACTCATAATGCAAACAAACAGCTGGAAAAAGTGAACGATACTCCAATCATCTGGGTGTGCTAATTTGCTCAAGAGGTTTAGTAGGAATTTTAACTTATGAATTCAACCCCCACTTACCAGTTGTACAGATAATGCTGGACTTTGTGTCTAGGACTGTGGATCCGCGTTCTTCTTGGAATCTGATGCATATGTTAAATGGAGGGGAGCTGCTGAAGGGACAATGCCAGACTGAAGATTTGGGGCTGGCTGCCAGGTGTAGCTGGCAGGAATACCGGTAATGATACTGCTCCTCATATCGAGAAACTAAATCGGTTTTGGCGCCACCATGGCTAGGGTAGGAGGAGGCTCTTCCACATCAATGCTCTTGTCCCAAGTAAGCTTTGTTTACTCATTTCCTCAAGAGATAGAAGGAAATGAGTTAGTTTTAGTTTTATGGGTGTACAAATTTAGGGCTGTCTGGAGTTTGAAAACAGATCTGATCTCTCATTAGAGGTGTTTTTTTCAATGCCTATTGCCTTGGCAGCAAAGCTGAAGTCTCACCAGATTTATTTTCTGTGGTTTTTGGAAGAGTTAGTCGTAATGTATACTGCTTGGGCAAGGAGTCTATAGAAGTAGGCAAGTATTTCTGTTTGCAGCGTGCACTGTCCTCAGCTGTTAATGCTGTGCTGAACTGTTGCCCTTTATCTCTTCTTTGCAGCATCGTGTCTTGAGTTTTTTATTGTTGGAACTTCAATGACTGTAGTGTTTACTCTCACAATCTTTGTAAATTCATCAGAGTTTGTATGGGTTGGCAAGGCATCAGAGAGAAAAAGAAATACCTGCTTGGGCAGTCAGGAAGTGTAGGTTTTCTTCAAAGTGTACAAACAGCTAAACTTGGAGTAAGTAAAATAACACTTTGTGGTGTGTTTGATCCCTCAGTGTCAGTATTTGGGACAGTGATCGGGAGAACACAGCCCTTGCTCTGGGAGCGTTGCTGTCACAAGTACAACCTGTTGTTTCCCCTGGGATTGATCACTCTAGTAGGGCTGTACGACTTTGCTGCTTGGAAAACACAGTGACTTACAGTTTTCCTGTTGTTGCAGCAGAAATACAGTGGCGATGTGCTTCTGGCACGTGACATGGGAGGTCTGGAATGCTATGAGACAAGGGAGTCTCTCTTTTCCTGAAAAGATATATTATTATTACTATTTCTTTTTTTCTCAGTCTGTATTCTCTTGGCAATTTTTGGCAAATAAATGGAGGGAAAGAGAGAATCAGCTGGGTGGAAATGCAGCTCTTTGACCCCAGGGTACAATAAGGATTCATGGACAAGAAGCATTTTTGCAGCATGAATGTTGTGTGGACATAGACTCTACGAATATTTACTGTTCTTCCTATTTTTTAGAAATTCTGTCTGTATTTGCAAGTTAGTTTGATGCTTTGTAAGTGCTCTCCATTAATAAAAACCACAGCCTTTTCCACCTAGAAATGCAGAAGTTGTTGCAGCAGTAAGCAGCAGGTGGTTTAGATATGCTGTGGTGCAATGTGGTGTTGGCTGCAGACCTGTCTGTGTGGGCTTTGTTTATGCAGCAAGTTTAGACAAATTAATGGAACCTATCGTGAACCAGGCACTGGAGCGGTGAATGAGAACAACCACATGGTGATCTGGCTGTCCACCACTTGTTTCACACTCTCGTTTAGCTCAGCCAAGCTTTCCTGGGCAGGTAAGGCCTTGCTGTATTTGTGGGAATGTACATCTGTGAGTTAACTTGAGCTCAAAATGAAATGTTGTGCTCATTTTTTCTTGTAAGCAGCTGGTTACTGAATGAAAGCTGCAAGGAGATTAGGCTGTTGAATGGTGTTTTTTTGAATGTAAGGGAGACACAATTCTCTTCTGATGCATTTTGAGACAGGAGAATCATAGAAGCGTAGAATGATTTGGGTTGGAAGGGACCTTTACAGTCCATCCAGTCCAACCCCTTGCAGGAGCAGGGACATCTTTAACCAGATCAGGTTGCTCAGAGCCTCATCCAACCTGACCTTGAACGTTTCCAGCGATGGGGCAGCCACCACCTCTCTGGGTAACCTGAGCCAGTGTTTCACCACCTTCAGCATGAAAAATTTCTTCCTAATCTAGTCTAAACTTCCCTTCTTTTATTTTAAAACCACTACCTCTGTCCTAGTGCTACAGGCCCTGCTAAAAAGTTTTCCCCCGTCTTTCTTATAAGCCCCCTTTGAGTCCTGAAAGACTGCAATAATAAGCCTCATCACCCCAACAGGCATGGTTCATTTTAAACCAGGCTGCTGTTAATGTAGTGATCAGACCTCTGGGTCTCTCTGTTTCATGTACTCGCTCTAAATGTCTCTCCTGCAATGATTTCTGTAGGCTGGGCTCTATTATACAGCTTTCCCAGCTAGGCCTGTTGCGATGTGTTAACTGCACATCTGGATACCATAAGAAGTTGTTGTTGTCCACTGTTTGCTCAAATCATTGGGCTTCTTAAGTTCTTGTTTTTATCACTGTGCAGCCAAGTGTCACTTAGGTGATCCATCTGCACTGAAATTCTGTATTCCAGACCTTGTTTTCCTTAAATAACTTTCCTTTGCATAAGATGTTGGCTCTGCATAGCAGTCTTTCTGTGACTAAGCTGGATAGTTTTATTTACCATTAGCCTGAAATGCGCTTTTTTCCCATGTCTCCAGCAGGACGTCCTTCCCAGCAGGGTCCTGGCAGTTGAATCTGGCACATCCCCTCAATGAAACATCTAGAGCACAGAGTTCTGTGGCTCAGTTTAACAACAGTGTGTTTCTGACAGGAGTGATGAACCACACTAGCTGCTGGGGTGTATTCCGCTTATTCCCTTCTGACATGCCTCAGATTTGTTTTAGCCGAAGAATGCTATAATATATAATGTAGTCATTGTCGTCCTCTTTCCCTCTTTAGCCTTTATTTACATTCTGCTGCTGATTGGCAATCATCGAATCACAGAATGGTTTTAGTTGGAAGGGACCTCAAAGCCCACCCAGTCCCACCCCTGCCCTAGGCACGGACACCTCCCACTGGATCAGGGGCTCCAAGCCCCATGCAGCCTGGCCTGGAACCCCTCCAGGGCTGGGGCAGCCACAGCTTCTCTAGCAATGCAGGCTTGGACGGAGGGCAAAACTTATTAAATGGCAAGTTAATTAGAAGGCCGAATAAATTGTTTTTCCAAAATATCGTGTCTACTTATGAGCATATCTGCAGGTTAGAACGTACCCGAAACTGGGATGAAGATTGTCCTAGGTCTTACTACCTTCAGTCTGTGAAGTCTGGCCAAGTGTGCCCCTATAGAGGTATTTAATAAGAAGAATTCTGAAGTATTTTTCCATTTGGAAGGGACCTGTCTGTCTGTAATGTTATGCAATCCAGTCGTTGCGATTTAGGAATTTTGCAGATGCAGAAAGCTCTCACAGCTGTCTTCCTTGGAGTCAGGGATCCAACATGTTTTTCACTGGGCCTTAAGACCTCTGACATTCTGAACTTCCTTCACAGAGATCAGAAATGCCAGCAAGATTGAGACATTGTTTTTATTACCTATTGCAGTTTGAGGCTTTCCAGTGAAATTTCAAAGGTGCATTAACTAAACTGGAGTTTGCCAAGGGGACTTTTCAAAACAAAACGCATTTGCTTGAACGACAGAGAAGCAGTGTGTTCTGATGAGAATAAAAAAATATTCTCCTGGAGAGTGGAGAAAGCACAAAGTGGGTCTTATCTTTCCCTCGTGGAAGTTTTGTTGTGGACGTCTGTGGGTAGGGGATTTGGCCCCTTGTTTAAGCATCTTTTGAGAGATTCTGCGAAGGGAAACCTCAGACCACCTGTAAATTCATTCCTGGCTGTGTTAAGATCAAAAGAGTAACCAGCAGGCATTAGTTACGTTCCTCCCAGCATCCTTCTCTGACCTTCCAGGATATTCATAGCTGCGTACGGGAGAGTGTGTCTGGGACAGGTCTCTGCGCACCCCCTGGACAGTGTTTGGCATATGCTGCACTGCAGATGCTGCTGCTCCAACCTCCAGACCTATTCCACGCGTAGCACCGCTCTGTTCCTGGGATGCTGCAGTGGAAAGTGGGATACAACTCTTTCTGTACAGTTTGCTTACTGCAAACACTTGGGAGATGGGACAGACTGGCTTCCTGCAATGTGAGGTGTAAGACATCCAAAGCCTGTAGTGATTTTTGCATCTTGCTTCTCTGACAGAGATGAGAATGTGTTCCCTCCATCCTCAGGTTATTCAGTTGTATCCATTCAGTGCTTCCCTGTGTTTCTTATCTCCAAAATCTCTTCCTCTGCAGCCCTTGCCAGCTGGAACAGCCTCTCTGTTCCTCTGCATCTCATCAACTTTCCATTTATTTGCAGTTTTCAGCTGACAAAATGTTGCCTCTGTGGCTGATGTCTCTTAATTTCTTCCTCTCTCATTGGCCTTACGGTGAGATATTTGGCTTGTTTCAGCGTGATCGCGCTGTCGGCTGTAATGGATAACATATTGTCTGAAGTTATTGCCTGTTGGGATTAAGCGTCTCTAAGTGGCTGAAGGAGTCTCCCAGACTTCCAAGAGGACTGTTTGCACAAACACGTTACGCCTCTGTATTGCGGAGGGGGTGGGTGTGTTTGTCCCTGATAAAAGATTGGCTTCTGTGGTTCATCTTTACTAGCAGCAGGAGGAGGAGAGAGCTGGGACTCCCTGCAGCTTCTGCAGAAGAAGGGAGAAGCCCATGAGCTGTTAGAAATGGGCAAACAGGGCGGCAATTCTCTTTTTCTTGCCGTTTTTTGTGCTCTGGCCCTGCAGCTGAACTGTGTGAGCTCCATGTCTGTCACAGGGCTTGGATATGTTGTTACAGCAGCTGTTGTGCTTTCAGCTGTGGTAAGTGATTAACATCACAATCAAATGTGGAAAAGCTTCTGTTTTTCAATTATTTATGAGAGTCACACTCTCTTTGAACTCTTTATAAGGAGTGTGTCCAATTTTATAGCTGGAATTTGGGAGAAACGAAGTCAGGCTGACTGGAATCATGAGGATCATATTTGTTGTTTTCTGTCTTTGTTATCTGATTTTATCTTAGGAATCACTTTGGTAGCTCACTTGCTATTTCGCTTTCTAGTTCGTAACATTCTTTATTTCTGTCTTGAAAGCTGAGCGTGTTGTACTTTTGTCTATCAGCTACTGTATACTATCTTCTCCATCAAAATCCTGGATGCTTCTAATATCATGTTTTAATTTTTTCTTCCCTATTGTCTGATACCATTCAAAGGCATGCTGCAAAATGGGACAAACCTTTGCCAATGCAACCAAAATGCTTCTTTTCCTTTCAGTATTACCAAAGTGAATTCTTTTCTACTGTAGCGTAATGTTTATACTGTAGAAAAGCTTTTGTTATGTTTGTTAAAAGAATTGATTGCATATTGTTAACACATTGCATTAGTGTGACAGAAAGAGCAGGATAAGATAATGCAGGAAAACTGTAAAGAATGTTTGTGCAAAATATACAACGTGTAGTTAAAAGGAGTGTATTTCCTACAGTACTGAACATAGAATCATACAATAATTAAGGTTGGAAAATACCTCCAAGATCATCAATTCCATGCAGCATTTATAGAAAAGGATAGTCAGCAAGGGGATCAATCTGTCACTTCCGTGCTATATGGAAAAACTAGAAATTAGTAAAGAAAATGTGTAGAGTAAAATCAGGAGAGGTGGGCAGAAATCAGAGAAGAGGGTATCTAGGAAAGAGTAAGTCAGAGGTAAGCCAGGAAGCGGAGTTGATTAGAAGCAAAAATTAACAATGATGAGCTGAGAAACACCCTCACCTCCCCTGTTTACTTTTTCCTTCAAAATTCAGTGCAAGAGAAAAAAAGGAAACTTTCACTATTGCCTGGAATAACAGTTAAGAGCTCAGAAGCGATATAGTTTAGAAATGTTTCCAGGTACTATGCATATTGAACGATGCTCTCTGTCTCACCCCCAGCCTGTCAGCATGGTGGAACACGCTGAGTTTTTGAAGGCTGGGAAGGAACCTGGCCTTCAGATTTGGAGGATCGAGAAATTTGATTTGGTACCAGTGCCAAAAAATCTGTATGGAGACTTCTTCACCGGAGATTCCTATCTGGTGCTGAACACCATCAGACAGCGGAGCGGCAACCTCCAGTACGACCTGCATTTCTGGTTAGGTAAGTTTGAGGGGAGTGACCCTCCCAAGCTGGGAGCCCAAAGCAAACTCTAATCCTCTCTTACTCCAGCCTTCTCCACTGTTACCCAGGAAAAGAAAAGTAGAACTGGCAGTTCAGTGAGAATGTAATTTTTTTGGCTGCATATCATAGAATCACAGAATGGTTTGGGCTGGAAGGGACCTTTCTCTTTGAAAAGGTGAGGGTTGGTTGTTATCTTCCTGTCTCAATGAGGAGGATTTTTTCCTCCTGAAGTTCAGACCCCTAAGCTGCCCTTCTGCAGCAAATATCCCTGAGTAACGTGGCAAGGCTTCCTCCACATCCTGCAAACCCAAGATGCTTTAACATCGCAGTTAAAGTTGTGTAAGATACTTGTGTAATGGCTTGTCACGTCAGCCATCCGACTGTAGGTTTTGCCCACCAAAGAGTTCCAGAGTGGCAAACTGCTGGGGAACTGGTGCCCCATCAGTATCCCCAGCCTTCCTGAAGCCTGATGTCCTCCTGCAGGTTCATCTCTCTCTGTGTTTGCTCCATAGCCACTTTCCTTTCAGGACAAGGTGAAATGGCAAAAGAAAAGGGAATGATACGTATCAAAGGCAGCTGTGAGGCAGTGGGGCTGCAGCAGTTATGGTGGCATTGTAAGCCTGCCAGGAAAACACACAATTTCTACTTCTGTGTGGGGTCATTATTAGAAAAGTTTGGATGTGATTGCACTGCAGACCTTCCTGGATATGAAACTTCCCAGCCATCTGCTTTCTCCCTGGTGTTTTTGCACAGTTGAATGTAGAGGCAGAAACCCTACGTTCCCTCCAAGCTGTTGCCTTTTCCTTTCTTAGGAGATGAAAGCTCTCAGGATGAGCGTGGGGCAGCTGCCATCTTCACTGTCCAGATGGATGACTACCTGCAGGGGAAGGCAGTTCAGCATCGCGAAGTGCAGGGCCACGAGTCCTCAACTTTCCTGGGGTACTTCAAATCCGGCATCAAGTACAAGGTAAGTGGTGACTGGGTCTTTATACTACAAGGCTGAATCAAGTTTGCAAGGAATGGCATCCTGCCCATTGCCCAATTCTCTGAAGAATGAGAATTTAGCTTTTTCCAGTCGCTTAAAAACCATTCTCAACCAGATGTTTTCAATGAGTTGGAACTGACAGGGTGGAGAACAGCAGATCCCGGTGGGAGAGCTTTGGCTGTATTAATAATACACAAGCAAAGCCCCAGGACATTTTAGGACTTGAGGTTTTGTTTTTCTTTGAGAAGCAGAGGAAAGAACAGTCCCAAGACGTCTGGAGTGAGTTTAAGAAACAGCAATCTCAGTTAATGTGAAACGCCTACTCAGTAGACTTAATTTCTCCCCACTTATATAACAGGAGTTTAATCTGTCCAGTCTTTTTTTGTGCTTGGCCCATCTCCTTAGCATGCGTAATGTTTGGTAAAGTAGATGGATCGTAGTGGGAGATACTTTTCCAAGCATGTGCTGGTTTGAGCTAACGCTTTTCCTGTGGGGTCGGGGAATGGGATACAACTGCCCAGTTCAGTTGCCAACTGAGCCGGGGCAGGGAGCTAAACTGGAACAACGCCATTGTGATAGCAAATCAGTAGAACTTTCATTTTCTGAAGCCGCAGCACACACATGAACTGTTGTTTCTTCGTTTTCCCTTAGGCCGGTGGCGTGGCTTCTGGCTTTAGGCATGTGGTTCCCAATGAAGTAACCGTGCAGAGGCTTCTGCAGGTCAAAGGCAGGCGAACAGTCCGAGCAACAGAGGTCCCTGTGACCTGGGAGAGCTTCAACACAGGGGACTGTTTCATCCTTGACCTCGGCAGTGTAAGTACCATGTAAAAGACAGGTTTAGCAGACTTTCAGGGGCAGGAGACATCCGATTAGGTCACGAAGGGATGTTTTCCCCCACTCTGTGGAAGGTATCTCAAGTGTTGGGCGTTCCAAAACCTTGCATAGACAGACTCTTGACATATTTAGTCTCAGCTGTGCTGCTGTCTTGTCTAGAGAGGCAGTTGTTATGCTCTGACTGCTTTATGTTCTTTCTCTTTCCTCCAGAACATCTTCCAGTGGTGTGGCTCCAACAGCAACCGCCAGGAACGGCTTAAGGCCACTGTGCTGGCCAAGGGGATTCGGGACAATGAGCGGAATGGTCGTGCCAAGGTCTATGTTTCAGAGGAAGGATCAGAGCGAGAGGAAATGCTTCAGGTTGTTCACTTTATCTGTTTCTCTGTGCTGGAGTGGGAAGGCCGGTGTGTGGAAGAAGGGTTGGGGTGGGTAGGCATGCGTGGTAGTGTCTGTCTTTACCTAGAAGTGTTAGTGGTATAAACACTCAACTAATGCAGACTTGGTCCTCTGCATAGCGGGGACATCAGAGTGTATTTTCACTGTTGTTGATCTAGAAGTTTCCTCTACTTGCTCTTGTGGCTGGAACATCTGGGGAACAGAGATTCTCTTGGAATGACTGGTAATGCTTTTTCTTCCTCACAGGTCCTGGGACCAAAGCCCAGTTTGCCAGCAGGAGCTTCTGATGACACCAAAGCTGATACAACCAACAGAAAGCTGGCTAAACTCTACAAGGTAACAAGACAGACGCTGACGAATGTCCTTGTGGAGAATGGAGTGATCTTTGTGCAATTAGATGGAGCTGGAATAGCAGGAAGGAACTGAGCTGAGTCCTAGTGCTGTTAGCTTTTCATCAAGTTTAATGTGTGAACCTTGGTTGCTTACACTGCATGCTCTCATGCTTTCTGTTGTCTTTGTCACCACTTCTGACTGTAGTGAGACAGCTGACACTTACCAGGAATTTTGAAGGAACAGGCAGAATGTGAAAAGAATGGGGAAAAATGAGCATTTTCCTTTGTATTATCAGGCTTTGTGTTAGGAAGATGACAGGAAAGATCTAGAAGTAGTGAGCCTGAAAACCAAGATCTACCCCTTTCTACACCCACTGAGTATGAAACAGCAATGATTTGAAAGGTGACATTTGCAATCAGCAAGTGTAACTGGGGGAGAACACCCAAGACTCTTCGGGAATTTCCTCTCAGAGTTCTCTGGTAGTGACATGGTGAATAGCTGCCAGGATAGTTTGTCGTGTGAACCTTTATAGAACCATGGAATGATTTGGGTTGGAAGGGGCTTTACAGGTCATCCGTTCCAACCTCACTGCAGCAACAGGGACATCTTCAACTCGAACAGGATGCTCAGAGCTCCATTAGGGAGTGGAGGAACTCGGGCAAACCCACTTAATGCAGGGAGACCTATTCCCAGCTACCAGAACTGCCCACTCCCGTTCTCAGAGCAGAGGGTTTGCTTTAGAAGGTATTTCTTTGCTGTTTGTGCACCAAGGATGTTTGTCATTTTGAATTCATCTTTCTTTGGTCCCAGCAGCATCTGCTGTGCTAGGAGTACTTGAAATCTTCAGAATAAGTGTAAATGTTACTGTGCCAAAGGTCTCCTGTTTGAAAAACAATAGTGCCTGAAGCAGCCAGCGCATTCAGATGTATTTCCCTTCCGCTCCCTGAGTTTTGGACTGTCTCCACGAGGCTGGAGGGGAACAGCCGATGCCTTATCCCGTCTCCATGCTGTGTTATCGCAGGTCTCCAACGGGGCTGGGAACATGGCTGTTTCCCTGGTGGCAGATGAGAACCCCTTCTCCCAGGCAGCTCTGGGTACAGACGACTGCTTCATTCTGGACCATGGCACAGATGGGAAAATCTTTGTCTGGAAAGGTACCGTAGAGATGTAGCAAAGCTTGTCGTGCATACGTAGGATCTTCATCCCGTTACCAATCCCTGTTTGTTTCAAACTGCGTAGGGCAGTGCACGCTTGGTGATGATGCTTTTCGGGGCAAGTCCAGATAGCAGTAACAGTCTCAGAGAAACACTATCAGCTCAAATATCAGGGACAGGGTCTTCAGTGTGGAGAGTTAAAGGGAGGGTCATGGGAACCAGGAAGAAAAAAATAAATATTATAAATAGAAAGGCCATTGTGCTCTCTTGGCCGTCACAAAAAGCATAACAGAGATCAAGCAATTGTCATGTTATGTTTGGCACCATCTGGCTGGAAAGCTGGGCCCCTCTGCTGTTGAAAAATGTGGAAGTACCTGGGACAGTCTTTTCTTTTAAAGCTGACTTCTTTTCTCTCTGTGTTTGTTAAAGGCAAGAATGCCAATTCGGAAGAGAAGAAGGCAGCGCTGAAAACAGCTTCTGAGTTCATTGATAAGATGGGTTATCCGAAGCACACCCAGGTAAGGCTGCGCAGCCCACCAACCCCAGACAGCGCACAGCGCTCGGGAGAGCCGCACCGGGCAGTTCTCTGTTGGCCTGAAACCAGGGCTCACAGGAAGAAAGGAGCAGCCGGAGCTGGATGTCTGGGATGGGGACAAGGCTGCTCTTGACTGGCTGGCTCTTGTTTTCCAGGTCCAAGTCCTCCCTGAGGGTGGCGAGACACCTTTATTCAAGCAATTCTTCAAGAACTGGCGGGACAGGGACCAGACAGAAGGACTGGGACAGGTGTATGTTTCTGGTCACGTTGCCAAGATCGAGAAGGTTCCTTTCGATGCTGCCACTCTGCACACCTCCAAGGCCATGGCTGCCCAGCACGGCATGGAGGACGACGGCTCGGGCAGGAAACAGGTGAGCAGCATCAGAATCACTTTGGAAAGGTTTCCAGAATTCTTTGCTACTCGATGCCATTCCTGCAACGGCAGCAAGATAAATGGAGGCCTGAGAATTCAGTTTTGTAAATGCTGAGGGAATTTTTAACACCAGAAATACCAGCAGAGTTTTGAGTGGTTTAGATGAGCTGTTAATTTTGACCCCAAAATTTCCCGGGGAGCAGTGCTTCCCCCACCCTCGTGGACCCAGACTTCATCCTTGTTCCTCCTCCTCCCTGTTATTGCAGCTGTTGCCATCACACGTGGGATGGGTGGTTGTCCCAGAGCACTGATGTCGTGCACCTGGGTGCTTGCATGTGCACACAGAAGCAGTGGTGGAGGTGGGCTTGAAGGGGCTGAGAACTGTCTGGAAGTCTGTATCTGTCCTAGCCAAGGTTAGACTTCTAGAAGTACCCAGTGAAACCTAAAAGCTCAATTTCTGACCATCCAACTGCGAGAAATGGACCTGGCTGTGTGGGGTGCTGCACGGGCATCAGTGCTGGGAGCCGGACTCGCATTTTCTCCAGCGGTTCTGGCTGGATCCGATCGCAGTTCGGGAGCTCCCGGCAGGATGAGCTGAGCGTGTCCCGCTTGCAGGCTGGGCTGCGGGCTGTGGAACGCCAGGCTTCTCCCAGCAGATGGGGCTGCAGGGCTGCGCGTTCCACGAGGCTCAGCCTGGGAAGAAAACAGCACAGGACCCAGGCAAGTCCGCTGTTTCTGCTCATCCATTGAACTCGGAGTATTCCTGCTCCTCCCCTGCTCTAGATTTGGAGAATAGAAGGCTCGGAGAAAGTGCCGGTGAATCCTTCAACCTATGGCCAGTTCTATGGAGGGGACAGCTACATCATCCTGTACAACTACCAGCACGCGGGCAGGCCGGGACAGATCATTTACACTTGGTAAGAGAGGTTTGCTGATGTGAGTCAGGAAACACTGGGGCTGTGAGGCTGAGAGTCCACATCTTCCAAAATGCATCACTGCTGGTTCCCACTTACACAGGATCCTCGCAGGATAAAATTTCACTGTGGATAGGCTTCCACACTATACAAAACACTGCTGGAAGTCTGGAATGTTTTGTTTGAAGCGGGACAATGGGGGAAATTACGGTAGTTCCTCTCTTCTTTGGATTGAGCGCTAGTTCTTTTTGTGGAGTTCCTATGTCCATCAACACCACTCTAACTTTGTGGCTCCGATGCCACGATTCCCAGACTACACCTTTAAAGAGGAGTTAGTTGTTCAGCAGGCAGCTGCGCTGTGGTCTGATTCCCACTGGTTGGGAAGCAGGGAGGGCTGCCTGTGCAGGGGATGCATGCGTAGTTCCTGGTGCCAGTACCAGCAGGCGTGGTTTTTAAACCAGCTGATAGGAAGTTCGTGTGAGATGGGCATAGAGATACTAAAGAATCTGTGCTGATTAGCTAGAAAACATTCCTAGCTCCCTCCATAATCACTATGTTAGGATACAGGGCAATAAATTTCTCCTTTGTGTTGAATGATATGCTGCAGAGATTCAATAACAAAAGTTTCCCTTATGTCTTGCTGATGTCTGTGAGGTGACAGAGGGGAAAGAGCTGGAAATAAAACTTGGATTTTGCCCTGTCTTTCAGGCAGGGCGCAGATTCCACTCAAGATGAAATTGCAACCTCTGCATTCCTCTCAGTGCAGCTGGACGAGGAGCTGGGAGGCAGCCCTGTGCAGGTAAAAAACCCAAACATATGATACCAGTTTGCAGTGGAGAAGCCTACCGCGTAGTGGCAGCCTCCCGCCGGGCTGTAGGTGTTACAGGGCATCTCTGTGCCTCCCCTGCACTCCCACTGTTGCACAAGAAAGTTTTACAAGCGGCCTGTGTGAGATAGGAGGGCTTTATGGCTGTTATGTGCTACCTCTGTGCCAAGCGGAGCACTCGCCAGTTAAAATGAAATGGCAGTTCTGAGAGCTCAGTTTAAACACTGGTTTCATTTTGTGCAGGAGGGAAGCGCGAAGCTCCCATGACCATCTTGGTGCTGCAGGGATATTCCAGCAGGAAAGATGTTTGGAAAGGCCCTTTGGAGTATATCATGTGCTGCTCTTCAGCAGCCACTTAAAACTGACGGCAGGTTTCTTTTTCTCTAGAAACGAGTCGTGCAAGGAAAAGAACCCCCTCATCTGATGAGCATGTTTGGTGGGAAGCCCTTGATTGTTTACAAGGGTGGAACCTCCAGGGAAGGAGGCCAGACAGCACCTGCAGCAACGCGGCTGTTCCAGGTCCGATCCAGCACCTCGGGAGCTACCAGAGCAGTAGAGGTACGTGGGAAGAGTCCACTCGCATGTCGTGTGCACGGGCTGCGATGGGAACATGATCCCTTTCAACAGAACTGGGGCCAGACTGAGCTTTGTGATTTAACTGAAATACGCTTTGAAACCTTTACCAACTATGAAGGGATTCCTCTTTTCCTGTGGACAAGTAGTGATTAAATAACTAGAAAATAATGATTGTAACTATCGCCTTGAACATATTTAAGTCATTTTCTCTGGAGTCCCCACCAGATGCTGCATCCTGCATCATGTGACATTTCTCATGCTGTTGAAAACCAGTAGGTTCTTCCCAGCAAGTTCTTGCATTTCCTGTCCCGGCTGTAACAGCTGTAACCGCGACAGATCCAAGCGCTCCTGCCCTAGGGCAGGGGTATCTCTAGGTTACACACAGAAACACACACTTGTTTACTTTTCTTGTATGATTAAGTCTAACTTGTCATTCAGCTACAGGCAAACACACAAAATATCTTACAATCTTACATACTTGTATGGAAAGTCTCGTTTGTTGTTTATTCAACAATAAGGACTGATTTTTATTTTGAAATAAAGGAGTCTGTGTAAAGGACGATTCCATTTGACGCATTCTTTCGTTTCAGCTGGATCCTACTGCCAGTCAGCTGAACTCCAATGATGCCTTCGTCCTGAAAACTCCCTCTGCTGCCTACCTTTGGGTTGGCCAAGGAGCCAGTGATACTGAGAAATCGGGAGCACAGGAGCTGCTGAAGACGCTGGGAGCTCGCGCGGTAGAGGTTTCTGAGGGCAGAGAGCCAGGTGAGGGGGGCGCAGGCGAGTCTGAGATCATTTCTGTCTGATCATTTTCTTGTGTCTCCCAGAACAAGGAAATGTGGGCACGGAGGGGCTTCTCCAAAGTGCCTTTCTCACGTTTAACAGCGTGCTCATGTCTGTAGGCCTTTGGGACTTTCTGACACAGAAAAGGGCTTCAAGTCCTCCCCAAACCGTACTGCCGCTGCAGTTTCCACAAGCAGTTGAAGGATCAGTGTCTCTTTCTCCATTTCAGATAATTTCTGGGCAGCTCTGGGTGGAAAAGCTCCGTACCGCACCTCGCCCCGTCTGAAGGACAAGAAGATGGATGCTCACCCCCCTCGTCTTTTTGCATGCTCCAACAAGAGCGGACGTTTCACTGTGAGTATCGAAGATGACAGTCAATTAATTCAACATCCGACTGACAATGCTGCGAGAAATTCAGTCCTGGTCTGCTCTGAGCCAGCCAAGGGGCTGTGGAACCTTCTCTTCCTTTGCAGCGTTCCCTCCAGGAAAGCATCAGCACCATTTCTCTGCAGAGACTGTTTCTCTGCTCATACCGTTGCGCTATTGTGTCAGCGCGGCAACGTGCTGAAGCATCAAACTGATTCTGCCCTGGTTAACAACCAGCATTTGAGGTCCTCAAATTTTAACTTGTGACTCTTTTTAAAGTGAAAAAGAAGGAGCATTACAAGTCTTGGGCCTGAGAGAAAGTTTCTGTAAGGAGACAGAGACTGATTTTGTGTTCTGTGGTCTGAGAGTGGCTCTGTGACAAAGCCATGGTCGAACGCCTCGCCAGGGTCTAGTTTAATGCATCTTGCTGACACAATGAGAAACTGGCACCTCTGCAAGCTGGAGCTCTCCTGTGAAGGTACAATGGTGCTTTAAGTCTGTGTTCATCTTTTAACCTTGCGTTTTGCAGATTGAAGAAGTTCCTGGAGATCTGACTCAGGACGATCTCGCAACAGATGACGTGATGCTCCTTGACACGTGGGATCAGGTGTGTCACGTTTCGCTGGTGATGAGGGAAGCAAAGAATGGGCACAAATTGGCTCTGGATTGAGTCCCAGGCTGCAATAGCTGCAAGAGTTGTGGTATTGTAGTCACCTTCAGGGCTGAGAACGAATTGTCTCGTTGGTGACACTGACAGAGCTTGAGGAAAGAGCGGATGCCCTGCTGCTTTGGTGAGCTCAGGGGCTGGAGAGAACAGGCTTTGTGTATCGCACACGCTCCTCCAGCCTGTGAATGTCTCCTGGGCAGTGTCCTTGTCCTGCTGGACAGGACTGCGAACCACTGTTAGGATTCAACAGTTGAAGGCACTGACACATTTTCTGGTATTTTCCGATAACAGACTCTGCAGAAATAGGCCAAAAGGCAACTGAGAGATGAATTTTGTATATTTTATGTAATAGTGTTCAAACACCTGATGTTCAGCTAGTGTTTGATTTGTTTGCGTATCTATAATTCCTGCAGATAAACCGCAGCCAAATAGCTTCTCGTTACCCACTGACAGCTTTAGTCAATATAGGTCAGCAATCCAGGCACACCAACCCGAATGGGTTCCTGTTCTGTCACACGCTGTTCCCTGAGCCTTTATCTGAGTTCCCCTTCCTTTCATAAAGAAATGGGTTATTGTGCAAATATTTCATGTGAGTTTTTTACCTTTAGGTCTTTGTATGGATTGGGAAAGATGCCCAGGAAGAAGAAAAGACTGAGGCACTGAAATCTGGTAACGTCACATGTTCCTCTCCCAACTAACTGGGTTTTCTTTTCCCACTGACCCTAAGGTTAATACACCGAGAAATGTATCTTAATCACAACATGAAGTTCAGTGTTGTGATCAGAGATCGCATCTCTCAGGAAGGGAGGGTCCCTGAGCTCTGCAGGGAGCTGCAGTGTTCCGCTAGGCCGTGCTCAGCATCCCTGTGGGGGTGAGCGGGTGTAAGCTGCCGCTGGGCTACGGTGTTGGACCGTCCCAGTGGCAGTTATCGACAAACAAGTGCCAGCCTCCCGCCAGGTGTAGAGAAAAACAAGGAGCGAGAACTTCCGTGTTTCTTGTTTTAAATGAACAATCCGAAATTGTATCTCTGGCACCCTTTTAGCTGCTATTAAGCTGCTCCTGAAGACTTGTGCTCTATGCAATCTCCTCCTCGTGTATTCACAGCCAAGCGGTACATCGAGACCGATCCCGCCAGCCGCGACAAGAGAACGCCGGTCACAGTGGTTAAGCAAGGGTTTGAGCCGCCCACCTTCTCCGGCTGGTTCCTGGGCTGGGATGATGACTACTGGTCCATTGATCCCCTACAGCGAGCAATGGCAGACGTGGATGTCTAAGGAACAAGTTCTCCTTTTTAAATGGAGCAAGTTTAGTGCCTTCACGAGCTACTTCCTCCTGCAGGATGCATGTTAATGAGGCAATGATGTTAATAGCCAATTAGCTGTGCAATAATTACCAAAAACAATCATGACCAGTCATTGCCCCTACTACTTGCTTTGATTATATTTAATACAATAAAGCTTGTATGGAATACGTGAAGAGGGAAAGGGCGAGGTTTGTTACTAAGGAGACATTAAACAGAACCCGTCGATCCCACATTTGAACTGGCTTGAAACAAATACACCTTGGAAAACGAAACCAGCTTTGTGCCGTCTTTTGCACATGCGCTTTTTAACTAAACAGCTACAGAAATGACTTTTGGGGCTTGGGGATTGTTTTGCTTTCCCCTCGCCAGAATCACCAGTGGTTCAGCCTCTGATAAATTAGCAGTAGTTGACTCGTTCAGAAAGTCACTCGTTAGTAAACAGCATGTTTTTTCATTCAGAATGGGAGCATAAAGCACACCCCAGGTGTCAACAAGAATTCACAGGGGTGGCCATCTGCGGCAGCTACCAACTCGCTCATCCTCCCCCAGGAATAACCTCAGGCAGTGCAGCTACTCTGTTTCCCACTTCAAGTGTGTAAGCACGGTAGTGCTAATTATTACAGCTCCGTTACCAGTATTTCTCAAGCTCAGCTTACGTTAGCTGAAGGCCTGACACCCCCAGACTGTACCCGGCTGCAGTGGGGCAGGGGGAGAAGAGCTCACAGCAAACGGAAGAGAAATGGAACCAACCGTGCCCCGGCAGCACCCGGGCATTTCCTCCTCACGGGGAAACAGACCTCGCCCTTAGCGGGACACCTGCAAACGCAGAGCCGGTCATAGCAGAAAGGTGAGAGATCACAACTCGGGAACTTGACACGGGTCAGGGTGAGAAGGGCCACTGCAGCACTGACCTTGGAGTTTTGTCTTCATTGCCACCCCCCAATAATCAGACCAGATGCCAAACTTGGGGGGCGGTGGGAGCGTGAAGAGCCTCCCCCTGCATTCTCTTTATAATCTGTAATTACATCCACTAAACAGGTACAAAACATGAATACAGCTTCACAGAATGACAGCTCAGGACTACATGAATTGCAGGTGACAGGCTTTGGTATGGAGCGTCAGCCCTTGGTGGTTCAGCAGCGCCCACAGGTACAGCACTAATTTGATAGAACAGATACACAACTAGTACAGCATCTCCTGTTAAACATCACCCCTGCTCCCTAGAGCAGTGGGCTTTAGACCTGGATAAAATGCAGGAGTCAGTACTTTGGCTTTTATAGATCATTAAGAGCAACAGATAAAGGCAAACCCAACAACTTGCAGGTGTTTGAAGCGGCATAAATCTATGCAGGTACACACCACAACCACCCAGCCGGGACCGTGAGTGTGTTGTATCCATTCCTAGGGCTTGTTTGTGCCACTGCTGGGTGGCAGAACACAGGTGGAATGTTCCACCTCCGTAATACCAGCCACCACCTCAGTCTTACAAGTGGCAGGTCATTTTAGGAAGGATAAGCCTGATTTTTGGAAGCACCCAGCATGGAATTCTCACCCCTGTATCAGCTTCCATTACTTCTCCGTGTGGAAGCTTAAGAACCAATGCACATGACAGCAATCCAATGGCTTCACCACATACAACTATATCCCAGAGAAGTTAGGGCCGTCCCACTTCCCTCCCAGGGCTACAGACCCGTTTATTGAAGGAACACTTCTCTTTCCCACTGTTGGATCACCTCAGCTTCCCCACAGCTGGCTTTACATCCTGTTTGGACAGGGGAGGTTCAGATGAAGGGTGTCCCCTTGAGGACAGTATGGATACAGGCTTATTTAAGATAACAACCTGCTTGTTCTCATTTGAGAGGTTTTCACTTACTTACAAACATTTTGATTGTCAGAACTCACAAACATGGCGTATAAGTTTTATAACACAGTATAAGAAAAGATATAACAAATCTGCATTAATACAGCCAGAAGCTACAATGCACAGGGCATTCAGTGTTGCATTCGCTGTAGCAAAACCCCCACCCTGAGCTCCTCTCCCACCCTCTCTAGTGTTTTGCAGCTACGATGCTCTCCAGCAGGTTTATGGGCAAGGGGAAGATGATGGTGGAGTTCTTTTCTGCAGCGATGGTGGTCAAGGTCTGCAGATAACGAAGCTGAAGAGCAGCAGGGGACTCGGTAATAACCATTGATGCCTCTTTCAGGGCCCTGGAAGCATTCATTTCACCCTCAGCTGCAATTACCTGGGGAAACAAAATGAATGCAATTGAATTAATTCTGGCACGGTGATAAACTAGAAATCTGTAGGATAAGTTCAGCCTGAACTCATAACCAAAGGCTGTTCATCACTTGGATGGAGTGACCTCCCCTTACCGGGCTCCTTTGCCCATCCTGCCTGCTCCGGCTCAGCCCTGAGCTGCTCCCAGGTCTCTGCATCCGGTTCCCTCCCGTTCAGTGTCAGGACATCAGGCCCCAGAGCTGGCACAGACTTGAAAATGCAGTGGGTGCATTTGTTCTATTTTTAAAGCTGCTTTTGTGCTTCTTCCAGCACTGCCTCTCAAAACTGGAATGTCTGAGCATACTGTATTTTTTGGTTTCTACAGGGGTTTGGCAGGTGAATGGCTTCTTTCTTACTGGGGAAATACCTTTATTCCCATCCCACCATCCTTTCCAAATACTTGCTGTCTGTGAGTGTGCACGTGTGCTGCAAGATTCAATGTAATTTGAAGGCACTAGATGAACTCTAGCAAACTTCACTTTGCCAAGACAAATTTTTAGTATTTAGAAAGCAAGTTCCATTTCTCCAGGGGCAGGCAGCTCAACAGACCGCTAATACGCACCAGGAACTCTCATCCGTCAGCTCAGGCTACCAAAAAAGGGTTTTTGGACAGCTATGTGGCTTGTTTTGGGTTTCTGTAAACAGAGTCTACAGTTTCATCTCAGGAGGTCAGAGTAAGTTTTCAAGACAGGATTAACAAACCACCAGAGGAGACAAATTGGAGAGCACAGAACACTGAAGGAGAAAGCTGTGGCAGTTTCTCCTGCCTAGGCCTAGAAAAGGACCACTCTGACTGCCCCCGAGTTTTACCCCAAACTCCCACATTATGCATCACCTTCTCTCACCTCAGAAGGGAGTAAAATGTCACAACCAAACCAATCACCACTCAGCTTAAGGGAGACAAAACTGTTACTTCATAGGAGAAATACAACAGCTGTAACTAATAGAATACAAAGGACTTGCCTGAAATGAGAGTTAGTTGGGAAAAAGCTGGAAGTAAGTTTGGCTTCTAATTCACTGCAGGCTCCAGCTATTAACCTCAAAATAGTTTTGTTTATGATTTGTTCTTGGAGTACGGTAGAATGAGATTCTGTATTTCTGAAGGAAATCTCATGCATGATCCAAGATGAAACGGAGCAAGCACCCAGACAAAAATCCCCAACGCCCTGCCCTGCACTCCCACCTGCCCCAGCACAGTCTGGTTGAGAAGTGAATTATTCATAGAGAAAAACAAAAATGTAAAGAAATCCAGCCTCAGGTGTTGATGCCATTACCTTAGCTCGTGCCTCCCGGGCAGCTTCTGCCTCTGCAGCCATTGCTCTCTGCAGTTGGACAGGTAATTTCACATCCTTGATCTCCACACGTTCCACTTTAATGCCCCAATCATCTGTTGCCTCATCAAGCGTGGCCTGTAGGCAGGATAATTAAGTTATGCCACCTACCTGTCCAGATTTGAAGAATGACCAATAAACCAAAGGAATTACTTTAAAACTCTCAGACTTTCAGGGCTTTTGTATTTATAGTAATGTATGATAATGTAAAAAGCATAACTGATGTAAACTAACAAAAATCCCTGGAGGTTGACCAATGCAGTGGAGGAATTCTGTGGCATCATTTACTTCAACAGAGAGCTTTGGGAAGGCCTCCTGTACCCCTCATTCCCACTCGTGAGCCCCGCTGGTCCATTCTTGCTTCAGTCACTCATCTTTATCGCACAGAACACCATCCTGACAGTTCTTGGGTTTTGCCTAAAGCTCCAGATCACAACTTGGTTCATCACTTGGAAAGTAAAATAAACCCTGGCCTGAAGTTGCCCGCGGGATGGCTGTTCACTGGGTTGCTGAGGTGAAGCTGCTCATACCTGCATGCTGTGCGCAATTTCCTCGCGATCAGAGAGAATCTGAGAGAGGTTCTTGGTCCCCAGAACGTTCCTCAGCGTAGTCTGTGCTAAGAGGCGGGTGGCTGAGTGCGCGTTTGAGATGTTTGCCACGGCAAGCGTGGCATTCTGAACTCTGTAATAAACCACTCCATCCACGTTAACTGTCACAGAGTCCTTGGTCAAGATCTGAAAAGCAAGGTCAGAAGCACTAAATTTAGCATCTATTTATTGAATATAATGATAATTACATATTTGTTTTACTAGAGAAACTGCTCTAATACACGTATGCCACACGTGAATGTGTATATGTACACAAACCTTCCAGTGTAGCGCCACAAAGCAAAAGCTAAATATGGGATTAGAGCACTTCTCACTGAAAACCACATTCCATTAGCTTGGCTGAAATGCTGTTCCTAACTCATTTGTTCAAATTCACAGAGGGATGCACAATTCGTACAAGGGACAGGGAGAAGAAACTGGAACTATCTTACACCAAAGTACGTGTGCTCTTTCACCTGGGAAACCATAAGTGGTTATTCTGAAACAAGCACAGTGACATAACCAGGTAGGTCCCCCTGCTGCATTTAGCGAGGCCGGCAGTAACAGGTTTGCAAGAGGTACAGACAGCGAAGGACTGAGGTAACGGAAAACCTCTCAGTGTTGCTTTGTTTTAGTGCAGAGACAGGAATATGGGGCCACTACGTCCAAAATGGGTTCAAGCACTCTAGTTCAGAGCACACCCTGGAAGCATTTAGGAGAGAGGTTCATTTGGTGATTCTGTACCAAGAAAAAAGGCTAATAATGAGTATCATTGTAAAAATAGGACACATTACACTTGCATTTAACTTCAGTTATAAGCCTATTGATTTTGCAAGATGTAATGGCAGGTGTGTCAGTTCATGAAACGGGGGCAAAATAAGTAACCTCCTCAGAGAGCAGCGAGGGGAGAGGGAGCGCTTGCAGCTGCAGCTCCTAAGCAGCATCACAAATGAGAGCTTCCCATGCTGCAAGTGTAAGACAGGAATGGCCACCGCTGGAGAGTCCAGCGCAGCAGTCGCTGTGAAAGTGACTTCACAGAAGAGCAGAAAGGATATGAAACTGAAAAAGGATTTCAGTCTATAAGGGAGCTCAAAGAAAACACAGAGCCACGCCCACGAATTGTAGAACAGACTGGAAAGTTTCACTGAAGTATGAGGAGCTAAGAACAAAATTGAGTTTGCCTGTCCCAAAAGCCTGATGTATTTCAGCTGCGTGGGCATTGGCCTGACTTCAACATTTAATTAGAAATATCTCTGTTACCTAGCAGTTTATTGTCCATCTCGGAGGTACTTTCGAATGAAATGCCACCTTGTGCTACTAAATGAGGATGTGGTGATTTCTAGACAAGCTGCAGAGGAAATCCAGTTTGTGAGCATCCTCAGAGTGAGATTCAAGTGATTTACTGCATTTAACGCTCGTATATTAAGCAAAAGATGTACTTGCAAATAGATATTCCTGAAGGTTTAGAGGAGCACACACACCAGAAAGAAGGGTTAATATTAATTATATTTTAAAGTTAAGTTAAAAAGAGATCGAAGTATGCTACACGACCATGAGAAGGGGTGTCCCAATTCCATGTTAGATGATTACTGTTATTTGCTGAGAGGGACACGTGAGTCACTTAACCTACAAGACTTACCCGCTCTGTCCTTCCCCAAACTACCTATTTTCGCAGGCTTTTCACAAAAGACAAGACAAACAAAGAATAAGTAGCACACCGAGAAATCATGTTGTACAAATACAAATGTATTTCTGCTTTTACCTACTGAAAACAAACACACCTAAATCCATAAGCATAATTTAATCAAGCCAAAAGAAAACCTGTAGAACTGATGGCCTCACTAATGGCACATCAGCAGCTGCAAGCAGATTTTGCCTGGCAGTGATTAGGTTTCTACCAATTACCCTTTAGAGCGTACTATGACAGCAGCCATTTGTCTGAATCTACAACTAACGATGAGCAATAAACTGGCTCACAAATATGACAGGAAACAGATGCAGCAGACAGGCTGCATCAAGCATCTCTGTCTTGCAAAATACACCGGATACATGGAGACACAGGGGATACAGCTCTAACGACCCACATCCAACTGACTTTTGGAGGGCTAGTGGTTTCTATTTTGCTGTCTGTTGAGTTGGCATCCCCATGTTCACCTAGCTGGATGCTGTGGAGAGATCCTTCAAAAAAAAAAAAAAAAAAAAAAAGGATGTCCAAGGGAAAACAGACTAGAAGAAAAAATATCTGTGTGTTCCTTAGGAGCTGCAAACTGCAAGGCATCAGCTGGCATTAGGTAGGCTGCACCTTCATGATGTCCCTGTCCACAGCAGGACACAGAAGCAACGTGTACATAGAACGCACATTAGAGAGGCGCCATGACCCTGGGCTGCAATCGACAGTGCTCGATGGATGTAATAATTTCATCCTGTTATTTTAGTTAATTTATACCTCTAGATAAATTGGTAGAGGAAAGATTGCTGCTGCCTCTGGAAACCTTCCAGAGTTCACAGAAGCAATTAGAGAATGTTGCATGAAGGCCAGCAGCCTTCATGCCAAACCCCTCCCACCGCAGCTCTGGGGCAGTATTAAGTTATCTCACTTGCTCCTTAGGGGATGGCATCATTTGTTTTGCTGTCAGGGATCTTCTCTTATTGAATGATATCACTAAAGGATACGTGTATTCTTCACACTGACCCTGCACAAGAAATCCACACTAAAACTGCAACACTACCTGACACAAAGAGGGAAAGGAAGAAAGTGCTAAAAATCCTGCACGCACTCCAGCAGGTACAAAGGCAACTGCAAACTCACCTCTTGGGGAGGAATATCAAAAGAGATGGTCCTCATATCAACCTTGACGAAGTTGTCTGTGCATGGCAGGACAAAAAACAAGCCTGTACAGAAAAAAAATTCAGGAAGACATGAAAATGAGTCATTGAAACAGACAAAAAATAAGCAGAAATAAGCTGAAATCCAGCCACTGTAGCCCTCTTTCTAATGAGCTCAGAAGCATGTTCATTAGCAGCTTTTAAACCAGGTAAGATTTTTTAAAAAGTACGCCAAGAAACTTAATTCATTCAGGTCTGGTTTGTTCAGGTATCATTAACACTGGGGGGAAAAAAACTAGAACTGTTAACAGCTACTTCCGAGTGTTTGCCCCACATAAGTTGCTTGGGGGCCTAATTCTGGCAGGCAGAAACTACCAACTTCCTTTTGGTCTGGTGGATTCCTGTAATTCTTTAACCTTACAGCCACGTGAAGGTATTGCAAAACCTGAAGAAAGAAGCTCTTGCCCTTTTCTGTCACTCTGAGCAGCAAGAGCAACAGCTGAAAATAACATTCCAGCAGATCTCCTCCGAGTTTCTCATGCACACAGGAAATGTTTCAAAACTACCAAACCAATTTAATTGCTTCTATTTCTTCTGATGAGCATCAAGGCTTTCAGACCGTTTGGGTTTTACCTGCCATTCCAGAGGGTTTTTTTATGAAATGGCACATTTGAGGCCATTGGTCCTCCCTTCACATTCTGTGCTTTCGGTTCTCCCCAAGACCATTCATTGACTAAGAAGGTCTGGGTAAGGCTCACAGATCATTATTTTTTTTCTCTTATCCATATATGGTAACGTATCCTCTTACTGGAAGTTACAAAAGTCTTGAGAAACCCATTCTCCAGTTAACACGAGTTCTCTAGGCAGCTCTTATTCTGCTAATTACTTAATTAGAACCAATATTAAAAATCCTCTCCAGGACATACCTGGTCCCTTTGCTCCTCCTTTTAAGATGCGTCCAAGTCTGAAGATGATGGCTCGCTCGTATTCCTTTATGATCTGTAATAAACAGTTGGATGTCACGCAGGGGTTTCCAGAAGCCACAGGATGGATTCCAAGCTGTCTGAGACAGTCTTGACTCTCAAACCTAGCACATTTATATCCTTGCTGCTTTTGAGAATTTTAGCCTGAACTTTATTGACAAAAAGCAAACAGCAAAAGGAACAATTGGGATAATATTCTAGAAGAAATATTCTTCAGACTGGGGCACCATCTACCAACAGCAGAAGCAACAGCACGTCACGTGGCACTGGAAGCAGCCATCAGGAATATCCTGGCAACACCAAAACAGAGTGCAGTACGTGTGTCCCAGCAGAGCTCTTTCTAGCTCCAGTACCAGTGCAGTGTATTAGCTAAAACAAAGCAAGAGTTCTTTCCTCCTGTCTGGAAACTGAAAACATTGAGCTCAGGGATCACAGAGGACACAATCTCTACAAATCTGTTTTTCAAACTGGCTTATGTACTCATGGCACTTGGTAGATGTAGTAAAGGTGTCAATGCACAAATTGTTTTGACTGAATACTGTCATAGCACTATGGTATTTTGTTTGAAGAGTAAAGCATGGAAACGGTGGGTCTGTTAACTGCTGCCTGCTATAGTTCCAAGAATTAATAGCTAGATTAATTTGTGTTTAAAACAAATAAAAGGGAGAACAACTATAACCACTAGGAAGCATCTGTATTGCTTTAAGTTTAAACCCAACTTAGCAGCAAGCAATTTTACCTTTATGCACATCCATATCGACACAGGGAACGTAATTATAGTGAAAAAAAGTGATGTGATCACCAGGAACCATCCACACAAACCAAGGCCAGTATTAGTCTCATCTGCAAGAAGAGTAGAACATTTCAGATCTTTAGAAACAAAAGTGCTTGGTTTAAAGAAAGCACCTAGATTGATATTTATGTTGAATATTCCTTGAAATAAGACACTGTTAGCACTGCTTCTCTCGCCAAACTCATTAGGCTGAGATCAGAAGTCTAATTAAAAGTCAAATCCAGCTTTCATTCTCACTGGTCTCTCGAAATTGTGCAAGGTAGTCAAGAGCAGCAGGCAGGCTGAGTGACGTTTATGTCTGCGCTAACATGTACAGACACTCCCAAATGCCTCCCTTTCCCAGTTTTCTCCAGCAGAATGACTGCTCGGCAGCAGCAGAAATCCTGTTATTTTATTGTTTAAGGAAGGAACACTGCTTAATGAGCGAAATGCAAACACCCCATGGCCTATCAGCTCTAGTGCCAGGCTGTTTGGAGTCTGGTTCGTGTCCCAGCTCTCACAGATGCCGATCTAAGGAAAGCACAGCTCTCTGGGTTGCTGTATCTAAGATGGGGGACAAGATTAGCTGAACACAAAATGAAGTCTCTGTAAAGCACTTCTTAGCCAGAGTGTTCTCTGTCACGAAATGACACCAAGGCATTTCCGGAACCAGCAAATCACAGAAGCTCATCTAGTGTTTTCAAATACTACACAGCTAAAAAAAAGCTGTGTGCCATGACAAAACGGGGACGTGCTGGGAAGCACCCACAGAGCTCTGGGAAGTTTCTTATCCTGCCAGCCAAGAGCCCTAACAGCCTGCCAGGAGCCCACTGCCAAGCGGGGATGTCCCAGGGAGACACCAAGCCCTCACAGCCATCCCATTCCTATGGAGAAGATACCAAAATCCATGTTTCTCACTCCATCCTTCGAAAAGGCAAAAGTACAAGATGCCAAGAAGCAGGCACAAAGCTTAGAAAAAGACAAATCTCACATTTAGATGAAAGAACGTTGCTTCAGGACCACAATTCCCAACTTTAGTTAAATATTGTGGATCTAAATATGCAAAGTACATACTATTACTGCTACCACTCACTTTCAAGGTTAGTGATATCTAATGACTCATCTATCTCGCTTCCCTCCTTATACAAGACCTGTCCTGCTGATGCTGAGCTCAATCGAGGGCACAATAAAATGCTGGAGCTGTTAAAATCAATGGATATTTTTCAACATCAAGATTTTGCTTTATAATAAAGTGAATTCTACTAAAAGCAAGTGCTGCATTGCAAGGCTTAACGATGGCAGCGGGGAAGCATTCTCCATGCTGCAGGCACCAACATCTGAAAGTCCTTTTTTCAACTTGCAGTAACTCCAGCTACTCAACTTCAGTTCTCTCTTGCTTGATTTTCTAAAGTGCCGAACTCTGTTACACACCCCTACAGCGCCAGCTCAAACACTTGTGATGTTCTTGCTCTTTTTATCAAGATATTAAAAACTGACACCTGGAATTTAACCAGCAAACTCTTGCTGGTGGAGAGTCTGCAACAGATTATGTACCGCTTTGAGAAATAAACCACAAGGAGAAAAGGATATTAAAAAAAGGAAATTGAGTCAGCCTTCCATCTCTTTAAGGCTGACTGGAACAGTTATTGTTACTTTAGCAAGAAATTATCACTTGGATCATCCAACAGTATTAACAATTTATAATTAACACTTAGTGCTGGCGGCCTAGATGGAAGGGGAAGTTCTCATTATGGCTTGAGACGTGCCACACCTTTCATTTGTGATTTATTTTCTTGCAGACCACACACTCTGAACAAGCAGATCGTGTCAGACAGCGAAGCTGCACCAGGTGCCATGAGAGGAAGGGCCCTCTCCCCACAGCCAAGCGAACAACCCACCAGATCCAAACCAAAACACACACAAGAGAGCAAGGGGGCTGAACGCAAGGCAGGTGATACCAGACAGAAATCTCGCTTCCTCGCTGCACGGTCAAAGGCAGGAGAGTCTCAGAATGACTGAAGGCTATTACAGTTGCTCAACTCTTTGCTAATTAGCAGACAATCAGGAATCATCTAATTGTAGAATCATTAAGGTTGGAAAAGACCTTTAATATCATTAAGTCCAACCATCAGCCCAACCCCACTGTGCCTGCTAAACCCTGTCCCCAAGTGCCACACCTACATGGCTTTTGAACCCCTCCAGGGATGGAGACTCCTCCACAGCCTCTGCCAGCACTTCACCACTCTTCCAGTAAAGAAACTTTTCTCAATATCCAATCTAAACCTCCCCTGGCGCAACTTGAGGCCATTTCCTCTCATCCTATCACTTGTTACTTGGGCAAATAATATGGAATGTTACTTTCAATGAGAACTAAATGTCTTTTCAGATGCTTCTCATTTCACGTGGCAAAGAGCCAGAATAATTACATCTAATAATCAAAATGATATCTAATATCGTTTACCTCCATAGATAATATTAGGACTAAAATAATGGGTAGTCATCTTTAGCCTCCAAAACACCACATCACACAGCAACAATGGAAGGAACCTCCTCGGGAGCGCGTAGGGGCAGCGGTGTGAGTCCCAGCCGAGGGCAGTGCTGGAGTGACCACTGTTAGATATTAATATCTAACATAGAGCATGAAATGCAGCTCCTCCCCACAGATACCAGAGCCAGCGTGTGCCAGTAGATAGACGTACAGTTATTTATACAACAACTCTGATTACCCAGCCAGAGCCTCCTATGGAAAGCCATTTATAAATACATCTCTTCCTTCAGCTGCAAATGACAAAACGTAAGATAAATCATGACTTTTCTCTCGGCTGTTTCTGCACAACAGAAGAAATGGGAAAACGCCCCGGCTTCCCGGAATGGAAACTCTCAGTCAGGTTATTCTAGTGCATCATTTCTAAAACTCCTGACCTCGGGTACACTCACACCAAACTGACAAGCTGAAACCTTCTAAAATAACAGTACTATGATGTAAAAGTGAGCTGCAGCTTTATTGCCCAACATGAGGAAATCTAACTGACTCTTACAGCTTCTTCCCATCACGGATCCTTTGCTCCCTGGGAAAAGCCCTCAGGGTGTGAACACCAGCCCCAAACTCGTTTTTGTTCTCTCTTACCGGTGCAGAGCCTCGGGGATTACTTTTGTTGACTCTGTTATTAATTATTTGTTCACCTTTCCCCTCAGAGACTGAAGTTATCGTGTGGGAAAACAAACCACGCACCGCAAAAACCCCAGGGTTGTGTAACAGGGGCCAATTCCCGGAGATGCTCCCCGATCCCGCTGGGATCCCCATCGCGATGGGAACCGGGGAACCAGGCTCTGCTGGGCTGGGGCAGAACCGAGGGGCAGGGGGGGACCTGGAGCTGCTGGGGTTGAAAGGGATCAGGGGGCTAAAGGGGGAAAAGGGGGAGCGGGGGGGGAGGGGCTAAGGGGGGAACTGGGAACTGAGGAAAAAGTGGGGAAATGATAGGAAATGATAAGAGGGGCTGAGAAGGGAGAGCAGGGGAGCTGAGAGGGAACTAAGGGGGGTGAGGAGAAAGTGGGGGGCCGAAGAGGAGGAAGGCAGAGGGATGATGAAGAAGAAGGGATCAAGGGAGAAGGAACACAGGGGGCTGAGGAGGGGGAGCTTGGAGGGTGAGAAAAGCTGGGGATGAGAAGAAGCAAGGGAAGACTGAGGAAAAAGTGGGGAGCTGAGGGGGAGCTTGGGGGGTCTGAGGAAAGCGAGGGGCTGAGAGGGGGGACAAGGGAGGCTGAAGGGAAGAGAGGGGCTGAGGAAAAATAGGGAACGGAGAGGAAAGCCGAGGGGCTGAGGGGGAGCGGAGGTCTGAGGAGGGGAGCCAGGCGGGGCTGAGAGAAAGCAGAGCGAGCTACCCAGGCAGCTCGGCAGAGCCGCTTCCCGCGGGATGAACTTCAGCGAAGGATCCGCAAACTTTCCTCTAAACAAAGTAACAAAACCCAAGCCGAAAGCGAGAACCGGGGGGCGGCTGCGCTTTGACCGGACGGGCTGCGCTCCCCCCGCCGCCACGGTTACCTTGTACCCGCCGGGCTTTGGGCGGCATACCCGCCTCGTGGTCCGCCATGGCCGGAGACCCTCACCGGGCACCGAGACCCGCACCGAGACCAGCACCGGGCACCGAGACCCGCCCCGCGAATCCCGCCCCGCCCCGAGGCCCCGCCCACCTCACCCGCCCACAGACCCAGCAAACCCCGCCTCTCGCATAGGCCACGCCCACCGACCGCGCGAACACCGCCCCTTCCATAGGCCCCGCCCACAGACAACACAAACCACGCCCCCTCTACGAGGCCCCCGCCCCAGGCCCTTCATACAAGCCCCGCCCCCTCGTACACCACAGAGCACTGCCGGGCACAAACCCCGCCCACCTCCCATAGAGCACGCCCTCAAATTAACCCTCCCCGAAGGGACCCACGCCCACTCACGAAAACCACGCCCACAAACCGCCACGTAGCCCCCGCCCACTCCCCCGCCCTGCCCCTCCCAGCTCCGCCCCTCCCTTACCCGATAGGCAGGGGCCGCGCGCTTCCCCCACTGCGCGTGCGCGTCGCGCGCTTTTCCCGCCTTTTCTTGAGGGCGCCGGGAGTGGGGGGGGCGTCTCCTGGTAGAGGCGCGCGCCTTTCCCGCCTTTTCCTGAGGGCTCGGGGGAGTGCGGGGTGGGGCGCGTCTCGTGGCTGAGGCGCGCGCCTTTCCCGCTTTTTCCTGGGGGGGGCGTCTCGTGGCTGAGGCGCGCGCCTTTCCCGCCTTTTTCGGGGAGGGGGGCGTCTCGTGGCTGAGGCGCGCGCCTTTCCCGCCTTTTCCTGAGGGCTCGTGGGGGGGGGTGGCGCGTCTCGTGGCTGAGGCGCGCGCCTTTCCCGCCTTTTTCGGGGGGGGGGGGGGCGCGTCTCGTGGCTGAGGCGCGCGCCTTTCCCGCCTTTTTCGGGGGGGGGGCGTCTCGTGGCTGAGGCGCGCGCCTTTCCCGCCTTTTTCTGAGGGCTTGGGGGGGGTGGGGCGCGTCTCGTGGCTGAGGCGCGCGCCTTTCCCGCCTTTTCCTGAGGGCGCCGGGTGGGGGCGCCTCGTGGCTGAGGCGCGCGCCTTTCCCGCCTTGCCCACGGGTCCTGAGGGGAAGGGACGGGGACGCTGTGAGGGTTGGGGCACCTCCTGTGCGAGGGCAGGCTGAGAGAGCTGGGGTTGTTCAGCCTGAAGCAGAGAAGACTGTGGGGAGACCCTGTACCTGGTGCTGCTGAAGTCACAGCTTGAATCCTGGGCTCAGTTTTGGGTCCCTCACACCAAGGAGGACATGGAGAGGCTGGAGCGCATCCGGAGAAGGGAAGTGAGCTGGGGAAGGGGCTGGAAAATGAGGGTTATGGGAGGCAGCTGAGGGACCTGTAGTTGTTTAACCTGGAGAAAAGGAGGCTGAGGGCTTATTGCTCCCTGCAGCAACCTGAAAGAAGGTTGTGGTGGGGTGGGTGCTGTTCTCTTCTCACAAGGCAATAGGATGAGAGGAAATAGTCTCAAACTGCGACAGGGCAGTTCAGATTAAATGCCAGGAAAAATTTCTTCACCAAAAGGGCTCTCAGACACTGGCAGAGGCTGTCTGGGAAGGTGGTGGGAGTCCCCATCCCTGGAGATGTTCGTGAGATGGGTAGATGAAGTGCTCAGGGGTGGTTTAGTAGTAGGCAGATACGGTTGGAGTTGATGATCTCAAAGGTCTTTTCCAACCAAGCAGTTATGTGATTCTTTAAATGGGTAAGGTATGGCCTCATAGGAAAGAAGGAGCAAGGAAAAAAAAATGGTAGTGTTTGGTTTATGGTTGGACTCAAAAGGTCTTTTCCAACCAAAATGATTCCATGATTTTGTGATATTTCTTTCTGTGACCCTGTGATATGTCTTTCTGTGACCATGGTGAAGTACTTCTGCAGAGTTTGAATGGTATTAAAAGAATTCTGAAGAGAAAAACTGCTTTTTAAAAAAAATCCAACTCAATTTTCAGACATTAATGCTTTTCTTCCTGACCTGTTGCAGGACCTATGGAGGGTATGAAGCTTTCTTCCCTTTTTGAAGACACCAAAGTGGTAATCTCTGTTGTGTTTCTGCAAAGTTCATCCCACAGGAGCAGGGTGTGTGTGGAAACCCATCATTACAGGTACAGTGAGTACATATTGGGGGTCATATAGATCATCACATTTGAAAGAAGTTCCAAGGCTGAATTCTATGTTAGGCTGGATTAGATGCCCTGTATATCATTCACAGCGCTTCTTTAACCTTTGTTCCTGCAGGGGATGTCGGTAAGTAATGGAGGTAAGTTGGGAGGGGCATGTCCAAACTCATTTATTGTATTGCATTGCTGCCCTGACAATGTGTGGTTGCTGGCTCCTTTATAAAACACATTGCAACCTAGGAGCAAGTAGCGATACTGGACTTCTGGAATACCCAGAGATTTGTTTTAAGTGGTGGTGTTCTGTGGTGAGACTCCGCCTTGGAGGAGGTCTGGGGTTTGCTTTCTGTGCTGTACGAGGGGAACAGAGTTTTTGGTTATGCAGCATGATTGATGGGGAAGAATGTGTGTGTGTGAGCGGAGCACTGATTGCTGAAACGTAGTCCTGTTTCCAAGTGATATGAAACACGTCAATGAAGGAGCAGTGCTGATTCACAGTGAGAGTACGATACCTCATGAACAGTCCTCCTGTTGCTGGCATGAAGTCCTGCTGCCACAGTTTTGCTGGCTGCTTTCAGCATTGATTAAGAAGGAAGGATGGATGTGCTTAAAATGGGAGGAATGGATTCTGTGAAAACAGAGTGGATAAGCTGTGACAAGCCCTCATTGCTCACAGCAAATTTAGCTCTAGAAAAGTCTAAGCTGGTGCCAATAATAAATGCTTTTAAAGGTAATGTGAATTGAGCATTAAAAACGTACCACACTGGTTTAGCTTTTATCAGCAAAGAAGAGGAAGCACCTATTCATTTGCTCAGTCACTAAAGTAACAAATATGCAATTAAGAGCTTTATTCTTCATGAAGCTCACAGCCGTACCTCATCTAAAGCTGCAGGGCCTCAGCAGCATGTTGTGTACTTGTGTTCAAATTTATGTAGGCATTTTGCTCAAACAAGAGGAAGCCTTCTGTCTAATTTTAGATGGGCCCTCATTCCATTTTACTGGTTTTGGGTACTTGCCCGTACAGTTTGAAAACCCGGGGCGGTGGTGCTGTGGGCGATTGCTGCCATCTCCTGTTTTCTGCTGTGTTTGCCACACACGTGATTAGAATGTTAACCACTGTGGTAAGACCCCTCTCCTTTCTGCTGTGTGAATTGAGTGTGTTACCATGTTATTTAGTATCATTTTACTTTTTCCTTAAATACTGAAGTTATGAAAAGCATCCAGGATTAATAACAGGTTCCTGTAGTAACTCAGAAGTCCTTTCTCACATGCCAGCGAGATGCTGTATGGGTCTGAGTTAAAGAGTTAAATCAGATGTGTTCTGCAGGCTGTGAAGGCTCCTAAAGTATGAAAAGACTTAAGTGTGAAAAAAAAGTAACCTTTAGTAAATAATATCTGAATATCTTCTCTGCTCATTCCAATTTCTGGCTTAATAAATAAAGGAATTAAAGAATTTTATTTTTATCTGGCTAGAAGATTACAATGGACTTTGTATTAGAAAAAAACCCAAGCACAGTGTACAAAGCTACCATTAGATGTCAGCATGGTATTGGCCACAGCTGTTTCCTTTGAAACACATATTAAGTAGACTTTTGTCACCTTGGCCTTTGTTTTAAAACACTTTCTTATAGTACAGTAAGTTGTAGTCCATAATGATTGTGGAATAACAACAAAGGCTATTCCCGAAACTACCTTTGATACTGAACCAGTTGCTCCATGCAGAATGTTTAGCTTCTGAATCCCACTTGGAGCTGCTCATACTCTACTACATTTTATGTGGAGCTTTGGTAATACATGCACTTTTCTAGGCTCATAAAGTGTTATGCGTGTCAGCTTCCCACAGGGAATATACGTGGCAGTTTGGTAACGAGGTGTGTTATTGTGCTTTATTTTATTGTGCTTTTCCCAGTTTGCAATAAAATTTAAGAGGCTCTTACAAACATTGTTTTCCATTGCTGTTTACCGTTCAGAGTTTTTAAGGGTGATCTGAACTTTGTGTGTTAGGACAGCTGCTATATTCTTGCTATTTGTGTGTTTAAGTGTTTTGTTGGATTTTGAGCTAGCTCTCTGGAGAGCTGATTGTTACGCATTTGCTATCTACATATACTTGGGTTTTGTTCTGAAGACACGGCTTTGAATCAGTTTCTCCTAAGATGTCTACAATTACTGAAAACCACAATTCTAGTGCAACAAAAATTTCCCACATTATGAAAATCTGCATTTCATTTAGTTGCCTATTTTTATATCTTGGTATTACTTGTTTTCAGTGAAATAGAATGTGGATTTGTTGGAATTAATGATCTTAAAATAGGAACGTTTTAAAATCGAGTTTCTTTGAACAGCATAATTTTTCCCACATTAGCACACACATTTTTTAAAATAGCGATGAGTCTGGGAGGTTTGTTGGTTTTGTGTGGTTTGCACTCGCATATTGGTGTAACAGACCAGTGAGAGCAAAGCTGTTCCTGGGAAGGCTCAGTCCTTGCGATTGCTGTGCGTGTGCTGTGACGGGAAAGGGCAGGGACCTGCAGCAGTCGCTCTCTCCAGTTGATTGCTGCTGGGGATGTTTGCACTTTAAATCAAAATGGTATGTAGAATAACATACCTTTTTCCCCCCAGACTTAGCATGCTTTCATTACAAAGAAAATTTGGTCAAATTTTCAGCAAATTTTCTTGCTGCCCAACTATCTGCGAGCATTATACATGTGTTGGAAATGCAGCAAATTCTATGAAACTGACTCCTTTAAACGCTCCCACACATCCTGTTAAGGGATATTTGAGTCCACAAATACAAATCAAAGTCAAATTAAACCATCTTTGCTGATGATATTTGCCTATAGAGATTATATTGGAAATAATTTTTTTTTTCTTTCATTTTGTTGTGGTTCAGAGAGGCAGAGGCTGTGTTTTCATGACTTGTTAGCAGTTGGAGATCTCCTGCCATGGCCCTGGAGCCAGGTTAGAGTGTTTGACTGCTTCTCACACCATGCTCCTCTCATCCTTTGGCTGGATGCTGTGGGGAGAGGTATGTAGGAACTAGGTTTGTAGGCACTGTAGGGCTTTTGCTGCAGGAGGAACTGTCAGAAAAAGGAAAAAAAAAAAAAAAGAAAGAAAAGGGTGTAACAGTTTTAAATTTTCCAGTGCTCTCAGCTAAGATTCTGGTGAACCCTTTTTCCCCATTCCCTCTGCCATTTCGTATGCTGGTCATGCATGCAGAGATTCTGCTGTCATTTCTGGTCTTGCCCAGAATTCATTGAGCCAGCCAGTGCTCTTTTTGATTTTTCAATATAATGATTTCTCTGCTTCTGTAGGTTTGGCAAAAGAGAAAATTTGTGTTTAACAAAACAGGAAAAGCCTTGGGTAATAATAATAATAAAAAACCCCGTAGATTTACTGGAACAAGTCAGAGTTTTAAGGTGCCTTGAAGAAGCAGTGGAATGTCACTGTGCTGTTCTAGAAACTGTCTCAGAAGAAATGCTCTTGTAACATCGCCGACATTGCAAGTTTGTCTTACACTGAGGTAGCCTGGAGGCTTTAGCACTTGCGCCGATGGCATCCCTAGAATTTAAGAGCTCAGCTGTGTTCCAGGGTGCTGGCCGGCTTGGAGGAGTTGGGTGCAGAATAAGAGATTATTTTACTGAAGGGAAATAGATAATGAAATGCTGCACATTTCACCCTATTAGTGTAGGTTATAATTCTTTATTTTAAAATAGAATGAGTATGTAAGGCACTGAAAGCACTGCAGGATGAGCTGTATAATCTAAATCTAACGACAAAAGCAACAAAGCCTCTGAGGATGTTCCCTGTTGCAAACACATTTCTGGGAGCAAGTGATTAATCTATATTGGATTATGAAAGAACTAACAGAAACTCTATAAAGACAAATATTTGATTGCTTCACTTGTTCACACAGAATTAACTCTGAGCTGGGCATCAGTGGCAGCAGAGTGGTGTTAGTCGCCTTAATAGAGTGCAGAACAGGGCACACAGAGGTGTTTGTTTTCCACGCCTACATCGAGCCTCACTGCTTCTGCAAAGGGAAAGTGCCCAGTCAGCTGTGGAGAACACAGACATTACTGTGGAGGCTGCTGTTTCTCAGCCTGTTGCCTACTGGAAGGTAGTCTGTGAAATCATTGTAAGTCCATGGATCATCCACATACCCAGGGATATGCAAAACAGGAGAAATATTATGAGCCAGAAAAATATTTCTGTAATATTTGTGTGCTTTTGTAGAAGGAAACACCCATGGCAACAGCATGTGAAATGGAGTTTTGGAAAGGTTGGATAGTCCTTGAGTTGAAAGTACAGATAGGTTTTACCCCTTTTGTATACACAGCATCATTCTTTACTTAAAAATATTATAAATATATTTTTGTACACAATATGCTGGTGTGAGAATGTTCGTAAAACATCTCAGAGCCATGTTCTTCAGTTGCAGGGTAATTTTTTCCCATAGTCCAGGTTCCTCTGATGCTCAGATATCTATAAAAATCTTTGACAGGAGACTTTAATTGAAAACGGGATTTTGTCAATGGGAAAATCCCCACTCAGATTTTACTAGTTGCCACACCCCATTGTTTCCTGTGATATTTCCCCTGACCCTGGCCGCTGTTGTTGTTCTCTTGTCTTTTATCAGTCTGGCTCATTCAGAGAGGCTGATCTGTCCCTCAGTCCTACTGCAGTTGGGAACAGTCACATAGGTTTCCACAAATAAAGGCTTGTATCTTGCAAGGATGATGATGATGATGTAGTTCAGGTGCTGCCCTTAGGCTGTGGGGAGTGTTAGTGCTGGAGTGACAGGCTTGGTGTGGGTGAGTGAATTTACTGCCTCGTATTTGCTTTGCTACTTTCCACATCCAGAATACACCACAATGGTGAAGTTGAATGCAAGATATTTCATGGACCAGTGATATGGTTTGGCTGTGTCTGGCTGTACTTACCTTAGCGTAAGCACAAAAACCTGGAAGAGTACTAAATAATGAAAGAGCTAATTAGTATCTTTTAAAATCTAGCATTTTAAAATCTTAAATCTAGATTTTAAAATCTTTTAAATAAAGCTGAAAGTTTATCAGCAGGTTTGATAGTGAGACCAAGAGACCCATGATGTGTTTCTATGGAAACTACAGTTTAAGGTTTTATCTGATGAGATTCTAAAAAGAGTACAATCTGCCTCTTTCTGATTTGGGTAGACAGAGGATAAATATGGCAAAATCAGTATCGTAAAGTGATCTTTGGAAAGGCAGTTAATGAAGTGTTACAGGATGAAAACTGCTGTATAAATGTAGGGTGACATTTCTGTCTTAATCATTGACTTTAATGAAGTGATTTTTAGGACGGATTGCTGGTAAGAAGCTTCAGCTCTGCAGCCAGTGTATTTGTATATGCTTCAATTCAGCTGCTGTTGTTGAAATACTGAATTGTTTGGACTTAGCCTGAATGTGACAGCATAGCATCTTGGCGTGGAGTTGATCACAGGTTGTGGAAATTCCCTGTGCGCATCTCTGGTGATTTCCAGTCCTTACTGGTCACGTTTTTGCTTTTGTCATTCTGTCTAGTCACCTCTGCTGGTCAGTGTCTGCCCTGACCTTCTGAGCCACGTTACTGCAGCCCTGGGTTTTCCCACTACTCTGCCAGTGGCCTCTGTTGTGCTGTGCTGAACCGTCCCTCATACAAATACTGTGAGAGGTGTGCAGTGCGGTGACGGCCGGGCTGAGACTGTACAGTTCATTCATTGTATCATATGTGAAGCACACTGCTCAGAGACAAACACTGTGATTCACTCAGCCCTCGTGCTATTTCTGTCCATGCTTTTGTTCGCTTTGATTTCACTCTCTTAATCAACATAGATCAGTTCACAGCCTTCGAATTCATTATGTGCAATCTATTCATCCTCACTTCCCGTCAGATCTTTCAGGAGTTCATGACAGAGATTGATCCTCACTTAATCAGGTTTTTGTTCAGAAGTTGTTGGCACCTTGTGCTACCTGTGATGAATTCCTTCACCATTCCATGGGCCACGGCTACCTTCATTATGAGAACAGAATATGGCCATGTTCAGAGTTGGTTGAGGCTGAGACACTTTAATTTTTGACCATTTTCTGATAGTGACTGTCAGAGCAAATGAAATAACATCTGTATTTTTACTTATAATCTTATGAGGAAAAGTACTGAATTAAGGTTATCAGAATAGTCATAGGTGCTGTGTCCTGTCTCTCATGCAAAAGAAACCATTCCCCTCTGCATGGTGATGGTTCCTTACAAAGCAACAGGCAGCTTCATCAGCCAGCAATTAACGCCCCAGGGCTCGACTCTCACATTTTTTTTGTGCTGCGCCTTCTGTATATATTGTAAAATCTCGGTACAGCTGTTGTGTTTGTAGAGGTTACAGTAGTGGAATAAATAGTTCTGGAATGCAGTGCAGGTATGCAGAAAATAGCCTGGTCTTCTGCATTTCTCTTGTATAGATGCAAGTAAACTGTTAAACAACCTGACCCAGAAAAGGGATAAATTCATATTACATGCACAAAAACCAGATGCTTCTCTACAAGCAAATGGAATACTTGGAATTTTAGAAGAACTCTCCTTGAGATTTTAAGAGCATTGTTAGGAATTTTAAAAGCACTTTTAAAATCTTATGTGTCTGATTTGTCATTTTTACTAAGATAATTAAAGCCTTTACGGTGTACCCACCCTACAGTTCAGGAACTACTCAGACTTAATACTTAGTGTAAAACATTTCTGAATTGGTGCTTTAAAGAGTAATTTGGAAAACAAGAGAAGTTTGTTTCCAATGTAAGGACTTTTCTTTCTTCAAACCTCCTCAGGGAACTCAGAGGTACCTTTCTCTTGCTATGGCTCTTCATTTGTTATTGAACTGTTTCACATGTTTGCTGCTGCTTTCCTTTGGGGGAAGCAGGAAACACTGTTTCACAAATGTAATGAAGAAAATAATGCAGAGAGCACCATTTCCAGCAGCAGCTACCAAGCAACTCTAAAGTTCAGGATTTTTCATTCTGACACAACTTCATACTGGAAATGAAATATTCCTGCTTTGACTAGTCTGATTGGCTACTTTAAACTGATTGAGTAGAGTACACCAGGCGTTTGGAGCTCTAGCACAAAATAAATGGAGTAATTAGTACAAGTTCAGATAATTTCAAAGATAGCAACGGTGTTTTAATTGAAGGAAGATTTGTCTCCGTTGTACAAAGTCAAACAAATAGACTAGTGTCAGTACTTGAACAATGTAGAATAATGGCGCTGCGTCAGCTCTATGAGACTGCTTAAGCTTGTTAACTGAAATTATCCCAATGACGTGTTCACAGTTTGAAAGAAAAAAGACCCACAAGCGTGGTGCATTTCTGGCCTTCATAATTCTGCTCTCGTTTCAATTCTGTATGCGTTCTCATCAGAATTTGGGATGTCTAGAAAACTGAAATGCTGGCAGAGGGCTTGAAAAGGATTAGTTATCACCATGGCAAGTTAGACTTTCTTTTTTTTTTTTTAACCTTCCCTGATTTATGATCTGATTGCAGAGACAGAGAGCTTTATCAGCACAGCATCCTATACATTTGTGAAGATGCTGAGGACCTCATGTAATTCTTGGAAAAGAAGAAAGGGAAGAGCTAAACTCAAAAGTACATGTGTGCATTGAAATCTGACCTAGTGAGAGCCCTGACGGTCCCAGAGATTTTTGTATACCTCCTTCTCCTTGTCTTTCTGCCCTGTATCTTACAAGGAACTGTACAGCTCATAAACGTTTGTCTTCCCAGAGTTTATCTGCTAAATCTTTCTCTGCAATTAGCATCCTTGACATGTTAAGACAGAGGGAAAAATCTATCTCGTGAAGCGGTTGCTTTTCAAAAGTAATTTGCTCAATTACTTCTGCCAAATCAGTTAAAAAATTCAGCAGAGCAGAAGTGGGGATTATGAGTTGTTTCGTGGGAGCTAGAGGAAGCGTGGAGGCAAATGTAAAGGAGCAGCAAACAAAATGGTTGGTTGAGGAATAGTGAGATGTTTCATTTATGCACAAAGAGAAGCAAGCCTCCGTAATCCAGCTTTATCTAGACTACATGAGGACACATCCTGTATCACAGGATGCAAATCCATTGGTAGAAGATGAGCGGGATGTGTGGCATTTATAGGAAATAAGCTCTTTTTAAATGATAATTTTACATCTCATCAATAAGGGCTTTTACTTTGCTGCAGTTCCATGTGCTTTTTAGCCCTACCATGAAAGAGGAGCCAGTGACAGATTGCTTGGGGCAAAGAATAAGGGGGGAAATTCCTGAAAGTCATTAAAATACTGTGGCTCACTCCAGCATTTAAATAGTCATTGCAGCAAATTTGAGTGACTTTAAGCAAGAAGAAATTTTTCTCTGGGTAATTATCTTTGACCTTATAGCTTGGGAGGAGAGAAGAGGGAGTGGATGCTTCTAGGCAAAATATGAGATAGGAAAGGAAAAGCCTCCCACAAACTGTGGTAGAGTTGTGGTGTTTGATTGACAAAGTCTAGTTGGTTAGAAGGTTGGATACATTTGATGGCTTATGTTTAAGTTACTAGATATGATGATAAACTTTTTAATAGGATATTAATATGTTTAATAGATCTAATAAAGCACTGCTTCTAGAACCTTTTACTTAAACTTTCTTTAGAGCTGTCAAGACAGCTCTTTAGTCAATGGCTTTTATTGCTTGCCTCTGCAGTGTTAGTGGAGCGGCTGATTATCTGATAATAGAACAGTTTCCGGTATGCTATGTGAAAGAAATATTTTACTTTTATTTCCTCTGCTTCAGCAGGACTATTTCATATTGAGTGCATCTGTTCTTGTTAGTCACAGCTAAAGTAATGTGAAGGAGCCCCAAGAAGCTATACAGATTTTGTGTGGAAGCTTATGACAGATACATTGCTTTATGACTCCTCACTGGCCTGATTTCTGCCATATTTTGAAATGTAGGAAGTGGTTTTTAGGATTATTACTGTTAATTATTTTATTTAAAGTAACGAGGTGCTTTTTTTCATTTGCAACGTGAGAGAAGTTTGGTGTATGTATAAAAAGGGAATAAACTGACTTAAGTGCTATTTTGGTGTCTTGTTTATTTTTATTTTTCAGTTGAGCTAGATGAATTTGGAGCAATTACTTTGTATATAGTATGCAATGTGGATGTTCCTGAGAAGCAGCTGGTTTTCTGTTCGTGGTCTGTTTCCTTCCAGTTCACTCCCGTCAGTCTCCATATAGTGGGCAGTGCCTGGCTTTGGGAAGAACTCTTTAGGGATCACCACAGGCCAGGAGGGAATGCCACTGTTTTCAGTAACTACAAGTGTTTAGTGGTAATCATAATGGAGCCGCAGTTAAAAAATCACAGTGGAAGCATAAAACAATCCCTGACATCCTGTGCTCCATTCAAGATCCTGTGTCGTCTTCTTGTAAACCGCAGGCCTTTGTCTTGTCTGAATTCTGGTCGTGAATAGTTCATGTGCCTCCCTAAATTATCGTGCTGTGCCAAAGGACTGATCTGTCTCTGCTCTTGGTAGGAGTATGACTGTCAGGTCACACGCCTGCGACCATATCATGGGCCCTTGGGTTAATAGTGAGATGTATTCAGTGAATGTGGCTGAGAAGGGCAGTCAAGCCCTCTTAATCCAGTGTGCTTGTGCCTCTTGGATATCATGATTTTACTACGTGCATTGTTACTATGTGCTAAGCAAGGGCTGCAAGGTGCCCCAGCAGGGAATGGAATTATTCCACTATAGCTTGTGTGTTGCATTAAATCTAGAAAATACTGCTGAGTTCTCTGGATGGCAGTGTGTTATTGCATCATGTTGTGTTTGTACTTTAGTACGTGTATCCCTGCTGGAAAATGATGTCATTAGCAGCATGGCATAGGGCCACCGTGTTGCTTCTCTACCAGGCTGGACTTCTGCTGTACACAGAAAACTCCCAGCAAAAGCCCATTGAGTTGTGAATTGCCTGGCCCTTACTGATGTCACACGTATTTGTGTTCTGTTTTGATGCCTTGTCTCTAGGGAGCAGACATTGGTATGAATGTCTCTTCTCACATAGCAGCTGAAGATGCATTTCCTTCTAAGCCTGCAATCTATTTCCTGAATGACTATTTCTGTTTGATTTGCAGAAGGCTGAGGTCTTGTTCCTTACAAAATTGTTAGTAAAGCTCCCTATGACTTTGGTTAGAATGGAATCAGCATGGACAATGGGGGAAATACCACAGCTTGCCTCTCCTTTCATTTACAGGACTGTCTCTTAATGTGTTGCAAACTCTCTCAGCTGAAGTCATCATGCACTTGGAAAGGATTTATGTTTCTATTTTTTGCTGCATGGATTTCTTCTTTGACTTTTTGTGTAGGTTTAAAATACACTGGAAGTGGCTGAACAGTCTGTCCACAGAGATGCCACTTACACTGAAGTAATTAAAGCTGTGCCAGTGTTTCCACTGTACAATGCAGTTCTCCAAGTTTTATTACTTGGCTTCAGTAGTTTGTTCTTGTAAACAAGATGTACACTCAGACACAAATTGTTTTGAAGTGTGTTTTAAACGTCCATCTGCAAGTTTTGGAGCTATAACACAACCAGGGAGAGACCTGAACAATGAGCTGACGTTTGGCTGTCGTGAATCACAGAGAAATATATTTTTTTTCTTACTGAAATGGTGCAGCTTGTACCTAATGAGCCTCGCTGCAAGTGGGGATTCTGGGCTTAATATTGGTTTCTACTGTGATTGCAGAGAAGCATAAAAAGGAGAAATATTTCACACTGATCTTCAGCCTTTGTGTCTCTCCAAGCAATATGTACACTAGGATGTACTTCTAGAATACGTTAGGAGTTTCTTTCCCCTTAACGTGCTGTAAATCACTGTTTGCCGTATGTTTTCCAGTTCAGATTTTGCAGCTGATATTTTTTGCTTTGCTGATGGTGTTTTACATGTGTGCAATCAAATTTTCAGCTCCTGCCTTTGCGCAATCTGCAGAAGGTCTAATGATCCCTACCCAGGACTGGATGTGCCAAATCCCAGTCAATAAAGTGCTTACAAGCAACATGTCCATACTGCCGTGAGAACTCTCTTGGCACTTCTGCAGTGAGCTGTTCTGCCCAGATCTCTTTGGCCAGGAGTGAGAGTGGTTCCTGTTTAGCATTGGCTATGCACATCTGAGCACAAAATCGTGCTGATGGTGTCTCTGTATTGTTTCTCAAGTGCTCCTTTAGCGAGTTAGATGTTAGTCTATCATGCTGACTGTAGATATAGCCCAGTTAAACCGAATCAGACAGACTTTGCCAACACGTTCTATCCTGCTTTAATGGCTGGGATTTGCTGTCAGCAAACGACATCTCTTTGAGATTGATATAAATGTAGACATAAAATGTCAGCCTTGACAAGCAGTATCTCGTATCAGGCACTGTCTTGCTCATTGTTTTCTTCACTCACTGATTGCCCTTTAATAGTAAATTGTAAACCAATCTTTTCAGTTGGTTTCAAAGCTGAATATTGCATATTATACAATAACAACAAGATTTTAGTTCTTGTAGGAAAAAAAATTGCGCTACGCATACACCACTCCCCTGTCCCCTCCTGGATGTCAATGCTGATTTTAGATAGAAAACTTTTGTCATTATGGAGGTTTCCAGTTTCTGTTGTTCTTGTGTGCCATTATACATTTTTTTTGGAAATGATAAATTATTTTATTGCTTGCCATTAAAGAAAATTCTAGAAATAAGATCTGTGTCAGTAAGTAAAGAGGGGATGTTTCCAGCTTGTATCAACAGCCATACCTGCTTCAGATTATTAGAGCTCTGTAGTGCCATGCAGATGCACCTGATTTGCCCTGGAGCAGGGTTAGGTGGCTGAGTTACCATAGGAGGTTTGGCAGTGTGAGTGCAGTTGGACAGAAGGTCGGGGCATAATGGTGAAACTTTGCAGAGTACAGCAAGGTGAGGAAGCTGCAAAATCTAGGTCTTCCAAGAGGAAGCGTTCAATGTAATTACCGTTCCACATTATATTAAGTAACTTTAGAGGATGAGGTCTACGTTTAATTTATGAATGAGATACAATCTAGAAGGATTTGGATGTCTTCTATTCTTCTTTTATTCATTCATGTTGCAGAGTTTTTAAGTGTGCACTTATAGTGCCCTTTGCCCACAGCTGAAATGACTGTGGGGTTGTTAAAAATAAATTCAAGGACAAGCCATTGAGTCTGGCTAAAAATGTACGCAACAAAAGGGTATAGCTGTACTGGGATAGCATTTTGACTACCATGGCCTTGATATCTTGTTTATGGTGCTATAAAGCTTCATTGTAAGAAATTACTCAAACACACTTTTTATTTCCAGAGTTTATTGTTATATATAGGCTTTGAATGTGAACATTTCCTGAGTGGTAAATTCTGTTTGCCTTTGTATCTTCTGTATCTGTCTCTGCTATCTCATAAAATATTGATAACGTTGCACCCAAAGCAGCTTGGCCAAACTTTCATTGCATGGTTTGAGCTCAACAGCAAAGCACAAGATCCAGTGCGTTTGCCTGGTCTCATAACTTTACACACACAGTTGTAACCTCTGTGGATCTGTAGTGCTTCTCTGACTATCCAAAGTGCTTTGAGACTTGTGGATGTGAAACATTATGTAATGATGTTTTGTGTTATTTATTTTTACAAAGGAAATATTGATGCTCAAAACTATGCTAGGAATTAGGCTGTGGTGAATTGAAATTGTAATTTAGTGGTGCATACGCCTGAGTTTATGGTGTGTGGTTACTTTGGGGTACAGATGGGAGAAAAGGCTCTGGAGATAATAGTTCAGCTGCTGCTGTTGGTGTGTTTCTACCCTGTCCTGTATATGTATTTGTACTTCTGCTTCATTCCTAGCATTTCTTCATCTGTTGTGGGAATTAGGACAAAGAAGCAATTTGCCTAAACTCTTCAACAACTGATGATTATGTCAGCTACATGTGGGACTACCAAAACAGGGAGTAATATACTTCTTTTTTCTTCTTCTGTAGTGATTGTTGGGTTCTTTTCAGTACGCTTTCTCCTTTTGGTGTGTATAGGATCGTAAGAACATAGGTTATGATACAGGTTGGAGGTGACCTCAAGAAGCCTCTAGTCCAAGCTCCTGCTCAAAGCAGGGTCAGCTTTAAAGTAAGATTCGGTTCCTCAGAGCTCTGTCTTGTCTGGTATTGAAAACCTCCAAGGATGGACACTGCGCAGCCTGTTTTGGAATGGTCAGGGAACAGAATATGGGAAAAACTGGAGATTTAAAAGATATTGATTTTTTACAAACTATGCTTGATACTCGTTACAGAACGACTTTCTCCAATTACCCACAAGAGGGAGTTTAAGCCTTTTCTATAGGGAAACAAAAGGCAGTGGTAAAATGCGCTATCAAGCACTGGTGCTGCAACTGGTTTCTTCAGATAATCCCAGTTAAAAGATCTTAGTGCATTGATATCCATTAATCCCAGATCCCAGGCGGAGGGAGTCATGGATCTTCATATCATTGCAGCACTTTGGCCACAGGATCATTTAGGGAAAGCTGTTTTCTTTGTGGCATCTCTGTAACATATACCTAGGTGCTCTATTGTCACGTAATTGTTCTTGGTGGTGGTAAAATGTGTGTTGAAAGTGATGAGTCGCTCTGCTGTGCAGGCGAGGAGCCTTTGGGACCTGAGTGGGTGCCAATCGCTCACCTCCAGGTTTGCTGTAACCTCTGGTTTGTGTGGCAGACAGGTGACTGCATGCCATGCAACTGCTGCCTGTCAGCTCAGCACTTTGGCACTTCATTGGTCATATGGCTTGTGAGGGTTAACGTCCTCATCCTCTTCTCTGAGGAGAAACAATGTTAACTCCTTCACTGCTGATCTACCACTGCAACTGCTCTGCTGTTCCTGTTCCACTGAGGCCAGCTTAGTTCTGCTTTCTCTTGCAAAGATGCAAATTAATCCCATCATCAGTTATCTGAAATGGTTTCTTTGAGGAGCTGTGTGTCTCCACAGAAAAGCAGTGGGATAGAAGTCTCTTTATTTGTAAAGATTAAGTCCAGATTAGCAGTGATTGAGATTTTTTTCATGAGGTACCTGCTCAGAAAATCCTGAAATAAATATGAACCTCATGCCAGTCTTTCAAGAAAGGTCACCTTTTCACAAGGTAAATCATGACGATAAGCACTAATGCGCCTCAGGAAATTCATCAGTGAGGCCCCAGCCTGGGTGGAATCAGGTATTTGTGTGGCAGCTTCAGCGTACTGTGTCCCTGTGTTACACAGAAGAGCTATGAAAAACTATTTCTTCCAGCTGTCCTGCTGAAATCTTTTTCCCCTGACATTATAACTAGAAATGAAACAGACTTGAAGTGACTGCCACCATTCCATAGGCTTCCTGCCTTTTCCTGCATTTTTACATTTTCTGATAAACAAATGCAGAATGCTATCAGCTAAGTGAGCCCTGATAAATCTCACCAGGTGCAGCTCTGCAGTTGCTGTCCTAGGAAGTGCAGTGTGAGAGGAGAGGTCTTTGGTGAGACCGCTGGTCTGCAAATGCTAAGTAGCCTCACAGACATCAGTCACTCCTGAACTTTTACATGGGAGGCAGATGCATGTACCATCTGTTGTTCAGGTGTGGTTTTCATCCTCTGGCTAGAGGGAATTAGTCCAAAGGCCTGGCTTAGTCAGAGGGAAATACAAGGATGAATATCAGATGGGTTTGTGGCCTTGAACTGACAAGCCCAGTAAATGATGCTGATTGATATTGAAAGGCTCAGCTGTGAGGAAGCCAGGAATGGTCGTGCTCTTCACCCTTTGACTGTAACTGTTCCCCACTTCTGGGTGCTTCCAGAACTCAATGTGCTCGGGAAGGAGAAAAACATAAGGGCAGACCTTGAAAGCTATTCTGAGCAATTGATTATGTTAACAAGGGTGTTATTCTCCTTGCTAAAATGATTTACACGGAGAACAAGACAGAGTGCAGTTATATCATGCCAGCCAGCTTCTCTGGTTCTGAGCTGCAAGTTGTTAAAAATAAAATACAAAAAATTAAAGAACCTTGCATTTTAGTGAATTTGAAAAACCTGTCCTTGCGACGAAAGGAAGGAATAAAGAGCGCTGTCTTTACTGAACTTTTCTGAAGCCCTAGATCCAAAAAGGGGCTTGTATTAGTGAAAGCTAACTGCTTTTAATCTATTGTAAGACTGCACTGTTATGAAAAACCTCCTGGCTGAATTATACATTCACTTCTGTTTAACCAGCATATCCATTAGAGAGACAGAGGCCACAGAAGAGATCTTAATTTCAGATCAGATAAAAGGAAGCCAAGGCTGGAACACCAAGAACATGTGGCAGAAGCTTAAAGAACTAAGTTATGGGAATCAAATTAAGGAATTCAAAGAAATATGGCATGATTCAAAGGCCAGAGGAAGGCTATCATGGAAGCGTTACATTTCTGATGCCGGTGAAATGACCCGTACGCTGTTCTGCGTTCACTGGTTTGAATTACCATATGTACCTGAATTACCTTTCAAGTAACAAGTATGATTTTGGGAACACTGCCCAGTGACCGGTTTTGACCTGCAGAAACTTCCCTTCCTTTTCCAGAGATAAAATACAGCCCTCTCAGACAGATTAACATGGGGAGCTGCTCTTTCTATGGGTAGTTTCTCTGGAACTCCTGCATCATGAAAGGAGATTTATGCCCTTACCACTGTGTACAGTCTGCACAGTTCGATACAGCGGTAGCTGTAGGCTCAGGAACGTCTCTACAAGAAACACTTGTGTTTTCAAATGGAGACAAACCCATTACTTTCAGCTAAGTGCCCTTCCCGCTTAAACAACTCACTTAACCTTGATTTAGGGGAATGGTTATTGTATATCAGATGCATACTCTTCAAGATCCAAACCGTTCCTCTTGGCTGAATATGAGGGAGGCTTACAACACAGGGTAAATCCCACTGTTGGCAGTCCTGTATTTATGTGTCGTTCCACTCTGTGGAAAGGAATTGGGTCCTAAAGAAATCCCTACTCTGTGTGTTCACTCAGTGGGGTTTGTAGGCATATGGACTGCCTGAAACTTTTGCTTCGCACAATATTTTTTATTTTGTCCATCTTCACTTTTTTTTTTTTTTAATAAAGGCAAATAACTTCCCATGTTTATTGGTGATGCCAACAAAAATAAATGCTCTAAACCAATTTTGGGAATTCTCATTTTAAAATATGAGGGAGGATTGCCTGTGAGTTTAGAGAAAATCCTGCACAGATTCTGTGGTAAATTAGTTTGAGATTTGTCCAGTGTTCTGTAGCCCTGCAGTCAGTGTAACCCAACATCTTTTCTCTTTGTTAAGGAGAGTGCTCAAATCCATTAGTTAATTCAAGCTGAATAAATTCATTGGTGTTTTCCTGCCAAACACTATAAAAGGGAATATTGAATTGTTCCTTGGAAGGGCCCCTACAATCTGTCATGTCTGCTCAGTATTTTTTTTACTGTGATGCAGCAGTGCCCCTGTGTCTTTATGAACCATCATGATCTGAAGTTTGTTCCATCCAACAAAGGAAGGGTGGGAGCCCGATGCTCATAATTTAGAGAGTGGTGAATCCAGTGGTAGCAAAGCACTGGAGTTCAGACTCGATCTGATGGTGAAGCATATCCTGTGTACAGATTTTGGTTCGTGTGTTTTCTCTTTGCCTCGCTGGTGTCTCCATCAGGTTCCTTGTAGCAGTGGCATCGCCAAGAAGGGAGAGATGATGATGAAGGAAATTTATTGAGTGTTACTGGTGGGTGACCCATGATACGGTTGAGCTCATTTCTTTGCAGGTGTGCTATGTGAAGATGCTGTCCTTCTACGCGAGTCTGGCAAGAGTAGCATAACATGGGCTGCCATCTTCTGGTGAAAGCTCCTTTTGCTGGGGAGTTTGTTACCATTGGAGTTATTAGTGACACTATCACACTCGCTCATTCACATGTCATTTCAAAATGATGTCCTTACCAGGCAAAGGGGAACTTAGTTGGAGCTAGGTAGGAGAAAAGAGAGTATCACTGGAAATGCTAAAGCTTTGGAGTGCTGTAGCGCTCGGAAATGGAGCAGCACTTCGGTGCTTCAGTACCTGTGCCTTGGCTTCTGCTATGAAGGTCAGGAAACAGACTACCCAAGCTGTTTTCTCTGGCTAGTTAAAATATGAAGCATGGCTGAAAGATGGGCCAAAGAAACATTACAGGGCATGCACGAAGGTGCATCTTGGCAGAGGCTGTTACACTGAGGCTGTCAAAGCCAATCAAACCAGAGCAGACTGACGCTTCTCTATGCAAGACACGCCAGAGAGAAAGCAAGTGCAGGGGGTATAGGAGGGTGTGCCTGTGACACCTGGAACCTCTGCTTACTGCGTAGCCACAATAGCTGAATATTCACATTTTTCTTACTGATAAGAGACCCAACCATGTAATCTGCTCATAGAACAAATCTATCTTTGCTTACTGCTCCTCCTTTTGTCTGTACTCTGCTCAGCCTGAGTAATTGGAACATCAGAGCACAAAACTTTTCCTCCAAGGCAAAACATGGGAACAATAAACAATAGGTTTTCTTTATATGGCAGTAATGTAGAGGCATTGGCACATATATGGACTCAGAGCTACTCAGCTGTTTGAGAGTAGTTTCTCTACAGTACAGTACATAATTCGTAAGCATAGCTGTAATGAGATTTTCAGATATGATTTCACCATATTTAATTTATGTTGTGTATTGAGATAGTGAAGGATCTTCCAGGGAGGCTGTTTTGCCGTGAGAATAGCAATGACTTTCTTTCCAGCCTTCTTTCTCTTTGTCTTGTCTTGGAACTTTATGCTATTTTCTGTAACTGTATGCTGTCTTTATTTAACCCAGGTAATATTTCATGAGTATTTCAATGGACAATGGTGCTGTCAAGGACTGTGGTGCTGCTTCCCACATTACATTGCTAAGCAACATACAATATAACAGCATGATATCCTCCTGCACTTGGTGAGAAGTCAGACTTCAATACTCAGTAGAATGATTCTGATCTTCTGTCACACAAGAACCCCTTTGTTTCAGCACATAAAGATTTACGTTAATAGTAACAGACTCCTACAGAAGTTGGACTTTTACTTTTTTTAAATTCACAAGTGCTAAATATATATACTTTTTTCCCGCTAATTAATTGCAGAGAAGTTGTTCTTTGCCATTTTGCTGGTTGTGTAGCTTTCACTGACTTTGGCAAGACTTGCTTTATCAAACTATCATTTAAGTAAAATGTTTCAGCTTTGAAGCAAGTTTGTTTGCTGACCTGCTTAAAATTACACACGTGCTTGAATACCTTGCTAAACATGGGTCAGCTTGAGAGCAGAGACACAGTGGCAAATCCCTGTGCAGAAGCAACCTGTTTATTTTCATAACGTCTGCCTGAAATGCAAACTATAATACTTCATGAGGTAAATCTTAGTTTTCCCATATATTCCAAACTCCTCTATTTATAGCCAAGTTAATTATGAATTTGAAAAAATCTCATCTGAAATCCAGTTTGTGAAATTACATATGAAGTTCCATAGTGGAGATCACTTTTTGCCAGATGATCTCACATCTATAAATAGCTGCGTATTTGAGTTCATTTTTGGTTTATATATATCTTTAAAATAATTCAGCAGGATCATCACTCAAATGTTAGCCCCCTTTCTAAAGGGTAATGCCTCTGTACAATGTTTCAGTAGATCGTGAGATGAGAATTCTGCCACTTGCAGATTTCATAAAGCCTTTCCTGTTAATTGTCTCACTTGCTTTTAAAAGCCGTTAATACCAGTCAGGCTTATTGTGCCTGAGTATGCAAAACTTTCTCATTGTTGCTGTCAAGAACTGTTTCAGCATTTTCTAATTAGTGCTAGGGATCAAAGGAGACTTCGTATTATTAATCTTGTATCTTAAATAGTTAGAGCATGAGATCAAAATCAGTGTTATTTTCAGTACTGAGATCACAAACTGTGTGATACTGAGTGAGTCGCTTTTGGCAGCAGTGCAGAGCAGTAATTATTTAGAGTGCTTCAAGGAGCTACTGCTACGAGTGGCTGGGCTGATCGGGTAGAGGTGAAGGATTCTGGCTGCCCAGAAGCTGTTTCTGAAGAGAGAGCTCATTGTGTGCAGAGCTGCTCTCACCTGACTGGATGTGGGATTGAGTGCCTCTCCTCTGACAGCCAGGGCGGTGTCAGGACCATTGTGTTCCTCATGTGTGCCGGTGTGCCTACAGTTTCATGGCAGCTGGGGAGTGAGAAAAGTCTTAAATCTGGGAATCTCTTCTTCCCTGTAGATGTCTATTTCTAATTAATTCTTAAAAGAAAGACAAAACTTTTGGAAGGTCTGTTCTTCTGGAGGGGTGGTTTGATCTATAGGTAGCATACGGAAGAGAGTATGGGCTTTGAGGATAATGGTAGTGTGTATGAGGGTGAAACAGGAGCTCAATGTGTGAGAAATGGTCTTCATTTGAACAAGAGCAGGGTAAACAGATTGGCTGATCATACTGAATACCAGGCAATTTTCTTTTAAATTAGCAGATGGGGAGGAAAAGGAATATAAAAGGAAGTGAGAGGAAAAAAGAAGCTAAAGATGAATGTTGAACGGGAACAAAATGTTGCCAAGACATCACAAGAGAATGAAGAATTGATGAAGAAAGGGAAATTAAATTGTTGCTTACTATGGGAGCTCAAAAGAGCTTTGGAGCCTTGGCTCAGTGTCTAAGCTGCACTTTATATAATCCCCCGAGTGCCATGTTTTACTGACATGACCCTTGCGGCCAGAGAGTCAGATGTGGAGGGGTTGTGTTTGGAGATGGTAGAGACCCGCAGCAGAAGAGGAGCCCGACAGAGGATGTCAGAGCCTGTGCAGGCTGAGGGGCATTTCCTGGAGTCAAGCAAAGCTGGTTTCATCTAACGCTAAAATTTGTGATGGGAACTGATAACAGAAATTTGTTGTATCTCCTTGTCAGAATAAGAAGGCAAATCAGGACGCTGCTAATTCAGATAAAAGCAGGCTGCCAAAAAGGAGGAAAACAAGTACTTCAAATTCTTCCAGCCGTTGTAATCATTCCAGTTACTGTAACAAAGCCTGATGAGAAGACTGGAGAATCTGAAGGTGATAATATTGCACAGGGCGTGGAGTTCCCAATATGACTGCAGATGATGCTGAGCAGTCAGTAGGACGGGTTCTATACTGCAGAGAGGCAGCTTGGTAATTGCAGTTAGATCCTCTCAGGTGCAGTATTCACAGGATCATGTGTTCATGGAAGTGGAACAGAAAAGCTGATGGGAATAGGATTGGTATTGAATATGCTTGAAAACATGCACAGGTATAATAGGAATTTTCTGAAAGCTAAGGCACCTGGAGCAGCGTTCTCTATGCTGTGTGCTCTCTGGGCTGTTTGTGGTCTGTCAACTGGTAGAAGGTGATGTGTGGTCTAGTGACAAAAGGAAAAGGTACAGAAGCAGCAACATGTATCTTCTGCATGGAAATAATGAGAGGAAAAATAAAACTATATTGAAAGTTTAGATAAAGTTTTTCTTTTTCATAAATGAAAACTGTGTTGCTTAGATGACATACTGTAGTCCTGAATTTGTTCCAGAAATGTTACATGCACCTTGAGCACCAAACAGATTGTGCAGCAGTGACCTGGGATTTGTTTATGGAACGAAACATTGAGCTGGTTCTCCTGGCCGAGGTGGTTGCAGTCTGTAATTTCAGTGGCTCTGGTAGCTCACTAGACAGTTATGCCCAAAATACTGTGAATAAATATTAATTCTATTCTACCTTCCTATGTGCTAAGAAATACTTCAGGGGAAATGGAAGAAGCATCCCTCACCTGAGGGTAGATCTGCAGTGAACCTATGAATCATGACGGTGTGGTTCCTGAATAACTGCTCTAGGCTCCCAACATGTTCTGCAGGAAAACCAGAGGATAACCCTTACAGGAGCAGCATGGACTAGTTGGAGAGATACTGGAAGAGTCAGGAAAGGAAGAGCATGACAGGTGATTGATTATGCAGGATGTTTTATTCACCAGGGTAATAAGTAGCAGGTTAGAACTTTGCAGTCTCTTGTCACATGCCAAGATGAGTATTTATTATCTGTCTTCTCACCTTACCTTCCCTCGTCCTGTTGATTTCAGTGAAGTTTCTCATTTTCTGTCCAAGCCTGAAGATTCGCTGTGCATTCTTCATACGCACACTGGTATCTCCACTATTCTATGGAAACGTTGGGTTAGAAAATGGTTCATCTGTCTCAGATAGATCTATTTTTGAAGTTTTAGCTCTGGCAAAACTAATTGAGTTGGAACAGAGACTGTATTCTCATACTTTTATTCTGCCTAAAGCAAGACAGAGTGTTGAAGAAGTGAATGTGAAATCAGAAGTTACTGGACAACAAAAAGGAGCAATGACAGTAATATTCCAGGGAAGAGACATGGTAAACCTTTTTTTTGTCAGAAACAGATAGAAACATGAGGAAAGAATAAGATGTCATTTATCTTGAGCTTCACTTTTCAAGTGACAGCAACAAACAAAAGTTAGTTCCCAATCTTTGATTTTTGTTTTGTGCATTTCGCAGAAAACAAGAGACCATATGGAGTAATTTATCCTAAAAAAAGCTATGAAAATGAAGGGACCACTTGCTCTGGAAGGACAGTTGGCTGAATCTGTGAACAAAAAACGAGAGAGGGAGGAAAAGATGGGAAACAATAAATGAAGGAAAGAAAGGAAGAATGAGCACGCTTAGAGCAAGCAGAGTGACAGGCTTTGAGGATTCAGCGTGCGTGTCTCTGAATGCAAGAGCTTTATTTGTGTGCTTGAACATTGCCTGGGACTTTTTCTTCTTACCAAGTTTCATGTATTTCTGTAGAGACCTTGCAAATGGGAAGAAATACATATTTTGACACAGTATTTCTATGCTGTAGCTATGAATGTATGAGAATCACCTGTTGATTTGTGGAAACAGAAATCTCAGGGGAAGAAATCTAGGTGTTGGTTTTCTCTCTAAAGCAGCCCGTATCTGGAAGAGGGAAGAAAAGATGATCATCAGTATACAAAAAAGAGATTATAAATGTTCTACCAGGGCTATTTTCTGGGCAAAAGTTGTTAAGGACATATTATTTATTGGTTATTACGTTAGTTTAGCCTGCACCTTCACTGAAGCCTCAGGTGGGACTGCTGTCTGTTTTTCAAGGAGCTGCACCTAATTTTCCCCATGTTGCTGTTTAGCATGATATCTGTTGGAAGTTTTATTCCTTAGGAATTTAGCTTGATGCAAGAAGGAAGCATGAGTAACTTTTAAAAATGTAGATTACTCTTGTTAAGATTATTAATCCAATGTTTGGATAACCTCTGGATCATGGTTAAGTATCCAAATGCATGAATATTTCTCTGAACTGCACTTTCCAGTGGTGCTTTTTGTCCAGGTTTTTATTAGTGATCCGTCGTTATGCCAGTTGCTGTTGTATTACATGTACATAACATGGTATCATAGAACAGCGTGTACTTTAAGCTGTCTGTTGATTAAGGAAATACACGTTGATGACTTGTGCAACCTGAATGGGAAGAAAGCTGTGGCAGAGTGTTTCAAAAGAGCTAAGAAAACAGCAAATGCTTCTTACTCCTGTTTCTAGGAGACAACTGCAGAAACATAGTCAGGAATCTGTAAAGTCAGCTAGGGTGGAATCTCAACAGACAGCTCTGTAAATTGTGCACAAAACTCTGTGTCACAGACCTTTGGTTATTTTTGCCCTGGAGTCAGTTTAGTTTTATTTTCCTCTGCTGAACTGCCAGTAGGATTTTACCGAAGAAGCTCAAAGACACTTTCCGCAGTCTGAAGTGCACAGTAGCAAGAGGTAATGTTATCTTCTAGTTACACTGAAAGAATGTCCTGATAGCGTTCTTAAATTTTTGTGTCTTGGGGATATTGACTACGTTAAATTGATTGTTGGATTTGTCATGGAAGAACAGTTAATGTGTACTCCTTCCATAGTATTTTCTGATCATGATTACTGTAGAATCTGTAACTCTGGAGCATTTGGTTTGGTTTATTCTTCAGTTTTGTTGGTTAATGATAAGATTTAGTAGTTTGGGGCACAGATTTCAGAAGAGATATAAAGCTCAGTCCTTTCCGAAACTAAAGAACTGGCTTATTTTGAAGTGTCAGTAGTCAAAGGTGCTTCAGGAAATGTCATGTTTTGGGTGTGTATCAGGTGCTGAACTGCTCTTACACCAGGGAAGATCCTTAAAAACTAAAACTCCTGGTGGTTCATAAACCCAGAGAGCACTGAAGAGAAAGATGAGACAGATGCCAATTCTTGTACTGATACCCTAGGGAATGTCTTTAATGTAGAGTCTTTCCAGATTTTCGCACTGTTTAATTGTTACCTCCTTTTTTTTTTTTTGCTTATACTTTTTATCTGTGGTGAGGCTTTGAGTTCTGGATGAAAGGCTTCCACCCCAGATGTGCAATCAGAGCATCACCTTCTTCAGAAAATTAAGAGAAAAGCCTGCTGATTTAATAGCATAAATTCCCATCTCTGCAAATAAAGGACACTTAGAGGAGGATGTCCTAATGTTGCAGGTTATATGATCCGTGTCCTGAAAGGGGACTCAGCTGAGAATGGAGGCTGCTGTGTAGCACTGGACAACTCGGCAGACAGATCACTCTTTTGAAAGTTCTTTAGTCGTAACCTTAAAATAGGGTTTAGTCTTTTCTTAACCAGGCTTGTGCTTGCTAGCAGGATCGTTTGTATGAATAGAGTCTTGGTAACAGGGGCTGCTCTGCAGCTGGGGCTTCCTGAAGATCCCAGTTGTGTTTGAATTTATTAAATCGAGTGGTTACATTGCTGTCAGTTCCTGCCAAGGCAGTGGGATTCTTCCTACCAATATGAAGTAACCAAGGATGCGTCATTTTTCAGTTTGAACTTGTCATATTCAAGCACATTTATGATGGACGTAGTTCAGTTCCAGCAGAAAGCCAGCACAATAGGGCTTGGCATGAACTTTTGGAGCAGGACCATCCCCACGCTTGTTGTCCAAAGCAAGATAAGCTGCATCTCAATGGGAGCAGACCCAGCCATGAGCAGTGACTTTGAAAACTTGCCAGGTAAAGCCAAAGAAACAGTGAAGCTGGTTACTTGGTATGAATTGTTATTCAGCCCTCACAAAAGAGAAGGCTTTGACAACACCCCCAGTAACCTTGGCAAACTCTTTTGTTAAGCAGGTCTGTGCTTCACTGGCTTTCCAACTTGCAGGCATTCATTGCTCCCTCCTACACATGAATTTATGTTTCAAAGAAGGACTATGTGGTGGCAGGCAGCTGTGGTATCATGCTGATCTTTTACACTGGCTAACGACGACTGCATCAAACAGCAGGAAAAATAATGTACTGCTCTTCCATTTCTCAAGGGAAGAAGCAGCTGTAAACATGCAGCCTAACATGTTTTCTCCTTATTTTAAGTAATGGAGATCTTTCCAGCTTGGTCTTCTCACGTAGTGTGGCCTTACTGAGGTGGCATGCTGAGAATGGATCCTCAGGAATCAGTTTTGCACAAATGTTGACAACTAAAATGTAATTGCAGATTATCTTTTTTTTACCTGCTTATACTGGAAAAGACTAATTTTAGAGCTATTAGAACTTCAAATAGTTGAAAATCCACCAGTTCTTGTAACTTTCAAACTAAGACACATGCGTGATTGCAGAGGTGTCCTGCAGCAATGTTTATTGCTGTAAGCTAGGCCTAATTAATGCTTGTGATGTACTTTGATGTTGTTCTTAGACTGTTGAGATAGCCCTTACGGTAGCAAATGATGCATTATCAGATACAATGTAAAAATTATGCTAACAGATTCGTCTAGATTAGCGGAATATTATTTTGAAGAATGGAAAATTGTATTCAAAATGTCTTGTTGACTGTGCTTGTTTAGACATATGATTATTTCTACTTACCTTTTCCTAAAAATCTTTAGAACAGTTGGTAGAAAAGAAAGTAGGCTTCATAGTCTCCGTTGACCATGATTATATTTTGCTATACTTAAAATAGCAAAACCTGGTCCAAACGGGTCCCAGGCCTGTTATATCGCTACACTTATGCTACTTCAGACTTGGACTGTATTGCTTATCTAGGAATATTAAATGACTTTGTGATAAAGAATAGCAAAGAGGTTCAATGCAGATCCATGCAGCTGAGAAAAGAGAGCTGAGGTGATTTGCCCCAAGCTGTACAGCAAACTAAAAGCAAGTGCCATCTCTCTTGTTTACAGTTTTGTATTACAGTGTGAAATAAAGGCTAACATGAGATATCCTACGAAAAGAAATAGGAGATAAAAAATAGTGGCTGCCCATTCCCCCAAAGTGAAGTCTTACAGATTGAACCCAGCTGGAGCCTTGTACGTAAACTATGTCTCCATGATGTTCCTTAAAACATTAGGCAAATAGATACAACTTCCTTTTTTGTCTCCAAACTCGCTATTTAGGGGCATGTGGAGACGCTCTGATTGGACAGAAACAGAGCACATTTAATTTCCACTTCCTTTCAACCATTTAAAAATTCCTTCCGTGAAGAGTCAGCTTCTCAGAATTCTACATTTTGTGTTCTGCATAACCCCATAGGTATTCCCGAGAATATGCTAGCTGGGCTTCTCTTTCCATACTCATTAGTTCAGTGTGCTTGGCTCATTTCCTAGGATTTGGTCTAGCACAGCCTCTGACCACTCAGGCCATTTGTCTGAAAATCATTTCCCTCTTCACTTCTGCAATTTTCTATTCAGTGCCTGAGCAATTAAAATCCCCAGCGATCAAAGCCCTGCTCTTCCAACTGTCCCTTTCTTTTCAAAATCATCGCATGAGCTACTTTTCTGAACTGCATGAGCTGTGATTGAACAAAGAACCTGTGACAATTGCTCAGTTGTTAGAAATTGTGAATACTGCCTTAGCCAAAATATTGACATCATTCTGACTCGCACGTTCAGGATTAATGTTTACGAGGACTGTAACTACAGATGAGCAAATCATTTGGATGACATTAAAATCCAATCAGTTGTCATAGAAAGTCATTGAGGTCTAAATAACTATTATTTTTCACTTTATTTTCTTGATTTTTTTGGTCTTAGCTATTCTGTAGAATTTCTGTATTATTCCTGACTCTCCACAAGGCAGGATTTCACAGGTGTTTATTCTTTTCTAGTGCTAAATTGCCTGTGGAAAGTCTAGTATGTGTAAGCAGCATCTGTTTTATGGAAGAATACAAATTATTTCTCTCTCTCTAATTTGTCTTGATTCAGATGTTCATTATGGAACTATGTGTTCCTTTACATTGACAGCCGGGATTCTCCAGGCGTTTCTAGTCCTCTGTGACCGAGGTCGGCTGTTCGTGAGTCACTCTGTATGTGTGTTTGTGTTGGTGTTATCTTTGCATCCTGGCATACAGAACAGACAGACCATACCTGTTCAGGACTCCTCACCCCAAAATGTCTCTAAATCCCTTTTCTACCTGTTATTGTCAGCTTTTGTTCATTCCAGCCGGCTGTAATATGCGTCAGTCAAGAGTTAACGCATCCCAGCTCCCAGACTGTGTACCTGCCCCGGAACAGGTGGAGGGCTGTTGGCAGGCAGAGTGCCCTGCTCCTGCAGGCACGGAGGAGGTGGCTTTGTGGGGAAGGTGGAAAGAGGGAGGCTCTTTGTTTTGTCAGTGAGTGGGAGAAGTAGTGAAGTTGTAAAGAACACAGGGAGCGTAGGGTGAGAGGGGCGAGAATATAGGGTTTGCAGCACTGTAATTTAGACCAAGGCAGAGATCTCAGAACATAATTTAATAGGGGTCTATACTGTGCAGTCCTTAAAATAAATAGATGGGAATGAGTTTTCCTTCTATTAATATATGGCATAATCCTCAGGAGAAGCACTAAAGGGTTTTTGCAAGGTACAATTACAGTAGAGTCATACCAACCTGCTAGGTTAATTCCTCCATCCAGAACTGCCTGTTTTTCTCCCTTCAGCCAGCCATTCATTTGTCCGCCCACTGCCTGTAGCACCAGGCGTGAACAGTCAGCTCGAAAGTACCGGTTACATGGCTCTGTAAAGAGGAGCCAGTAAGGTAGAAGCATTACCCAGGAACACCAAAATAGAAACCCCTGCTTGCCTCAGAATCCTGTGTTGTCGGCCATGATGGACCCAAAATGCACTGAATCTGTGGTAGATGTGCAGAAGTGTTCTTTCTAAACAAGATACGTTTTAATGCCTTAGCTGGAGTGTTAAAGAGTTTGAGTGGTTGGTTCAAAGTAAAATTGATCCTGAAAGTCTAGATTTGGAGAATTTTCAGGACTGTTGTAACCAGTGAATTAATATTAATATGAATTTACCTTTCAGAGACACATCCTGGTTTATACCTGCACATTGATATCTTTTTCTGTTATTTTGTGGAGATGTGTTCAAAGAAAGTAAATAGTTGTATTCCTCCGCTAGGTGATATATGGTCCTTGTGCCATGTAATTCATCCAGGAAGTTCAGAGCATGGAAAGCTGGGAAGTTTGAGCTGTGTTCCTGTGAGATAAGACATATTTCAATGTCAATATCATAGAAAATTGAGACATAAAGAAGAGTTATGAATTATGTGAGGTCTTGGGGAGTTAGTGGCAGATCCAATAGCAGAGCGAAGGTGACCTGACTTCTAATCCTGTCATCTCACTGCCAGCTGATATCGTCTCTGTGAGAGAGTCAGCAGTTGCAGACTCATATAATTTACCATATGATTCTAGCAATGCTGGTACTTGCCGTCCTGGCACATTTGCAGAAGGCTGTTTAAAAAGCCAGCTTAGCCGCAGCTCCTGGCTTGGCAAAAGAGGGAAATGTAGGACAAGGTCTCTGGCAGAAGGCTGGTGCTGCAGCAAGTTACAACTGCCCAGTGCAGTCATTGAGTTGCCTCTCCGTTAGGCAGTGGCTGGGCTATTCATTCTGCAAACAGCCTCTTTCCTTTCCAAGACAGCCCTAGGGACACAAGGGAATGGCAGAGTTTATTATAAACTGACTAAAGGAACAGACTATTGCTGGAGGAGATCCAGGATTATAAAAGATTGTAGCCGGGGGGAGGAGGAGGAGGGAACAGGACATAATTTGTGTTTGTATGTGAGGGGGTGCACACTGGTGGCTTCGCCGAGGCATTCCCTAAACCCTCAAGACCTTTGCTGGTTTTGGTGCGATTTTCTGCAGTGCGTAGTGCGCTGTGTCAAACCCCACTTACTTTTTATTGTATCAATCATTCTCTTTATGCAGCAACACGAATCGGAGGGCGCTTGCAGGTCCTGTTCTGAATGAGCTCTGCTCCCTGCCAGCTCAGCCTAGTTACTGCTGTAACTTCATCTGGGGGATGGGAGAAAAAGGTTGCTGCTACTTTAAATATAATGCATTAAGAGGATGCTGGAAAAAGGCCTGCATGCTGTAATACCCAGCCATCTAGTTGGAAAAGGAGCCAGATGTAATACAAAAGAAGAAACACAGCCTCTTATGGATGCAGCACTAATTCATAAATCAGGTGAATCAGCTTAGGCAACTGCTGTGTTTTTATGCCTCTGCTGCATGGAGAACTGCATGTTGGATGCTTTTATTTGAAGTAATGGAACCAGATAATCCCTTGGACCACGACAACTCTAATGGTAAGAAGTAGAAAACATAGAAAAGAGAGGGAAAAAAAGGGTAGTGAAAGAGTGTCTGAGTTAGTCATCTGACTAAAGGCACAAGGTTAGGTATGTTTTTGTACTGTCTTCTGCATGGAGAAGTAGAAATGAATGTGGTAACGTGCTTCACATGATCTTAGAGATCACTCTGTTTACAGGGTTTGGAGAGAAACATGCAGTAGACTGATAGCTACAGTGTACTGCAAGGAGCAGCGATCAGGCAGAATTAACCTATCTCCTGGCCAGTCTTTGCAGAGAGAGAAGGAACCTGTGCGTTCTACATGATTCAGTTTGGGGGTCTTTTTTTGCCAGTGGAGAAAAGAATATAACTTTATGCCGTATGTGCTGTCAAACGCAGCATTTGGAAACAGTCTCTTTATCTGCAGAAAGCTTTCCTACAGGCAGTTGCATGAGTAATTTACTTAGAAGGATATATTTAGCTAGGGACTACATAAATTCACCCTGGAATTAAAGTCCATGGTTAAAACTGCAGCTATTCCCTGGATTTATAGCATTCCACACGCTGATGCCCTGGCATTTAGTTTGTTGGAAGGCATAGAAAAAAGCGTAAGTCGGAAAAAAAGTTGTTTGCCATTGCAAGTCTAATTTCTCTGGTAGTAGACTGAATTGGCTGCACTGAGGGCAACAAATGTTTTACATTTATGAAAACAGTTTAAGATGGTAACTGTTAGAATAAATTGATTCTCAGCTCTTTAATGTGTACTTGGCACTATTCTGAATGCAGTTTGAAATCCAAAGTATTCCTATGTATGTATTGTTCAAGAACTCATTCTGTATTTCCCACAGCATATTCTCTGCTGATTACCTCAAGTTTTGAGTACAGCAGAACTGCAGTGTTGGTACCACAGCAGAACTAAACTGTGCAAGTAATGTGGTTGAGAGAATGAAGTAACATTTAAACTATGTAAACAGGAGACTGGGCAGATAGTAGTGGGCAGCACTGCTTTACTTTGGACTCTGCGCCCCTCTGAAGTTGAATGGATTAAAATACTCAAGGATGGATTCCAGTGCTGTTTCGAATGACAATACTAACATGAAAAGATCAAGATGAGGCAAACTTGTTTTCCTACAGAATATGTGAATAAACAGGCAGACACTGGAAATACTTATAAACTAGGAAAGGAGAGATAAATAAGCACTGGTGGTACCAAGTATCCTAGAAGAATCTTCACAGCTTCTCCTTCCTAACTATGTAAATCTCCAGATTCCTTTTAGAGTTTATTTTAATTCATTTGATTTAAACTCTCCCATTGTAAAACAAATGGGCTGACGCATTAGATGGCCGGTAGCTCAGGTGTTACTGCTGGAGCAGCAGGAACACTATGCAGGACGGAAGGATGGATCTGTTATTGTGACACATCCTGCATTATTTTGCATTAATTCAGTAAACAGAAAGTTCTCAAAACTTTACCAGCAGAGTGCTGGTAAGAAAGATTTTCTCCTTTGAGAATGTTTTCTTGTAGCAGTCACTCTTGAAGCAGCCCCTTTTATTGTCAAACAGCTAGTGACTTGCTCTGAACAGAGAGTTGTGTGTATCGAAATGTACTGCTCATGTGGCAGATATTAATGCCTTGGTAAGTGACCATAACTTGAAACTTCAAGTGCCTTTTTACCTTCAAAGATGTCAAAGCAGATTCCTTTTTATGCTGCCGGAATGCAAATTCCTATTTGACTTCTTTATCTACTTAATAGTATGTAATGGTTACCATCTACCTTGAAATTCAGCATTGGTTCATTCTTAGTCGCTTATTGCCAGCCCAATCAACAGATCATTAATGACAGTAAAAGCCGTTCTGAAGAATACACGGCAATTATATACTGGAGTGTTGCTCCTCCTGCCGCCCTTTCGTTTGCTTACAGAGATGTATGAACTGGGCTGAAAGGATGTTAGTAGAATATTCAAGACTGAGAAGCCTAATGTCTCTTTTCTCAGCACAGGTTTCTTTCCTAATCAAATCAGGTTGCCAGCTTTTTGTGGAGGTACCTCGTAGTTTTATTATTGCTTGGAACTGGAACAGAGAAGAAACACATATTTGGGGGCCTGAAAGGAGATTTAACTGTGTTAGTTACCTTGACGTAATAGACCCTGGAATGAAATCCTAACCTGTGAGTGAAGTTGTTATTGGGTTTTTCTCTGTGATTCTTCATGGAGCTGTAGTGCTTGCACTGCTTGTAACACAAGCTTAATTGGTTGCGATCCTTTTTGATGTTTGTGAAGAGAGATGGAAGTTCTGTCACTTCTCTCCATGTGTGCCTGGGACAGAGGCTCACCTAAAGCTACAGGTTCTTGCCAGAATTAAAAAAAAACCCATTTAAAGTCCCCCTTCCCTTGATATTATCTTTCTATTTCCTGAAATGCAGGAATAGAAAGACAGATTATTGCCATTTTATGGTGGCTCACAGTTCTGACTTTTTGATGTGTTCTGTTTAATGCACTGGTGTGGTTTTACTTGATTCTTTTCATAAAAAAAAAAAATTTCTTGGAAGAGAAGTGCTGAGGAATGTGCTGATTCGGAAACCATAACCCTAAATTACCCATTTCAGAGGGATGACATATCAGCGCTACAGATTCCTCTTTTGTACTGGAGCCACTTGCAGCTACTGGAATAAAAGACAACTCAGCAGCTTTTTGCAAGCGGTGAAGATTTATCAGATACCATATTTGCGTATAAACTCTCAAGTACCAAATATCTATGAGTTGTGCGTTCATTGTATTTGCTTGGATCACGGTTTATATAAAGCTATAGGGAACACTGGCACCGCCTCTGAGTTTATTCTCTTGTGTATCCCAGCAGTATGTATTTCTTTGTGGATTTGTTGTTAATCTTTTAAGAGCACGGTATTTTTAGTGGATCTTTTGAACAACCTTGTAGACCAAATCCCTGCGACTGGTTGTGGCAAAGCCATGTTCGTACACAATGAGTGTGGATCACAGATGCAGATTTTGTACCACAAAGAAATGAAATTAATCCATTGTGCTTTAATAATACAATAATGATGGCTTTTCAGCCTCTGCTGTACACAGTCAACCAGGTGAATTATGTGATGCTAACCAGGCTTGAACTTTATCTGCTGCTGGTAATTTAGATTCTTTAAGCAGTGTTCTAGGGCAGTAATGAAATCCTGTTCTCAGTGACACCTTCATGTGCATTAAAAACCATACATTGCTCTGAGCTGGGTTTGGCAGATGATGCGGTTTGGAGCACCTCATCCAGTAGCTCAGCAGTCAGAGCCAAAGGCTCATTGTCACTCTAGGCTCTTAAGTTTCCTGGACTTGACATTTACTTTGACTGTATGGACAATATATATTCTTAAACTTACATTATTTTAAAGTTAATACAATAATCCTAGAACAAAGATTAGATTAAAAATAAGGTGAAAAAATAGTAAAGTCTTTCAGTCTCTGTCTTTCAAAGTTCTGCAGAAAAGGCTATGAACCAGGCATTCCTGATGCAGGAGGAAATCCTGTTGCTAAACAGTGAGGCAAAGGTGGATAAGACGGGAGCTGGTTTAGCATTCCTTCTTCAGAACTTCAGGCATCTAGTAATGAGAAAAACAAAGAAAATAGGATGAGAACACTTAAGTTGCAGTACTCTGAAGTCCCTGCCTTCTAGGTAGAAGTAGCACTAAAGATGCCGTGTGGTTGTTTTGAAAATCAAACTGCTCCTCATCTGCCGACAACTGGGTATTTGGAAGTATAAAAGTTATTTACATTTTAAATTGTAATTAAGTTAACTTGTTCTGGAACAAATCCTCCCCAAAATTCCCCAAGTGTGTGGAAATGCAGTCAAGAATCGATTTTAGTAGAGGTATGTTTTGTAGTTTAGTATTCTACGCTGCCTGGAAATTAATTAAGTATTTCTGATAAGTGTTGCCATTCTGGCATGCTGACTGAGGAAGCCAGGTTAATACTCCTGAGCATTTATATCTGAGAAAGTAAAGAGAGAAAATAAAGATGCTATGGTTAGACTGGAAAGCAAGTGGTGAGAACAGAGAACCAGAAGAAAATAACGATACTAGAACCTTGATATGGCACACTGTACGTTCTTGTGCCACATTGAAACCAGTTTATTTTTGGTGGGTCACTGTGTATTGGCTTTGGTTTTGTAGTCTTGCACAAATTGCAGACAGCTTGCTGGGAGCTTTGACAGGCAGAGCGCTGATCCCTCTCCTTCCTTGAGGGAAAAGGAGGAGTTTTGTCCAGGAGCAGCCACCTGGCAACAACCGCACAAAAACATCAGTGGACTTCGGCATTTCTTAGTGTGGTATCGTTCTGCCCTGTTAAGTCTGAAAGCTTGGTTCCTATACAGAATGAGTGTTGGAAAGTAATGAGTTTGGGTGGTAGAAGTTTTTGAAAGTTAATTTCCCATTATTGTCTACAGGACTGAAGCAAAGTGGTAATGAGTAGGTTGGCAATTAAACTTATTAAACTGTCATTAAGCGATTAAACAGTGCTGTACTGCGGCCTGTGGTAGAGATTCTTAAAAAATTATTCGTTCTTTCTCTGCTTCCCCCAGGTGACATTTATAATGTTTGCAAAAAACTCTTCATGTTAAATATGTTACGGAAACAAAGTGCATGTTATTTATCCTAGGCATCTGTGAGTAACTGGATTATTTAAGTGTGTTATTTCATCATATTCCACTAGGAAAGTGAGGGGTTTATGTATTTCCCATTTTCCTCCCCATCCCACTATGGGAGAGGTGAGCAAGTTGCTGTGCGGTGCTCAGTCATCGGCTGGGGTTAAACCCCAGCGACATGAAATTGTGAAGGAACATTGGGTGAATAGAGTGTAACCTTCCATACTTGGAGGTACAGAAAACAGTCGAAGGTGGTGTCTTCATTCTTCAGTAATAAAGAGGATAGGGGACAAGGGATTTCATGGGAGTAGAGATGTTGAGGAATTAAAAGCATACATCTCATGTATGAAGGTATTTATAGATCAGAAGCTTTTCAGTTCATAAGATTGTGGTAGTAGATAACAGAAACTGGAGAAGCTACAGAGGAGATTGTCAGCCCTTATTGTGAGCTGAAACCAACCTTCCACAAAGGGTTGGGCATGTGGGTTTTTCCGAGACCTTTAATCAAGGATTGTTGTGATCACACAGAGGTAACTATGAAGGTGTCAGACAGCAGCTTCCTCTCCTGGTGATGCCCAGAAAGATCAACAGCTGTGATTCTTTACATCGATCTCTAACAAATGTACAGTGCATGAGGGATATAAATAGCTGCTTTCCTTTAGCTACCTCACTGTGATGTTCTTCTTTATGTCTGATAGGAAATTTGCCAAGGAGGTTTCTCAGTGCATACGCGTGGTTATCGTGTCGGTTAGAGCATTGTGATAATCATGTTTACATTTAGTTGTGTGTCTCCTCTGAGCATCTCCAAGGAACCAGCACACGTGAAAGATTTAATTGCAAAGCGTTGCTGCTGCTGATATGGACTTGGAGGCCTCCCAGACGCCGTGCTAAGTGAGTCAGTAGTCAATGATTTTGGTTGCTGTAGATCTTAATGCAGTGATCAGAAAAAGTCTGCCAAAATGAAGTTTCGAGAAATGTTTGTTTTCCTACCGGATCTAGATACTCTTCTGGGTTTGTTTTACACCTCTGAATACTTCCCTGGATGTAGTTGGGACGTCGGGAGGCAGCTGTGGTAGCACAAGCCGTTGTGCTTTCTCCCGTAGCTGTGTGTGGGGCTGTGTTTGCTTAACCACTGCGTGGCATGGTGTGCCTCATGCAGAAATTGTTGCCTCTGGATGCCAGCTCTGCCCTTAATCCACGCTGGAAAAATCCAGATGTTTGGTGTTTTGAAAGTAAGAAGGGAATTCTCTTATTTATTCCAGAATGGAGAAAATAAAAATTGACTTAAAATAATAAGATTTACACCAGAGTCCACAATAATTTATTGTCTCTGCAACTGGTCATCTGTTTTGCAGAAACACTATTAGAGCATGGCTCACAGCAGAGCGAATATCCCTGAAGAGTTTTTCACAGTCCATGTGTCAGGCAGGAATGCAAAGGATCAATTTACAGCGCCTGACAGAGGTCTGAGAGTGTCCAGGGGGAGTGAGGAGAACGCTGCTTACCCCAGAGACTTGTACCGATTTAAGTGATTCCACCTCTCTGACTGCGGTGTGTTCTCAGCTAATGCAGAGTTAATTTCTGAGTGGCAGGATTAAAACATTGTGTGGAGACTGCAGGGAGAGCTGATACAGGAACATGAAACCCAGTGTGACCTCCTGGCAGTCTCTTCTGTCAGAGAACTACAGAGAATTGCAGTGTTTAGGAAAGCTCAGGAGTGCACTCCTGTATTCCAGGGAGAGATCTGCTGGTGCTGCGCAGCTCTGCTTTCATGAGTAAATGGCTTTGTTGAGCAGATCACCCGTTACTGCTCAGTGGCGGCTGTCAGAAACAGCCCTGCATCGAGCTGAGGAGCTGGATTTCTGAGTGCTGTCTGGATGAAGTGGCAGCAATGGTTTGTGAGCAAAGCAGAGTAGTAGGGAACAGTGTACTGGTTCTCTCTGGCCAGATTTTGGGTAATGGCTGTGCTTCACCTGAACACTGGGAGTTGTTAATTATTTAAAGTTTCTTGGTAAACTTTAGACAAAGCCAGAGGACACATTATGTTGTTTAGGAGAGACAGTTTTGAAATTAACTTTTTTCTTTTTATATCATCTGCAACAGGATCTGTATAGTCCAGCCTTAATCTTAGAAATATTTATGTATGCATGCAGCAAGAGATGGCACAGGGAGTTTCACAGAGTTCTCTGGGACTATTTTGTCTGGAAGAGCAATCAATCCTTCTTTGACTCTGAGAAATGTTTATTGGTTTCAAGACTGAAGAATAAAAAGCAAAGATTCAATTCTTATTGTGACTTCTAACCCAAGGTGAAGTTGAGCAAACAGATGAAAGCTATGGAAAATATAATCAGCATCTAGGATTTAGGGAGAAAAAACAGGTGGGTTCACCTTGAAACCAGTGCCGGGTGCGCTCAGGGCTGCTGAGCTGCCTGCCCGTTCCTCTGGCTAGCGGAGAGGCGGGTTTTATTTTCCCTGCTTATTCATTTTCTGAGTCATTCATCTTGTGCTATAGCTATTGAAAACTGTAACGGAGTCTGGGAAGCGCTTGGCTTTTGAGTGCTGCCTCCTGATTGGGCTGGGGAATGCTGCTGTTGGGGAATAATGTGTGAATACCATCTGCTCCGAGGAGCTGGGAGGCTCAGTGAATTTTGCTTGGAGAGGCACCTTTAGCCAGGACTAGGGGCAAAGGCAGCGAGCTTGCTTTTCCTGTTTCTGATCCAAACTTTTAGTTGTCACTGGATTTCCTTTCTGTTTCCCTGTTAAACTTTTTTGTCCTTTGCTCAGGAGCTAGGTGCTTCTCCAGTGGGGTTTTAGGGCTGTTTTTCCATTTTGGTTTGTTTGTTTTTTTTCCCCTGCATGGGATTTCTTCTGGGGTTCAGCATGGACACAAAACGGGGGAATAAATCAGCAGCTGTTTACTGCAGCATAACAGTTATCATGGAATGTCTGAGCTGCTGTGAGAAACTGCTTCCCAAAATCTGAACTGCTTCTAACAAGGTAAGCATTTAGGGACTCCTGGATATCAGGGACTGACATTGTGCTCACATAGAGGTTTTGTTTTGTTAGGAATGAGTATGTCTGGTTTGAAACATGCAGCAACCTTGTAGCAATGCCTGAGATCAAAGACTGTGTTTTGTCTTAGGATTTCTTTAATGAGTAGAGTTGTGACAGTGATTGTCTTTTCTATTTTGTATCAGAATTGTTGTGCAATGGGTCTTAATACAAACTTTTTGCAGTGTGTGTAATTGGAATTCAAGACAGCAGCTAGTTTTCAGTTTGCATCTTTATGCAGAGAACTCTCTCAACTCTTGTTTTCGTGATGATGGAATCTGTTTTCCAGACTATTATCTCTGACCAAACACAACTGTCTTTCAGCAATCCAGCTTTGCAGTCAAATGGTGCGTTCCACTTTGAGAAGCCAAGCTGTAGTTTGTGAGCTCGCTAAATCCTGCTCGCTAATGACCTGCTGGTGTAGACCAGTCACTAGAGAGAAAACTGTGGCTGTTCCTTTAACCTCAAAACAACAGGCCTGACACCAGCACAATGATGGCCACCGCCCTCTCCCATTACATTAGCACAGACTGAACTTTTTGATGTTAGTGTGTTAAAACATAGTTATATCTTTATTTTTCTGAAGGTTACGTGTCACTCGGACATTTCTATAAACACAAGGCAAAGTTAGCTGAGGGAGGCCATGAAATCTTGATGGTTTACAGAATCTTAGTCTTCCTTCCAATGTGTCAGATCATTCAGTTTACTATTGTCTGTTCCAAGCAGAAATCTGCAAAGCAAATTTTTAAGAGTTTGTTTGCTGAAGGTTTCATTGTAATTCCGTTTTGACAAATACCTGGGTTTTAGCACTGTCTTTTGTGTTGGTATGTTAATAGTAACTATAGTGAGCATCTAAGTTGAGTGTACTTACAGGTATTCAAAGAAAAATGTTTTGTACCTGTAAATAAGGCAGCAGTGGATTTATGGAACTCAGACTTGATCTAACCTAAACTTTTCATTTTGAATCAATTTTAAATAAATCAGCTATCTTGCATCTAAGATGCTTTCTGACACTTGGGCCTTGTGAGCTAATGTTCTGGCAATACAGGAGAGAGCTGTCGCTGTCTGCAGTTCTGCTAAAAAAAAAAAAAAAAGATTAAGAATTGGATGTTTTTTCACTTAGTCACTTTTGTGGCAAAATGCCAGATCATCTAAAGTGCCTTTTTTAATGAGAAAAAACCTTACTTTGCTGAAGCCTGAGTGAGGAAAATGGTTACAACCCAAGAAGGACAGCCTGGATGACAGAGGTGCAGCACCACTACCGCCCATTGCCTGGCAGGCACTGTACCTTCTTAGGATATCGGATATGAATTAAGGTCTTGTTGTGACTGTTGCCAGCCAAGTGTGGGTCTCTCATTTTATATACGTTAAAAAGCCTTAAAAGGCCATGCATCTGCCAGTACAAATTGGGGTTTCCAGTAATCATCACATTTCTGGGGATATAAAAACTATTTCTTGTTCATTGCTGCTGATAATAATGATAAATGCTCACTTAGGTCTTTTTTGGTGAAATTATATTGTCAATTGTAGATTTCCCAGGTGCCCTTTCTTAATCTGTCCTTGGGCCAGACTTCATGGTTATAATAAAGTAGTAAGAGGAATAAAATTCTGACCTTTGAACTCCAGAGGGGAAGATCCCCTCCATTCCAGACACAGCAGAGGGATTTTTAGCCAGTGGCAGCAGTGACTATCATCCATAACCAGTAGTGTCTGGGGTACAACAAGGCTCAGTGCCGTCCTGCACTTGGGCCACAACAACTCCAGGCTTGGGGAAAAGTGGTTGGAAAGCTGCTGGTGGAAAAGGACCCAGGGATGCTGGTTGACAGCAGCTGAACGTGATTCAGCAGTAGCCCAGGTAGCCAAGAAGGCCAACAGCATCCTGGCTTGGATTAGCCATGATGTGGCCAGCAGGAGCAGGGACGGGATTGTCCCCTGCACTCATCACTGGAGAGGCTGCACCTCAAATCCTGGGTTCAGTACTGAGCCCCTCACTACCAGAGGAACATTGAGAGGATGGAGCATGTCCAGAGGAGGGGAACGGAGCTGGGGAAGGGTCTGGAGCCCAGGGGTACTGGGAGTGGCTGAGGGGCGTGGGGTTGTTTAGACTGGAAAGAGGAGGCTGAGGGGAGATGTCATTGCTCTCTGCAATTCCCAGAAAGGAGGTGGTAGCGAAGTGGGTCCTGGTCTCTTCTCCTAATTAACAAGTGATAGGATGAGACAAAATGGTCTCAGGTTGTGCCAGGAGAGGTTTAGATTGTATATTAGGAAATATTACTTAACCAAAATGCTTATAAAGCATTTGTAGGAGGCTGCCCAGGGAAGTGGTTGAGTCACCATATGTGGGAGTGTTTAAAAGACATGGATATGTGGTGCTTAGGGACATGGTGGAGTTGGCAGTGTTAGGCTGATAGCTGGACTCAATCTTAAAGGTCTTTTTCAACCTAAACCATTCTGTGAGTCTATATTTTTGCATGGGTAGAGTTTACTGTTTAGTCACTTAACACACAGCCCTTCGGTATGCAGTTAGTGCTAGATGCCTCAACAGAGCTCTCCACAACTTAGTACTAGTTAATCTCCACAAAAAATCTGGAGGATACTTGTCATTTTGCTGTGGAAATATCCCCCTGACCTGTCTATATGGATCTGGAAAATCTCAGTGCTGTTTTTTTTTCAGCAGCCCAGGGTATTTGTTTCCTGGAAGATGAAGCACCATCTTTTTCACTACAGGAAATCATAGAATCATGAAATGGTTTGGGTTGGAAGGCACATCAAAGCCCATCCAGTTCTACCCCTGCCATGGGTAGGGTCACCTCCCACTGGATCAGGGGCTTCAAGCCCCACCCAACCTGGCCTTGAACCCCTCCAGGGATGGGGCAGCCACCCCTGCTCTGGGCAGCCTGGGCCAGGGCCTCCCCACCCTCACAGGAAATCATTTCTTCCTCAGATCTCACCTAATGAGTATTTTGTTGCTGAAGTGGCAAATCTGAGAGCGCAACAACGCTCTTGTTCATTTACAGCTTCATCAGGAATCCGCACAGGTCCCTTTTCTCCTTCACCACAAATCCCTTGCCTGTCTGAGTTGCCAGACTTTCTCTGGCAGTTCAGTCTCATGAAGAGTTCACTCTCTCTGCTGTACTTGGTGCCTGGAGTCTAAATCAGGACATTTTTAGTGAACTTTGGTGTGAGACAAACCTGACCTACCTAAAATATAGGTTTCCAGCTTACAGCCGTGAACCAGAGTGATGAGGTTCTACCATTAGTATTAAAGTACTTTGCATGGATCTGTGCTAGCTATTTCTGTTGCCTTTTATATAATGCATATTCCTTTGCCAAAGAGTAAAATGTAATAGGAACTATTTTGGTGTTCTTGGGAGTATTTTTGCTGGCTCTGAGCTCCTCTGAATAGATGCCGCCTCCTGCTATGAAGTCATCGCTTCTGATGCTTGGCAGTAGACTATCAAAATTTAAAAAATCAAGATAAAATCAAGATAATATAACAAAATCAAGATAAAAATTGGCTATCTTGCCTCCATTTTGATCAGATGAAGCATAGAAGCTACTGTTTTAAACAGAAGAGAAGCATTAATGGAGAGGGAAGGACTTCAGAGAAACTGGGGCAGCCTAGTGGCAAGCAGAGCAGACCAAGTAATTCCTGGTTTCTGTTTCAGACTCTGCAAAACCATTTTGCAGAGCAGCTGTGGAAGTGAAAATCGGCAGAAGTAGGTTTGATTTTGAATTTCCTCATGGAAATTTTGAAAGTTCTTCGGTCTCTAAGGTATTTAAGCCTGCATCGGCTCTTTTCTCAGAGAACACTGTGCTACCGACCTTGCTCTGGGGTCTTTAGTTCCCCTGACCCAGCGTCCCTGGAACCTTCTGCTGTGAACAGCATGTAGGGACTGGAACAGGGCCTGAAAATTAACAGCTTCTCTTTCCTTTGGTCTTTGGAATTCAGTCTTGAAAAAATGGAGCCAGATCTGTATGACAGTTAGGTGAAAGGCCTTTGAATAATCAAAATCCAATTTTCTAGAGAATAAATTATTTTCTAAAGAAATTTCAGCTAATTTAATCTTTCTCTGTCTCTTTCTTCCAGTATTTCTTTACAAAGTTCCAAAGTCTTAGCCTCTGCCTTTTGTAGTGTTTAATGCAATGCTATTCCTGCAAGCGGGAATAAAAAATAAACCTTGTTTTGTACTGCTAAAAGAACTTCAGACAGTGGTGATATTATTATTAGCATTTAATTTTTTAGAGTTAATGCTTTGAAATGGTTAACTGCCGCATTTAAATCAAACCTGGTCAAAATATGAGTGGGTTTGTATGTTTTCCTTAATCATTTGCAGAGCAGTCATTGCATCAGGCTGTGGGCTGAACATTAATTCCCAACCTGTCCTGTGCTACCTTTGGCCACTGGACCTGCCTGGCTGCTGTTCCTGTGGTTGGCGCTGGGAGAAGTAGGAGGCTGCTATCTAAACCCAGCACTGCATGGGGATTGTACCAAGGGTAACTATAGAGAATAACCACAAAACTACACTAGTGATCCTCTCAGCCATGAACTGAAGATTTACGCCTCCTTTACAGGGATCAGGGCCCTTCTTTCTGGGATTCTCGTTACTGAGGACTCACTTGGCAAACTGCTGGGATAGCTTCGCATCCTGTGCCTCCAGCAGGAAGGGCATGGAAGGGCCATGGGTACTTAATAAAGGCTGTAGGTTAAACCTAAAGTGCCTTGTAGAATATAATGCTGTTACATTTTAAAGGGCTTGTTTAAGGATGAGATTCCTTCATATTTCAAGTAATAAATATTTTTAGATATTGTGTATAATATGGACTATATTAAATAATAAGGGAATGTAAAAAGGTGGCTTATTAGAAATTTAAAGAATCATAGAATCATGGGCTGGTTTGAGCTGGAAAGGACCCTAAAGCCTATCCAGTCGCACCCCTGCCCTGGGCAGGGACACCTCCCACTGGATCAGGGGCTTCAAGCCCCATCCAACCTGGCCTTGAACCCCTCCAGGGATGGGGCAGCCACAGCTTCTCTGGACAACCTGGGCCAGGGCCTCCCCGCCTTCGCAGGAAAACATTTCTTCCTATGATCTTGTCTAATCTATGTATTTCCAGAACATTTTCTGTCTTGTTGATCCTGGCCTCAGCAGCTTCCAGGCAGGACAAGAACCTCACTTGTTTTAAGATTGTCATTTTTAATTAAGTAGCACAGAACTAAAGGCAAAGAATATTGTCAGTTGAAATGAGTCTTGTGCTTAACTTCATTCTGCAGTGACGCATCTAGCAGAATTGAGCTTAAATGATTTACAGAGAGTGCAGAAGAACTGAAACTCTGGAATAAAGTTGAGGTTTCAAAATAACTGTCTTAGGAAGTGTTTGAAGACTGATATTTTAAATGTGTGTGATACCTTTCACTGAAAAAGAGGATGTGGTTTAGATGAGGGCAGTGTGGTTTTCGAACTACAGAGTACGAAATGGCTGCTGAGTCTGTTTGTAGTTTATAGATTCTCACAGAGGCATTTACTGATAGTATTAATTGGAGAAATGGTGATAATTATTAATAGGATTAAAAAGAAATGGAGAATACTTATGTGCAAGCTTGTGCTTTTAATACAGTTTGTGTGGGTGAACTCGGGGCGAGGGAGGGGAGTAAGAGAGAACAAGTCTATTCTGGAAAAAAAAATTCTTACAGAAAGATTCATATCTTAGGACGTATGGTTTCCTCAGTGTTCTTATAATTTTATCCATGCAGCTTTATCTCCAAAAGCAAAGTCCCAACCCCTATCACTGCTCAGCAGAACTGCCAATATCAGGAGATGGCACAGACTTTCCTCCTGAGAGCGATGAATAGCTCTATAGCTGTGGAAAATGTGGAATAAGAGCATGTTCCAAAAGCCAGATTTGCAGGGCAATGAAAAAGACTTCTATGGGTGGGATGAAAAGATTGAGGCAGAAAGAAGAGGTTAACAGCTTGTTGGCCTGTTTGGCACAGTGTCGTGCTGGAAAAGTTGAGGCTCTGCAGTGCTAAGAGCAAAGCCCATCAGGTTCTCAAGCTGCAAGGCTCAGCAGTGACCTGGCCTTGAAAGAGCTACCGGTGTTCAGGACTGAAGCGGTTTCCTCAGGGAATATCTACACAAACCTGTTAAAGTCTTGGGCTTGGTGGCAACAGCTTTTTCCTTACTCTGTAAGAAGTGTACAGGCCAGGCTGGTATTCAGTCTTGAGCTTAACTGTCCTGTAAACCATTGACCCGCAAAGTGCTTTAACAAGACTCTCTGTGTGCGCTGTTTAGGGGAACCCTGTAAACGGACTGATTTAGGGGAAGTTGTAAAGTTGCAGGATTTAAGTGATGAAATTCTCATCTGTATCTCCTGTATTTTTCGGAAATAAGCCAGTTAATTTCAGTGGATTTACTTTTGCTTTACGTTTGACTTTAATCTTACTGCTTGCACCTGAACCTTTCCCCTTCCTGTGTGTGCCCACTGTAGGCACTGGTGCTGAGATCCCTGCTTTGTGTGCATTTCATTCCTCTCCTTTTAGATAACAGAAGTCATGATCTTAATGGGAATAGATTACTGCACTGAATGACCCCTCAGACTGATTAAACTGCAAAACACTACTGTCTCAAAAAACAAAATCCGTGCCAATGGCTACAAAGTCTGTGGTTAGTCTGGGTTTTACGCAGCACTGATCTGTGTTACCTTAAAACCCAGAACATTCTTTCTCTGATGAAGGCAACCCATGTCCCATCAGCTCTCTGGAAAGGGGTCACCATTTCATGTAGAATTACAAGAAAGGAGGCTGAATTGCTTTATTTACAACCCAGGACGATCATGAGAGGGGCCATTAACAAGGGGAAGCTGAATTGTCCTGTCCTTTCTGACGTACGTATTCATAGACAGTAAGTTCCTTGGTGAGCCAGCAATGTATGCTTGCATTTTCTCTAGTGTTTTACATTACAGTGCTGTTTAACTAAATCAAGAATTTATCCCAGCTAATGACATGCTCCAATTTCTTCAAAGAGAAAGAGTTTATGTACAAAGTCTGGTCCTGTTTGAGGAAGTGCAGCATGTGATTTTACTCTGCATAACTCGGGGTGAAGGCCTTATGTGCTGTAAACTTGCCACTGTTCTAGAAATGTGTAGATGATCAAATTCTATGCTCTCTGCAGCATGAATACTTTGAAACTATTGATGCTTTGTCAGTAAATCGGTTCAGTCTCTGTACTCAGTATCATGTTCCCTGCAAATGGTCCCATGTGAAGAAATGTTTTTAAATATTTTAAGCTAATTATATATGTACATATTTTGGTGTAGGATAGAGATTAAATATAAATCAAAAACCAACACAGAGAAACATGTTCCCTGTCGGATTATAAGTAACTTCCTCTTGCTGTAAAAAACTTGTATCCCAATAGATGTAATATATGGATGTTTATAAAAATTCTATAATGTTGAAGGGTTAAGCGTCTCTTACTGATGCTTTGGGTGTGTTCTCTGGAGGCCGAGGAGCAGTGCTTGCCTCTGTCCCAAATTCTAAGAAACGAATCCCTAATTTTCATCTAGTAAATGGACAGACGCACGCCTTAACATAAAAGATACTGATTTTCTGATCTCAAGTTTTGGGGAGCATTGAAAATTGTCAGCTCTTTGCTAGTTGTTTCTTTTTACTGCTTGAAATTTTTCTTGGGAGATTTTATCTTGTACTGTGAATTGCTTGGTGCATTTAGTACAGCTTTGGCTTGCCAGTGAATAAACCTGGAACATCTGGAGTTCCAGTCATGGCAGTTCAGAAGAGGGAGAAGGGAAATAGGAATACGAGAGCTTTGACAATTTGGCAAAGTGCAAAGGTAATTCTCAAAGAAGAGGTTGAACAGGGAGGTCTGTGGTAGGAGAAGGTTGTGGGTATTGTTCTCTTACAGGTCAGTTTAACATTTCGTCTCTAGAGGTGAAAACAAAGTCTCACTATGATTGAAAGTGGAGGGGAGTTAGTGGATCCAGCTTACTTTGTCAAGTGTCTCCCTCCATAGAAAAACATGCAGTATAGTTTTTTTGTAGCCCTGGAGAAACAGTGATATCTCCACAGACAGTCTGTCCGGAGACTCTGGAGCCAGTTCTTTATCATTTGTCACCAATCTAATAAACGCGGTTGATCACTACCTTGCGTTCCTGAGCAGTGAAATTCCCACTCCCAGATTTAAATCGCCCTTTGTCATTGATCCAGGGTGGCACACGTCACATTTATTTAATACACAGGTTTATTCCTGTAATTGCTTCAGATAACCACTATCTGTTAAGGTCTGAAGTAGTGAGCTTCTTATTTTATTAAACCCTTTAGCATGAAACTGGCTTTAAAACCCCTTGCTTTCACTGCTCCCTAGTGTACGGGGAGTGCCCTAAGATATATGCCTTTAAAATACTTATTTCTCTTAGTAAGCAGGCATCAGTGCTTCATATTAAAATCAAGTTTGGCTTGAAATCTGCTTGTGCTAATGGTAATCTCTGAAGTGTGAGGACAGAATTATTCTGCAAACTGTCCTGTCCAGGAGAAGCTTGGAAGCTTTTTTCTTTTTCTTTTTTAATTGCTACTCACTATCATAAGCCATACGATGCGTTTGATAACAGTCATCAAATTTTATAGCTATTGCTATAATCTCACTGCTGTCAACCATCTGCATCACTCCTCATGCTCTATAGAAACTGGAGAGAAAACAAATACGTAGTTAATTTTAGACAGCACATCACTCCTCTTAATGGAGTTTTGTGTCCCAAGTGTCACCACAGGGTAATGGCTGTGCAAATAATCTCATGGAGAGCGGAAAGAATCAACACACAAGTAGATTCCTTAATGGTTTAAAGCCCTTAGGGCCATGTTGCAGGTGGGCTGCAAAATGTTTGAAACATACAAAAGTCTGGACACTTGGTGATAAAACTTCTGTTCAGAAGATTTTAGTCTGAAATTGATTTTAATTTTATGGAATCTGAACTTGACATCATCTCAACAAAGAAGTCAAGTGAAGAGCCTCCAAGTAGTTTTTCATTCTGTGCATTCTATGTCACCTGGTGAAGTGCTAAGGACAGTAGAGAAAGTGAAGAGTACCCTCTGAACTATAAGGAGGGTGAAAAAATCTTGATTAAAGAGAAACCTGGGCAAAAAAGGTGGAGCAGCACTACTTTGTAAAACAGTTGGTCAACGTTTATATGAGCCTGTAGTCTGCTTTGATTCTAAGAAAGGCAAGGCTGTGCAAAGACAGATGGGGAGAAGCAAACACGTAAGTAACAGGGTAGGCTATGTCCTACAGCCCAATTCTGTCTGTGTGGTGTTTTGTTCTGTGGCTTGAGAGAAGGTGTTTAGTCCTCCTTCCTCTCACCATCCGTCCCTAAATAAAAGTTGCCAGATGTCACATCAAATGTGGGATTTGCTGTACTTCAGATCAAATCCTCTGACTGGTTTAAAAACATGTGGAATATTGGCTTTCTTGTGCTCCCCTTACATCAGTAATGCACAGGAATTGGCTGGAGTATACCTTAGAGGTAAGGCTAAAGCTGAATGCTCTTGAAAATTACCCCCAAAGGACATAAAACCCCCTGTATGTCATTGTGGGGTTTAACTTTTTATTTTATAAAACCAGCAAAATGAAGGTTTATTTTTAAGACAGAGAATAGTAACATGTGAGAGAGGGACTGATCTAGAGGTAGGGCTGTCATCTTGACAGCACAACTATGGCCACTTTGTTTAGGCTTCATTTGAGCAGTCAGGATCGGTGCTTCTGTCTGTGAACAGCAGAACTTTTCTGCATTATATTTAGTCTCTGTAGAGAGGTGAAAGACATCCCACAATAAAAATGATATAGTTTAAATTTCCTGATCACCTTTGTATCACTGACACGCAACAAAAGATAAGTTAGATTCTAAAAGAAGCACTCACTGAAACTCTAATTTTATATATCCCCAGGTTTTGGGGTTTCTTTGTAGAGAATGCATGACTCAATAAACCCCTCTTCATCTGCAGAATGTTTTACTGATTACCATTACTTATGGCTAGTTCTTGTGAATGGGGTGATTGTAGCCAGGTGATTGCAAAAAGGTCTGCGGATCTCAGCTTTATAAATATTACTCCGAATCTAACTTTGTTAAAGTAATTTGTGTAACATGAGCGAGTGCTGTGCAGAACTCGTCAAACGCAAAGCCCACACATGCTGTAATCTTTGGAGCCAATCCTTGGCTTGCCTTTGCTTTTCTTAGCTGGAAAGTTAACAGCGTGATTATCAAATTTAGCAAATACTTTACCTCTGCAACCAGACTCTTCCCACACGAGATTGTTCAGCCCCACTCTCAATCCTGCCTTCATTACCTGTCCTACTTAGCCTCAGAGAACTGGAAAGCTGACTTGACAGTAGCTCAGCAGGCCAAATACGTTTGTGCTGCAGGAAAACAGTAGTAAGTAGATAAAGCACCTTCCAGGCTGTCTCAGACAATTAGAAAAACATCCAAACCCTCCTCTCTGCATAATTGTTTTCATCCACAGCTGGCAAGGCACTCTAGAAATTGAAAAGGAGTTATTCTCCTGGCAGACAAAGCAGTAACTAAAGGTCAGCAAGATTGATGGAGTTGCCCATGGCCATACAGGTTATTTGCCAAAGGAACAGGCAAGGTCTCAAGGCTCCCAGGCTTGTGGATGTGAAGTCCAGGGCTGTGCAGTCTGTCGGGGGCCAGGCTAGGAAAGGAATCCTGCTGAGGAAGTCCTGGTCTTGATGTGCAGCTGGTTGGCTGGGGAGTGTTTCTGGTGCCGTTTGGATTTTCCTCTGTCTCTCATGTTTTCTTTCTACATGAATGCAGTGCTGCCAGAAGGGCTGGATGTTTGCCCAGGAAGTGTGAAACACTCTGGTCGTGACTTGGTGGAAAACCTTGTCAGTTGGGTTTGTACTTCTCTACAGATGTTTTATGCCTCATTCCTAGTCCTGCTCATGACATGGTTATTTCAAAAGAGGAGGAGAAGGCAGGTAGCCTGTTGTCAGAGCCCTGCCTCAGCTTGCCAGAGGAGGAGCAGAAACGTTACACAGTCTAGAATTCCCTGGAAACTTGGTGTGATTTCATGTCTGGAAATAAGTTTCTGGAGAACTGCCAAGGTGAAATGTACACAGCTATCCTCTGTACAACTTGTATGTTCTATAAGGACCAGATTCAGGAAGAAGCTGGAATCCTTGTTACTGTAGAATAGGGAAAGAAAAATTTCCAGCTGTTAATAATAACAAGCCTAGAACTGCTCTTGTTTGAGCTGGAGCAGAATTGCCTGGAAGTCCCTGGAGGATTCCAGTGCAGTACTACGCATCTGAAAGATTTGGATCCTGGTCTAAAATATTTCCATTACTTGACTGACTCTCCAAAACAGAACTATTTTTTATAATAACAGAGTCAGAGAAATTAGATCTATAGTGCTGTTGGCCCTCAGTTCAAGTATTTTGATGGGAGTACAGTGACCAGAGTGTTCGCTGCATTTTGTGGGTCACAAACACCCCCTTTGGAATGGAGGAGACCTGGAAGAAGCCTCCATGGAGTGCAGCTGACTTTAAAGAAAGAGCTGGTGATGGGGCTGAGGCTCCCTTACAGGTTAAAAACGGGGAAAGAAAGCCCATAACCAGTATGGTGCACGGGCCGGGCACATTTCTCAATGCCTCTTTTGAGTAATTAATTCTTTGTTTTATTAGCAGTGAAAGCAGGGGCTATTTTGTAGAGTGTTGGAGCAGGAAAGGGCGACTCAGCAGAAAATGCAACTCTGGTGGAGCATTACTTCTGCAATTTATCACCTGCCTGTGCTGCTTCTCCAGTGTGCAGTACAAGTTTATTGGTATTCCGACCAGTTGGATTCTAAATTCACTTAACAATTACCTCTCTAAGACAGTTAACTTCAAACAACTGATTGTTTTATAAGTAACCGGAAAACTTTCTTGTGTGACATCCTTTCTTTGAGGCAGCTGAAATGCAGGCTAATTTATTGGTGGTATGTTTTGAGTAAAGTGATTTTATTGAATAAATATATGTGTTAAGGCTTGAGTGGGATGTATCCAGATGCTTGCAGCCTTTCTATGGATTTGTAATGATTCCAGCATTTTTTTTTTAATTTGTTAGATGAAAAAGTCATTCTGTTTTGTTTTTGGTTAAGGAAACTTCAGGTGCGAGATCATATTAATGAACAGCTTTAAAATTGGTCTCAATTATTGGTAGAATAATTGGTAGAAATAACAGCTGTGCAGCCTGCTCCATAATCTACCTTCCTGGAGTTGTGTTCAATACATGGTAGTAAAAGCTACTGCTGGCCCATTGCTCAGACAGGAACGTTTCGTGGTGTGCACTGCATTTTTGTATTATTCCTGGTAGAGTGACTACAAGCTGTGCCGAGCTCACCAGCAGTGCTTCCCAGCTGCTCCCTGGGGCTCCTTCATAACCTTCACTGGGCAGCAGAGTGCTCCTGGGGACAGAGCAGTGCTCCTGTCCCTTATCACATTGTCTCACTTGAAAACCCAGAGCTTCTCTGTGCTGTGTTTTGTGTTTAATAAATATACAGGTGCTGTGACAGTTAATGAATTGTTCCTTGGGGAAGCTCAGAGGCTGCAGTTTACCTTGATTCCTCAGTCTTCAGTGGAGCAAGGTGGCATCTACCGTCTCAACACCTAACCATAACCTCTCCAAATGATGGCTGAGAGATTTCCTCAAGCCTTTTTCTGCTTCTACATATGTAGAAGCACCTTTAGCCTGGGATGTCCGCGTCAGTCCTGAGGGTCCCAGTGCAGCTCTAATTGATTCTCTGAAATGTGCAGCTCAAAGGGTGCTGCAGTTCCTGTTCCAGCTCTGCTGAGTTACTGCACAGCTTTAGGCAGCAGAGTTTTACCGACTGCAGCAAATAAATTTACTGTGCTTTATGGAGCACGGAGAAGCTTGTTTTCTGAATTTTCATCGTCTCGATAAATTGTGTTAAGATTGTGTTCTGTTAGGCTGCAGGAAGGTAATGAAAGCAGTTCACATATGGTCATTATTGGGGAGGTGCGATGCTAACAGTACAGTGAGAAAACAGTTTCAGAATTTGGCTGAGGCGAGGACAAGGGCGATGAGGATGTGACAATACAGAGTGCAGTGACCTAGGAACCCCGTTGGTCTTGCTTTTTACCTACAGAGGTTCTGTTGTCCCACTGAGCACTGATGATGATTTTCAGGCTGCACTTCACAGAGGTGAGGAAGCATTTGTAAAGGTGATCCAAAAGTTCAGGTACACAGATAGGGAAAAGGACATTTTCTTGTCAAACTACAGTTCTGGATCATTTAAGATAAAAACAGGAATTACAGTCACTGGAGTCAGCACTGTAATCCTTAGAAAGCTTCTTGGCTGGATATGATGTATACTTTAATATAGTAAGAAAAGTAATAAAAGAGTATGATTGTGTACTGTGCAAAGGGTACTCTGGTTTATAATGTGACTTTCCACTGCTGAAAGGCCATCCAAGCTCATAGATGAAGTTGTGTGTACACACATTGGTACCTGTGTGTCCATATCTCTGTACGTATAGAGAAAAGACCAAAGTTAATTATGGCATCATAGAATCATGGAAGCTGCTCTAAGATCTCCCTGGAGCCTTTTCTTGTCCAGGCTGAACAACCCCAACTCTCTTGGCCTGTTGGAAGATAATACAGAAGAGTTTGTAGAGGGATATTTTATTTAATGGAGAAGTGCGGTAGCATGAACAGAGCGTCCTCTGATACTGACAAATTAATGAGGCCAGCAACATCAACAAAAATATTTTGATTCCATGACTTGAGAGTTCGGTGTTAACAAGTACAGCAAGGAAGATGAGCAAATTTTGATGTCCGCCTCTCCTTGCCTTTACACTAAGTGGAGGTGAACTTGTTCATTTCCTTGAGGAACCAATTGTGCACCTTAGGGCTGGCGAGCGCATGCAGCACGTGGTTCTCAGCCTTGTCACTTGGACAGCAGATCTTTATCTGCTGGATTAGAGTGCTTTCAAAAAGATAATGCCAGGCTGAAGCCTCCTTATGGCTCTATCTCCAAGCGTTACATTAGAAAGATGTAATGATTGATGAGCATTTCTCATCACAGTTACAGATGAGGAACAGCACCTGACAAATCATGCCATGCTGGTGTATGAATTGCTGAGACGTTCTCTGTAGTCTGGCCAGCAAATCACTAAATCAAGCGAAGATGAGAGAGGGGCTCCCTGGATGTTCTCACTGTGGCACAGCTGAGTAAGCTGCTGTCTGTCGAAATCAATCTCTGTTCTGGGAATTCCAGCAGCAAAGACATGAAGCCTGTCTGTAGCACATAAAAGCACGCTATGGCTGCAGTTTAGGGGGCTACACCTAAAGCAGTTCCTCGAATCCCTAATCCTGTCAGCTCAAAGGGGAAAAGACAGGGAGGCCACACTTAGCCATGCCAAACTTTTTCCTGACTCTTGCCTGAGCTGGGGGATTGATGGCAGTTCCACCTCTTGGTGGAGACGCTGTGCACAGCGTATGTTGTAATGGGATTTCACCGTGCAGATCTTGGCAGATAGATTTAATATCTAACAATTAAAATAGCTTGGCTGCTAAACACACTGAACATTGCCAGAGTCTTATAAGATCCTGTGAATTTCTGACCTAGATATTCATTGGAGGAGGGAAGTCAAGAAAAGGAGGGAAGCATGAACCAAGTGTGGAAACCAGGACTCCTCATTTCTTAATCATTTTTTTCTTCTGGGTAGTAATGGGGTTAATAAAATGGTTTGGGATGATCATAAGGATGATCATAAGGTCAGCTCACTCTTAAAACTGTTACAATTTCAGTCTTTATATAATTTGCTTTGTGCTTGCAGTACTGAATAATGAAAAATCTAAACAAACAGAGCACTAAGCCTCAATGCTACATGTAAATCTCTGCACATGTGCTGCAAACAAGATAGCACTCATAGACAGATTTGTTTGTGTTGCCATGTGAGCCAAATGCTATGTTTTTGCTTCTTTTAATTATTCAGTCCTGAAAGAATTTACTGTGAAATCCCACTAGGCAGAGATAAGACTGCAAACCTTGTAATCTACAGCTGCCCAGGAGGGTCAGTTTATGGCCTGAATGTGCTGGAGAATTCAGATGGGGAGAGAATCTTTCATAGTGAAATGGGATGAAAACCTGTATTATTTTAGTGCTTTGCAGCGTGTAAACTATTTCTGTTTATGATGAACCTAAAGCTTGAAACCCCCAAATGACTCAATCTAATGCAGATTTGTTGTTCTGATGAATTTTTTCGTTCTCAAATTAATTCAAGTTGTCAGAATAATTTGGTCCCAACATGGCAAGGGCAAGACAAATCAATTAGCTTAAGCTTCGTGAAATCTGAGGAGGTTTGCCTGTGTGCACTTTGTGTGAGGATATGCAGGGCGCTGCCTTCAGCCAGTTGCTACTAATGTGGAATCATAGAATCACGGAATGGTTTGGGTTGGAAGGGACCTCAAAGTCCATCCTGTTCCAGCCCCTGCCCTGGGCAGGGACATCTCCCACTGGATCAGGTGCTCCAAGCCCCGTCCAACCTGGCCTGGAACCCCTCCAGGGATGGGGCAGCCACCACTGCTTGGAAGGGTCCCTGCAGCTCACCGCCTGCCTTCCTGCCACCTCCAGCCAAGGGCGGAGACGCTCAGGGAAAACCCTTGAATGCTTTTACACTTTGGAACTGAAGACCCCATTCCTGGTACAGTTATTAAACTATTCTGTGTTCTCCCCAGGCTGCTCAGGAATCACAAGTAATGACTTAAAAAAATAGAATGCTAAGAAGAAATGGCCAGGTTTGATCTCATAAAACCAACTGCCCAATTTCTAAATAATGGTGGGTTCTACAGTATCAGGAATTCTTCTTTATTGGAACCTCATTACATGTAAGGAAGTTAGGTAAATGGATCTGCTGCAAGGAAATCCGCAAATTTCTCACTTGGAAGATTCCCTCCCTGCCACTGTTATGGACAGATTCTCCATTAGATTGAGAGTGAAGTCTCTCTCACCTCCTTTAAAAATATTAGCAGCCAAAGAGAAGGCAACACTTAATTCTCTTTTTCAAAAGGAGAAGAAAGTCATGTCTTGGGAAGAAGGGAAAAGAAATGAAAAATTTAATGCTAGAGAAGAAAGGCAAGAAATGCAGTTGCCATGGAAACCAGAGCATAAGTAGAAACTTTCCAGCAAAGAGCAGAAACTAAAAATGAAAAGCTGGAGTGGAGAGCCTTGGCGGGGAGCCAGCAGCTTCCACCACCACCACCTTTTCTCCTGCTAACCGGGGGAGATTTTCTTAGTCATCCCTGCCACGTTCTGGAAGTGCTCTGTGCATTCAGAGAGCAAAGCCAGGCCCACGGGTCAGCTCAGACATTCAGTTCTACCGAGGACTCCAGGATTGTTAGTTGTTGGCTTGCTTAAGGCAGTTGTATGCAGTGAGGTAATACAGTCGCTGGATTAGCAATTATTAAGTGCATGTATGCTTTTTAACATGCCATGGAAAAAAACAGGTTTGAAAAGCTGGGAAAGTCAACGGACAGTGATGCAACCTTTGTTATGGCCAGGAGCTGGTTCGGGTGAAAGATTTTGAGCATACTTAGGCCTCTGTGCTGTTATAGATTGAATTAATGAGCTAATGTGGTTAGATTTCATGTACTCCTAGTCTTGAAATCAAGGATGGGGCTGAGTTCTGCTAATTTGACCTCAAGCTGCTCAGCATCTTCTCTAATTTGTCCTTTTTAATGAACAAAACAGAAAATACAGGTCAAGTCAAAACCCCAGCTTTACCTGTTTGTAGGCGAAGTCTGGACAGCCTCACCTCAGATACACCACCACACGTTGTGAACCTGCCTGTCTCAGTTTATCAGTAACAACAGTCACGGCAAGGTCTATGTGTATTTAAATCTGCCCCAACTTTCCTGCTGATCTGTGCTGTCACTGCCTCACCTCGGCCATTCCTTTGCCTTGCAAATCATAGAATTGTAGAATCATGGAATGGTTTGGGTTGGAAAGGACCTCAAAGCCCATCCAGTCCCACCCCTGCCATGGGCAGGGACACCTCCCACTGGATCTGATTGGTCCAAGCACCACGCAACATGATCCTGAACACCTCCAGGGATGGGGCAGCTACCGCTTCTGTAGTCCTGCAGTATTTTTAGATTCCAGGTCCATGGCCTCTGCCTGTATGTTCCTTTAAGATGTTGATAGCTCTTCTGGGAGAGCTGAGCCAGGAATAACCAGCATTTCTCAAGCTAGGCCTATTGCTTTAAGGCTATTTCCTTCCCTGCCATATACGTACTCACTCATCTCAGCAGTTCCCGCTTCCTCATGCGTTTCCCATCCTGGAGTCAGGTGTTACCAGGCACCTGGGAGCGCTGCATCCACTGCTTTCCATTTTGCCGTCTGAAGGAGGACAAAGGGCTCCTAACATTTCTCTGCAGTTGCCTGTTGGCTTGGCATACTGTTCATTTCAATAATAAAGTGTTTCCTTTCATTCTCAAACAGTCAGGCCCCTGCCAGAGCCGTAATTGTTCACAGATGACTCATTTTGGCTGCAGGATCAAAACGAGGGAAAAGTGCTGTTTGCACAGGCTTTGAAACGGATGAGATGGGAAGAGATGTTCGTGCTTGATATTTGTACCATATGTTGATTCTAAATTTTATTATAGAGCCTTTACGTTTTAAAAGAGATTCCGGTCTTGTCCTGGGGATGGTTTAGAAAGAAAAAGAGAAGTAGAGCTTTGAGTTAGGCTGAGGTTAGCAAAGATCAACTGCGTAGTTTTAGCTGTGGAGCAGCAGCCTGGAGGGGCTGAGTGCGAGCTGGGCTGTGGGGGCAATCTGACGGGTCTTCTGCTGCTGTGAGAGATATATATATATGTATTTATATATGTATTTATACAGATATTAATTGCTTGGGCACTGCAGACCCAGTTGTGATTTTTCCCAAAATCACACTGAACTTTTAATTTTTTGTAGAGTTTGCTTTGAAATCCTGCATTTTGAGTTGTTGCAGGTGTTTGCCTTTTCTTCTCTGTAAAGGAGTCCTAATGAATAATCACAAGGATGGATCCGTTCTTTACTCTGTCTGGGTGTTAGCTCTCTTTTTAAAGAGTTGGGTGTTTACTTCAGAAGTGCCTCTTGTGAGGTTCAGCACAGAGGTCAGAGGTCAAGAACAAAGTTCTTTTTTAGGGTAAAGGATAAGGAAACCTCATCACTCTCTGCAGCTTCCTGAAGGGAGGTCGTAGCGGCAGGGGGTGCTGGTCTCTTCTCCCAAGTAATAAGTGATGGGACAAGAAGGAATAGCCTCAGGTTTTGCCAGGAGAGGTTTAGATTGGATATTTGAAAAACTCTCTTTACTTAAAGAGTGGTGAAGAACTGGCAGAGGCTGCCCAGGGCAGTGGTGGAGTGTCCGTCCCTGGAGGTGTTCAAAACTGTGTGGCCATGGCACTTTGGGATATGGTTTAGTGAGCATGGTGGGGTTTGACTGGATGACCTTAGAGGACTTTTCCAAACTTAATGGTGATTCTGTGAAACAGTATGATGGTTCCTGGATTGTTGTTCATGAGCAAGCCTGTGCTCTCTCAGTGAGGAGCTGTTTGTGTCTCCTAGGGAGAGGGTTTTGAGGACACCTAACTATTTTAAATAGAATACCAAAGAGACATCAGAAAATGTTGCCTTCTTTGCATTAGTGCCTCGTTTTGACTAATGAATTCTACAGACCCTGCAAACCAGATCAGCCAAGCTTGCTGCCACATGGATGTACCAGGACCATGAAGAAAAGCCATCACTGCACAGCCCTTTGCAGGTGCTTGAAGGAAAGAGTTAGACGCATTAACCCTCTAACAGAGCATGTTTTGGAAGAATAAATGATATAAATTCAGTAGGAAGAGTTTCTGCTGTAGCTTTTATGCTCTGCAAATGTAATGGGCATATTAGTAGAATAGGTATTTATAGACTAGACAGTTACTGGGAGATCTGCGTGAGTACTAGGAAGATAAGCAGAAAGAATCCTGTTTGGAGTGGTGCTGCAATAGAAGAGGGTTACATCATCATTTGGCAGAAGGACTGTGTGCCTCGCTAGATGTTTGCTAACATTTTTATCCAGAGTGTCATTTATCCGGGGTTTCTGAGGTCGTGGAGGGGAACACGTTGCGGTGCGATAATATGTAGGGGCAGATCATGACTCAGTGGAGCTTGGGCGCTGGAGGTGTCAGCTGTTTTCACTGAGGTTCCATGCTTAAAAACATCCTCTCCCTGGTGTTGCTCTTAGATTGTTTTTCATATTTCTGTTATTTTAAAGAGGGTCTTTGCTTTTTGCACTCAGCTGAACTTGGACAATAGCGTCTCTCAGACCAGCACTGTGCTGCTGTGCCAGAAGGAAGGAGGTGAATTAAGTGTTTACAATGATATTGAAAAATTGACTGCAGGATTTCCAGCTGGTTTTGTAAACCGGTCTTTAAAAACAATAGCTGTATTTTCAGTTCTTTATATGTTAACAGAGTGTTCTTTTAAAATAAATGGTGTTTCTGTGCTACACTGTCATGTAAGCCTGATAGGGAGGACGGCTAAGGAATGTACTTGCCAAGATATTCCTTGGGAGAGTCATCTGAAATGAAAAAGCAAGTAAACCAGCAACTTTATTTGTAGTGGAGTTTGCAAATTATGTGGCAAGGCAAGGAAAAAAATAATCTGTCACATGAAAAATGAAGTTTGGATCGTGTGTGCATACATCAGTGGTTTGTTAAAGGCACATAAGATCATTATCAGACAGTTAAACATGAACTGGAAGTGTCTAATCTATTAATTAATCAGGAAGTAAGTTTTACGTAACATGTGTAATCAAGTTAATCTTTCATTTCACTCGTCAGCATAGATGCTGCTTTCAGTGTGATGTTATCATGAGATTAAGCACCCCAAGTATTGATTCATTCTGCTGGGTAAATCTCGTGTGTCCTCATGTTGCACTTTGGAACCAGCTGTGCATCCTGAGCTGAGCATAACAATGTCTGCTTCCCATGGAGCAAACCGGATTCCTCGGATTAGATGAATGTTGGTCGTGCAGAAAGTGAGTTATAGGTCACTCTCACACCTGTAACCCCCTTTTCTTCAGTCCGCCTTGGGCTCAGACTGGGCTTGCATGCCAGCAGTGACAGTGATGCCCGGCAGCAGCTTTCAGAGAGGTTGATCTTTTTTTCTGACCTTATAGCCCATCACACTGGAAATCCTTGTTTTTAATCTTGCCCGTTGAGCATGTGGTGAGTCCTCATCACTCACAGGATACCTTTTTATTTATTGACAGAGTAGTGAAGTGGTGGCAGAGGCTGCTCAGAGCAGAGATGGGGTTCAGAAACCGTGTGGCCGTGCCACTTTAGGACATGGTTTAGTCGGCACGGTGGGGCTGGGCTGATGGTTGGACTGGATGAGCTTAGAGGGCTTTTCTGACCTTAATGATTCCATGATTCTCCATTTGTACACACACACAACTGTGAAGAATCTGAGACACGGCAGCTCGCAGAGCTGCTTAAAAGCAGTTAAAAAAAACAAGATAAGGACGTTTTATATCTTACATAACATAAAAACCAGCTTCCCAGTGCTGTTATGTTTTTGCAATGTTTCATTTTCCCCCTCGAATTTTCAACGTGAGAATCGCATGATCTTGAGTATCCTCCAGTTTATTATTTTCACAATAAATACGCCAATTTTCCCACTTTCACTGTACTGGCAAAGTGGCTGGGACTGATGGTAATAGGCTTTTATTTCCTGCGCTAAATGGGAACTTGCACCATGTCAACTGTCTGAGGGGATTCCTTATGGTGGGATCCTTCTGCTGAAAGGAAATCTGTTTTTTTTAGTCCAGCTGGTTTGGTGACCCCCGTAAATCAAAGTGTGAGCTCCCAGGAGTGAGCACATCTCAATGGATGCATTGAGGTTGGCTGTGATTTGAATTCTTGGAGAGCCCCGTGGGTCAGCGTGCAGAGGGCATGGCAGAAAGCGGAGAGGGCAATGGTGGCTCTTTGGAAACCCAGCACTGAAATTACTTCATGAATCACTCAATGAATCATTGTTACTGTTTTATTTTAGCAATAAGGGTTTTTGTAAGAATACTCAAGCCTAAACAAATATTTCCACCCATGGAAGGCGCTTGGTGCTCGGAAGTGTTGTGCAGTCCCATTTGTCCACTAGGAGCTTTGTTTGATGTGGGGTTTGTGCAAGACTTTTCTTTTGGATATGGGAATTTTTGCTGTACAATGCTTCACACTCCTATTTTTTTCCTCCTGGGCTGTGGAAAGCAACAGGCTGTGCTGAAGTCCTGGTCCTGGTGAAAGTTCCTTCTCTTGTTTGTGCTGGACTCCATGTGTTTAATCATTTCATCAGGTCTGTGGGAATCATAGCACAAATCTTAAGGTAGATTTTGCCTTTCTAAAGTTTATAAACATCACTACCACTCAGGTTATAAACCAAGTTATGTGAGTAGAGTGCTCTTTATCATTAGGAAAGCAGGTCAGTGAACTTAGAGTAAGTTAACTGATTTATAAGTTTGGTCTCCCCCAGCTTGTTGAAAGCTGATTTGAAAAAGTTGACGTTCTTTAGCTCTATTGTTCTGCTGGGAAGGAATCAGGAAACGTGCTCTGCCTTGAGGTCAGCCTGTGTGTTTCTTCCTTGTTCCCTCGTAGCACAGAGTTCATGGCAGGAAACTGCTCCGCTGGATTCTCAGACGCACTGGCTCTCTGTGGTGTTACTGCAGCCTGTGGGGAGCGAGCAGCTCTCCCTCTGTGAATCACCAGGGGCTTTCGCAGAGCTCTGCCCGGCCTCCTGGCACAATGGAGAACAGGTTTGCTGACCTCATGTTTGCCTCTGTTCTACTGATTTGGAGCCAGGCTGTTGCATGGAATTCTTGCTGCCGAGAAGTTGTATGCAGAAATCACATGTGGTCCCAAACCCAGCTTGTCGGCAGACTTGTTGGGAATTAGAGGTAGAATTCCCAGGCTCGATTTTTATTTCTCGTTTCCTTTTTTGTGTGTGATATTTGACAAACTCTGTTTGTTCACGTTTCTCAAATATATGATGATACACTTCTAAAATCAAGACATTATTTATTGGAAGACAGAAAGCTGACTTTCCTGCTGAACGCTGGGCACCTTCCTTTGAAATATTTTTTAATGTGAGTGTGGAAGTGTCAGTTTGTGTGTTATAAGTACATGAAAAAGCTGTATTTGCAAAAGTGTCTGCTCTGCTGGATGAAAACAACTGTAGGGAAAAACAATATGGTTATACTTAATAGTTATTCATCGCGAGGGATTAGCTCCATTAATTCTGTGGGCAAGGACTAAGGAATTCCAGGGCATATGTCTCTCTCACGCCTTCCCATGTGGCCTTGCGTAAATCACTCGGGGCTCCACGTCTCCATTCACTGAATGGGCATGGTAACTGTGACGCTTGGGGTGTGTGCTGTGGTCTGTGCGTTTTGTTAGATCTGAGCACTGTGGACAAGGAGTCATCTTTTAATTGGTGCTGTGTGCACATCCCCAAACAACGTGACACGGATCTTTTTTTGTGTCTCTGGGCACCACCATAGTAAATGTAGAATAAAAATAGTAACAGTAAACAGTAGTGACAGTCTGTATGTAGGGAACACTAGTGCTGAAAGAATTCATGTCCTGACTGAACTTCTATCAGACCTCCTGAACGTTTATTTAATACTAAATTATTCAGACGCACCTTATTCCTCTTGCTTTGTTTTATATGTCACTACTTTTTCTACTCATCAATAGCATTAAATCTCTCTATTATGTAAAAGGAATATTTTTCACATGCAGTTGGACTTCATCACTATACAGAGGCAGCAAGAGTGATCTGTCAGGTTTGGTAGCTATGATGGCATTCAGTAGGTGGAGGGCAATGAATTCTATGCTTAAATTCAATGTAAACATTTGCATTTACATGTAAATACTCTTGATCAGGGAGTGCAGGGATAGGGCAAGGGCGGACAGTTTTCAGCTGAAAGAGGGGAGATTGAGATGAGATTTTTAGGAAGAAATGTTTTCCTGTGAGGGTGGGGAGGGCCTGGCCCAGGTTGCCCAGAGAAGCTGTGGCTGCCCCATCCCTGGAGGGGTTCAAGGTCAAGGTTGGATGGGGCTTGGAGCATCAGGATCCAGTGGGAGGTGTCCCTGCCCATGGCAGGGGGTGGAACTGGATGGGCTTTGAGGTCCCTTCCAACCCAAACCATTCCATGGCTCTGTGATTCTATGATTCTGTTTCTATTTTCAACTCAAATCTATCTACCACTTTGCTGCAAGGCTATGAAACAGCTGCTGCATCCCACCTAAGGGGGTAAGGAAAGTAATTTGCCTATGCATAGTCTTAAAATAATCAGCTTTCCATTAAAATAGTAAAAAGGAGTAGTTTACTTTTAATTGTGTGTATGAAACTTTCATTTTTAGGTCTTCAAATATGTCACTGCAGATGTTATGAGTGCAGCTGAATTGAAAGTTAAGTTGTCCTTACACAACGGAAATTCCCTTCCTCTCAGAGCTGATGGATCCCTGGTAGCCTTGAGGCAATAAGCCTGGAAATCTTCCAGTTTCATAGCACGCTGCACTGAAGCCTGTAATGGACGTGCGAGCAAATTGAAGCAGGCACATCTTGAGAGTGTCTAGGAGCAGTGACAAGAACGCTGTTATATTTCTCTTAAGTTTTAAAAGGCAGCTGTTTTGTGGAGATGATGCCCTTAGTCCTTTTAGCCTCCGGTTCTGGAAGGAATAAAACCACTCTCGGAGGCAGTGGAGTTAGATGTGATGGGGAAGTCTGGGCTGCAGTCTGAGTTTTCCCAGTTTCCCGATGATCTGTCTGCAATTCGTTGACCCAATGCAAGTTAGGAATGAAGCCGATATTCCTTCTCTACTCTTTACTGGACAAAGCAAAAGCTTTTCTTCCTTCTTTTCACTTTTGAAAGCCTCAGTTCAGTTCTTTGGGAAAAAACCATGGAAAACAGAAATGAAAGGACTAAAGCTGCCATCTTCCAGAAGGCAGTCAGAATTCCAGGGCCATTGATTACATGTATGGAGAAATCCATTTATCCTCGTGCCTGTGCAGATGGGGCGCTGGAGCATGGAAACTTTCACTTTCAAAATGAGGAATTCAAGTACCTTGCCATAAAATGAGAGGGAGTTAAGAGGAATGATTGTTTCCCTCCGAAGCCCTTTGGGAAAGCAAGAGGTTTAGCAGTAGGGGCTGCCTTGGGAACAGCCGATGTGAAGTACAGCGATGATTTTCCCTGCACAAAGCAATAAACAAACAGCGAAGCAGGGAGGTGTGAGCTGCTGGGAGCCCGGCGGCTGTTGGCCCCCAAACCCCAGCCCCGGCGTCGCTGTGCAGAGCCGCGGGCAGCGCCTGCTCCTTTTGATGGCAAAGCAAACAAGAAACGTTTGTGCAGCTCTCCCTCTCAGAACTTATTTTGGTGCTGATTTAAACTTTATTCACGTGCTGTGAGGTTTGGTAAAGGAAGGATATAAATGCAGTTTTAAGAAGGCTTAGCAGCAGGATGGCAGAGGTGGGTAATGGACAGCAGGTCAGCTGTGGGAGCTCTGATTGTCTTTAGCAGTGTCAAACTTGGTATTGTACTGAGATGTTACACTTGGCGGGTATTTAATTTTACGGGGTGGGTTTGTGTCCAGTGTTAGGCAGAAGGAGGTACCACCCCCAAAAATCACTGCTCCGTTGCCTCTGCTTCTCTCATGGAGACATTCACAGGGCCCGTGACTGAACCCATCCCTCTGCTTTGGGAGGGAGCGCCCAGGCTGGGATGTGTTATTTTAGAGAGAGAGAGTTTAACGTTGTCAGCTTTCCCGCATCACAGTTAATATATCTCACGTTAACACATGATAGGTTGTGCCGTACACAAACGAGCTCTTGTGCCAGGATTGGGCTTTCAAAAAGACAAAAAGGAAAGAAAGTGGGAAAAAAAAGAGCAGTGCTGGATTAACTAGAAAGGTCCAAACCAGTCACACTCCCTCCAGGGGATCATTCATTTTGTTGCCTGCTGCTATGCATCTCGGCTTAAAGCCTTTAGAAGTGCTGCTGAAGTGAGGGAGACAGAGGCGAGCTGGCTAAACCTGAACACAACCCCCAGCCGTTTCTGAATGCATAGTGAGGCTGCTTTCTCTTGTCAGGAGAGTTTATAGCCCCTCATTAACTTCTCCTGGTTTACTGTTACCTGTATAATCGTTGCTGAAGGTACTGGGCTGGTTAAAAATCAAACCCCTAAACCTGGAACAGATGCGTAAGTACATGTGAGCGGAATGCACAGCGACCACAGGCCCATCCTCCCTATCTCCTGATCATTCCCACCTGCTCACAGGGGTCAGGGATATAGGCACCACCTCTCTCATCCCAGGTGATTTGAGGATGAGTCACCTGACCTCAGTTAAGCAAAACCAACACACATGAACCTTTGCCTTTTAGATTGCCTGAATTTGGGAGCTTTTAAAACAGTTTTCTTTAGACTTTCATTTTCATCAGTGCCTTTTTTTTGCTGTTGGGAGTGACAAAAGGAAAAATAAATTGGATAAACTCTTTTAAAGACATTTCTAGTGATAAAAGCAGTGTAAAAGATTCTCTTAGGAGCTGCCAGTTATTAAGACACAGAAACGCAGAGAGCCGCCTGAAGATTTGGCTTCTTGTCTATAGCAAATCTTTAACTAAACCACAGCATTTTCAAACTTCCCATCGCTGACTTCTGGATAGTCCCAGCTCTGTTTGAGGATTGAATACACTGGGTGAGTCTGGTCAGCTGGAAAACAGTTCCAGTGGTTCCTGTGTTCGTGTGTTTGTTTTTTAATCTATGCAAAAAGCTATTCTGGATAACAAGGAGAGGAGGGATGATGTGTAGTGACAGAAGCCTTTTCCTCTTTGCTGGGATAGATGTGGGATTTGGTGCTGGTGTGTGGGGTGCAAGTGGCAGAGGAATGCCCCTGTGGATGGTCCCCCTCCGAGGCAGCAGGAGCCTCTGCTGTCCAGCTGGGATCTGCCTCCTTGACCTGAACTTGTCATTGCCCTCCTCCTTCGCCCATTCCTGCACTGCCTGAAAGCTGGCGCGGAATTCCTTACGTCTGGCCTCAAAACCAGGCATGGACTTCACTGAAAATCAAGACTTGGTTTGTCATTCTGGAAGGGCCTTTCTCAGCTGTTGAACATCATGGGTTTACAACTCATGGAAAGAAGAAAATACATATTTTGCAGTTTCTGATGTTTTGCATGACTGCAGAAAGTTAAGAAATCCTAAAATGAAGGCGGATGTTGGTGATAGTGAAGGGATGGAGTCTGAGAGCTTGTGCCTCTCATTAGTGAAGGTACAACACTGTAATCTGGGGGAGCTTTCGTACTTCTGAGGAAGCTCTGGCAGCTGGGGAACAGAGCTTGCCCCCAACCCAGCCTGCCTGGTCCTGTGACTTCACAGGGCCCCACAAAGATAAATGTGCACGAATACTGGGGAAAAATGGCAGATTGGGACACAGCACAGAGAAGGATTGGATAAATGTCATTTTGCCGTTTGTCCCACTCCAATGAGGATTTTGTTATCTGCCAGTGTGTGAGAAGAAGTGGCAGCGCATTCAGTTCTGGGCCATGGTTCTGGCTTTCTGAGATGCTGTCCAGCGCTCTGCCTTCAGAGTGTATTTTGTGCTGGGAAGGGAAAGGAGCTTGAAGAAAGGATTCTGGGCAATTCACTTCTGAGCTTTTTAAACTATAGATGTGGAGTGTGATTTTCTTTTTTTCCCTCTTACTTTCTTTCCCTCCATGGCTTAAAGTGTTAATTCTGCCCATTGAAATATAATTTTATTGAGTAATATGAGCCGGAGGCAGAATCTTTGCTGCCATCAAAACCCAAATGGTAAATAGGCTCTTTCTCTAATTTGTGGGATGTGCTATAACTCAGTTTGAATGTTGAAAGGAAATGGGCCTCCAGGGGAGTCTGGAGCTCTGTTCATTCAACTTCTAATTAAAGTTTTCCCCTCTCAAGTTTCACTTTATTTTCCGGGGCTTTTGCTCCATGATGATTATTAACATGTGTCCCATGGCCAGGAAATCATTATACCCTTCCCCAGCCCAGCCTTTCCCAGATACCTCCTGCTGCAGACCCAGCCACCTCAAACTCCATCTCCCCAAGATCCCATGGCCGGGGCAGGTTGAAGCGGGCTGGCACCCTGAGGCTTCCCGGCCATTTCCATGCAGAGAGATGATGATTTTTTCCAGTACAGCATGATCAGATGTTTCTGTCCGGCGGAGAGGATCCAGTCCAGGATTTCTTCCAGCCTATTCTTCATGTTTCAAGAGCCCAGGCCAAGTCTGGCTTCCTATTCCAACTCCAACAGGCTTATCTTTTTGGGGGCAGGAGTTGTTAGTACAGTTTATCTTGCTGGCTGGAGTCCTCCCTCAGCTGAGAGATGTACTCTGGTGCCGCGTCCTTTTTTCCCCTCTCTCTCTTTTTTTTTTTATGTTTTCTTCTTGTTGTTTTTGTTTTTAAATGTGTAAAGTGAAGAGTTCCTCTTCCCCCCCCGCCGCCCCTTTCCCCTCCAAAGAACCAACCTCCAGTTAATTACACGCTGGAACTGTTGCTGCTTTGCCAGAGGGAAGAGTGAACCTGTGCCTGCATGTGTGCCTGTGTAAAATAGATCCAAAAATGTCAATGAACAGCAGGAAAAGTTCTGGGAGACCGTCTTACTACTATCGACTGCTCCGGAGGTCACGACTTCAGAGACAGCGAAGCAGATCGCGGAGCCGGAGCAGGCCGCTTAGTAGGGGTAATTCCAACCGCAGTTCTCTTTCCTTGGCAGTGCAAAGGCGTACTGGCTGTTGCTTAACTTCGGTACTGTCGCTAAGAATGGCCAGTGTGAGCATTTGTAAGTGTACCTGCTCCCCTGAGGCGCGTGTCGAGCTTTGCAGAAGGTCGGTGTCTTGCGCGGGGAGGGGGAATTCCTTAATTTTGGAGCCGAGCCGGGGAATCGGGTGTGGGTGCTGCTTCATGCTGGGGCTGTGATACCTGGTGTAGCTGTAACTAACTCCATCTTTCCAGTTATCCATCCTTCAGCTTTTACATTTGTATAATTGAGGTCACTGCTTTTTAAGCTAACTGAGATGTTTGGAGGCCTAATTGCTGATTACAGAGATCTGAACCTCCCTCCTTACGAGATGCTATCTATATGCAAAGATGTATTGCCAGAACTTCTGGTTCTTCTGAGCTGAGTATCACCAAGGGGGTTGCAATTACAGAGCCGAGTATGGTTTAGGGGTAGGATTTTCAACAGAGCCTGAAGATTATGCTCCTGAGGCGTTGTGGAAACCTGTGGGACTTGTATTCCCAAATCACTTTGCGCTTTTAAAAACCCTGTTCTAAAAGGGCCTATTTGTCCTCATCAGCAGGAGCTGGGAAGTGTTTCTTTAGGGCACACTGACTCGTGCAGCCCATTTATTCTGCTGGAGGCAGCTACTGACCCAGTTGTGTGTTTAAAAGAAGTTATTCTGGTTTTCTCTTCTACTGTGAAATTAGTGTTTATTGATGCTTCTGCCTATCCTTAGAGCAGCTGAAGAAGCAGGAGTTTGGAGTCAGTTTGCTGTTGAGCTGCCTCTTTGGGAAGGAGCAGAGAGGGTTGTGACAATCCAGTCATTTTAATGGCTAGAGCTTAATCAAAGCCCATTAATTAAAACCATAATTTTTTTTGCTATTGTGTGAACAAAAAGGCCATAATGAAAAACAACCCTGCAGCACCACATCGGGTGTTTGTGCAAATCCAGGCTGTACTCATCTCATGGGAGTTAATTCTGATTTAGGAAGCAGGTTGTAAAGGAGACCCCAGCACTCCAAGATTCCTCTTACTGCAACGTCTGCTTTCTTTTCCTGGCATACAGAACTTTTTTAAGGATTTTGAATCATTGCTGAGAAAACAATGGGAAGCTGAATCAGTCCCTGAGCTTCAGCTGTTGCTTTAAGTAGGAAGTGTTTTTCTTTCCATGACTTTTAGTTGTTCTGCCTGTCAGGGTGAAATGTTTGTAAACTCATGAGCATCTCACAGTTCCCTTTCTCCTTTTATCTGTTCATCCCCAAAATATTTTACTGTCATTTCAGTTCCTGTGACAATCCAAATGTGTTAAGCTTCATTTAGGTAACCCAGTGCGAACTTAATGGCATAGTTTGTTATGAGCACAAGGAATATTCAGGCAGATTTGATGGAAATGAAAATCAACTCAAATGTTTGTAAGAAACTGGATTTGAGCCAACTGAAATCTTCTTGCTGTTGGTCTCTCTCTGAGTGTTTTGTGTTTGTCGCACTGTGTCTAGGATTGCTGCCTGCTGGGAGGAGGCACTGGTTGAGCTTATCTGTGGATCTGAAAGGGATTTGCAAATCCGAATGGGAATTTTCTCTGTATTTTTCACATGGTTTTGTAAGAGATGCGTAAAGTGAGCTGTGCAGTCCCACTGGAAGGTTACTGAACAGGAGGAGACTGTAGGGGCATGGGAGCTATGGAGAGCACAGGAATCAGAATGAAGTTCTAGATTTTAGGGTGGGATGTAATGTTAATGTCCGAACCTACAAGTCTGGATGAAGGAAAGAGCTGAGCATCCTCTCAAACGCTGGCTCTGCAGTGGAATTTGCTGTCTGTGGCTCAGACACTCCAAGATGAGATAGCCTTAGTGGGAGGTTACCATAAATTCAGGAGTATGGAAGTTACGTCACAGGGGCTGGCAATGGTCTGTTTTGCCACATGTGTGTTTCCCGGACATCCTCTTGGCAACCTTTTGCTCTCCGCAGTCTCGAGAGCCTTTGCCAAGGTCCCCACAGAGCCCAGGGAAGCCTGTGTGCCCCCCTCCCCCCCCAGCTGGAGGAGCAGCCATACCTGGACGCTGAGCTTTTCCAAGCTGTGTCACTTTGGCAGGTTAGGAACATCTTTTTGGATAGGAAACTCAGTGACGTTTGGGCAGTCTCCTCTTCTGCCCGGAGGAGATCTCTGCTGGCTCACAATCCTCTCCGCATCTGGTATCATTCACTGATTGTACTGCATCAATCCTGGGTGATAAATCCCTGATGCCGGAGCTGGCACTGGAGCACCCATGGGCTGCAGGTGCTGCCATCTGCTGCCAGCGCGGCTGTTTGCTGGGGGGCAGAGAGCCTCTTGCAGCCCGCGCCAGTTTATACCAGGTCTCCTTGAATAAAAAAGAGGCTGTATTTAAATCATATACTTTTATACTGCTGCTTCCCACTCATGCCCTGAGGGGCCAATGCCACCCATCCTCGCAGGCCCTTCTGATGGGCATTGCTGTGGGAGGGCTGCCTCCTGGCCCTCGGGAATGATAGAGCACAGTAACAGTCGGCATCACAGCTGCGGACGGTGGCTGTTAGAGCTGAGACCTAGTTTGGGAATTTGGTCTGGCTTCCTGAGGTGCAAAGGAAGAGATAAACACTCCCTCAGGAAAAGCAGTGCTTTTGAGATAGGCAAAGGGAACAGAATTTGCATTTGCTCGGCAAGTATCTAAGGAAAGTCAGGGATTGTATTCTGTTGGGACTCCAGATGGAGGCAATCTGAAGTAGCATGCAGAGAAGTGTTTGGGACTTACAGCTGCTTATTTGTTGCTCCTGTGACGGTGTCCTCTGCTCTAGAGTACTCTTATAACAAATTCATCCCATATTTTGGTATGTGTGCCCTCCTGTCCCTTTGAGAGGGCCAGGGCTAGAAGAGCTGAAGAACGGCAAAACCGAAGGGGAGGGCGAGTCAGAGCAGACATGAGGGGAGCTGTCGGGAGGCTCTTGTGGCCATGCCTCCAGCGGGTTTAAATCAGTGCTGTTCAATAGTGGATAAAAAAGGCAGGTTTCAGCCTGCTGTTAATCTTTGTTAGAATGATGATAATGTCTGAACTCTCCTGGTGCTGCTTTCCCCAGGGATTCGGGACTCGCTGCAGGTATACATGGGTTAGAAACATTAACTGCAGAACCCCATTCTCTTCTTCTGCCCATCTGTTTTGCTCAGAGCTGCGTGTGACTGCATGAGGAATTGTGGCAGTAATTATGATTACTACCAGGTGATCCATCTAATGTGGTGGAAGGTACTTGGGAGGCAGAGAGGGTAGAAGGAAAATTAGCAATAAAAGCAACACCTGCTTCTGCCTGCAGCACTTTGGTTTGTGGCTTTCTTCATGGTGTCTCTGCTTCTCCTTCATTATGGATATAACGAAGGAACAAGGGTCAGTGGTAAGTGCTCCAAAAATTCAGTTTGCTCATAAAAACTACTCCCGAGTGCTCCATTCGCTGTCTCATATCTGAGCCAAAAGCAGCTTTGGCTTCAGGTCTTTCTTGTAAAGGTCTGTAGGCAATCAGTTCTCATCAAAGCTCTAAGGATTGAGAACATTTTGAGTTCCTGATCTTGAAGGTTTAGTGTTCCTGATGCTCCTGCCTCTGATAGCTCCTTGGACGTAAATGCCTTGCTCCAAGTTCTGTTTATCACAAATGCTTTTCAACGTGTTCCGCAAAAAGGATTTTTATTAAACAGGCTTTATTCTTTTTCTCCTTTGATGGCTGCTGTGAAGAGAGAACTGACTGATCTCCAGCAAAGCCCAGGATTTTAGTACACCAAACCCTGAGCGCTTGGAGGCGAAGGTCAGGCTGCTTTTTCTCAGTGCAGGCTGTTCAGATACACCTCTCCTAAAAATGGCTGGAGTTTAGTCTTTCTCTCTCTGTTTGATGAAGTCAAAACCTTTTAAGTGATAAATGAGAGATCAACCTATACTCCAATAGCCAACCCCTTAGGGGTTAAGGGACTCGCTTGGGACGAGGAAAGCGGAGACCTGAAAACTGTCCCAGCATCTAACAGTGCTGTAACACCCAAGGAGGGTTTGTTGTATTGAAAGCTAACTCAAATTTTGCACGCTGCTCTCTGATCTTTCCTAGCTGAAAATCTATTTTACAGCATATTAACAAAAAAAGTGGTGTTTGACAAGGAATTTCTTTACTGACAGAGCGGTGAGGCACTGGCAGAGGCTGCCCTGGGCAGTGCTGGATTCTCCAGCCCTGGAGGGGCTCAAAAAACGTGGAGAGGTGGCACTGTGGGATGTGGTTCTGCAGACACAGTGGGGTTGGGCTGACAGTTGGACTGGATGAGCTTAGAGGTCTTTGCCACCCTTAATGATTCTATGATTTGGTGTTTCTGTGCCATGTGGAACTTCCCCCTTTCCACCACTTGCAGGAGCTTCCCCTGCAGCCCAGGGCAATGCGCTGGATGTGACTGGGTTAGATGTTGTGGGAAGAAGGGATGTCTCTCTTGTTGGGACTAGAAATTTTGCTGTTATTGAAAATCCCCACAATATTGTTAAGTAAGATTCAGGGTTCTGTTAGTAGATAATTCACATTAAATGTTTAAACAATACTTTGTGCTTTTCATGACCCACAACTAACTTTGCTTTGAATTACAGTTAGCTGTGTGCCTTCCAGGTTGTTCAAAGCCACACGCATGTCTTCCTCTGTGTCTGTGCTTACTCCAGCTGAGGTTTAGCTTGGCTTGTTCTAGCTGCAGCAAAGGCCTGAGTACTGGAATACCTGTACCAGAGTTGCTTCCAAGCATTGCAGAGTGAGTTTTTATCTAAAAGCTATAGGTAATAAATGGGAAAGAGATTAAAAACTCTGCTCTGAGTCCAGAAAATAATTGATCTAAAAGCATGCTTAAAGGGGTTCAGCAGATGTTTTGTAATCTTTAATGTATTGGAGTAAGTTTGTCTCCTTACAGCTGGGCAGTCCAAACAGTTTAGACACAGAGCTGCTTTTTAAAGCTTTTAAACCTGTATTTCCCTTCAACGTCTTCTAGTGTGCCACTAATCCCTTAAGTTATTGCACTGAAGGCACTCCATAATCCTTTAATTTACTCTGCCCTCGACAGGGACAGGGAATGAGCTGGGTTGCTTCCCATCTCTGGGCATGATCAGCTTTGCTTTTTTTCCACTTGGACACTGGCTGAAAGCAGTTTGCTTCCCTTGCAAGCACTGCTGAGAATATCCTAAATGTAGCTATTGATTGCTCCTCTGTTTGTGTATATGTGTATTAAAAAGGCACACAAATCCTGGGATTTCCTTATCCCTGGCACTGTTTTATGCAGCCCTAAGGTCAGGCTTTAGGCTGAGTTTCCTCAGGCCCCTGTGGAAATCAGCAAATGTGAAAATTGATGGCTTTTTGAGAACTGTGAATTCAACCCCAGTGTAGAACTGGAGAGTGTCGAGAACTGGTGTCAGCCTCCTCTCCCCAGCCCTACAGGAGACAAAGCTTCTGACTGACATTTCTTTGATGCTGCTTACAGTAGAGCTTTACAGTGATGAGTGTCACTGGGCCAGGGCTGTGCTGTTTATAACTAAGCAGAATGGTGCAAAAGGTTGTCCAGACGTGGTGACTGCCTGAATTGGGAAAGTTTGTCCTATGCATAGCTGCTTGCTTGCTTGCACAAGGGATGCTCTTGAGGGCCAGGCCAGGCATACAGGTCTGCTCCTGGAGGTTCGTTCATGAATGCTGGCTTCTCGGCACTGCTTCTGAAGTTCATTTTGTGTTGAGCAGTGAAGCATTGACTTTAGGGGAAAAACACGCCCTGCAATTGTACAGACTTTGAGAAACATCGACAAGAATAGAGGCGGACAGAGTTCTGCGTCATTAACATTTATACTGAGAGAGGAGTCCTCAGATGCTGAGCACTTAATGTTTCTTTTTGAAGAAACCAATTTAGCTGAAGTGCAAGTTTCCTTTGTACATTATGTGCTCACATTTTTGATTTCTTACAGCACTTCTGCATCAGTGAATTTCTTGTGGAGCCAGAGATCAAGCCTGGGCTCGTTCTGAAGTATCCAAATGTGGGAATAGGTGGACTGCTGTAAAATTTGGCATCCGGAGTTAAATTACAGGATGCCTCTTAAGCTTCTTGGTTACTATAGTAACAAGTAATAGTCATCCTTCATGATTAAGCAGTGTCCATGGTAACCAAACGAGCAAGTTTTAAATGAAAGATATTTTCCCTTTACATTTTTAGCAGTCAAAGGTTAACAGTAATTACCTTTATGCCCTCAGATGGGAACAAATCTTGATGTGGCTGGTGCATGTAAATGAACACCAAATGTTCTCACTTTACATAACTTTACTCCTGGGATCAGCTGGATTTGGGGTGCACACCAAGATAAAATCTCTGAGAGTGGGGTGAAGTGCATCAGTCTCCCCAGGAAGAGAGAATGTGGTTCACCACCTGGGCTGGACTGTTCTTCAGCTTTGCAGTGTGTTCCTGAACAGCTCCTCGCAGTGGCTGCAGCTGCGTTGCAGAAGAAGGGATCTCTGCAGAGACCCTGCATATTTTTTAGGATGGAAAATGCAAATATCCATGGTAGTGTAGGTAAGAACATCCTCCCGCTCCCTCCCACTTCTAAAGTAGGATGGGCAGTGTACAAGTGAATATAGCCCAGTGAGATTGCTTTCTGTAATCTAGTGCACATTTTGGTTTGTGGGTAGACAGTGGGTGTCACTTAAACAGGCACTGCAGCACCATCACAAAGCTACCCAGCTGCTGTAGGCAGCCACATAAAAAACTAGAGCTGTTTGAATGGTGGTTTCTGTGTCCCCCTCTGTGGCACACGATTACTTATATAAAATAAGAAAATGTGACTGCTTTTTAGTGTTTTCTTTCCTGTTTCTCTCATTGGCGCTGGCAATGTTTGCTTGAAAATGCAAACGTGAGCCTGTGAAGACAACACCTGCAGGGATGCTTTCAGAGCACGTATGTGTAAGAGAAGCAGAAATACCCACCCATCCACCCCCAAAGGAAATAGAAGTATCAATCACAATAAATTAGGATGTATGTTCCACAATTAGAAACTGTGAAATGTAAACTAGCTGCTTAAGAGAGTCTGAATAGGTTGAAGATGTCTGAGTAACAGCAGCCAGGACAGGAGGCGTTTTTAGCAGCACGCTGGGCATGCGGACATGTTGGGAGGTAGCCAACGCATTCCAGAGGCACTGAATCCTGGCACACGTGTGTGCGTGCACTCCCACATCCACACACAGGGGAATGCAGAGCGTTTGTGTCAGCACTCGCCTTTAAGTGATGAAGCTGGTGAAGAAGGTGACACTATTTATAAGCGCTATGTTCTGTTGAATCCATAATGAAATGAAGGGGACTTGTTTCTCTTTGGTGGGGGAACTCTTAGGCCTCCTGCATAAGCACCTGGAAAACCAGAAAGGCTTTCGGCTGTCCCCAACGCCGGCCCTAATCTGGGAGGAAGGACTTCGTTGTCAGACTTCCCTGTCACTGCTGCTTTTTAGTGCCAGCTTTCAGCATCTTCCTCTGGAGAGGTACTGTATTGTCCAGTAGCTACCAAAAATTACTGATACCTGTTGAGTTAAAATCCCTTACTCAATTCTTTAAATGTTTCTGATGAAACTGTATCCTAAAAAGCCTGTGCTAAATCCCAACCTTGAACGGTATTACAATGTTCAGGCAGTCTAACTTGGATTAATTGCCTTGGGTATTAAGACTCTTCCAGGCTGATGTAAGAGCTGCATGTACCATGTGAATTTCCAGTCTTCATGTTTGGTCTGTTATGCAGATGGATGTGAATAGGGATACGTATGTGACCCCATTTATCTCTCTAATGAAGTGCCATCAATGGAACATCTGTTTCTTTGCTGTAGAAGATGAAACCTCTGATGAATCATGCTTATAAATTAAGTATTTATTTATTTAATTTGCATTTTGCCAGTACAGACCTGTTGTAGCAGCCACCGCGCATGATGGGAAAAATGGCCTGGTAATTAAACTGCGCAAAGCCTTTATTTAGACTGTGCTGCTACACCATGTGCAAAGTGAACTGCGCTGAACCAGTTCATAGTTCACCTCTCCAAATCAGCTGTTAGGAGAGCCCCAACCCAAACATGAGAACGCCTTGCAAGGAACCAAACCCTGCTGATGGGAGAGGAAAACACGGCTGCGCGTCCACAGGAACACGGATTACAGCGAGCATGAAAGTTGCTCCATGGCCGTGGTTGCCTCTGAGCGGCAGCCATGCTGATGAAGAGCTGCAAGAGAGCAGCGTGGTAACAGTTCTGAATCTTTGCAGAAGTGCTAAGCATGATGGATGAACCTCATTTAAATCTCCCCAGAGCTGACTTCTTGTTCTCCAGGCTCCATGTTGCTTGTCTTTATCATCACATAGGAGGCAGCTGATGTTCCACTTCACTTTATCATCCTTTCCGGTTAAACCAGGGTATTAGCACATTAGGTATCTCCTCAGTCTGGTTCCCAACTAGGCTAGAATTCCATCGTTTTGTGATGCGTTTTTTAAGTCTGTGCTTGATTTCAATTTTACCTTGGAGAAAAGGTTTCTAATGATACGCTGTTAGCAAAAGACGAATTTGTTCTCTAGACATCATAGCAAAGAAAGATAAATATCATACATATTTTATTTCAGAGACTGATAAATAAAGAATAAAAATACCAAATATATATATCTAATTAAAGAAATCCAGGGCAGTAGATACGGAGTTTGTAATAGAGCCTGCTCCATCAGCATGATTTGAGGTTTGTTTTCAGAAAGTGGGTTGATTTTTCTGGATGCCCTGTCACCCCCAGGCCTGGGGACCTGCGGCTGTGTCTCTTTAGGATGTGGATCTGTTTCTTCAGTCTTGATGTACAGAGAAGTTAGCGTGTGTCTTTTCCAGCTCATGTTGAGAAGTACCTAAGTTTTCCTTTTCTATCTGCTGTTTTCTTCTCTCCTTTCCCTTTTGCCCTCTGGGAGTACTTTTTGCTTGACAAATACATCTTGTCTGTCTCCTCAGGTAAAGAACAGGTTCCCCACCAGGTTCTAGGAGGATGGAATTTGCACTGGATGTGTCGCTAAGCGAGCGGTTGGTGGAGACGGCAGCACCCGCAGTGGGCTGCAAGGTGGCCAGAGGAGAGGCGCTCAGATAAAGAGAGAACCCACCCTAGAGGGAAACCCCCCAGCACGAGGTCTGTCAGGAACAGATTTTCCTCCAGGCGGTTCGGATCCCTCACCCTCGCCTGGGTGGTGGGATAGAATGAGGCTGCCCAGCCGAGGGGCTCCAGCTCCCTCTAGTGAGGCTGGGGGAACAGGCAGAGCTTCCTCCGATTCTCCCCTTCGGAGGCTGAACTGAGCTTCCTAGGGGAGAAGAGAGTGCGAAACTGGTCAGCCAAAGCCCACAGAAGGGCACCAAGTCCCTTATCTGCTTGAATGCATCGAAAAGCGCCTCGGGATGCAGCTGGGAAAAGAATCCTCTTACTGGGTAGTATTAGAGAAAATAGAGGCAGCAATACATACCGAGTACAAAGGAAAATCACGCAGCTTTTTGAGTGCTAGATTCAAGAGCCATTAATAGCACTCGCTCGGGAGCAGGAGGAGGAATACTAAATACTCCACAGGACACGATATCCGGGAAGCTGACACAGAGATGACAGGAGATCCATTAAAGCACAGTGTGCTGTGCCAAGGGTCAACGTCACTTCACATCATCGGTTAACAAAGAAAAAGCAAAAGCTTTTCTTCCAGAACATCTTAGTCCCACTTTGAGAGAAGCAGCAGCTTTTCCAGCAGATGGGGGGAGCAGCGTGGTCTGATGTTTTCTGTGAGCTGAATTGTTTTCCAGCCTATTCTAGGAAGGGTCTCAGATCAGCAGTCCCAGGCACTGTTCTCATAGCACAGGGGATGCGAGGCGAGGTGCCACGTGGGGCTCTGGGTGCCTAGTTGTGCTTTCAGGCAGGGGCACGGCTGGGGCAGTGGCAGCGTTGCCCCTGTTCAGCTGAACACAGGGAGCCTGTAATGCTTCAGTCACCTGTGAGGGAAACAAAGGTGGTGAGAGGCTGGATCCATTTGGTGTAGTCGCTGTGGATGGTGTTAGCTGTAGGCATGCAACCAGCTTCTAGTTAATTCTAAATAGTTAGTTGCAGAGTACAGCGCCAAAGGCAAGTAATGATGCCAATTTATTTTGTTGTTTTCTATGTAAATGGTTGGATAAGCAAGCATTTTTTTTACAATCTGTAGTTTTGTGAACAGTATCCTTAAGTGTCGGAAAGGGTTGTGAGAGCAAGAGAATATGGGAGCTGTTCCTGCTTAGAGCATTGAGTGAGTGGGGAGTCAGCCACTGATTTTGTGTAGAGGAGTTGTGGGTGCAGCCAGGGGGATTGCTGTCTTTGGAGAGGTGTAGTTAAGGTAGAGGTTCTAGGATGCAAAAAGAAATCATTTTATTCTGACATGAAAAGTGGTGGTGCTGCAAACTTTCATTAGCGTAGAGAATATGCCCCGGAGCATTTGTTAACTTTGCTTTTAGATGAGTCTGGTTTTCATAGGGCACCATTACCTGCCCTAAACTTTTACTTCTCAACCATTTTTATTTGAAAGCCAATTTTATTGTGTAGTAAAGGTTTGACTTTTAATTAATTTTGTGTGGTGTAGCAGTTATAACATTGCTGTAAGGGATCACCTGGGACTCGCTGAGGGACTAAGAGGGCATTGGACGATGTGTTCCAATAAATAGTTCCCCAGGTAATGGAACAACCAAGTGCCCTGCAGCCGTATTTCCAGTCCAGTTGACAGGAGGAAGAGAGTGTTGGCAGGGACATTCATAACCTCTCAGTGATTCTCAGCTGACCTTTATCTGCTGGAAATTAGACATTCTTGTATCTCTGCTTCCCATTCACAGCTATTCATACCTCGTGAAGGGGAAAGTTGTCTCTACTCGGTATTTGTTATTTTCTGCCTTTGTTTATTCCCAGGGTAGTGTTCCACTTCTAAGGAGTGCCTCTATTCTAATAGCAGCTTCTAAATGCCCTTTGCATGGAGATTAAAGACCCATTCCTCCTGGACTCATGTGGCCACCTAAAGCTGTTTTTCTGCAGCGCCTCTTGAGTATTTGAAATCGCACAGACACTACAAATATCAGCTCTCTAGGGACTGTTTTTAATTCATAAATGCTACTGCAAGCCATGTTAAATAAATCACTCCTGTCAGTCTGTGCCTCCTGCCCTCCTCTGTTGGGTTTGTGGGAAGGAGTTATTAGATAATGCAGAAATTAGAGGAATAACACCTGAATTCATTAAGCAATAAAATTAATTCACAAAGTGTAATTGCACGAGCCTTAGACTGGTAATTCCTGTTCCCTCTGGTTTCGTAGAAACTCCACCCTGGTGAGCACTCTGGGGCGCCCTGGAGATGTTGAGCACTGAACCAAACCGATGGGGCAGGATAGGGAGGAGCGCACCTTCCCAGCTGGATCACTGCCCGTGGCTGGGAGCCGGCCTGACCTCTCCCAGTGCTGTGTGCAGGATCTTTTCCACTGGCTTTTGGTTCTGATGAACTCTTAGTTGTCTGCGTTACATCCAGCCGATCTGGTGAAGTTCTGTTGTCCACCAAAGACTCCTTTCCTTAACGCACGTCAGTGGGGTACGGTGCAGGAACCTGGCCTCCTGCTGCGGCTCCCCAGTGCTGCTGGCTTGTCTGGCATTCCAGTCATACTTCTCTTTCTTGCTGCCTCTGATGAAGTCATCGTCTCTACCTCTCATATTGCTGGCTTGTTCGGAGTGCCATGGCATGTGCGGTGCTGACAAGCAGGGCTTCCTTTTGGTGAGTTGAGGGAGACCTTTTCTTGTTGCTCTCTTCTCTGACGCTCACTCAGACTTGTACCTCCCTTTCTTGTTTGGAGTTGGAACAGTTTCATATCAGAAAATCAGCTTGCTGGGAAATGCCTGCTCGTTAGTTATTCCTTCCAGCTGGTTCTCTTTGCTTTTGTTCATGCTGTCTCTTCTACTGGCTGATCCTGGAGTTGTGTGTGAGAGGAGAGCAGGAGAGGGGGAGAGCAGGAAGAGAGATGAGAAGGCAGAAGGAGTTAATGTGTTTCACTCCCACTAATCTTGTTAGTGTAATCCTCATGATCTCTTGGACTAGCTGTGATTCACAAGAGCAGGTAATGCAAATGTAAGAACCTCTCACTTGCTAAGTGAAAAGAAAACAGTGTTAGCGTTTGTGTGTGTAACACAGAATGACCTGCTCTGCAGCAGTTGCAGAAGTGCTCAGGTGGCAGTGATGTTGAGTGGGTTAACCGAGAGCTCGGGCACCAGGAGCTCCTCATGGTCTGTTCTGTTCTCCCTGGCTTGGAAGCGTTAAGGGGGATTGGGTTGGTGATGCTGCTCTGGAACTGTACTGCAGCATGAAGAACAGGCATGGAAAAGTGTAGTAAGGATGAATTACTCTGTCAGTTCAAATGCCTTGTATGAGTTAACAAATCAAATGTGTTTATTACTGTAAAGAAACATTTCCAGGAGTGTTCATAAACTCGAGGTCCTAAATCAACGTGCAATGTTTACAGAGCTGTGTCAGTGCCCTCCTGCTGGCAGTGAGCTCAGAGGGACACTGGCAGCCCCGGCAGCTTGAACCAGATCCAGGTACAACACACTCCGACAGCGTCTTGGCCCCAGCCGTGTGGGATAACCTGGGAGAGGATTTGGGGGGTGCTGGTTTCAAGAAAGTTTCTCTCTGAAGATCTTTGGGGGAAACCCAAAGCTTTGCAGCGTTCTGTAAATATTTGGGAAAGCAGGAAGCTCTTGTGTTTTACCTTTTTTCTATATTAGTAGGAAGTGGTTGAGCCCCAGCACAGCACCAGCCTTGGCAGACATGGAATCATGAGGCTTATTGGGATGGCTAGGATGTGTTCGTGAAAATGACTTGGGAGGGACCCCAGGAGCACGGCTCTGCAATGTGGTGGGTGGAAGGAAAATGCCTGGAGTAGAAATGCCTGGTTATTAGTGTTGAGGAAATGCCATCAACAACAAGGAGAAAATTAGGGGAGGAATTTCTACCAGAATGGCCACAGTCCTCAGAGCAACTTGTGAACCTGTTCCAGTCTAATTTGGAGGTTTTGAAGAGCTTCTCATGGGCTAGGTAATGCACTGAGCTGAGCCTGCTCAATTCAGCCTGCCCAATTCAGCTGTCCAACAGCAATAGGACCCCTTTTTCCCTACAAGAGAAGCGGGGAGGGGCTCTTGATCAGGGAGGGCAGGAATAGGACGAGGGGGAACAGTTTTCAGCTGAAAGAGGGGAGATTGAGATGAGATTTTAGGCAGAAATGTTTTCCTGTGAGGGTGGGGAGGTCCAGGCTGCCCAGAGAAGCTGTGGCTGCCCCATCATTGCAGGTGTTCAAGGCCAGGTTGGATGGGGCTTGGAGCCCCTGATCCAGTGGGAGGTGTCCCTGCCCGTGGCAGCGGGTGGAACTGGATGGGCTTTGAGGTCCCTTCCAACCCAAACCGTTTTGTGATTCTATGATTCTTGCTTCTCTGTTTACCCCACCTTTTATTTGTGTTGCATTGTGAGCTGGTGGAAATGTGGGGAATCGGAAAGCTGTCCCTGTCTGTGGGCATCTGTGTCTGCAGGCTGGCCTCTCCGCTGCTGGGTAGTGTACCTATCCTCACTGTACCAAGGAATTAGTTTCCAGATCCAGCATGCCTGTGCTATAATCCTCGTTTAATAGACTGTTACCTCAGTGATTTCCAGGCCTCTGTGTCATGAAAGAAAGATTGGGAGGTTTTAAGTTCATAGCAAGTTGAGGGCTTTGGGACAGCAAATAGCGTCCTGAGATACTGTGTAAGTACTTGGATCAAATCTGAGCTAAAGCAAATACATGGACAAATGAAGGTATAATCCTGGAATTTCTGTGAGCTGTGGGACAGTATTCAGCTACCAGAGACATTCGCAGTCTGGTGAGGGTGTTATCTGATCATGCTAAGTGCTTCTGGAAATGTCAGTCTGTGGTTATCTGCCTGCAGCAACTCTGTTCCTCGTTCTGGAGTCCTTTATCTTGGGATACAAAATGGGTAGTAGACGTTCATTAATGAAGCCTTGCAGTGTCCCCGTGGGGTTGTCAAGGTTTTTATAAACTGTGAATCTGATAAAAAGTATTAAAAATTTCTGGGGTCACACTGCTAGTCTGTAGCAGAGGTCAGCGTGGGACCCTGGGCTCTGAGCTGTGGAGGTGAGACAGCACTGCCCCCAGAGTCCGTCCAGCCAGAAACTGAGGGGATCAGCAGAGGAGAAGGAGGATGGGTTAGAGGTTGTAAAGAAAAGCCTGAAATTGGGTTCTCAATTTGATCTTTTGGAACTTGCCTGTCAGAAATCGCAGAAAATGAGGCTGGAAGGAGTTTCAGGAGATCACCTGGAATCCATGTGCCCCAGGAGAGGGCAGGGACAGGGGTCATTGTCCCTGAACCTTGCCTGGCAGGGACAGCTCTGCCACAGAGAGGTCTCAGGTAACATGACGGTATGTTTCTCTCTCTAGACGATCATCCAGTGTGTAACTGTCTGTGTCAAGAGAAGACTTTTCCCATGGCTAACCTAAATATCTTCTGCTGTCGATTAAGACATCTCTTTTTCAGCCTCTGGTGCCTGTGAGAGATCTTTCATTATTGCCGTACAGCGACCTTGGATGTGGTGGCTGGTTGCCACGTTGTCCTGTGGGCTTGCTGGGCCAGTAACCTGGCCTGAGACGTCTCCCTTTCCACTGAAGTAAAGGGCAGTTCAAACCTTGGTGTATTCATAGCATTCACTGTGTAAAACTGTTCTGCTGTACGTTTCTGGTTGTTAGGAGTTACTAATTTACCTGTAAGCTATTTTTACTTCCCTTTAAAACAAACGGCTCTCCCCCCTCGCCCCAAACACCCACACCCATCCCTCCTTCCAGTTATTTCTGGTCTCTTCTAAAGAGTTTTGTAACGTTGCTCTCCTGCAAAGCCTCCCCTCTCCAGTGAACCCACACTGCATAAAATAACACGGAGATTTGGCTCCAAATATTTATGAACCATATGCTTGAGAATAACAGGGAGCTTTAGGTCCTAACTCATCTCCGTGTTTTGGACTGGGTCTAAGTGATGTGTTCGCTGGCTCTGCTTTGGGTGCATTTTAATGAGGAAGGAAGAATTTAAGAGCACAGTTTGTGACTTCAGTGCAATCAGACCCAGATATTCATCAGCCCTGGGTCATAACGCACTCTTGCTTTCTCCAGGGAGGTCTGACCTGGGTGGTTGAATGGGGAAGCAGATTGACAGATTACCAAAAGCAAGACAATTGTGCACCTCAGTCTGACAAACCGCTTTGGTGCAACTGCGTAGGGCTGTAACACCTACGTGGAACAGCGAGTACTTTCCCTCTGTGCTGAGGGCAAGCTCTGTGCTGGTGCCCCAGGCCTCTGGGGATGATGATTTCTTGCAGCTGCTTTTCACATAATCCCATTGTTCCTGTTTTCCAGCCATGTATATGAGAAACGCTTTAAACAACCTTTATTTTTGTGGTCATTAAGGAAATGCAAAGCAGCTTCTTTGGCTGTCCTGTCATCCTTGAACTCACTTTGAAAATACTGCGATCCAGTAGTTTCTTTATGATGGTCAAAAAAACCCCAAGAAGCCACAGTTCAAAGGAATGGGGTGGAAGCTTTAGTTTGAACGGAGATGACACCAAAGAACTTGGTTGTCTCCTTGAGATTCAAAGTGCAGCATTCTGCAAAGAAAGAGGCCAAGACATTAGAAAGCTTGTCTGGAAGTTGTGAAAGCAACGGACTGGCTGGTTTTGGCTGTCTGGCTCCCACACAGGTTACGTGTCCGCTGATGAGGAGTTGTAGGTGGGATTTGCTACCAAGGGAGATGTCACTGAACAGGCACTTCACCCAGTCCATGGATGGCATCTCCCAGTGTGCCCTCCTGGAATAGTTGAAGCTACAGCTCAGGAATTGTCGAGTGGAACCACAGGTATTGGTTGTTTCTTACAGATCCTGGGTGATGTCAGTCTTTGGCAGTCAAGGAGGGACAATCCTCCTTGCCAAGACCTGGTGGCAGCAAATTGGAGATTGCAGAGGCTGAGAATTGGCAAACAAATCACCTCTAGGTTACACTGGTTGTGAGACCATCATTGTCTGAGACATCCTGCAGGTACAGGCTGCTCCATCTCGAGATTCCTTTGCATACTGATTTGTAGAAGCCTCCCTCTCGCAGTGGAGGTTACACCTTACCAGTGTGTTTAGGTACCACTTGATGCGTGTTTAATTTTTATACCCATTTTGAGAATTTTTAATTAGTTTGGGTCTGGTTTTGAATGTAAAAGTTCTTCATGTCTCTAGAAATCTGGCTGTGAGTGAAAACTGGAGTTCCTGCTGCAGGATATGGTCGGTGCCACCGCAGCACAGGGACAAGCAGCAAATGAGCGTTCAGCTCAAGTCCCCTGTGCTGGCTGTGAAAGGGACAGCCAAGTAACTGGTGTCTGGAAATGAAGGTGCGCTGCTAGGAGATTGCTCAGGCTTTTTTTGTTGTACTCCTGACACTTTATATGGGCTTAACCCTGCTCCTAAACACAATTGGGTCGTTAGTTCTCACCTTCTTGCCTTGCTGTAGAGACGTGTATAAAGACATCTCCACCTGCAAAGCCAGGTGCAGGTCTGACCGATGGAGGTTGCTGCAGGAGGCTGCACGTCCTCGAGCCAGGAGCCTCCCTGCTCCGGGAGAGCCGCAGCACAGCTCAAGGAGGAGCGTTCTATTGCCCTTCCATTGTGTGCCCACTCCTGGAACATGGTAGCCCCAACGCCTGAGGTTTTTCCTTGTGATTGTCACTAAATGCCTACGTGATCCTGACCGCAGGACCTGCCCATTTTCTCGGCTTCCTGCCTAGCAGAACTGGGATGACGCAGCTCGGCCTTTGGGCGAGGGAAATGCTTGGCTAACGAGGGCTCTCGGCTGGCTGGAGAAGGGAAGCTTATTATGGAGGAGTGAGCAGCACTGATTGGCAGCTCGGAAACACATCTATTTTCATGAGGTCCATGGTGCTCTCAGAGAGCTTTGGTGAACCAAGGCAGCACCATTCCATAATGCTGCTGCTACCCCTACCTAATGTCTTTCTAAATCTTCTCAGTGGTAGGATATTTGTTAATTTAGCCTTTTCAGCCCCTTCCTTCCCTCAGCAGCAGGGAAGGAGGTAGTGTTCCTATCCACATTATACTTTAGCATATGCAGGCTTTAATTATCTTTTCCTAGTTCCAAAGTAAATTGCTGGAGGTATTAGAGAGGGAATGTAAGCATCCTGTGCCTGTAACCCCATTAGCAATTTCCCCTAGGAGCATCGAGTCCACAAGTGCACGGATCTGTACTTTGCATATAATTCTCACTCTACATTTTCTGTTTACCCATCTGCAAACTGGAAATAACGATAATGCCAACCTGCCAGGCATTATCTGAAGCATACAGTTGTATCAAAAATGCTAATTGTTGAAGGTGAAAGTCTTGCTGATCAAATGTTGTTCCAGGCGGCTGGGGGAAACACAAGAGGATACAGTGGTGCAGTTGTGTTGGCTCATTTGCAAAGGCATCTTAAAGGAAGAAGCCACATTTTGCATGACCTGCTGGCGTTCCTGGGCTGTTCCTGGGCTTGTGTGTTGGTAATTGTCCTTTGTTTTCTGTGCTGTCCCCAGAATCCCCCCCGGAGAGGTGCGGGCAACGACGCAGCATGCCCAGCGGGGTCCCCGAGAAGAACCCCACCATGGAGCCTGCTGCCACGACGCCCTTCCGGGTCACGGTAAGTGTCTCTTCCCGTCTTAATGATCATTATGGCATCTAAATGATTATTATGGGCTTTTGCCAGAAGGGAGAGGGACTTGTTTGTCCTGTGAGAAGAGGTGTTGTATGTGAAACTAGTTGATTACTTATTTTTCAGTCAGTCTGCTGTCGTTGGATACTGTCAGCAACAAGTGACTATGAAATATTTGAATCTGGAGCAGGTTTAGGTAAGTTGTTTCTCTTGGAAGACATTGCTGGTGAGGTTTCCTTTGTGAACCCTAGGGCAGGGCAGTATGTTCAGAGAGGTGTTCACTGGCCTGCAGCTACGCAGCATGTCCTCACGCTCCTACGGAGAGAAGATCTTGTGCAGAAGAACCTTGCCTTGCCTAACAGAAAACCTGCCAAGCTGGTGGTTCCCCAGAGCCTGATGTTCTCTCCCAGCAGGAGACTCAGGGAGCCATTCCTGTTCTCCATTTCTTCTGCCCTTTTCCTCTGAGATGCTCTGCTGGTATCACTGTTTTGGTGTGATAACAGTGAGTAGTAACAAGTGGAAAATCATGCAGGAGTGGGACAAAGCCACACCACTAATGAGAATAACAGTGATACCAGAATCAAACAGGACAAACAATGTCTTTTTGTTCCATGGGGAAGGACACTGCTGGGTCCATTCTACAGAAGGGAGGCGAAGACCCAGAGAAGTCAGAGCTCATGGGTGCCGGAGGGATCGGTCAGCACTGAGCCCAGGTGCTGTGGTGCTGCAGGTGCTAGAGTGGTTGCCAGGAGTTTCACTGCAGTGTGAGGAAGTGCAAGGAGTCCAACCACAGGCCTTCCTTCTCCCTACCCTCCTAGTGCTCCCACAAGATCAGATGTTTGGGCTGGCTCAGAGCTTTAGAAAGCAGTCTCTTTCATACCTTGGAGATCAGTTCTGAGTGAGGTAAAGGTCTTTGGTCTCCTCTTCATTTAGTATGTGCACGGTGGTGTTTATCGCTGCCTCTCCCTGAGGTAAGTCATCTCCCTAACATCCTGTAGGTACCAAACAGACTTCTAGAGTGGACCACAGTAGTTTTTGTCACAAGGATTGTTTTATCTAACAAATAATGTCAAAGCCAAGTAATTATTCAGCCTAGGAGTACAGTCGGCTCTCAAGCAGAAGTAGATTGGTGGCATCAAAATCAGTATTTTTTTGAAAATGGGCAATAAACGCAGCTGGGAGGAGCAGGGGTTTTCCTGATGCATTGTCAACCGGAGCACATATTAAGCGAACGCAACAGAGCCTGGGGATTTGTCATTGGCTGAGGCTACCAAGGTCTTTTGGGTCACATTTGGGGAAACCTCCAGTAATAGTAAGACAGATTTAGAGATATTAAGAGATAAGTACAAGTACAAAGTGTACACAGCTGGAGTTTGATATCAAGCCTGGGTGACAGCCAGGGCAATCCGAAGAGGATCTTTCAAGAGGAAGAATTCTGCTGAATGCGGGTAGGTTTGCACACAAGTAATTTTAATGAGAGAAGAGGCCAGTGGTCTTGAAGCTTGCTTTCTCAGTACACGTTTATAGGTTTTCTTTACAGGCCACACCTACTTGACAGGGTTTGCTCCCTAACAAACCTGGGTGGGCAGAACCAGAATTTCAAAGGAGAGGCAATGGTGCAATGTAAACCAAACTGGAACACACCCAGTTCACCTGAGAACATTTGCACCTATGAATGAGTCATGAACAGCAGCTTGTCCAAGTAGTTTATTTTAGTTGTATAAACTGTAAGTTTGGGAATGCGTAAGCCGTTCTCTGTGGAGTTGGATTACATGCAAACACGTGTGAATATGTGAGAATGGGGGCTTTGGTCCTGTCCTCTGCCAAATAAACTGGGAAGAAGTGATGAAAGCAGCGCGTGAACAGCAGGAGCAGAGCTGTGTTTGGAAGGATTGTGCACAGTATGGGGCGAATAGTGAAGACAAACAAACAGAAAGCCATTGGAGTGTGCAATGTCTTCGAGTGTTTGCTGTAGGGTCATACTCGGTTTTCTTTTCTTGAGCTGATGGAAGTTGTTCTGAAAGCTCCCTGTTCTAACAGGTCAAAACACAGAGGGGGCATCTTTGGGTCTGATTCCTCTCGTGATATCACCATTTTGCTATGCAAGGTGCATCTTGTTTTGATGCCAAGGGGGAAACGCATTTTTTTTCTCTAACCCCATTGTTCTACCAGCCATGAGCTGTCTGTCGGAATTGATTATTGGTTACAAATATCTGAAACTCTGAGCGTGGCAGACAAACCTGGTGAAGCTCACTGAACAGGCACACTTTTGCTTTGTGCCTTTCATTTATCAGAATTTATCTGTGTCAGTAATGAGTGTCTTTGAACCTGAAACAATGTTCTACTTGTTGGTGAAAAGGCAAGATAGATGGGAAAACCTGGATTCTTCACAAGAAAGAGAATTTGGGAGAGTTTTTCTTAGTGTGTTTGCAGTCAAACACTCCTCATTCCTTTTCCAATAGCAAATATCCTACTGCATGTTTTTAGAGAAGTTATTCCTGTCTCTAAGCAGTTTGGCTCTTGTGAGTGAAACAGCTCATGTGGGATGTGGTTACTTGCTTTGACTGGCTCTGTTATTCAGTACGGATTAAATAAGGGCAGTCATCACCTTATCACATCACTAATACACAGCATTTGTCTTCTCTGAGCTACAATCCACTGTCATTTCTGCTCCTGCTGAATGTTATTGCCATTAATATGAATGGCTTCATTACGTGTAGTTTTTATGGCTGCCCAGATTTCAGCAGATGTCTGACTTAAGAAATACATTCTCCCTCACCTTCCTTCATTAACCAAAGGAACATTAGCAGTCAGTCCACTCCAGCCACTGGGAATAGTAATTAGTGCTTTAGTTTAGTGGTAATGGGATTATTACTTTTGAGCCTGCTGCTGTAGGTTTTGATGTTGCAAGCTTTTCATATTTTACAGCTGATTGTTCTTTCCTGACATCTCCATCCTCCTGCTGTGGAGTTTCCAAGGGACTCGTGAGCTTAGGAGCCATTGGATTCAGCTGTTCTGCAGTGCTGCACTCCCAGTTGCTTTCTTCCATCTGAAATCTAAAGCAAACTAAGGTGGAAGGGCTCCCACCCCATACAGAAGTTTGCTAGGCGAGGTGCAGTTAATTGGTCATTATCGGGTTTATGGCGACTTTGGGAACAGTAACTCATGTGAGTTCCTTGGGTTATAGAAAATAACCATGAAAATCAAGTCTCAAGATATCTGCATCTTAACACTTACCCTAGGTGTTCCTATTCCTTTTACCAATGGAAGTTTTTAATAGAGCTTCTTAAACATGAAAAAATCTTGCCTAGTCCTCGTTGTCCTCTGTTGTAGATTATTTTCCATGTTACCCCACCTCCCTTGATTTCTGTGCTGTCAGAGCTCTATGCGATCTGAAGCAGTCGAATGATTTCAAGCCTCTTGTCCAAGTGCCCACTCGTCTGAGGTCCCTGGTTCTAAATCTGCGCTGAGCATAGAGTTCAATATTCAGTTTTCAGTCTGTGTCTGATTGGAAAACCAGGAATGTATTTCACTTGAGCATATTCCTGCTGCATCAGTGCCTGGGAATAGTAGATGTGGTGCGTGTCAGTATAAAACTTAAATGTAAGCAGTGAAATGCTGGTCCTAATGTATTTATGGCACCTGGCACGCTCATGGAAAAGACTGTCCTCACGCAAGTTTGCAGAAAGATCTTTAGAGTTAAATGGTTTTGTTGGAATCCTTCATGTTTGTCATGATTCTGCCTCGTGAATGACAAGATCTAATTAATAAGTGCTTCAAGGAAGGTCGATGCGAAGGGTAGAAAGGGAAAAGCTTGCCTTAGCATGAGATGTCAGTTAAAATGTTGCCTGTTTGTGACCGAGAGTTGTCTCCATTGAGAGTGGGTGACTGGCAGCAGCTGGTAACGCTCTGTAGACACCAACGTAACCAGCAGTGAGTGCTGTGCGCTTCTCCCTGCTCAAGGCCAGGTGAGTAAAGCCTTGCTGGTGAGTGACATTTACCTCTCGGGAGAATACAGAGGAGCTTCTGGCCTCTCTGCATTGAATCTAAATAGGTTAAGATGTGAGATGGGTTAAGCCTGACAATGGTAGTGTACCTTATCAAACACCAGAAGATGGGAAACTCCTGGATATTAGATCCTCCTGCTCTGCCCGTTCTGCAGGGAAATCGTGAGCACGGGTGGGGTTGTGGAGACCAGCTGCGTGCTGCCTTCTCTCCCATCATTAGAGTACTGCCATCTGTTGGTGGCTTTAGTGAGAGCCTGCTTTATGTAGTTCTCTCTGCAAATATTCCAGGCAAAGTGAAGTCCAAATTGCCAAGGAACTTGTGCAAAAGAGCTGGACTAAGTGATCGGATCAAGATACCAGAATTATCTCTCACTGTTAGTCTGTACCTCACTGAGTGCAAGGAGCCTCCTAAATAGAGGGAATCACTGTAACGTGCAGTCTGAATGTTTTTGAACTGTTTGTCAGTGGTGCTCTGCCTTTCTCACAGAGCTGTGTCTGAAAAGGCATCTGTACCCCTTTCTTACTCCAAATGCCAGCTAGGGTTTAGGCTTTTTTTTCGCTCCAGATGAGTGGCATCTCCTGATTTTCTCGTGTTCCTTCATCATCTGTTTATTGTCTCTTGGTCTGTACTTGGAGTGTGACGTCTTGGTGCAGGAGTTCTCCTTTGTGGTTCATTGGTCATTGCCCAGCCTTTTAAATGATGAAGCATTTAGTCACAAAGCAAGATGAAATCTTTCTAGGTTTTAGTTCTTCTCAGCTTGTAACATTAGCCTGTTTTCCAGCAGTTTTCCTGCCCATTTGGGTTGGGTACACAGCTGAACTTACAGTGATACGTTATAAGCTACTCTCATGGCATTCCTCCATCTACCCTGGTTTTAATCCTCAATAAATAAAGCATTAAATACTCATGGTGTACCAGTAAATGGAAATGCCTGGAGAGATGAAAGTGAGTAACTCTTCTACCATTCCTCTCCACTGCACATAATCCTCAATAATGGGATCCTAGTTCAAGTTGCTGTGGGCACGATACTGAAAGATTCTTTCCCTGAGTTTTTCCCTGTGTGTGATATATGCTATTTTCCATTTTGTTTTATTGGTTTTTTTCCAAAGCAATCACGTAAATTATAATATAATAGTTTGACTGTGGAGAATTTATCTTCCTGTATTCTGTGAAGAGCTGAATGGTGCTTCCCGCAGCACGATCCCCCCATCTTTAATTGAAACGTAATTGTTTACTAAACCATTCCAATGAGAAGGGAAAATTACTATCATTTTGGTGTGTGGCTGCATACATTAGAGCACCCCTTTGACGAGGGCTGAATTTCAGGAGAATAGGAACATTACCACGGATGATACATAAACAGAAAGCTGTTATCATTAAACTGTCAACTGCAGCCGACTTTGGATAACCAGTATTAGTGGCAGCAAGAAATACGTGTCTCACTTTGTGAATGCATCTGTAACTTCAGTCCCTGCTTGTGGAACAGGACAGGCTTGGAAGCTTTGGGTTTCTGAGCATTTTAGGGAGTGGAAACAAAACAAGGACATCCTGAGCATCTGCAGTTATTTCTAGTGTTGCTGGTATTGTTTTGTGAAAACAAGGAGTGCCAAACTGAGGGTTGGATTTATTTTTTTTGTCAGCAGGCAGACTTTATACTCTTGAATCAACATTTGCTGGTGGATTTCCAGGCTCTGCACAAAGGTGGGGAGGTACCAGCTGCCTCCTTTTACAGGTGGGAAACCTGAAGTAGAGAAGAGTTGCTGGACTCAAAGGTGATCAGGGAGCAAAGCCTGGAAATGTGTCCCGAGCTGAATTTCTTAATTTCCATTTCCCAGTTGTGGTGCTAACGACTAGCTAAGCTCTTCCAAAATACTGCCCCAAGGTCCTCCTTTGGTTTCAGGAGAGTTACATTTTCTGCTCAGAATTGGTGCTGTCATGTGAAAATGAGTAAGTGGCTTCCCAGTCTGCCAGGTCAGAGGGGCCTGGCTTTTATACTTTCTGCTCCAGCACCCCATCTGGTCAGACTTCCAATTGCTTGGTATTAAAATTAGAGCCCTCTGTCTTATTTTTCTAAGTCAGCTGTTAACGTAAATCTCTGGGTGTTTTTGTGTGTACTTTGAGACATGGGACAGTCTCTAGCTGAGGCGTGAAAAATTTTGTTTCAAAAAAAAGAGGATCTTTTTTCATACTCTCTATTACCTAGGACAGGAAGTGGAAAATGAAACCGATTGTAAATATGATATGTTTAATCATTTGAGTCTCACGTTGTATACTGAAAATTTCCCAAGTCCACTTGGAGTTTGCGGTCGAGGGAGCGCTGGAATGCTGGGTGGTTAATGACACCAGGATTGCCAGATTGCAGTGCAGAGCTGCAGTCCAAACCGCCATGGATTTATGATGCGTATCAAGCAGGGGACAGGAGTGACGAGAGAGAGATGGTGCTATGACCTGCTGCACTGAAAAGGACTCGGTGAGGCAGGCTATGGGTCTTTTTCCCCTTTTGAACTGAATAATCCCAGGGAGCTCTCTTTTTTTAAAGCCTGCAGCTGTCTAAAGGAGTTTTACAGAAAGGAGAGGCATAAGGGCTCATCAACAGCTCAGTCCACACACTGAGGCCACTCTTCTTCAGTAATCCTGGTTTGGTTTTGGTGGGGTGGAGCGTGGCTTTGCGCTGCTTTTGATTGCTGTGAGACTGATGTGGCTGGACAGCAAAGCCCTCTGTTCCACAGGGTCTGTGTGGACAGCAGCAGGGCTGGCTCTGGGGAGAGGATGGAAGCTGATCTGGCATTGTTAGCATCTGTTAGATGCTTTGTGTAAGGAGAATTAATAGAGCTTGGTCAGCTCCTAAAGAGTACGGATCCCCACAGTGCAGTCAGAGCCCCTTCTTTAATCTGCAGTGATGGCAGCTTCCACCAAGGGGGAAATGGCCACCATGGAAACATTTAGCGCTAGGGGAGAGACTCTCATTTTTGCTTCTTATGTAAGGCCTGGGCAGTGGATTAACAAGGGAGCTTATGTTTCTAGGGAAAATAAAAGTCAAATACTGGGTAGTTCCCAGGTGAGAAAAGGGAGAACAAACATTTTGGCTAATTGTGTGACTCTGCAGCAGGTATAAATGAGCACAATTCCATTGACTTCAGTTAGCTGCTCCAAATGTTTGCACTCCCTCATCCCTGGAGGGCAGCTGGAGCCACTCCTCTGGGGTACAGGGAACCCAGCAGCTTTCAGGGAAATGTGGTCCGGGGGAGGCCAGCGGCAGAAATCCCTTGGAGCTGCAAGAGGAGAGCACATCCTTGTGCCAGGAAAGAGACTGGAGGCAGGGAATGAGCAGGAGGGAGAAAGCAGCTCCAGGCTGCTTCCCGGAAAGCCTTTTGTGGGAGAAACCTCTGTTCTCGTGAGTTCACTGCTCTCCTCTGCAGACCCCTCCACTCCTGTAGAAGCAGCGTTGTGGCTGTATCAGAAATACCAGCGGTTCCTGGATGTCTGCGTAGAGAGAGCCCATGGGAGGAATGTTTAAAATATGGGCTGTAAACAGGGTTAATAGGAAATGCTAATTCCCATTTCATTCTTTTGATCAACATCTATTGGACGATAATTACAGTGATAGCGCTTGGCACTTCTGTAGCACCTTTCATCTGGGGCTGTCACGGCTCTGCCAATCGGAATTCGAGCTCGCAGCCGCTGTGGGGCTGGGGTTTACTCCGTGTCTTAAAGCGAATGGGGAAACCAAGGCATGGGAGGTGATGTGTCCTGCCCCAGCTTTCACAATCCGTATAAGGGAGTTGGGGCTGCGTTGGAGTTCTGCTGGACATCATCTAAGGAACAAAACCAACTCAAGGCATCATTTCAAATGCTGAAAATGATTAAAACTCTCCAGGTGACCAACCTTGACTCTACAGAACATGTTTGGTGTTTCTTGTGGCAGTTTAACAATTGAATACATGCCCAGGTGCTCTGTTGTGGTTTTATCTGTTGCGATTGTTTCAATTCCTCCCACAAAGACAGACGAGCAATCTCAAACCCTCGTAAGATTTCTCAGCAGTGTTCTGATTATCTTTGTCCTTTAGAGTCTCTGCTTCCAAAGGGTGGTTTGAAAAGAAGTGGCCACCTTGTGCTCATTTCAAAACTCCTACTTTTGGTAAGATTTCAGACACTGCCCTAGAAGTCCAAATGCAAACACCCTGTACTAATTAATAGGCTGGAGGGAGACAAATGCATCTGCCTGGTTTCATTTCTGTGAAATGAATGAAAGGCAAAAAGCAAACAAACAAAAGCTTTCATTTGTTTAAGCCTCTGGGCACTGAAAACCCCTCAGATTGCTGGTAGCACAGAGAAAAGACGACCATTAAAATATACAACTTGACAGTGTCCCTTTAATTTGTTTCTGGGTCACAGATAAAGAATTGTACTGCAGATATAAAAGGTAGGATAATAAACACATTCCATTCCTCTGCTTTCAATCGCGCTGATATTGTGCTTTCAGAAAACAAGTCAGAGTGTAGGGTATTATTTGAATCTCTTAGAGAGCTCCAGTAGAACATGAGTGTCTATTTAATCAGGACCTTCAGCTCTGAACATTTTCCATTTGGGAATTTTCTTTAGCTCATGGGTATTAGATATTTACTTAGATATTAAATTGATTGCAACGGAATTAATAGAAACGTGTGCTGTTGCCACAGTTAACACTGGATGGTTATCAATACATTTCTTCCAAGTTTTAGCCTAGTTTCTGAGACCTTCTTTTCTTGCTTAGACAAAACACTTCTCTTGAATAGCCCTAATGATGCTGTCTTTTAAGCCATAATCTCTAGCACTTCATTGTGATAGGTGGTTCACATGTCCTCTGTGCTTTGGTGAGAATTTAGAATGCTGTGGCAAGAAACCATGTAGGAGATGCTCCAATCCCAGCTGGAAGCGATCCTGTCTGTGTTGTCCCCTCTTCGGAAGTGTCTGAACTTTAACAGGCATGGAAGAGCGTGTGGCATTTTCTACTGAGTAGGGCCTCTACGTTTGATCATTTGGAAGTTGTTTTGGAGGTTTCTTCTTCCCATCCAAACCCCAAAGTGGTGCTGCCTAATGTTCAAAGGTTTCTCCAGGTGGTGACACTGTTGTTCCAAACCCAGCAGGTCTGATGCGGGTGGTCTCTTGCTGATTGCATGGTCTCATGATATTTGCAGGTGAATAACTTTTTATTACTGTGCGTCTGTAGGTAAACACACATGTTAAGGTGACATTGATTTCTATATACCTTTTTCGAACTTTAGTTGCCATGGAAACAAGATTACCTTTCTCCTCCATCCTGTCGCTTTTTTTTCAGCGCTGCACTCTGCTAAGCAATAGACTCTGTTTGTCCTCCCCAAGCTCTTCTCCGAGTGGGCAGCGATAGTCATGGCTCGGGCATCAAGGATAATTTGAGCGAGCGACGGCACAAGCTGTTGTGCCTTTTTGGAGATGTTCAGGTATTGCTGGGCCTGGCGTTCTGCCAGCAACTTCCCTGTCTTTATCTTCCTCCGTAATTACCATGGATCATATCTTACCTGCAACGTTCTTCAAAGCACCAAGGCAATGAGCTCCAGAACTAATCATGTCTTTATTTCCTAAATCGCTCTGTGTAGTCATGAGCGCTGTTCTGCAGAGTGGGGCTCGCAGGGCTCAGCAGGACCTGCCTCCGCCTGCCCTCCTCTCCTCCCTGCGTTCCTGCCACGTGCAAGATCATGTCCACGTGTTTCCCATGACATGACAGTCTGCCCTCATTATAGGAACTGATTCCCATGCCTTCTTGGGAGATTTTCCCAGGTTCGTGTTCCAGGCTGTGACGTGCAGAGCAGTCTTCACTCATCTCGTGTCTAGAGAGCAGCTGGGAGTCCCGAGGGGCTGCGCCACAATTCTACCTCCTTGCCGCCACCAGGAAGGTTCTGCTGGAGCTGCGCAGTCACTCTGCAGCCCAGTGTTCTGGGTAGCATAAGGAAGAGTGGAGCCCAGATCCATGTCCGTGTGTTTATTCAGGTGTTGCAGGAATGGGTAGAATCCAGGGTTAGTTTATCATTTCATACAAATCTTACATTCAAGGCCAGGTTGGATGGGGCTTTGGGCAACTGGATCCAGTGGGAGGTGTCCCTGCCCATGACAGGGGTGGGACTGGATGGGCTTTGAGGTCCCTTCCAACCCAGATCATTCTCCTGCATGGAGTCCGGCTGTGCCGGAGGGACAGTGTGCGGGCTGTGGCTGCCTCCTGCCTTCAGCCCTGCTCTAAGCGAGCCTTCCTTGGCAATTAGCGAGTCACAAACAGTTAAGGAATAAATGAATGAGGCTTAAATCTGCCTGATTGAGTTGAAATCTCCTGCTGGGTGACAAAATTCTGCTTTAAAGATAGTAAATCCACTGCTAATAATTAGTCAAGAAATAATCACTGCTAAGACCCAAAAATAGGATCTGCCACTTACAATGTCTGTCTTATGATTTTACAGAGGGGTAGAACAGCAAGGAACTTCATTTTGCCTCCAGTTCTAGAAGGATATTCTTTTGAGTTTATATCTCTGGCACAGGTTCAATTCGAGTGTCCTAGGAAACATAATTGTGAGCTGTGTGGTTTATTGCTATCTCACATCACATTCTTTGCCGCCTTAACCCAGAGATCAGACGCAAGCTAGAAGCTTAGGAGGGAAAGGAAAGGAGTGAAGGTGGAGGAAAATAGCAGGGAGTAGTCTTGCGTTTGGGTTTGTTCAGCCTTGAGAAGAGAAGGCTTAGCACAGACCTTGTACCAGTACAGAAAGGGTGTCTACCAAGAGGAGTCACATGGAAAAGACAGGGGTAATGGGTAGAAGTTGCTCCCAGTGAGATTTTGATAGCATTCCAAAAGAAAATGCTTCACCATGAGAAGAGTTAAACATTGGAATCATCTCCCCAGGGAAGCTGTAGATCCCTCTACACTGGACACTTTGAAGGGTCAGTTTGGCAGAGTGCTGGGCCATCTCGTTTCAACTATACATCTCCTTAAAGGTTGGACCAGATGATCCCCGAGGTCCTTTCCAACATGGTATTCTGTAATTCTACGAATTTAAATTGATAATTGAATGCTTGTGATTTCATCTGAAAAGGAAAAACTGCTGGGTCCTTTTCATTTTTTACTTTGTGTAGAAGGGACAGGCAGAGACCGCACTTCCAGTCTCCAGGTGGAATTCTCCGTATTCCTAGCCTCCGGTTTCTATTTCAATTAGAGGAGGACTTTGAGATTTTGAGAACTATTTTACAGATTTATAAAACCACCTGAAGTCCTTGATATAATTTCAAGTGGAAGGATTCCTCCTGCCCTCTCCTGAGGATTACTGCCTGTTCCAGCCCTAAGCTTGCTTAATCAAAAAATTGTCTGGTCTGTGTGCCATGAGGGGCAGAGAAACTCCTGTCAGTGTTAATACGCGTTCTAGTTAACCCTTCCTTTCTTATTTTACTTGGTTATTTTTCAGAGCTGCATGCAGGTAACTCAAACTGAAATAGTTCTTTTCATAAACGTTGCAGTTAGGACAAACGAGCTTCATCTTAAGTGCATTCACAATGTCTGGAAATTAAGTTGTCTAGAAAGGCAGATAGGGAGAAACGTGAGACTGATGTGTTATCTGAATTATAGCAGGTATTCACCGTACTTTTACAAAAGTTAACATTTTTGTTTGATTGCAGCTGTAATTATTGTGGAATACAAATGTTCCAATTTAAGCTGCAGAAATGTGGTGAAAATCTTTGGAGCCAGGAGCATCTGCCTGAAACATGAGTTTCATATTTGGATGAGTAACTTTTACTGCAAAATTACACAATGAATCCCTCCATTCAAGGGATAATAATAATTTTTTATTCTAAACATATCATCTACCAACTGCTTTTTAAAAATTTATTGGCCCAGCAGCTGGTTTGGTAGCAAATGTGTTATTAAAGCACAGCAGATTTGTCAATGAAAATGCAGTGACTTGATGTTGATGCCATCCTCCAGGCTCGGAGCTGGCCATCAATACCGTGGAAAATGGGGTTCTCTCTCCCAGTATTTGCTCTGCTCTGAGGGTTTCAGGTGGAAGCAAGTAGGAAGCTGCCTAGATACAACATGACATCCACGTGCTGCTCCCAGGCCGTAAATCAAAGTGGGGAAAGCAATTATAGAACACTCATGAAGCGATTTACTCTGTATCGTGTAGCGAAAGTGGACTTGAAAAGGGAACATTAATGTAAACAGATTTATGGGGATGGTTTTCTCATCTCTCCAGTGCATTCATTGCTCATCTTGGAGAGCTTTGATACCTGTTTTGACATCAGGCAATGTATTTGAGCGGTTACACTGCCGGTGTAGGACAGGAGCATTCTTGAGCAGTGATCCTGGCTTTGGGGCTGTACAGTCAGTGTTGCCCTTACACATCTCTGCCTTCAAACTCGTTTCCTTTGTGACCTGCCCGAAGAATCTATCCTGATAGCGTTTCCTCCCTGCTATCCTACCCGCACCTGTGCTCCCTCGTTTCTCCCCTCTCAAACTTGCTGAAGCATGGCTCCTCTGTGGGCTGTCTTTTAAAAGGCATATTTGCATTTCTGTTATTAGAAAAGAATGAAGTTAATCTACTGTATACGAAGACAGACCTTTTTTTCCTGACATCAAAAGGCAGATTGCTTTATCCCAACTATTAATGTGCAGGTTGTGTGGCTGGTGCTGAGCCCAAGGATCATTTACTGGAGCTGAAGTTCTGCCCTACAGGGACAGTTCCAAAGTGCAGCTCTTGGAAGCTCCTGGGCTTCTTAGACCCCCGCACAAGCACCGAAGGGCGGCGATGCCTGTGGCCACGGGCCTGGCACTGAAAGACATTCACCGCAAACGGGACCCTTCATCCAGTTTTACCCCTGGGCACAGGCTCAAAACCCTAAGAATCTGCAGGTGTTTTCACTTGGATACTTTCTATAAAAAAATCTGAGTGATAGAAACCATCAATCTTTGCAAGAGTTTTGTTGTTTTCCATGCCTGAATGGCATCACCAAGCACCCAAATATACATTGCTACTATGTCCTATAAATTCTTTATTTTATCTTCAGTTAAATCACAACTACACTTTAAAAGCAGGATGAATGCAATGATTCATAGCCGGTACTGAGCGTTTAAGTCATTATTATGCTACAAAAAGTATTGTGAAAGTTTAAATTTATAGGAGTGTGAATAATTTTCTGTCAGTTGGGGATTAGCCCTTTTAAAAGGCACTCGTTCTCTCCATATCCGAGCTTTCAACAATATTTGTCTGATTGGAATCTGTTGCTCTCTGCTGTCAGATAAATCTCCTGGGTGCGTGGTGCATGGGAGTCTGTAACTGTGAAACTTGCTGCATTTATTGAAAGTCAAATACTTAGAACTGTATCATAAACAAGTGAAGTCTTGGAACTCATAGGATATATATTTGAAGCACTGAGTACTGGTTTAGCTGTGTAGCTCCTGGATTTGGAGTTTTTGTTTAAAGACACTTCAGTTCTCATCAGTCTATTCCCGTGAGAGTGGTTCTTTGAAGAACTGGCTTGCATTAACCATTGCAGTTAAAGATCTCCCTTTTCTGTTTTCATAAATAATAGTGAGAATGACTCTTTTCTAGAGGCCATACTTGTTGAGATGTTCCTTCAGATTTTCCTTGATGATCCTTACTGTGGCTGGATTAATCCGTTAAAACCTTACTTAGAGAAACATCTGTCTTGTTATGCTATTCAGTTTTACTCCGTGCAGTAACTAGTCGAAGAATATGGATAAAGTGATACATTTGCTTTGCTTTCTAAGTGACTGCCGTAATTACATTAGAAAGCAGGATTCATGTACAGTGTGAATCCTTTTCTTTCATCTAGACACTGCTGGGATCTGCCGGGACAATCAGAAGGCACTTTGCTTAGTCCTGACGTTGTGAGGCCATCGCTTTTCCTCTGCTGCAGTCACAACCTGCCACAGCGGTTGCCAGCACCAGGGTTTGACTCCTGTCCAGCAATGACAGCTTTGTTATAGGGGACTAATGATGCTCAGGAACCTCACTTGAGGTCGGCTCTCTAAAGAGAGAGAGAGAGAACAGAGGAAAGCAAAGCGTGAAGTCTCTTCTGGTGCGCTCCAAGGAGAAGCAGAGTCCTGGGGTGGCCATAGAAATGGTTCCAGGAGCTGGAAAGCAGCTTCCGCAAAGTGTTGACTGCTCTGCCTTCTGTTCACCTTTGGGAGGCTTGCACTGCCCACGAGGCGCTCTGCTGCTGTCAGGGTTGTTCACACAAAGGGCAAAGAAGTTCTGTATGTGAACAGTTATATTTCACCCCATTGCAGTTCTTTCCCAGGTAGCATCCTTGCTTGGCTTCCTCTAGGCGCTTGTTTTCTACTCGCTTCTCTCTTTGAGTAAATAACTGTTTGTGTTCTTCAAGGTTACTTGCATTCTACCTGTGTCTGCTTTTCTGCATCATTCATCCCTGATTGCTCAATTACCCTTCTCCTGCACTCCTAAGGAATATTTATCTGTCTTGTTCGGGTATGAAATGTTGACAGTACGATAATTACAGAACTGTGAACAAATAATCTTGAGTAGTGTGGTTGTGTTTTAATAGGAGAACAAAAGAATCCAAATTGAGGAATCAGGTGGTCTTGGAATAACAATGGCTCTTGCATGGTAATTGTTTTCTAGGTCCTTCCTGGCTGTTGCATTCCTTCCCTGGGACTTTATTAACGCCCTGCCTGTTCCATGTGCAGATTCCATGCTAGTCATTCGCATGACAGAGAGTGCAGGCTGGGTCTTTCTGAGTTTAGTAAAGACTGGAAGGCCTTGGCTTACCTGCAGTTTTTGGTAGTTCTCTTGGTCTAAGGGTCTGTGCTGGCTGGGGGCGGCTGTGTCAGAGGCTGAGAGAAGACTCTTCCCCTGGTAGGAAAGAGCACAAAAGGAACAGAGTGAGATTCTGCAAAGAAACATTTAGCTGACTATCGGGAAAGATGTTCTGAGAAAAGAGGCACACGTGGCACTGGGAGCTGCCAAGCTGTGTAATCCTTCCTCCGGGGCAGTGGGAGAAGACCCCGTGACCGAAACGCTTTCAACGAGATAGGTAAAGGTTTTACAAAAACAGAGCATAAGCAGCAATGCTTTTCTGGCCAGAGGTGGAAAAGGGATGAGATGTTATTGTTGAAGCTATCGCTTCTTCTGTCTGTGATTTGCTGGTGCTTACATGTGTTAGGTTTGCCATATTCATAATTAACCCTCAGTGCCTCTCATTTGACGTAATTCCAGTTTTCATGACCTGGACAGGCCTGCACTGTCCCTTTGGTGACCTGTGGGACTTCAGTTCATCTCCATCTGATTTTTCAAATGGACTGAACTAAGTGTTTCCAATGACACTGCAAATTCGGTTAATCTTCTGCCATAGCAGGGCAGTGTTGCTAAGCAGCGCTCGCCAACAGGAGCCGGCTCACATTCCAGGGCTGCTTCATGGCCTGGCTCACACGCATCCCCTCTTGTGTGCTTGAGCTCCATATCTCTGTGTTTATTCTCTAACTCTCCCGAGCTGGGGTTGTTCAGCCTGGAGAAGAGAAGGCCCCAGGGAGACCTTAGAGCAGCTTGCACTGCTGGAAGGGACTCCAGGAGAGCTGGGGAGGGGCTCTGGATCAGGGGAGGGCAGGGATCGGATGAAGGGAATGGTTTTCAGCTAAAAGATGGGAGATTGAGATGAGATTTTAGGCAGAAATGTTTTCCTGTGAGGGTGGGGAGGCCCTGGCCCAGGTTGCCCAGAGCAGGGGTGGCTGCCCCATCCCTGGAGGGGTTCAAGGCCAGGCAGGATGGGGCTTGGAGCCCCTGATCCAGTGGGAGGTGTCCCTGCCCAGGGCAGGGGTTGGTCCCTTCCAATGCAAATCACACTATCGTTCTGTGAACTTGATTCCGGTGCACAAGTCCAGTCACAGCATGTGGAGCAGTAGGACCTGAGGCTCTGTTGCCATCTATCACTGGACGCACAGTGTTTTTGCAGCAATTTTTCTATTCTTTTGGGTTTTATCCTCATTCTGCAACAATTGTGTCCTGGGGGGCTTTCCTTACCACTATAGAATAGTGTTTTAAGGTAACATCAGTCAGAACAAGTTGGTGGTTGGGGGATGTTACTTTCTCAGACGTAAGAGCTCCTTACGTCACCTCTGTGTGTCTCTTTGGCTCTCCCAGGATGGATGGGAAGTGTCCTGAGGATTATGAAATAAAATAGAGAACAAGTAACAGAGGAAAAAGTGGTGGGCGGGAAGCTGATTCTGGAGTTAAATAAGTTAAAAAAAAAAAAAAGACCCTAAGCCCAGAACAAGGACCGGTCTAGTAGAAAAGATTTACTCCCAATTTCATAGCTGTAAGCTTATTCCTAATATACCAGCAAAAACGAACACCCGTTGTGAAATACCGCATTACACATTTATACTTGTGGTGAGTATTTATGGCAGTTTCATGATTATGAGTAGTGAAAAAATTTCTGAAGTCCTCCCAAGTCCTCCGTAGTTGAGATTTGCTTGAACTGAAACAAAAAGATATGGGAGGACTCTAAAAATAACCCCATCTGTTCACTAGTTCTGTGATATGTCTTTATAGTCTTTATTCTGTGTGAACTTCAGATAAGAGCATAAACCAGGACTTCTGTGTTCTCCATCAGTGACCAACATCTCCCAGCCCTCATCTTCAAACCCTTGCCATGCTCTCCTCTTTGCTCCGTGTGTGCTTGGGCAGCCCCCGTTTCCCTTGCTCGTTGCAGTTAGAAAATGCTGGGAGCTGCTGGGGCTCTCCCCAAGCTGCTCGCCATGCATCCAGCTCGATTTATTGGTCTGTTTTTTATTTCATATACATCGTGTTTCCATGGTGCTGATGTTTTACCTTTAAAACTGTACCATGTGGGTTCACTGCGAATGAACATTAATGGTGTGGGAGTCAGCTCCAGACTTGCATCGGTGCTTTGTGTTTAATAAAACAGGAGCTCAAGGCTTTGCCGTCTTTCATAATTGACTCAAGTTTTGTGCTTCTCCCTTTTTCTCTCCTTTCCACTTTTCTTAGTGTTGGCTGAGGTTGTGTGGAAGTACACAGCTCCTGCCTCCTGCAAGGTGGACAGTTTTGATGGGTTTGCACATATGCTGTAAAAGTCTTACAATATTAAAAATATCCAAATGTTGCAACATAACAGAAGATTATTTCCAGCTCCAGAGTAATTGGAAATGCCAAAACTAAACTGAGAGTTCATCACCTTGCTCTGGCTGCAGCGAGACGATGGCATCAAACTTCGTGATTGTTCAGATACATAAGGAAAACCAGCCCAAATCAGAGCAGAGTTAATTGTCCTGTTTTGGATTGTGCCTGTCCTGTTTTAGCTTAAGTAGCAGTGGCTGTAATTAAGCCATTCCTCAAAAGGATTTGTTTTGGTTTGTTCTGCCTTCGCTCTTTGCGTCTCATTATAACTTCAGTCAGCCCTTCTGATTAGAGCGATTGTGTTCCAGCCGTGAGGATGTCAGAGTCAGCTCTGCACAAACAAAACAAGAAAAGCAAGGCTCTTGCACTTAAAAAAGCAAACTCGCTGCACAGCGTGAGCTCGGTGTGTCTTTTCCTAGCTGGGCTGGGTGAGCTCTGTGCCGCTGTGGCCTTTGGGGGTGGTAAATTCCCCTGCAACCGTACGGGTTTCATGCTACTGTGTTCTTGTCCAGAATAGCTCTGCACTCCAAAGACCCTGAAGTATCTCCTCTTCCTCGGAAGTTTGGCTGTGCCAGGGATGAATTCATACAGCTCATACCTCTGCTTACACTTTAAAGGGTGTTTCATGAGTTATTTATGTCCGCTGCCTCAAAGGCAGTTTATATCAGCCTGGGTTTTACTTCATTGTATTCCAGCAGAACTTGAAAAGCCGTTTGGGCTAAACAGAGACAGATGGGTACGAAATGGAGCAGGAGTGTTATTCTCACTTGTGCAAATGTTGCACTGGTTGTGCCTGAGCTGCCGTGTCTACACCTCGCGGTGCGGCGCAGGGGAAGGACGTTGCGCTGTGCAGGCAGCTCAGCACCACACGCTGGGGCATCTTGTGGTTTTCTGCTGTGGCAAATTCTGAGGGCTCTGCAGATTTCTGTTTATTCTCATTTCATCCAGTCTATTAATTTTTTGAACGAATCCTTCCTAAGTTAGTAGTTTAATCTTTTCTAAGGTATTTTTGGTGGTAAATGCTGCCCACGCATAGGAAGATGGGATTCTGCCCTAGGCAGCTCTCAATATAAACTTAAAAGCGTACAAAGACCATGTAATATAAAGGGCAATACTTTAATTACTGGAACTCCCAAGAATGCAGTGAGGCTGGAGGGGTAGGCATGTTCATAGGGCAGGATTAGCCTCATTTGTCTGGAGATCAGAATCAAATATTGTTTAAAGTCATGAATGAAGAAGAAATGGATGATGTTCTGATGATCTCACCAGGAAAACGCGGTGCTCACACCCTAGGTCAGCTTCTCTCTCTTCTGTGTTTGTGAAGACCAGCTCCTCTCACTCTTTCCTTGCCCCATCTGAACATTTCAGGAGCTACTAATTCACATGTGAGACTTTCTGATCTCTGGCACACGCTGTGGAGGTGCAAAGTATTGCTATAGCAGTGTCATTTATCAGCATTAAAATCTCTGACATGACGTTCTCCCAAGGAGGCTGGCAATGAAAACTGCGAGTGGCACAGTGCGATCTCCCAGTAGCAATGGATGTAAACACAATGGAAAACAGAAGGAAAGTAAAGGCTTACTGCAGCCCTACATTCTCATTTCCAAATCCTGCACAAATCGCCTAATAGTTGTCGAGATGTGAAATACAAGATGTAGGGAAGGGAAGCTGTGATCATTTGCTGCAGAAAATGTTTGGTTCTTTCCTTATCAATTCCCTGTCTGGAGTTCAAAGGTGGTACTGGGTTTGAAGAAGTGGCTTGATAATATGATGACATGTTTGTGGCTAGGCTGGAGTGATAAAAGAGGTCCAACCTCTTGCTTCTGGGCAAAACCTGCTCACCAGTGGTGTTAAGTATTGCTCGGTTGGCCGGTTTGATCTTTTCCCTTCACAGCAAATATTGACAAGTCTCCATAGCAGGCAGCCAGGGGGCTGATCTGGCCAGAAGAACAAGAGCCTGAAGAGTTGATATCATGAGTAAGAGGCTGATATCATGTTGATATCATGAGTATGAGGGTGGTATCCTGTTGATATCACGAGTACAAGGCTGATATCACGTTGATACCATAAGTGTGAGGCTGATAGCGTGTTGATATCACGAGTATGAGGCTGGCTAAGGTCTGAGGGCTGAGGGAAATATCTTAGCAATGTTCTAGATGATGCAAATCCTCAAGCTTGCTATTTCATAGCTGTGTTTCTTTACACTGTAACAATTCTCTAAAGGGATTTCTCACAGACAAAAAACTCTTGCCAAGGCCTTCATCTTATGCATTGGCTTTGTGTAGGGCGGCAGAGTGCGTGGCCGGATGGCCTGGGTTGTGCACACCGTGGTATTTCAATCATGCAAACAGCTCCCAGAGAAATATTCAGTTCACATGAATGTGTGTTATGTACTTCGTTTTTAAGTAGAGTGGCACTTAATAAATGTGAAACACCTTTGGTTATCTGGATGTTTCAAATGCTTGAGGCACTGGCAAACAGGAAAGTCACTCCTGTAACAAGAGCCACACGCGCTGCCTCGGGGAATTTTGCAACCTGAGAAAGACTTAATGTGGCCTGTGACTATCTGAGGTGGGAAAGAGTGTTTAAATAGCTCGAACAAATGACAGGCTAGGTATAAGTTAGACTGTGATTATCTTCCTGCAAGACATACAAAGGGTATTAATTTATCAAAGGAAGCTGCTAAAGGCTACGTGACTGATATCTGTCCTCAAGGTTGACTGGAGAAACAGCTGAGACTCATGCCCAGGCTTCCCTGGGCAACCTGCGCCAGGGCCTCCCCACCCTCACAGGAAAACATTTCTTCCTCAGATCTCATCTCAGTCTCCCCTGTTTCAGCTGGAAACTGTTCCCCCTCGTCCTGTCCTTGCCCTCCCTGATCCAGAGCGCCTCCCCAGCTTTCCTGGAGCCCCTTTCAGCACTGGAAACTGCTCTAAAGTCTCCCACAGCCTTCTCTTCTCCAGGCTGAACAACCCCAACTCTCTCAGCCTGTCCTCGGATGGGAGGTGTTCCAGCCTTCAGGTCATTTCTTTGGTGTGACAGCGTGTAACAGGAACATTTCTTCAGGCTTCACCCCCAAATCCTGGCTTCTCTGCTACACTTTCTCCAGCTGACGGGCTCGATCCAGTAAGAACATTCTCATACGCTGTAACTGCTGGACACCACAGTCATGTTATACTTTTATTGCCTTATTTAGCCAAGAGATTAAACGTAATGTTCAGATTATGTAGAACATTAACTCCTAACAATAAGCAAATAAGACATTAGAAGCTTTGCTATTAAAACGTTTAGTGCTGGCTTTGGTGCGGAGCACTACAGGAGCTGTGACTGATGTTCTGTGAGGGAGGAGGCAGAGCGGAGAAGAGGGCTCTGTATCTTCAGTGCAAGGATCTCTTCCTTCTGCAAAGTAGAGCCCATAGCTGCCAGTCTACAGGCTGTGTCGGTGCGTGTGTTAGAGGGTATTTTCATGTGTACTAGAACACCTCAGCCCGGTTCTGCCAGCTGTGGCTGAGAGTCTGGGGGTTCTTGGTCAGGTAATTAAGTTCTGGCCCGTCCCCCAGTTGCTTGGTGAGCAGGGATCTCGTACCCGTGCCTGCTGGGCCAGCCCCAGCCCCGCGCCGCAGCTTCGCCTCTCCCCGGGAGTCGCGATGTGCTAGTCTTGTCTTTCAGACAGTATTTTTATGTGAGCTGATGGTTGCCAGGGTAACGGAGGCTTCGGGGAGTCTCGCGCCGACGCAGCGCCCTGGCCTCGGCGAGCGCTGGGAGCAGATGTTGGCTGCGAGCTGGGGAGCCAGGCGGACGGCGGCACTGCCGGCAGCCGCACGTGAAGGCAGCTGGAGAGGACAATTTGCCTGGCTGCTCTCGGTGCAAGAGAGCAGGTTCCCGGCTCGCTCGCTCTTTCTGCCTTTTTTGTTGTAATTTAGTATTCTTGTCTCACCCCACAGGGGTTCCTCAGCCGCCGGCTTAAAGGCTCCATCAAAAGGACAAAGAGCCAACCGAAGCTCGATAGGAATAGCAGCTTCCGGCACATTTTACCTGGCTTCAGGAGTGTGGACAATGAAAGGTAAGGGGATGCTTCTCGGAGGGCAGCGAGGAGGGGGTGAGAGAGAGAGAAGGGTGATACTGATTTTTCCGGGTCTTGGTAATGTTTTGCTTATCTTATTCAGAGCGAGAGCCACATCTGCGATACAAGTAGACTTACTTAATTGTGAGAGGGTTAATGTTAATTTGTTGGCAAGTGTACAGTGCAAACCCTCCCTTTTAAGGTTAAATAACGTGGACCGAGAAGCCCGACTGCTCTGCTTTCTTTCCCCAATAAATCCTAAGTTGATGCACCAGCATATAAATAGCACAGAGATGCAGCAGCCAACGCCAGCTGATGCGGGTGAGGGAGGGAGGGATGCTCGCACACTGGACGACATGGAACATTACTGGGTTACACATACAAACAATAACATAGAACAATAACAGTCGTAATCTCCCCAAATCCCTCTGTCCCCCTGCTGCACGCACACACCTCCAGCGTGGCTGGTGACTGTTGTCATTATACTGAGATGGATTCTCGGCGTGTGGCCGAAGCAGCTTTTTCTGTCTGAGCCATGACAGGGTCCTTCAGGCCAGGAGGGCTGCGTTGCAGAGAATGTGCAGATGGATCAGGGAAGCATTTACTGTGGGGTGGTCAGTACTGGGGAAAATTGCAAGTGAAATAAAAGGGAAATGAGACCTTGATTTTAGTCTGCAGCTGACTTAGAAAGTAAAGTAGCTCTAGTGGATTTGTCTGTATTCTTGTACATGTGGGTTGATGTCAGTGTGGGCACAAGACAGGGACACGTTCTAGGTAAATTGTGTGTAAATTCACATGCAGATCAAGGTCACAGTTGGGTACGATAGACTGCTTTACCTGCCACAGAAACAAACTGGTGGCTTGCTTCCAAAAGGAAGATCTTTCAACCTTTCGTGAATCATTGTGGGGATGACACAGAAGTACTGAAGTGCCAAGAAAAGTCTGTGTCTGAAAAATACACCCAATCAGACAGACACTGATGGAACTGTGCTGTGGCAGTGGCATTTTAAAATATCAAGATGGTGCTTTAGAGTTCATTGAGTAAATGCTTCACTTTTAAAATGACAACTTTGACTCTGGTTTAGCTGTGTCACTCACTGGAGGGGCTGCACATTTGTGAAGGCTGCAAATGACAATTGGCGATCTGGATTTTTCCTTACCTGACTTATTACGGCTCCTCCTAAGCTTTTTCCTCCTGGATTCTGCAAGTAGAAGGGTTGTGCTGGTCAGTGCAGTGACAGTCCAGGGGTTACTATCTGGGAATTCAGAGCTGATTTGATTCCTGTGCTGCAGTTTTCACAGATGCTCAAAGTAGGGCACTGTGTTCCGTATGGAAGAGAAATGAGTGTGGCCGGGCGGCCGGGGATCTGCCTACAGTGCTGCTGCTTCACTCAAGGAACAGGCAGATTAGACAATGCCTTCTCTCTCCCTAGGTGAGTTTTCTTTCTTTCTGTGGATGGGCAGAACAGGACACGGGAATTAATGTTGCAGTTGGCCCTACAGCCAAAGTAATTTTCCTGAATTAAGCCTTGCAGTCACTGTGCCTTCCCGGCACAAGAGCCCTGGAGCTTGCGGGTCAGTGGCCTCACACAGAGCCAGGCTCGCTGCAACTTCTCTTCAAAGAGATTCGGGGCATTTTCAGAGTAGGTCTTAAAGGGTGAGTCAGAGGAGAGGTGGCATTTGGCAGCCTTGAATAAAACCCAAGGATTTGCTTACATGACTATTTAGAAATGGAAAATGAAAAGCTTCTATTAGGCAGGTGTCACTTCTGGATGCATGTAATCTGTGATACAGAGACGTCCCTCATCCGGGGGAATTGCCTGATGCGAGGTGGCTGTGGACAGTGAGCTGTAGTCCTCCAGCCTTCATCATAAGGTATAAGGTGAGCAGGTATCCTTCTGCAGGAGATCTTGGCCTTTGGTACCGTTGCTCTCAGAGAGGTGAAAGAAAAGCAGCAGCTGGGCTTCTCAGGCATGCATCAAGGTTTTGGTTATGGAAGATAATTTTATCTTCCTGAACATCCCCATCCACATCTGCCAAAATGCACAATGCACTCGCTTCTCTGTGTGAAAAGGATTGAGTCTTTTAGCTCACTCTTGTCTATTTTGTGCTGTGCTTCCTTGTCTGTCTCAAAATCCCAGAACTGTTTCAAAGCAGCATCTGGTATTGGATATTTGCCTCTTAAATATTTGATTCTTGACTCCATCTTGTATCCAAGCTGATTGTTCACGATCTGCTCTTTGCTGATGGCAAGAACCATTGTAACAGCGTTCTGTTCTGGGGCTTGGTACAATTTTTTGTGGGAGATGCCTTAGCGAAAATGAATAGTGCAATAAATGCAGTCAAAGCGCTGCAAGTTGAAATATTGAGATGTAGCAGATCATAAATGAATCTGTTACTTGGCTTCTGTGTGTCTAAATGGGCACTGTCATGCCTTGTAGTTTCTTTTATTTTCCTTTTCTTGCATGTCCTGGTTACCCTGCTGTGTGCAGCGAATGTTCATGGATACATGGAACAGGCACAGCCGTGTGTGGACGGGGCGTGTGGGGAGAGCAGAGCAGAGGATATAGACACACAAATCTGTGCTATTTATCCTCTGTTTGATTAATGCAAGCATTTCAATACGTGGTGTCAATTAAAAATGGAAAAAATATTATCTTCCACAATAGCGAACAGCGTGTACAGCGTGAGATTTATAGCACAGGAAAACATTAAACGTTGGGAAAGTCACGAGATGTCTCCATGCCATCAGTTCAGCATCGCCTGGTTAATTCTGGGTCAGTAGAGCCTGGGTTTGTACCTCGCCTCGGCACAACAGGAGCAGCCAGGTTTCCAGGGGAGTCTGGCAGAGCTGCTCCTGTGAAAGGCGGCTCCTGTGTCCTGGGGAGGAGCCGACAGCTCCGAAATGGGGGAAGGGGGTTCTTTGTCGAGTTGATGCGCCATCCGCCAGCGTCTCATCCCCACGGCCTGGCTGCCGTCGCTTTCTGCCGTGGAGGGTGTGGGTGGATGTGCATTTGGAGCAACTATGGAAACTTAGGGAATTGTGGTTCACTAAAGCCCTGGCCACACATTTTTTCTCTATAGTGAACATACGAAGAACTACTCAAAGGGTTCTGTCGGAAAAATACGCTGGTTAAAGCCAAGCAGAGCTAACGTTCTAGAAGAAACATGGTTGTTTCTCATCATGTTGGGTTTTATGTCACCTGAGAAGAGACCTGGTGTCTGAAAGAGGTGGAATAAGTAAATTCCTTTGGGGTTCACGTTGGAGTGGTTGGCCAAACTTTGCCAGCCTTTTGCTGGTTTTGTTTTAGGAGCCCTGTGACAGTGGCAGTAACAAAGCTATTGATGGGGAACAGGAGATGCAAACTCGGACCAACTGGAGCTGCTTCTGTGTGAGGTGCATTCACCTGGGACTGTCAGTTTATATAGACGCGAGAGTAAAGGAGGGTTGTGGGAGGAGTGCTGTCAGTTTGTTGGCTGCTCAGGTTGCTGTTGGAGCTCAGAAGGGTTCTGATAAAGTGGCTTTTTGCTCACAATGCATCTTTACTACAGCAGCTAACAAAGGTTTTATCATAGAGCATAGATGGTTCTCTCTGTAGCAACCTCTCTGGAACCAGCCCACAATTCAAGCATATGGCAGGGGGAATTTTTCTTAATTGAACTCAGATTTCTGCTACAAAATTTGTGATGGGCAAAGTCTGTGGGCTCTGGACATGGGGGGCTGAGCCAGAGAACCGCGAGCAGTGTATTCCATTGCAGGCGTTACCTGTTGGTGTTAGCACATCTCTGGCTGCCCTCCTGTTGTAGTGACCTTTTCCATCCCCGCTGTCACTTTGGGACAGTGGCCCTTAGAAAATAATTTCTGACAGTTTGTCAGGAGTTTAGAAAGCCATTTTGTACAGGGGTTGGGTTTTCAGATCTAAATACATCAGCGTGATCCCATCTCCTCTTGAACCAGCACAGGCTGCCCTGATTTTACCCCAGCATCAAGAGGGCAGGGACGGCTTTGGAGTTTCCTGATCTGGTGGATGACGGGTGCTCTGCGTAACCCTGTGTGCTGACATAATCCCCAAGGTGGTCCTTCCTGGGGGTGCATTTCCCCACTGCACCCAGAAATCATTTAGTATTAAGGGACTCTCAGTTACTGCCCAGGACAGTGGTGGAGTCTCCATCCCTCGGGGGAGTCAAAAACTGTGTGGCCGTGGCACATCAGGACATGATTTAGTCGGCTTGGTGGGGTTGGGCTGATGGTTGGACTGGATGAGCTTAGAGGGTTTTTCCAACCTTCATGATTCTATGATTCTACCAGCATTTGTAATTATTTTGCAGAGTTCTTTTCCTAATTCTAGAAGATTTCATTCTATTTAAGCCTTTTCTTGGCACTACAAAAGTCTGAGCATATGGTTGATTGTTAAATGAGCCTCAGCCTTGGAAGGGGCACAGCCGTGCATTAATAACAGCCACCACTTGCACTGCTGCTGCCTCCTCCTGAAACTGCTTTTGTTTTTAATCCCATCAAATATTGCTTATAACCCACAGAGGGGAGAGAAAGCGTGAGTCGTGTACTGCGGTGCCTTTAATTCCTGATCCAGCGCTAATGCAGTCTGTGTGGGTTTTCTAATTTGATAAAGCTTTTTTTGATGCAATGGGAGGGCATCAATAACTTATGATCGCCTGTACTTTGGAGTAAACTTAGTTTGTGAGTTCTTTTTAGATCTAATCATCTTTTGTTTATTACAAACAAACTTGATACACCGAATATTTTTAGGCATGATGAAATGGGTTAAGTGTGGTGAGAACGCGGCATTACAAAGGATGAAGAAGTCACTGTTTCCTTTGGAAGGAGGAATGACTCACCCTGCAGAACTGGGATGCCAGCAGACCCTAGGATGCAGGAAGGGCTCTCAGATCTGTGTGAACAATGCTGGAGAGCTTGCTCTCTCTTCTGGCTCCACACTTAACCAGCATGAGCCCAGGAACTCTCTAGGTAGGAGACTTGCAGTAGTAGGTGCAGGGTGAAGGGGGACACTCACTGTGTGTTAAGTGCAGCGCGGGGGCCTCTGGTTTCCATGCTAATGGAAATAGTTTGAGGAAACGCTGCTGAATCTGTACAGGGAAACCATTCGGCACAGTCAACAATAACTGGAATGTGAAAACAGCTTGCGAAGTCAGGAAGGGGAGCATCCAGCAGGAAACGATGCCCGCTCTCCCAAGAAGAGGGTGTCATCTGCTCCCACCCCCTGCAGCCGGGAAGCTGAAGGATTCAAGGACAGCCCTGGGACTGAGACTGCCCTCGTGTAGCACCTGCATTTAGATCAAGGCTGCTTTGTCTTGGAGTATGCAAATCAGCCTTTTAATGGGGTTCCTTTGCAAAATATTTCTTGAACCAGAAAGTTAATTACTGATCTCTAATTAATGGCTGTTTAAAGAGGCTGGAGTAAAATCGGCGAGAGCTGCTTTGAAGGAGAGATGCAGAAGGAAATTACTGGATCTCCGAGAAACTGTTATGTGCCTCATCGCCTTCGCATGGTATTGGGGAGTTTAGAAACTGGTATTCAAGTATTTTTAAAAGGATAATGCTCTTAACGGAAAGAGGGGATTTGGGAGTTTTCTTTTGGAAGGCATTGAAACAAACAAAAATAATGTTTTAGATGGAAGAAAGACCAATGGTCTGCTTTGTAAAAATAATGTAAAGCGCCTCTTTACAAGGTGTTTGGAATTCCACTGTGCTAAGGGTGGCATCCGTTCCCCTTTGGAGTCAATCTGAGCTGCAGGGAACGGCTGATGAGGGGCAGTTGGAGCAGGAGTGTGATTCAAATCTTGTGTGGGGTCATGGTTTCAGTCCTCTGAGCACGGCGTTCCAGCAGTGCTAGTGGAGGCTCAGCACAGCCTGAGCCCTTCCCTGGCCGGCGTTCTGGGCTTCGCATCTTCTTGATTAAGGGCAGCAGAGTTCCTGCTACTTCCTCATCCCACATACTCAAACTGACTTCCTAACTGACCAGGGAAGCCCTGTCTGAGATCCTTTGGAAAAAGACTTCAGAAATTTTTCAAGCCATTGGCAAATGTCTCAGGCAGGGCCAAGAGCTGGAATTACTTTAATAACCTTCACGTTTCTCCGCTTCCCGGCTTGCTGTCAGTGCAGAGGAGCAGTGCAGCGCCCCATGGGGCACCACTCACGCCTGGGCTCCACTTGGAGTCATGTAGCAAAATTCTAAACCCCTTCCTGCTTGGGCATATGCAGCATTGCCGGGATAATTGGCTTCATGCATCTTACAATTAGCTTGCAAAAATACGTTTTGCATTCCTGACCTTTTCTCTATAAGCGAGGCCATTGTTTGGCTGCCCTGCTTAATTACAAAATAGTGTGTTGTGTGAGGATAAAGATGACATCGTTGTATCGTTGGGTTTAATTTGACGAGACATCGTAATGGGGAGTTTTCATACTGAGGGCACTGAATTAGTGTAGCGTGAAGCCACATTTCTCTAAACCTACTAAATAAGAGAAGTTAATTTTATGCTCTGTCTTTTTGACGTTTGTAATCAAAGCATTGTATTCCAGCTGCAGATGGTTAGAGCTCGAAGGATGCTTGGGAAATGCCGACAATCGGAAGGCGTTGTTTCTGCAGCGGGAGATCAGGTTGATTAATGGAGGGCAGGATGCTTGCTTTCATTTTCCTCTTCTCACAGTCTGCATGCACGTTATTGACTCGTGTAGCTGTCTCCTGGCTGATGTGGTGGCGTCGTGGGGCATCGGTGAACACCTCGGGGTTACAAGCAGGTAGTTCTGTTCGTATCCGTTCAGCAGGGGCTCTGAGCCAGGGTGACAGTCGAGTTGCGTTGTGGCTGGTGGTCTCTTGATACTCTTTGGATCGAAGGCTGACACTGCTACTCTGCTGCATTAACATTGTGTTTCCAAACAGGCCGTTTGTTTTGGCTCTGCCCTGGTGAGGGTTTCATATGCATGAATTTCAGTGCAATTACATCAGCGTCACTCTCCGTGTCAATAAACTCTCCAAGAGAAAAAAAAAAAAAGAGAAAGAAAATTCCATCCCCACAGCTTTTAGATCAGCAGACACTTTCCATTAGTTCTAGACTTTTCTGTTTGTTCTTTTAATTATTCTTTGTTTACAATAAAAATTAAGATGCTTCTGTCCCAGGCTTAAACGTTCTGGCACACAGTGACAACTGCTCATGGTGAAGGCATTAAACTCGGAGAGCAGTCTTGATTCGCCCAGCCCACATGTCCCCCTTGCAGCAGATCCGGTCGTCACGCAGTCTTAGGAAGGTCAGCGAGTTGATTCAATGGGAAATTATTATTTTGGGGGGGATTTTCTGTTTGGTCAGGGCACTGAACCAGCTCGTGTGACAGCAGAGCGATGGGGAGAAGGCAGAGGAAGGACTTTCCCTTGGCGGTGAGCGGGGCGTTTAATGAGATAGAATGTCAAAGCGTGCTCTCCGTTTCTGCCCCAGAGCAGCCCGGGCACCGGGCAGGGGCTCCCACCTGGCGTTGGCCTCAGCTTTCCATCTCTCAAAATGGAATTTTCCATCTCATAGGAGAGACACGTTGCTTGATGGATCGAATTTTTGTGTCCTCTCCTGTGTCGTTTCAATTGTCAGTTAGTGCCAGCAATGGACGTCTTTGTCTTTTGGGTGGAGGAAAGGTTTAAAACCAAGATTTTCTCTGTTCTTTCTTGAAACTCTGCAAAACCTTGATTGGGAAATCTGTGCGAGGGACGGAGAGTGGTGAGTGAACATATTACGAGGGAGGTGGGCAAGGTTTTCAAGCCTTTGTTGGAGTGGAAGGCGCAGATGTTTGACATGTATATCTTGTTATCCAATTTCATCTTGCAGTGGTCGTGCACAGAAATGTGCTGATTGTAGCTGGAGGCAGCCCGCGCGCTGAGCTCACTGCCGGCAGTTCCTTGTACAGAGCACTGGGGATAATGATGTTTGAGACTTGTGAATATAAAATAACTGTGTCAAGTTCATCCATCAGCTGTGAGCAAAGGGAAAAACAGACGGAGGAAAAATATGTTCCTCTGTCCTCTCTCCTTACTGCACTCTGCGATGATATCTTGTGATTTGGAGCCTCTTCTTGAATGGTTATTAGGGAGATGTCATGTTGGTTGTTCACATATGGGTATGTTCTTACGATACCAATATTCTGATCTTGTTTATCTGCTTGGCACAGTTCATAATTTTAATTTTCAGTACAACTACCGAATATCTCACTTTGGTTCTCTCCAGCAAAATTCAGGTCAGGTGTGATGAAAAGAAGCAAGAACTGATATTAATTGAATTAAACCAGTGCATTTGAGCTGGTATTAAAATGTAATTTGTTTAAAAATACTTAACTGATTTGAGTTTAAGCCAGAAATAAGAATTTAGCTTTAATCCACGTGTATTATATAAGTGATTAAATGAGAAAAGGATGTGGCGAGCATTGTACGTGATTGATAGTGTGCAGGAGGGTGGTGTTCATTCACCAAGTGATATAAATGTATTAGTAATTATACAGTCGTAGGTATGATACCCGCCCATCCCCTTTGCTCACGTGTCTCTGGGATTATGTTGGCCCTGTCGAGGCGTCCCCACACTCCCGTGCTGGTGCCTGCGAGGTCACGCACAGCCCTGCCTGAGCCATCCAGAGCGTCTCCCCCAAAGGAGTCTCTCTGCAGAGGGGTCCTGCAGGCGGTACTGAGTGGTTTATTCTGTTGTACCCACCTTGAATAATTAATATTTCACTGTCCTTTCTGCATGGGGAGATTTGTTCCATTATGGATGCGTTGGTTGCTATGTAGTAACACATTACATTGTATGTTTATGTGCAGAGGGAGAAATAAAAAGGGATTTATATATTGATTTTTTATGTGAGAAGATGTTTTAAAAATGCTTCTGCAAAAGAAACGAAAGGCTGAGGGCTCTGTGAGCTCACTCTGCATTCTGTTCTTTACCCTCTGCCTGGGCATCATGCTCCTGGGCACAGACAGCTGGCCTGTGGCAGTCCCTGGTGGGATAACGTGCCTCTTGGTTTGCTACCTGAGCAGCCGTTGTGCCGGGTGCTTGGGAGCCCGTTCTGAGTTATCCTGGTCTCTGGAACACGAAGGGTCTGGAGTGCGTGTGCGTGTGTGAGAGGGAGAGGTGCTTGGCATTTTCAATCACAATAAGAACCGTTTCTTGCTGCTTGTGACAAGTGAACCATTTTAGTCCTGGTTGTTGCTAAAAACAGTAAGAAAATTGCACGAATTTGGTGTACTTGGATCAAGAGGTTCGGCTCAGGACTGTTGTAAAGGGAAGCGACATTTGCAGTATTTCATTTCTTCTCACATTTGTGTTCTGAATCAATAGAGGAGGCTGAGCTATAAGATTCGGCTGTTTGTGAGCTCTCTGTTATTTCAGCGTTTGTGCTTTCAGAAGGTCAAGTTTGTATGGTTTGAAAACCACATTACGGCATATTTTCTTTCTATCAGTCCACGCAGAAATGGTTGCTTTCATGCTTTACCTTATGTAGTTCTAATCACGATATGCAGTGTTCGTTATTACCCTGTATTATGGCACTTTTACTGACGCTCTAAGTGAGCGTACGTGCTGTTTGTGCAGCGGCCGTGCTGACGAGGACCGAAGGTTTCACCGAGGAAGCGTAACCAGAGGGGTGACACCAGACTGTGTGCCTGGGGTTGCCTTGGTGGGTGCTGGGGACCCAGGGGCGCAGCCGGGGACCCCGCGAACGCTGCCTGCGCCCTCCCTGAATGGGGTGTTGCATCCGCAGAGGCTCTGCACAAAACCTCTCCGGAATTAATTATTCACTGCTCATCACTCAGACCTTATGGATTAGGGAGCAGGGAGGAGCGTTGGCAGGGGGTGGATAGAAGATTGCAATTTGGATTGCAATTAGGATTTCATTTCTTTCCTTGCTCCCTGTTTGCTTAAATTGGAGATTGCATGTTAGAACCAAGCGAGGGTTTATATCCCAGCAGTGGAAGTTCCCTGTGCGCCAGAAACCAGCAAATCCACCACAAACTTTAAGCTTCCCAAAGAGATAAAATACTCAGTTGATTTGAGGAGCTGAAATGTTAGGGGAGCAGGTTTGCTTAGAAAATGTTGCAATGAAGCAGCAGTGCCCAGGCTGCCAAAGCAGGAACGCTGCTCTATCCATATCCCACCCTTCTGATAAAAGCATTTAGATGTTGTCTCTCTCATCCATTATCTGTCTTCTCCCCTCCCAGTGCTGTGAGCGTGCTCCTCGCCAGGGCTTCTCTGGGGACTGGGCTTGCTGCAGACCTGAGCTGGGTACCCAGGCCTGTCTGGGGGGCAGCGCTGCTGCGGGCACGCAAACCCCAGCCTGCTGGGCGTGTTGCCGGGTGCAGAGAGCGTTACAGCAACGTTAGCCAGCAGTTGAAAGTCTGCTGCACCGGCGAGATCGTGTCTCGTGCTGGAACCTCCAGGGAGTTTCTTGATTACACCAGTAACCCCAGTCTGGGATGCACTGCGGTAATTACCCTGATGGCTGAAAGGTTGGCATGGAGTCCCGGGAGGAAGAGTCCCACTTCCATTGCAGAAGAGTTCAGAGTATATGCTGGCAAACCTTCAGCTCTGCAAGACTTATCCAAGTTAGTTCTTTTAATTGCTTTCTTGCATCCCCATTCTATTATAAGCTCCATGAGCCATCTAGGGAAGTAAGTCTAGCTAATATTAATCTCCTCAATCGTTCTTCCTTTAACTGGTTGCTCCTGGCTTCGTTCACACAGACATTTGAGCCCTGCAGAGTGCGTGATAATTCTGATTCTGCTTTAACGCATTCTGACAGAACAGGTAACTTGGGAGAAATAATCACCTGACTTCTGCATCTGGGTTTTATTTTACCTCCCATCTCTTCAGTGTGGCACTTGATATCTGTAGAACATCTCTGCCTCCCAAGGATGCTGGCAGCTCCTGTGATACGCATTCATAAAGCGATTCCAGCTCCTTGAGTGAAACCTGCAAGAAAAGGGCAAAGAATTATTTGTCTTTTTTTCATTATCATGGCCCTCTTGTACCTGTGCTGACATGCACTGGAGAGAAGTTGCCTTACTTGATGTGTTTATATCTAAAGCTCTCTCTGTGTAAGCCAAGGCAGGGTGTCTGGCCCTCCTTAGATAAAGTCACTCATGTTGAGGCTCCCTCTATTAGCCTGAGTCCCAGCCCTCACACACAGCAGGCAGAGCCTCGACATACCCAGCAGTCAGTGCAGACGTTTTGATGGCAGCAGGGTGAGAAAGCAGAAAGACGAGGGCACGTCAGATCTGAGGAAGAAATGTTTTCCTCTGAGGGTGGGGAGGCCCTGGCCCAGGTTGTCCAGAGAAGGGGTGGCTGCCCCATCCCTGGAGGTGTTCCAGGCCAGGTTGGATGGGGCTCGGAGCCCCTGATCCAGTGGGAGGTGTCCCTGCAGGGGTGGCACTGGGTGGGCTTTGCGGCACCTTGCAACCCAAACCATTCTGTGGTTCTGTGATTCTATGAGAAACCTGGAGGTGTTTGGTAGCATCCTGATCCTGCACTTTTGGGACCTTGACAGAAATTCTGGGGTGGAGAAGGAGGGAGAAACCAGGGGTGGGCCAGCTGCTGGAAGGCTTTCCTGCAGGTAGCATTGCTGCATGGAACCATAGTGGGATACCTGGTTTGAGCAGTGCGTGTCAGCACAAAGGCTGTAAGCTGTCAGCACCTTTTCCTTCTCCGGGGTTGTCTGGCCGTCAGCGTGAACGGTGCTGATGGCCGACAGCAAGAGTGGCAGGGCCTTAGTGCCGGGGCTGTCAGAGCCTCTGTCGGGTGTGCGGCTTCGCAGCGTTTCAGGCACCTTGAAATGATGTGGCCCCCACAAACCTCATGCCTCTGACAGATGGATGATGCGCTGCGTCTGAGCAGCCCTCCTGCTTTGGCCTCCCCTGTGCTCCCCTGGCAGCCCCCAGCCAGGAGCAGCAGCAGCAGGGATGGAGGCTCCAGGGGTCCCACTGAGTTTAAGGCTCCAGGCTTCCTTGGGAATGGAGGCTCCAGGCTCCAGTGCTGCTGGCTGCGCCCTCAGCCCAGACACCGATGTGCTGCCTTTACTCCACCCTCCCTTTCCGTCTCCGAGATTCCTCATCCCTTTTTGTCTCAGAGGAACATATCCTTTTGTTGAAAAGAAGTGATATAGAGTCAGCATTACACAGAGGAATGAGTTATAAAATAATGGGGCTAATAAGCATGTAAAATAACCTGACTGTACAAGAGCGCAGGCTATGGAACAGCAGCTGCAGCAAATACATTCAGGTTATCAGTGTGCGGCTATTTTGTGCTGAGAGGGCTTAGGTGTAATGAGCGTCCCTGCATCACAGGAACTCTTGGCAATGAATAGTGGCATTTTCCAATAAAAGCTTTGAGAAATGGAAAAAACTCTCTGTATGAACACGGCGCTGACTGGCAGCGCGGGGATCTCCTCTCTGCCCTCATGACAGGTACAGCACATGGGGTGACGGCAGCTTTTCCTACACCTCCCAGACGACTGGCTTCAAACCCTGGCTCGGGGCTCTCCATCTATGGCAGCTGCTCTGGTTTGTCCCCACAGCTTGTTTGGCCTGTGGGTGCCCCGAGACGCCAGTGGTTCCTGTGAACCAGGATGGGGCTCCTGGAGCCATAGGGACCCGCTGCTGAGAATGGGACACGGGTCACCCGACTGGTTTCAGGGAAGCCAACGGTAACTCTGAATTGCGTCAGTCCTGCCCCGCTGCCTGGAGTTTGAAGACTCATCAGTAATTTCCTAGGTACCCAATTCACAGCACCCTCCTCACAGCCCTGTTGTTGAGGTTCTAATGTCGCTCCCGTGGTCAGCGTTCCTTTGCGTTAACTGGGAAGGGAGACGAGTGCCTTGCTGGGGATATTTGCCCCTTTTCCGGGAGCTCATCCCCGCGCTCCCCTTTTCCATGGGACGAGAGATCTCGTTATTCCACATCACTGAGTGTGCAGGACAATCCAGCCCTTCTGTCACGGTGCTGAGCTGCTCTGTGGCCGAGCAGTAACAGGCTGAGAGCCTGCTCCATGGTAAATGGGGAGATTGCATAATTACAGCTTACACAACGCCACGTCCGCACGCGAGCAAACCAGGGCGTTCGTATGTCAGGTGGATTAGGGAAGCCCGTGTTGTACAGCTCTCATCACCAGTATTCCCCACGAAAGGAGTTCCTGCCACTTAATCCAGTATCACATACGTCTGATTTCACTTTTCTGGACAAGGTGGGGAGGGATGTGGCTGGTTTGCTCTGTACTCTGGGAATTTTTGCTCTTGCCTCTCTCTCCAATGACTCGGAAAGGCAGTGGCTGTCTCCAAGTCCACTCAGCGCCTTCCCCTCCTGGTTTCTCTGCATGCGAGGGCGTGGTTTTCCACAACACTTGGCAATTCCAGCTCTTATTTTAAATAACATGAAAATAAACCAGATTGCTCCCACCCCGGCTCTGCAGATGGGCAATGGTTTCAGTCCCGCTTGAATAATCGTGGGTGCTAATTATAGTATTCGGGAAGCCGGCAGGGCTGCTGAGCCGTGTCCGACGGGACCCCGGCGGGTGCAGGGCTGTGCTGGGCCGCGGCCGGAGCCTTCCAGCACAAACTGGAACACAGCATATCGGAATAACGTCTCCGTTGTGATTTCTGCTGTTTGCGTTGTCTGTGCTTTTCTTCCCCTCTGCTGCCCTTGCAATTCCAGGAAGGGAGCTTGTAGGAGCGATGTAGGGAGCGCTTGAATGGCTGGAAAATCCTTTCATAGCAAAGAAAATGTGATTGTAACTTATTTATTTTATTTTTGGTTAACACGACTGGAATACAAATGGGGCTCCGATGCCTGAGGGCCTTGCGTTCCTGGAGTAATTCCTTATGACATGTGTCAGGCTCTGTTTTATTCAGGTGGGTGGTATGATATTAAACAATGAAGCAGGCTTGCATTTCTCTGCCACCGTATTTATCCGCACACTCCCTGGCACAGAGGTGCTTATTAGTGGAATGTCATCTCCACGCTGGCTGTGCCCTGCCTGGAACAGTGTGAGCAGAGCACCTTCTGCGCCCCGGGAGGGATTATCTCAAATCCATCAGCTGTCCTGGGGCCAGTGGCCTTCCTGCCTTATCCTTCGTCCAGGCAAAGAGGAGGCTGCGAGAGATATTCCTTAAGTAACGTTCTAGATGAACCATTCAAGTCTAAGTGCAATATCGATTTTCTAATTGCTGTGGTGCTGCTAAATGAGTCATTAGTGGGGGCGGGGAAGCAAACTCCAGTGCAAGTGAGCTTTGGTTTGTCAGTGCTGAGCACACTCAGGTGTTAATGTGGGAAATTCAACAAATGGAGCGAGGTGGAATCTTGCTGTGTGGCACAGGCATGGAGGGGGCGAATGAGACTCGCCGTGAGGACAGACTTATTCTCTCACACAGTACAGAACAGCCTTTCAGCTTCAGATATTCACGCTGCAGCTAGGGAGGAAAACAGATTGCAAAGCAGTGGCATCTTATGCAAGAGTCCCAGGAGGTGGGTCAGCCGCGCTGGATCATGGAATCACAGAATGGTTTGGGTTGGAAGGGACCTCAAAGCCCTTCCAGTTCCACCCCTGCCCTGGTCAACCCCTGGAAGAACGTACTTGGGAGACAACTGGACTCACGGGGCTTTTTTAAAGCCTCCTGTCAGGCACTTTGGAAAATTAAGTGCAGTCTCCATGGTGAAATCTTTATTGCAAAGAATCTTCTTGAGACAATAGGAATAACCATCAGCTCTGCCACGTCTGGCCAAGAAATAATATTTCTTAATACAGTTTCAGAAAATACAGCATATGTTTATGTGTTCAAACACATCCTCTTAGCCGAGAAATAGCTTCTTTATTTTTCTGAAGATTAAAATGCCAAATCAACTAATTACTTTCCTTTGAAAACCTCTACCACATAAAACACATACTCTCCCAGTGAACTAAATTGATTTATATTCAGCCATTAATTCTTTATAGCCCATAATTTGCAGAACAACAAAGCTAGTTGGAAAATGTGCCCTATTAAGGGACAAGCAGCTTTCTGAATGAGATGGAAATAGGTTGGCATGGAAGAGAGGCGTGGGCGCAGCCGTGGCTGGGGTGGCACGGGGCAAGGCACGGGCTCGAGGGCAGCGCTGGGAGAGCACCCTGGGCTGCTGAGCAAATTCCCTGCGAAATAAAAGGAGAATTGTCCTGGCTAAGGTAGCAGTGAGAACAAGGCGTGTGTCCACGCCACTCCGACTGCCGGGAGTGCATGTGTAGGAGTAAACGTGTGCGGCTCTGTACCTTCTCCCATCTGTTGGATCCTCTCGTGTTCCTGCAGCTCAAGTCGATGTGATGTAATCGGGTGCCGTGACCTTTCCTTTGGGAGGTTTCCCATTGGCCTGAGAGTATTTGCAGTTTCTCCCCCTGTCTCTGCTGGTCTCGTTTGCATCGGCCAGGGAGGATTTTTGTATTATTAGGAGAGTTTAGGAAATGAATACAATTAGATTGGGCTTCTTCCAGCGAGTGCGTCACTGACGGGAATTCAGAGCCTGCTAATGAAATTGGGATTTGTCCGCCTGTGTTTCAGGGCAGTCATGAGACGATGAGAGAACAAGCCGGGCAGTAGGTACAGACCGGTTGGGGTTTGGCAAATGGATGAGGTGTTGTATAAGGTTGTGTCTGATGGGAGGAGATTGGGAGCGGAGGCTGAGGGGACGCGGGGAGTGCAGAGAGGAGAGGCCCAGGGAGACCCAGCCGGTGGGGGTGCTCTTGGGGCAGCCTCACGGGAACCCTGTGTGTGCGCCCCGGGGGATGGCAGCCCCTGGGGACAGCGGGAGCAGCAGAGGGAGGGTCTGGGGCACTGTGGGTCCCAGCGAGTGTAGGGGTGCCAGGAAGCCCCTTGTTCCTGCCCTGCCCTGGGGCCGTGCAGCTGAAACACAGATGGGAGTGGGATCAGGACTTCCAGTAACAAACTTGAGCGATAAATATGTATATTTGAATGATGTCTCTCTCTGATGCTGGTTTTCAGGTGAGATCACTGCCAGGCTCTGTTCAGGGTGTGTTTTTATGGAAATCTTCTGTTTGCTTCCCGAAATGGGAGCCTGTCAGACACTGAATGAATTCAGGCAGAGCTCGCAGGGAGGTGTTACAGCAGCGGAAACAGAAACATAGTCTTAAACAAATTAAAAGGATGGTAATTAACCAAATGAATTTCATCCTGGAGATAATCAGACGAATGCATTTGGAAGGGAAATAATCCCAATTCTCAGAAAACAGTAATTAAAATATACTCATTTTTGGGAATAGTTAACAAGCTGGTTTGGAGGCACCAAAGTAGAATAAAGCTGTGATGGATCCTCTCTGGGACGGCGTCTGATGAGGCCCTGATGTGTGATCTAAATATAGCCCCTCCATACGATCAAATTCAGAGTTTGGGAAACATCTCCGTCTGAATAAGTTCTCGAGAAGCTGAAGAGAGCACGGAACACAGCCGGCTCGGTTATCTAGGTCGGCTGAAAGATAACAGAGGCTGAATTTCATAACCAGTTATTTAAAGGGTGTCAGCAGTGGGGAGGTGAAAGAATTTAGGGTGGATGATTGACAATAAACGTGGGACAAGGTGAGAAGATGCAGACACTCAGGCATGAGGAAATTACCTGCGTATGTGTCAGTGTGGAGTGGGGTGCCCGGAGGAGCAGTGAAAGCACTCCTGTTACTGACACGGCCCTTGAGGATGTGCTGGAGGAGTCAGTCATCAAACAGGTCTCTTCTGCTTTCCGTCAGCTCCTGAGGGTCCCAAGCTGGGTCTGAGAGCAAGGAGGTTTACGGGAGAAAGGGAGGTCTGAGGGGCAGAGGGAGAGGATGTATCGGTGCATCTTGTTGGAAAGTCCTAGCCTGGGTGCGTGTTTTGTTTGCTGTTTGCAAGATGTGCTGGTCTTTGGCTTCCCCTTTGGGTTCACTCGTATAAACCTCGGATGTCTGTCAGGAACAGGACAGAGATGGGTCATAGCCACCAGATACTGACTTGTGCAAATACATTGAGAGCTACAGAGCGTTGAGGGAGTTTTAAGCTTTGTTACAGTCAGGTCTGTTGGAGAGGATGCAGTTGGAGAGAGCACAGAACTGGAAAAGGAAACAGTATTTGTTCCCTGGAGTAAAACCAGCTCCTTTCAGGATTTAGCTCATGAAACAATTGCAGCGTCTGACCTGCGTTAGTGTGTTCATCTCTTCTGGGGTCTGGATGAGCAGGTGCGCTTCTTCATATGGATAAGTACAGCTTTTTCTAGGAAACACCCATCTAGTCTGCTTGTAGCATGTTGTGATTTGATGTCTGTTCTCACGCACAGTAATTCCTATCAATCTGATTTATTCTTGAAGCCATCGGTAGCTGAATTGATGGATTGTTGAGAAGGAGAGCATTTAGGTATGAAGTTTATTCCTTTATCAAAATGCCTGCAGAGAGGACAGGTGGTGCTGGAGCCTTCTGGGACTGTCCAGGCTTTCCGTGCCTGGTGAGCGGGCAGAGGAGGGGGGATTGATTGCAGGGAGCTCTGTCCCCTCAGGGTGCCTGGCGCGGCCGCTCCAGAGAGGAGGCAGTGTCTGCTGGGCCTTGTCTCGCTCGGATGTACTCAGCCCCATGCAAATAAACTAGATTAAACAAGATGCTCCTGGGGTTATTAATGAACCTGAGATCCTTAAATTGCATATTATGAGGTTCCTGTTGGATTAAACCTTCTGCACATCGCAGTGCTCTTATCTAGAATTTATCTGCATGCAATAATATTAATAGAAACTGAATTGGAAAGAAAGCATCAACAGAAATCACATACATTGGCATGCAGATTTATAGTCTTTATAAGTACTGTTCTTTGCGAAGTGTTTATGTATTTTTTACCTTCACCCAAGCTTCAACTATTTCCTTTCAAATTTACATTCCTAGGCTTGCTCCATCTAAATTTATAGCTCTGCCTCACAGCTGATCTGCTCAGGCGCTTTACGATAGCCGTGTTCTTGCCTAACAACAGACAATTATTGATTTATTTATTTTTTAAGAAGCAAGTGGCGCTTTCTTTCCTGTTACATTTGCTTGTAGGCTTGACAGGAACACGGGTTTGGGCAGTGCCTGCACAGTGCGGGTTCCTGGCCTCTAGAGCTCGAGCAGCAGCTTTGCCTTGATTACGCCAGCGCGCGGCTGTCTCACACAACTCAGCTACTAGTTTTAAAGCCTCTGAGCCCTGCGCGTGCTGGAGATTCCTCGTGGCCTGGGCGCGTTAAAACGGGACACTTTATCTAGCAGGTCACCTCCCACCACTTTGAGCATTTGAGCCAGAGGTTTGCTCTGTTCTCTAGGGCTCCAGAGAAAGCTGTTCAGTATCGGGGTGGCGATCCAAGTCATGAGGCAGGCAGGGGCACAGCCCATGGGGGTGAAAGATATTACTGGACATGGGAAATAAACAGTAGGAGAGCTTAGGAAAGTGGGCTGGGAGCTGGCCCCACGGGTAGCACAAGGTAATAAAGCCCCTGCTTCCCATCTTGATCCTCCCTCCGAGCTATCCATCAGTCAGAAGGCTGTAGAATACCAAGCGGCTTAAAACGCATCAAGCTTAAAAGTAGCATTTAATGCATAAGAATTCTGTGCTCTTGAAATAAATAAATTGCCCATTTTACATCTGTATCCACAGCACAGTGCTCCTCACAACCTCTCGTTACAGAAACACTCGTTTAGTCTGGCATGTTTTCCCTTTCCCCAGCTAATTATGCTCGGTTTGGCGTAGGTGCTCTGGATGAACAAGTGACGATCATTTAGGAAGTCAGAGTGAGGAGGGATGCGGAGTTTTATTAAAGCCCTTCGTGACCTTGGAATGCAGCAGACATTTTTCTTATTTTATTTTAAGTTTGAGTTCTTCAAAGGCAGACCTTCAGCCCTGCGCAGATTGAGCTGGCTCTGGATCGCAGTCATTAAAGATTCAGGAGTACCTTTTAAGTCCATGTGAGGAAATTCAAATTTTTCGATTTAGTAAAGTTGTGTCTCTTTTTCAAGTACCATATTGCTCACTTTTGAAGGTCTTCCAGGATTTCCAGTGCCTTCTCACTGAGCACAAGCCAGAACGTGGTGTTTTAATCTAAAATCTCAGTGCAACGGGGCTGTGCCTGTTCTATGGCTGAGCTGCCTGCAAAGGTTCAAGTGTCGCATAGGCTGGGACGGAGCCCCTCTGGTGAGCAGGGCGGTTCTGCTGTGCTGCTCGAGTCCTCCTTGGGCACAGCTTGGTTATTTATCTCTTCTTTCTTTCTTTCTTTGTTTCTTTCTGTGTTTGGGAGTGGACCAGAAGTAGAAGCCTCTTCTCTCCAAGGGCTCATAGCTTTTAAATGCTGCAGGTAAAACCTCCTAGTTGTGCTGAGTTCAACTGCAGAGTGCTTTGAAATTCACTTCAAGATCTGAACTTTGTTAAATGGCCCTTTCTCTGTTTAATGTTAGAGGAGGAAACGTCTAAGCCGCTGAGTGGATTCATGGTCACACTTTAATTAATGATATTTTTACAGTGTGCTGCCAGCAGCTGTCAGGAGGAGGGAGATGCCTCTGATCCAGAATCACAACAACAGCAAATAACTGCAGTAGAAATATCCCCAGCCGATAAACAGACTCATCCTCCAAGAAAGAATACCCTTCCCGCAGAGCAAGCTCAGAAAGCTGGTGGGAAGCAGATTTCCTCCCCCCTCAGTCCCAAGCACGCAAGGTACATTTGCTGAGCAAGAGTGAGCGCCAGCAGCAGCGCTCCAGGGGCCTCGCACCAGCGCAAGTGGAAGTGTAGGTGGTGAAAAGGAAAACTCTTTGGCAAGGAAACAGATTTCAGTTCCAGCCTCCCCAAAGGATCGCTCTGAAGAGCGAGGGGTGGGGTAGGGAGTGGGAACAAGAACAGGATCTTGGAAAGGGCTGACACGTTTTGAAATCCCCTTTCAGACTACAGTAAAATGAAGAAATTCATTGACCGTGACACGTGTGGGGTGAAAACCCTTTTGCTGCTGCCTGCGAGGCTGCGCATTTCTCAAGAATAATACTTTCTAAAATGAGGGAGATGGCCACAACGTGACTCTGACAGCCTGAAGGACTCAGAGAGAGGCAGGGCAGGAGAGGCAGAGAGGTGGTTGAAGCCTTGTTTGAGCTGAGGGATTTGGATCTTGCATAGTTCAAGCGTTCAGGAAATGAGAAGCACCCCCCTTTCACTTGCTGGGCTCTGGCTGGCTCAGCAAACCAGGGAGAACGTTAACGTGGTAGAGGACGATGAAGATGTTTTCCTTCAGTCAGCAGGGTGTGTTTGACCGGCCTGTGTTTGGGGGTTGAGTTTTTTTTCTTTCCTAGTTCTATTCAGGCAGCTGGTTTGAGAATAGTTCATTACTTGTCTTTAACATAGGAATTCCTCTTGCTGTTTACTTTCATCCTTTCTTTCTGATAATTGCCAGCCAAGTATAAAGCAGCTGAGAGAGAGCAGGGGTTAGGAGAGAAATCTGTGGAAATGACTCAGTGCCTGCTATTTATTTACTCGTGAAGGTGCTGGTGGAGTTACCCAGTCTGCGGGGCTTCCCTATGGCTCAGGGTGGGATAAGCTGAGTCACGAGCAGTGCAGCTAGTGGGATGCTCAGACGTCGTCCTCCAAACCCCGCACTCCTGGGAAGGTGGGTTAAATCACTGTGATTAGGAGCTGGCATTCGTGCCACTGCCCTTGGAGGTGTGGAGGGGTAGAGGGGAGAGAACCTGCTCAGGCCAGGCTGGGAACACCTGTGACGGAGGAAGGAGAACAGGCAGGTCCAGGCAATTTCTTCAGGACCGGTGGCTTTCCTGTGCCACCAGTTGGTGACACCACCTGCCCGCTCACTCGCTGCTACCAGAGCGGGGGAAGAGGAGCTTTGGGATGGACGATGATGTGAACAACAGAGAGAAAGGAAAGGGAGGATTGTGTGCTGGATCTAGCCAGGCCAGACTGCAGAGAGGGAGGGGAGGGTTGGTTCGTACGTTGGCTGTGTTGAGGGACGTTACCATTGTCAGCGCTCATAACTCTTCTATGACCAAGCACAAGCTATGTCTCTCCAGGGTTTTCACCAGTGCTAAAACCCAATTAAGCCGTGTTAAAAGAATTCCCCCAAGAGCTGACAGCAAAAATATATTGACCTTTGCTGGTAAATGGTGGTGCTGCCATTGCAGCGCAGTGGTTCTGTTTTCTCCGGGTCGAGGTGCCTGGTGCCGGTGCCTCTGCTGGCTCTGCAGCCAGTTCTGCCCGCCTGGGGGGAGCCAGCGGACGCTGCTTGTCCTTGCAGGCTCCTCTTTGCATTCTGCCTGTCCCTGTGACACTGCAGAGCTGCTGTTCCTCAGAGCTTGTCCCGTTAGACTTTGCCTTTTCTGCCTGTCACCGCTGCTGGCCTCTAAATGTGCTCCGAAATATCTGAGATGCCTTTTCTCCCTCTTTCTGCGTGGTTTCATTTATTATTTATTAATGACATCCAGAGGACACGGTGGTGATGGATTCGGTTATGATGACTGCAGTAAAACTCTGCACCTGTAGTAACTTACCAGGAAGATACTACGTTCATTAGACAGGCTCTGGGCTTAACTGTGTGTGGGTTTTGTGTTGCTTGTTCCTTATTTTCATGAACTTTAACCAAAAAAGGCCTTGGCAGGGATAAACTGGAAGCAACACAAAAAGTCAAGCACGAATACAGGCTGGGTGGAGAATGGATTGAGAGCAGCCCTGAGCAGAAGGACTTGGGGTGCTGAGGGGTGAGAAGCTCAACATGAGCTGGCAAAGTGCTCTTGCAGCCCAGAAAGCAACCGTGCCCAGGGCTGAATCAGAAAAAGCATGAGCAGCAGGTCAAAGACAGAAGGTTTAGATGAGACCTCGGGAAGAAATGCTCTCCTGTGAGGATGGGGAGGCCCTGGCCCAGGGTGCCCAGAGAAGCCGTGGCTGCCCCATCCCTGGAGGGGTTCAAGGCCAGGTTGGATGGAGTTTGAGCCCCCCTGATCCAGTGGGAGGTGTCCCTGCCCATGGCAGGGGTGGCACTGGATGGGCTTTGAGGTCCTTTCCCACTCAAACTGCTCCATGATTCTGTGATTCTGTTCTGTGAATCACATCTGGGAGCTGGAGTTCCTCCAAGCAGGCACGGGGCAGGCTGAAAGGCAGTGAGCTGTACCTGGTGGAACAGTTGTTTGGCTTTCCCGAACCCTGATTCGTGTCGATGCTGACAACATCCCTCATTGTCATAAAATCATTCATTAGAACTCTGACATGCTTTGAGTTGTCATAACTAAAAGCCATGATTTTATGTCTTTCCTTCTTTCTATTTTTCCCCTTTTCGTGCAATGTAAAAGTTGAGAAATGCCTTGAAATGAGGTCACTGAACAGGCAGAGACAGAAAAAGCCTCCTGTAATTTCAATTAAAATAACAAAAACAATTTTTCAAGCTGTTTTTTCACCCAGTTTTAGAGGTAAACATCCGAATCTCTCTGACACAGTGAAATATGCATTGAGGTATTTTTAAATGTTGGTTACTATTATTGTTGTTTCTGTAGCCTCCGCCATGGCGCAGTATCAACAGTGTCGAGCTAAAAACCTGCTACGCGTTTTCTCACACAAAGAATAGTTTTCTGCTCTGAATGGTACACGAGCTATATTTAACCCGGAGAGAACAGTTTGCTGAAAGACAATACCGCGGCCGTTCCCGGGGGAGAACATTGGAACGACGCAGCGGATTCTGAAGTCGCGGGGTCCTCCCGTGGGGCCAGGCCGTCCCAGCCCCAGCTGCCTCTGGGGCAGGGTGAGATGTTTCTTGTTTGGAGCTGGAGGCAGTGAATTCACATCCCTGAAGCCCTTTGTGCCCGAGGTGCAGAAGTGCAGGCAGGGAGAGGGGCAGATGATTCAAAGGAAGGGTTCAGGGCATCACCCTGTGGCTGCCAGGGCTCTTTCTGTTTGGAAAGCAGTGTTTGACTTGATTCACTTGCCTCAATCTGCCTCGTTTTGCTCTGGTTTAATGAGTTCAGAAACATTTGTAAACTTTCAGCTTTCAAGTGGAATTTGAAACCAGTGCATTGACTTTGGGGCAGATGGATCCATGGACAAGCTCCATGTGACCTTCGGAGTGTTAAGTTGTTTTAAATTAACTCTGACTTATAAAAGTAGAGATTTTCTTTCGTGTGTTTTACTTTTGGGATGAGGATGGGTTTAGGTTTTGATTTTTAAAATCTTTTAAACTCTCTGCCAGTGTCAGTTATGGTTTTTAATCAATCTCCTGGTCTGAGGACTTCTTCCCATGTGATTTTCAGTGCTGGCAGTGTCAGGTCTCATTAGAAACACGGCGTCTGGCACGTCTCTTGTTCATTTGAACAGCTTCAGCTTGCAGTGTTGAGGAACACGAGTGTCTTGATGCTGGAAGGGATTGCTAGGAGGAGATGCGGATGCTTTAAAAACTGTTCCCTCTCTAGGTTTGTTCAGAGCAGATAAACTCTCCTCCATGCAGAGGGCTCGTGCGTGGGCACTGATCTGCTGGATCAGCCCCATGGGAGCGAGGGGATGGGACGAGGGGGTCAGGCCTGGGTTTAAGTGGGCTTTGAGCCCTGTGTGGGGCTTGTGCTGGCTCGGCGCACAGGCACGATTCTCATTCTCAGGGCTTTCTAGGGATTTGCCTGTTTGTTTCTTCAGAGCTGCCGGAGCACGTTCCCCACCGCAGGTCAGGGGGAGCTTTATTGAGTTGTATGAAAAAACTGGGCAGGTAATAGCAACTATTTGGCCAGGGTGCATTACTCTGGGCTTTACTCAGCAGCGCTCCGGTATAGCTGCACCACTTCCCTGCTTAGTTTTTCTTTACTTCTCTACAAGTTGTCTCCGCTCCCGACCAGCTGTAATTTTCCTTAGGCTTTTACCTGGGGCCAGAAAATGAAAACTTGCTGTTCTTCCTAGGATAACCTTGCAGTCCTTCACCATGGAAACCAAATGAGTTAACAGTGTTCAGCTTCTCCCAAAGTCCAGATGCTCTGTTCGCGCATGATTTCTTGAGAAAGCTGCACCCTTATGTCTCTCTCCAAGCTGGTCAAGGCCAAAAGGAGGTGAGTAGCATGGAGGGTGGCCAAGCAGCCAGCGATATTGGGGATTCCCAAGGATGTATCACAGACAACAGTAGGGACGAGGCTATTGATCCTCCTTGTGTGCGCAGAACCTCCTCTCAGCGCACCAGGACAATCTTACTGTGCCTACGGTAAGATTCACAACAGGGAAATCCACCCCAGTAGTGCTTTTGCTCATTAGTTTCTTTTAGGCTTCCAGTGTCATTTTAGCTGAGCCAGTGGGTCAGACCCCAGATAATTCAACCAGTCTCTCGTGTAAGCGGTACTCATGGCCGGGGCAGGCTGGCTGCACCCTCTGCTCTGAAGACGTGAAGATGCAAGGGGCTCTGTACCAGCATCCTCCGTGCACACAGCACAGCGTGCTCCACCTCGCTGCCTTCTGCCTGTTTAACAAATGGCACTAATTGTCCAGTTAAACACACTTGGGAATTGGGATACGCCACGCACAGGGGAAAACTGCAGCTGCCATCTGTGTCTCTGTGTGCCCCACTGCTTCCAGAAGCTGTCAGCGGAGCCCGCTTTGAATAATTCAGACCCTGAGCTGCAATTTGTAAGATAAAGGAAAATAAAAAGTGCCTGTGGCTGCCTGCAGTGGCAGCGCTGTTTCTCCCCAAGCTCAGTATCCAGCCGTTGCCTTCAGGAGCGAGTTGGGCAGTTGGAGTCTCCCCGCCTGTGCTGGCTGCACGCTGAGTCCTGGCAGCACCGTGGCTGGGAACGCACCGCACGGAAAGGCTCGTGCTGGAAGCTCAGCGCTGTTTGCGTGTTCCTCTGAGTTCAGGGTTCTCCCCTGCCACTTCCCCCCAGTGGTCTGTGTTGTTCCACAGGTGAACTCCTGCTGGTGCTCGCTGCGGAAAGGTCAAAGTGTGGCAGAGCTGAGCTTAAGCTCCTCTGCTTTCCTGATTCCTCTTGGGGAATTTTCTGAACGAGTGTGGTTGTACAAACGTGCAGACAGCGCCTGGTAACCAAACCAGGTGGGAGAACGGGGAGAAGGGAGAGCTGATGACTTTCCTTCAAAGTCAAGACTGGGGAACCGCAGCGTACAATCCACCCTGCCACTTCTCCTTCGTTTGGATCTGTGGTGCCCGTCACAATATTTCTCCGAGCAGTATTTCACTTCATTAGTTTGCATTGTTAACTGCGAAAGTCCTGTCAGTTTTTATCTATTGTTTCCTGCCAAGTGCTTTAAACAATCAGCGCTAAATTATACAGTGATTTCCTTAAGCAGCCAAATGGCAGAACGCTGATCGGCACTCAGCCGCACGAGATTAAAATAGATAAGTTGCCAGATAAATAGCAGGGTGAGGAGATCCTCTGGTGAAAGGCCTGAGCTTCACTGTGTTACGACTGCCCTCCCCAAACACCTCTCGCTCAGTGTCCTGGTGCTTCTCTCTCCGAAGCGCCCATCGCCGTGGATCATGCAGGAGGTTTTTCTTGCTGTGCTTTGCAGAACTGAGCTCTGTGAGGTGTTAGAGCTGTTCCTGGCATTAAGTGATGAGGCAGGAATGGGTTTTGAGGCTGCTGAGCCATTCCCATGATGATTGGAAACTCTCTGTGGGGAAACAGAGATGCATCCCCATCGCAGCCAGAGGGGCAGGAGAAACCTTTAGCCCTGACTCGCTGCTGCCCAAGTGTTTTGCTAAATAGAGGAGATCTGACTGCAAGAAACTTTAAAGGCACGGTTTACAGCCTAAATCCACCTCCAGGATGGGCCTTGCTGACAGAACTAAAAGGAATAACAGACCCGTGCGTGCAGAGCTGTCTCATAGTTTTTAAAACATAAGGTCATCATTTACAAACTTGGCTCCTCCAAATTCGTATGTGGATGCTTATGGAGGCACATAAATAAGTGCCCTACTTTTCCGGGATGCCGAATCCATTAAAATCAATGGAAGTTCTGCATCTTTGAATAAAACGTCACTTATTTTGCTGGCTAATTTTATCTACCCAAATACAGAAACTTTGATCTAAAAGGAAAATACATTTTAGAGTGCTGCTGAAGTTTTGCTGTGCTTCTGGAATGCTAAGCTCCATGGCTCAGGGGCTCAGGCCTGGCATCCAGGAGGATTCAAGGGAAGCTGGACTGAGCCCTGCATGAAGGGTTTGGCTGGAATCACTGCGGCACAGAAGAGGGAAGGACATTGTCTGTGGAGTACAAAGTGCACATGCAACCATCCGCTCTTGGTTCACAGCTGAGGCTGAGGAAAGAGCAAAAGCACCAAGCGAAACAAGTCAAAGCTTGCTGTAGAAATCTCTCCATGGGATCGGTAATTCCTGTAAGGGCATTTCTGAAGTTGTCACGTTGGTCGGGCCAGATACAATCTCTGTGCATTGTCCCTCACAAAGACGTTGCCAGGTCATGACTTGTTTTCCTGCTCAATCTGAGCAGAGCCGGTAATGTCAATGTGGTCTCAGTCAAATGAAGGGAGAGATTAGTCACAGGCTTTAGTCTTTAATTTTATAGCGCTAAATATAAAAAATAAGAGAGGCAAACGTCCTATGAGGTCATTGATTTTCATTGCCTGTAACTGCCAGGCCTGGTAGCTGTGTGGGCCTCGGTTTTGTTCTGCAGAACACCAAGTCTGAAAGTCTATGTTGAGGACTTTTCTTCCAATGTATTCTTTCCCCTGAAGCTGAGAGCTGTCCTGTTCAGCATTTGTGTTTCACACTTGATCCACAGAGTTTGTGCTGCTGCTCTTATCTTGTCATCAGTGCTCCTTCTGAGGGCTCTCACTGGCATCATGTTCTGGTTGCGTTTACCTTTTCCTTTCCAGCCTCAATGTATTTTTCAAAATGTGTCTTGAGCAACTAAGTAGCATTCAGCCTTCCATATGGAAAGGGGCTCCAGGAGAGCTGGAGAGGGGCTCTTGATCAGAGTGGGCAGGGATAGGCTGAGGGGAATGGTTTTGAGCTGAAAGAGGGGAGAGAGAGAGATGAGATCTGGGGAGCAAATGTTTTCCTCTGAGGGTGGGGAGGCCCTGGCCGTGGCTGCCCCATCCCTGGAGGTGTTCCAGGCCAGGTTGGATGGGGCTTGGAGCCCCTGATCCAGTGGGAGGTGTCCCTGCCCATGGCAGGGGTGGCACTGGATGGGCTTTGAGGTCCCTTCTGACCCAAACCATCCTATGATTCTCCTTTAATCGTTTTCTTTCTTTCCTTACCTGACTCTGGGTTTTATGTCATCTTTGTACCTTTTTCTCTGGCAGCACCTCTGTTCTGAAGCTGTAGCCTGTCCCTTCCTCTCACAGCCCTCTCCACTCCCAAGCACCAGCCATTCCCCTGCCTCAGGTCCTCCCCTCTGCTCGTCTACACCTGTTCTGCTTCACACGCCTCTGTCTGTCCTAGAGTTCTGTTCCTTTCCACGTCACCTGATTTCCCGTTAGACTCAGATCCAGCAGTCTCGTCTTCCCCTGCCTGCGGAACGCCTGCTGTGCAGAGTAAAGGCCATTAACACCGTGTCGCAATGTACTTGTCTGCTCCCGCACAAAACATTTTCCATGGGTGAGAAGCTCCACTGATGTCAGCAGTAAAAGTTTTCAGCAAATTCTTAATTTACTAAGTACTTCCAGACTAGAAGAACCCGGAATGGCTTACATACACAAAATACTCAAAGGCCAGAGGGACCGCACAAGAAAGTATTCATTGGAATACAATTATTTTCCAAGAGAACAAAAAAAAACTCTTTTTTTTTTTAAACTGGGTCAACACTACATCTGCAGCACTCAGCCGTTTTACACACGACACGATCACCCACTCTGTTTATCTTTAGGCAATATGCTCTTGCAAACTGCCAATTAATTGCATATTTGGTGCCTGCTCTCTCCCAGCATCCTGGATAAACACGGCAAAGCCAATCAGAGGGAGCTGCTCTTGGCTGCAAGGGGAAGGAAATCTGTCATTGTCTCAGCCTTGTTATCTGCAACCAAGGCAGACTTTTAGCAGCGTTCTGCTTGTAAACACCCTCTTTAGGCACCTTCTGATTTACATAGATGGCACCGTCTGGGGCACCACCTAAAGGTTTTGAAATAATTGCTTTCCAAAGTACTAGATGCAGATTGTCCTTGATAACAGGCAAGGGCCAGCGGCGCTAGTGAAGTGTGGTGAGCAAAGTCCTTAAAAGGAAAAGGTAAAGCTCAGTGCAGACGAATGTGAGAGAGAGAAGAGGAGGGGAACAGGATTATAGAATTATGGAATGGTTTGAGTTGGAAGGGACCTCAAAGCCCATCCAGTTCCACCCCCTGCCAGGGGTCCGTTGTCAGGTCCAGTGGAGACCTTTTCAGAAAGGTTCTCTCTGTTGGTGTTAGCCCAGGTGCAGCCTCTTCCCCACTCTAAGTTGGAAGTGCTTCCTACTCTGTGCAATATGTTATTTAAACCTAGTCTGGACAACACAGTGAACCGTAGGAAATCTCCGTTGCGTGCAGCATTTTCTGACTGGCCGTACTCTTCCTTTCTGTCTCTTAATTTCTGTGACTGCTGAATCCCCACAGAACGCACAGGCGAGATGACCCTTCATCGGGTTTGGCTGCACCCTGGCTGCAGCCCAACAGGTCTTCTGCCTTTCTTTATTTCTGTTGTGCTCTGAAACTACGTGACTTCAGAAGAGGCTCAGCTGAGTCCACAGCGGCTACAGAGAGCCGGGACAAAATCTTCTCCTAGGGCAATCCTCGGGAGGACTTTAAACTGCCATCTTGACATTGAGTTATTGTAAATTAACTGTTGCTTCCAGGCAAGGAATGATGAATGGTCTGAAATGAAGAGATAAGCCTGCATGCGGATACATTCTCCCAGGCTCTCGTGGACCTTCTGTGTTACTAACAGCTGGGAGTAGTTGCTAAGACAGGGAATATTCAATGTTGGGTCAATCCTCATTTTAATATGCCCGTGTCTATAGAGGAGAAATGGGTGGATTTAGTTTGAACTTAGACCAGTGTAATACAGAAGAGAAGCAAGCTCCTTGTGTCTTGTACCCATACAGACACGCATATTCGGGGTGGGCTTTTTTTGTTTATTTGCTTAGCTCTTCTTTTTTTACCGGTCTTATCTTTGACTGACTGTGTTTTCATTGTGTCATTTAATATTTACCTACCAATAGTGCCCTAAGGCTGTAAGTTCAGGTGAGTTCTGGCATGCCTGGCTGCCAGGTTGAGAGCAGAGTCAACCCAGAACAGGATCACGTGAGCCAGGAAGGGATCCCAGGAAACGGGAGGCGCACAGTTACCTGTCACAACTACTTCGTAGGCAAACCCTGCTCCGGCTGAACCTGTGAGAACATAACTGCTGGGCTGCCGTGCAAGCGGGATTTGGGCTACAGACACCAAACACGTGCTCCGTCATGGGTATCGCAAGCAGGGTTTCCTTCTTACCCCTTGGCTTTGGTTGTAGCGCAGTCCCTGGTGCAAGAACAGCTGAGTGCAGGTGAAAAGTGATCCCTGCTGCAAGGAGGGGGTGCTCGCGTGCCCTGGGAGCCGGCTGTGCCACTGGCACCTGTGAGGTGAGGAAGGTGCCTGTTTGCATCACAGCGAGAGCTCAGTACTTAGTGTGATTAGGAACCGGTGACAGCTGAGCTGGTAGGATAAGGTTGGGACACTGAACGGAGATGTCATCAAAACCATCCTTGCAATTCTGCCCTTCCACTTCTCTCAGCGAAAACATGCCCAGAAGAACACCAAGTCCTTGCTGTCCCGAGGGGCGATAAACTCTGGGGCAGAGCAGATGCTCTGAGTGCTCTTTCTCATTCACTCAGGGAATGGCACTCACTGCTGCCACAGATAATCTCCTATCCCCTGTCCCCACCTCTCACGGTCATCACCAGAGCAGCGAATCTCAAGGTTTGCTGTCAGAAATGATCACTGCCTGAAAGAGGGTGTGTTTCAGGGGAAAGGGGAGGCTCAGGGAGTTGTGGGAACTCAACCAAAATAGTTAGGGGTTTTGTCTTTGTATTTCTGTGATGTGCCAGAATTTCTAATTGTCTGGGTGCTGTAAAACCTGTTGTGCTGAGGCTGCTCGCCAGGTCCTTGAGGAGTGTTGTGACAGTGGAATACAGTGGAGATGAGATAGATATGTCGCTGTCAGGGGGCTGGCGTTTATTATTGCACTGGCTGTGGTTAGTAATGAAAAGGTAGATTTCAAGAGGATTTGAGGAAAATGTCCTTTAATTCCTATATGCTGGGTTGTGGAGTTTATTCCGGTGTGCCTGGACTTTTTTGTCATTTCAAATGTGAATTGGAAATACCAATAGAGGGAGGCTTCAAGCTGAGCTGACAGCATTTATAGTTTGAGCTTTAAAGATTAACTGCCTTCAGGAAGTAATAAAGCTGCGATCCCGATACAAGTGCTGATGGAAGCATGGAAGCGTGTTGCACGGCAGTGACGGGCTCGGGAGCCGTGTGTCCGGGGAGGGTTCGGATGTGTGCGCTCCTCTAATGCCACCAGCGTCCAGTCCTTGGTGGGGATGGGGAATGCTCGACATTTCCGAAGTGGTGGGAGCCTGTTACTGCAGAGGCAGAGGAAATCGGAGATGTAATCAAAGGTGCAGACGGAGGAGCCTGCACTTATGTGTAAACTCTCTCACTTCTTACCGGTGTGTTTGCTGTACCGCACTAATTATGCATGAGACAGAAAAATGCTAGATGAAGTTTAATTAGGAATGGGCTGCTTTTTCATGTAAACCCGGAGTGCAGTTTGTTCAGCCTGGATCGCAGCCAGTACCTGCGTGAGCTTCCCCGCAGCCGGGCAGGGGCTGGAGCGGAGCCCTCTCCTCCAGAGCAGGGAGCCTCCAGGAAGGGTTTCAATTACAAAGGCAGGGAAGGGGCTGAGCTTCCCTCCCGCCCACCTCCCTTCACAAAGGGCAACAGTCAGTTTACTTTAATAACCCCACTATCAGCTGCAGAGGAAGTCTCGCAGGCTGGGAGTCTGCGAGCAGAGTAAGAGCCAGCCCAATCGTACCAGCAGGGACACGCAGGGATGGACTCGCACCGCTCTCTGAGGAGCTGACTTTCCTGGGCACCTCCGAACTCGGTTTCTATCCTGATTTTATTTTTCTCTTCTGTGGAGGCTTGGGTAAGTGTCTGGTAGTTCTTCACTTACTTCTCTTTTCAGCGGTTCACTAGGATTTGATGAATTACAATGGAACTGCAGTGGCAAAGTGTTTTGTGTACCTTCATGAGCTCATGCTCCAAGTGGATGATCCAGGTTTGGAAAGCTGGACCCTTACAATCCTTTCAGTTCATATGCTGCTTCTTAAGAAGGGCCAGGGAGCAGCTATGAAGAAAACTGGGTTCACAGCACGTTGTTTCAGCTGTGGGGAACCGCCGGGGCTGTGGCGTCTTGCAGTGCGTTGCATTTTCAGATGTTGGATTGCTCCGAGCAGAGATCTTCCGAGGTCTGTCAGCCAGGTCAGCAGTGCAGATGTTTCTGCTGTTCAGTGTGGAAGCAGCCGGTGGGGGTCGAGGCAGCTGCGCCTTCAGCCAACCTCTGCATTCAATCATCCACCGAGGAGGGGAGCGCTCTCGCTTCCTCTGGGCATTTGTGGGGAGAGATGGAAAGATGCAGGAATCAAATGGTAAGGGTTTGCTTGGAAGGCGTTTACGCTGGGCCTTGATGCTCTTGCAAAAGGGACCCAGGGATTTCAGAGCGCACTGTACAGGCAAGCGATGCCCTCGCGTCCGCGGGGAGCAGAGGTGCGGAGCGGCCACAGTGCAGCACACGGAATTCATAGGGTTTTCAAAGCCATTGTAAAAGATCTGAGCGATTGTAAAGAAGGAATTGGCGGTGGACTGGGGTAGGGAGTGTTTGCAAGCAGTCCCGGGTGTGTGGGCGGCTGCGTGCGTGGTAGCAGTGCAGCAGAGCTCACTTTAAAGGGAGATGGACTGAAACTTATGTAATGCGTGGAACTGAATGTCCTTTCTGCTATCCCTGCTGCGAGCCTGAAAAGGCGAACCCTCAAACGAGTTTTAAAGCTGTCTTTGTTAGTCATCCTTTATGCAATTTGTTTCTTTTCACATTTCATTTTGAACCAAAGGAGATAGGCTGGTTTCACTCCCCTCTCCACTCCTCTATTGTTAGGCTCTCCCAGCTTCCCGTACGATTGTCCAGCTCCGCTTTTTTCAGAGCCCAGCGGAAAAGGATATTGTTGGAAAGGAGAGAAAGAAAGTATTTCAAATTAAAGTCTGGCAAGCATTTGCGTTCTCATTAAGCCTCAGCCACGCTTCCTCCCTCCCATCTCCTCTTCCCCAAAAGTTGCAGAGTGACCAGCATTGCTTGGAATATCTTAAACGGCAGCAGAATCTCCCTCGCTGTTCAATAAATGCAGCAAATAATAATCACAGATTGAAAATAAAGCATATTTATGATAATAGCTACAATCAGGAACACCTCAGTATGACTGAAGCAGTGAATTCTTACATATTTATTAAGAGAAGCCTCATTCGGATTTCTGAGCTGGAGGCAGCTGAGATGAGGCTCCAGCAGCCACGCTGAGCATCTGTCCTGCTCGTGGCTGGGGATAGTGGTTTGTGGGAAGGACGTAAGGACAGGAGCGTGGAGTGAGGGAGAAAAGGTCGAGGCTGCATCTGTATTTGTTCTCATTAAATCCTAGCTCGATGTAGCAAATGGTAATTAATAGCCATGTTAATGTTCCGAGGTAAACTGATATGACTCTCCTTGCTTCCATTTGATTTCCAGCCATCATTTCTGTCCTTTTCCTCTTAGCAGCACAGATGAGGCAGGCTTGGGTGTGGATGATCTTTGGGGAGACCCAGCCAGGAGAACCCACGGTCTTGCGGCATGTTTGCTCCTGGCACCATCCTCCTTCCCACCACGCAGCGAGCAGCGGGTGGTGTCCCCGGGCAGGCCTGCAGTGCAGTGGCAAAGAGGGCTGCTGTGGGGCTTGTTAACACAAGCGGGCTCTTGTGCGACTGAGCCACCTCCTGTGGCCTCATTAGTGACAATATTAGAAGAAGGAGATGTGAAAGGGGAGCCTCCGTTCCACACGAGGCATCACTATTCTCCCCAGTGAACCCCAGTGCGTGGGGCTCGCCTGCTCCCAGTCCAGCCCTGTGTGTGTCTGATGTTTCATTAGAGCAGCTTGCCCGGCTTTTCTGGCCCTAGGGTGCGTCCATGGGAAGCTGGGAAGATAGTGAGTGGGATGAGAAAGCACTCAGTCATTTTGTGAGTTCCCTTCTGCTGCAAGTGACAGGAATAACACCTTGTCTTATTCAAAAGGCTCCTCAGCTCCACTGAGTATTGTACAGAAACACCCCCTTCTCTGCTTCTCTTTGACTTTCACCTTTTCAGAGACCTGCAATTTGATGACAGATTTAATAATCTGCCATTTGTGTTGAGAAGAGCTATTGAAGGAACTTGGAGTTGTGTCACCTGGGACTGAAAAATGTAGAGATACTGATTTGTTCAGTTCTAATTTTAGGTGCTTGAGACCCGATTTTTAGGTCTTCTTGGGCATCGATGGACTTGTTACATCCTGGGCCTCCTTTCCCCCAGGACTAGTTCCTTCTTCTGCCCCTTCACCATGTAAGAGCTGAGGGTATGAACACAGACTATGGCAAGAGAGAAATGTCAGGGTGCCTCCTGTGCAGGACCAGGACATTCCCAGCAAGGTACAGGGTGGATATGTGACAGTGTTAAGAGGTCCGTGTTTCTCTGACGGTGAGACCGTAGGCTTTTTCGGGAGGTGGGTGACAGGGCTGAATGAAGAGCGCTCCAAGTGGTGCCCGTGGCCGGCAACTGCTGAGAGAGACCTGCTGTGCCAGGCGAGCAGCAGCACCTCCTCCGTGTGCCTCTGTGTATCCGCACGCCCGCCGTGCCACCGTGCGCAGGGAGGGAACCAGGTACTGAGCCCATGTCCTTGACCAAAGGGGGTTATCCCCAGTCAGGTGGCATCAACGGTCCAGGCTGCTTGTTCGTCCCTGGCTGTCCCCAGGTGGTTGCCCAGGACGGCTGCGGCACAAACCGGCCTTTCCCAGTGTGCCCCCTCGGCCAGGACAACATCAATAAAAATGAGAATTTATGAGCCCTGTCATGTACAGCAAGCAAAGTGTCGTGTGACAAATTAATCACTGGTTGCAGCGTGGTGCTGACTGGGAGCTTTCTGGTTCTATTCTGGCAGCGTCGCAAGGTTGTTAGTTGGAAAACAAGTTTGATAAAGAGGCCCTTGACTCCCAGCCCTTCTGTCTCCTCTGTTCCTTGCTCAGAACCAGAGGCACTGTCAGCCTAAAAGGTGCCTTTCACTGTTTGAGTTGTGCCAGCTTTTAGCCGTCAGAATGTAACAGCGCTAACGGTTCTCTGCGCTTTTTTGTTGTGCCCTGGTCATTAATTGTGGGATTGCACAACGATTCCGCTTCCAGTTCGGGCTGGGAGGAGCTGGGTGCTGCCAGTCCCATGAGAGCCCCGGCCTGCAGCCCCAGCCTCCCCGTGCTGCTCCCGAGCACGGCAGGGCCTCCGTCAGGCTCCAGGGCCGCCTGTTCCTGCTGAGCTGCTTCCCTTTCCTACCGAGAGAGGGTTTGCTCATTGTTCTCTAATTTCAGCAGACAGGAAAAAACCCACCTTTGAATTCTGCTGCCTGCCCTGTCCCCACAGCTGGTGCGAGGGGTTGTCCTGCTGTTCCCACCCGGACCCGCTTGCTTTGTTTTAGCTCCATGAGGTTATTGTTTTTACAGTGATGTTGTTTATCCCTGACTGAGACCAGACCCTGGTTTCCTATTGACTCATGTCACCTGTTGATGGCCTCTTCCTCTCTGTCACACAAACACGGTGCAGGGATGGGCGATGAGGATGGCCGCAGCCCTCACATTCAACCAGAGCTGAGGGTACAGCAGCCCCACAAGGAGCCCCATAGAGGAATCACATAATCAGAGAATGCTTTGGGTTGGAAGCCCCTCCAGCCGATTTGCTCAGGGGGCCGTCCCGCAGCCCCTCTGGCTGCGCACATCCCCTGTCAGCAGGTGCCCAACCCAGCGTCAGAGACCTTGCAGGTGGGGACACGTTGCCTCCAGCACTCTCTGGGCCCATGAACGAGCTGCCAGCAGCTGTCCTTAAGCTACAGGTTCAGTTTGGTCCATCACTCTTGTTTCTGACTTCTTTCCCTTTGTGTTTTCTTCTGTAAGCCTGCTCTGAGAGCAGAGCTGGGCACTGCTGCCCATCTTCGGCGTTGGAAGGTGACTTGTCTCTGGATGGGACAGAGCCCCCTCTGCGCCTGTTAATGCTGGTGGCGATTACCCAGGTGCTGGCGGGGGTGTGGGGTGTTCTACACCTTCAGTGTAACATCAACGTGAAGTTTCATCACCTAGGTTTCAAAAAAATAAACTGTGGCTGGACTTAAAGCACAGCAGTGAGGAGGAGCACGGGAGAGAGCCTTTTATGAGCATTGAGGATATTTGTAGCTAAGCAACCGGCATCAGCAGGAAGAATAAATCAAAAGTTTCAGGGCTCTGCCTGCCTGCCTTCAAGGGTCAGGAACTATATTTTCCCTCTGTTAACAAGATTGCATCCCTTTGAAACAGCAGCTATTAGCTCCTGCTGGAGGCAGGTACGGATTAGATAGGAGCTTGTTGTGGGATACTGGGCTGGAAACAGAAATGAAAGGCCAGGGAAGATAAGCATCTTGCCAAGGGCCATGGAGTGAGTCAGGCTTCCCAGCAGCTCACAGGAAAACGCTCTTGGAAAAGCAATATCTAACACAGCTAACACATATAAATAATACTTTCTGATTGCTCCTGTATAAGTCCTCCTAACGACTCTTTAAGATAGCAGGTATAGAGCGTATTCCCATGTCGCAGATGGTAAAAGCTGAGTGACAGGCTGGCTGAGCAGGTTGGTTTGAACGGTGAGGCCCTGGGGCTTGGCTCATTCCGTACGTTTGCGCAGTTCCTGGTGCCTGGGGCATGGATCCTGCTGCCAGTGCAGCCCATAGATAGTTGGGCTTTATTGTCTGCAAAGCTCTGGTCAGGGTTCTTCACTGGATTGCAACAAAAAACCTAGAAGCCAGGCATTTTACTTTACAATATGTTTTATTTAGAAAGAGGAGATTTCCCAGCAGTGCCAGTGGGAATGGCAGCAAAGCAAATCCCAGCCCCAGTTCCGTAGTTCCGCAGTGGAGCTTTTGTTTCCAAATACCATCTTATAACCTCAGGGTGTTTTCCGTCCCTGCTCCTTCTTCCTGCTCAGTCCAGAGCTGGGCAGAAAGGATGCGCCAGTCCCTGCCCCGGCAGCCTCACTGAGACGGGGCTCACGTGTCCCCACTGCACGGTGAGAAGATCCTCTTAAAGGACTTTTGAACCTAAGTGTTGGAGCCCCAAGACCCTGCTAGACACATGGAGGAATGCACCCTAAAGCCAAGCCTTGAGTGGACTTATTCCCTCCTCGAGAACCCCAGAGACCTCCTCATAGACACTGAAGTTGATGTTAATTATAAAGCTGAGTGTATTAAGGCCGGATCTCATGGTATTTGTATGGAACTGTATTCATAAAGCAGATTTATTGCTTTAATGAGAGGGGTGAAGGGTAACACAGGGTAACTCGTGCGGGTTTGGGCTGCCAAGGCCCATCCCAGCCCCGCTGGCGTTTCCAGGCAGCGCTGTGCTCCTCGGCAGGGCTGTCCCTCGCCTTTTAGCCCCTCACATGGCGTTTTCTCCACTTTTCTGCCTGGAAAGCTTCCTGCAGCACCGAGCATTCCAGTGGAGTTTAAAGAAGCGTGTCTCTGGTTTTATGTATTCCTGCTCTTTATATGCTGATCTGTTCAGAGCGTCCTTTTAAAGAGGATGACAAGCACATAACTTTTCGGAGGCAAGCGGCTGTTTTTTCTGTCTTATTTACTGATATAGCTGCAAGCCCAGCTGATGGTGACTGGAGTTACTCAGCTGTGAAAAGCACTTAGGGATATTTGAAAGCAGAGGGTGTTTGTGTCCATTAACACCAGCGTTCAGGAAACCCAGCGGGGTGGGGAGCCCACTTAGTCCCAATCCCACAGCTGGTGCTCCGAGGGGCGGCTTGACCTGGCAGGTAGAGATGAAGCAGCTGTCGGGAGTAGTTACTGCCAGCGTGAGAGTAAATGAGTTTGTGGCCATGATTAATGTTAACATTCGTTCAGGATGTATTCTATCTTTTATATTAAAGAAACTATCAGTTTTAGAGGTGATGCAAACCCAGTTTGGAAGCAGCACCAACTATTTTAAAAGAAATAGTGTTCTGGAAAGAAAAGATATGGCCTGGGGTCAGAGAAACCCAGTGCAATCAGAAAGATGTAAGATTCTCTGTTTGATGTTTTGTGTCTCCCTCCCACCCACCTTGGGACCAGAGCGTGACTGGATCTGATCTGCTCCTGCTCCCCTGCATGCAGGAGCTGAACCACTCTGCCTGGTTCCCCAGTTATTCCCAGCTCCCAGCCTGTTCAGACCACGGAGCAGTGCCCTGAGGCACTGACGGAGGTTCTGAAGTGCTTCCACAAATACAGGTAAGCACGTACTATTGAAAAACAGGCGCTTGGACTGTCTCCTGACCCTTCCTCTGCCTGCAGCGAGCTTGCGGAGCGGTGGTGGGGTTGCAGCTCCTCGCCACTGTCTCCACTTCACCCTCCTGGGGAAAGAATTCCACCCAGTTGACAGTGAAACAGATTGAGGACGCTGTAGTCAACTTAAAATTCATGTTCAAAGTAGTTGTTTCAGCTCCCTTGCTACGTTTGATCAGCTTTCCCCCGTTGTCTGCTCGGTAGGGTTGTGTTCCATCGTCTCTCTGGTTGTTCGGTACGACCAGTCCTCCTCTTACTGGAGGGAAAGTACGACCCAGCACCGGCAGCTGCTGCAGCTCAAACCAGTCTGCCTCATCATTTTTAAGTTGAGTAGTTTTTATATTGGCAGTGCCCCCGCGGTAACTAATGTTATTTATTAATTAATCCTTTGAATCACAGCCAGGCGTGCATCGCGGCCGCAGCCGTTGCTGCTGCGTGCTGAGCGAATCCGTTCCTCAAGGACAGCTGCTTGTGTAGGGGACTCCCCGGAGGGGAGAGGGGAGAGAAGAAGGCAAAATGGTGAGAGGCTTTTGGTTATTTCAAACAAAACCGTGGGTTCTCCAGCCCTGCTGAGCCAGGCCCACCTTTCCTGAGGTCCCCCGCTCCTGGAAGTCTGCAGCATTTTCTTTAAGGTGTTGTCTCCTCTTTTAGCCCTGCAGGTGCCTCTTTTTCACTATGACTTTTTTTTTCTCCCAACATCACAGCCTCTTCTCTTTATTTTAAATTTTACATTTAATGAAATGGCCCCGCAATTAAATGTTCTTTAACAAATCCCTGGGCAGGGTATCTCATAACAAAAAGCACTCTGGTTTTATTATTATTACTGATGCAAAGTAATGACATGTTTGGATCCTTATCAAGCACAGTTCAGGGGTCAATCATTTCAATTGAAAGGAACAGTTGGCTCTGTTGTCTGTGCTGAGCTGACCTGCCCCGTGTCCTGCTTTGTTCTCTGCTGTTTGTTTAGATCTCGAGGGTCTGTTGTCTGGCCTGGAACATACAATACATGTAACGACACATGTATTTGTAGGAGCTTCTGTGTGTTGGCACAGGGTGCGTGGGTGGGTTTGGGTTTCTGCTTCGCTAAATACTGGGAAAGCTGAGTGAGAATAATAAATGTCCGATGTCTGGCTTGACAAACCTATGGAGCACCTCACCGAGCAGTGCAAAGTAAGCCTTAAAAGCACCTGAACTTGCTGAAGTGTTTGCATTGGGAGATATTTTTGCATCTTCAGTTTGAACTAGAGGAAAAAAAAGAAACTCTGACTCAGGCAATCCCCCATTTCCTGCCGAGTTGGCCTGCCCAGCAGTTCCTACGCCCTCCCATCCCGTCTCCTGCTCTGAGCTGTTTGTGTTAATGCTTCGCAGGCCCCAGCTGGAGGCGGAGAAAGCGGTTGGGGCAGATGTTGGCCACCTGGGGTCCCAACAAGGCTTCCCAAAGCTGGGACGATTCAGCTTCCAGAGCGACGCTTTAGACCGTTGTCAAAACGAGGTCACCTGGGTATCCGAATCCGTGCTTGCTGCAGTTCCTGCTCTGGGCGTCTGAGCCGGAGCGAGCGCTGGCAGCTGAGGGCTGGTGGCGCGTGTCGCCGGGAGCCAGTCCCTCCTGTGACTGTCCGTGCGGCGCTGATTGAGAGTCCTTCGGGAAACCAGAAACCAATGGAAAGGTTAAAAGCAGCCATTGTTGGGTATTTAGAGGCTTTACAGATGGAACTGCACGTCTCTGGCAAAGCCCGTCTGCGGTAGATGCAGAGCCAGGGCATGCAGCGATGTGTGGGTTGGGGCGCAGAGTGTGTGGGGCTGTCAGTGCTGCCTGCGGCCACAGAGCTCTGGGAAAGTGCAAGGAAACAGCACTGAAACAAGACGTAGGGTAAGCTAAATCACTCCAAGAGGACTTTGGAGGCCTGTGTCCTGTGGAGCTGCAGCAGAGTGCGTGTCCCCACACAGATGGAGCTTGGAGCCCCTGATCCAGTGGGAGGTGTCCCTGTCCGTGGCAGGGGATTGAACTAGATGAGGTCCCTTCCAACCCAAACCATTCTATGATTCTATGTTTGGGGCAGTTCTGAGGCACTGGAAAAGTTCAGCTTGAAGGAGTGTGGAGGGTTCAGACTTGTTCGTCTGCATGTGGCCAACTGAAACGTTCCTTTCTTCTGATCATCCTTCACCCCATCTTTGATCTGGGCCACGCTTCTTGGGAGACCTCCAGCATCCTTGGTGTAGCTATGAAGTTGCCTTTTTTCCCCTTTGCAGGCCACGTCCCTCACATGATGGGAGGGGACTGCTGAGTATGAAATCATTTCTGGAGAAACACGTTGGACTCCTTCAGATGTTCTCAGTCTCTTTATTCCTAGCACCAGCACGGAACAGGCAGCAGCAGTGCAGGCTCCCACATTCATCTCATAGCTTGACTTAGTGCAACGTGGAAAATCATCCAAATAAAGGGTTCAAGCTGTGCTTTGGGTACAGATGTCCAACAAATGCAGAACTTCTGGTGACCCTCATTTCTAGACTGACATGTCAGACAGATTCACATGCCAGAAGCACACTGAGAAGGAAAGACTAGGTTGGAAGGGTGCCAGGAGCTGTGATGCATTTGTACAGCTTCGGAGCAGCAGCTTGGCCATCTCTGGCCGAGGCAGCTGGGAGATGGAGAGAACCCCACGGTAGCCAGAAAATGATGTGGCTTTTAGAAAGGACAACAAAAAAAAAGTCTTGCACCCTGCTCCTGCTTGGGAGGCTTGGAAGCCAAGAGCAAAGGCTTCTTTCTCTGAAGGTGCACAGTCTCTTCTTCCTACGGAAGGCTGACACCAGACAAGGAGCTGTGAGATGATTCATAAAAAACTAATTTATAATTTGCCAGAATATAATCCTATTTGATCAGTGTTATTCAGTTCCACTTTCTTTTAAAATTCAGTGCACTTAACTGTTCTACGAGGGTTTATGAATGTTTAAAAATTGCTTTGTGGTCCCTAAAGTAATTTGACAAGTCTGACAGCTATTGATTAAAAACCTGAAATTATTCAGACTGTGGGATGACTTGGGGGATTAGATAGAAAGTTTTTTCAAATGCGAAAGGAAATAAGGTGTTGGAAAGTAAATATGGGCTGGAATATTTCTGAAAAATCCATTACAACTGTGAAATTAAATTGAAATGAGATACTTGGTGTGGAGATCGAGGAACTAAATGCTGACTTTACTGTTTAGGCATGGGGTAGGACTCAACATCCCGGCTCCAACGGATGTTTCCCTGGCAGGTGCTGGAGTTAGGGCTCTGGTGGGGATCCCGGTGCACATCCCGAGCTCTTGGGGAGCCACGGGCACCTGCTCCTCCTCGGGGACTGGCCGGCTCCTCCCACACAGCTACTGGCGCTGGATGCTCAGGAAGGTCAGCAGGCAGCTGGGGGCTGATGGAAAGGTGGCTCTTTCTGTCCCATACACGTGTTCCTGTCTGAGCTCATTGAGCCTCAGACTTAATGCCCGCGGCCTCCAGGGTTGCCCAGGTTTGCACTGGGTCACAGAATCATGGAATGGTTTGGGTTGGAAGGAACCTCAGAGCCCATCCAGTGCCACCCCTGCCCTGGGCAGGGACACCTCCCACTGGATCAGAGGCTCCAAGCCCCGTCCAACCTGGCCTTGAACCCCTCCAGGGATGGGGCAGCCATGGTTTCTCAGGACAAACAGGGCCAGGACCAATCAAAACGCTCTGCAAGTCTGAGTGGGTGATCCGTAGCCAAACATCTCCAGGACTGGAGAGTTCGGTGCCCCATCCTCGTCCCTGCCAGGAATGAGGGCAACCTCCAGTGCAGCAGCTGGGTTTGTAGAGCAGAAACATGCTTATCTGCTTTAGGAGTTGTGGGTGAGCCCAGGGGAAAATGTGCTGCTGGGCACAGAACCCGCCCCGTGCACCCTTTTCCCAACACCGGCACTGTGGCTGTCGTGTCTTTACCCAAGAAAAAATGTCTGGTTGCTCGTCATCGGTGCTGTTGTCAGGGCACGCTTGTCAGCTCAGGTGGAAGGGAACCAAATATCTGCATCCATGGGCTGGCACACAGCATCTGGTCAGCTTTGAAGGGTGTGTCTGCCCAGCCAGGTGGTGCACAAAGACCTGGTTGTGCTTCCTATGGCGTTATCTTCGCTGGTGTTTAATTGGGTAATCAAGGGCTGTTGGTATTGGTTGAATTCTTGAGTGATTTTGTCCACATAGATAACCAAGCGTTTGGTACGGTGATTCAGTTCCCTGGATGAAACAGTAGATTTGTGGATGTGGAGATATTGAACCAGCAAATCGTGGTGGCTTCCTTGCCCTGTTCCCTCAGCGGGCACCACGCAGCCCCTGCTCAACTCCTTTAATTCCCATCTCACTGGCATCGATGCTAACCACTCGTTCACAATCCATAGTGGAGTGCAGGGCACGACACCCAGCTCGTACGTGATGTCACCAGGCTGCGCGTGGTATTTTAAACCCCTCTGCTATATCTGGCCCTCGGTTGTGTTTCAGGGACAATATTAAGCTTTAAAAAGATGAGCAGAAAGAAAGGAGACCTTCAAATTTATTCACTGCCAGAAAGTACTTGGCAGCACATAGCTGTCATTCTGCAGCAGAGGGGGATTAGCCGTAAACCCTGCCCCTCCGGAGTGGGGGATAGCAACAGAGCTGACCCCGCGCGCACTTTGAACTTCCCTACCTCTGATTAATTAAGTTTTTCCTCCTTGAGCCTGATTTAGTTCTTACGCTCAGAATGAAGGATTTAAGTTAAGAAACTGTTGAGAAATTGAAGGACAGCTCTCATCCCCTCCTCATCTCGTGCTCCCTGTCACACGCGCACACACATGGATGAGAGAGGGCTTGATGTGGCTGCTGAAAAATCAGGCTCGGGAGGCATTCCTGTCCCAGAATTCCTGTCATTCCTCCTGCTCTTGCACCGCTTTCCCTGTGCGTTTTCATTCCTGTCAAGCTTGAAATGTCAGTGGGGCATGGCAAGCACTGCCCGTGTCCCTGGCTGAGGGACCGCGATGGCCCGGGCTGAGCCGAGAGCCTGGGCTGGGGTCTGGGCAGCTCCTGCAGCTCCTGCCCCTGCTCCGGAGCGGACGCGGCATCTCGGAGCGTGAGAGCGCTCTGACTGCTGACATGTGCAGGGTTATTTCCACCTTGTGTGAGCAGGGCAGAGCTGTAAATCACTGCTGCGATAGACGGACACTGCTTTGCAAACTCTGTTACGGTGCATGTAGTGTTAAGGAGAAATGCGAATAGGAAGCAGAACAGCTCCATTCCTTCTTTCCCTCTGCTTTATCACTGTCTACAACTGCCTGAAAGGAGCTTGTAGAGAGGTGGGTGCTGGTCTCTTCAGCCAAGCGACAGGAGACAGGACAAGAGGGAGTGGCTTCAACTTGCACAAGTGAAGGTTCAGGTTGGACATCAGGAAAAATTTCTTCACCGAAAAGGTTCTCGGGCGCTGGCAGAGGCTGCCCGGGGAGGCGGTTCAATCACCATTACTGGACGGGTTTAGAAGATGGGCAGGTGAAGTGCATAGGGACATGATCTAGTAATGGACAGGTAGGGTTGGGCTTGATGATCTCAAAGGTCTTTTCCAACCTAGTGATTCTGTGAGTCTGTAATTCTTTGGCATTTGGCGGCCTCAATAGAATTGTTTTGTTTTAGAAGAAGTCAGAAGTGGGAATACATTTGCTCCTGTCTACCAACTGAATCTGCTCGTGTCCTGGCAAGTCACCCAAGGCCCTGTTCCTGGTGCGATTGCTGGAGCCGGCGTGCTCCCGCAGCACCGATGCTGGATCCCGAGGAGCGCTGAAGGGTTGCGGGGGGAGGGGATTTCACACGTGTAGTCAGAGTTGAAAAACTTGTCAGCAATGATTCTGCTGATCCCTTAATTAGAATGCTTTAGCCTGCTTTTTGGAGGAGAAACAGTTGTTTGGAGTAATGAGAGAGGATGTTTTGATGGAAGGATGTACAACAACCTGCCCTGAATCCGCACTGCTGCATTGTACCCAACCAACTTATTTCTCTCTATTTGTTCATATTCAAAGCATAAATAATTCAGCATTTTGTTTCTCTCTGTGAACACAAGAAGCACGCTTGCTGGTTTCAGATCAGATGGAGCAGTGAGGTTTATTACTCTGATGTTGGAGAATGATTGTTGCATATTTAATAGCACCAGAAATAAAAGTCCTGTGTCTGTTTCCACTTGCGGGATCGGCATGTGGCTCTCCTAACGCCTCAGATCTACAGGACTCAAAGCTTTTCTCTGATGAGAGCAGAACCTTTGCTTGCCTGAGTGACACAGGACGTGAGTGGCAACAGCATCGCCAGCGTGCCCTGCCTGGCTGGTGTCGGGCAACGTCTCCCCGCGGCGCTCTCAGCCCCCGCCCGCTTAAGCCCAATCGTTTATCTCACGCAGAAAGACTCAGCGACTTGCACTGTGTGACAAAGCAAACAGCAGAAGAAATAAAACAAACCTCATTAAAATAGAGTGCCTGGATGATAAGGCAAATGTTTAACATACCTTTTAAAAGCATTATTTCTTTTCTTCCTTTTATCTTCCTAATGCCCTTAAAAACTGCCTGAAAATATTTTACAGTAATTGCCAAACATCTCAGATTTTAGTAGGTTTGTTTCAAAGTGTGGGGAAAATCACAGAATCATTATAGACTCATGGAATGGTTTGGGTCAGAAGGGACCTCAAAGCCCATCCAGTTCTACCTCCTGCCATGGGCAGGGACACTTCCCACTGGATCAGGGGCTCCAAGCCCCATCCAGCCTGGCCTTGAACATCTCCAGGGATGGGGCAGCCATGGCTTCTCTGGGCAACCTGGGCCAGGGCCTCCCCAACCCTTGTGAAGAATTTCTCCCTAATGTCTAATCTAAATCTTCCCCCTTCCAATTGAAAGCCATTCCCCCTCATCCTGTCACTCCAGGCTCTTGTAAAAAGTCCCTCCCCAGCTTCCCTGGAGCCCCTTTCAGCACTGGAAGCTGCTCTAAGGTCTCCCCGAGGCCTTCTCTTCTCCAGGCTGAACAACCCCAACTCGCTCCAGCAGATCCATGTCCTTCTTATGTTGGGGATTCCAGAACTGGACACAGGACTCCAGGTGGGGGTCTCACGAGTGGGTGACTGTCAGGGCTATGCCCTTTATTCCTATTTATAATTAAGTGTGGCACAGGATTACAGCATCCTGCAGTGCTGGGCTGGGGTGTTCCCTGTGCAGCAGTGGTTCTGCAGTGCTCTGTCTGCTCTGGGTGGATGCTGGCTTTTGCTGACACGCCTTGCTGAACTCTTGCTTGTCACCCAGTGCTGTTTTCTGTTTTCTCCTCTAAAATGCTCTGGCATGGAGAGGAATCCTTTCGCATTTTACCTAAGACACTTGCCAGAATAAAGGGAGTGAGGCGCTCCTTGGCAATGGTTAAAAGCAGGGGAGAAAGAGAGAGCTTTGTCCATGAGCCGTTCGCAAGCCAAGACGGCCCTGCTAGGTCACATTCCTGTTCTCTCGGCCTTGGCAGGGCTTGCCTCTTTTTAATGGAGTCCAGCATTCCCAGTGTTTCCAAACTTGGTTTAGTGTTTGGAGCAAGCTGGGATGGTCTCTGAGAAACAGTTTGTCTGGATCTGATTTAGAGGAAGGCAGCGTCGCTGTGTTGGAAGCAGGAGTCTCCGTGCTGCTTTCCAGCCCTGTGGCCGGGAAGGAACGGATGCTGCTCCACTTGTGCTCGGAAGGCTGAGCTCTCGGAGGGCCCCGGCCGGTGGCTCAGGGTGGGTCGGGCACACGCTTCTTGGGTGACTCTCGCAGTTGTTCCCAGTCACGGTGCCTGGGTCGGCACCACGGGGCAGGCTCAGAGCCTGGAGCGTTGCGGCAGGAGCTGAACCCACCAGTCTGCGCCCGGAGCAGGGGCCGCTGCTCCAGCCACCTCCCTCCCGGCTGCTGGCCTCGGCCCCAACGCTTCCTGCCTAAAACTTTCTCCTGTCACCCCGTGCTGCTGCTAACACGGTCAAGGCCCAAACACGGTGGCGCTGGGTGAGGGAACCGTGTGGCGGAGGACCCGTCCGGCCCTGAGGACTCCCCCGATACCAGGAACCCAGGCAGTGTTAAACAGATGTGGATCGGAACTGGTTCAGACCCCTTCCTTTGCTGGAACACAGCCGTTTTTCTTGCTTTGTGCTCTAAAAGCACAGTTAATAACTATTTTTGTCCTATTCTCATCTCTCACGTACACATGCAGGCTCTGCTGATGTGCAGCTTGACAAGCCAGGCTGCCTTACGATGCCAAAAATCTCAAAACTGTCATGGAGCGAGACAAGGATAAAGGGGAAAAACAACTCAGATAAAAAGGCTGTGGACTCAGAAACGCCGCGTGTGGCACACTTCCCAGCCCGCAGAGAGACTTAGTAATTTACATCATGGAAGTCTTTATGGTGCGCGACTTGAGAGGCTTTCTGGCTCTGCTTGGGATCTTATTGGATTGATGAAGAAGCTGCTTTCACACTTCTGTAGGCAAAGGCATCGAACAGCGTTCTTGTTTTTCTTAAAGTGTGTAAGGTAATGAAGTGCCTGAGGGATGGGATACAGGGAGCCATGTGTCGGCAGCTGGGGAAAGCTCAGAAACCGCACATCATCCTAAAGCGGGGGCTGTGGGGTTTATTGAGCGTTTATTAAGAGCGTTCAGACCTAGATTTACCATTCAGTCCCTCTCTGCCTCCTTGGTGTTTTCTGTCCGAGCAGGAAGGCGATCTGGGTTAGCACCACCTGACATTACGTCACAGGCAGCATTGGAAAACGTGTTTGGGTTTCCTTCCCGATCTCCCTTCCAGCTCTGTTTTCGTTTTGTCAGGACAATCACATTGGTTATTAAAATAAAACCAGAAGGGGAGTAAAATGATTCATCTTTCCAAGCAGCTTTGCTAGAGAACATAATTAACTCACTATCAGCAGGAATGTGTCTGCTCGGGAACGTGTGCTTTGTCCAGGGGCCGGGCTGCTCAAAGGCTGCGTCCTTTGACACCTGGAGGGCTCCAGTGTCACCCCGTGCTGGTGACCAGTGGTTCTGACCAGGACCAAAGCATCGGAATTTGTCCTGGCACCATCATCCCTGGGAATCAGTCAGGCCCCGGCTCTCCCTCCTCGAGGGGGACCCATCCGATCAGGGCTGTGGGGAGCCTCGGCTGCTGCTGCCAACCTGGACTAAAACCGTCTGCTGTGCAGGGTCTGGAGTAGCACGTCCCACCAGCTCTAGTCTCTTTAGGAAAACACAGAGCTAAACTAGAAAAATAAATGAAGAATCTAAGTTATCATCCCATCATTTGCAAGCCCAGATGTGTGTGTGGTGGGCCCTTCAGAGAGAAGGTGCTGGCAGCTTTTCCGTGTGCCGCACGCAGCTGCGGGTGCAGCTGGTTTCGCAGAAGCGTGGGGGGTTCGAGAGCGCGTTTAACCAATCCCGCTGCTCCAGGGAAGCTTGGCTTGCTTATCCTGGCATTACAGCCGTGATCGGCCAACTGGATCCGCCTCAGCTGTGCGTTTCTCAGGTGTCCAAAGAAAGACTGAAGACATAGTGGAACATTTTTCTCACTTGCGAATTGTTTTGATTTGTTGGAAGCCTGCGTTTTGCACTGCCCCTGTCCCACTCCTCTGATGCTGAATGAGCCCCACGATTTGAATCGTCGCCCTCGTGCTCTGTGAGTGAGCGGAGGTTGTGGAGGGACTGGGTCACGGTGTGCTTGGTTACTCATCAAGCCAGGGGCCATTTGTATAACGCCTGTTGACAAGCTGATGGTTTCCTCGTGGAAAGCCAGCCCTGACACCGCAGATGTGCGCACAGCCTCCTGGCTGGGGCCTGCACTGAATCATGCTCCATGTGATCTTCTGCAGCGAGACCATTCCTGAGTGTGTGTGTGTCCGGGTTTCGGAAGCTGGCAGCAATCATCCTGGGCTGGATGATGAGGTCAGGGATCTACAAATACAGCACAGGCAGAGAGGAGTAATGCTAGGGAGCTGGTAATAAGAAGTGGGGCTTTTCTTGTCATGGTTTGAAGCCAGCATGAACCAAGGTGGCCAGCTGCTGCTCGAGGGGCTCTGGAGAAGTGGTACTGTATGAGGTCCCCCGAGGCCATTCCCCCCAGAGCCCTGACCAGCAGCCTGGGCCAGGGACACTTGTCTGGGGGGGTGGATGGATGGGCTTCTGGCTGAGCTCCTGGCTAGGGGGTGGCACAGTTCTTGCAGGAAAGGGCTTCCCTTTCACCTGAGCCAGTTTGGGAGCTTGAGCTGAATCACCTGCCTTTGGCTGTGCCGGCGTGTCCCCTGGGTGCGCCCTGCTCTGCCTCCTGCCCTGGGGCAGAGGCTGGAGGTGGCTGGGGGTCAGTCCTGTCCTGGGAAGGAGAGACAGTGAAGTCTGGGCTACTTACCATGTATTTTTTATACGGCTGCAGTTGTTCTACAAAACCATTTGAGGTTGTCGTGCTGCGTGTGCAGGACTGGTGACTGTAGTGGCTTAGAGCCCCTGCTTTTGGCAAGCGGAGAGCAGTTGGGACTGGCTGAGCTGGACTTTGCTCTACGGTGTTTACAGTGCTGTTGCTCATTTGGGAACTAAAGCTGCTGCTTTCAGTTTTGATCCACTAGGATGGTATATAAAGCCATCCAGGCTCTGGCTTGCGAGGCCGGCAGGGAGAAGAGGTGGTGTGGCCGGCCAGCTGGCTTCTGCCACTGGAGGGAGGTGAGTCACGCTGCTCCCCTGGCACCGCTCTGTAGCAAAAGGACAAAGGGTATTGGTTTAAACTAAAAGAGGAGAGGTTTAGGCTGGATCTTAGGAAGAATTTTTTTATTCTGAGAGTGGTAAAACACCAGCTCTCCAAAACAGAGCTTGGTTTTGGTGGTGATGGTGCAAATCCAGGGCAGCCTCATCTGCTTAGGAGCAGATTGCAATTTCATTAATGAGAACACACACTGGCACATGGCTTCCCAGGGATTTGACCTAAGCTGGGCATCTGGCAGGGCAAGAAAAAGTGGTTTAGTGGCTCTGGTGCAGTGATGGTTCAGAGCCTGAGGAGTGGGCCGGGGGCTTGTCGGCTCCTCCCTCTCGACAGAGTTCTGTGTTCCAGCAGAGGAAGAAAAATCTTTGTGGAAATAGGTGTTTTAGGAACTTAAATGCAAGAACAATATCTGAACTCTAACTTCTGCAGATTGAAAAAGAAAGCAAGATAAGAAATGTTTTCTGCTATGCAGATTTAACCCTGCAGAGCTGGGGAACCACAAAGCAAAGTCAGTGACAGTGAGTGGAATCGGCAGGAGTCAGGACTGTGTGTAAGGAGTGGAACCCAGGCTACATCTGCAGAAAAGATGCATCCATACAACTACATTTATTTTAATTCAATCTATTTACATCAGCTCAGGCTCTTAGTGCAGTGTGTTTGAGTGGTTTTAACTCTTCTTGTGATCAGTACAGGCTAATGGCCTAAAGTGTAGGTTTAAACATTAATAATGGAGTAGAATTGCGGCTGCAGAAGGCACACTTCTACCCCAGATGAGTTCACTGAGGCCAAGCCAGGCTGTGGGGAGCTGTGTGGTGGCCCGAGACAACTGCTGCAAAGGAAACCCTCCCAGATTCTGTCCCTGTAACAATTCTGCACAACTCTCTGTGTAAAATACAGCCCTTTTTGCAAGGAAGATGATCTGGAGTTTAATTTGGTTAATCATTGAGGCAAGTTAATCCTGTTCAGGCAAGGATCAAACCAGTTTCAGTGCATCTGTGTCAGCGCCTTGCATCTGTCTAGTTTGTTTTAAAATAACTTGGTTACCAAAGGAAATTGTTTGTGCTGTGCAGCTACTGATCCAGGGCTCAGGCCTGGCCCTGCTCTGCCTCTGTTTGCGCCCTGCAGGGTGAAGCTTTCTGTCAGGTTCCCCTCTGGTTCCCTGTGTAGCAGAGGAGGATGGAAGTTTTTGTGTAACAGACAGGGCTGCTCACAAAGCTCCTGCAGGAATCTCTTCGCGTCCCATCGGGAAGGCGATAAAAAGTGTCAGAGATTGGCTGGGTCTGATTCCATCTCTGAGAGGAGTAATCGAGTGTTGGGAAAACAAACTTGGTTGGCCTCTCTCTGGAGCTCAGGTGTTGGTAACAACAGTTGGGGTTCTCTAAACTTGTTATCTTTCGCGATCACAGACAACCCTTTAAAAACAGAGCCAAGACCAGATTTAGAGTTGAGCTTTCATCCCTCGCAGGGAAGGTGGGTGTGGGATCCTAGCACCTCTGTCTGCTCTCTAGGCCAGAGGGTGAACTGGAGCTGACGTGTCGCACAGGGGGCGCAGCCCAGGGCTGTCCTGTCTGCAGCCGCTTCTCCTCCAGCCCGGCTCCCAGTCCCCCTCCCCAGCACCTGTGCAGAGGTGAGGGCTGGATACAAGTACACGGAACCCCTGCAACTGGTGTTTAAAAACATCGTTTTGTTTAAGAACATCATTCAGTCTGTTCCCTGCTAAACTGAAGCTGTTACCACTGCCAGTAGTGGGAGACAGAAGGCAAATCAAACTAAAATGTAGTTTAGATGCTAAACATGTATTGG